>NC_133121.1:73552588-74867433 GCF_033568475.1 Henckelia pumila
TACTTTCAGTAGTGTTTGCATTAGATAAATTTCGATCCTATTTAATTGGTTCTACTACTATTGTTTATACTAATCATTCTGTCATAAAATATTTATCAAATAAACAAGATGCTAAGCCGAGATTAATAAGATGGATTTTGTTGTTACAAGAATTTGATCTTATAATAAAAGATAAAAAAAGGAAAATAAAATGTAGTAGCCGATCATTTATCAAGAATAATTTCTGAATCATCTCAAAATGAAATACCAATAAATGAAAATTTTCCGGATGATCAACTATTTTATGCTACTACTATGCCTTGGTTTGCTAATATTGTAAATTTTCTTGTGACAAATAAAATGCCTTCTCATTGGAGTTCACAAGATAAAAATAAATTCTTGAAAGAGGTCAAAAAATTTTATTGGGATGATCCTTATTTGTTTAAGTATTGTCCTGATCAAATTTTTCGACGATGCATACCCGACAATGAGGTAAGTAGTGTCATTAAATTTTGTCATTCTGAGGCATGTGGAGGTCATTTTTCGTCAAAGAAAACAGCTGCAAAAATCTTTCAATGTGGATTTTATTGGCCTTTTTTATTCAAAGATACACATTCATTTTGCAAATCTTGTGAAAATTGTCAGAAAATGGGTTCAATTTCAAAACGAAACATGATGTCTTTAAATCCAATCATGATTATTGAAATATTTGACAGTTGGGGAATAGATTTTATGGGTCCATTTCCATTATCTTTTGGATTCACTTATATTTTAGTGGCTGTCGATTATGTTTCAAAATGGATTGAAGCAATTGCATGTAGAACTAATGATCATAAAGTTGTGATAAAATTTTTGAAAGAAAATATTTTTAGTCGATTTGGAATACCTAGAGCTATAATCAGTGATGGGGGAAGTCATTTTATAAATAAATCATTTTTTTCGTTATTAAGAAAATATGGTATTACACATAAAGTTTCTACTCCATATCACCCTCAAACGAATGGTCAGGTTGAACTTGCAAATAAAGAAATAAAACAAATTTTGGAAAAAACAGTCAATCCAAATCGAAAAGATTGGTCTTTAAGATTAAGTGATGCATTATGGGCATATAGAACTGCATTTAAAACATCATTGGGGATGTCACCATATAGATTAGTTTTTGGAAAGCATTGTCATCTACCTGTTGAAATTGAACATAAAGCTTATTGGGCAATTAAAGAGTTTAATACTAATTTAGATGATGCATCTAAATTAAGAAAATTGCAATTAAATGAACTAGAAGAATTAAGAAATGATGCATATAAAAATGCAAAGATTTATAAAGATAAAACAAAAGCATTTCATGATAAAAATATTATGAGGAAATCTTTTAAAATCGGATAAAAAGTTTTACTTTATAATTCTCTCTTGCATTTGTTTCCAGGAAAACTTAGATCGCGATGGTCTGGACCATTTATTGTTAAATTTGTCTATCCTCATGGTTCTGTTGATGTTGAAAATCCTAAAAATAATAATGTATTTAAAGTTAATGGACAAAGACTTAAACCGTTTATAGAAAATGAAGTTCTTAATGAAGAGTTTATGCCTTTATATGATCCAACTTAATTGTTACTTATATTTTTATTTTATTTTTGCATAATTGAGTTCACTTCCCTGTTAAGTGGCGGATAACGGTACTCCGTGACTACTTTCAGTCGGTTTTATTTCAATTTCCCAAAATAATTGAATATATATATATATATATATATATATATATATATAAATATATATTATGGATGAAGCTATCAAAAAACTTGGTAAATATTTTCCATCTGTTTCTAAAAAAGTTTTGAGAATGATTTATGAAGGCAGATGTGAAAGATTGAGAATGCTTATGCAAAAAGGAATCCCGGAGGATATTCGTCTTATAATTGAAGCCAAGGTTCGATTAGGTGGTGAAGTTCCAAAATTCTTACTTGTTCGAAATATGTCTGGACTAGGAAAAAGTACCTATGCGAAGAAAAGAAGGGCTAAAAGGTTAGATGTTTGTCATAATTGTGCCAGATGGACTTGTAATAGACAATGCAGATCTTTAGGATATGTTTTCACAAATAGAGAAGATAAAATTGATTTCATTAAGAATGGGTTGAGTAAAGAGTCATTAGATGATATCTCATTGAGTCTTGAGACGCATTCTAGTGGAGATGTTCAAGGTCAACTTCTCCATTTATGGAAACTATTCCAAGCGCAGCGTCATGGTAATGGTCTTGGGAATCTGACTAAAAAAGACCCTATTTGCCAATTTATAAGAAAATTGGATGGTAAGCCAACCATCGACTCATAAATATTGAAGGAACACTGTGAGCCACAATCACATCACTGTTTATACGCATGCATGTTATTATTATATATTATTGTTTTTTACTATTTTCATCATTTTGTTCACATCTATATTCCTATTTCTGTCTTATTCCTTGTTTTCCTTATAAAATCACTCAACTCTCTCTATATTTTTGAAAAGAAAAAAAAACATGACAGGATCTTCTTCACAAAATTTAAAAAATATTTGTGTTTTTTGTGGTTCTAATACTGGAAAGAATGAAATATTTGTTGATGCAGCAATTAATCTTGGAAAAAAGTTAGTAGAGAGAAAAATTCACTTGGTTTACGGAGGAGGCAATATTGGGTTAATGGGATCTATTTCAATAGCAGCTCATCTTGGAAGTAGTCAGGTTTTGGGTATTATTCCTACAGCTTTAGCTGAAGGAAATATTACAGGTGTTACGGTTGGGGAAGAGTTGAAAGTTTCATCAATGTACGAGAGAATAACTAAAATGATAGAAAATTCTGATGCTTTTATTGCCTTACCTGGTGGTTTTGGTACTTTAGAAAAAAATTTCATGTTGTTTCTTGGGCACAACTTAATATCCATAATAAACCTGTTGGCTTGTTGAATATCAATAACTATTATGATGGTTTGTTGACTTTTCTTGATGTAGCCGTGGAACAAAATTTTATTTCAGAAAATTCACGAAGGATGCTCATCTCTGCTTCGAATGAAGACCAATTAATTGATGATCTCCAAGCTTTTGTTCATCAACCTGATTCGGCTATAACAAAGATCAATTGGTCTCAACCAACCAGTAAGAAAAGAAAACTGGATCATTGATTCAACATGTCACGAAATGGTTTGTGTTTGTTCCTCATCTTCAATAAATTCCAGGTGATATCTCTTTCATCATGTACTCTTTATTTTTCTTTAAAAAAATGTCATATTCAGGTTTGGGGGAGGGTTTATTTAAAAAAAAAAATTAAAATTTTAAAAAAAAAATTATTTCTATAATAATATATATTTTTCCTTTTTCAATGGCAGAGTAAGGAGTCAAAAACTCCAGACACGCATTAGTTTTTATTTATCATATTATCACAATAGATTAGATTTTAATATTCCGTATATATTTAAATTGCAAACTACTAAGAAAATGAAGTCTTTTTGTATAGATTTTTATTTATTCTTCTTTTTATCAATTTAATAGAAAATATGTAATTGATGGGATATAAGTTATAAATAATATATAATTGTGTGTTTCAAATAACATATTTTCTAAAACTTTTATGAGTATATAATTAAAGTGATATTGATTGAATGAATAATAACATGTATAATTGAGGGAATTAATTTATAAAAGTGCAATATTTACTCACATAAATTTTGAGAGTGAGAGGTGAGAATTGAGAAAACAACTTATAAGCTTTTATTTATTATTAAGAAATGGTTGATTACTAGATTAAATCCATTTAAAAAAAAAATTATTGTGCATATGAAAATTGGCTACAAAAATTGTTTGAAATTTGATTGTAAAGATGTAGAGTATTAATATCTCTACTATAATTATCAATGTAATAGATTTACTTCAAAAAAAATAAACAAATAAATAAACTTTGAAAAAAAAAATATGTTACATTTTCAAAGTTTATTGAAGGTATTTGGTTATGTAAAAACAATTTTGCAGCCAAGAAAAAAAGAGAAAAATAGAAAAAAGAAAAAAAATAAAAATAAAAATAAAAACAAAATAAAAACAAAATGGGTTTATTCTTTGTAAATTATCCTATCTTATTTTCAATATTAGGTTATTTGATTGTCTTCTTTACATATTAACCATTTTCAATGAGTGTATAATTTTATTCCAACTCCATGAGTGAAAACTAGTTATATATATATATTAAAAAAAAATATCATAACCCGAGAGAATATGGAGTTGAGACTTTTATATTAAAATTCCTGAAGATATACATGTTATGAAAAGGATTTCTATTATCATTTTGATTATATTATTCTCAAAGTTTTTAGAAAATATTTATATAAAAAATTATATATATTTAATATTTTGATATTGTGTGAAATATATATGTATACCCCATCCAATTATATATTAATATATTAGTTGATATCAAGATTTATAAATAACATATGATCTTCTTACAAATATGTTTTAAAATTTCAAAGTTTGCAAATTTGAATATACATATTAAGGAATAAAAATCTAACTTGTGATTTTATGAAATTTTATTACTAAAGGACTAGTAATTAGCCGGTTTGGGGGTGTGATGAAACTTAAAATTTGTAATTATTTATATGTTAAAAAGTGTGTTTTAAAATTTAAGTTTAATTAAAATTATGAAGTTGTATTATTTTAGTGTTATGTTTTTATATTTAAATGTTTTACTAAAATGTTGTATTTTACGGTTTGCGCAGGTTTGGTAAAAATAAAATTACTCAAGCTACAGAGGTCATAATGGAGTAATCTCAAAACCTGTAGAATAAAAAAAGAGGCATCTTCAACTTTGTAGAAGACAAGAAATTCCAAAAACTTCATTAAGATGATCAAAATAATCAAACATCAAAATGGAGACAGATTTACTTTTACTATGACCAGCTTGGAATAAAAATATCATAAGTATTTCATATTTTATCCAAAAGGGGTGAATGAGTTGTCAAAACACATTTACAGACAAAGGGCTACGTGTTATATGTTTTGTGCAGAAGCAAAATCGGAAGTCTAAGGCATCAAACATGCCAATTAAAGTTGGGTCAATGTATTGACATTCAAGGAGACAAGCACCCACCAAATTTACTATTCCATATTTAATGAGTTTTGGACCCTTGCTCTCATTTGGCCTATAAATAGATGTGTTGTATAAGCTTTGTAGTGTGCAAGAGTGTAGATAATTCCTCATTTGTAAAATAAATATTGTGTGTGTGAGAATAAAAGTTTGAGTTTGCAAGTTTCTCAAGTTCAAGTATGAAATTTCTTTTATCTTTATTCTTGAGTTTCATATTCATGGAAAGCTAAATTTTTTTATGTCAAGGTGAAAAAGTTTCATTGTTGGTCAAGTAAGATTGTTTATATTTTGTATATTCTTTTATTTTCTATTTTTATTTTTACTAATTGATCTTTATTTGTAGGTATAATTTTGGATGATTTGTTGTTATCTATTTACATCAAATGCTAGGTACCTTGAATGTGGTTACCTTGATTTGTTGTCAAATATGATACAATAAATACTACAATAATTATATACTATAAATATATGTATCTATTTATAATAAAGTCATATATATTATTTAGACGATAGCGTGACTCTGTCGGTTGTTCTAAATAATATATTGTGATTTGAACTAACTTTTACTTTTCGCAACTAACTTTTACTTTCTCGCATCTAACATTTAATTTTTCGCATCTAACATAAAAAATGTCATATATTTTATTTAGACAATAGCGTGGCTCTGCCAGTTGTTCTAAATGAAATATTGTGATTTGATCTAACATTTAATTTTATGTCAATTTATATTTATGCATTTATATATATATTATGGGTACCATGTATTAAATATCGGTTAATATGATATTAATATAGTGAGAACTATATTATATGATATATTTGTATAAATATTTAATTATTCTCTTATGTTTATTTTTATTTTAGTTTCTTTTATTTATTTTTGTTAAGAAATCTTAAGTAAACCAACAATAAACCTTTGAAGCCTTGACAATTTTATAATTTGTGTATTTGAAGTTTTATAATAATATTTTCATCTATAATATATTATTGCTAAAATTAAACTTACAACATCCTCTCCATGGATCGATCTCGTACTCACGAGTATATTACTTGCAGACAACCTACACTTGGGTGAATTACAATTTAAGTTGTAGCATGCACCCAGAAGTTGATCCATACGGTGGCAGCACTCATGTGGCACCGGTACTGAGCATGACATTTCAGATGATCTTTTACCAGCCATCATGTTGCATGCATCATATATATACGTTTACTCATGTTTATGTACTGGGCTTTAGCGCTCACATCCTAGTTTTTATCTTGGACACCCTATTCCACAGGGCAAGTCGCAGGATAGACGGAGCCGGTAGTTCGAGGCAGGACTAGGGAGCCGAAGCTTTTCAGGGAATTTTATACATCAGGGTTTGTTTAGCTTTATAATGTTTTAGACAGTTGTATTTTAATTTTTTCGATATGGTTGTATCACTACAGTATTAAGACTGGATATGTTTTACTAAGCTGATATGTAAATTATGTATTATGTTTCCGCACGTTTTGCTCTGTTAATCATTCTTGTTTTATTAAGTTTTAATGCATGCTATTAGTTGCCAGTTAGTAGGTCATTTAATGCAGGGTCACTACAGTCTGACTATATTAAGATATGATTCCTACTCCAATCCTAAAATAAGAGTACCCAAAAGCCCTAAAATAGAGCCATCTAGGTGAAGGAGAGGAAGTTGGTTCGAGTTGGAAATGAGCTCCTCGGCCTCATTTTATAGACGAGGGTTCGGACCGTCCGATCCTGCCTTCGGACCGTCCGAGCTCTGCATGCGTGAAAAGTGTCCCAGCAGGCACTTAGGATCGTCCGAACTTGAATATTATGTCACCTATGGCGCCACCCTCCCGGACACCTGGCGGGGCTTCAGTTCGGACCGTCCGATCCAGAACTTCGGATCTTCCGAACTCTACTTCCAGTCAATTAGATGGTTTTCCTTATCTTATCTCATTTGATGAAGATCGGACCATCCATTCTTAGTTCGGAGCATCCGAACTCCGTCCATCCGAACATCAACAGGCTCTCCGAACTCTACACTTCGGACCATCCGATCCTAGGTTCGGATCCTCCGATCCCGCCTAAAACTCAGGACCCTCCCAACCATCTTTGATTGTTCTGGATCCATTTCCGGACTTCGTTAATTCATATGGAATTTTTTTAATCATGTTTTGCTTAATTTAAACATGGTCATTGGATTAATTACAATTAATCCTTAATTTTGGATACGGGTCACTACACAACCCCTGGACTCTGGCGACACTATATTGAGTTATCTGACTATAGGTACTGTTCTGTAACCTATGTCACTCAAATATAAACTCCAAACGTCCATTGAATTCTAGGACGTTCTGCCTTTTATTCACAAAGGTTTGTGGTTCAAGATGAATGAGATGATGCATAGCAAATATATCTAAAATTCTTGCTCAATAAAAACATCCAAGTCTTGGATTTCATCACATTTAAATCATCTTGACATAAAATCGATAATCATTGAATGAATCAATTAACATATATCATGTTATCCAATCAAATATAAGCATCAAATATATCAATCAAGATCATATAGTCATGTTCATGTTTTTCAAGCAATGAAATAATCAATTCATTTAAGCAGTAGCACATAATCATGCAATTATGTGATTTAGGTGGAAACTCGAGAATCTGAATCTTTCTCAAGTATTCTTTCCGTCTTGATCGATGTCAATTCATACCTTTCTATCTTAGTTTGAGTATTCAAATCTTGCAACGCTGAAGCAACACAATTTCTTATAAAAATTTGCTCATTCATCATCCTTTGTCCATTGGAAATTCAATACCAATCTTGATTCAACTCTTTCGACTCGAATCCTTGCTATCTCGAGTTCGATTATATTCTATCAAATCTAAAATGAATGTGTTCAAACTCAGTATTCAACCTCAATAAAATCATAGTTCGATCAAATATGAAAAAGTCCAACAATTCTCAAACTGGCAGCGTAACGGTTGCGAAACGGCATTCCAAACTTCAATTATATCAAGATATCAATCAAATATAATTCAAATCTTGATCATAGCAGCCTCAAGTCCTCATATGAAGCACTAATTCAAAATCATCAGATTCAATCATTTTCGAAAATTCTTCTAAAATTCGAAAACAGGTTCAAACGACGATCTTTTCTCGATCCGTCTTAGATATGCTATCGTCGTCTATACTAGAACATATCTATACAATCAAATATTGATTTTAACATCATCTTAAATTAAAACATGGTAGAAGTACTAAATAATACTTACGTCAAAACGAATCTGTCGAAGCGAGAATCGCAAATATACGATCAATCTTGAATTTTACCGGACGGATCGATTTTAATCGGAGCTTTTAAAACGTGAACATGGCATTGGAAGCCTTTCTTGTCAAGCTTCTGTCTCTATTTCTTGTTACTTTTGGAATACGATGCACTTATCTCCTTTCTTTTTTATTTATTTGACTAGTAATAGGACAAATTGCATTTCAGTCCCTGAACTCTTCAATAATTGCAATTCTGTCCCTGATTAAATTTTCAAATCTCATTTCAATCCTTTTAATTTTTGGAATTTGGAATTTAAATCTTAAATCCAATGAATATCCAATTTAAATATTTTAATTTTTTTAATTTATGAATTCGGGATTTTAAATCTTAATATTCAAAAATCTGCAATTTAAATATTTTCAAGCTTATAAATATTTTTAAACTCGGAATTTCAATCTTAATTTCGTAAATTAATAACTTAATATTTTTGGGTCTTACACAATCACATCCACAACATGCATTGTTTTCTATTTCTCTTGTTTCAGTGGCCTTGAAAGTGTGAGAACTGAGATCTCTGTTGTTAAAACATCTATATAACACCACAATCTTGCTGCATACTATTGCGTCCGGATCATAACGTTGAATGACACCCCAATTATTTTGGATGAATTTAATCCTGTAAATCGTAAAGGCAGTCACCATGGCTATTCCCACGATTAAAAAGATTTATGCGCATTCTTTCTGTCTTAGGTACGCCAATGGTGTCCAATACAACATCAAAATAACCCTTTATCGATGCTTCATAATCCTGCAGATTTGACGCAGGTAAAAAATCTACATATGAAAGTATTTTTAAACTAGCAAAAGTGAGGCAATTATGACATATTTAACCAAATCATTACCTTATAAGTATAGTGAACATCTTGTTCGGCACCTGCTGCCAAGATATGAGCAATACATTCACCTCCACATGTAGTAGAAACATGACATCCAGCAGGCACTACAAGTTGAATTGCAGAAAATCCCACAGCTCCACCTCCACCTCCACCTCCACCCACCACTAAACCACTAACAACCTTTTGTCTATGAAAATCCAGTTAACAGAGCAAATTCATAAAGAAAGTACAAATATACAAATGTAATTGGATATAGAGTTATTTTATATCTTAAATATATAAATGTAATTGGATAAAGAGTTAGTTTACTTCTTACAGTCTAATGTCAAGGTAACCAGACTCAATCATGCCCGCAATGGATCATTTTGAACTCCTCAATCATGCAAGAATTACTGAAACAACCACTAACTCTACTTTAAATAATAAATAAATAAAATACGGATTTTTCAAATTTTTCGGCATGACCTAACTGTTTGATTAACAAACCACCTGTCTCAAACAATCAGTTTAAATAAAACTTCAAACCGAGGGCAACCATGACGCAAAAGTAATACATGTTTAGTAATTCATCCGACACCAAACGAAAGTAAATAATAAGTGTTTACATGCCAACATAATGGCAGGAAAAAAAACATCCTGCTACTAACGGAAAAACAAAGACGACAGTAGTTACTTATTACAAGGACATAGTGCGGAAAAGTAAAGAGCGACAACGGTCGAGGGCGTGCCACCGAACACTACAGACCCTGAAGATCCTGCCCCGCAGCCTCGCCTGCAATCTCACCTGCACCAAGCATAGTAGTGAGCCTAAAAGCCCAGCAAGATTTATATAATACAACAAGAGTTCAAAATAATGCATCATACTAAAAGTAGTACTAAGTATACAATGAAATTCACACGAAAATAAAGTGTCATAACATGCCCAAAGTAAGAGCAATAGCAATATGCGATGAAAAATAACATTCATGAAACAATAATCCTTTACATTTACCTTTGAATTTAGATCCTCGATTGTGACTATGGTTTTGATCAATCAATGGCTACAGTACTATGCCGGCAAGGAAACCGAGTTCTTCTCGGCCCCACATTGCCCCTCTAATTTGGTAGGAAAGTCGAGATTTCTCCCAACCCCGATCTACATGTTTAATTTGGTAGGGAAGCCGAGATGTCTCCCAACCCCGATCTACACGTCTCATTTTGGCAAGTGAACCAGGGCATCCCCTAACCCATCATTGCATGTCTAAGTCAAAACCAACTCACTTCATTCTTTAACTTTTCATTCATTTACCCTTTTCTCATTTCAATTTTTCACCTTTACAAGAATTCTATAATTAAGACTACGGGACTAGAATATTAATTATATTTGAAGCCACACACGCAGATAAATGGGCGTTGAATAATTTAAATGACATGAAACTCAAAAGATATTGTGAAAATAAAATAAGTGGATGATTGGAGTGTAGTTGAACACCCTAGGATTAAGGGCTTTCTACTTACACTTAAGTTCACGCTCAACAAGGGTCTATCTTGAGCGGTTAACCCGTATGATCCATAACTCATCCTATTTTAATTCAAAAGGCTTCCTGTTTGAACCGGCACCTCAAACACACCTTAAATTAGACCTAGGATCAGTAGTTAACCTTTAATGGCAGCCCGAACAATCCAAACGATTTAAATTCCCGGACATCCCATAGTATTTAGAAAAATCTGCTCGCGTACGACTAACTTAAAATGCACATAACCTACTCGATTATTAGCCAAAATAAGCCCAATTTGCAGCGACACGACTCTAACATCACACAAATTAAGAAAATCAGAGGTAGCCCTTGCCCAGGTCTTGTTAAGGAATCCATCAGAACCAAAATCTTAGAGGCTATACGCATAGGTGGAAAATTCAGTTTTGGCGCCCTTAATACTAAGGCTTCTTAAACTCACTCCTCATGACTTAACACCTCAAAAACTCACCCAAGCATCCTCTAAGGGTCCCTAAATGACCAGAAAAGGGTTCTTGAGCTAGTCTCTTACCCGGCGCTAGCTCGTTCAATCATTTGCTCCAAAACGCTCGCCCGATGCCCTCAAGCTCCACTAACAACATTCCAACCAAAATTCCCAATAATCAGCCCTATAATCCACCCAAAACTCATTCAAAAACACATGTTTAATCCCATGAATGCCCCATGGGCAACCCCTCCACTCCTTTCATCCATTCACACAAAAACTTCCATTCAAACGCCACAAACTCGATTCGATTTACATTATTTCAAAGCATATGCATTAAATAACTTGTCCACCATCTTGTGAGACTTAAAACCAACCATACACACATAATAATGGATCAAAATCAGCAGGGTATATTCTGATTTTCCATTCACAGCATGCAAAATTTCATTTAGATGTACGCCAAACATTCATACAAGCTCAAAATGCAAACTAGGATTTAAAATACTCAAAACCAACCCCGATCCCTCTTGTACCCTGAAAACCAAACACATACATACCCACATTACACAAAATAATCTATCAAAATATCAAGATTTCAAGAAAACCAACAAAATATAACCTATGCTTGAGTTTTTTAAAAGAGAAGAAGATATCTTGCCTCAAACTCAACAAGCAAAGAAGAAAGGAGGGCGGCTGGACACACACACACACAACTAGCAGCTGGAACACCTCCTAAGGCATCATCCACGGCGGCAGCAAGGCGGCAGCTGGGCTGGGAAGGGCGGCCGACGGCGAGAAGAAGAGGAAAGGTGATGCCGATGGTTTTCTTGGGAAGAAAGGGAGATCGCGTGAAGGTGGAGAAAAGAATGAGGGACGCGGCTGATGGGTTTAGGTTTAGAGTTATTTTGTGTCATGTGTGATATATTTTTAATGTGGTGTAAGTATAGGTGTTGGTTTGTGAGTGTAGTATATGCACAATAGTGTTATTCCAATAATAAAAGTGCTAGTTTAAATGTTACAATTTCAAGTTGTAGATTTGCACTCATTTTTAATTTTCAAGTTTAGAATCTTTAAATTTGAATATTAAGAATGAAATT
Organism: Henckelia pumila; assembly: GCF_033568475.1. Classification (NCBI taxonomy): domain Eukaryota; kingdom Viridiplantae; phylum Streptophyta; class Magnoliopsida; order Lamiales; family Gesneriaceae; genus Henckelia; species Henckelia pumila. The sequence goes on from NC_133121.1 coordinate 73,564,869, forward strand.
TCACTAGTTCGGGTCCAAAAAGGCAAGTTTTGGAAAAATTTAGGGAATTACGCGCAAGAATGCGCTTACGCGATTTTCTTTATCCGGAAAAGTTTAAAACAATATTTTCTTTTTATTTTCTTCAACTCTTAAGAATTTTAGGCCATATAAATTTAGAAATAAGGGATTTTCCCGTCGTGTCCATCTTTGCCGCGTGCCGGAGCCGAAAATCACAAATTTCAAGTATCTCAAATTCAAATATTGGCGCAATTAAATTCTAAGAAAATTTAAATCATTTAAATCACCACAAATTTTAGAAATTTAAATATCGAAGCTAATTTAGGCATGAAATTTAAATTATGGAGTTTTGACGTTACAAAAACAAATAAACATTTGAAAAAATTTAAACACTAACTTTAAAAATTAAAATCAATACTTTAATTATTTCGATGTCACAATGATAAATAAAATATTTCAATAATAAATAGAGTGATAAAAAATAATTTAAATAAATTAAATAATTGTTTAAAAGTCATCTAAATAAATACACAAGCAGAATAAAAATCTTTAAAACGAGTTGGACAAACTAAAAACATTTAAATAAATAAGCTATACATTTAAAATGATTAAAAATAACTAACCGTTAAACTTAAGTTATTTAAAATAAATAAGTTGAAAAATAAAAAGTATTTAAATAAATAATATTAACAGTTAAAATCATTTAAATAACTATCCAATAAACAAATATCATTTTAAATAAATAAGCGGAGTAGTTAAGATCATTTAAATAAATAAACAAAATTATTTAAATTATTTAATTTAGCAAGGTTAAATCTTTAGAATATTTAAAACAATTAAGTTACACAATAAAAATCATTTAAACAAATAAACTTAAACGATTAAAAGCATTATCTAAATAATTAATAAAATAAAAATCATTTGAATAAATAATTAATATTTTATCAACAAATAATTCAGATAAAGAATTTTAAACCGATTAAATTTAAAAATAATAATTATAATATTTATTTAATTTAATGCATACGATTTAATAGATTGGATTTTAGGTGCTACAATTACATTCTCTTCCTCTTGGGGCTTCTACTTCTACTTAGACCCCTACTTCTTGCTGGACTACCCTTGTATTCTTTTACCTAAAGTTAATGGTGAATCCAAGCACACGCGAGTGGTGGAATTCGTTTATTTTGTGTTTCATTCAAACTAAAAGGTCAAAATAGAAAAAATTAGGTACAGTTTTGCCCTGGAGCCTTAAAAAGCATCCTTACCTTCTCTCTTATCAATTGATAAGTTCACAATCTCATAATTATGAAATATCTTGTTCATAGTAGCTTCAACCAAGTTCGTAACAAATTATTATATAGCTCCGATAGCAATCTAGAGGGGATAAAATAAATTAATTTAGCGTGTACATAAAATTTTTAACCAACATGAATTCCAGATTATCACAAGCTGATAAGAATTAAACCAAATCATTTTAAAAAATAAAAACATGATTAATATAAGCAAAGAAATCAATAAAGTCATAGACCAACAAGAATAGGCCTATTGTCGATCGTAAAAGCTAGAAGGCCAAAAATCATCATTAATTAAACATATAAATCAATCCTCTATCAAATTATCTCACTAAAAATATCATAAATTGTAGTGACCCGTATCCGTAATTAGCGATTAATGAGTATATTAATCATGTAATAATGTTGGATTAAGTAAAACGTAATTAAAGAAATTCCTAAAGGATTAACGGAGTCCAGAAATGGATCCAGGACACTCGAAAATGGCTTAGAGGGTCCCAAGACTCGAGTGGGATCGGAACCACCGATCCATGATCGGAGCTTCCGATCTTGGTGAGTTCGGAACCACATCGGAAGCAGGGAGATCGGAGCTTCCGATCGATCGTCGGTGACAAGTGTGTGGTTGCATGTGGATGGAATTGACGCGTGTCATCGGAGCTTTCGATCGGAGGAACGGAGCTTCCGATCTGCACGTTCGGAGCTTCCGATCGTGAACGGAGCTTCCGATCGTTGCCTATAAATATAGGTGCGAGGGCTTCATTTCAAAGCGCACCGAATTCCTCTCCTTCGCCCTCGTGGCTCTATTTTAGGGCTTTGGGTACTTTTATTTTAGAGTTGGAGTAGGAAACATATTTTAGTATAGTCAGACAGTGTCTGACATAGTAGCGGAGCAGTGCTCGTGTAGCGGAGCAGTGCTCGAGGCTGTGTAGCTGCAGCAGGGGTGTGCCCCTAGTTGCGGGATAGTCGCCATCAATGGGCTGACGATGGATGCAGGTATAGCTATGGTCTCCTTAAATTATTTAGAAGTATGCAATAGCTTAGTTAAGGCTTTTAGAGCTTAATGAATGATGCATGGGTATTTGCATTGTAGAGTTGATGATAGGCTTGGAACCTAGAGTGGGACTGCTAGGACTGCCTGTAGTAAGGTACGTAAGTATAGACTGAGATAGCCAGCGGGTTTTTCATGCTTAAATGTTGCATTTGTGTGTCATATTATTATGCAGCATGTGCATATCATATTGTGCCTGTCCATCTTATGAGATGAGCCATGTAGGGCCGCTCAGCCCTCTCTGGACGGGTGATGTCTAGTGCCCAGTGACTGAAGGGTCATTGGTGATTATGTAAGAGTGGGTGCCCAGTGAGCCAACTGTGTGGCTATGGGCTTTGATGACTCTTTGTATAAACAATCTTTTGTTTAATATTATTTACACTTTTATTAATGGCAATGACTTTATATTACTTCATATTGTTATATTGTGATATACTATTGTTGTTTTGATAAAGACCTTGAATATACTATAGTGTATGTAAGATGTGGTAGAACATGGGGATGTCTATCATGAAATACATCTTATAGTCACTGTATATTCTAAAACCGTTCCTAGTCGATTGAGCCGTCCGATAATAAGGATAAGGATCGCTCGAGTTTGAGACTAGCATTTGCGATGCGGAGTACCACGTTTCATTGGTAGGGAACATGGAGATGTTCGAAGCATGCAAATGGATATTCATAGGATGAATAATCGAACTACCCTATCCGGACTTTCCAAGTGGTTATCACTTATCGAGTGGATAAAGTCCGCGGTTTTGGTTGTACACCATTAGTCCTTACGACTTGAAACATCATGGAGACTCTATATGCTAGTGCTGTGCTTTGACTCGTTTACCGACTCTATGGGGGTCATCAGGTGTCGAGATTGGGTACAGTTACGACACATATAGGAGTCAATGCATTGTTGTCAAGGATTCACCACATACTTGCGAGTGTGGATATCCTATGCGATCTGAGGAGATATTAGTGTGACAAATCTCTGGCCAGGGCGCTGCGCAGGGCAGCGCTCGGCGCTGCCCAGCGGCGGCACCAGGCGCCGCCAGGGCAGCGAGAGTCGCTGCCCTAAGGGGGCAGCCGGGCTGCCCCCGACCCGCGCCCCGGGTGCGGGCCGGCCCGGGAGTGTCCCGGGCGGCCCGCGGGAAAAATTAAATTTTTATTTAAAATTAATTTTAATGTGATAAAATTTTATTTTTGGTCCGGTCAAAAATTGTTTTTGATTGGTTCACGAGATTTCGGATCGAATTGTTCGAGTCCGTAAATTTTAAAATTGATTTTGGATAAATTTGAATTTTTGGAAAAATTTTAATGTTTTATCCGTAAATTGAATTTTGAAATCAATTATTTTGGTACAATTGATGATAAGATATGATCTTATGATATATTGAGTAAAATATGATTTTATTTTTAAAATTGGATTTTATAGATAAAATATGATTTTATTTGATATAGAGATAAAATATGATTTTATATGTGAAATGAGATTTTATATATAAAATATGATTTTATCTTGTTTAAATTTGAATTGCCACTGCATGTTATCCAATAAATTAATTTTGAATTAAATGTTATTGGATAAGGATGATCGATTGCCATGACTAATTTTGTAGGTGTATGTTAGGAATTTACATTTTGTTTTTATTGTTGTTGGTTTTATTAATGGGCCTGGTTTATGGCCCGATATGAATGTCATATGTAATAAAAGTGGGCTTGGTTTATAGCCCGTTCCCACCCCTAAAAATGTATCCCCTACTTGTCATTGTTATTTATTGTAAATACATTAGATTTAGTGGGAGATCAAGATTTGAAGATGGTGGGCCCAGCAGACAATAAAGACTGAAGAAATGTAAATTGGAAGCACATGTAATAGGATTGCATTGCATACTGCATATTACCTAGGATTGGACTAAGACCCGTGATTGGCAACCACGGGTCAATTAGAAATGGAATCGATCATCCTATATAATATTTGATATTATGATTGTATGCATGTTTAGACATAATTGCGTGAATCCGGCAAGCATGCAATAAATTAAATATGATGAGACAAATATTTTTATAATTAAAAATCCCTCATTTTAAATATGATTTAAAATTTATATCAAGATAAATAAAGGAAATTTAAATTTGTTTAAATGTTCCTACCTTCCATCAACGGTCAATGTATGTGATGCTACCCGCGGATACGGTCCGGCTCATATTATTGGGGGGGCCCGTCCGTCGGAAAGCTGTACATTGGATCGACAAATGTTGTAAGTTGGGTGGAACTCCCATGGGATCGGCTCATATTATTGGGGGATCCACATGGCGACCGTCCATCACAACTTAATATTGATGGGTCATCTTGACATGTCACTTTAAACGGCGTCATATTATTGGGCCCTTATTGGACATGAGGTAAACACATGGGGGTTGCTTTGGAAGCAATTGGGCTCTACCTTTTGAGAATTATGGTTGGCTGATATTATTCGGGACCATAAGTTTGTCAATTGGACTCCATGTTCTCACTAAGGAAAAAGTTTCCCGTTTTCACTAGAGGGTGGTGAAATCGTTAAAATAGTGGGAGTGAGATTCATAAAATTAAATTCGCCTATTTTATGTCTTAGTAAATTGTTAAACAATCATTGATATATGTCTGTTTTTCTTTTCAGTATTTCATACAATGAATTCGCGAAATCCATTATTCTCGATCCTCGAACAAAACAAGTTGACTGGCGCCAACTATACGGAATGGTTCCGGAAGTTGAAGATTGTCTTAACTTCGGAGAAAATGCTCTACGTGTTAGAGAAAGCACCTCCGAAGGAAGCACCAGATGACATAAGTCCGGAGGAATTGGCCAAACTTGATGCATGGTGTGACCATGACATCAAGACCAAATGCTATATGCAAGCCTCGATGTCTGATGAACTCCAGAGGCGATTTGAGGACACGGTGAATGCTGCTGACATTCACGCGCAACTCAAGGAACTTTTTGGGGCTCAGTCGAGGGCTGAAAGGTTCGCTACTGTTAAGGAGTTGATGACGTGCCGCATGCGTGAAGGGACTTCGGTCCGTGATCATGGGGTACGAGTGATTTGGCTCATACAGAAGTTGGCAACCCTAGATTTGGTGTTGGAGCATGAACTCAATGTGGATTTATTGCTTCTGTCTCTTCCTTCTTCATTTGATGGATTTGTGATAAATTTTAATATGAACAAGATAGAGGCCACCCTAGAAGAGATGGTCAATATGCTCGTTACATATGAATCCACACTTAAGAAGGATAAGTCAGCTTTCTTGGTGGGCTCCTCATCTTCTGCTAAGAAGGGGCCAAGTATGAAGGGCAAGAAACGTTCTACCCCACCCAAGAAAGTCGAGCCCGAGAAGAAGCAAAAGACAAAGGCTTCAAACAATGGAAAATCCAAGGATGTTTGCCATTACTGCAAGAAGCCGGGTCATTGGAAGCGCAACTGCAAGGAATATCTTGAGCAGTTGGGAACTGCAAAGGGTATGTTCTATATTGAAATAAACATGTCACTTAATACAACTTCTTGGGTATTGGATACCGGATGTGGATCTCACATTTGCAATGATTTGCAGGTGATGACAAGAAGTCGCAGGCTTAGAATGGGTGAGACCCAGCTGAGGCTCGGGAATGGTTCCAGAGTTGAAGCTACGGCCATTGGAGATGTTTGTTTGACTTTGCAGAACGGTTTTAAATTATTGTTAAGAGATGTTTTATTTGTGCCAGATTTAATTAAAAACATTATTTCTATTTCTATGCTTGATAGAGATGGTTATTCTTGCAATTTTGTGAATGGGATTTGCAATATTTACAAGAATGAATGTTTAATTGGAAATGGACAACTTGAAAACGATCTATACAACTTAAAACTAAAAGACGTTCCAGTGAATTATGTTGATAAACCGGCGACAACAAACAAAAGGAAAATCGATAGTCAAAACCCGGCAAACCTTTGGCATGCTAGGCTAGGTCATATTTCCTCAAGGAGGATGAACAAGCTAGTGGGAGAGGGCATGTTTGATATGTCTGATATTAATTCTCTACCTACTTGTGAATCCTGCCTAAAAGGAAAAATGACTAAATCTCCTTTTAAGGGGAAACCTGAGCGTAGTCAGAATCTGTTGGATTTGATCCATACAGATGTTTGTGGTCCATTTAGAGTAGGGACTCAACATGGCCACACCTACTTCATTACCTTTACTGATGATTATTCAAGGTATGGGTATTTATATTTAATGAAATATAAGTCTGAAGCATTTGAAAAGTTCAAAGAATTCAGGGCTGAAGTAGAAAACAAGCTAGGTAAAAGTATTAAAGCACTTCGATCGGATCGAGGTGGAGAATACTTGAGTACCGAGTTTTTGGACTATCTGAAAGAGAATGGGATTCTCTCTCAGTGGACTCCTCCTATGACACCACAGCTTAATGGTGTATCGGAGCGTCGTAATCGAACTTTGTTGGACATGGTTCGATCTATGATGAGCTTCACTGAGCTTCCACCTTCGTTTTGGGGCTATGCGCTTGAAACGGCGGTATTGTTGTTGAACAACGTCCACACTAAAGCAGTGGACAAAACACCATACGAGTTATGGAATGGCAAAGCTCCTAAGTATTCGTACTTGAGGATTTGGGGATGTCCTGCTTACGTGAAGCGGACAGTGGGAGATAAGTTGGATAGTCGATCCAGCTTATGTTATTTTGTAGGGTATCCGAAGAATTCAATCGGATATTATTTCTATTATCCTGCTGAAACAAAGGTGTTTGTTTCTAGGAATGCCACCTTCTTGGAGAAGGAGTTCTTATTGGATAAGAAAGGCGAGATGATGGAACTCGAAGAAGTTCGAGAAGAACCCGAAATACAAAATAACGATCCTACACCTCAGGAACCATTGCTGGACACGCCTGCACCTAGAAGATCCGAAAGGACTTCTAGACCTCCAGTTCGATATGGTCTTCTTCTTGAAGGGGATCAAGATGAACCCGACATTGGATGTGATCCAAGAAACTTCAAGGAAGCAATTTCTGATGCGGATTCGAATTTATGGCTTGAAGCTATGCAGTCAGAATTGGATTTGATGCATACAAACCAAGTTTGGTCTTTAGTAGATCCTCCCGATGGAATTGTTCCAATAGGGTGTAAATGGATCTACAAGAGAAAGCTTGGGCCTGATGGTAAGGTATTGACCTACAAGGCGCGATTGGTGGCGAAAGGTTATACTCAAAGGCAAGGAGTTGACTATGATGAAACCTTTTCACCAGTTGCAATGTTCAAGTCCATAAGAATCCTGATTGCCATAGCTGCATGGTATGACTATGAGATATGGCAAATGGATGTGAAGACTGCTTTTCTTAATGGAGACATTAAGGAAGAAATCTATATGAAGCAGCCTGAGGGGTACACATCCATGGGAAGCGAGCATAAGATATGCAAGCTTCAGAGATCAATTTATGGTCTAAAACAAGCATCAAGAAGTTGGAACCAGAAATTTGATGAAACAATAAAAGATTTTGGTTTCATCAAGAACCCGGAGGAACCTTGCGTGTACAAGAAAGTAGTTAAGGATGCGGTGACATTCTTAGTACTTTATGTTGATGACATCCTACTCATTGGGAATGATGTAGGGATGTTGCAGTCAACAAAGATATGGTTATCAGGTAGATTTTCGATGAAGGATTTGGGAGAGGCATCCTACATTCTTGGGATACAGATCTATAGAGATAGGTCTAAGAGAATGATAGGACTCACTCAATCAACCTACATCGATACCATATTGAAACAGTTTTCAATGGATGGGTCCAAAAGAGGACATCTACCCATGTGTCATGGAGTTTCTCTATCCAAGTCTATGTGTCCCAAGACTGATGCAGAGATAGAGAATATGACACATGTACCATATGCGTCAGCTATAGGTAGTATCATGTATGGGATGATATCTACCAGACCGGATGTAGCATTTGCTCTGAGTGTCATGAGCAGATATCAGTCTAACCTGGTTAAATGCATTGGAAAGCCGTGAAGGACATTCTTAAGTACTTGCGAAGGACTAAGAATATGTTCATGGTGTATGGAGGACGAGATCTCAAATTGGAAGGCTATACCGACTCTAGCTTCCAAAGTGATGTGGATGACTCGAAGTCAACCTCTGGATTTGTGTTCATGCTCAATGGCGGTGCTGTCTCTTGGAAGAGTTCCAAGCAGGACACCACAGCGGATTCCACCACTGAGGCTGAATACATTGCAGCATCAGCTGCTGCTAAAGAGGCCGTTTGGATGAGGAAGTTCGTCCAAGAGTTGGGCGTTATTCCTGAATTTGTTGGTCCAGTCCCGGTGTACTGTGACAACACGGGTGCCGTTGCTCAAGCAAAGGAACCAAGGTCTCATCAAAGATCCAAACACGTACTGAGGAAATACCACATAATCCGGGAGATTGTGGAAAGAGGAGACATCATTGTCGAACGAGTGGCCTCTGCAGACAATATCGCTGATCCGCTTACTAAGCCCTTGCCAGGACCATTGTTTGACAAACATCGCGAAGCAATGGGTCTACGTAGTATGACTAGTTGGCTATAGGGCAAGTGGGAGATTGTAAGAGTGGGTGCCCAGTGAGCCAACTGTGTGGCTATGGGCTTTGATGACTCTTTGTATAAACAATCTTTTGTTTAATATTATTTACACTTTTATTAATGGCAATGACTTTATATTACTTCATATTGTTATATTGTGATATACTATTGTTGTTTTGATAAAGACCTTGAATATACTATAGTGTATGTAAGATGTGGTAGAACATGGGGATGTCTATCATGAAATACATCTTATAGTCACTGTATATTCTAAAACCGTTCCTAGTCGATTGAGCCGTCCGATAATAAGGATAAGGATCGCTCGAGTTTGAGACTAGCATTTGCGATGCGGAGTACCACGTTTCATTGGTAGGGAACATGGAGATGTTCGAAGCATGCAAATGGATATTCATAGGATGAATAATCGAACTACCCTATCCGGACTTTCCAAGTGGTTATCACTTATCGAGTGGATAAAGTCCGCGGTTTTGGTTGTACACCATTAGTCCTTACGACTTGAAACATCATGGAGACTCTATATGCTAGTGCTGTGCTTTGACTCGTTTACCGACTCTATGGGGGTCATCAGGTGTCGAGATTGGGTACAGTTACGACACATATAGGAGTCAATGTATTGTTGTCAAGGATTCACCACATACTTGCGAGTGTGGATATCCTATGCGATCTGAGGAGATATTAGTGTGACAAATCTCTGGCCAGAGTACTTGATGTGATTTAAGAAATGGTTTCTTAGTAGCACATGCGATGTCACTAATTTGATCTTCAAGATGTATTGCATAGTTATCGAATCTTGAGCGACTCTCGATATACCAATGGTTGTTGATTCGATCGGGATATATGGATGAAGGGACCGTACTATACGCTAACCAAAATCTACTGGTTCTTGTAGGCACTATCAGTGATACCTAGGGAATCATGGGGCGATGTTGCTAGGCGCTTTACCATGATTCGTTGGGCAAGTCGGAAAGTGTTGTTCCGAGTCACAAGGAGTTGTGAGCCCACGGCTAGCTGTATCCCTGAACCATTGAGGGTCACACAGTGTAATGGAGTTTTAATCCCCGTTGAGATAGTTAAATTTAAAGAGTTAAATTTAATGAACTAAGGAGTTGGACTTCTTAAATAAGAGTAAGGGAGTAGGATTTCCTAAAATGACATAGGGATGGACATTTTTGGAAACCACTGAATTCGGATTCAGGAAAATTTATTTTGACTTTAAAATGTGCAGAAATGGTTTCTGTGCACATTGGTGAAATCGGTTCATCAATCGGAGTCACGATGAATTTTATATTAATTTCTGAACGTGCGGGCTTTGCTTGTCGGGCCCTAGCTTATGACTAATGAGCCCTAAGGTGTTAGTGGCCTGCATTATAAATAAGTTATTGCAGTACAGAAATTAGACATAACAGCTCATTATTTTTGAGAAGCAAAAATCGAAAACCCTAGCCTCTCAAAGTAATAATCGGCCGACCCCTCCCATACTCTGCCCGAGAAATTCCGGTCTGTGATTTTGAATCGCAGTCAGGAATAACGAATCAGATTCGTTTAATCTCTTCGCAGAAAAAAAAACTTCTGATAGATTTTCTAGTGCAATCTATCAGAGGGATCGAAACCCCATTCGTGGACCTGATTGAAGGAGTTCATCAGTTCCTGGGAGATACAAGAAGCGCAGAGAAATCTGTGTGGTGTCCAATAATCTCGCTTCGAGATTGAAGGTAAAATTTAATTAATTGTTATTTGAATTTTACACACACACAATAATTTAATCGTTGAATGGTTGATACCCACACCATGGAATTGTTCCATGATAAAATTTTTAAACTTCCGCTGCACCGGGTATCAATCATGATTGATCTGACCGCCAGTTTTTTCCAACAGATTAGCATCTGGGGACACAGTCCACGTCCTATAGGAATGAGCAGTGTACACAGGGTTTGCTCCCCGGGTTGTACCACTCATGTCCTAGGTGCCATTACTGAGCAGTTGTATACAGTTATCCCAGATATGGATACCCTATCATTTGCATGCATCATATTTGTATGTTTTACCCAGTGCTTTCGTATTGAGCTTAGAGCTCACGTCCAATCTTTTCTGTGTATCTGGACACCCCATCTGACGGGGCAGGTGTAGGTGCAGGGTGAAGCACCAGGCGTTTGATTGGCCAGCGACCAGTGAAGATAGCGAGATTAGCTGTAGGTTTTGCCTTTAGGGTATTTATTCGATTGGGTTGTATAATCGAATTTATTTAACCGGTTGTATTCTGCCGGTTTGATTTTATTTAAGTCTTCCGCAGCGATTTATTTTAATGCATGCTTAATTATGCTCTTAACTCTGATTAGGTAGTGGATCCGGGTAGGGTCGCTACATTTATTGGTATCAGAGCGCATGCATGCAAGAGACTTGGGATATAGTATTAAGACTTTGGGTTATCCTTATAGGATTGATGAAACCTTAGAAGAGGTGATGATGCGACAATTATTTTGCCTAGAGACTATCATCATCGACAGGATTTCTGAAGATTTGGCTTATGGGATACCAGCAAGTGCGGACAGGAGTGATGGATCGTGTCCAAGTTTTCAAGATTTCTACTTAGGTGGATCCTAGTTTTGGATCGAATACCGGATGCCAGAGGATTGGATGGGACGCACTTGATGTTTGCATCTGTATCGTCCATACCATGATGACACTACTCTGATGATTCTCCACTAGTAGTTGGAGAGATTGTCAGATAGACCTTTACCAGGGAATGCCTCGAGTGCTTAAGGCATGACAGGTTTCAAGCGTAAGGTCATTAAACAAATGCAGAACATAGTTTTTCCGGTATGCTTGTACCGATGAGTTCGGTAGGCACACGGGAAACTTCATGTTCAAAATCATGATATGAATACAAGAAGAACGCTGATGGTAGATCGTGAGCAGAAGGGGTCAACTGACATGCACTGACGCAGAGCATAGCTGGTTAGCTATCACGAGCCATTTCTCCAGAGTTCTTCGTAGGAGGACATGTAGAGAGACTTGGTCGGGAGTATGCTTGTATTGATGCATGTGTCGATTAGAAGCTTCATGCTCAAGGAACGAAGACCAGTACGATGATTTTTGAATACTGTGTTGTTGTAGTTGTAAACAGTGTTTCAGTTGTAATGAATCATCATACTTTGGTTGTATCATTTCAAGTTCGATTGTACATTTCATTGTATTTTGAATACTGTATGTATTACATGAGATTGTAATAAAGAGAATTGTACATAACTTGAAATAAGTGATACATGTTTTATTTATCCAGCAATTCGTGGATGATTGCATAATTGTGCGGAAGTTTGGATTGAGTTTAGTTGATTAGCATTCAAACTGTTGTAGCTCATGGGATTTGAGTGGGCCGACTGTGACTATTTGACTTGTGGTTAGTCTAGGCATTTTCCAAGGATTGACCTAGTTAGTCAGTGGAATATGTTATTTCCAGTGATGGGTGGACTCATCTTGAGGCATTAAGGGTATTGTTCGGTTTAGAACTTTGTTCTAGGTTGTTTCCTTAGAACAGGCTGTCTGACCTTCGTTAGGTTGAGACTTGTGATGATGGATTATCATCAGGATGCCAGGTCCAATATATGCTGAGAGTTGTGGACTATGACCATGACTAGACGTGATGGAGCGCGACCCTATGCCAGTGTTACTCTGGGAGTCCTTGTACTTCAGAGGGTACCTGGGAGCCTTTGTGCTTCAGGATTGACGGTGGGAAGGCTACTCAGTCTAGTGATTTGGTAGCAGTCACGATAGGGTATGACCTTGGATTAAGATATCAGGTTTGATATCGATGGTTTGATATCGTCTGGTGTGCCAGAGATATAGTTTGAGTGTTCTGCTAGGGGTTCATGGAGGGATTTCCTTGACAAGTGTGTACTCTGAGCAGATAGGTTTTAACCTTTGAGTTATTGCTAGACGTGTGAATCTAGTAGGAAGAAGGATTTCTACCAGCGATGACTAGGGGTTGTCATCAGAATTGTGGTTAGAATTTCCTTGTGATAGGAATTATCCAAGATACTGGATGGAATGCTATTTTAAGACTTAGACTCGAATACGAGGACTAATCCATGATGATTGACTTCATCTGTGATAGATTATGTCAGACGCTAAGGATTGTACAAGAGCTATCTGAGACGTGTGGGAAGCGTGGCCTATACCCGTGAAGCCTTGGTGGTTGTCCAGGTGGGTTAACATGGTAAGCTACCTTAGTCTTAAATTGATGAACAATCTTAGCGAGGGATATAATCAGGAGAGTGTTCGAAGATTGTAAGAATCTTGGAGATTCGTTAGTTATGATTTTGAATTTGACGAATCGTGATATTCATCCTGGATGAACGAAGCAAGGATAGTTAGTGCAGTGTTTGCGCTAAGTACTGTCTGATATTTTCAGAGATTGAGCGTAGGATTTTCCATGGGATGGAATGAGCTTAGTTTATCTTGATGTTTGCCTTGGGTGAACAAGACAACGATTAGTAGTGCTAAGGTGTCACGGGATCTGTGCTAGTGACTACTAATGGTTATTGGGTAACTCTGTCAGAGTTAGGATGATTAAGTTCAGAATACGAAGCAGCGGTTAGTAGTGCTGAAAAGGCGCATGACTTGTGCCAAGTAAACTACTTATGTACTGTGATCTGACATCGTTTGGAAATGGTTCTTTGTGGCAGCTGAGTCATGGTTATTGACCGAGCCATGTAGGTTGGATGATCAGTGGTGGTCTGATCTGATAAGTGCGAGCTTAAGTAGATCGACGAGTTCGATTGGTTGAGCCAATCAGGGTTGATCAGGATATAGCAATTAAAAAATACTTGGGATAGTATTTTGTCGAGTAATTCTTATGGGATGAGTACTGAATACCATCTCAGAGAAATCGGAGATTTGAGTTATTTAGTCTCAATGATCGCGAGAGATGAATCTTCTGGGATTGCTGTAATCAGGAACGATTGCAAGTGGACTTGTATGATCAAGTTAGGTGCTAACTTGACAGTAGAGACAAGCAAGGGAATTGGTAGTTTCCAGTATAGTACATTCTTGTTAAGAAGGAAACTGATATTGATCCAATAAATTGCTTAGTGATAGCAATAGGTCAAGAAAGGATCATGTTGTTGTTTCATGTGAGAGTTTTTCATTGAACAATAATAGTGAAGATTGTTGACCGGACATTTCGGTTAAGTGAGGGCATCTATGTGTACCATTGTGGTTGGATCCGACGAGTAGTTGGAAATGCTAATGGACATTAGCAAGGAAACATCAGTTGTCTGATCTATGTGACATTAGCTAGGATCTAATCCTCGAGATCTAGCAGGATGTGTCACTAGTCTTCTAGCGTGTGATGAACGATGTCTCTGAAATGACAGAGATAGTAGAATTTCGACTTAGTAGCCAACAAGATTGTTGTGGGAATTGAAGATTTCGCAAGATAGCGATGAAGCAACTTTGTTCTTTCCAGTCGACAAGCCACATCAGTGCGGACCATTCGTCAAGGATATTGTGCTTTAGCAATGGACGATATTCGGATGTGCATCGGGTGGCGAGTTACTTCGAGCACAAGTATTTCCCAGGATTGACTAGGGAATCGACGAATTGTTGGAGAACGCGGCGATCAGATCAATCAGGATTGATACCCGGTGCAGCGGAAGTTTAAAAATTTTATATGGAACGATTCCATAATGGGTATCAAAACTTAACGATTAAATTGTGTGTGTAAAAATTAAATAACAATTATAAATTTTTTACCTCCAATCTCGAAGCGAGATTATGGACACCAACAGATTGCTCTGCTCTTGTTGTATATCCCTGGAACTGATGGACGAACTATTCTTCAATCAGGTCCACGAACGGATAATTAATCCCTCTGATAGATTGCACTAGAAAATCTATCAGAAGTTTCTACGAAGAGAATTAACGAATTTGATCCGTTAAACCAGATTGTAATTCAAAATTCACAGACTGGATTTTACCGAGCAGAGGGGAAAAGGGGGCGGGGCGGCCACTTCAGAGAAAAATACTAGGGTTTTTTCGAAAATTTGTGACCTGTTATGTGTAATTTCTGTATTGCAATAACTTATTTATAATGTAGGCCGCTAACAGCTTAGGGCCCATTAGTCATAAGTTCAAGCCCGACAAGAAAAGCCCGCATGTTCAGAAATTAATATAAAATTCATCATGACTTCGATTGATAAACCGATTTCACCAATGTGCACAGAAACCATTTCTGCACCTTTTAAAGTCAAGATAAATTTTTCTGAATCCGAATTCAGTGATTTCCAAAAATGCCCATCCCTATGTCATTTTAGGAAATCTTACTCCTCCACTCTTAAATAAGAAGTTCAACTTCTTTGTTCATTAAATTTAACTCTTTAAATTTAACTATCTCAACGGGGATTAAAAATCCATTACTCTGTGTGACTCTCAATGGTTCAGGGATACAGCTAGCCGTGGGCTCACAACTCCTTGTGACTCGGAACAACAATTTCCGACTTGCCCATCGAATCATGGTAAGAGAGCCTAGCAACATCGCCCCATGATTCCCTAGGTATCACTGATAGTGCCTGCAAGAACCAATAGATTTTGGTTAGCGTACAGTACGGTCCCTTCATCCATATATCCCGATCGAATCAACAACCATTGGTAAATCGAGAGTCATTCAAGATTCGATAACTATGCAATACATCTTGAAGATCAAATAGTGACATCGCATGTGCTACTAAGAAACCATTTCTTAAAACACATCATGTACTCTGGCCAGAGATTTGTCACACTAATATCTCCTCAGATCGCATAGGATATCCACACTAGCAAGTATGTGGTGAATCCTTGACAACAAAGCATCGACTCCTATATGTGTCGTAACTGTACCCAATCCCGACACCTAATGACCCCAATAGAGTCGGTAAACGAGTCAAAGCACAGTACTAGCATATAGAGTCTCAATGATGTTTCAAGTAATAAGGACTAATGGTGTACAACCAAAACCGCGGACTTTATCCACTCGATAAGTGATAACCACTTGAAAAGTCCGGATAGGGTAGTTCGATCATTCATCGTATGAATATCCATTTGCATGCTTCGAACATCTCTATGTTCCTTACCAATGAAACGTGGTACTCTGCATCGCAAATGCTAGTCTCAAACTCGAGCGATCCTTATCCTTATTATCAGACGGCTCAATCGACTAGGAACAGTTTAGAATACACAGTGACTATAAGATGTGTTTCATGATAGACATCTCCATGTTCTACCACATCTTACATACACTATAGTATATTCAAGGTCTTTATCAAAACAACAATAGTATATCACAATATAACAATATGAAGAAAAATAAAGTCATTGCCATTAATAAAAGTGTAAATTATATTAAACAAAAGATTGTTTATACAAAGAGTCATCAAAGCCCTTAGCCACAAGTTGGCTCACCGGGCACCTACTCTTTCAATCTCCCACTTGCCCTAAAGCCAACTAGTCATACTACGTAGACCCATTGCTTCGCGATGTTTGTCAAATAATGGTCCTGGCAAGGGCTTAGTAAGTGGATCAGCGATATTGTCTGCAGAGGCCACTCTTTCGACAGTGATGTCTCCTCTTTCCACAATCTCCCGGATGATGTGGTATTTCCTCAGTACGTGTTTGGATCTTTGATGAGACCTTGGTTCCTTTGCTTGAGCAACGGCACCCGTGTTGTCACAGTACACCGGGACTGGACCAACAACTTCAGGAATGACGCCCAACTCTTGGACAAAATTCCTCATCCAAACGGCCTCTTTAGCAGCAGCTGATGCTACAATGTATTCTGCCTCAGTGGTGGAATCCGCTGTGGTGTCCTGCTTGGAACTCTTTCAAGAGACAGCACCGCCATTGAGCATGAACACAAATCCAGAGGTTGACTTCGAGTCATCCACATCACTTTGGAAGCTAGAGTCGGTATAGCCTTCCAATTTTAGTTCTCTTCCTCCATATACCATGAACATATTCTTAGTCCTTCGTAAGTACTTAAGAATGTCCTTCACGGCTTTCCAATGCATTTGACCGGGATTAGCTTGATATCTGCTCGTGACACTCAGAGCAAATGCTACATCCGGTCTGGTAGATATCATCCCATACATGATACTACCTATGGCTGACGCATATGGTACATGTGTCATTTTCTCTATCTCTTCATCCGTCTTGGGACACATAGACTTGGATAGAGAAACTCCATGACACATGGGTAGATGTCCTCTCTTGGACCCATCCATTGAAAACCGTTTCAATATGGTGTCGATGTAGGTTGATTGAGTGAGTCCTATCATTCTCTTAGATCTATCTCTATAGATCTGTATCCCAAGAATATAGGATGCCTCACCCAAATCCTTCATCGAGAATCTACCTGATAACCATATCTTTGTTGACTGCAACATCCCTACATCATTCCCAATGAGTAGGATGTCATCAACATAAAGTACTAAGAATGTCACAGCATCCTTAACTACTTTCTTGTACACGCATGGTTCCTCCGGGTTCTTGATGAAACCAAAATCCTTTATTGTTTTATCAAATTTCTGGTTCCAACTTCTTGATGCTTGTTTTAGACCATAAATTGATCTCTGAAGCTTGCATACCTTATGCTCGCTTCCCATGGATGTGTACCCCTCAGGCTGCTTCATATAGATTTCTTCCTTAATGTCTCCATTAAGAAAAGCAGTCTTCACATTCATTTGCCATATCTCATAGTCATACCAAGCAGCTATGGCAATAAGGATTCTTATGGACTTGAACATTGCAACTGGTGAAAAGGTTTCATTATAGTCAACTCCTTGTCTTTGAGTATAACCTTTCGCCACCAATCGCGCCTTGTAGGTCAATACCTTACCATCAGGCCCAAGCTTTCTCTTGTAGATCCATTTACACCCTATTGGAACAATTCCATCGGGAGGATCTACTAAAGACCAAACTTGGTTTGTATGCATCGAATCTATTTCTGACTGCATAGCTTCAAGCCATAAATTTGAATCCGCATCAGAAATTTCTTCCTTGAAGTTTCTTGGATCACATCCAACATCGGGTTCATCTTGATCCCCTTCAAGAAGAAGACCATATCGAATAGGAGGTCTAGAAGTCCTCTCGGATCTTCTAGGTACAGGCGTGTCTATCAATGGTTCCTGAGGTGTAGGATCGTTATTTTGTATTTCGGGTTCTTCTCGAATTTCTTCGAGTTCCATCATCTTGCCTTTCTTATCCAATAAGAACTCCTTCTCCAAGAAGGTGGCATTCCTTGAAACAAACACCTTTGTTTCAGCAGGATAATAGAAATAATATCCAATTGAATTCTTCGGATACCCTACAAAATAACATAAGGTGGATCGACTATCCAACTTATCTCCCACTGTCTGCTTCACGTAAGCAGGACATCCCCAAATCCTCAAGTATGAATACTTAGGAGCTTTGCCATTCCATAACTCGTATGGTGTTTTGTCCACTGCCTTAGTGTGGACGTTGTTCAACAACAATACCGCCGTTTCAAGCGCATAGCCCCAAAACGAAGGTGGAAGCTCAGTGAAGCTCATCATGGATCGAACCATGTCCAACAAATTTCGATTACGACGCTCCGATACACCATTTAGCTGAGGTGTCATAGGAGGAGTCCACTGAGAGAGAATCCCATTCTCTTTCAAATAGTCCAAAAACTCGGTACTTAAGTATTCTCCACCTCGATCCGATCGAAGTGCTTTAATACTTTTACCTAGCTTGTTTTCTACTTCAGCCTTGAATTCTTTGAACTTTTCAAATGCTTCAGACTTATATTTCATTAAATATAAATACCCATACCTTGAATAATCATCAGTAAAGGTAATGAATTAGGTGTGGCCAAATTGAGTACCAATTCTAAATGGACCACAAACGTCTGTATGGATCAAATCCAACAGATTTTGACTACGATCAGGTTTCCCCTTAAAAGGAGATTTAGTCATTTTTCCTTTCAGGCAGGACTCACAAGTAGGTAGAGAGTTAATATCAGACATATCAAACATGCCATCTCCCACTAGCTTGTTCATCCTCCTTGAGGAAATATGACCTAGCCTAGCATGCCAAAGGTTTGCCGGGTTTTAACTATCGATTTTCCTTTTTTTTGTTGTTACCGGTTTATCAACATAATTTATTGGAACGTCTTTTAATTTTAAGTTATATAGATTGTTTTCAAGTTGTCCATTTCCAATCAAACATTCATTCTTGTAAATATTGCAAATCTCATTCACAAAATTTCAAGAATAACCATCTCTATCAAACATAGAAACAGAAATAATGTTTTTAATCAAATCTGGAACAAATAAAACATCTCTCAAAAGTAACTTAAAATCGTTCTGCAAAATTAAATAAATATTTCCCATAGCTATGGATTTAACTCTGGAACCATTCCCGAGCCTTGACTGGGTCTCACCCATCCTTAGCCTATTACTTCTTGTCATCATTTGCAACTCATTGCAAATATGAGATCTACATTTGGTATCCAATACCCAAGAAGTAGTATTAAGAAAAACATTTATTTCAATGTAAAACATACCCTTTGCAGTTCGCAACTGCTCGAGGTATTCCTTGCAGTTACGTTTCCAATGACCGGGTTTCTTGCAGTGATGGCAAACTTGTTTAGACTTGTCCAATTTTGCATGTAACATTTGGCCTTGAGATCATGGTCCAACCATTTCTCTAGTTCGGCCAACCTTTCGGCAGTTACATCAGCCGGGGCTGTTTTCGGAGAAGCCTTTTCTAACATTTAGAAAATCTTTTCCGAACTTAGGACAATCTTAACTTATGGAATTATTCTGTATTGTTTGCGCCAGTAAGTTTGTTTTGTTGGAGAATTGAAACATGTGGATTACGAATATTCATCATAATGATATACTGAGATGAAACAGACAATTATCGATGATTGTTTAATTAATTTACTAAGACATAAAATAGGCAAAATTTATTTTATGAATCTCACTCCCACTATTTTAACGATTTCACTACCCTCTAGAGAGAACGGGAAACTGTTTTCCTTAGTGAGAACATGGAGTCCAATTGACAAACTATGGTCCCGAATAATATCAGCCAACCATAATTTTCAAAAGGTAGAGCCCAATTGCTTCCAAAGCAACCTCCACGTTTTTACCTCATGTCCAATAAGGGCCCAATAATATGACGCCGTTTATTGTGACATGTCAAGATGACCCATCAATATTAAGTTGTGATGGACGGTCGCCATGTGGATCCCCCAATAATATGAGCCGATCCCATGGGAGTTCCACCCAACTTACAACATGTGTCGATCCAATGTACAGCTTTCCGACGAACGGGCCCCCCCAATAATATGAGTCGGACCGTATCCGCGGGTAGCATCTCATACATTGATCGTTGATGGAAGGTAGGAACATTTAAACAAATTTTTAATTTCCTTTATTTATCTTGATATCAATTTTAAATCATATTTAAAATGAGGGATTTTAATTTTGAAAATTTGTCTCATCATTTTTAAAATTTTGTATGCTTGCCGGATTCACACAATTTTGTCTAAAACATGCATACAACAATAATATCACATATTATATAGGATGATCGATTCCATTTCTAATCGACCCGTGGTTGCCAATCACGAGTCTTAGTCCAATCCTAGGTAATATGCAGTATGCAATGCAATCCTATTACATTTTGCTTCCAATTTACATTTCTTCTGTCTTTATTGTCTGCTGGGCCCACCTCCATCTTCAAATCTTCATCTCCCACTAAATCTAATGTATTTACAATAAATAACAATGACAAGTAGGGGATACATTTTTAAGGGGTGGGAACGGGCCATAAACCAAGCCCACTTTTATTACATATGACAACTCATATTGGGCCATAAACCAGGCCCATTAATAATTCTAACAACAATAAAAATAAATGTAAATTCCTAACATACACCTACAAAATTGGTCATGGCAATCGATCATCCTTATCCAATAACATTTAATTCAAAATTAATTTATTGGATAACATGCAATGGCAATTTAAATTTAAAAGGATAAAATCATATTTCATATATAAAATCTTATTTTACATACAAAATCATATTTTATCTTTTTATCAAATAAAATCATATTTTATCTATAAAATCCAATTTTATACATAAAATCATATTTTACTCAATATATCCATAAGATCATATCTTATCATCAATTGTACCAAAAATAATTAATGTCAAAATTCAATTTAACGGATAAAATATTTAAATTTTCCAAAAATTCAAATTTATCCAAAAATCAATTTTAAAATTTTCGGACTCGAACAATTCGATCCGATGCCTCGTGGACCAATCAAAAATAATTTTCGATCGGACCAAAAATAGAATTTTAACATATTAAAATTTAATTTTAAAATTAAAAAATTAATTTTCGCGGGCCGCCCAGGACATTCCCGGGCTGCCCGCGCCCCAAAGGGCTCGGGCCGGGCAGCCCGGCTGCCCCTAGGGCAGCGATCACATCGCTGCCCTGGGCAGCGATCACATCGCTGCCCCTCCGGGCAGCGATCCAATCGCTGCCCGGGTTTTGCCCGAAATTTTTTTTTTATTTTTAAAATATTTATTTTGTTTAAAAAACCGAGGCTTAAAATTTTTTTTGTACAATCGATTAATTTAATTGCTTGATCTGAGCAACCTGGCTTTGATACCACTGTTGGAGAACGCGGCGATCAGATCAATCAGGATTGATACCCGGTGCAGCGAAAGTTTAAAAATTTTATATGGAACGATTCCATAATGGGTATCAAAACTTAACGATTAAATTGTGTGTGTAAAAATTAAATAACAATTATAAATTTTTTACCTCCAATCTCGAAGCGAGATTATGGACACCAACAGATTTCTCTGCTCTTGTTGTATATCCCTGGAACTGATGGACGAACTGTTCTTCAATCAGGTCCACGAACGGATAATTAATCCCTCTGATAGATTGCACTAGAAAATCTATCAGAAGTTTCTACGAAGAGAATTAATGATTTTGATCCGTTAAACCAGATTGTAATTCAAAATTCACAGACTGGATTTTACCGAGCAGAGGGGAAAAGGGGGCGGCCACTTCAGAGAAAAATACTAGGGTTTTTTCGAAAATTTGTGACCTGTTATGTGTAATTTCTGTACTGCAATAACTTATTTATAATGTAGGCCGCTAACAGCTTAGGGCCCATTAGTCATAAGTTCAAGCCCGACAAGCAAAGCCCGCATGTTCAAAAATTAATATAAAATTCATCATGACTTCGATTGATAAACCGATTTCACCAATGTGCACAGAAACCATTTCTGCACCTTTTAAAGTCAAGATAAATTTTTCTGAATCCGAATTCAGTGATTTCCAAAAATGCCCATCCCTATGTCATTTTAGGAAATCTTACTCCTCTACTCTTAAATAAGAAGTCCAACTTCTTTGTTCATTAAATTTAACTCTTTAAATTTAACTATCTCAACGGGGATTAAAAATTCATTACTCTGTGTGACCCTCAATGGTTCAGGGATACAGCTAGCCGTGGGCTCACAACTCTTTGTGACTCGGAACAACAATTTTCGAATTGCCCATCGAATCATGGTAAGAGCGCCTAGCAACATCACCCCATGATTCCCTAGGTATCACTGATAGTGCCTGCAAGAACCAATAGATTTTGGTTAGCGTACAGTACGGTCCCTTTATCCATATATCCCGATCGAATCAACAACCATTAGTAAATCGAGAGTCATTCAAGATTCGATAACTATGCAATACATCTTGAAGATCAAATAGTGAAATCGCATGTGCTACTAAGAAACCATTTCTTAAAACACATCATGTACTCTGGCCAGAGATTTGTCACACTAATATCTCCTCAGATCGCATAGAATATCCACACTCGCAAGTATGTGGTGAATCCTTGACAACAAAGCATCGACTCTTATATGTGTCGTAACTGTACCCAATCCCGACACCTGATGACCCCAATAGAGTCGGTAAACGTGTCAAAGCACAGTACTAGCATATAGAGTCTCAATGATGTTTCAAGTAATAAGGACTAATGGTGTACAACCAAAACCGCGGACTTTATCCACTCGATAAGTGATAACCACTTGAAAAGTCCGGATAGGGTAGTTCGATCATTCATCGTATGAATATCCATTTGCATGCTTCGAACATCTCTATGTTCCTTACCAATGAAACGTGGTACTCTGCATCGCAAATGCTAGTCTCAAACTCGAGCGATCCTTATCCTTATTATCGGACGGCTCAATCGACTAGGAACAGTTTAGAATACACAGTGACTATAAGATGTGTTTCATGATAGACATCTCCATGTTCTACCACATCTTACATACACTATAGTATATTCAAGGTCTTTATCAAAACAACAATAGTATATCACAATATAACAATATAAAGAAAGATAAAGTCATTGCCATTAATAAAAGTGAAAATTATATTAAACAAAAGATTATTTATACAAAGAGTCATCAAAGCCCTTAGCCACATGTTGGCTCACCGGGCACCTACTCTTTCACGAATTAGATCGTTCAGTGCTGAGACTGATGCGTTCGGCAAGGGAGCGATTTGACTATTGAGAATCCGTTGGGATTTAGTTCCAGGATTAGTATGTTCAACCTTGGGAGGTTGGTATGAGCTGATGGTATTATCAGAGACTCTGAGTTGAGTTATACCAGGTGCAATGACTGTCGAGTTTCGAGACGGAATAGGAAGCGTTTCCATATGTCTGTGCACTGTGGAATGTCCCAGTCGAGCATATTGGTGGGAGCTTGCCTTAGTTTTGATGAGCGTACAGTGATTGCGAGTATGTATAACTATCAGGAGGACGTCCATCGATCAAATTCATGAGGTGAATAACCTATGATCGAGATGATGTAGATCATCAGAGGCGTGATGACTTCCATTGCAATGTATGCGTGATTTCGCAGGCCAATGGCTAGGAGATGACGTAGCGTCATGAATTGCAAGTGATGATAGTTATCATTAGGGCATAGTGTTGAGGTTATACTAAGAAACGTGGACAACAGAATGTACTAGACATGATGGTTTGAGTTCCCAGTATTCCTTGGGAAGCCGGTTGTGCTTCAGGGAGAGTGGGGAGGGTAACCAGTCTAGGGAACATTGTGAACAGTTACGTTGAAGTATAGACTTGAGTCAACTGGATTATCTTAAAGCGAGATTCATGTTAGAATGTGTCAGCACAATGTTGGGATTAGTGTTTTCCTAACTAGAGGTGTTGAGCACCGAGAAATTTTGAAACCATTAGATGGTTAGATTCGATAAGTAATTCGACGAATGTCGTAAACCAGTCAGTTCATGACTTGGTCTTCGTTAGTCTAAAAATTACTTTGGAACGATGATATTGATCAAGCGGGTATTGTATCCTTCGTGGTCAGGAAGATCGTGGTCCGAGTGAAGGATGTATCAGTGTTACGATATGCTAGCGCTAGGGAAGTTCGACTGTCGACCAGTAGCGCAGTAATCTTCAGTGAAAGAATATTAATGCGGTTAAGCATTAATGGAGCTTATAGGGAATTCGACGAGAGTCTGAGTGTGTCGGAAGCTATTTCAACCAGACACTCAAGTAGTGGTCTATCTTACGTTCTCGAGGTATTACCTTAGATTTCGAGGACGAAATCTTTTAAAGGAGGGGGGGGGGGAGAATGTAGTGACCCGTATCCGTAATTAGCGATTAATGAGTATATTAATTGTGTAATAATGTTGGATTAAGTAAAACGTAATTAAGGAAATTCCTAAAGGATTAATGGAGTCAAGAAATGGATCCAGGATACTCGAAAATGGCTTAGAGGGTCCCAAGACTCGAGTGGGATCGGAACCACCGATCCATGATCGGAGCTTCCGATCTTGGTGAGTTCGGAACCACATCGGAAGCAGGGAGATCGGAGATTCCGATCAGCAATCGGAGCTTCCGATCGACCGTCGATGATAGGTGTGTGGTTGCATGTGAAAGAGTGGGTGCCCGGTTAGCCAACTTGTGGCTAAGGGTTTTTATGACTCTATGTATAAACAATCTTTGTTTAATATAATTTACATTCATTAATGGCATTTTCTTTGTCTTTCTTCATATTGTTATATTGTGATATACTATTATTGTTTTGATAAAGACCTTGAATATACTGTAGTGTAAGTAAGATGAGATAGTGAATAAAGAGAGATCACTATTATGAAACACATCTTATAGTCACTGTATATTCTAAATATATCCTAGTCAATTGAGCCGTCCGCTAATAAGGATAAGGATCGCTCGAGATTGAGACTAGCATTTGTGATGCCAAGTACCATGTTTAATTGGTAATGGACATGGAGATGTTCAAAGCATGCAAATGCATATTCATATGATGAATGATCGAACTACCCTATTCGGACTTTCCAAGTGGTTATCACTTATCGAGTGGATAAAGTCCGCGGTTTTGGTTGTACACCATTAGTCCTTACTACTTGAAACATCATTGAGACTCTATATGCTAGTATTGTACTTTGACTCGTTTACCGAATCTATTGGGGTCATCAGGTGTCGGGATTGGGTACAGTTACGACACATATAGGAGTCGATGCTTTGTTGTCAAGGATTCACCACATACTTACGAGTGTGGATATCCTATGCAATCTGAGGAGATATTAGTGTGACGAATCTCTGGCCAGAGTACATGATGTGTTTTAGGTTACTCGGTTTTTCTAGTAACACATGCGATGTCACTATATGATCTTCAAGATGTAATGCATAGTTATCGAATCTCAAACGGCTCTCGATGCACCAATGGTTGTTGATTCGATCGGGATATATGGATGAAGGGACCGTACTGTAGGCTAACCAAAATCTACTGGTTCTTGCAGGCACTATCAGTGATATCTAGGAAATCTTGGGGCGATGTTGCTAGACGCTCTTACCATGATTCGTTGGGCAAGTCAAAAATTGTTGTTCCGAGTCACAAGGAGTTGTGAGCCCATGGCTAGCTGTATCCCTGAACCATTGAGGGTCACACAAGTAATGGATTACTAAACCCCGTTGAGATAGTTAAATTTAAAGAGTTAAATTTAATGAAAGAGAAGTTGGACTTCTTAAATAAAAGGAGTGGAATTTCCTAAAATGACATAGGGATGGACATTTTTGGAAATCACTGAATTCGGATTCAGAAAAATTATCTTGACTTTAAAAGATGCAGAAATGGTTTCTGTACACATTGGTAAAATCAGTTTATCAATCGGAGTCACGATGAATTTTATATTAATTTCTATATTAACAGGCTTGGCTTGTTGGGCTTAAGTTATGGATTGTGGGCCCTAAGGAGTTAGTGTCCTAATATAATTATAACTTAATCTAGTCTAAAAATTATCTATAAATACATGTGTAGTGTTCGAAAATTACATAGCATTCACTCTTGCAATTTTTGAATTACACACATATTTTTCAAGAGGATTTTTCGAAAATCCTCTACTCCTTTTTGAGATAATTCAGTCTGTAATTTTTGTGAAAAATTACATTTTGAATTGACAGATCAAATCTGTTTATTCTCTTCGATAAACATCTGATTGATTTCTAGTGCAATCAATCAGAGGGTTTTAGTTTTCTATTCGTGGACTTAATTACGAAGGTTGATCGTGATAGTCATCGGTTCCCGGGATTTACAAGAAGAGCAGATTAAATTCTGTTGGAGTCCATAATCAAGCCTTTTCTTGAATAGGTAAAATATTTAACTGTGTTTATTATTTTACTTGCAACAATTTTAATCGTTAGGATTTGATACCCACGATATGGAATCGTTCCATATCGAAAAATAAAATTTTTAAACTTCCGCTGCTCCGGGTATCACATCCATGTGATCAGAGAACGTGCGTTCCAACAGTGGTATCAGAGACAGGTCGTAATCTTTGATCAAACGATTAAAATTAATTGATTGTACAAAATTTTTAGCCTCGGTTTTTTGAAACAAAACGAAAATTTTTAAAATTAAATTTGAAACCGGGGCAGCGATCGTCGCTGCCCAGGGGCAGCGCATAGCACTGCCCAGGGCAGCGATCGTCGCTGCCCACCTCCACGTGGGCAGCCCTGTCCCATGTGGAGGCGGGGCTGCCCGGGAATGTTCCGGGCAATCCGGAAATTTAAAAAAATTTGATTTTCTGAATTTTTAAAATTTTTAAAATTTTAGTTTTTGGTCCGATCGAAAATTATTTTTGATTGGTCCACGAGGCATCACATCAAATTGTTTGAGTCCGAAAATTTTAAAATTGATTTTTGGATAAATTTGAATTTTTTGAAAATTTAAAAATTTTATCCGTTAAATTAGATTTTATAAAATTAATTATTTTGGTACAATTGATGATAAGATATGATCTTATGATAGGATAAGATAAAATTTGATTTTATCTTTTTAAATATGATGATAAGATATGATCTTATGAAAGGATAAGATAAAATTTGATTTTATCTTTTGAAATATGATGCCATTGCATGTTATCCAATTATTTAATTATTGAATTAATTATTGGATAAAAGGATGATCGATTGCCATGACCAATTTTGTAGGTGTATGTTAGGATATTTACATTTGTTTTTATTATTGTTGGTTTTTATTAATGGGCTTAGTTTATGGTGGCCCAATTTGAATTGTCATTTGTAATAAAAAATGGGTCTGCTTTATGGCCCGTTCCCACCCTTAAATATGTATCCCCTACTTGTCATCGAAATTTATTGTAAATTTATTAGACTTAGTGGGAGATAAAGATTTGAAGACAAAGGTGGGCCCAGCAGACAATAAAGATCGAAGAAATGTAAATTGGAAGCTCAATGTAATAGGATTGCATTGCATAC
Source organism: Henckelia pumila (assembly GCF_033568475.1). NCBI lineage: Eukaryota > Viridiplantae > Streptophyta > Magnoliopsida > Lamiales > Gesneriaceae > Henckelia > Henckelia pumila. Next base: position 73,592,645 of record NC_133121.1, read on the forward strand.
TTGCATATCACTTAGGATTGGACTTAGACTCGTGATTGGCAACCACGGGTCGATTAGTGATTGGGATCGATCATCCTTCAAATAATATATGATATTATTGTTGTATGCATGTTTAGACTAAATTTTATGAATCCCGCAAGCATACAAATATTGCATGATGAGACAATTTTCAAAATTAAAAATCCCTCATTTTAAATATGATTTAAAATTGATATCAAGATAAACAAAAGGCAATTTAAATATTGTTTAAATATTCCTACCTTCCATCAACGATCAATGTATAAGATGCTACCCGCGGGCACGGTCCGGCTCATATTATTGGGGGGGCCCGTTCGTCGGAAAGCTGTACATTGGATCGACACATGTTGTAAGTTGTGTGAAACTCCCATGGGATTGGCTCATATTATTGGGGATCCACATGGCGACCGTCCATCACAACTTAATATTGATGGGTCATCTTGACATGTCACATTAAATGGCGTCATATTATTGGGCCCTTATTGGACATGAGGTAAAAACATGGGGGTTGCTTTGGAAGCAATTGGGCTCTACCTTTTGAAAATTATGATTGGCTGATATTATTCGGGACTATAGTTTGTCAATTGGACTCCATGTTCCCACTAAGGAAACAATTTTCCCGTTTTCACTAGAGGGTAGTGAAATCGTTAAAATAGTGGGAGTGAAATTCATAAAATAAATTTTGCCATATTTTATGTCTTAGTAAATTAATTAAACTATCATCGGTTATTGTCTGTTTTATCTCAGTATATAATTATGATGAATCTTCGTAATCCACATGTTTCAATTCTCAAACAAAATAAACTTTCTGGCGCAAACTATACGGAAAGGTTCCATAAGTTAAGATTGTCCTGAGCTCGGAAAAGATTTTCTAAGTGTTAGAAAAGGCTCCTCTGAAAAATAGCCCCGGCTGATGTAACTTCGGAAAGGTTGGCCAAACTAGAGAAATGGTTGGACCATGATCTCAAGGCCAAATGTTACATGCAAAGATGGACAAGTCTAAATAAGTTTGCCATCACTGCAAGAAACCTGGTTACTGGAAGCGCAACTGCAAAGAATGTATATCGAGTAGTTACGAACTACAAAGGATATATTTTATAAATGTTTCACTTAATACTATTTCTTGGGTATTGGATACCAGATGTAAATCTCACATTTGCAATGAGTTGCAGATGATGACAAGAAGTCGTAAGCTTAGGATGGGTGAGACCCAGTTAAGGCACGGGAATGGTTCCAGAGTTGAATCCAAAAGTTATGGGGAACATTTGTTTAATTTAGCAAAAACAATTTTAAGCTATATTTTGAGAGAGATGTTTTTATTTGTACCAATATTTCATTAAAAACATTATTTCTGTTTTTATGCTTGATAGAGATGGTTTTTCTTGTAATTTTGTAAATGGGATTTGCAATATTTACAAGAATGAATGTTTGATTGGAAATGGACAACTTGAAAATGATCTATATAACTTAAAATTAAAAGACGTTTAAATTAATTATGTTGATAAACCGATAACAACAAATAAAAGGAAAAATGATAGTCAAAACCCGGCAAACCTTTGGCATGCTAGGCTAGGTCATATTTCCTCAAGGAGGATGAACAAGCTAGTGGGAGAGGGCATGTTTGATATGTCTGATATTAACTCTCTACCTACTTGTGAGTCTTGCCTAAAAGGAAAAATGACTAAATCTCCTTTCAAAGAAAAGCCTGAGCGTAGTCAAAATCTGTTGGATTTGATCCATACAGATGTTTGCGGACCATTTAGTATCGGTACTAAATTTGGTCACACCTACTTCATTACCTTTACTGATGATTATTCTAGGTATGGGTATTTATATTTAATGAAATATAAGTCTGAATCATTTGAAAAGTTCAAAAAATTCAAGGCTGAAGTAGAAAACAAACAAGGTAGAAGTATTAAAGCACTTCGATCGGATCGAGGTGGAGAATACTTAAGTACCGAGTTTTTCAGCTATCTAAAAGAGAATGGGATTCTCTCTCAGTGGAATCCTCCTATGACACCTCAACTAAATGGTGTCTCGGAGCGTCGCAATCGAACTTTGTTGGACATGGTTCGATCTATGATGAGCTTCACTGAGCTCCCTCCTTCGTTTTGGGGCTATGCACTTGAAACGGCGGTGTTGTTGTTGAACAATGTTCACTCCAAAGCAGTGAATAAAACTCCATACGAGTTATGGAATGACAAAGCTCCTTAGTATTCGTACTTAAGGATTTGGGGATGTCTTGCTTACGTGAAGCAGACAGTGGGAGATAAGTTGGATAGTCGATCCACCTTATGTTATTTTGTAGGATATCCGAAGAATTCAATCGGATATTATTTCTATCATCCTACTGAAACAAAAGTGTTTGTTTCGAGGAATGTCACCTTCATAGAGAAGGAGTTCTTATTAGATAAGAAAGGCAAGATAATGGAACTCGAAGAAATTCGAGAAGAACCCGAGATACAAAATAACGATCCCACACCTCAAGAACCTTCAGTGGACACGCCTACACCTAGGAGATCCAAAAGGACTTCTAGACCTCCTATTCGATATGGTCTTCTTCTTGAAGAGGATCAAAGTGAACCCGACATTGGATGTGATCCAAGAAACTTCAAGGAAGCAATTTCTGATGTGGATTCGAATTTATGGCTTGATGCTATGCAGTCGGAAATAGACTCGATGCATACAAACCAAATTTGGTCTTTAGTAGATCCTCCCGATGGAATTGTTCCAATAGGGTGTAAATGGATCTACAAGAGAAAACTTGGGCCTGATGGCAAGGTACTAACTTACAAAGCACGATTGGTAGCAAAAGGTTATACTCAAAGACAAGGAGTTGACTATAATGAAACCTTTTCACCAGTCGCGATGTTCAAGTCCATAAGAATCCTTATTGCCATAGCAGCATGGTATGACTATGAGATATGGCAAATGGATGTGAAGACTGCATTTCTTAATGGAAACATTAAGGAAGAAATGTATATGATGCAGCCCGAGGGATTCACATCCATGGGAAGCGAGCATAAGGTATGCAAGCTTCAGAGATCAATTTATGGTTTCAAACAAGCATCAAAAAGTTGGAACCAGAAATTTGATGAAACAATAAAGGACTTTGGTTTCATCAAAAACCCGGAGGAACCGTACGTGTACAAGAAAGTAGTTAAGGATGCGGTGACGTTCTTAGTGCTTTATGTTGATGACATCCTACTCATTGGGAATGACGTAGGGATGTTGCAGTCAATAAAGGTATGGTTATCAGGTAGATTCTCGATGAAGGATTTGGGTGAGGCCTCCTATATTCTAGGGATACAGATCTATAGAGATAGATCTAAGAGAATGATAGGACTCACTCAAGAAACCTACATCGACACCATATTGAAAAAGTTTTCTATGAATGAGTCCAAGAGAGGACATCTACCTATGTGTCATGGAGTTTCTCTATCCAAGTCTATGTGTCCGAAGACTGACGAAGAGATAGAGAAAATGACACACATACCATATGCGTCAGCCATAGGTAGTATTATGTATGGGATGATATCTACCAGACCGGATGTAGCCTTTGCTCTGAGTGTCACGAGCAGATATCAGGCCAACCCCGGTCAAATGCATTGGAAAGCCGTGAAGGATATTCTTAAGTACTTGAGAAGGACTAAGAATATATTCATGGTTTATGGAGGAAGAAAATTGAAATTTGAAGGCTATACCGACTCTAGCTTCCAAAGTGATGTGGATGACTCGAAGTCAACCTCTGGATTTGTATTCATGCTCAATGGCGGTGCTGTCTCTTGGAAGAGTTCCAAGCAGGACACCACAGCGGATTCCACCACTGAGGCAGAATACATTGCAGCATCAGCTGCTGCTAAAGAGGCCGTTTGAATGAGGAATTTCGTCCAAGAGTTGGGCGTAATTCCTGAAGCTGTTGGTCCAGTTCCGGTGTACTGCGACAACACTGGTGCCATTGCTCAGGCAAAGGAACCAAGGTCTCATCAAAGATCCAAACACGTACTGAGGAAATACCACATCATCTGGGAGATTGTGGAAAGAGGAGACATCACTATCGAGAGAGTGGCCTCTTCAGACAATATCGCTGATCCACTTACTAAGCCCTTGTCAGGACCATTGTTTGACAAACATCGCGAAGCAATGAGATTACGTAGTATGACTAGTTGGCTTTAGGGCAAGTGGGAGATTGAAAGAGTGGGTGCCCGGTTAGCCAACTTGTGGCTAAGGATTTTTATGGCTCTATATATAAACAATCTTTGTTTAATATAATTTACATTCATTAATGGCATTTTCTTTGTCTTTCTTCATATTGTTATATTGTGATATACTATTTTTGTTTTGATAAAGACCTTGAATATACTATAGTGTAAGTAAGATGAGAAAGTGAATAAAGAGAGATCACTATTATGAAACACATCTTATAGTCAATGTATATTCTAAATAGTTCCTAGTCAATTGAGTCGTCCGCTAATAAGGATAAGGATCGCTCGAGATTAAGACTAGCATTTGTAATGCCAAGTACCATGTTTAATTAGTAATGGACATGGATTTTTTCAAAGCATGCAAATGGATATTCATATGATGAATGATCGAACTATCCTATTCGAACTTTCCTAGTGGTTATCACTTATCGAGTGGATAAAGTCCGCGGTTTTGGTTGTACACCATTAGTCCTTACTACTTGAAACATCATTGAGACTCTATATGCTAGTACTGTACTTTGACTCGTTTACCGAATCTATTGGGGTCATCAGGTGTCGGGATTGGGTACAGTTACGACACATATAGGAGTCGATGCTTTGTTGTCAAGGATTCACCACATACTTACGAGTGTGGATATCCTATGCAATATGAGGAGATATTAGTGTGACGAATCTCTGGCCAGAGTACATGATGTGTTTTAGGTTACTCGGTTTTCCTAGTAACACATGTGATGTCATTATTTGATCTTCAAGATGTAATGCATAGTTATCGAATCTCGAACGACTCTCGATGCACCAATGGTTGTTGATTCGATCGGGATATATGGATGAAGGGACCGTACTGTAGGTTAACCAAAATCTACTGGTTCTTGCAGGCACTATCAGTGATACCTAGGGAATCATGGGGCGATGTTGCTAGACGCTCTTACCATGATTCGTTGGGCAAGTCAAAAATTGTTGTTCCGAGTCACAAGGAGTTGTGAGCCCACGGCTACCTGTATCCCTGAATAATTGAAGGTCACACAAGTAATGGATTACTAAACCCCGTTGAGATAGTTAAATTTAAAGAGTTAAATTTAATGAAAGAGAAGTTGAACTTTTTAAATAAAAGGAGTGAAATTTTCTAAAATGACATAGGGATGGGCATTTTTGGAAATCACTGAATTCGGATTCAGAAAAATTATCTTGACTTTAAAAGATGCAGAAATGGTTTCTGTACACATTGGTAAAATCAGTTTATCAATTGGAGTCACGATGAATTTTATATTAATTTCTATAATAACAGGCTTGGCTTGTTGGGCTTAAGTTATGGATTGTGGGCCCTAAGGAGTTAGTGTCCTAATACAATTATAACTTAATTTAGTCTAGAAATTATCTTTAAATACATGTGTAGTGTTCGAAAATTACATAGCATTCACTCTTGCAATTTTTGAATTACACACATATTTTTCAAGAGGATTTTTCGAAAATCCTCTACTCCTTTTTGAGATAATTCAGTCTGTAATTTTTGTGAAAAATTACATTCTGAATTGACAGATCAAATCTGTTTATTCTCTTCGATAAACATCTGATTGATTTCTAGTGCAATCAATCAGAGGGTTTTAGTTTTCTATTCGTGGACTTAATTCCGGAGGTTGATCGTGATAGCCATCGGTTCCCGGGATTTACAAGAAGAGCAGATTAAATTCTGTTGGAGTCCATAATCAAGCCTTTGCTTGAATAGGTAAAATATTTAACTGTGTTTATTATTTTACTTGCAACAATTTTAATCGTTAGGATTTGATACCCACGATATGGAATCGTTCCATATCGAAAAATAAAATTTTTAAACTTCCGCTGCTCCGGGTATCACATCCGTGTGATCAGAAAACGTGCGTTCCAACAGCATGTGGATGGGATTGACGCGTGGCATCGGAGCTTCCGATCGGAGGAACGGAGCTTCCGATCGTTGTCTATAAATATAGGTGTGAGGGCTTCATTTCAAAGCGCACCGAATTCCTCTCCTTCGCCCTCGTGGCTCTATTTTAGGGCTTTGGGTACTTTTATTTTAGAGTTGGAGTAGGGAACATATTTTAGTATAGTCAGACAGTGTCTGACATAGTAGCGGAGCAGTGCTCGTGTAGCGGAGCAGTGCTCGAGGATGTGGAGCTGCAGCAGGGGTGTGCCCCTAGTTGCGGGATAGTCGCCATCAGTGGGCTGACGACGGATGCAAGTATAGCTATGGTCTCCTTAAATTATTTAGGAGTATTCAATAGCTTAGTTAAGACTTTTAGAGCTTAATGAATGATGCATGGGTATTTGCATTGTAGAGTTGATAGGCTTGGAACCTAGAGTGGGACTGCTAGGACTGCCTGTAGTAAGGTACGTAAGTACAGACTGAGATAGCCAGCGGGTTTTGCATGCTTATATATTGCATTTGTGTGTCATATTATTATGCAGCATGTGCATATCATATTGTGCATGTTCATCTTATGAGATGAGCCATGTAGGGCCGCTCAGCCCTGTCTGAACGGGTGATGTCTAGTGCCCAGTGACTGAAGGGTCATGGGTGATTAGCATCTGGGGACACAGTCCACGTCCTATAGGAATGAGCAGTGTACACAGGGTTTGCTCCCCGGGTTGTACCACTCATGTCCTAGGCGCCATTACTGAGCAGTTGTATACAGTTATCCCAGATATGGATACCCTATCATTTGCATGCATCATATTTGTATGTTTTACCCAGTGCTTTCGTATTGAGCTTAGAGCTCACGTCCAGTCTTTTTTGTGTATCTGGACACCCTATCCGACGGGGCAGGTGTAGGTGCAGGGTGGAGCACCAGGAGCTTGGATTGGCCAGCGAACAGTGAAGACAACGAGATTAGCTGTAGGTTTTGCCTTTAGGGTATTTATTCGATTGGGTTGTATAATCGAATTTATTTAACCGGTTGTATTCTGCCGGTTTGCTTTTATTTAAGTCTTCCGTAGAGATTTATTTTAATGCATGCTTAATTATACTCTTAACTCTAATTAGGTAGTGAATCCGGGTAGGGTCGCTACATAAATTGCTTGCCAAAACAAAAATAAATTACAGAACTTTCATGGTTATTGCAAAAACTTTTGTTTGGAAGAACATTTTACAGCAGATGACAATCATTTTAAAATAAATATATAAATAAAATATTGTTCCAATAGATTGCAAATGTTTACATTTGGATTCCTGTGTTCAACCTTTTCTATTTCTACCAAAAAATTCCTCAGATATCGTCGATTTCAGATTTTAAAAAATACATTATGACCTTCACCTAATAGTTACTCTTCGTTGGCGGCGAGCTTCTCAGTGGATGACATGGATTTTAGATGGTTCGAACAAGCATTTCGAGATGGTTGGAAGAGAGAATATGATAACAGAGCGATATAATTAGATTAGGGCATGTTTCAGTCGAGAAATTGGAGGAAAATTAGGATTACGAGTTGGAAACAGACGCGGGTCGGGTCTCATTGACGGTGGTCAGGATCCGTCTCACAAATATGAACCGTGAGACAGTCTCATATGAGTGTTTGTCCTAATATATTTTAACCTTTTTTCCAAATATCAAAATAAAATTTCAATTCCATTAATTTAAAATCCAAATCCAAATCCAAATCCAAATCTTAACATATTATAAATCGCGCAGGGTTTGGATAAAATCGTAAATTCCTTTGTATTGTTAATTATTAATTTCCCTTCGCGGTGTTCACAATCACCATAATTTCAACAAATTCCTCCATTGGTTTAGGGTTCCTTTCGCAATTGGTGGATATTTTTTCTTTTTCACTGTACCCTAAACCTAGTGTACGACGATGTCTACCAAACAAGGTGATCGCAAACTGTGGAATTCGTCGAATCTTGTTGGATTTTACCGATTTGCGCTTGTTTTCCTGCTCTTTGTTTTTGGCTGATATTTATGCTCTCTTTCGCTTTTGACCAGGAGGAAAAGCAAAGCCTTTGAAGCAACCTAAGGCGGAAAAGAAAGAATACGACGAGGTATTCTTGATTTAATAAGTTTGAATCTTTATGTTCTGTGATGCGATTAGGGAACTACGATAATTTTTTCATATACAGAGTTGATGTACAATTTATTTGATATCTGTCTTCTTGTGTGCTTCTTTTCCTGTTTGGATATGAGTAGAAATTTAATGGAAGAGGTAATTTGCTATGGCTTGGTGGAAATTTTAATTTTTTCAAAAACTTTCGTGATATTTTTCAATAAATTGAGTTTTAGTTTCTGCCTGGTCCAGCCGAAACAAGGAATCGCTGTTGCAGTACGATTAGTCTCGTGCAGGATATGTGTTTCCAGATTTGAATCTTTGGTTAATAGCGTTGGTAATTTTTACCGTGGGTTTGTAATTATTGTGACTTCCGCACTGCTATTAAACAAAATTCTTTAAAGAATAAATATTGCTTCCCGTAATTTCAAAGGATGATTATTGTATTTATGAACCTTTTCTTTTAATCTCTGTGGCAGATCTGAGTATTTCAGGCAATAACTTCTTCCCGCAATTCCAACATGATGGGAATAGGATAAGCATTGAAAACTATGTTTGATCTTGTTTTTCTTGGACTAAAATGTGGAGTTGAGCATATGATGAAAATATCAATGAATGTGTAAAACTGTGAATGATTAATGTACAAAGATTAGCATTGTGCAAAGAATTTAATTACTTCTTGTTTCCTTTCAGATAAATGAAGGTAAACAAAGCCTCTAGTATTTTCCTTACTGAAATTATAAATCCAATTTTATAGTTATATGATAGCAATTTTACGAGTTGAAGATGCGGCCTCAATTGCTATGACTGCCTTATATGTGTATCAGATTATTGCTTGCTTATTCGTTTTTTATGCTTTCTACTTGCTGCACATGAATGCTTGTAAAATTCTTTTATTCTTGCTCAAATTGTTGAATTTCCTTCAATCTCTCCCCTAATTAGCCCCCGCAAAATTTGAGAGAAATGAGCAAAAGATAAAAAAAAAAAATCAATGTGACAATACACAATACACTCGCACCTGCCAAATATTTCCTTGGCTCTGTTTCTGTTTTTCTGTAGTTTTGTAATGCCATGGATCATTTCATTTGCAGGTCGACAAGGCTAATCTTCAAAAGAAGAAGGATGAAGAAAAGGTGAAGTTATCTTTCTCCACGGACTTCTGCTTCTTGTTACTAGATTTGCAATACCTTACCAATTATTGTTTGAACGTTGTTCTTGCCAGGCACTAAAGGAACTCAAAGCAAAGGCTCAGCAAAAGGGATCATTTGGAGGTGCTGGTCTTAAGAAGAGTGGTAAAAAATGAGTCTCACTAGAAAACCAAACGTATAAATGGACAACTTATACTTTATTATGTTGTCAGATTATGAATTCTGGTAATGGGTTTAAACTTGTTGGTTTGTGTTTATCGCTGGATGATGATTATGTGAAACCAAAGTAGTCATGAAACTTTTCAATGTAAAACTTTACAAATGCAGCATCTTGTTTGAGAAATATCAGTGTTGTAAATGGTGGGAGGCGGTGGCGGGGCGGTCCGTGACCGCCTGCCGCCTCGGCCGTCTAAGGGGTTGAATTTTTTTAAGCATTTTTTATGGGTAATTATATATAGTAATGCAATGTAATAAAAAATAGTATGTAAATATAGATGAAATATGCAAAAACTAACCTAAAATTGTTTGCGGGCGGCAGCGGCGGCAGGCAGCTTGAGGTGTGTGATGGAGGGTAGGGAGCAAAAATGAAAAACAAAAAGAAAGTGGCTAGTGTTTTTGAAATAAGTCAATAACTATGGTTTTAAAATTGGTAGACTTTGACTAGGTTTTTAAAATTTATTGACTTTTGACTAGAATTTTAAAATTAATTGACTCTTGACCTTTGATTGAATTTAAAAATGTGTTGACCTCCTTGGCCGCCTCACCCGCCCGAGCGCCCGCACCGCCGGCACGCTCGTCGGACAGCTTGGGCCGCCTGAAAAGGCCGCCTCATGCCAAGGCGTGGCGGTCGAGGGCCGCCTAGCGACCGCCATTTAGAATACTGAGAAATGCGGTAGGCGGCCCTCGACCGCCTTTTAGAACACTGAGAAATATTGTACGTGGCTGCTCAAATGTGTGGTTTGTTAGTTTTAAATAAAACCTACTATGCTGATCTTGTACAACACGATTAAGTTTCATCTCTTGTTGGAATTTGATTTGTAAGAAGATGAATGATGCTAAACTATGCCACAACTCCCCGTAATGCAATGATATAAAAAAAATGTTTGTGCTCTGTTTGGTTGATTTCTTGAGAAAATAACCTCCACCCCCGGTTGTGTCTTGATATCGAAAAGAAAAAGAAATACAGGGAGTGTTTGAAAGAGTTTTTAGGAAGTACTTCTTAATTTTAGTTGGGTGGGAAGTAGTTTGGTGTGTTTGTGAATCAAGCTTATGCTTCAATTTTTGTAATTTTTAATTAAAAGCTAGAAGTAAGATTGAGATGTTTTGACCGTAAAAAAAAAAAAAAGATTGAGATGTTTTTTTTCTGCATCTGATTTTTTCGTTAATGGTTTAAGTTGAAATTTCACATGATTATTCTTAAAAATTTTATCATATTTCACAATTGCTCTCAATTTATATATATATATATATACTTTTGGAGATTTTTTAAAATGTTGAATTTTGTTAATATAACAGTTTTTAAGGTTTCAAATGAAATTCATAAAATTTCAATCATATTTTATTACAAGTATTTATTTTTTAAAATATATTTTGTTTTTTTTTTTATAATTTGCATTTCCAGATTTCTTTTATATATTTTGTACATTCATACAAATTTTTTCATGTGTTTGTTTTTATTAATCTTATATAAATTTTCAAGTATTCACGTGATAAAAAAAATTAAATTAATTTTGATACAAAATATTTAAAATGTTATAATAATTGTATAAATGTATTATCAATGGTGTGGGTACCAAATTTATTTGAATAATTAAAAAGACGAATGTTACAGATGTCAAGGACATTGTTGTTACTTAAGTGATAGAACAATTTTTCTTCAAACACTCAAAAGCTTTTGTTAACTGCTTTTATTTACAAAATACAAATGTTTCTTACCTTTGCCTTGTATCCACGTGAAAATAATATCTAGAAGAATCATTTTAAATAAGTAAAAGTTTTCTCAAACATTTTTATAGTCGAGTCACTACACCGTGAGGATCAGTGAAACTTCCCATGGATTGGTACATTCTCTTCATTTTTTAAAAAAAACATTGATTAAATCAAAATCAATATTGAATCAATATAATTTGGTTCCTCGTGGAATTGGCTACACTTTTTTAATTATGCAGGATATGGATCTCTTTATATGTAACCATAAAAACTTTCTTAACAATTTCAGTGTAAACCGGGACGGTGAGATGGTAATAGCAATGAAGCATTTCTCGTGTACTTGATCCTCATCATTCACGCCTATCTTCTCTAGCTCTTCCATTGTTTGAGCCAATGTAACCATATCCAAGAAACGGGACTCTTTTTGTTTCCTTGCAGGGTATTCACTTACAGCATTCCTCTTTTTTTAGGTTCATTTTGTCCATTATTTTCAGCAACATTCGGGGAGTCACTGTTTCTTAGAATCCCTTTTTTTCGGTGAAATTTTTGCAAGTATCCAACTGCGGATTGATCTTTGATGGTACTACGAATAATGCGACTTGAAAGGGGAGGTTTTGGGTAACTTTTGGCACCCATTTGAGAGAATGGAATGGAGATTTCTGAAAGTTTGTTGAATAGTTGGCAGAGCGTTGTTTTTGATGTTTTGTCCGTCATTTGTCTTTCACTGATTGAAAAGCTCCAAAATTTCTTGGTCTGCTTTTGCTTTGGGAACTGCAAGTGTTTTCAATATTGAGACCAATGCTAAGGGTTAGGAGCATGATTCTTCAACACTTTTTAACAATTTACAAACATTATTTTAAGGGAGTGTTTGCAAAAGATTATGCTTTTGTATAAGTGATTTATTTATAGATTACAAAAAAGTTAAAAAAAGTCAAAAGTTGGTAGTGTTTGGAACAAATGTGAAAATCTAAAAATCAAAGTCTGGTAGTGTTTGATAAATAAGTGATTAGAGTGATATTAAGGTAGTGTTTGCAACCTCTAAAAATAAGTGATTATGGAAATTCTCTTTACAAATTTGTGAAGAAAATTTCCATAATCACTTATTTTTAGAGGTTGCAAACAATACTTAACATTGAATTTTTTATTAGAATCACTTTTGGAGAATCATAATCACCATATGACTAGCTTTTGGATTTCAATTAAAGTTAAGCATAAGCTAACACATAATTTGGGTTTAAGAAACACACAAAAGTGATTTTGTTAAGCTAAAATCTAACAATAATTTTTTTTAATAATTGCAAACACGCCCTAATATACTCTCAGATTTTTGCTTTTCCTCGGCTAGTTGGACTCTAGAATAGACCGAGAAAGATTGGTCTTGGGGGATATGTACTTGAAAGCCATTTCCCCCTTTTTTTCAAAATATAAAAATAAAAATAAATTTAAGAACGACACATAAATTTCAAATATTTTTATATGACTTATTTCTCACCGTGTTGATCAAACAGTTAATAAGATGTAACAATTCAAGTATTTACTCTTGCTACAGATATAATGATCATCTTTAATTCAAATACATAAGGTCCAAGGTAGAGATTACACCAACCCAAGAACTAAACCTCAGCATTCATGACAATTGCTGTACAAGTCATAGTCGGCACACATTTACATTTTTTGACAAGTAGTAACTACGTCAAAGTTTGGATCTGCAAGTGATAAAATAATCAGGAAAAAAGAGGAGAAACCAACAATGTTAGCTTAGATTTATTTCATTTCTAGAATATAATTCAAAATACACCCAACATAATAATTTCCTTTCTTTCATGTTTTTGTCATTCTAATGAAAACCATATTATTATATATATATTAACAAAATACCATAGTTTTAAAATTTATAGATATCTTTTTATTTTATTTTTTTGAAAAACAATATATAGAAATAAATCGATGATGTGTCTTGTGTTGCATACAACTAACCCAACTAGGACAGACTCCGCCTAACCATTTACATTTGTAGATAAACCAAAGTTTTGAGAGCTAATAGATGTGCTGCGCCATCAGTATTCAGTCGTTCTTCACATGTGCTGAATTGATAAGAAAGAAGAAGAAACAAGAAAAGTAATCGAATTTATGCGGACAACATTTCATTTGAACTAATTTGATCTTCCTTGGGATTCTGGATTTTGCACTGATGGAACAGCCTCTAAAGAGTCCTAGTATATACAAATATTGTTAAAACCACCTTCAAACAAAACTCAATACCACATCGGATGGTCATTAGCTCGCACCTTTTATTGATTATGGATTTCTAATGCCGCATGTCATCGCTACTCACACCAATCTTTGCATTGTTGGAATACCGCTTTCTCGTGTACAAGACGCAGCGAAAGAATTAAAATTTTAATTTTGACAGTCAAAATTGCTTGGACACTCGTATGGTTCAATTAACATTCATATGACGTTAAGTGATTATACTTTGGTGAGTAATCTCACTTGGCACCAACTATTTCGAGATTAGCGAAAATAACTCTTATTGTAATTGTCTAGAAACAATCAACTTGAAAATTCACCTTTCTTGATGCCTTAGGATACATCCCGGTGTATCATTTGATGATATATCGGGATGTATCCATTTTTCACTTGAACTTAGGTCGGGATTTATGAGCAATAAGGATTTACGAGCAATAAGCAGAATATCGTGTTGGTTGTGTGAGATGATTATTATTGGGCTTGGACTTCTCAGATATTCACTATCCAAACCTGGGTCTGGACTTGTAGTAGCCCGAACCCAGTTTTAGTGAGTAATTGCTAATTAATCTAATTAACATGATTAAGGGAACTCTTAATGGATTAACGGAGCCCCGAAATAGGCCCAAAATGATCAAAAATGGTCCGGAGGGTCAAGCAGAACGGAAGCAACGTCCAGGGAACGGAAGCAACGTTCTGCAGCTGATGTCATCCATGACGTCAAACAATATTACGTCATTGCTTACGCACTTGATGGGACATCAGAAGCAACGATGGGGATCGGAAGCAACGTTCGTCAAGCAGAACGGACGCAACGATGAGGAACGAACGTTCCGTTCGTGGTCTATAAATAGAGGTGCTGAGGTTCACTTTCAGACGCACCATTCACCTCTTCTCTCTCGATTACTTAGTCTTATAACTCAGATCTAGGGAATTCTACGCGTCCCATTGGGAATCCGGAAGTGGCGTAGCGATCCAGGCGTCGTACCGGAGCTGTGGCCTAATATTGAGGGAATCAACAGCAAAGGGCTAACGACGGACGAAAGTATAGCTTTTGCTTCCTAAAAATATTTAGAAGTATGCAATAGCCTAGTTAAGGCTTTTAGAGCACTATAATGATATTATTATCATTTGGTAGTGTAGTGCGGATTATAGGCGTAGACCTAGAGCTGGTAGAGCGCGCCTAATATTTGAGGTACGAAAGTACTGTTCGAGATATCCTGACTGAATATGCATGTATTATGTGACTACATGATTTATATGAAAGAGTGGGTGCCCGGTTAGCCAACTTGTGGCTAAGGGCTTTTGTGACTCTATGTATAAACAATCTTTGTTTAATATAATTTACATTCATTAATGGCATTTTCTTTGTCTTTCTTCATATTGTTATATTGTGATATACTATTGATGTTTTGATAAAGACCTTGAATATATTATAGTGTAAGTAAGATGAGATAGTGAATAAAGAGAGATCACTATTATGAAACACATCTTATAGTCACTATATATTCTAAACAGTTCCTAGTCAATTGAGCCGTCCGCTAATAAGGATAAGGATCGCTCGAGATTGAGACTAGCATTTGTGATGCCAAGTACCACGTTTCATTGGTAATGGACATGGAGATGTTCAAAGCATGCAAATGGATATTCATATGATGAATGATCGAACTACCCTATTCGAACTTTCCAAGTGGTTATCACTTATCGAGTGGATAAAGTCCGCGGTTTTGGTTGTACACCATTAGTCCTTACCACTTGAAACATCATTGAGACTCTATATGCTAGTATTGTACTTTGACTCGTTTACCGACTCTATTGGGGTCATCAGGTGTCGGGATTGGGCACAGTTACGACACATATATGAGTCGATGCTTTGTTGTCAAGGATTCACCACATACTTGCGAGTATGGATATCCTATGCGATCTGAGGAGATATTAGTGTGACGAATCTCTGGCCAGAGTACATGATGTGTTTTAGGTTACTCGGTTTTCCTAGTAACACATGCGATGTCACTATTTGATCTCCAAGATGTAATGCATAGTTATCGAATCTCGAACGACTCTCGATGCACCAATGGTTGTTGATTCGATCGGGATATATGGATGAAGGGATCGTACTGTACGCTAACCAAAATATACTGGTTCTTGCAGGCACTATCAGTGATACCTAGGGAATCATGGGGCGATGTTGCTAGACGCTCTTACCATGATTCGTTGGGCAAGTCGGAAATTGTTGTTCCGAGTCACAAGGAGTTGTGAGCCCACGACTAGCTGTATCCCTGAACCATTGAGGGTCACACAAGTAATGGATTACTAAACCCCTTTGAGATAGTTAAATTTAAAGAGTTAAATTTAATGAAAGAGAAGTTGGACTTCTTAACTAGAAGGGAGTGGAATTTCCTAAAATGACATAGGGATGGACATTTTTGGAAATCACTGAATTCGGATTCAGAAAAATTATCTTGACTTTAAAAGGTGCAGAAATGGTTTCTGTGCACATTGGTTAAATCGGTTTATCAATCGGAGTCATGATGAATTTTATATTAATTTTTATAATAACGGGCTTGGCTTGTTGGGCTTAAGTTATGGATTGTGGGCCCTAAGAAGTTAGAGTCCTAATATAATCATAACTTAATCTAGTCTAGAAATTATCTATAAATATATGAGTAGTTTTCGAAAATTATAAGCATTCCATCTTGCAATTTTCGAAAATCACTCATAATATTCAAGGAGAATTTTCGAATTCCTCTGTCCCTTTTGAGAAAATTCGGTCTGTGATTTTTGTGAAAAATTACATTTCGAATTAACAGATCAAATCTGTTTATTATCTTCGATAAACATCTGATTGATTTCTAGTGCAATCAATCAGAGGGTTTCTGTTTTTTGTTCGTGGACCTTATTCCGGAGATTGATCGTGAAGCCATCGGTTCCCGGGATATACAAGAAGATCAGATTAAATTCTGTTGGTGTCCATAATCAAGCCGTTACTTGAATAGGTAAAAATTTAATTGTGATTTTATTTTTACTTGCATAATTTAATCGTAAAGTTTTGATACCCATGATATGGAATCGTTTCATATCGAAAAATAAAAATTTTTAAACTTCCGCTGCACCGGGTATCAATTCTTAATTGATCTGAACACGTTTTTCCAACAATGGTATCAGAGCCAAGTTGCTCAGATCAAACGATTAAATTAATCTATTGTACAAAATATTTGGCCTCGATTTTTTTGAAAACAAAACGAATTTTAAAAATTAAAATTTTGACGGAACAGGGGCATCGGGGCAGCGATCGTCGCTGCCCACGGGCAGCGATGAAGCTGCCCGCCTCGACGTGGGCAGCCCTGTCCCACGTGGAGGAGGGGGATGCCCGGGAATGTCCCGGGAAGTCCGGGAAAAATTAAAATTGATTTTTTAATTAAAATTTTAATATTTTAGAATTTTAATTTTTGGTCCGATCGAAAATTATTTTTGATTGGTCCACGAGGCATCGGATCAAATTGTTTGGGTCCAAAATTTTTAAAATTGATTTTTGAATAAATTTGAATTTCTGGAAAATTTGTAAATCTTGTCCGTTAAATTAGATTTTATAAAATTAATTATTTTGGTACAATTGATGATAAGATATGATCTTATGAAAGTATTAGATAAAATATGATTTTGTCTTTTAATTATGATGTCATCGCATGTTATCCAATGTTTTAATTATTGAATTAATTATTGGATAAAAGGATGATCGATTGCCATGACCAATGTTTTAGGTGTATGTTAGGTAATTTACATTTGGTTTTATTGTTGTTGGGTTTTACTAATGGGCTTGCTTTATAGCCCAAATTTGAATTGCCATTTGTAATAAAAAGTGGGCTTGGTTTATGGCCCGTTCCCACCCCTTAAATATGTATCCCCTACTTGTCATCGAAATTTATTGTAAATTTGTTAGACTTAGTGGGAGATAAAGATTTGAAGACAATGGTGGGCCCAGCAGATGATAAAGACCGAAAAAATGTAAATGGAAGCTCAATGTAATAGGATTGCAT
This sequence comes from Henckelia pumila, assembly GCF_033568475.1. Taxonomy (NCBI): domain Eukaryota; kingdom Viridiplantae; phylum Streptophyta; class Magnoliopsida; order Lamiales; family Gesneriaceae; genus Henckelia; species Henckelia pumila. The sequence goes on from NC_133121.1 coordinate 73,610,237, forward strand.
TGCATACTTGCATATCACCTAGGATTGGACTTAGACTCGTGATTGGCAACCACGGGTCGATTAGATAATGGGATCGATCATCCTTAAATAATATATGATATTATTGATGTATGCATGTTTAGACTAAATTGTATGAATCCCGCAAGCATACATAAATTGCATGATGAGACAGATTTTCAAAAAATTAAAAATCCCTCATTTTAAATATGATTTAAAATTGATATCAAGATAAACAAAAGGGAATTTAAATATTGTTTAAATATTCCTATCTTCCATCAACGATCAATGTATGAGATGCTACCCGCGGGCACGGTCCGGCTCATATTATTGGGGGGGCCCGTTCGTCGGAAAGCTGTACATTGGATCGACACATGTTGTAAGTTGGGTGGAGCTCCCATGGGATTGGCTCATATTATTGGGGATCCACATGGCGACCGTCCATCACAACTTAATATTGATGGGTCATCTTGACATGTCACATTAAATGACGTCATATTATTGGGCCCTTATTGGACATGAGGTAAAAATATGGGGGTTGCTTTGGAAGCAATTGGGCTCTACCTTTTGAAAATTATGGTTGGCTGATATTATTCGGGACTATAGTTTGTCAATTGGACTCCATGTTCCCACTAAGGAAACAAGTTTCCCGTTTTTACTAGAGGCTAGTGAAATCGTTAAAATAGTGGGAGTGAAATTCATAAAATTAAATTTCGCCATATTTTATGTCTTAGTAAATTAATTAAACAATGACTGATTATTGTCTGTTTCTTTCAGTATTTCATTACAATGAATTCGCGAAATCCACTATACTCAATTCTCGAACAAAACAAATTGACTGGCGCAAACTATACGGAATGGTTCCGTAAATTAAAGATTGTTCTAAACTCGGAGAAAATTTTCTACGTGTTAGAAAAGAATCCTCCAAAGGAAGCACCGGCTAATATAAGTCCGGAAAAATTGGCAAAACTTGATCAATGGTGGGACCATGATGTCAAGGCTAAGTGCTATATGCAAGCTTCAATGTCTGATGAACTCCAGAGGTAATTTGAGGATGTCGTGAATGCTGCTGACATACACATGCACCTCAAGGAACTTTTTGGAGCTCAGTCAAGGTCGGAGAGGTATGCCACCGTCAAAGAGCTCATGACATGCCGCATACGAGATGGGACTTCGGTTCGTGAGCATGGGGTACACATGATTGGACTCATTGAAAAATTGGTAACACTCGATTTGACTTTGGAGCATGAACTAAACGCGGACTTGTTGCTTCTTTCCCTTCCTTCGTCGTTTGACGGATTTGTGGTGAACTTCAATATGAACAAGATAGAGGCCACCCTTGAAGAGATGGTCAATATGCTTGTGTCTTATGAGGCCACATTAAAGAAGGATAAACCGGTACTCCTGGTTAGCTCCTCTTCTTACTCCAAGAAGGGGCCAAGTGGAAAGGGTAAGAAACGTTTTGCCCCACCCAAGAAAATTGTACCACAAAAGAAGGCCAAGGCAAAAGCTTCAAACGTGAACATATCTGGAGATGTTTGCCATCACTGCAAGAAACCCGGTCATTGGAAACGTAACTGCAAGGAATACCTCGAGCAGTTACGAACTGCAAAGGGTATGTTTTATATTGAAATAAATGTTTCACTTAATACTACTTCTTGGGTATTGGATACCGGATGTGGATCTCACATTTTCAATGATTTGCAGGTGATGACAAGAAGTCGTAAGCTTAGGATGGGTGAGACCCAGCTGAGGCTTGGAAATGGTTCCAGAGTTGAAGCCAAAGCATTGGGAGACGTTTATTTAGTTTTGCAAAACAATTTTAAGTTATTTTTGAGAGATGTTTTATTTGTGCCAGATTTAGTTAAAAATATTATTTCTGTTTCTATGCTTGATAGAGATGGTTTTTCTTGTAATTTTGTGAATGAGATTTGCAATATTTACAAGAATGAATATTTTATTGGAAATGGACAACTTGAAAACGATCTATATAACTTAAAATTAAAAGACGTTCCAATTAATTATGTTGATAAACCGGTAACAACAAATAAAAGGAAAAACGATAGCCAAAACCCGGCAAACCTTTGGCATGCTAGGCTAGGTCATATTTCCTCAAGGAGGATGAACAAGCTAGTGGGAGAGGACATGTTTGATATCTCTGATATTAACTCTCTACCTACTTGTGAGTCCTGCCTAAAAGGAAAAATGACTAAATCTCCTTTCAAAGGAAAGCCTGAGCGTAGTCAAAATCTGTTGGATTTGATCCATACAGATATTTGCGAACCATTTAGTATCGGTACTAAATTTGGTCACACCTAATTCATTACCTGTACTGATGATTATTCTAGGTATGGGTATTTATATTTAATGAAATATAAGTCTGAATCATTTGAAAAGTTCAAAGAATTCAAGGCTGAAGTAGAAAACAAACAAGGTAGAAGTATTAAAGAACTTCGATCGGATCGAGGTTGAGAATACTTAAGTACCGAGTTTTTGAACTATCTAAAAGAGAATGAGATTCTCTCTCAGTGGACTCCTCCTATGAAACCATATTGAAAAGGTTTTCTATGGATAAGTCCAAGAGAGGACATCTACCTATGTGTCATGGAGTTTCTCTATCCAAGTCTATGTGTCCCAAGACTGACGAAGAGATAGAGAAAATGACACACATACCATATGCGTCAGCCATAGGTAGTATTATGTATGGGATGATATCTACCAGACTGGATGTAGACTTTGCTCTGAGTGTCACGAGCAGATATCAGGCCAACCCCAGTCAAATGCATTGGAAAGCCGTGAAGGATATTCTTAAGTACTTAAGAAGGACTAAGAATATATTCATGGTTTATGGAGGAAGAGAATTGAAATTGGAAGGCTATACCGACTCTAGCTTCCAAAGCGACGTGGATGACTCGAAGTCAACCTCTGGATTTGTATTCATGCTCAATGGCGGTGCTGTCTCTTGGAAGAGTTCCAAGCAAGACACCACAGCGGATTCCACCACTGAGGTAGAATACATTGTAGCATCAGCTGCTGCTAAAGAGGCCGTTTGGATGAGGAATTTCGTCCAAGAGTTGGGCGTAATTCCTGAAGCTGTTGGTCCAGTTCCGATGTACTGCGACAACACTGGTATCATTGCTCAGGCAAAGGAACCAAGGTCTCATCAAAGATCCAAACACGTACTGAGGAAATACCACATCATCCGGGAGATTGTGGAAAGAGGAGACATCACTGTCGAGAGAGTGGCCTCTACAGACAATATCGCTGATCCACTTACTAAGCCCTTGCCAGGACCATTGTTTGACAAACATCGCGAAGCAATGAGATTATGTAGTATGACTAGTTGGCTTTAGGGCAAGTGGGAGATTGAAAGAGTGGGTGCCCGGTTAGCCAAATTGTGGCTAAGAGCTTTTGTGACTCTATGCATAAACAATCTTTGTTTAATATAATTTACATTCATTAATGGCATTTTCTTTGTCTTTCTTCATATTGTTATATTGTGATATACTATTGATGTTTTGATAAAGACCTTGAATATACTATAGTGTAAGTAAGATGAGATAGTGAATAACTAGAGATCACTATTATGAAACACATCTTATAGTCACTGTATATTCTAAACAGTTCCTAGTCAATTGAGCCGTCTGCTAATAAGGATAAGGATCGCTCGAGATTGAGACTAGCATTTGTGATGCCAAGTACCACGTTTCATTGGTACTGGACATGGAGATGTTCAAAGCATGCAAATGGATATTCATATGATAAATGATCGAACTACCCTATTCGGACTTTTCAAGTGGTTATCACTTATCGAGTAGATAAAGTCCGCGGTTTTGGTTGTACACCATTAGTCCTTACTACTTTAAACATCATTGAGACTCTATATGCTAGTACTTTACTTTGACTCGTTTACCGACTCTATTGGGATCATCAGGTGTCGGGATTGGGTACAGTTACGACACATATAGGAGTCGATGCTTTGTTGTCAAGGATTCACCACATACTTGCGAGTATGGATATCCTATGCGATCTGAGGAGATATTAGTGTGACGAATCTCTGGTCAGAGTACATGATGTGTTTTAGGTTACTCGGTTTTCCTAGTAACACATGCGATGTCACTATTTGATCTCCAAGATGTAATGCATAGTTATCGAATCTCGAACGACTCTCGATGCACCAATGGTTGTTGATTCGATCGGGATATATGGATGAAGGGACCGTACTGTACGCTAACCAAAATCTACTGGTTCTTGCAGGCACTATCAGTGATACCTAGGGAATCATGGGGCGATGTTGCTAGATGCTCTTACCATGATTCGTTGGGCAAGTTGGAAATTGTTGTTCCGAGTTACAAGGAGTTGTGAGCCCACGGCTAGCTGTATCCCTGAACCATTGAGGGTCACACAAGTAATGGATTACTAAACCCCGTTGAGATAGTTAAATTTAAAGAGTTAAATTTAATGAAAGAGAAGTTGGACTTCTTAACTAAAAGGGAGTGAAATTTCCTAAAATGACATAGGGATGAGCATTTTTGGAAATCACTGAATTCGGATTCAGAAAAATTATCTTGACTTTAAAAGGTGCAGAAATGGTTTCTGTGCACATTGGTTAAATCGGTTTATCAATCAGAGTCATGATGAATTTTATATTAATTTCTATAATAACGGGCTTGACTTGTTGGGCTTAAGTTATGGATTGTGGGCCCTAAGGAGTTAGAGTCCTAATATAATCATAACTTAATCTAGTCTAGAAATTATTTATAAATATATGAGTAGTGTTCGAAAATCATAAGCATTCCATCTTGCAATTTTCGAAAATCACTCATAATATTCAAGAGGAATTTTCGAATTCCTCTGTCCCTTCTGAGAAAATTCGGTCTGTGATTTTTGTGAAAAATTACATTCCGAATTAACATATCATATCTGTTTATTCTCTTCGATAAACATCTGATTGAATTCTAGTGCAATCAATTAGAGGGTTTCTGTTTTCTGTTCGTGGACCTTATTCCGAAGATTGATCGTGAAGCCATCGGTTCCCGGGATATACAAGAAGAGCAGATTAAATTCTGTTGGTGTCCATAATCAAGCCGTTGCTTGAATAGGTAAAAATTGAATTGTGATTTTATTTTTACTTGCATAATTTAATCGTAAAGTTTTGATACCCATGATATGAAATCGTTCCATATCGAAAAATAAAAATTTTTAAACTTTCGCTACACCGGGTATCAATTCTTAATTGATCTGAACACGTTTTTCCAACATTATATGCCATGATTTTATGCTGCATACATTTGCATCTTGAGCTATCTCTTTTGAGATATCTGTTAGTAGGGTTTTACCCTATCCTGTTAGTGGATGGATTTCCATCGATTTGGGTCCCGCGTATCCTTTGGTATTTTGGTATGTGAGCCACCTCCTGAAGCGACGGCACAACGTGCTACATACCAGGGCCCAGTCTGTCTTTGTTATCTGATTCTTGACCTACAGTCAGTAGACGGTATACTTGCATGCATGTATACTCATACTCTCGTGCTGAGCATTTTATGCTCACGTCTCGTACTCTGTGTTTATGGACAACCTATTCCATGGGGCAGGTTTGCGATTGGACGAGACGGGTGGATCCAAGAGGGGCTAGGCAGTGGTTGGCCAGCTGGAGCTTCGTCTAGGTTTATTCTTTTGTATTGGGTTGTTACAACTTTCGATTTGGTTGTATAACTATTGGGTATTGCATATTCCTTTCCTTGGGATTGTATAATATTTATGGTTTCCGCAGCTTATTTTTGATTTACTGTTTCGATTAAGTTAATTGCATGCCTAAGTTCTATTTAGTAGGTGATCTCGGTAAGAGTCACTAAATTTATGGTATCAGAGCAAGCATAATATTCTTGGGATTTAGATTTCTTCATAAGGTAACCGTGAGGTACTTTTATAGATGGCGAACTACGATGACCAGAGTAGCCATGGTAGTGGAGGTGGACGTTGGGGAGATGACGATCGTGAGCGTCGTCGGGACCGTCATCATCGTCGTTGTGATGAGGATCGTTTTAGCGTGCGCCGATTCTTGCAGATGGGTCCTTAGCCCTTGGTTGGAGGTGAGTCTCCGGAGGATGCAGAGAACTGGTTATACCGCATGGAGACGACTTTTTAGACATTTCGCTGTACTGAGGATCAGAAGATGGAGACACTTGGTTATCTTCTGGATGGGCGAGCCCGTAGGTGGTGGAGGTTTACTTCTGCACCCTTTATTACGACGAGAGGAGTGGCCACCTGGTCCGAGTTCCGCACAGCTTTTCAGAAGCTGTATTTTCCTCCTGCACTCCGTCAGACGAAGGCGGGTGAGTTACTGAGCTTGCGTCAAGGACCTATGTCTATTGAGGATTATCAGCAAAAGTTCTTTGATCTGTTGTCTTATTGCCCCGAGATTGCCGACAGCTCTGAGATGAAGTACAATCTGTTCCTTCAGGGACTTAACCCTGAGATTCATGTCCGTGTGGCGGTTGGTGATGACATGTCCTACGACGGTTTTGTGAGCCGTTGTCACCAGGCGGAGGATAGCATTCGGCGGAACAGGTCTTTCTCTCAGTCTTGGCCTGCGAGTTCTTTGGGTCCCCGTGCTCAGACTCTCAAGAAGTCTGGATCTACTTCTTCTTCCTCTGGTTCCGTTGGTGTTGTCCGTTTTGGGAAGAAGGAGAAGTGCGACCATTGCGGGAAGAACCATCCGACTAACAGATGCCATAAAGCTTCTGGAGCTTGTTTCCATTGTGGAGAGGTGGGTCATCTCCGGAGGGATTGTCCACTATCTGGGGGAGGCGGTTCTGGTTCAGGATCGGGTTCTCAGGCCACTGTTCAGCATAGGTCGCAGGGACAGCCTGCTGGGAGTTCTCACTTGAAGCCGCGGGTTTCTGGCCAGGTGTTTGCCTTGAGGCATGATCAGGCAGTGGAGGAGAACGAGAAGGTCATCGCAGGTACATTTATGTTATATGGTATACCTGCTCTTGTACTTATTGACACTGGTGCATCTCATTCCTTCATTTCTGCCCATTTTGTTAAGAGGCATAAGTTACCATGCATTGCACTAGACGTAGTAGTTTCTGTTTCTACTCCGACGGGTCAGTCAGCTTTGACTAAGTGTCTAGTGATGGGTTGCCATTTAGAGTTCGAGGTAACATTCTAATAGCGAATCTCATGGTACTTGCGATGGATGACTTCGATTGTATTCTGGGATAGACATGCTGAATACCTATCGAGCTTCAGTACGCTTTCATCAGGATGAGAGTGATAGCTGGTTTTTCTATGGTGAGGGAGCACGACCCCCGATGCCTTTGGTATCAGCTTTGAGAGCCTGTCGAGCTTTAGAGTCTTGCGGGGAAGGCTACCTTATCTATGCAGTTGATTTGTCCGCTGAGAGCATTGGGATAGAGAGTATTCCTGTTGTGGATGAATTCCCAAATGTATTTCCAGATGAGATTCCGGGTTTTCCTCTTGCTAGGGAAGTCGAGTTTGGCATAGAGTTGATGCCGGGTACTTCGCCTATTTATCGAGCACTATATCGTCTGGCTCCATCAGAGATGCGAGAGTTAAAGAATCAGTTACAGGATCTTTTAGACAAGGGGTACATTCGTCCTAGTGTATCTCCTTGGGAAGCTCCTGTTCTTTTTGTGAAAAAGAAGGATAGGTCTATGCGGTTGTGCATTGACTACCGGCAGCTGAATCGGGTTACGGTGAAGAACAAGTATCCTTTGCCTCGTATTGATGACTTATTTGATCAGCTGCAGGGTACTTTGGTTTATTCCAAAATTGACTTGAGATCTGGATATCATCAGATGAGAGTCCGAGATCAGGATGTAGCCAAGACTGCATTCCGTACTCTCTATGGGCATTACGAGTTTCCAGTGATGCCATTTGGATTGACTAATGCGCCGGCTATATTTATGGATCTGATGAACCGTGTCTTCAGGGAGTATTTGGACAAGTTTGTCGTGGTCTTCATTGATGACATCTTGGTGTATTCACGTAATGCGGACGAGCATGTTTCTCATTTGCGATTGATACTGCAGACTCTTCGGGATGAGCAGTTGTACGCCAAACTGAGCAAGTGTGAGTTCTGGATGGATCGAGTGGTCTTTCTTGGCCATATTATATTCAGGGAGGGGATTTCTGTTGATCCGAGCAAGATTGAGGCTGTGCTTAATTGGTCGCGTCCGACGACGATTGCTGAGATCCGTAGTTTTTTGGGTCTAGCAAGATATTATCGTCGCTTCATTCTGAACTTCTCTCAGCTAGCTCGACCACTACAACAAAAATGCACAAACACAACACTTAAAAGACAACGCTTTTAATGAAAAGTGTTGTCTTTTTTAAAACGACAACGCTTTTAGGAAAAAGCGTTGTAGTTATATATTTTTTAATAATCAAAGACAACGCTTTTTTAAAAAAGCGTTGTCTATAAGCGTTTTTTTTGGATCAAAGACAACGCTTATAAAAGCGTTGTCTTTGAGCGTTTTTTTTTCTATGTATTACAACACTTTTTAAAAAGGGTTGTAGATAAAATTTTTTTTAAAAAAAATTTAAATAAAAATTAAAATGACTACAACGAAAAAAAAAAGGAAAACGACACTTCTCTCTCCTTCCCAAAGCCATTCTCGGCTCTCGCGATCCCCTTTCTCCCCAAACCCTAGCAGCCTCATCATGCCGTCGATTCGCCGCCCTAGCCGCCGGAAAGCTATCGATTGAAGCTAGAAAAGGTAAGCGTTCGTACTTGGCTTCAATTTAATACCAAAATATTGAGGAATCTCGGACCAAAGCTCAAACTGTCACGCCTTGTTGGCGACTAGAGCTGCGCGGGTTCTTGTTCGTTTGGTAGAAAAGGATTTCTGCGTTTGCGTTTTATTTTGTTTTTTTTCTTATTAGAATTGCTCCAATTTTATTGCTTGCGTTATCTGACGATGATTTGGCGCTGTCGATTCAAAGAAAGAACGTTGCTTTTGAAATGTATTAATTGTTGGTTTCTCTAGTATGTTGTATGTTGGTGTCTGCATTGTACCTTATTGATGAGAAACAGTATTTGCGCTAGCACATGGTTGCTATTTGTTTCTCCTCTCTGGATATACTTTCACGAGTTCTCTTTATGTATAATGTGTTGCACGATCTTAAACAGACAACTTCAAGGAGGTTTGCCGACAGGAAGATAGAGAAGTTTGACAAGAATATTACCAGGCGTGGTGCAGTCTCTGAGACTAGCACAAAGAAGGGAAGCAAATTCCCTGTTGGCCCTATATTGCTGGGGTTTTTCGTTTTCGTTGTTATTGGATCATGTAAAGTTCTCTCGTCCTTTTCCAATTTACTTCTCTCTTTTAAGCGCACGATCGAAGACACTTCAGCGCGGGATTCATCGATAGAAACTGCTGCAGGTAACTCTTGGCCTTGCATTGGATTTACTAGATTCAATTGTGTTATACGGTTATGCATTTTTATGAATTCCTATTTATTTTAATGGTTATAGTTTACTCTTGTATAGAAATCTCGCCACTCTTGGTTAGATTTACGCGTGCCTTGGGTTTTCCTTAGGATTTTACTAGCCTACCTTCCGATGTTCGTACAAGTTTCTTCTTCTGTTTTTTTTCCCTGTTGTTTGCTTCTCACGCTGTACAACGTCATCTGTGCTCTTAGATTTGCATTTGGTTCTTTGTAAATTATGATTTATGTTTGAAGATTGGAGTTTTGTTTTGTTTTGTTTAAAACGGGTTTTCCTTCTAGTTTTCTTCCATTTGTTAACTCTGTGTTCTGGTTTTGAGCACAAATCCTCTAGGCAAGAGGAAAGTTAAGGTATCGTTAATTAAATCTCTATTAATTAGCAGATTCAGATATTTATATTACATCATGTGCTGTAAAGAAGACTAGGTTTGCAGAGTTAACTAGCTCAATTTACTGTGAAATAAGCTTTATCCATTAAGGAACAGTTTTGGGTATTTTTCCCTTTGTTATTCATGGATTTGTCACACAAATCATGGAAGCCAAAAGTCACGTGAATCTGGGGTGCTTTCTATTGGTGTTTAGCAGTTATAAATAAAAAGGATAAAAAGTTTCAATATCTTGATTCACTCAAAGGAGTTGATTCTCAAGTGCTGAATGTACTGGTATGATTGCTATCTTCTAAGGCATCTTTAGATTTATTCTTGTATTTTTTCAAGCTTTCTTTTAATATAGTACCATTTATTTTTATATGGATCCTCTCTATGTTGAATTTAAACATGGGCTGGGTGTGGGCACATGAAAATTCTTTCTTTTTCATTGTGCATATGGTGGGTAGGAGGTGTTTGAGCATATGTGAATTGGATGGTTTTAAAAGCGAAACTGAACAAGTTAACACTTAAATAACATAGCCGGTATATTATCAATGACAGAGTGGCACTCAAAGGAGAATTATTAGATTTATCTTTTAGCTTCAGAATTCTTTCTTATTGCCTTATTGGCTTTTCATTATTCTATATCCATCTATTCATTGCTTGACTAATCGGTGAACTGTTGCAATCTTGGAGTAAAATTTCAATTGTGAAACTTTTACATACTATAAGTTTGTGGAAGATTTGTTTTTGTTTTGTTGGTATGCCTCACTTATTCTTGTTTCCTTTTTTTTATATGCACGTGTACTCCCTTTGTTTTGTGTTCATGTATTAAGTACTTAAATACCTATTATATCAAATTGGAACGTTTTGGAGATGTATTTGGTTAGTAGTACTCTGCTAGAATGACTTCATATAAATACAGGCCAGGTACTATGTAATACCCAGTATTTTTAGTACGTAAATTCGCATGCATAATTAGGGATTTTATTTATTTAGAATTTTAGATTATGGGTTAAATATTTATGTGAAATTATTTGTGCATGTTTTAAGTTATTTTTAAGCATTTAACCCATAATTAGTGATTTTCATGAATTATGGAAATTTAATTATTTTATCGCGTAGACGGGACCGTGGACGGACGAGATGACAACTTTCTACCCAAATTATTTTATGAGTCTTTTAGGAGCCCAAAAATATTATTTTGAGTTTTATTTCCTCAAAATTATCAGTATTTAATTTTATATAATTTTAGGAGTCCATTTTTATCCAAATTTAGCCAAAATATTGACTTTTAATTACCTTTAAAATTCCCTAAAATAAATATTTCGGGATTTTAATTAATTGTTATGTTAGTTAGTATTTTTAAAAGTTAATATTATCTTATTTATGTTATTATCTCCCTATATTAGTTATTAAAATCCTATCTACCCAAATTAAATCCTAAATCTACCCCAAACCTCACGTTCAATCCTTTTCTCTACAACCTAGCCGCCTCCCTCCCCCATTATTCATCTCCTTCATCGACCAAGTAGCCTCCAAGAAGGACTCCATAGCCTCGATATTTTTGAAGCATGAAGAAAGGTTGTTCGTCGTACCGTCATCCCGGAAATGTTCTACGCACTTTTCCCTATTAATTCTACGGTGCAAGGCATGTTTTCTTTCACTTTTATTTCACCATATCAGTGTTATATGTGTGTGTTGGGTATGCATCAGTTTTTATTCAAGGATTTTCAGAAAATAATAGAGATGGGTTGAATGTATGCACTTGTTCATGTTTTTGTGAATCATGCTCACGTTTTTGGCTAGGGGGCGTGCATGGCTGCTAGTCAGGGCTGTCAAGGGGTTTGTCGGGGTCCTTAGGCTAGCTTGGCTTGGTCGGTTATGGGCTAGGTAGAGGCCTGGGCGAGCTGGTGCAAGAAGAAGCCATGGGGTGCGAAGGTTAGGGTTTCTGGAAGGGGGGTTCGGCCTTGGGCTAGGGTAAAGGGCTGAGGCCGAGCCAGGGCAGGTTAGGACCACCCAGAAATAGGCTACGTCTGGGCGGTGGCGCTCTGACCAGGGGCGGCCGGAGCTAGCCGGCAGCAGACCAAGAAGGTCTGCTGCTCACGGCCGCAGCTAAGGTAAAGGGGGGGGGGGTGTTCGGGTGTAGGGTTTTGGGGGATCCGGGTCGGGTTGTTGGGTCTGGGTCGGGTTCAGTAGTCATGGGTCAAGTCTAGTGGGTCTGGGTCCGGGTTAAGTGAGTCGGGCTCAGGTATTTTTATTTTTAAGTTTTAAGTTTAATTAAGTGTTAAATGGGCCTAATTAAATCCAAAAATTTAATTGGGTTCCATTTAATTATTTGGGTTAAATTTAATTATTATTGGGCTTAAATAAATTTAATTAAGTTAGTCCAATAATTTTTATGGGCTTGGGGGCCCATGAAAGTTATTGGGCCAGTCTTTGGGCTTTTGGGCCCATTGGGCCAGATTAAGTTGTTATTGGGCCAAGTATGTGCTAATGGGCTTTAATTGATTTATTGGGCTTAGAAATGTGTTAATGGGCTTAAGAATGTTAATGGGCCAGTCTTAGTATTAATGGGCCAGAATTTATGAAAATGGGCTTGAGTGTTAGGGCCAGCAGTCCAGCACAAACCATGAGAAATTGCATGTGTCCTAAATATATATTTAATTATTTTATGCATGAATGTTATTTTAGTATTTATATGTTAGTATAAAAATTAAATTAAATATATATGAAGGACACACATTTTATTTAAGTACATGCATTCATGAAATAATTTTATGGCATGATTTAATGTTTAAGGTTGAGCTAGAAAATAATTTTTATGTTGGAAGTTGAAATAGTGTGACAATTTAAGGGGGACAAGTCCCCACATGTTAAGGGCAGTTAATTGTCAATTTAAGGGTAGTTTACTACCAATAAGAGGTGATTCGTCACCGCCGCATACGTTGGTTTTAAGAGACTAATCAGTCGAACTTTTAAGTTTAAGGTTACACTACGGATATGACCATGCGATGTTAGAAAAATGTTATGCTCAACAATGTTTATGTATGTAATATATGATTATATTTAAGATGAAGTTTAAGTAAGATTTTAAGTTATAATTCATAATTTTTAAGCATGCTCATTCATGTATATGTTATGTATTAGTATTCCAGTTATTTAAATTATTTTAAACCCTTGTTATGTTAGAATGTTGGGTCTCTAGGCTCACTACACTTATATGGTGCAGGTGAGTACGTAGAGGAAGATGTAGTTCCTACCGGTGGTGAGGACGTATGAGCGGACATGCAGTGATCCCCCGTGACCGTCGGCTGAGTCCTTATGAACATTTTTAAGAATTTTTTAAACTCTGTTTCTTATTTATTCTTTTATGTCTTGTCAATGGTGGATTTTAGTACTATTTTTATTAAATAATTTTTATTGCATGCAACCTTTTAAGTTGATTGTTTGACCGTATTTTATTTAAGTTTGACTCAGTTATTTAAGTAAAAATGTTGCAATTTATTTATGTTATTTTTAAATCTTTTTATTCTGTGCATATATGTATGGGCATGTATGTACATCTATTTTACTTAGTAAAAAAAAAAAAAAAATTTTCCGCATATGTTATTTTAGAATGTTTGGGTCGTTTCAATTGGTATCAAAGCCAGGTTCTTCGAGGGGTCATCACTGCTATGCGAGCTCAGAAATCCACGCTACCAGTCTGTAAATTTTAATTGCTTTTAGTATGATTTAGTAATATCATGTTTAAGACTTAAGCATTTATGTTAGCAAAAAGCCTTTAAGTACTTAGTTATGCATGTCGATTTACGTAAAGAAATATGTGGTGGTGTAGAATGCCTCCGAGACCAGTGAACAGGCGTGGAGGATCCCCACCTCCGCAAAACCCTCTATCAGCATTGGAACAGGCCAATGAAAACATGATGGCCGGGATTACTGCTCTATTGGAGCAGCAGGCAGCACGTCCGAGACTGTCCCACGATGAGGACATGGCGGAGAGGTTCCAGAAGAAGGGACTTAAGGAGTTCGCAGGTGCCACAGATCCACTCATTGCTGAGGGGTGGATCCGTTCTTTGGAGAGCATCTTTGCTTACATGGGTTTGACTGATGCAGACAAGGTGAGGTGCACAGTGTACATGTTGAAGGGTGATGCAGACTTATGGTGGGAGAGTGCATCACGGGGAGTGAATCTGACTACTTTGCGATGGACAGACTTCCGGAGGATGTTTTTCTCCAAGTACTTCACTGAAGACGTGCGCAGTAGCATGATTCGAGATTTCATGAGTTTTCGACAGGGAGACAAGACAGTTGTAGAGTACATCCGACAGTTTGAGAGGGGCTGTCACCTTGTGCCGTTGATTGCTGATAGTGCACCTGAGAAGATGAGACAGTTTATTGAGGGGCTCAGGGCAGAGATCAAGCATGACGTTCGTATGGCGGACGTCCCTACTTATGAGACGGCAGTCAATAGAGCCTTGCGTTCGGAGGATGGTAGGAGAGAGATCCACAGGGAGTAGCAGGGTAAGAGGCATTTTCAGTCTGGATATCAGCGACCATCTTCGCAGCCTCCTACGAAGAAGCAGTATACTGGGCCGTCTAAGGGCCCGAACCAGCAGAAGCCACAGCAGCAGAGACAGCAGCCTAGGGGCGGGGCCCCTAATGCTGGAGGATATCCTACTTGCCCGAAGTGCCAGAAGATGCATCCAGGACCATGTCTTCTAGGAACGGGCATCTGTTTTCATTGTAAGGAGCCAGGGCACCAGATGGCAAATTGCCCGAGGAAGAAGAACACTACAGGGAGAGTGTTCGTGATGCAGGCTGAGGAGGCAGACCCAGATACCTCCTTGATCACCGGTATATCTTACCCCTAGTATTTTATAATTTCTTCCTTTGGTTAAGAATTTCGATTTTTATTTGTGGAATAATTTGTTATTTGGGATTTTTCTATCTGCATGTTAGAATAGGAAGCATGTTTTACTTGTGATTAGAATTAAGGGTTATTAGTGACTCATCTTTGGGGGAAAAGTTTAGTAGTGGTATGAAGTTGTTGGGATTCTTCTGCGTGCAGGGAGAATTCTAGTTGGAGGCAACTCCACGTTTGCGTTGCTAGATTCAGGGGCTACGCATTCGTTTATCTCCCTAGAGTTTATCAGATGGATAGGCATCACACCTAAGATTGCCGACAGTAGTTATGATGTCACTATGCCGTCAGGACAGATTATTTCTACCTCTAGTGTCATTCGAGAGCTGGAGTTGGAGCTACAGGGGCACTCCATTCGCGCAAATGTAGTGGTTTTGCCGTTGAGCGGATTTGATTTGATTTTGGGTATGGACTGGTTGACAGTCAATGGAGCTTCGATTGATTTTCGTCGGAGGACAGTGTCAGTGAAACCGCCGGGAGGCGACCCGTTTACTTTTCATGCATCTCAGAGCAGTGATATTCCTCAGATGATATCTCTTATTCAGGCGAGGAAGGTGTTGAAGCGGGGTTGCCGAGGTTTCCTAGCGAGTATTGTCACGGCCTCAGAACCAGCTAGTAGATCATTATCAGAGATAGATTTGGTTCGTGATTTTCTGGACGTCTTTCCGGAGGATGTTGCAGGGATTCCACCAGTGAGAGAGGTGGAGTTCAGTATCGACTTATTGCCAGACACGGTGCCTATCTCAAAGGCACCATGCTAACTTGCTCCTACCGAGATGAAAGAGTTGAAGGAGCAGATTCAGGAGTTATTAGAGAAAGGCTTTGTTCGTCCTAGCTTTTCTCCATGGGGAGCTCCAGTGTTATTTGTGAAGAAGAAGGATGGCAGTATGAGACTGTGCATCGATTATCGAGAGCTCAAGAGAGTCACGGTGAAGAATAAGTACCCACTGCCGAGGATAGAGGACTTATTTGATCAGTTGCAGGGACCTTCAGTGTTTTCCAAGATTGATCTGCGATCTGGTTATCATCAGCTACGAGTTAGAGATGCAGACGTGTCCAAGACTGCTTTTCGGACACGTTATGGGCATTACGAGTTCTTAGTGATGCCATTTGGGATGACCAATGCTCCAGCGGTTTTCATGGATCTCATGAACCGGGTATTTCAGCCGTATCTTGATCAGTTCATCATAGTCTTCATTGATGATATCTTGATCTACTCTAAGAGCGTTGAGGAGCATAGGCGGCATCTATAGACAGCCTTGCAGACTTTGAGGAAGCATCGTTTGCTTGCCAAGTTCAGCAAGTGCGAGTTTTGTCTTGAGCAGGTGGCATTTCTTGGCCACATTATTTCGAGAGATGGGATTGCAGTGGATCAGTCGAAGGTTGAGGTAGTGCAGAAATGGGGTATTCCGAGGAATGCTTCGGAAATTCGCAGTTTCTTGGGTTTGGCAGGATATTATAGGAAGTTCATCAAGGGTTTTTCCTCTATTGCAATACCCTTGACTTCCTTGACCAAGAAGAATGCGAAGTTTATTTGGAGTCCATACTGTCAGAGGAGCTTCGATCAGCTGAAGGAAGCACTCACTACCGCACCGGTTTTGGCGATGGCAGTACCACACGAGGAGTTAGTGGTGTACGACGCGTCTAAGCTAGGTTTAGGTGCGTACTTATGCAGTGTGGTAAGGTTATTGCTTATGCGTCGAGGCAGTTGAAGATTCACAAGAAGAACTACCCGACACATGATTTGGAGTTAGCAGCAGTGGTCTTCGCTTTGAAAATCTGGAGGCACTATCTGTATGGCGAAAATTGCAAGATTTTCACGGATCATAAGAGCCTCAAGTACTTCTTCACTCAGAAGGAGTTGAACATGAGGCAACGGAGATGGTTGGAGTTAGTGAAGGATTACGACTGCGACATTAGCTACCATCCAGGTAAGGCTAATGTAGTGGCCGATGCTTTGAGTCGGAAGTCGAGAGTGGTATCGTGTTTGATAGTGAAGTTACCACTGCAGAGCGAGATTCAGAGGTTTGATTTGGAGTTTTACTCGAGTGGTCATGCACCGAGCTTGTCAGTGTTGATGGTGCAGCCAGTTCTACGAGATCGGATTAGGGATGGACAGCCTACAGATGAGGAGTTACAGCGGTTGGTGCAGAGGGATGAGGCTAAGGGTAATCTTCTTTTTACTGTCAGTGATGGCATTATTCAGTACAGTGGTCGATTGTGTGTCCCAAACATTGATCAGCTGAGGACTGAGATCCTGATAGAGGCTCACACATCTCCGTATTCCATTCATCCAGGAAGTACGAAGATGTATAAGGATTTGCAGACTTTGTATTGGTGGCCCGGCATGAAGAGTGATATCGCACGATTCGTATCAGAGTGCTTGACTTGTCAGCAGGTCAAGTCAGAGCATCAGCGTCCAACAAGGCTGCTTAATCCTCTACCCATTCCGGTATGGTAGTGGGAGAACATCACGATGGATTTTGTAGTTGGCCTTCTGTGGAGTAACAGAGAGCGCACAGCTATTTGGGTGATCATGGATAGACTCACCAAGTCAGCTCATTTCTTGCCGGTGAGGACTACTTACTCGTTGACACAGTATGCAGAGCTTTACATCAAGGAGATTGTTAGACTGCATGGCATACCAGTGTCGATAGTATCCGACAGCGATCCGAGATTCACGTCTGCATTTTGGAAGAGTTTGCACATAGCATTGGGGACTAGAATTTTGTTCACTACAGCGTTCCATCCCCAGACAGATGGTCAGTCTGAGAGAGTGATCCAGGTTCTCGAGGATCTACTGAGAGTTTGTGTCATCGACTTTCAGGGCTCGTGGGAGACTAGACTGCCATTAGTGGAGTTTACCTATAAAAACAGTTTTCAGTCGTCTATAGGTATGGCTCCTTATGCAGCATTGTATGGGAGGAGATGCAGATCTCCTGTGCATTGGGATGAGGTTGGTGAGAGGATTTTAATGGGTCCTGAGATCGTGCAGCAGACAGCTGACATTGTGACTCAGATTCGGGAACGTATGAGGACTGCTCAGAGTCGTCAGAAGAGTTATGCAGATACTCGACGACGAGATTTGGAGTTCGAAGTAGGTGATCATGTGTTTCTGAGAGTGTCACCTATGAAGGGAGTGGTACGATTTGGCCGGAGAGGTAAGCTTAATCCGAGATATATTGGACCTTTTGAGATCTTGGAGAGAGTGGCACTTTGGCCTACCGTTTGGCCTTGCCACCAGGGCTTGCGGCAGTGCACGATGTATTCCATGTATCCATGCTTCGGAGATATGTCTCTAACCCGTCGCATGTGTTGAATTACGAGCCCTTGCAGTTGCCACCTGATCTAGTTTATGAGGAGAGGCCAGTACGGATCTTGGCTAGGGAGGAGCGAAGACTTAGGACGCGTGTCATACCGATGGTCAGAGTCCAGTGGCTGAATCACTCGGAGGAGGAAGCTACTTGGGAGACCGAGGTAGACATGAGGACTCGCTACCCGGAGTTGTTCGGGTAAGTACTTTAATTTCGAGTACGAAATTCAAATTAAGAGGGGGAGAATTGTAACACCCAGTATTTTTAGTACGTAAATTCGCATGCATAATTAGGGATTTTATTTATTTAGAATTTTAGATTATGGGTTAAATATTTATGTGAAATTATTTGTGCATGTTTTAAGTTATTTTTAAGCATTTAACCCATAATTAGTGATTTTCATAAATTATGGAAATTTAATTATTTTATCGCGTAGACGGGACCGTGGACGGACGAGATGACAACTTTCTACCTAAATTATTTTATGAGTTTTTTAGGAGCCCAAAAATATTATTTTGAGTTTTATTTCCTCAAAATTATCAGTATTTAATTTTATATAATTTTAAGAGTCCATTTTTATCCAAATTTAGCCAAAATATTGACTTTTAATTACCTTTAAAATTCCCTAAAATAAATATTTCGGGATTTTAATTAATTGTTATGTTAGTTAGTATTTTTAAAAGTTAATATTATCTTATTTATGTTATTATCTCCCTATATTAGTTATTAAAATCCTATCTACCCAAATTAAATCCTAAATCTACCCCAAACCTCACGTTCAATCCTTTTCTCTACAACCTAGCCGCCTCCCTCCCCCATTATTCATCTCCTTCATCGACCAAGTAGCCTCCAAGAAGGACTCCATAGCCTCGATATTTTTGAAGCATCAAGAAAGGTTGTTCGTCGTACCGTCGTCCCGAAAATGTTCTACGCACTTTGCCCTATTAATTCTACGGTGCAAGGCATGTTTTCTTTCACTTTTCTTTCACCATATCAGTGTTATATGTGTGTGTTGGGTATGCATCAGTTTTTATTCAAGGATTTTCAGAAAATAATAGAGATGGGTTGAATGTATGCACTTGTTCATGTTTTTGTGAATCATGCTCACGTTTTTGGCTAGGGGGCGTGCATGGCTGCTGGTCAGGGATTTCAAGGGGTTCGTCGGGATCCTTAGGCTAGCTTGTCTTGGTCGGTTATGGGCTAGGTAGAGGCCTGGGTGAGCTGGTGCAAGAAGAAGCCATGGGGTGCGCAGGTTAGGGTTTCTGGAAGGGGGGTTCGGCCTTGGGCTAGGTTGAAGGGCTGAGGCCGAGCCAGGGCAGGTTAGGACCGCCCAGACATGGGCTACGTCTGGGCAGTGGCGCTCCGGCCAGGGGAGGCCGGAGCTGGCCGGTAGCAGACCAAAAAGGTCTGCTGCTCACGACCGCAGCTAAGGTAAGGGGGGGGGGGTGTTCGGGTGTAGGGTTTTGGGGGATCCGGGTCGAGTTGTTGGGTCTGGGTTGGGTTCAGTAGTCATGGGTCAAGTCTAGTGGGTCTGGGTCCGGGTTAAGTGAGTCGGGCTCGGATATTTTTATTTTTAAGTTTTAAGTTTAATTAAGTGTTAAATGGGCCTAATTAAATCCAAAAATTTAATTGGGTTCCATTTAATTATTTGGGTTAAATTTAATTATTATTGGGCTTAAATAAATTTAATTAAGTTAGTCCAATAATTTTTATGGGCTTGGGGTCCCATGAAAGTTATTGGGCCAGTCTTTGGGCTTTTGGGCCCATTGGGCCAGATTAAGTTGTTATTGAGCCAAGTATGTGCTAATGGGCTTTAATTGATTTATTGGGCTTAGAAATGTGTTAATGGGCTTAAGAATGTTAATGGGCCAGTCTCAGTGTTAATGAGCCAGAATTTAAGAAAATGGGCTTGAGTGTTAGGGCCAGCAGTCCAGCACAAATCATAAGAAATTGCATGTGTCCTAAATATATATTTAATTATTTTATGCATGAATGTTATTTTAGTATTTATATGTTAGTATAAAAATTAAATTAAATATATATGAAGGACACACATTTTATTTAAGTACATGCATTCATGAAATAATTTTATGGCATGATTTAATGTTTAAGGTTGAGCTAGAAAATAATTTTTATGTTGGAAGTTGAAGTAGTGTGACAATTTAAGGGGGACAAGTCCCCACATGTTAAGGGCAGTTTACTGTCAATTTAAGGGTAGTTTACTACCAGTAAAAGGTGATTCGTCACCGCCGCGTACGTTGGTTTTAAGAGACTGATCAGTCGAACTTTTAAGTTTAAGGTTACACTACGGATATGACCATGCGATGTTAGAAAAATGTTATGCTCAACAATGTTTATTTATGTAATATATGATTATATTTAAGATGAAGTTTAAGTAAGATTTTAAGTTATAATTCATAATTTTTAAGCATGCTCATTCATGTATATGTTATGTATTAGTATTCCAGTTATTTAAATTATTTTAAACCCTTGTTATGTAGCATGTTGGGTCTTTAGGCTCACTACACTTATATGGTGCAGGTGAGTACATAGAGGAAGATGTAGTTCCTACCGGTGGTGAGGACGTATGAGCGAACATGCAGTGATCCCCCGGGACCGTCGGCTGAGTCCTTATGAACATTTTTAAGAATTTTTTAAACTCTGTTTCTTATTTATTCTTTTATGTCTTGTCAGTGGTGGATTTTAGTACTATTTTTATTAAATAATTTTTATTGCATGCAACCTTTTAAGTTGATTGTTTGACCGTATTTTATTTAAGTTTGACTCAGTTATTTAAGTAAAAATATTGCAATTTATTTATGTTATTTTTAAATCTGTTTATTCTATGCATATATGTATGGGCATGTATGTACATCTATTTTACTTAGTAAAAAATAAAAATAAAATTCGCATATGTTATTTTTGAATGTTTGGGTTGTTTCATACTATGTTGATGAGGTGAAGGAGAACTGTGGGAAGGACTTAAATGTTAGTTCGTGGAAGCGAGAATTTGTCAAGGATCTTCCAAATCAGGAAAATGGGTAAGTGGAACTTTTCTGGTATCCAATCGTCCACTGAAAGTGTAAGATATCTCAATATCATAAACATATTTTTTTTAGCATAAACTCGAATTGAACATACTATCTTTGTGCATTGACGAATCTTTTGGTGGCTGGTTGCATAACCCGTCCTTGATTTTAGCATCATCTAGTGGAACTGTGTTTTTGAAAGACTCTGCATTCTGATATGCGAACCACTCAACAAAGTTGGTAGTTAATGATTCTGGATTACCTTCTGACCTACTCATTGAAGGTGGGCTTTTAGATGCTTAGAAGTTGTGGGTTGATGAGATCCCATCATGTTTTCTGTTTAATTTCCTTTTGTTTTAATTTCCTTATGTGAGTCCTTCCGCTCTTTCTAAAAGATCATCTTCCCTCTTTACAGTGGTGCTAAAATATAACGCTCCCCCCTTTCTCTTCAGTTGTGCTAGGACAAGATCATTTTAGTGGATTAGCAGTGCCCTTTTCATTGCATTATGATTCTAGGTTATATTTTCTCTGATTTGTTTTCTCCACTGATCTTTATCAAAATCCATTCTGTTGTGAAGATACGATCCAGTTGTGGTTGTATAGCATCTTTAGTCTCCTGCAGGAAAGACGAAAGATAATTTTCCTTTAGCATCAGTAAAATCATGTGAAAAATAAGCTGACATTCTTTGCTGTTTGGAACAGGTTTGACTCTGGAATGTTCATGGTGAAATATTCCCCTACTACCAGACAACATTTTTGCAGAGAAATTAATCTGCTTATCTCTTTTAAGCGCACGATCGAAGACACTTCAGCGCGGGATTCATCGATAGAAACTGCTGCAGGTAACTCTTGGCCTTGCATTGGATTTACTAGATTCAATTGTGTTATATTTAGTAACACAAAAATCTTGGGAACTTTTACGATTCCAGAATCTACCAGGCCTTTGACACCAGCTTTGGTTTCATCCAAAGATTTCAGCATTTTGACCCTCTCAGATTCTTGGTCAATTGAAAAAACATGTGTTCCTGATCCTGCTGCCATCAGATCAAGTACGTAAAAGAGTCTAGCTAGCTGTAGCTTGTTTCTTAACAAGTCTGATTAAATTAATTTGATCAAATTGATGCGAGTGAAGTTGTAGAAGTTTAATCCAATTCTGAAAAGATAATATTGTTTTTTAAGGCTTGCGTGTTCAATTTGGATGATCATAAAATGTCATCTTGTTTTTCAAGGCGACGGTCTTCACATGTTTAATGTGTGGGAAGTGATTAAAATAATTTAACAGCACGAGAAATAATGATTGGACAAGTAATAACATGTTTATTTTTTTGATTAATTTTGTAATTCAAACTATGATTAAGTTGCAAATAATAATTTCGTATTATGCCTGCGATAAATTGCCTTACTTTTAATTTGTGTTTGTAAAATTTGGATTGGGAAATTTTTTGAAGAAAGTTTGTGTTTATTTTTTAAAAAATTAATAAATTGAGTATATATTTTACATTTATCTCCCATACATCTATATTTTTGAGAGTTAGGTGTGACAAAGCTGATTTTTTTTTTCTTATATAGCTTTATCTTTTCTTTGTTTTCTTATTAATGTTCGTGAAGGATTAATATCAGGGAAGGGGTAGCAACAGGAGATTAACCATTCCAGAAGTTGATCCATTATCCAACCAAGAGGCTCGAAATATTAGGAGGCAATCATCATCAATAGTTGCAGGGGGTTTACCTCCATTAGGCAGGTTCATTTTCAACAGTGTTTTCTTTCTTCTGATTTTTTTTACTTGATTCCAAGTTTAGTACATAAACATGATATCATATTTCAGATTCTTTATCACTTCTGGGAACAATCCAACAGCATAATTTTTTTAAATTCATGTTCTTTTACTGATAAATAAGTGTTTAAGTTTACTTTCCATTTTAATCTATTAATATTTGTTTTATGTTTGTTTTTATTTTTAATAATTTGCAGTATGGAGATACAAATTAAAGGAAAAGATATTGTTGTGGCTTTATGAAAGCTTGGGACGCTAACATGTGCTGAAAGAAGGAATCAAAGTTTTTCGAGATTAATGCATAGTTTCTTCCTAGTGTTCATTAATTTAGAATTCGATTAATTTTTTATTTGAATGATTTATAATATTGGAAGATTGTATACTAAATTTTATTTTCAAAATTTTTGAATTTTGAGTGATTTATAATATTAAAAATTTGTGATTTAATTTTTTTTTTGTTTTTTTTAAAAAAAGACAACGCTTTTTAAAGCGTTGTCTTTACCAGAAAAGACAACGCTTTTTTGAAGAGTTGTATTTTCCAAATACAACGACGCTTAAAAAGCGTTGTCTTTTCCAAAATGACAACGCTTTTTATAAAAGACAATGCTTAAAAAGCGTTGTCGTTTTTAGATACAACAACGCTTTTTAAGCATTGTCTTTTCCAGAAACGACAATGCTTTTTCCGCGTTGTCTTTGACCATGGTCTTTTACAATGCTGGCTACGACAACGCTTTTTCGGGGACATTAACAATGCGGAAAAAGCGTTGTCTTTAGCCATTTTTCTTGTAGTGGACCGTTGACGCAGCTTACCCGCAAGGGTGTTGATTTCGAGTGGTCCTCCGAGTGCGAGGAGAATTTTTGCGAGCTTCGATGGCGGCTGACTTCTGCGCTAGTCTTGGCATTGCCGTCAGGATCTGGAGGGTACGTGGTTTACATCGATGCTTCTCTTCAGGGGTTAGGTTGTGTCCTGACTCAGAATGGGTATGTGATCGCATATGCTTCTAGACAGTTGAAGTTGCATGAAGACAATTACCCAGTGCATGATTTGGAGTTGGCAGCCATTGTGTTCGCTTTGAAGATCTGGCGTTATTATCTATATGGCGAGAAATTAGAGATCTTTACCGACCACAAGAGTCTCAAGTATTTGTTCACTCAGGCGGAGTTGAACATAAGGCAGAGACGTTGGATGGATTTTCTTAAGGACTATGATTGCGAGATTAAGTACCATCCGGGAGCTGCTAATCTCACCGTTGATGCCTTGAGTCGCAAGGTGCGACTATCCGCACTTCAGACTTGTTCTATATCTAGTGCAATCAGTGATTGTTGTTCTTCAGGATATACCTTCAAACAGAAGAAAGGTATGCAGAGTATCCAGAAGTTTGTGATATTATCTGAGCCAGCTTTGTATTCGCGGATTCGGGATGCTCAGATGTCTGATTCAAAGACACAGCATTTGGATCGTCTAGCTAACGAGGGTAGCACATCTGGATTTCACTATCAGTTAGATGGTTTTCTGTGCTTGTCTGGTAGGCTTGTAATTCCAGAGGATGTAGAGTTGCGAGAGGAGATTCTGTCTCAGGCACATCGCACTAAGTTGAGTATTCATCCGGGAAGCAACAAAATGTACAAGGATCTACGTACTCAGTTTTGGTGGAAGGGGATGAAACACAGCGTGTATCAACATGTCTCGAGATTTTTGGTGTATCAGCAGGTCAAGGCAGAGCACCGACGACCTGGAGGTTTGCTACACAGTCTGCCTATTCCTGAGTGGAAATGAATGTTTATCACGATGGATTTTGTGACCCATTTGCCGGTGACCTCGAGGAATTATGATGCTATCTGGGTTGTGATAGACCGACACACCAAGTCAGCGCATTTCATTGCCTATAGCCGAGAGTACTCTGTGAATCGCATGGCGCGGTTGTAGATTCAGGAGGTCGTTCGACATCATGGAGTGCCTGTGAGCATTGTCAGCGACCGAGACCCCATGTTTACTTCTAGATTCTGGGGGAGTGTTCAGCGTGCGATGGGAACTACTCTCAGTTTGAGTACTGCCTATCATCCGGAGACAGATGGTCAGTCAGAGTGCACTATCCGTACTTTGGAGGATATGCTTCGAGCGTGCACTATGGACTTTGGTTCATCCTGGCAGGATCATTTGCCATTGATTGAGTTCGTGTACAACAACAGCTATCATACTATCATTGGGATGACACCTTTTGAGGCGTTGTACGGGAGACGTTTTCATACTCCACTCTACTGGGAAGAAGTGGGGGAGAGACAGGCTGAGGGACCGGAGTTTATCCAGCAGGCAGCCGATGTTGTTGATCAGATCAAGAAACGAATTAAGACTGCACAGGATCGTCAGGCCAGCTATGCTAATACTAAGCGTAGGCCTCTACAGTTTGATGTTGGGGAGAAGTGTTTCTGAGAGTGTCACCTTTCCGCAGAATTCTCAGATTTGGCCTCAAGGGCAAGTTGTCTCCTAGGTTTATCGGCCCATTTGAGATCTTAGAGAGCATTGGTGATTTGGCTTATCGTATGGCTTTGCCACCATATCTGTCCAGTATTCACGGCGTGTTCCACGTATCTCTGTTGCGACGGTATGTGGCAGATCCGTCTCATATTCTGCAACCGTCTGAAGGTCAGGTGGATAAGGATTTGACTTATGTTGAAAGACCTATTCGTATCCTAGATCATAAGGATAAGGTCTTGCGAAATAAAGTCATTCATCTGGTTTTAGTTCAGTGGCTACGCCGAGGCACTGAGGAAGCCAAATGGGAACTTGAGAGCACGATGCGTTTAGAGAATATTGAGTTATTTTGATTTTCTTTTTGAGTTGTATTCAGTTGTAAACTCTGTAAACGTTTGATTTGAATAAAGAATGTTTTTGCATCTTGTTTAACATTCAGTACTTAAGATCTGATTTCGAGGACGAAATATCTTAAGTGGGGGATAATGTAAAAGCCCGAACCCAGTTTTAGTGAGTAATTGCTAATTAATCCAATTAACAGGATTAAGGGAACTCTTAATGGATTAAGGGAGCCCCAGAATAGGGCCAAAATGATCAGAAATGGTCCGGATGGTCAGGCAGAATGGAAGCAACGTCAAGGGAACGGAAGAAACGTTCTGCAGCTGATGTCATCCATGACATCAAACAATATTACGTCATTGCTTACGCACTTGATGGGACATCGGAAGCAACGATGGGGATCGGAAGCAACGTTTGTCAGGCAGAACGGACGCAACGAAGAGGAACGTACGTTCCGTTCGTGGTCTATAAATAGAGATGCCGAGGTTCACTTTCAGACGCAGTATTCACCTCTTCTCTCTCGATTCCTTACTCTTCTAACTCAAATCTAGGGAATTCTAGGCGTCCCATTGGGAATCCGGAAGTGGCGTAGCGATCCAGGCGTCGTAGCGGAGCTGTGGCCTAATTTTGAGGCAATCGATAGCAAAGGGCTAACGACGGACGAAATTATAGCTTTTGCTTCCTAAAAATATTTAGAAGTATGCAATAGACTAGTTAAGGCTTTTAGAGCACTATAATGATATTAGTATCATTTGGCAGTGTAGTGCGGATTATAGGCGTAGACCTAGAGCTGGTATAGCGCCTAGTATTTGAGGTACAAAAGTACTGTTCGAGATATCCTGACTAAGTATGCATGTAATATGTGACTGCATGATTTATATGCCATGATTTTATGCTGCATACATTTGCATCTTGAGCTATCTCTTTTGAGATGTCCGTTAGTAGGGTTTTACCCTATCCTGTTAGTGGATGGATTTTTATCGATTTGGGTCCCGCGTATCCACTAGTATTTCGATATGTGAGCCACCTCCTAAAGCGATGGCACAACGTGCTACATACCAGGGCCTGGTCTGTCTTTGTTATCTGATTCTTGACCTCTAGTCAGTAGATGGTACACTTGCATGCAAGTATACTCATACTCTCGTGCTGAGCGTTTATGCTCACATCTTGTACTATGTGTTTCTGGACACCCTATTCCATGGGGCAGGTTTGCGATTAGACGAGGTGGGTGGATACAAGAGGGGCTAGGCAGTGGTTGGCTAGCTGGAGCTTCATCTAGGTTTATTCTTTTGTATTGGGTTGTTACAGCTTTCGATTTGGTTGTATAACTATTGGGTATTTGCAGATTCCTTTCCTTGGGATTGTATAATATTTATGGTTCCGCAACTTATTTCTGATTTACTGTTTTGATTAAGTTAATTGCATGCCTAAGTTCTGTTTAGTAGGTGATCTCGGTAAAGTTCACTATAGGACTTGTTTGAATTATCAAAATATGAGTCATACATCTCATCATATCATGGGACATGTCATCTCAGGTGTGAAGCGACATCATGGGGGTAAATGATATAGAAATCAAACTAACAGGGAAGTTTCTAAGATATATACTGTTTTATTCCTGATTACACACACAATGTGGGAAGAGGGGTTCTGCACTTTCTTCCCCATGATATTTCTCCCATCAGTTTCTACTATTTTTCTCCCATGTTTTATGTTCCTGACTTAGGCATTGAAGAGGAATCCCGGTGCTCCTAATCGGTTTTTTCATGATTTTAAGGCAAAGACAGGCGGAGGAATCACAAAGGCCAAGGAAGAAAATGTTGGGATTGCATTATTGACACCGTCTGTGGGAACGAAATTTAAGCCCATGATTTTTTTCTACCTCTCTTGAACTAAGTGAAAAAAAATCAAATTGCCACGACGCTGTGATTGTGCGATAACGATTATTTGGACTTCTCCATCGCGATTCTAGGCAATCGGTGATTGATCGCACTGGACATTTTAATTTAGGGAGTGTTTGCAATCTCACTAAAAAAAAGTGATTGTTAGCTTTTGGCTTAAAAAAATCATTTTTGTGTGTTTCTTAAACCTAAATTATGTGTTAACTTATGCTTAACTTAATTGAAATCCAAAAGCTAATCATGTGGTGATTATGATTCTCCAAAAGTGATTCTAATAAAAAGTCATTGTTAAAATCATTCTAATCACTTATTTATCAAACACTACCAAACTTTGATTTTTAGATTTTCATATTTGTTTCCAAACACTACCAACTTTTGATTTTTCTTAACTTTCTTTATAATTTATAAATTAATCACTTCTACAAAAGTACAATCTATTGCAAACACTCCCTTAATATCTTCACGCATGTATTGACCGAGACCAATGTCCCTTTGACAGACTACTCAATTATATCTATATTTTATCTGTGGTGGATTGGAGCTATTGCTAGGGTTATCGTATTTATGGACACTTGGATTCTTCTGTGTGAAGTTAACTGGGCTCATTCATTAATCTACTTTGGGTCAACACACTCTTATTTACAACACACTACATGTTCGACATATTGCTTATATGGATTTTCTTCTATCTTTGTTGTTGATCTTCCCTTCATAATAGCTCCACGGATGAATATGTTCTTTTCATGGGAAATCAAGCCAAATGTGGGCTGCCTTATGCTATTTCTTCGGATAAAACTCATATCGGCATAACTTGTGAGACTTTGCGGCAAATTCTTGGTTCTAATTTTCTTGGCTCTCTAGAAATGATTTCAAGTTCTTATCATAAAAAAAAAACATCATTATATATGAACCTCAATTCAATAATAAAAAGAATTCAAAGAAGTCTTCCCAATCTTTGAAACAAATAAGTTTGTGAAAATTCACCCCTAGTTTACGAGAACTAGTAACAAAGAATCACGAAAAACAATTGAAAAATCAAGAGAAACTTCAAAGAAATTTATCTCTGACAATCCAAGTGATAGTCAATCGACAAACGCCATAAAGTATTAAACATTGATATGTTTGATTCAAGGCTAAAAATTCTAGAGAGAATTTTTGAATAAAGTTACAATCATCTTAATTCTGAATAATCTGAATGTATCTGTTTTTTTGGTTACAACTTTAAAAAAAGAAAAATATAATGCAACATATACAAAAATATAGTTTCTTAATGACTCAAAAACTCTCAAAAATAGGAAAAATATAAAAAAATAAAAAAATCCTCGCGACACACACACCACACCACACTGTGTGTATGCACAGACCCTGGATAAGGGTCTGGACAAAGGTCCGCATGGCGACGAGATTTCAGCCATCGAAAACATCAAGTGGGCATGGACCCCATGCAAGGTCCGTGTTGGGTACGTGCCATGCACGGATGGGGCACGGACTCTTGTTGGAAAACTGGCGTTCAGATCAATCACGATTGATACCCGGTGCAGCGGAAGTTTAAAATTTTATTATGGAACAATTCCATAGTGTGGGTATCAACCGTTTAACGATTAAATTATTTGTGTGTGTAAAATTAAATAACTATTATTAAATTTTACCTTCAATCTCGAAGCGAGATTATTGGACACCACACAGATTTCTCTGCGCTTCTTGTATCTCCCTGGAACTGATGAACAAGCTTTCCTTCAATCAGGTCCACGAATAGAGGTTTAATCCCTCTGATAGATTGCACTAGAAAATCTATTAGAAGTTTTCTACGAAGAGAATAAACGAATTTGATTCGCTATTCCAGACTGCAATTCAAAATCACAGACCGGAATTTCTCACGCAGAGAAGGGAGGGGGGCGGCCGAATTTCTTTTGAGAGAGCTAGGGTTTTCGATTTTCTGTCTCTCAAATTATGACCAGCTGTGTTTTATTTCTGTACTGCAATAACTTATTTATAATGCAGGCCACTAACACCTTAGGGCCCATTAGTCATAAGTTGAGGCCCGACAAGCAAAGCCCGCATGTTCAGAAATTAATATAAAATTCATCGTGACTCCGATTGATAAACCGATTTTACCAATGTGCACAGAAACCATTTCTGCACATTTTAAAGTCAAGATAAATTTTCCTGAATCCGAATTCAGTGGTTTCCAAAAATGTCCATCCCTATGTCATTTTAGGAAATCCTACTCCCTTACTCTTATTTAAGAAGTCCAACTTCTTTATTCATTAAATTTAACTCT
The DNA here is from genome assembly GCF_033568475.1 of Henckelia pumila. Lineage (NCBI taxonomy): Eukaryota > Viridiplantae > Streptophyta > Magnoliopsida > Lamiales > Gesneriaceae > Henckelia > Henckelia pumila. The sequence continues at coordinate 73,640,109 of NC_133121.1, forward strand.
TTAAATTTAACTATCTCAACGGGGATTAAAACTCCATTACACTGTGTGACCCTCAATGGTTCAGGGATATAGCTAGCCGTGGGCTCACAACTCCTTGTGACTCGGAACAACGATTTCCGACTTGCCCAACGAATCATGGTAAAGCGCCTAGCAACATCGCCCCATGATTCCCTAGGTATCACTGATAGTGCCTACAAGAACCAGTAGATTTTGGTTAGCGTACAGTACGGTCCCTTCATCCATATATCCCGATCGAATCAACAACCATTGGTATATCGAGAGTCGCTCAAGATTCGATAACTATGCAATACATCTTGAAGATCAAATTAGTGACATCGCATGTGCTACTAAGAAACCATTTCTTAAATCACATCAAGTACTCTGGCCAGAGATTCGTCACACTAATATCTCCTCAGATCGCATAGGATATCCACACTCGCAAGTATGTGGTGAATCCTTGACAACAATGCATCGACTCCTATCTGTGTTGTAACTGTACCCAATCCCGACACCTGATGACCCCCATAGAGTCGGTAAACGAGTCAAAGCACAGTACTAGCATATAGAGTCTCCATGATGTTTCAAGTAGTAAGGACTAATGGTGTACAACCAAAACCGCGGACTTAATCCACTCGATAAGTGATAACCACTTGGAAAGTCCGGATAGGGTAGTTCGTTTATTCATCCTATGAATATCCATTTGCATGCTTCGAACATCTCCATGTTCCCTACCAATGAAACGTGGTACTCCGCATCGCAAATGCTAGTCTCAAACTCGAGCGATCCTTATCCTTATTATCGGACGGCTCAATCGACTAGGAACAGTTTAGAATATACAGTGACTATAAGATGTATTTCATGATAGACATCCCCATGTTCTACCACATCTTACATATACTATAGTATATTCAAGGTCTTTATCAAAACAACAATAGTATATCATAATATAACAATATGAAGAAAGATAAAGTCATTGCCATTAATAAAAGTGTAAATTATATTAAACAAAAGATTGTTTATACAAAGAGTCATCAAAGCCCTTAGCCACAAGTTGGCTCACTGGGCACCCACTCTTTCAATCTCCCACTTGCCCTATAGCCAACTAGTCATACTACGTAGACCCATTGCTTCGCGATGTTTGTCAAACAATGGTCCTGGCAAGGGCTTAGTAAGCGGATCAGCGATATTGTCTGCAGAGGCCACTCGTTCGACAGTGATGTCTCCTCTTTCCACAATCTCCCGGATGATGTGGTATTTCCTCAGTACGTGTTTGGATATTTGATGAGACCTTGGTTCCTTTGCTTGAGCAACGGCACCCGTGTTGTCACAGTACACCGGGACTGGACCAACAAATTCAGGAATGACGCCCAACTCTTGGACGAACTTCCTCATCCAAACGGCCTCTTTAGCAGCAGCTGATGCTGCAATGTATTCAGCCTCAGTGGTGGAATCCGCTGTGGTGTCCTGCTTGGAACTCTTCCAAGAGACAGCACCGCCATTGAGCATGAACACAAATCCAGAGGTTGACTTCGAGTCATCCACGTCACTTTGGAAGCTAGAGTCGGTATAGCCTTCCAATTTCAGATCTCGTCCTCCATATACCATGAACATATTCTTAGTCCTTCGCAAGTACTTAAGAATGTCCTTCACGGCTTTCCAATGCATTTGACCAGGATTAGCCTGATATCTGCTCGTGACACTCAGAGCAAATGCTACATCCGGTCTGGTAGATATCATCCCATACATGATACTACCTATAGCTGACGCATATGGTACATGTGTCATATTCTCTATCTCTGCATCAGTCTTGGGACACATAGACTTGGATAAAGAAACTCCATGACACATGGGTAGATGTCCTCTCTTGGACCCATCCATTGAAAACCGTTTCAATATGGTGTCGATGTAGGTTGATTGAGTGAGTCCTATCATTCTCTTAGATCTATCTCTATAGATCTGTATCCCAAGAATGTAGGATGCCTCACCCAAATCCTTCATCGAGAATCTACCTGATAACCATATCTTTGTTGACTGCAACATCCCTACATCATTCCCAATGAGTAGGATGTCATCAACATAAAGTACTAAGAATGTCACAGCATCCTTAACTACTTTCTTGTACACGCACGGTTCCTCCGGATTCTTGATGAAACCAAAATCTTTTATTGTTTCATCAAATTTCTGGTTCCAACTTCTTGATGCTTGTTTTAGACCATAAATTGATCTCTGAAGCTTGCATACCTTATGCTCGCTTCCCATGGATGTGAACCCCTCAGGCTGCTTCATATAGATTTCTTCCTTAATGTCTCCATTAAGAAAAGCAGTCTTCACATCCATTTGCCATATCTCATAGTCATACCATGCAGCTATGGCAATAAGGATTCTTATGGACTTGAACATTGCAACTGGTGAAAAGGTTTCATCATAGTCAACTCCTTGTCTTTGAGTGTAACCTTTCGCCACCAATCGCGCCTTGTAGGTCAATACCTTACCATCAGGCCCAAGCTTTCTCTTGTAGATCCATTTACACCCTATTGGAACAATTCCATCAGGAGGATCTACTAAAGACCAAACTTGGTTTGTATGCATTGAATCCAATTCAGACTGCATAGCTTCAAGCCATAAATTTGAATCCGCATCAGAAATTGCTTCCTTGAAGTTTCTTGGATCACATCCAATGTCGGGTTCATCTTGATCCCCTTCAAGAAGAAGACCATATCGAACAGGAGGTCTAGAAGTCCTCTTGGATCTTCTAGGTTCAGCCGTGTCCAGTAATGGTTCTTGAGGCGTAGGATCGTTATTTTGTATTTCGGGTTCTTCTCGAACTTCTTCGAGTTCCATCATCTCGCCTTTCTTATCCAATAAGAACTCCTTCTCCAAGAAGGTGGCATTCCTAGAAACAAACACCTTTGTTTCAGCAGGATAATAGAAATAATATCCGATTGAATTCTTCGGATACCCTACAAAATAACATAAGCTGGATCGACTATCCAACTTATCTCCCACTGTCCGCTTCACGTAAGCAGGACATCCCCAAATCCTCAAGTACGAATACTTAGGAGCTTTGCCATTCCATAATTCATATGGTGTTTTGTCTACTGCTTTAGTGTGGACGTTGTTCAACAAAAATACCGCCGTTTCAAGCGCATAGCCCCAAAACGAAGGTGGAAGCTCAGTGAAGCTCATCATGGATCGAACCATGTCCAACAAAGTTCGATTACGACGCTCCGATACACCATTAAGCTGTGGTGTCATAGGAGGAGTCCACTGAGAGAGAATCCCATTCTCTTTTAGATAGTCCAAAAAATCGGTACTCAAGTATTCTCCACCTCGATCTGATCTAAGTGCTTTAATACTTTTACCTAGCTTGTTTTCTACTTCAGCCTTGAATTCTTTGAACTTTTCAAATGCTTCAGACTTATATTTCATTAAATATAAATACCCATACCTTGAATAATCATCAGTAAAGGTAATGAAGTAGGTGTGGCCATATTGAGTCCCAACTCTAAATGGACCACAAACATCTGTATGGATCAAATCCAACAGATTTTGACTAAGCTCAGGTTTCCCCTTAAAAGGAGATTTAGTCATTTTTCCTTTTAGGCAGGATTCACAAGTAGGTAGAGAGTTAATATCAGACATATCAAACATGCCCTCTCCCACTAGCTTGTTCATCCTCCTTGAGGAAATATGACCTAGCCTAGCGTGCCAAAGGTTTGCCGGGTTTTGGCTATCGATTTTCCTTTTGTTTGTTGTCGCCGGTTTATCAACATAATTTATTGGAACGTCTTTTAGTTTTAATTTGTATAGATCGTTTTCAAGTTGTCTATTTCCAATCAAACATTCATTCTTGTAAATATTGCAAATCCCATTCACAAAATTGCAAGAATAACCATCTCTATCTAGCATAGAAACAGAAATAATGTTTTTAATTAAATCCGGAACAAATAAAACATCTCTTAAAAATAACTTAAAATCGTTCTGCAAAATTAAACAAACATCTCCAATGGCTGTAGCTTCAACTCTGGAACCATTCCCGAGCCTCAGCTGGGTCTCACCCATTCTAAGCCTGCGACTTCTTGTCATCACCTGCAAATCATTGCAAATGTGAGATCCACATCCGGTATCCAATACCCAAGAAGTAGTATTAAGTGAAATGTTTATTTCAATATAGAACATACCCTTTGCAGTTCCCAACTGCTCTAGATATTACTTGCAGTTGCGCTTCCAATGACCGGGCTTCTTGCAGTAATGGCAAACATCCTTGGATTTTCCATTGTTTGAAGCCTTTGTCTTGTGCTTCTTCTCGGGTTCGACTTTCTTGGGTAGGGCAGAACGTTTCTTATCCTTCGTACTTGGCCCCTTCTTAGCAGAAGATGAGGAGCCCACCAAGAAAGCTGGTTTATCCTTCTTTAGTGTGGATTCATATGTCACAAGCATATTGACCATCTCTTCAAGGGTGGCCTCTATCTTGTTCATATTAAAATTTACCACAAATCCGTCAAACGAAGAAGGAAGAGACAGAAGCAGTAAATCCACGTTCAGTTCATGCTCCAACACCAAATCAAGAGTTGCTAACTTCTGTATGAGCCAAATCACTCGTACCCCATGATCACGGACCGAAGTCCCTTCACGCATGCGACACGTCATTAGCTCCTTAACAGTAGCGAACCTTTCAGCCCTCGATTGAGCCCCAAAAAGTTCCTTGAGTTGAGCGTGAATGTCAGCAGCATTCACGGTGTCCTCAAATCGCCTCTGGAGTTCATCAGACATCGAGGCTTGCATATAGCATTTGGTCTTGATGTCATGGTCCCACCATGCATCAAGTTTGGCCAATTCCTCCGGACTTACGTCAGCTGGTGCTTCCTTCGGAGGTGATTTCTCTAACATGTAGAGCATCTTCTCCGAAGTCAAGACAATCTTCAACTTCCGGAACCATTCCGTATAGTTTGCGCCAGTCAACTTGTTTTGTTCGAGGATCGAGAATAATGGATTACGCGAATTTATTGTATGAAATACTGAAAAGAAAAACAGACATATATCAATGATTGTTTAAGCAATTTACTAAGACATAAAATAGGCGAATTTAATTTTATAAATCTCACTCCCACTATTTTAACGATTTCACTACCCTCTAGTGAAAACGGGAAACTTTTTCCTTAGTGAGAACATGGAGTCCAATTGACAAACTTATGGTCCCGAATAATATCAGCCAACCATAATTCTCAAAAGGTAGAGCCCAATTGCTTCCAAAGCAACCCCCATGTATTTACCTCATGTCCAATAAGGGCCCAATAATATGACGCCGTTTAAAGTGACATGTCAAGATGACCCATCAATATTAAGTTGTGATGGACGGTCGCCATGTGGATCCCCCAATAATATGAGCCGATCCCATGGGAGTTCCACCCAACTTACAACATTTGTCGATCCAATGTACAGCTTTCCGACGAACGGGCCCCCCCAATAATATGAGCCGGACCGTATCCGCGGGTAGCATCTCATACATTGACCGTTGATGGAAGGTAGGAATATTTAAACAAATTTAAATTTCCTTTATTTATCTTGATATCAATTTTAAATCATATTTAAAATGAGGGATTTTTAATTATAAAAAATTTGTCTCATCAATTTCAAATTATTGCATGCTTGCCGGATTCACGCAATTATGTCTAAAACATGCATACAATCATAATATCATATATTATATATATAGGATGATCGATTCCATTTCTAATTGACTCGTGGTTGCCAATCACGAGTCTTAGTCCAATCCTAGGTAATATGCAGTATGCAATGCAATCCTATTACATTAGCTTCCAATTTACATTTCTTCGTCTTTATTGTCTGCTGGGCCCACCATCTTCAAATCTTGATCTCCCACTAAATCTAATGTATTTACAATAAATAGCAATGACAAGTAGGGGATACATTTTAGGGGTGGGAACGGGCCATAAACCAAGCCCACTTTTATTACATATGACATTCATATTGGGCCATAAACCAGGCCCATTAATAAAACCAACAACAATAAAACAAATGTAAATTCCTAACATACACCTACAAAATTGGTCATGGCAATCGATCATCCTTATCCAATAACATTTAATTCAAAATTAATTTATTGGATATCATGCATATGGCAATTTAAATTTAAACAGGATAAAATCATATTTTATATATAAAATCATATTTACATATAAAATCATATTTTACCTTTTATTAAATAAAATCATATTTTATCTACAGAATCTAATTTTATAGATAAAATCATATTTTACTTAATATATACATAAGATCAAATCTTATCATCAATTGTACCAAAAATAATTGATTTCAAAATTCAATTTAAGGATAAAATATTAAAGTTTTCCAAAAATTCAAATTTATCCAAAAATCAATTTTAAAATTTTCGGACTCGAACAATTCGATCCGATGCCTCGTGAACCAATCAAAAACAATTTTTGACCGGACCAAAAATAAAATTTTAACACATTAAAATTAATTTAAATAAAAAAATAATTTTTTCCCGCGGGCCGCCCGGGACACTCCCGGGCCGGCCCGCACCCGTGGGCGCGGGCCGGGGCAGCCCGGCTGCCCCTTTAGGGCAGCGACAATCGCGGCGCCGCCCTGGGCAGCACCGAGCGCGGCCCTGGCGGCGCTGAGCGCTGCCCCTGGGCGGCGACGTGCGCCGCCGTGGGCGGCGCTGTGCGCCCCCTTTGGGCGGCGCCGTGCGCCGCCCCGGGCAGCGACCGTCGCTGCCCCACCGGGCAGCGATCCAATCGCTGCACGGGTTTTGCCCGAAAAATTTTTTTTTTTTTTTTATTTAAAATATTTATTTTGTTTTAAAAAACCAAGACTCAAAAATTTTTGTACAATCGATTAATTTAATCGTTTGATCTGAGCAACCTGGCTTTGATACCACTGTTGGAAAACTGGCGTTCAGATCAATCACGATTGATACCCGGTGCAGCGGAAGTTTAAAATTTTATTATGGAACAATTCCATAGTGTGGGTATCAACCGTTTAACGATTAAATTATTTGTTTGTGTAAAATTAAATAACTATTATTAAATTTTACCTTCAATCTCGAAGCGAGATTATTGGACACCACACAGATTTCTCTGCGCTTCTTGTATCTCCCTGGAACTGATGAACAAGCTTTCCTTCAATCAGGTCCACGAATAGAGGTTTAATCCCTCTGATAGATTGCACTAGAAAATCTATCAGAATTTTTCTACGAAGAGAATAAACGAATTTGATTCGCTATTCCAGACTGCAATTCAAAATCACAGACCGGAATTTCTCACGCAGAGAAGGGAGGGGGGTGGCCGAATTTCTTTTGAGAGAGCTAGGGTTTTCGATTTTCTGTCTCTCAAATTATGACCAGCTGTGTTTTATTTCTGTACTGCAATAACTTATTTATAATGCAGGCCACTAACACCTTAGGGCCCATTAGTCATAAGTTGAGGCCCGACAAGCAAAGCCCGCATGTTCAGAAATTAATATAAAATTCATCGTGACTCCGATTGATAAACCGATTTTACCAATGTGCACAGAAACCATTTCTGCACATTTTAAAGTCAAGATAAATTTTCCTGAATCCGAATTCAGTGGTTTCCAAAAATGTCCATCCCTATGTCATTTTAGGAAATCCTACTCCCTTACTCTTATTTAAGAAGTCCAACTTCTTTATTCATTAAATTTAACTCTTTAAATTTAAATATCTCAACGGGGATTAAAACTCCATTACACTGTGTGACCCTCAATGGTTTAGGGATACAGCTAGCCGTGGGCTCACAACTCCTTGTGACTTGGAACAACGATTTCCGACTTGCCCAACGAATCATGGTAAAGCGCCTAGCAACATCGCCCCATGATTCCCTAGGTATCACTGATAGTGCCTACAAGAACCAGTAGATTTTGGTTAGCGTACAGTACGGTCCCTTCATCCATATATCCCGATCGAATCAACAACCATTGGTATATCGAGAGTCGCTCAAGATTCGATAACTATGCAATACATCTTGAAGATCAAATTAGTGACATCGCATGTGCTACTAAGAAACCATTTCTTAAATCACATCAAGTACTCTGGCCAGAGATTCGTCACACTAATATCTCCTCAGATCGCATAGGATATCCACACTCGCAAGTATGTGGTGAATCCTTGACAACAATGCATCGACTCCTATATGTGTTGTAACTGTACCCAATCCCGACACCTGATGACCCCCATAGAGTCGGTAAACGAGTCAAAGCACAGTACTAGCATATAGAGTCTCCATGATGTTTCAAGTAGTAAGGACTAATGGTGTACAACCAAAACCGCGGACTTAATCCACTCGATAAGTGATAACCACTTGGAAAGTCCGGATAGGGTAGTTCGATTATTCATCCTATGAATATCCATTTGCATGCTTCGAACATCTCCATGTTCCCTACCAATGAAACGTGGTACTCCGCATCGCAAATGCTAGTCTCAAACTCGAGCGATCCTTATCCTTATTATCGGACGGCTCAATCGACTAGGAACAGTTTAGAATATACAGTGACTATAAGATGTATTTCATGATAGACATCCCCATGTTCTACCACATCTTACATACACTATAGTATATTCAAGGTCTTTATCAAAACAACAATAGTATATCATAATATAACAATATGAAGAAAGATAAAGTCATTGCCATTAATAAAAGTGTAAATTATATTAAACAAAAGATTGTTTATACAAAGTGTCATCAAAGCCCTTAGCCACAAGTTGGCTCACTGGGCACCCACTCTTTCAACTCTGGGCCTGGGTCCGTGTCTAGTCCTTGTCTCGTTTTGGAGCTGATCTGACCGAGGTTTCGAGCATGTCTTGTTTCTTTGATCTTCTTGCACTCGAATTATAGTGACCTGCACCGTGGTCACCTACTAATCAGAAACTTATGCAGATAATTAAATAATAAATAATCATAATCAGAGATAAACTGCGGAAACTCAAATAACTTAATACCAGCATGGTAAACCTAGTGGCTGACCCCACAATCCTGCCATGGTCACCACCCAAACTCCAGATCTCTAGGAGAACTATATGCAACTGTCCCATCGAATGGGATGTCCAGACAACGAAAATAACTTGACATGAGAATAAAACGCTTAGCACGCTAGTACGGGTAATGGTAACACTTAATCGTGTCACGCCCAAATTACCCAACTCAATCAAAAAATCACTAAAAATGTAGTAGTGTGAGTAGGGATCGTTCCCACGAGGAAAGGTAAATTTAATACGTTCTAAATAAATAAAAGGATGTTTTGAAGTTTGAGATCAACTACTAAAAATTTTAAATAATTAAAATTTATAATTATCGCTATCATGCAAGGATGAAAATTAAACTGGAGAAATCAATATGAGACAAGACTTGGTATCAGTCGACTACACCCTTGATATTCATTCATTCAATCATCGATTCCCTAAAAATAATTAATCATATTAAATATTCGTCATTGAAAATCAAATTCCTGTTTTACCTTAATTTTAGCTAATTAGAAAACAACATTCTAAATTAACCCTTACCCCATAAATTAACCCAATACCAGCGATCAGATTTAAATCCACGGTATCATTCAAACTAGTAAAACTGACGAACCTAGACAACACAAACACCAACGGTTGTATTTATCCTAGTCATTAATTGATCCTACAATTTAATAAATTCAACAGTAGAAAATATCAAACGTCGTTGCTTCGCAAATTAGATTATTCAAACAATTACGGATTTGAATTCTAATTTAGCTATAGCTTGCAAAACAAAATCCTAAGATGGCCAATCCTAAAATCTCGCATACGAACATGAAATAAACCAGATCAAATATTGATACTTAACAAGAATTAAACACTACGAATCGAATCTCATGAATAAAATATATCAAGGTTTCGTCTCCCTCAACCAAGTATTAAAACTTAGCCACAACGATTCATGAAAATTCAAGAATAATTCAAAGAAAAAAAATAAAACTTGAGAGAAAATTGAAGAACAAAACCTCGCCTCCAAGAGAGAGTCTCCAAATCTGATAAAAAAAATCCTAAAAAACGGAATTAAGAGTCTTATAAAGCCTAGAGTCTAAAATAACAAAGTTTCGAAAAATATAAAATTCTTCCCGGATTGCGACGCCCGCTCGATCGGTAAACATTGGCCTATCAAGCGAGCCAAAAATCCCAAGGCTACTGACTTCAAAACACATGCGCCGCTCGATCGGTAGGATGCTGCGGATCGAGCGGCTAAAAAATTCCATAGCTTCTGTCTTCATCATAAAGCACCCACTCGATCGGTGAAAAGCTGCAGATCGAGCGGCCAAAATATTTCCGAAATTTCCAGCATTTCTATGACTCCAAAGTTCCTTCCAAATATCCGCAAAAATGCACAACCTAACCACAAAACCGAGAAACCAATCATGCAAACACGGAAAATGCAATATGAACAAAATGCAAAAATAAAACACGTAAACAAATGCAAAATGACAACAAAATGACACTAACAAATGCTATAAAAACATAACTATCAAACTCCCCCACACTTAATCCTTACTCGCCCTCGAGTAAATCATGAAAAACAAAATGAAAGAAAACAAACACATAAGTAAGGAGAATTATTCAATAATATAGCCTCAGAGAAAACCACTTATATTTAAAACAAGTTCATAACTACTCTTAATCATCAATGATACACCTTCAGTCGAATGCGAATGTTTGTGTGTGTCATGTTACCCCAGCTACATGCAACTTCAAAAGAAAAAGTTTCAAGACTGTTCGCCGACCTATAACAATTCAGTGTAAGCCTCACCATCAAGAACTCTCCTCCCAACAATCCTTCAACAACACAACTGCCTTGAGAATAATTACGCACCGTCGAATTTTGCACCCGACATTTTTAAAAAGTCCCAATAATTACCCGCAGACTTAGCTATAACAAGATAGGATTCGTATTTCAATCCCCTCGTCTATAGCCCGGATGGAACTACAATCCCATTAGGTCCGCAAACTTAGCTATGAAATAATGAATAGAATTTCATTCACATTTCACGCCCGGATGGAATTGTTATATTTTTTTTTTCAAAAGAAAAACCCCATGTAATCCTCATACTTAGCCACAAACAAGATGAATAGGATTTCAAAGATCTTGCTCGCAACCCGGATGGAGTTAATTGGTTTCCAAAAAAAAACTTTTTTTTCTTTTTCATAAAACAAAAAATTTTAAGGTGCGCCCAAGAAATTGTATGCCATATCAAAAAAAATCATCAAGATTCAAGCACTATCAAGTTCCACAAACACCTATTATCGTGCAATGGTCCAATAGCCATCCACAAAATCTAATACATCACTACATTTCAATGGTTAAACATGTGTGCTTAAGAATATTCAACAATCAACCTACGGTTTCTCATATCCAATCAAGAGTAATTTTTTTTTTAAAAATTCATAATTTTTCAACTATCTCATCATAGGCTGACAACTCATCCTCAACTTATGCATTTTGACAACATAAACGACAATAACAACAATACGATGCATAACAACACAAGAAAAATGCAATACAAACAAAGAAAAAATGCAAAAATGCATACAATGCAACCCCCCACACTTAACCTAAGCATTGTCCTCAATGTATTACAAGACAAAACACAAACAAACAACTAAACAGAATGAGATGCAAAAATTGAAAATGGAACTCCCCTAGTTTAAAGGTCGGCGGCGTTTTCCTCTTCAGCCTCCGGAGGAAGGACAGGAGCGGCATACTAGAACGGGAAAGGCGACGGATATGGCAGAGCAGCCGGAACGGCATTTGGATCAAGACCAAAGTGCAATGTGAGATTTCGCAATAAAGCATCCACAGCTTGCGAATTATGAGCCGCCACCGTATTATATGCATCCTGATGATGGGCGTAGGCAGTGAGCTCACGGATGACATCGGCTTGAGAGCGACGAGGAGGTGGAGGCGGCCTTGGCGGGGCTGGCGGTTGTTGAAAGTGGCCATCCCTCATAAAATTCTTAACACGTTATGCCCTCTTGGCTTCGATAAAAGCGGCGTCGAGTGGTCGCTTAGGCTGCCACCACTCTTCATCATTACGAATGACAACTCCGGCGCGTATGCATAGAAAAGAGATGATCATGGGAAAGTAGAGACCCACTGTGACATTATTGATCGACCGGTGGATCTCGCTATGAAGGATGCGCCCCACATTAATTGACCATCCCATATCAAGCGCGTAAAGGAGGAGAGTGCGCTCAATATTGACCTCGCTAGAATGTAATATCGGCATCAGACGCCAAGTCACAAAAGCATACCAAGAAGCCGGAAGCACACGTAAAAAATGCTTCTTGAAATTCACTACGGAAACTGGGTCAATCCACACAGCTCCAGGGTAAGCCAGTTGGTCAAGAAACTCATCCAAATCCGAGTCGATTTTCAGTCTTTGATAGAAAGAATCATCCACCTACGGGATTTCAAATAAAGCATTCAACTCATGGGGTAAAAAAGAAATCAGTTTCCCCCTTACAACCGCCTTGCTATCCGTCCTCTCCGCCGCATTAGCATAAAATTCGCGAACAATCGATGTGCTGTGAGAATCATAGTTTGGCTCGCTCGTTTGCGCTACGTGCCGCACGTGGCCTCCTGCCCGTGCCCACGGTGCCCCCAACTTGGGCACTCATGGTGGCATGAATCCGACGCCTTAGATGCATTATTTATGCATGAAAAATCTAGAGAAAACAACATTGTGCCGTGAGAATCAAAGTTTGGCTTGCTCATTTGTGCTACGTGCCGCAAGGGGCAGCCCGTCCGTGCGCACAGTGACCCGAACTTGGGCACTCATGGGGGCACAAATCCGACGCCTTATATGCATTATTTATGCATGAAAACTCGAGAGAAAACAACATTGTTCCATGAGAATCATAGTTTGGCTCGCTCGTTTGCGCTACGTGCCGCACGTGGCCGCCCTTCTGTGCGCACGGTGCCCCCAACTTGGGCACTCATGGTGGTACGAATCCGATGCCTTAGATGCATTATTTATGCATGAAAACTCGAGAGAAAACAACATTGTGCCGTGAGAATCATAGTCTGGCTCGCTCGTTTGCGCTACATGCCGCACGTGGCCGCCCGCCCGTGCCCATGATGCCCCCAACTTGGGCACTCATGGTGGCACGAATCCGACGCATTAGATGCATTATATATGCATGAAAACTCGAGATAAAACAACATTGTGCCAATAGAACCAAAGTTTGGCTTGCTCATTTGCGCTACGTGCCGCACGGGGAAGCCCGCCCGTGCGCACGGTGACCCCAACTTGGGCACTCATGGGGGCACGAATCCGATGCCTTAGATGCATTATTTATACATGAAAACTCGAGAGAAAACAACATTGTACCGTGAGAATCATAGTTTGGCTCGCTCGTTTGCGCTACGTGCCACACGTGGCCGCCCTCCCGTGCGCACGGTGCCCCCAACTTGGGCACTCATGGTGGCATGAATCTGACACCTTAGATGCATTATTTATGCATGAAAACTCGAGAGAAAACAACATTGTGCCATGAGAATCATAGTTTGGCTCGCTCATTTGTGCTACGTGCCGCAAGGTGCAGCCCGTCCGTGCGCACGGTGACCCCAACTTGGGCACTCATGGGGGCACAAATCCGACGTCTTAGATGCATTATTTATGAATGAAAACACGAGAGAAAACAACATTGTGCCATGAGAATAATAGTTTGGCTCGCTCGTTTGCGCTACGTGCCGCACGTGGCCGCCCTTCCGTGCGCACGGTGCCCCTAACTTGGGCACTCATGGTGGCACGAATCCGACGCCTTAGATGCATTATTTATGCATGAATTTTCTTATGCGGTAAGAAATAAAAATACTCGACATGGAATAAACCATACGGTATAGAGAACCCCCGTCTTTGATACCACTGTTGGGATACCAGATCTCTCGTGCCCAAGATGCAGCGGAAGTTTAAAATTTTTTTTTATTTTGACGTTCAAAATTATCTTGGACACTCGTATGGTTAATACAATATTCTTAGAGAATAAAAGATTTATACCTATCAATCTTAACAGATTGATGATGGCTCCAACTATTTCGAATAATTAAAAATAGCTCTTGTTGTATATCCCTACGAACAATCAACTGGATTTTTCCTCCTTTCTTCAAATCAGGTCCACGACCAGATTTCCTGTTCCTCTTCTAAAACGCACTTAAGAAATAGAAGAAATTTTTCGTTGAGAAAATTGAATTTAAGAATTGATCGTATCAATTCTTCTGCCGAATGACCAGAGCAAAAAGAAAAGAGTGAATGCCGAAGCTTAAGAAAAATGAAGCAAGTCTCTTTAAAGTTGCATTCTTAGGACAGATTCTTTTGAAGTTGCACAAAACTGGAATGACATGGCACGCACACACGTTTACTTTAAACTGACAGTGTATTGTGGACAATCAGAAGTTTGTGGTTTTTAATTGTTGAAGTTGGAACTTATCTGAGGCTATTTTGTTCATGATTCATTCTTAATTATGTTGTTGTTGCATATTGTTTTTGTATGTCTTGTTCGAGGGCGAGCAAGATTTAAGTATGGGGGTGTTGATAAGTGCATTTTCTATGAATTATTTCGTGATATTTTTATGTTCATTTTGTGTGTATTCATATTGTTTTGTGTGTTTTAATGTGTTTTATTGCATTCATGTGTATTTCACTCTCTGAGATTTATTTGTAGGGAAAATGGAAATCAAAATATTTTAGAGAAAATAAAAGAAAGAAGAAGACTTTTGAAGCGCTAAAGGGCAGAGCTGCTAACGAAGGGCTCTAATCAACAGCCCTAGACGTAGTGCTATCGCTCTAATCAACAGCCCTAGACGTAGTGCTTTTGCTTTATCCTACAGTGCAAGAACAAGTGTTATCGCGCTTCAATCATGAGCTATCGTGCCTCAAACAAGAGCTATCGTGCTAAACTCATGTGCTATCGCGCAAGAAAACTTCGCATCTGAACTAACGAGGCAGAAAATAACTTGCTCGAGCGCAAGATTCTCGCTCGAGCGAGACGCACGGGTAGACTTTTTAAATTTGTAAATTCTTGCTCGGTAAGGATATTATCTTTTGGGGATCCTTGGACACATAAATACCAATTTATTCATCAGATTGAGGGTTACACAACACGTAGAGGCGGCTACTACACGCTTGGGAGAGAAGAGTTCTCTATTCTACTTTATTTTATTTTTTTTATTGTCAATTCATGATTAAAAAACTTGTTTTGAATCATGATTTCTTTTCTTGAGCAGTTCTTTATTTTCGATCAAGGCCACGTGATTGGGCCAGACAAATTTATGTAGAAAACTTGGATGTTTATTTGGGATTTTGCAGACTTGATTTTATTTAATTGATTGTTAGATTTATATTTGTCTTGTGAATAATCTGGCCAATTGTTAGTTTGCATGTTAATCAATCCTAAGTCGACAGAGGAGAGATTGATTTTGATCACTTTAATAATCATAACATGGTAAAACCGACTACAAATAGAATTCGGTTTCAGTGTGCGGTTTAGGTGAAAACTGAATTTTCATAAATCTTTAATGCATTCAAATTTGATTAGAATTATGAAAAATTAATCCGTCAATATTTGAATAGGTTTGATTGTTCTAGAAATAGACCTTTGAACAAAGTAGGAGAATTCCCGTAATTTAAGATTAAATCTGAGTTCTGAATCGACTAAATGTTACATATTTTGTCCGGTACCTATGTGTTTCCTTGATCAAACTTTCCCCATATTTGAAGTTAATCCAAAATTTTTGCTGCGTTTTTAATTTAATTTTATTTGCAATTTAATTTCTTAGTTAAAAATTTGAAAATTCATCACTTTTATTGATTAGTCTAAATTAAGTAGGAATAATCATATTTTGGTACGCATATATATACAGTCCCTATGGGTTCGACATCTGGACCTTTGTCCACTTTACTATTACTTGACCTGGTACGTTTGCCAGTAGATTTTTATCTCACCGATTTAGGCGGACATGAGCTCCTACAGTAGGTACAATCTTATTGCTTTTCTCAAGCTCCGCAAACTCTACTCTGCTGTGGTTTCTGTTGTGCCATATTGCAAGAAGGCCATTCTAGAATTGTATGCCAATCTCACTGCCCTTGTTGGAGATCCAGAATCTGCCAAATATGGTCTTGTTTATCATCAGGGAAGATTGTTTGAATTCATACCGACCATGATCAATGCTCTGTACTCTACCCCGGATTCTTAATATGGTGTTCATCCTGATATCAATACTATGATATCTGTTTTGACTGGTGGATTGGCCACAAGTTTTTCTGATCACTTCTTGGCAGCCAAGCTCACCTCATTTTATTCGACCTTGCACAAGATTGCTGTGAGGAATTGTGTAACGCCCCGAATTTTTCTAATTGAGCTTAGTTGAGTTAATTAGAGATTTCAGAGTTCACGAGCCGACTTGATTTTGATCAGGATCCTTTTTGCAAATTTCGGATTTTTCAGGGACTAAAATGTAAAAATGGAAACTGTTAGATATTTAATAGGCTTTTGACTTTTCTTCCCCCATTCCTTCTCCTTCTTCCTCTCTCCCTCGCCTCTCTCCTCCATTTTCATGCCCCGACTCATTTCTCAAGCTTTGGGATTTCAGTCCGAGCTCGATCCGTCTGTTGGAATTTAATTCTGAAGGCAGATTAACGATCACGGCAACGAGAGCTTTGTTATAGAGTAAGTATTTCTCCGATCAGATTCGTTCTATTTTTCGGATGTTGTTAGAATCAGATGATTTCCGAGTATGTTGCTCTTGGCAGAGTTCTGATCGTTTATTCTCAGTCAGTTTTGAATTTGAGCGTCGTTCGGAATTGTTTAGAGTTTTTTGGAAGATTATTCGAAATTTGGGTTTTGGATATTTGTTGGGTTTGAGCCATTTTTGGGTTTGATGGTTGATTTGAGTTTATTGGATTGATATTATACTGTCTGTATTTCCGGTTTGATCAGTTATAGCCGTTATGCCGCCAGTTTGAGTTTTGGAATATCAATCGTTTATATTGATGAGATTTTGGATTTAGGAGTTGGAATTGAGTTTGAATGGTTAATTTGGATGGATTGACATTGGAATTCTTTTATATCTTCTTTCAGATTCAGTTGCAGATTTTGGAGTCCAAAAATTACAGTATTCGAATCATTGATGAATTGATCGAGGTTTGATATCGAGGTTACTTTATTATTTGACTTGAATCGAATGATGTTTGATTGAGCCTTTTATGCTTGTAGCTTGTCCGGATTTCAGCTACGTCAATCAAAGAAGAGGTAAAAGACGACTTTGGAATGGAATAGGACGATTAACTCGAATCCGGAATGATTCGAGTGTCCTAGGGAAAATCACATACTTGCATGCTTCTTGAATTATATGTTATTTGTTTTATTGGAATCAGTTGAATGAGTTTTGATCTGCATTGAATTCATATTGAGCCAATTAACTTTGTTTTGCGGGCAAGAGAGGCCCAGAAGAGTTAGATGTTCTGTGGACTATAGTTGAGTGACATTGGTTAGCAGATTTTTACCAATTGTCGATAAACACTCTCTATATGTGCCCAGAGTCTAGAGGAGAAAAATATGTACCGTCCACCTCGATCGGGAGAGTCGGTGTGTTGGTGATATTTTTTCCTCGGGATCCCAATTGAGAAAAGAGAACTTTTACCATGTGATTATCCAGACTTGATAATCCTTGTTTTAAAGACATGCATTGCACTTTATGCAATTGAATTGGAGTTATTGACATGCTATTTGGAACTCTTGTTTGGTTATTTCATATATCGCGTTCGATATATTATTTGATATGCATGTTTTGTCTCTTTTACTGGGAATTGTATTCTCACCGGATTTTCCGGCTGTCATTTTGTTTGTATGTGTACTTGACGGCAGGTGGGACAGGATCGAGTCAGAGATCGCATGGCTAGGTGGTCGAGTTGATAGAGTGAGGCCTCGTTATTGTAGGAGTCGATTTGGTTTTCGAACTCGGTTGTACTTGTTGTATTTTGATTGTAGAACTTAGAAGTGATGCATGTTCTACTAGATTGATTATTGTACAACTCTAGAACTTCATGTATTGTATTTTGACAGTCGGATATATCAATGCATGTTTATGATTAAGTTGGTTTATGATTTTGGCACTTTCCCAAGCTTTAGCTTTGCTTTTTGGGAGTGTTTTTCAGTGCAGGTCGAAGGGGCAGCGCGCCTGCGCGACTCGAGGGGCGCCCGCGCGATTCGAGGAGCCCCCGCGCCTCCCCTGGGCTTGGAATTTTGCATTTTGCAAAATTCCGACGCGCCCGCGCCTATAGTTCGATTCTAAAAAGAAAAAAAAATTTGATTTCTTTTCCGCGGTTCCTCGTGTTCGTTTGTGTTTAATTAAACTAGTTTAGATGATTAGAAACAGGGTCTCACATTAAGTGGTACCAGAGCGATAAGTTTCTTGGACTGAATTAGAGTGAGCAGGGTAGATCGAGTTCGCATGAACTGAATTCTCGCATGTGATTAAGTTATTTAATTGTTTGTTTAAATACCATGCGAGCATGCTTTATTATGTGAAGATTACTTGAACTACATGATTTGTGATGTTAATTGTAAAGCATGAATTATCTGGAATATAACTACAATTGTTTCTCGATTGAAATTGAATATTTCTGAGATAGAAGAAAATTGTTGAATAGAGATTATGGACACGAGATGATTGAGATTGAGATTGAGATGTTTGTTTCCTAATGCTCTCAAAATTGAGATATGTATTCCTCGATGAATTTTGAACAGGAAGCATTCCGTATCGGAATTCGATTGAACGAGGTTGTTCTACGACCGGAGAATGGACGTTACTCCAACGCCAATGGAAGCCTTGTTGATGAGGTTCCAGACCTTTCAACCCCCAACCCTGAGAAGTTCAGAGAGTGCAGTGGAATGTGTGAATTGGTTAGAAGAAATCGACCAGTTATTTGATTCTCTGGAATACAACGATGACCGTACAATTCGGTTAGTTATGTACCAACTGCAAGGGACTGCCAAAATTTGGTGGATTTCTAGGAAGAAGGCATTAGATAATCAAGGTTTGGTTGTTTTGTGGAGTTTGTTCAAAGCTGAATTTCTTAGACAGATTCCGTTCCAAAAACCGACCGTGTACAGAGGGAGTACAACTAGAGATCGTTTGCAACCGAGAGGACGGTCATTCAAGAAGTATGGGAGTAGTTCTTCCAGCTCCAGCGGATCAAAACAGTCTGGTTCCAGACATAGTTCAGGATCTTCCGGTGTATCTTGCAATAACTGTGGAGGTCAACACCTCAGTGAGCATTGCCTTGGGATTTCTGGATGCTGCAATATCTGCCATCTGCCAGGACACTTTGCTAGGAGATGTCCTCAGCATTATACCAGTGGGTCTCAGTCGGGGAGTTCTTTTAGACCGATGGTTCAACATGAGGGACAAGCTCGTGTAGTTTACTCATATCAACCGCCGCACGAGAATCGGCCTAGAGGCTCTTCGATCATGAATCAACCTCCGATTCAACAGAAGTTGAATATTTCTCTCCATGAGGATCCGCAGACTTGTGTTGCACCCGATGATGACACAACAGGTAATTGTTGAGTATGATTTTATGCTCTTATTCTGATAGTTCTGTTACGCTCCTTATTCTTAACTAAGGATATTACTATGATGCATCCTCTGCCTTTTGAGCTTTTGCATTCCATAGTTGCTTTTGTCTGTTGTATGATCGCTTGATTTCAGAATTGTACGGAGGAATTCTCTTTGTATACAGTTGATGTCTTAGAATCTAGCCCGAATTGGTTGATAAATCAGTGGTTAGAGAGTTTGCTGGTATTGCAAGATGAGATTCTGGGATTTACTCTGATTTATGAAGTTAATTTCAGCAACGACTTGAGATCAGACATCATCATTTGAGAGTAGTAAGAAAGAGGTATGGAAGAGTGGATTCAGAATGAGGTGTAGTAGCCCGTATCCAGAATTAATGACTAATAAGTATTTAATCGTGTAATTATGTTTGGATTAAGTAAAACATGATTAAGGAAATTCCAGAAGGGTTAACGGAGTCCAGAAATGGATCCAAAACACTCGAAAATGGTTTGGAGGGTCCCAAGATTCGAGTGGGATCGGAACCACCGATCCAGGATCGGAACTTCCGATCTTGGTGAGTTCGGAACCACATCAGAAGCAGGGAGATCGGAACGTCCGATCAGGATCGGAGCTTCCGATGGCTGTCGGTGACAGGTGTGTGGTTGCATGTGGACCAAATTGAAACGTAGCGAACGGAGCTTCCGATCGGGGGAACGGAGCTTCCGATCTACACATTCGGAGCTTCCGATCGAGGAGCGGAGCTTTCGATCGATGCCTATAAATATGAGGTCCGAGCTCCTCATTTCTTGCCAATTTCGAGTTCCTCTCCTTCGCCTAGTAGCTCTATTTTAGGGCTTTGGGTACTCTTATTTTAGAGTTGGAGTAGGGAATATATTTTAGTATAGTTAAACAGTGTCTGACATAGTAGCGGAGCAGCGCTCGTGTAGCGGAGTAGTGCTCAAGGCTGTGGAGCTACAGCAGGGGTGTGCCCTTAGTTGCGGGATAGTCGCCATCAGTGGGCTAACGACGGACGCAGGTATAGCTATGGTCTCCTTAAATTATTTAGGAGTATGCAATAGCTTAGTTAAGGCTTTTAGAGCTTATTGAATGATGCATGTGTATTTGCATTGTAGACTTGATGATAGGCTTGGAACCTAGAGTGGGACTACTAGGACTGCCTTAGAAAGGTACGTAAGTACTGACTGAGATTGCCAGCGGATATGCATGCTTATATGTTGAATTTATGTGTTTGCATGTTATTATTGTTATGCGGCATGTGCATATCATCTTGTGCCTGTACATCTGTACATCTTTCGAGATGAGCCAGTTAGGGTTGCTCAGCCCTGTTAGGACGTTTGATATCGAGTACCCCTAGGTACTGATACCTGGAGGACTCCATGGTCCGCGTCCGTGATTCGGGAATGAGTGGTCGCGCATAGTGGTTAGCTACCCCGATGTGACGAGCTTATATTCCAGGCGCCAGTCTGAGCAGTTGTATACAGTTATCCCAGATATGGATACTCTGTCATTTGCATGCATCATATTTGTATGTTTATCCGTGCTTTCGTATTGAGCTTAGAGCTCACGTTCAGTATTTTCTGTGTATCTAGATACCCTATTCGATGGGGCAGGTGAAGGTGCAGGATTGAGCACCAGGAGCCTGAAGTAGCCAGTGACCTTGAAGACAGCAGTATTTAGCTGTAGGTTTTTATCTAAGTAATTCGATTGGGTTGTATAAATCGAGTTTGTTAGCCGGTTGTATTCTGCCGGTCTGCTTGTAATTAAGTCTTTCGTAGCGATTTTATTTAATGCATGCTTAATTATGCTCTTAACTCTGATTAGGTAGTGGATCCGGGTCGGGTCGCTACATTTAATGGTATCAGAGCATTGCATGCAAGAGACATAGGAAATTGATAATAAGACTTCTTGATTATCCTTGTTGGATTGATTGAGGCCTAGCGAAAAAAGATTTGGTTTTTCATTGCCGAGGTTTGTGGTATAAGTCTTTACTATAAGGAATGCAACAGTGATGAGAACACCAGTAGTAGTATATCGATAGATAGACTGACTGCTGTGGACGGTTCATCATTCGATGCATTGGGATGTTGATCGAAGAACATATGGATTTTTAGTAAGCCAGCGGTAACGGATTGACATGGGGTTAGTCTAGGTGTTTTCCTAGGGTTAACCTGATTCGTCGTTTGACTGGGTTAGTGCCATTGATGAGGTAATTCATATGGGGGCATGGAAATATTGATCTTGTTTGGGATTTTGAGTTTTGTTCTAAGTTGTTTCCATAGGACAGTAGTCTGATTGACCTTCATAGGTTGAGACTTCATGATGATGGGATTTCATCGGGATACCAAGTCGAGTATATGTCGAGAGTTGTGGACTATGACCATGACTAGACATGATGGAGCGCGACCCTATGCGAGTGTTACTTTGGGAGTATTTCGTACTTCGGAGAATGCCTGGAAGCCTTCGTGCTTCAGGATTTGGCGGTGGGAAGGCTACTCAGTCTAGAGTTTTGGTAACAGCCACGATGGGGTATGACATTGGATTGGATGCTTGGTTAGGTATCGGCGGTATAGATATCTCTGACTATCGTCAGAGATATTGGTTTGCAGTTTTTCTCATAAGAACCAGTCTTGGAGGGATTTCCTTGACAAGTGCGTACTCTGAGCAGATAGTTTTAGCCTATCGAATATTGCTGGACTAGTGGATCTAGTCAGTGTTTGGATGCTCTGGTGATAAGGGCTATTCAGGAGTTGTGTTAGTGAATTTCCTAGAGCATTTGACTCGGGGATGAGTATTTTTTTGGCAAGGATAGTTTTCTTCAGTGATAGATTATATCTGATGCTAAGAATTGTACATGGCTATTTGAGGCGTGAGGAAAGCGTGACTTATACCAGTGTACACTTGGTGGTGATTCCAGGTGGTACATTTTGACAGGTTACCTCAGTCTCGATTTGTTGCAATCCTAGCGAGAGACATAATTATCAAGAGCATGTTCAGTGTTATCTGGAATCTTTCGGACTTGTATTGTGATTTGAGTTGAACAAGTCCTTATGATAATTTTGAACGAGTATAGACAGTGGTTAGTATGTCTAGACGGATGCCGGCTCGGCACTGGTGATTACTCGTGATTATTGTCTAACTCTGACAAAGATGAGTGGTTGAATCAACTGTGATTCTTTTGATTCCAAGTATTTGGGATCTGCGGACGTGTGGCAGGGAGATCATCGATATTGATCATCCATGAGAGTTCATTGATCTGTGATCGTCTGACTAAGGTCGATATCGTCAGGAAGATCGAGAGCTACAGTAGATTGACTTGATCGATCATATTATTCCAATCGGTGTTGATTTGGGATGTAGTGAATCAACAAGTGCTGGAAATAGTACTTTAAGTATTGTATGCTTGATATAGCTATTCAAGTGTATTTAGGGGATTCTTCATCGCTAAGGATCTTCCGGAATGCGGAGATCTGGAGTTTTGGATTCTATGGATCACGAAAGTGGTCATAGGTTGGCTCTTGTGATCGTAGTTCGTTGACAGCATTGCTGAGATTACCATTGACGGATTTTGATTTGAGCATTGCTTGGTTTTAGCAATGATTGATTCAGCATGAGAAATAGGATTCAGTGATTGTCCAAGGATTGTCAGTGGACAAATTTTAAAGACTGTTAATCGGAATGATTAGTTTGGGTGCTTCCAGTGGATTTCTTGAGATTTTTTCTTTGGAGGCGCATCACGATAAGTTAAGTATTCATCCGGGGAAGCAACAGGTTGTGCAAAGATCTACGTACTCGGTTCAGATGAAAGGGAATGAAACGCTATGTTTATCAACTTGTCTCAAGATATTTGGTGTGTCAGCAGGTCAAGGCAGAGCACCGACGACCTGGAGGTTTGCTTCACAGTCTGCCTATTCCTGAGTGGGAAATGGGAGTTATCACGATGGAATTTTTGTGACCCATTTTCCGGTATCCTCGAGGAATTGTGATGCTATCTGGGTTGTGGTGGACCGACTTACCAAGTCAGCGCATTTCATTTTCTGTAGCCGAGAGTACAATGTGGATCATTTTGACTCGGTTATGTATTCAGGAGATCGATCGACTTCATGGAGTGCCTATGAGCATTATCAGTTATCATGGCCCCAGGTTTACTTCCAGATTTTGGGGGAGTGTTCGACGTGTAATGGGCATTACTCTCAGTTTGAGTAATACATATCATCCGGAGATAGATGGTCAGTAGAGCGCACAATCCTTACTTTGAAGGATATGCTGCAAGCATGTGTTATAGATTTTGGTTCAGTCTGGCAGGATCAGTTACCATTGATTGAGTTCGCGTACAACAACAGCTATCATAGTAGCTTTGGGATGACACCATTTGAGGCGTTGTATGGACGACATTGTCATACTCAACCTTCTAGGGGAGAAGTGGGGGAGAGACAGACTGAAGGACTGGAATTATTCCAGCAGTTAGCAGACATAGTTGATCAGACCAAGAAATGGATTAAGAGTGCACAGGATCGTCGGGACAGCTATGCCAGATACTAAGCGTGAGCCTTTGCAGCTTGATGCTGGGGGAGAAAGTAACTCTGAGAATGTCACCTTTCTGCAGGGTTCTCATATTTGGCCTTAAGGGCAAGTTATCTCCTAGGTTTATGGTTCGTTCGAGAGCATTGGCAATTTGGATTATCGGCTAGCTTTGCTACCTTATTTTCCCAGTATTCAAGACGTATTTCACGTATCTCTGTTGCGACGATATGTGGTGGATCAGTCTCATATTCTGCAGCGGTCTGAGATTCAAGAGGATACTGATTTGATTTACGTGGAAAGACCTACTCGTATCCTGGATCATAAGGATAAGGTCTTGCGTAATAATGTTATTCCTCTGATTGATAGTTCAAGGACGACATTGGAGTACTGAGGAATCTATTTGGGAACTTGAGAGCAGGATGTGTTCAGAACATCCTGAGTTGTTTTCATTCGGTACTTAAGATCTGATTTCGAGGATGAAATATCTTAAGTGGGGGAGAATGTAGTAGCCCGTATCTAGAATTAACGATTAATAAG
The DNA here is from genome assembly GCF_033568475.1 of Henckelia pumila. Taxonomy (NCBI): domain Eukaryota; kingdom Viridiplantae; phylum Streptophyta; class Magnoliopsida; order Lamiales; family Gesneriaceae; genus Henckelia; species Henckelia pumila. Next base: position 73,664,825 of record NC_133121.1, read on the forward strand.
TATTTAATCATGTAATTATGTTTGGATTAAGTAAAACATGATTAAGGAAATTCCAAAAGGGTTAACGGAGTCCAGAAATGGATCCAGAACACTCGAAAATGGTTTGGAGGGTCCCAAGATTCGAGTGGGATCGGAACCACCGATCCAGGATCGAAACTTCCGATCTTGGTGAGTTCGGAACCACATCGGAAGCAGGGAGATCGGAACGTCCGATCAGGATCAGAGCTTCCGATGGCTGTCGGTGACATGTGTGTGGTTGCATGTGGACCGAATTGACACGTAGCGAACGGAGCTTCCGATTGGGGGAACGGAGCTTCCGATCTGCACGTTCGGAGCTTCCGATCGAGGAACGGAGCTTCCGATCGATGCCTATAAATATGAGGTCCGAGCTCCTCATTTCTTGCCAATTCCGAGTTCCTCTCCTTCGCCTAGTAGCTCTATTTTAGGGCTTTGGGTACTCTTATTTTAGAGTTGGAGTAGGGAATATATTTTAGTATAGTCAGACAGTGTCTGACATAGTAGCAGAGCAGCGCTCGTGTAGCGGAGTAGTGCTCGAGGCTGTGGAGCTGCAGCAGGGGTATGCCCCTAGTTGCGGCATAGTCGCCATCAGTGGGCTAACGACGGACGCAGGTATAGTTATGGTCTCCTTAAATTATTTAGGAGTATGCAATAGCTTAGTTAAGGCTTTTAGTGCTTATTGAATGATGCATGGGTATTTGCATTGTAGACTTGATGATAGGCTTGGAACCTAGAGTGGGACTACTAGGACTGCCTTAGAAAGGTACGCAAGTACTGACTGAAATTGCCAGCGGATATGCATGCTTATACGTTTCATTTATGTGTTTGCATGTTATTATTGTTATGCGGCATGTGCATATCATCTTGTGCCTGTACATCTGTATATCTTTCGAGATGATCCAGTTAGGGTTGCTCAGCCCTGTTAGGATGTTTGATATCGAGTACCCCTAGGTACTGATACCTGGAGGACTCCGTGGTCCGCATCCGTGATTCGGGAATGAGTGGTCGCGCACAGTGGTTAGCTACCCCGATGTGACGAGCTTATATTCCAGGCGCCAGTCTGAGCAGTTGTATACAGTTATCCCAGATATGGATATCCTGTCATTTGCATGCATCATATTTGTATGTTTATCCGTGCTTTCGTATTGAGCTTAGAGCTCACGTTCAGTATTTTCTGTGTATCTGGATACCCTATTCGATGGGGCAGGTGAAGGTGCAGGATTGAGCACCAGGAGCCTGAAGTAGCCAGTGACCTTGAAGACAACAGTATTTAGCTGTAGGTTTTTATCTAAGTAATTAAATTGGGTTGTATAAATCGAGTTTGTTAGCCGGTTGTATTTTGCCGGTCTGCTTTTAATTAAGTCTTCTGCAACGATTTTATTTAATGCATGCTTAATTATTCTCTTAACTCTGATTAGGTAGTGGATCCGGGTCGGGTCGCTACATGAGGTATGGTCGCTTTGATTTTGTTGTAGTACCGTTTGAATTGTAAACTCATCTTCAGTTTTATAGACCCTTTGAACTGAACATATCGGAGATGTTAGATGAATTCGTAAGTATTCGATCTGTGGATTTCTCATCCGTTTGAAGAGTTGTACTTATCTTTTAGATTCTTGGTTGATGATCGCTGATTGCATGCCGAGCAGTGATACGCTATTTTACCGACGGAATTTTGATTGGTTTGAGGTGTTCTTATCAACCATGTTATCTGGAGGTGGAATTTCTGTTGATCACCTCACGACCGACACAAAATGAATTGATCTATATCGACGTCTTTACCTAGAATTTGAAGATGTTTGAGTCCTATCGCAGATTCTGTGAGAAATTCTTATCGTTCGTAAAGCCGATTACTCAGCAGGATATATTCTTATGTATGGACTTATTCTCATGAGACCAGTTCTTATAGATTTGAATAAGAGATTGACCAGCGCTTCAGAATTCTTTATTCTTCTGTATTGCATACCTTATGGTGCTTTCCACTTATTCTTATTGAGATTTGAGGTTTATTCTTGTTTGGAAGAATCAATTATTAGCCTGAGCATCGAGACAGCTGATGACGCTCGAGACTCAATGTCTGAATCTGGACTTTGATCTCGTCGCGATCTTATTGATTAGAAGATCTATATCGCTCTTATTATAAGGAAATTTCCGTAATCCTCCCTGATGTTGGTAGCTGTAGTAATAATTTTCCATACAGACTGAGTATAAGAAAGAGAAGATGATTAGAAGTACTGAGGAATTTCCGATTGGAATCTTTTCATTCCGGGGATATCGAATGCAGCAGTTGTTGCTCTAAGCCGAAAGATATGTTTTTATTTTATCTACTATCGGTAATTCTCTTTGAGTGACGATTGATACAGTTTCGATTTTGAGTTTGAAGCAGGTATGAGAATTCGTTGAAGAAATTCAGATTGGGTTACAGTTTGAGTTTTAGTTCAGTGCCGAGATCGTATGTTGGGAGTAATTGTTTTGTTACATCAGATGTTTCGAGAAAGCAGAGTATCTAGAGATCGGCACTTTTGAGTTATTCAGTATTCTTTCAGATGACAGATGGATATTCAGAGAATTGAGGGATTGATCTTTTCAGAACAGATGCAGAAGGAATTTTAAAGAATAACTACTGATAATCTGGACTGTTCACAGCTGGTAGCTGAGAGAGAGATCTGATTCGGTGGTACAGTTTATTATTTCAGAATAGAATTGGGAACTTTCGATAGGTGTTGTTGCAGAGCTACCGGTCAGTCTAGGTTTGAATTGCCATCCGAGTTTGATTGACCGATTGATGAATCTGCTATTGTATTCCCTACAGAATGGTTCTCAGACATGATCAGATGTTAGTGTTTCTATCAGAAACTTTTGTCAGATTGATTGAATGTCGAATTTGGTCATTTTAGATAGAGATCTTGGTTATGGCCTTTCTTTTGATATAGTCTTCGAAGAGACTTTTGTTATTCTAGTACACCTGAGTTCAGTGATTATCATCAGAATGACGGACAGCCAGAACAGATGATATGGATTAGAGGTTTGCCTCTTGTTTAGAAAAAGTTTTTGTATGAGCAGTGTATGCCTTCTCTTAAGCTCAACCTTAACCAGACTTGGTAAATCAAGGTACCGATCCTGAAGGTCCATGGTTCTTATGAGAGGAAGATATGAAACTCCCTAATCCCGGGAGGGGAAAATCTAAAGCATGGTGCTTGACCCTTGCGCTAGCTGACGAGTGTCGCTAACTTTTATGAAGTTCTTGTACAACAAAAGCTATCAGATGATTATTTTGATGGAATCTTTTGACGAGTTGTGCGAGCAGAATTGAAAACCTCCATTGTATTGGGATGGTTCTTCTTTTGAATCACCTGTTTTGGGACCAAAATTGTTTCGAGGTTTTGATCAGTTGATGATTTTGTGTCAAGAATGAAGATGACTTGGACTAAGCGGTCGAAGTATTCAGATTTTAGATGCAGAATTTTGTATTTTGATCGGAAAGATCGAATATTTCGGAAGAATCCGAGTTTCAGAAAGATTTGTCAGAGATGAGAAGAGAGATAAATCGGTTCTAAGATTGTTTGAATATCATTAGAGTCCGGAGATGATGGGTGATCTTTCCTATAGACTTGTTTTATTCCGTCTCTTTCTGGTTTTCACGTAGTGTTTTCCGTCTTTTGATGCGGATTATCACCGAATCCTTGTTGTTGGGTTACCAGATCAGAATTTCTTTTGCTCTTTAACTGATGAGACCAGATTTGTTGAGATGAAAAATTGCTTGAGATGACTAATTCAGAGTTTCGACCTGAATCAGAATAGTTCTGAGACAAACCGTTTCAGTTTGTATTAGTGCAGTGAAGTTGCTACGGATTTGAAGAAGCAGTTATAAGAACAGAGTTTGTTTGGAGCAGCAAATTCAGGGTTAGTCCTGAGAGAAGAATCTTTATTGCAGTCTTGACTCTATCTAGTTCTTATGAGATTGAACCGTTTTGATTTCGAGGACAAAATCTATTTTTTGAGGGGGAGAATTGTAACGCCCCGAATTTATCTTAATTGAGCTTAGTTGAGTTAATTAGAGATTTCAGAGTTCACGAGCCGACTTGATTTTGATCAGGATCCTTTTGCAAATTTTGGATTTTTCAGGGACTAAAATGCAAAAATGGAAATTGTTAGATATTTAATAGGATTTTTACTTTTCTTCCCCCATTACTTCTCCTTCTTCCTCTCTCCCTCGCCTTTCTCCTCCATTTTCATGCCCCGACTCATTTCTCAAGCATTGGGATTTCAGTCCGAGCTCGATCCGTCCGTTGGAATTTAATTCTGAAGGCAGATTAACGATCACGACAACGAGAGCTTCGTTATAGAGTAAGTATTTTTCCGATCAGATTCGTTCTATTTTTTGGATGTTGTTAGAATCAGATGATTTCCGAGTATGTTGCTCTTGGCAAGAGTTCTGATCGTTTATTCTCAGTCAGTTTTGAATTTGAGCGTCGTTTGGAATTGTTTTGATTTTTTTGGAAGATTATTCGAAATTTGGGTTTTGGAGATTTGTTGGGTTTGAGCCATTTTTGGGTTTGATGGTTGATTTGAGTTTATTGGATTGATATTATACTGTCTGTATTTTCGGTTTGATCAGTTATAGTCGTTAAGCCACCAGTTTAAGTTTTGGAATATCAAGCGTTTATATTGATGAGATTTTGGATTTAGGAGTTGGAATTGAGTTTGAATGGTTAATTTGGATGGATTGACATTGGAATTCTTTTATATCTCCTTTCAGATTCAGTTGCAGATTTTGGAGTTCAAAAATTACAGAATTCGAATCGTTGACGAATTGATCGAGGTTTGATATCGAGGTTACTTTATTATTTGACTTGAATCGAATGATGTTTGATTGAGCCTTTTGTGCTTGTAGCTTGTCCGAATTTCAGCTACGTCAATAAAAGAAGAGGTAAAAGATGACTTTGGAATGGAATAGGACGATTAACTCGAATCCGGAATGATTCGAGTGTCCCAGGGAAAAATCACATACTTGCATGCTTCTTGAATTATATGTTATTTGTTTTACTGGAATCAGTTGAATGAGTTTTGATTTGCATTGCATTCATATTGAGCCAATTACCTTTTTTTTGCGGGCAAGAGAGGCACAGAAGAGTTAGATGTTCTGTGGACTATAGTTGAGTGACATTGGTTAGCAGATTTTTACCAATTGTCGAGAAACACTCTATATGTGCCCAGAGTCTAGAGGAGAAAAATATGCACCGTCAACCTCGATCGAGAGAATCGGTGTGTTGGTGATATTTTGTCCTCGGGATCCCAATTAAGAAAAGAGAACTTTTACCTTGTGATTATCCAGACTTGATAATCCTTGTTTTAAAGACATGCATTGCACTTTATGCAATTGAATTGGAGTTATTGACATGCTATTTGGAAATCTTGTTTGGTTATTTCATATATCGCGTTCGATATATTATTTAATATGCATGCTTTGTCTCTTTTACTGGGAATTGTATTCTCACCGGATTATCCGGCTGTCCTTTTGTTTGTATGTGTACTTGACGGCAGGTGGGACAGGATCGAGTCAGAGATCGCATGGCTAGGTGGTCGAGTTGATAGAGTGAGGCCTTGTTATTGTAGGAGTCGATTTGGTTTTCGAACTCGGTTGTACTTGTTGTATTTTGATTGTAGAACTTAGAAGTGATGCATGTTCTACTAGATTGATTATTGTACAACTCTAGAACTTCATGTATTATATTTTGACAGTTGGATATATCAATGCATGTTTATGATTAAGTTGGTTTATGGTTTTGGCACTTTCCCAAGGTTTAGCTTTGCTTTTTGGGAGTGTTTTTCAATGCAGGTCGAAGGGGCAGTGCGCCCGCGCGACTCGAGGAGCGCCCGCGCCTCCCCTGGGCTTGGAATTTTGGATTTTGCAAAATTCCGGCGCGCCCGCGCCTATAGTTCGATTCTTAAAAAAAAAGAAAAAAAAATTTGATTTCTTTTCCGCGGCTCCTCGTGTTCGTTTGTGTTCAATTAAACGAGTTTAGATGATTAGAAACGGGGTCTCACAAATTGGACGCCTTCAACCAACTCAAATGTGATCACAAGACCACAGGCATTCATTCTACATGCCATAGACATAGGCAGTGCTTTTAATTTTGTGAGGATGGTATTTTGAACAGTGATGCAGTTTGCAGATGGAGGACTGAAATCCACCAAATTACCATTTCCCTCCTTGATTTATGGTCTACTAGAGTCACAGGATTTCATTCGGAATATCACTGAAGATCTATTTGAACTCCTTAATGATTTGAAGATAGCAGCTACCCTTCTGAAAGGAAATAGGAAGATTTACCTTCCTTGGATTGACGTTAGTCCAAATGCTGCTGCTACTGCTGATGTTGTACCCGGTGTTCCCAACACGGGTGACAACACTGAATAAACAGTGCTTACACCTCTGGAATTTACCACTGCTACTATTCAGCTTTTAATGACTCGTGCTAAAGAAAAAATTACTCAGGCACAGGAGGACATTGCATTTTACAGTGCTTTGCTAGCTGAATATAGGCGTCAACTTGGAAATTCTGGCCAAAAAAAGGGAGATAGTGCACAAGATGATGAAGCTGGTCCATCTGGGACAAAAGATTCTGAGGATGAAGCTACTGCTCAAGAGGGATCCGATAGTGATCAGTTTTATATTTTGCTTCTTCTCTCATCTTTGCTTAGTTGTTTAGTTTTCCTTTTTATGATTAATAAATCTGTTTTTTGTTTTTCTCTAGTTATGTGCCTAAATTGCTTTAATAGACTTTAACTAGACTAAAAACTTCTACCTCACTTATGCTCTGACATGTGAATTCTAGAATCCCTAAGTGTTAAAGTTGATGTTATCCTCAGTGTTGCCAACACGAGGGACAACACCTTCAGGGGGAGACTTACAGTTTAGGGGGAGAAGCATTTTAAACTCGGAGGGAGTTTATGTTTAAAACTATTTGTGCATGTTTTGTCCAGAAAGGAAAAAAGGGGGAGATTGAAAGGAATTTTAATTCCTTGAAAATCTTTTCTTTAAGCATGTTAATTATAATATTGAATTTTGCCTTCTAGACAAAAGATTTGATATGATATGGTTAAATATTCTATGATCTCGATAATATATTTAGGATAGATATTTAACTTGATTAAATTATATCTTGATATCGAATTGAAGAGTTTTATGGTTATTAAATATTATCAAGATATATGTGTTTATACTTAATAGAGTTATATTCCTAATAAACACTTGTTTGCTTAATTGTGTAGGACTCTACAAGGAAATCCCTTTTATGCATGGAAACTTATCTATAATTAAATGGATTTTGTGCACAAACAGAATAGAGCTTCAGACGTTGACTTCCAAAGCATCAATCGAAGAATTTCATACACGAAGTTGAAGGTTTTTGAAGACGTTTTGCAATCATCCTTATTGCTTGTTCCCGTGTTGCCGTTGGTATTGAAGGCATCGGAGACAACACTGTGGGAATAGTGTTGTTCGAAAATTTTTTTGTGTCTCTTTAAATTTAGACAACGAGAGTTGCATATGATTTGTTTTACTCTATTTATTTAGCATGAAAGTTTGATTTCTCAACTTGTTGAGAAATATAGGATTTATTGAATTTTCGTAAAATCACTAGTATTTCTTTGTAATAATGATCTTACTTTTTCTAGTGATATTTAGCCCCAAGGCACCCGCAAGATTTTTTATACTCGTGAAAAATTAAATATTTGTGTTTTATTTACGCTTTAATTTCCGCTGCACTGTGTTGTCATTGGTGTTACAACACCAAGTACAACACTGCATGTTTTCACATAGCAAACCACGTACAACGAATCTTTTAGAGACGATAAAAAATGGTTAGCATGTCGACGGTCGGTGGCTCGCCGGAGAAGACGAGGGCATGACGGCATCATCCGGCGGCGATGTCAAAACTTCTCCAAAATTCATGAAATTTGGAAAGCTTGTAGAGCTTGACGAGAAGATACCAACGCACTAGACCACGATCAGAACAAACCATCGAGGCGGCCGGGATCTGCAAATTTCAAGCGACGGCGGCGTTGATCTTCAAGCTCCGATCTACCTTAATTTCGAACAAAAAATGCTACAAAAAGCTCGGGAAAATGCTCTACACACCTCATAGTATCATCTAATACCTTTAAAACCAACAAAATTGAGCTTACGTCATGAAAATAAAACTGGAGAAGAAGATGAATAGTGTCTTATCAAAAATTTCGATGATTCTCGGCAATCTAACTGTCCAAAATTTGATTTCTTGGTACCAATACATTTGTTTGGACCTTGTCTATCTAATGACCATTCAGATTTCCGATCGGAGCCCCAGTAAACGGCTGGTGATAGTTGTATTTTTGTTGCATGTCTTAATGTCATTTTATTGTTGTTTTTTAGTGCATTCATTTGTTTTAATTAAGCTTTTGTTCATATTTTATGCATCCTGTCTACATAACACGCTCCCGGGTTTATTGTGTAAGAAATAGCATTTGCTGAAAAATTGAATCAGAATGAACCTCGCTCGATATGTGGCTTGTTACCGATCGAGCGACGCGGATATTGAACAATGAAGTTCGAGACAGAGCATGTTCCGCTCGATTCGCAACATTATACCGATCGAGCGGGTGGAGAAGAAAAGACGGAGCCTTGGATCAGAACTTTGTGCGCTCGATCAGTCATTTATTACCGATCGAGCGCGATGTCGATTTCGGGAAAAATCTTTTAAACAAGGAAATTTGATTTTGAAGGACTCTAGTCTTTAATTAGGTTTTTATTCCGATTTTGATCTATCTTGTAATCAGACTTGGATGCATAGAAGGAGAAAAACACATTGGCGGCTAGGTTTCATTCCTACTTTTCTTAGATTTCATCTTTTCTTTTGGAATTTTCTAAGGATTTTCAAAAGTATGTTTGGCTAAGTTTTAGTTCTTGGTTGAGAAAGACAAACCCTTGAATTTATTTGCCTTGTGAAATTTTAATTTTCAGTGTGATCAACGGAATACTAACACTTAAATTTTCTTTAAAAATCTCTCAAATCCAGTCGATAATAATCGCAAGTGTACGATTCAAGTTATAATAAAATGTACTGAGTACGAGTATCGTTCTCAGGGACTAACAATAGTAATTTGTCTCGTTGATTTTCAACTACACAAAGTATCTCAAATTTGATTTTGGAATTATCTAACATTTAAAATTAATTAAGAACTCAACGTAAAAAAAAGTGGATTTCACAACCAAGCAATCAATTCTCAGACTGAAGAACACCAATTCAAAATTATTTTGTTGGAATTTCGGTTCACCTTTCCCCTAATTGAACTGGACGATTGAAATTTAATTTATTCTTATAAATTTGACAGAAATTCCTCTAACATTGACACTCTCTCTCGAGGTGATGTCAAACTAATCAAATCAGTGAAATAATTAAATCTCTTTAATTATTTATCATGACTGATTGCTTTGCGTTCTATGAATTCTACAACTTTCAACCTGGTGGTCTATGGCTATCAACATGTACTAAATACCATATCTCTATATATATTTTAAGTTCATGGATTCTATCATTCGTCCTAATTAGGAACCTATCTCTCGATAGCAATTCACAATTTACGAATCTATGTTAAGGGTAGCTAATCATCAACATAGAAATAAAAACATGATAAAATCAATTATAAACATAAATCAAATCTCAATACGTCCGGTGATTCAATCACACTACAGTGTTTCGGGGTTAGGATCCCCTCGATTCCAACAAAATAAAAACTTAGCTACTGGAATTCATTACAAAAATTCAATCTCAAAAGTGTTTAACATAAAAATTCAGAAGAGAAGAAAAGAAAAACTCCCAACGAAGAAGAGAAATCTTGAATTGCTCAGCCGCCGTCTGCCTCCTGATGTGCGTCCGTCTCTCTCCTCAAAAACTAAAGAAATAATTGTATTTAAAGTCCCCCAAGAATCCTTCCCGAAATAAACTCTCTAAAAAAAAATTAAAATTTCACGTCAGCGCATCGCGCCTGACCGGTCGAAAATTACCGCGCGGGCGCCTGAAAATTTAGCTACTCCTGTTTCCCAAGTTCGTGGTTGCGCCCGCGCGGTAGAAAATTGCCGTGCGGGCACCATGCCTTTCTGCCAGCTACTGTTTTACAAATGATGAGTGCACCCGCACGGTAGAAAATTTCCGCGCGGACGCCTTGTCTTTTTTCCAGAAATGTGCTTTTCTTCTTGCACTATCCTCACCGCCTCAATTGTGCATTACCTTCTCACCAAGTATCAGCATTTCTTGGTGATTTCCTGCAATAAAAATAAATACACCAGAGGAGTGACTAAAAAAAAACTTTAAAACAATAAACGAAACAAGAATGGTAGCTGTGGTTCAGATTCCGGCAGGGTTCCTCTCTCTGGGCGAGATTCCTTTCGAGGAAGTATTGCCGGACTGTCAGCCCTATTTGTGCTCCTTCTCGTGGCGCCATTTCCCCCACTTGGAGGCGCTTGCTCCAGATTAGACCTCGTGCGGAGCCTGGTATCCGGTGGAGGATTGGTCTTGGGGATGTCTCTTTTTGGGATGATACTTGGTTGGGTGATGCCCCTTTGTCGAGCAGGTGTAATGTCAGAGGGGATCGGTGTGTGCGTGTTTTCAGCTTTCTTTTGGAGGGATACAGGGATTTTGATCTCCTTTGCGCTGTCGTCGCTCCCTCGGTGGCGGAGGAGATCGTTCAGATTCCTATTTTGGTGGATAAACCGGATGCGACTATCTGGATCCACAGCACCGATGGTTCCTTTTATGTGAGATCTGCTTGGGAGCAGGTCAGACCGAGAGGCTCGGTCTCGGATATCTTTACTCCCTGTTGGGGTCGCTGGATGAGGCCCACCATGTCCTTCTTTCTGTGGAGGTTTTGGCATCAGTGGTTGCCTGTGGATGAGGTGCTCCAGCAGCGGGGTTTCTCCCTTGTGTCCAAGTGCCAGTGCTGTGAGATGTCGGAGACATTTACTCACATTTTCATCGACGGTCCCGTCGCCCGCTCTGTGTGGCATTTCTTTGGGGCTATCTTTAGAGTTCGCATCCCTGCCACTGAGAACTTCAGTCTGTTTCTCAGTGCTTGGAAAAGGGGTCGCGAGTGGTCTCCAGGGGGTAATGTGAGGGAATTCATTCCTTTTGTCGTGCTTTGGTTCCTATGGACTGCACTCAATGATACTAAGCACCGTCACTTACCCTACTCTGCGGAGAAGGTTAAGTTCCAAATTTTGTCTTATTTGAGACTTGCTCATTCCGCAACTGTTATCAAGCCCCGTCTTTGGCTGGGGGCTTTGCAGGCTGCGAGGAAGATGGACATCTCGGTCGGCCTCCAATGGATTCACAAGACTGCGATCGTCCGTTGGTTGAGGCCTCCACCTGGGTCCTTCAAGCTCAATGTGGATGGGAGCTCGAGAGGTAACCCGGGTGAGTCGTCTGTGGGGGGGGGGGGGGGGGGGTTGTCCGGGATTCTTCTGGTAGGGTCTTGGCGTTTTTTAGTGAGTTCATTGGTTTGGGGTCCAATGTCCGTGCAGAACTCTGGGCGATTTGGAGGGGTATTCTTCTCTGTTCTGACCTTAGCCTTTTTCCCCTTTGGATTGAAACTGATTCCCAGATTGCTATTCAGATTCTTAGATCTCGGAGGTGCCGTTGGGATTTGGACCATATTGTTTCAAGGACGCGTGTTTTGGTGCGGAATAGGCTGGTTCATTTCTCGCATATCTATCGGGAAGGGAATTCGGTTGCGGATGCGTTGGCGCGGCAGGCTCATGATCATAGGCAGTGTTTGTTGGAGATTGGTGTTTCTTTAACCACTCCCATCGCTGCGTTGGCCCGTTCTGACTCTTCCGGGCTTCCTTACCTTAGATCTAGGTTTTCTTAGAGCCTCATGCTCGCTTATAGCCGTTTCTCTTGGGATTTCTTTTTCTTTGTTTGCTCTCCTTTTTGGTCTAGGTCATCCTAGATTTAGATATATGTAGCAATTTATTTTTCTTTGCAGGTACAGCTCTCCGGCCCTTTTTCGGAGTTTTTGGGGTTAGTCTGTTCCCCTGTCGCTTGCTTTGCTTTCTTCAGGGTGATGGATCATCAGGCGTTCTCTGTGCTTCCCCTTGCCTGGTTCTTGCTGTTGTTTGGATGTTTTGTGGGCGGTCTCTCGTGCCCCTCGCTTTTTGGATTTCTAGTCTTCTTGGGAGTTAGGTTATGGCTTGAGTTTCCTTCGCCATTCTCCTGCTTTTTTGCTCTGGGTCTGCTGGTTTGCGGTCGCTCCTCTTTTTCCTCGCGGCCTATGTATAGTGACTTCCCAGCTGATCATGACTTTTGGCATATTTCTTGCATAGCTTTGATCTGCTGTTCAGCTCTGGATGATGTCAGCCTCTTTTCGCGCTTTAGTGTCGGATTTGATTTTGCTGGCCTGGAGTTGTGGATCTCCTCTAGGTTTTACTGTACAGGCTGATACCAGCCACTCTTCGCGCCTCAGTGTCCGTTTTTGATTTTGCTGGGCCGAGCTGTGGCTCTCTTCTAGCTTTGCTGCTCAGGATGCCTGCTGACGTTGATTTAGTTAGCTATCTTTGATGTTATTTGTTTATACTTATTTCCTAGGGATGCTTTGGTTGTATATTTCGATACCCTAGCTGTTCTGATGTTCTTATTACCTTTGTATAGCCTTTTGGGGAGGTCTTGGCCTAGTCCCCCTCCTCCGTTAGGTTTTATTTGTATCGCTTTTTTATGTTTATATACAGGTAGGGGTCTGCCTAACCCCCCGCTCCCAGCGGTGTTTTTTTTTTAAAAAAAAAAAAAAAAAAACGAAACAAGAATGGTAAAAACAGACACAACGAAAATGAAACTAATGCAAAACAAACACAAAACAAGCAAAAATAACGCACAAAAATGACTCCTATCAACCTCCCCAAACTAACCTTTTGTTCGCCCTCGAACAAAATAGGTGACAAATAACAAGCAGACACAACAAAACGACAAAACAAGTAAGTAAAATCAATTTCATCAAGCCTCAGAATTTCTTCCAAAAGAAAAACAGTCCAATCATATACACATATGCTGACCTAAAAAAAAAAATTTAACTCGCAAACCTTGCAAACTTCAAAATCTCGCAAGTCCGTTTTTGGAATACTCTACTCCGAATTCAATTCACACATTCTAGGATCATAAGAACTTTTTCAGATATAATAGGATCAAGACTTTGGGAGTATTCAATGATACACACTCTACTGACTGGTATAACTCAATGCAAAATAGTGTGTGTTTGTTTTAATCAAGAATCCATATTCATTAACCGTGTCTATCAATAGTCCATAAGCAAAATTCTTACAACCCCTCTCCACTAGTATATTGGGTGACTGTGACTCGGTCAATAGGTCTTATCTAGCTTATAATGTCAGGCTAGGTTAATGGCTCCAAATGAAGGAAAAGAATTCAAAGAGGGAGTAATCGATGATCTATTTTCTCAATTCCACTTCTTTCTATTCACATTCATCATCTCTTTTCACTTCATTGATCTCCAGAAATTTTCTTCACTTGCCTTCTACCAACAACACTTTTTCTCTTTCACCACAATTTTTTCATTCTTTTTTTCAACTACCCTTTTGTTTTGAGTCAGCATTCACACTATTTTCTTTTTCACATTATGCAATTGGAGCACCTTTAGAAATAATCTACATTCAATTTACTCCCCACAAGGAAGGAATGAGTGTTTAAGCTATGGGTAGTAGTTGTAGGATATTAAATAATGTCGAATGGGGTTTACCACACGTTTTCACGTATGCCATTCATTTATTTTATTAAGCTCGAATTAGGTACTAGGGACATAATAAATCAAGGGTAGCTTGAAAGGCACAAACGAAATTCAGAAAGAATTGCCTATATCACTCCTAAGTCACAGTATACCCATATTGCGCCTCGAGGGTTGTTCGAACTTGTTCTAGACACATTTCAATTCACAGTCAACTCAAACAGATATCCATCAATGCAACACAGAAAATCATCACTGGTAAGTGATGATTACACCAAAACAAAAATAAGATCATGCACCTTTCGTGCTCATGTAAACGTAAAGGTTCAACTTGGCTTCTAGGGTAATTCACGAAAAAAAAATAATTTAAGCCCAAAGATCAAATAAATTGCCTCAATCATATACAAGTTTGTATGTTTTGAATTCAGATTGAAGTACACCTCACAGAGTGTTTTGAGACCTATTCATCGACTTGGTTATACTAGTTCAAGACGATTTGTCAAACAAAGAAGATAGTCATGGACTTAAGCAAAAAACGGTAATATAATTTTTTCTTCATCATTGGCTTTTTTGATTTTCATTCACAACACTTGCAACCACAGTACAAACGACTCGAACGAACAAAAATAAGAACATAAAATGAAAACACAAAAGACAACACAACCTCCCCAAACTAAAGACGATCATTGTCCCCAATGCTACTTAACACCACCACACCTAAAAAACAAACAAAAGAAAAGTAAAAACAAAAAGCACTAAAAACTCCCCTGGTACTAATCAGACTCTTCCTCATCAAGATTTTCGGGCAGATCCCGAACCGGTGGAGCATATTTGAATTGGAACGGTGGAGGATACGGCGGTGGTACTGGATAAGCGGCAGGGTCCATCCCAGCATTTGCTAGCAGTCCTCGCATCATGGCATTGGTGGATTCATTGTGGGCGGCGTTCACCTCTTGGCATTTTTCCATGTGTTGCACCCAAGCCGAAATCTCGCTTAATGTGTCATTCGTGGTGCGGCGAGCAGGGGGTGGCTTAAGCACATTCCTTGATGATTGACCGGGTCCAGAGCTGGCCTGGCTAGGAGGTTGAAACTCTCGGAGGCGGAATGAATGTTTTGCTTTCAAAATTGTGTTATCCACTGCCTGCATTGGGTGCAACCATTCTTCGTCGTCCTTGTATGGGACACCAGCTTGCACACACAGTAAAGAAACAATGGTCGGAAAAAAAATTGATATGTTGGACGTGCGAATGGACGTGTACAACTCTCGGTTGATAATTCGTCCAACATTAAGCGGCCATTGCTTGTGCAGGGCATACAGCAGCACCACCCTGCTCATTGTGACATCATGGGTGTGGACACCGACATCAACCTGTGAGTCAGAAAAGCATACCACAAGGCCGGTTCCAGCCGCAAATATTTTTCCTTAAAAGATATAAATTTTACCGAATCCTTCCACACATTGCCATCATAGCACAGGACATTTGAGATTTCATTATAATCCGGGTTAGCCTTAAATGCCTGAAATTGGCTATCATCTACATCCGGAGTTTTCAATAATTCATTAATAGCAGCGGGACTAAAGGAAACCATCTTACCCCGCACGAAAGCTGTGCTATCGGTACGCTCGGCGGTGTTGGCATAAAATTCACGGACCAGCGGGACTAACACCGCGAGAGGTTGGCGGCAAAACTCGGCCCATCCTCGAGCCACGATGCCAAGGGAGGCGGTGCGGCTTTCAGAGAGATCGATTCCCTTCTCTTCAATTGAATTCCTTGCAGCCTTGGCCTCCTCATACCTCATCTTGGCTTCTTCCGAAATAAATTTTCCCTCTATGATTTTGGATGGGTTGGCCCTAGAGGTAGCAAACTTCTGTTTCTTGGGTGCCATGTCAATAAAGATGAGAAATTGAGTGCTGAACCTGTGAAATTGAGAGAAGAAATATAGTAATAGAATGAGAGAGAGAGATGGCAGCGGGAGGGATTAGGGTTAGAAGGAAAAAGGGAAGGGGAAGTAAAGAAAGAAAGAAGGGGATCGGGCATTTAAAATCTGAGTCTGCGCGATGCGCTCGCACAGTAGGAAAGTGCCGCGCGGGCGCACACCCCTTTTTAAAAATTTTTTGAGACAGTGGGTTTGGGTGCGCGGGCGGCAGAAAACTGTCGCGCGAGCACACCCCCTCTTTCAAAAATTTTGCGAGACAGTGGCTTTGGGTGCGCGGGCGGCAGAAATCTGCCGCGCGAGCTCACCCCCTCATTTTGAAAATTTTTCAGAGACAGTACTCAAACTCGAGAAATAAAAGGAATTAACATAAAAAGTTCTAACACTTACTAAAATGAACAAAAATGCTTATAAATAAAAGAAAAAGGTAGAATGTAGTTCTCAATTTAAAGTCAAGAGCTTGACTTTTCATCCTCCACAAACTAGTCTTGGTCAGTCAATGTGGTGATGACTGGCATGGAATCCACATCACCCCCACATAGTGTTATAACCTTTGAGCATTGACCATGAACGACTCGTTACGGGCATCTTTGATCTCTATGGCCCCCGATGGGTACACCCTTGTGATTTTATAGGGCCCAGACCATCTAGACTTCAGTTTTCCGAGAAATAGTCTTAACCGGGAATTAAACAGCAACACAGCATCTCATTCCTTGAAGTCCCGCTGTCGAATGCGCCTGTCATGTATTCTCTTGGTTCGTTCCTTGTACGAAACCTCCATGTCATATGCACTGTCGCGGAATTCCTCCAGTTGATTAAGCTCTAGAAATCTTTTTTCACCTGCAGCAGCAAATTCGTAGTTTAGAGTCTTAATAGTCCAATATGCTCTATGCTCTAATTCAACAGGTAAATGGCATGCCTTTCCAAACAACAATCTATAAGGGGAGGTGCCTATAGATGTTTTAAATGCTGTCCTATAGGCCCATAAGGAATCATCAAGTCGAAGTGCCCAATCCTTCCGATTAGTACTCACACTTTTCTCCAAAATCTGTTTGATCTCTCGATTTGATACTTCCACTTGGCCACTGGTTTGGGGATGATATGGGGTAGAGACTTTATGCTTGACACCATATTTCTTTAAGAGTTTTTCAAAAATTTTATTGCAAAAGTGGGTGCCACCATCACTAATTATTGAACGGGGTGTACCAAACCGATTAAAAATGTTTTTCTTCAAAAATTTCAGTACAACCTGTGCATCATTTGTTGCAAAAGCTTCGGCCTCTACCCATTTTGAAACATAATCGACTGCGACCAAAATATATTTTATTGTCAAAGAAAGTGGAAATGGTCCCATAAAGTTTATTCCCCAAACATCAAATATCTCACACTCAATGATATTATGTAAAGGCATTTCATTTCGGTTAGAGATATTACCTGTCCGCTGACATCTATCACAAGCTAAGATAAACAAGCGCGCATCCTTAAAAAGGTTGGGCCAATAGAACCCACATTCAAGTACCTTTGCTGCAGTCTTGATTGGCCCAGCATGACCACCTACCTCACGATCATGACAATGACTGAGGATGCTTTGCATTTCTCCTTCCGCCACACATCTCCGAATCATTGAGTCAGCACATATTTTAAACAAAAATGGTTCCTCCCAAAAGTAGTGCTTGACATCCAATAAAATTTTTTTCTTCTGATGGAAAGATAGATTATGTGGGAGTGTGCTTGTGACCAGAAAATTAGCAAAATGTGCATACCATGGTGAACTCTCTATGGCGAAAAGTTTTTCATCAGGGAACCAATCATCTATGTCCTCTAATTCGTTTTGTGCATCATCAGGAATGCATTCTAATCTAGACAGATGATCAGCTACTACATTTTCAACACCTTTCTTATCCCTAATCTCTAAATCAAATTCTTGCAAAAGTAAGATCCACCTAATCAGTCTAGGTTTTGCATCTTTCTTTTCCAACAAGTGCTTAATAGCAGAGTGATCTGTGTAAACTGTGATTTTTGAAAGTACAAGGTACGAATGAAATTTGTCCAGTGCAAATACTACAGCTAACAACTCCTTTTCAGTGGTGGCATAATTTAGCTGAGCTTCATTAAGAGTCTTACTAGCGTAGTAGATAGTTCGGAATACCTTGTCTATTCGTTGGCCGAGTACCGCACCAACAACAGAGTCACTGGAATCGCACATTACCTCAAATGGAAGATCCCAGTTTGGCGATGTCAGTACTGGCGCAGTCACCAGTCTTTCTCTCAACACCTCAAAGGCCTGCAAACAATTTGAATCAAAATCAAAAAGGGCATCTTTCATTAGCAAAGAAGACAGAGGTTTGGCAATTTTTGAAAAGTCCTTAATAAATCGCCGATAAAAACCAGCATGTCCTAAGAAACTTCTAACTCCCTTGACTGTCGTGGGTGGCGGCAAATTTTGAATAACGTGCACCTTGGCCCTGTCCACCTCGATCCACTGTTCAGAAATTCGGTGACCCAAAACTATACCTTCTGTCACCATGAAATGACACTTCTCCCATTTCAGCACCAAATTTGTCTCCTTGCATCCCATTAAAACAGAATTCAAGTTATGCAGACATGCATCAAAAGATTTACCGAAAATAGAGAAATCATCCATGAAAATTTCTAAAAAATTTTCGACCATATCATGAAAAATGGCAGTCATGCATCTCTGAAAAGTAGCAGGAGCGTTACACAATCCGAAAGGCATACGTCTCTAAGCAAACGTACCATATGGGCAAGTGAAAGTCGTTTTATCTTGGTCTTCAGGTGCAATCGCTATTTGATTGTATCCTGAGTACCCATCTAAAAAATAGTAAAACTCATACCCAGCCAATCTCTCTAGCATTTGATCAATGAACGGGAGAGGAAAATGATCCTTACGGGTCGCGTCATTTAATTTTCTATAGTCTATGCACACACGCCAACCTGTAACTGTCCTAGTAGGTATTAATTCATTATTCTCATTCTTTATGACAGTTATCCCCCCTTTCTTTGGTACACACTGCACTGGACTCACCCATGGACTATCAGAAATAGGATAAATGATACCTGCATTCAACAGTTTGATCGTCTCAGCTTTTACAACTTCCTACATATTCGGGATTAGTCTCCTCTGTGGTTGGACTAATGGGTTGATGCTATCTTCCATTAAGATCTTGTGCATGCATATGGACGAATTTATTCCTTTGATATCTGCCACTTTCCAAGCAAACACACTCTTGTGATTTTCGAGCACATCCATAAGTCTGGCCTCCATCTCACCTGTCAAAGAAGAAGAAATTATGACAGGTAAATTATCATTCTCACCTAAAAATACATATTTGAGATGGGTAGGCAATGGTTTCAATTCCAAAGTGGGTGGTTCCTCAATGCTTGGTTTCTGAAGGACTAAATCCTTCCGGTTGCCAAGATCTTCAAGTCTAAGCTTTCCACCTCTTCTCCATGACTGGTTGTCATTCAAATATGCAGTCATCCCTTCAATTTTATCACTGAAATCGTCCACATGCTCAGATATAAGTGCAATTTCTAATGGTTCCTGAAATGTATCCTGCACATAATCAAATAACAGTGAATCCACTACATCTAGTTGAAAACATTCTTCATTATTCTGAGAAAATTTTAAAGCATTAAAAACATCAAACAAAATTTTCTCTTCTCCCACTCTCAAAAGCAACTCTCCCTTCTGGACATCTATTAGTGCCTTTCCTGTTTCCAGGAAAGGTCTACCCAAAATGAGTGGCATGTCCAAATCCTCTTCCATATCTAACACTACGAAGTCCACGGGGAAGATGAATTTGTCCACTTTTACAAGTACGTCCTCGATTATACCCCGTGGATATTTGATGGACCTGTCCGCCAGTTGTAACGACATTCTGGTGGACTTTGGTTCTTCCAAGCTCAATTTCCTAAACACAGAGTAAGACATTAGATTTATACTCGCACCCAAATCACACAAAGCCTTATGAAATTGAACATCATTAATTACACAAGGTATAGAGAAACTCCATGGATCCTTTTTCTTTAGTGGGATTTTATTCTGCACCAGTGCCGAGCAGTTTTTCGTCAGACTTATCATCGCATGCTCCTCCAATTTCCTCTAGTTAGAGAGGATCCCCTTCAAGAATTTCGCATAACTTGGCATTTGCATCAGTGCATCAGCGAAGGGTATATTGATATTCAATTTCTTAAACACTTCTAAGAATTTACCAAACTGAGAATCTAGCTTGGCCTTCTTAAGAGATGCAGGAAAAGGTGGTGGCACAAAAATTTTTGATTGTGAAGTGGGTGGGGGTGTTAAGATAGACGACTTGCCTGAAGTTTTTTCTGATGTAACTGTTTCTGGCTCTTTCTCGCTTTTTGGTTTAGGCTCGACCGTCTTTCCACTCCTTAATTCAATTGCTTTCACCTGTTCCTTCGGATTCTTCTCAGGGTCACTTGGCAGAGTACCCTGATCTCTACTCGAAATTGATTTGGCCAATTGCCCTATTTGATTCTCCAGATTCTTTATCAATGCATCTTGATTCTACATGCGGGTTTCAGTAGATGATATAAACTTCTGCATCATCTGCTCCAAGCATGATTTCTCCTCTTGAGGCTGCCTGCTGTAGTTTTGATTCCCATATGCTTTATTATTCTGTCCACCCCACGAGAAATTTGGATGCTGTCTCCACCCTGGATTGTATGAATTCAAAAATGGGTCATTCCTTGGGAGATTTTGATTTCCCATGTGACTTGCCATAACTCCCTCCGGTTGAGAAAATGTTTGACAGTCTTTCGTGAAATGCTCTGCACCACATTTTTCACACCACACTTCTTGTACTCGCATCACAGAGTTTCCCACGCTTAGTTCCTCAATCCTTTTGTTCATGACTTCAAGTTGAGCAGCCACTGATGTGAATGCATCAATTTGATGAATTCCAGTAGATTTCCGGGCTGCACCCCTTTCAGATTGAGGATGATAGCTACTAGATGCCATTTCCTCGATTAATTCAAAGCCATCCTCTGATGATTTTCGCAGAAGATTTCCACCTGCAGCTGCATCTAACATGGTACGATTTGAGTGAGAAAGACCATAATAAAAAGTTTGTACCACAAGACCCTCAGGTAATTGGTGGTGTGGACATCTCCGCAGTAGATCCTTGTAGCACTCCCATGCTTCGTAAAACGTTTCCTGTTTTCCTTGGGAAAAAGTTGTGATATCAGCTCTCAGCTTCATTGACTTAGATGGTGGAAAGTATTTGGTGAGGAAAGACTTTGCCAAATCATCCCAAGTTGTGATGGAACCTGCAGGTAAATTCGTTAGCCATGCTTTTGCCTTGTCTCGCAGTGAAAAAAGGAATAAAACCGAATAGCGTCATCAGAAACTCCCTATATCTTGAATGTATCACAAATTTCCAAAAAATTTGTGATGTGTACATATGGTTCATCAATGACACTCCCACAAAATTGAAGTGTGTTCTGAATCATTTGAAGAATGGCCGGCTTTATCTCAAAGTGATTAGCTGCTACAGATGGCCGGATGATGCTTGGTCTAGCACCTTCAATGTTTGGCAAGGCAAGATCCATCATGGATCTGTAAACTGGTTGTTCCTGTTCATGTTCTTCTTCCATTTCTTGTTGTTGTTGTTGCCTTCTTCTCCTATGAAAAGTTCTCTCGATTTCTGAATCAAAAGGCAATAGTTCCTCAGGTGAGTGTTGCATGTACTGCAAGAGAATCCTGCAATCTACAGATGGAAATGAGTGATTAAAATTGTAATAGAGAAAAATCAAATAAAACAAATTAAAATCTATTTAGTCCCCGACAACGGCGCCAAAAACTTGATCAACGGATTACTAACACTTAAATTTTCTTTAAAAATCTCTCAAATCCAGTCGATAATAATCTCAAGTGCACGATTCAAGTTATAATAAAATGTACTGAGTACGAGTATCGTCCTCAGGGACTAGCAATAGTAATTTGTCTCGTTGATTTTCAACTACACAAAGTATCTCAAATTTGATTTTGGAATTATCTAACATTTAAAATTAATTAAGAACTCAACGTAAATAAAAGTGGATTTCACTACCAAACAATTAATTCTCAGACTGAAGAACAACAATTCAAAATGATTTTGTTGGAATTTCGGTTCACCTTTCCCCTAATTAAACTAGACGATTGGAATTTAATTTATTCTTATAAATTTGACAAAAATTCCTGTAACATTGACACTCTCTCTTGAGGTGATGTCAAACTAATCAAATCAGTGAAATAATTAAATCTCTTTAATTATTTATCATGACTGATTGCTTTGCGTTCTATGAATTCTACAACTTTCAACCTGGTGGTCTATGGCTATCAACATGTACTAAATACCATATCTCTATGCATATTTTAAGTCCATGGATTCTATCATTCGTCCTAATTAGGAACCTATCTCTCGATAGCAATTCACAATTTACGAATCTATGTTAAGGGTAGCTAATCATCAACATAGAAAGAAAAACATGATAAAATCAATTATAAACTTAAATCAAATCTCAATACGTCCGGTGATTCAATCACACTACAGTGTTTCGGGGTTAGGATCCCCTCGATTCCAACAAAATAAAAACTTAGCTACTGGAATTCATTACAAAAATTCAATCTCAAAAGTGTTTAACATAAAAATTCAGAAGAGAAGAAAAGAAAAACTCCCAACGGAGAAGAGAAATCTTGAATTGCTCAGCCGCCGTCTGCCTCCTGATGTGCGTCCGTCTCTCTCCTCAAAAACTAAAGAAAGAATTGTATTTAAAGTCCCCCAAGAATCCTTCCCGAAATAAACTCTCTAAAAAAAAAAAAATTTCACGTCAGCGCATCGCGCCCGAGCGGTAAAAAATTACCGCGCGGGCGCCTGAAAATTTGGCTACTCCTGTTTCCCAAGTTCGTGGTTGCGCCCGCGCGGTAGAAAATTGCCGCGCGGGCGCCATGCCTTTCTGCCATCTACTATTTTACAAATGATGAGTGCGCCGGCGCGGTAGAAAATTGCTGCGCGGGCGCCTCGTCTTTTTCCAGAAATGTGCTTTTCTTCTTGCGCTATCCTCACCGCCTCAATTGTGCATCACCTTCTCACCAAGTATCAACATTTCTTGGTGATTTCATGCAATAAAAATAAATAAACAGAGGAGTGACTACAAAAAAACTTTAAAACAATAAACAAAACAAGAATGGTAAAAATAGACACAACGAAAATGAAACTAATGCAAAACAAACACAAAACAAGCAAAAATAACGCACAAAAATGACTCCTATCACAGTGTTTGTTTTTTATTTGGATATCAAAAGTTGTTTGAGATTTATTTTATGCTAGTATGTGAGATTATTGGCTTGATCACCCTATGATTTTATCATACAATCTATTGCTTAATTAGATATCAATGTAATTGTTTGATCCCTCTAATTCGCGAAGCAAATACGATTAACATTTTCCGCTTGTGAATTTATTAATTCATAGGAACCTCTCTTGACTAGATAAAATTCATCCACTTGTGTATGTGTTGTCTAGATTCATCAGTCTTACTAGTTTGAGTGCTACCTTAAATTTAAATCTGGATCGCTTGTATCTTGGTTGATTTATTGGAAGGGTTAATTTAGAACGCTTGTGTCTAATTAACTAAAAATTAAGGAGAGATAGAAATTTAGTTTTCAATGATGAATATTCAATGTTAATTAATTATTTTTAGAGAATCGATGATCGAGTGAATAACTTCAAGGGTGTAGTCGACCGATAACAAGACTTGTTTTAATTAATTGTTTCGTTATTATTTTAATATTGCATGTTAGTGATAAAATTTATTTTATTTGCTTTTAATTTTAGTTAGTTAATTCCAAAATCCAAAAATCCCCTTTTATTTATTTTCAGTACTTTTTAAGAACACAAATAAATTTCACTTTCCTCGTGGGATCGATCCCTACTCTCGCTACTGTATGTTTATTAAGTTAATCTGAGTTGGGTTAATTTGGGCGTGACACAACTAAGCGTTACCAAATATTTGCGTCGTTGCCGGGGACGGTGTTTAATTTAGTTGTGCTCTATTTATTTTTTTCTATTCTAATTTGTTCTTTCTTTTCTTCTAGCACTTCTCTGGTTCGTTAATGCTTTCAGGTGAGTCTTCTGTAGAAGAATTATCCAATGATCCTGAGATCGACAGAACTTTTCACTGACGACAAAGAGAAGCTCAGCAGAGATTAGAAGACGACGAACATCAAACTGAAAATCCTGAGGAAGAGATGGCTGCCAACGCAAATCTGAGCCTGAGACAACTTGGCACTCCTGATCTAAACCAGAAACCTTTATGCATTACTTTTCCTACTCTAGAAGCTAATGTTATGTTTCAGTTAAAATCTAGACTGATTCACTTATTGCCTTCTTTTCATGGTCTTGCAGGTGAGGATCCTCACAAGAACTTGATGGAATTCCATGTGGTATGCATGAGTATGAAACCCCATGGAATAATATAGGAGCATATCCAACTGAGAGCCTTTCCTTTTTCTTTGAAGAATGCTGCAAAGGATTGGCTGTATTATTTACCTTCTGGATCCATCATAACCTGGACTAAAATGATGAGAATCTTTCTGGAGAAATATTTCCCAACTTCTAGAGTAGCGAATATCAGAAAGGAAATATACGACATCAAGCAATATATGGGGGAGTCACTTCATGAATACTGGGAGCGGTTCAAAAAGCTCTGTGTTAGCTGTCCGCAACATCAGATAAGTGAGAATCTTTTAATTCAATATTGCTATGAAGGTTTGTTGCCTCATGACAGGAGCATGGTAGATGCGGCTAGAGGAGTTTTTGTGGACAAAACTCCACGAGAGGCAAGGAACTTAATTGAGAACATGGCTGCCAATTCTCAGCATTTGGCACCAACAAAAGTGATCATGCACCCAAAAATAATAATGAGGTAAATGTTTCTTCACTTGAGCAACAATTGATTGAACTGACGTCTCTTGTGCGTCAAATGACTGTAGGAAATGGACAGACTGCAAAGGCATGTGGAAGTTGCGCTGCAGTGGGACATGCAACTGATATGTGTCCCACACTTCTGGATGAATCGGTCAAACAAGTGAATGCCACTGGAGGATTTCCTGGTCCACCACAGCGGAAGTATGATCCCTATTCCAACACATACAATTTAGGTTGGAAGGATCATCCAAATCTTAGATACGGAAACCCTCCGATGAATCCGCCTGCACCTCATGCACAACCGCACAATCAAGCTTACAGACCACCGTATCCTCCACAACAACAGCATCCTCAAATTCTAGCTCCAGGTGAGTTTCTTGAAAATATAGTTAAGTATCTTGCAACTAATACTCTGAATTTCCAACAGGAAACCTGAGAAAGTATCCAAAACTTGAATAACCAAATGGGACAGCTCGTCATTGCAATCAACAAGCTGGAAACGCAACATTCCAACATTTTACCATCTCAAACGGTCCCTAACCCAAGGGAGAATGCTAGTCCAATCACTCTCAGGAATCGGAAAGATTTGAAGGTTAAAGATAAGGTAGTTGATGCTTCGTCAAAGAAGGAACAAAATGAAGAGAAGAAGATGGAGGATAAAGAAGCAACTCAAGGAGAAGCGCAAAAAGGTAAGTATCCTCCTCTTTCTGAGTATAAACCCCGTAGCCCTTTTACCCTTAGTACTTGAAGAATTTAGGAAAGATGAAGGGATTAAGGAACTCTATGACACTTTTCGTAGATGTGAGGTAAACATTTCATTGCTAGATGCTATTAAGCAGGTACCTCGCTATGTGAAGTTTTTGAAAGAATTGTGCACTGTGAAAAGGAAATAGACATTGAAGGGATGTCAGAAGATAGAGTTGGTAGAAAATGTATCTACTGTGATCCAAAGGAAATTTCCTGCAAAATGCAAAGATCCAGGTATGTTCTCTATCCCATGTACCATAGGGAATGTTAGACGTGAAAAGGCCATGTTAGATCTAGGAGAATCAATAAATGTCATGTCATATTCTATTTATGCATCCTTGAAGCTTGGTACTTTGAACAAAACTGGAAATGTCATACAATTGACTGATAGATCTAATGCATACCCTAGGGGAGTAGTAGAAGATGTGTTAGTGCAAGTAAATAATTTGGTGTTTTCTGTTGATTTTTATGTACTTGACATAGAAAATGGTGATCACAATAGTCCAATTCTGTTAGTCAGACCATTTTTAAAAACATCAATGACAAAAATTTATGTTAACAGTGGCATACTTACAATGGAATTTGATGGTGAGGTCGTTAAATTTAACATCTATGATGCCATGAAATTTTCTAATGGTGGTGATTGTCTTATTCTGTTGATATTGTGGATTAGTTGGCACAAGAGTGTTTTGAGCTTGCAGGAAAAGATGAGCTAGAGGTGGTTATTATAGCACCCATTCAAAAGGTTAACGAGGAAGTTTGTTTCAGTGAAGAAGTAAAAGAGATTGTTACAATTCCGAACTGTGCCCCTGAGCTTCCTCAATCAGGTAATCTTTCATATATCTCTTTACCAATACCTAATACCCGGAGTCTTCCATCAGTTTTGCAGGCACCAGTCCTTGAGCTAAAGACATTGCCCAAACATCTCAAATATGTTTTCCTGGGAGAAGGAAAAACATTTCCAGTCATCATCTCTAGCAGCTTGGAGGAAGAACAAGAAGAGCAACTCGTAAAGGTTTTAAAGAAGCACAAGACTGCTATAGGATGAACTATTGCAGACATCAAGGGAATCAGCCCTTCTACATGCATGCATAGGATTCTTATGGAAGAGGGAGCAAGTCCCTCGCGTCAGCTGCAAATGAAATTGAATCCACCTATGATGGAGGTGGTGAAGGCAGAAATACTCAAACTCCTTGAAGTTGGAGTGATTTATCCAATTTCTTATAGCCAGTGGGTTAGCCCTGTCCAAGTGGTTCCCAAGAATACTGGAATTACAGTAGTGAAGAACAAGGATGACGAATTGGTTTCCACCCGCATTCAGAATGGGTTGAGGGTTTGTATAGATTATAGAAAATTGAATGCTG
The DNA here is from genome assembly GCF_033568475.1 of Henckelia pumila. Lineage (NCBI taxonomy): Eukaryota > Viridiplantae > Streptophyta > Magnoliopsida > Lamiales > Gesneriaceae > Henckelia > Henckelia pumila. Next base: position 73,691,611 of record NC_133121.1, read on the forward strand.
GAACCCGAAAGGACCATTTCCATCTGCCTTTTATTGATCAAATGATTGAAAGATTAGCGTTTCATTCTTACTATTGTTTTCTTGATAGATATTCTGGATATTTTCAAATTGCAATTGCACCAGAGGTTCAGGAGAAGATGACATTCGGTGTATGCCCTTTGGACTCTGCAATGCACCAGCCACATTCCAACGATGTATGGTTAGCATATTCTCTGATTTTATTGAGAACATATTAGAAGTTTTTGTAGTAGCCCGTACCCTAATTGAGTAATTAAAGGATTAATTCTAATTAATTGAATTGGGTATCGGACGGATCGGAAGCTCCGAAGGCACGATCGGAAGCTCCGATGAGCGATCGGAGGCACCGATGTTATTACATCAGGCATGACGTGTGGTTGGATCGGAAGCTCCGATCAGGACCGGAGGCTCCGATCACCCCTATCCGGAGTCAACAAGTGATATTTTGACACGTGGCAGATCAGGATCTTCGGAAGCTCCGATGGCAGGATCGGACGTTCCGATCGGGGTTTGGACGTTCCGATCAAGGATCGGAAGTTTCGATCGTTGTCTATAAATAGAAGGCCAAGCCTTCACTTTCATTTTCCAATTCCAAGTTCTCCTTTCCTTTCTAGTCTTTTTGGAGCTGTTCTAGTCTTCCTAGGCTTGGTCCGGAGGTCGGCGAGGCATTCGGTAGTCGTAGCGGAGTTGTGCCCAAGTTCTGGAGGCATCGACATCAAAGGGCTAACGACGGACGAAGGTATAGCTTTTGCTTCCTATAAATATTTAGGAGTATGCAATAGCTTAGTTATGGCTTTTAGAGCACTTTAATGATAGTAGTATCATTTGGCAGTGTAGAGCAGACTATAGGCGTGGACCTAGAGTTGGTAGAGCTTGCACTGTATTGAGGTACAAAAGTACTGTTCGAGATATCCTGACTGAGTATGCATGTATTATATGACTGCATGATTTATATGCCATGATATTATGCTGCATTCATTTGCATCTTGCTGTATCTCCTTCGAGATGTCTGTTAGTAGGGTTATACCCTATCCTGTTAGTGGATGGACTTCCATCGATTTGGGTCCGGCGTGTCCACGGTTATCTCGGTATGGGAGCCACCTCCTGAAGCGACGGCACAGCGTGCTACATACCAAGGCCCGGTCTGTCTCTGTTATCTGATCCTTGACCTCGAGTCTATAGGGAGTTCACTTTGCATGCATGTATACTCATACTCTCGCACTGAGCGTTTTATGCTCACGTCTCGTACTTTGTATTTTCTGGACACCCTATTCCATGGGGCAGGTTTGCGTTTGGACGAGGAGGGTGGATCCAGGAGGGGCTAGTCAGTGGTTGGCCAGCTGGAGCTTCGCTTAGATTTTATTACTATTGTTTGGGTTTTATACAGCTATTCAATTTGGTTGTATATTATTGGATAAATTACAGATTCCTTTATTTGGGATTGTATATTTTGATTCTGGATTCCGCAGTTTTATTCTGATATCTGTTTAATTAAGTTAATTGCACGCATAAGTTCTGTTTAGTAGGTGATCCAGGTAAGGGTCACTACATTTATGGTATCAGAGCATGCAAAAGATTTCTTGGGATTTAGTCTCATCTTGAGGTATTTTTGTAGATGTCAAATCGTGACGACCAGAGTTCTCATGGCAGTGTTGGTGGGCGTTGGGGTGATGCCGACCGGGAGCCTCGTCGAGAACGACGTCATCGTCACCATGAAGACGAGCGTTTCACTGTGCGCCGATTCTTAGCTATGGGTCCTAAGCCCTTAGTTGGAGGTGAGTCTCCGGAGGATGCGGAAAACTGGTTAGACCGCATGGAGATGACTTTTTAGACTTTCCAATGCACCGAGAAGCAGAAGGTGGAGACCCTTGGCTATCTTCTAGATGAGCGTGCGCGCAGGTGGTGGAGGTTTACTTCTGCACCTTTTGTTGCGGCGAGAGGAGTGGCCATCTGGGCCGAGTTCCGCACAGCTTTCCAAAAGCGGTATTTTCCTCCTGCACTCCGTCAGTCGAAGGCAGGCGAGCTACTGAGTCTGCGACAGGGAGCCATGTCTATTGATGAGTATCAGCTGAGATTCTTTGATCTGCTATCCTATTGCCCCGAGATTGCTGATAGCTCAGAGATGAAGTATAATCTGTTCCTTCAGGGCCTTAACCCTGAGATCCATGACCGTGTGGCGGTTGGTGACGACATGTCCTACGAGGGTTTGGTGAGCCGTTGTCACCAGGCAGAGGACAGCATTCGGTGGAACAAGTCTTTCTCTCGGGTTCTGGAGGTGTTGTCCGTTTCGGTAAGAAGGACAAGTGTGATCACTGTGGGAAGAACCATCCATCCGACAAGTGCCGCAGAGCTTCTGGAGCTTGTTTCCATTGTGGAGAGACTGGTCATATCCGGAAGGATTGTCCACTGTCTGAGGGAGGCGGTTCTGGTTCTGGTTCAGGATCAGGTTCTCAGGCCACCATACAGCAGAGGTCGCAGGGACAGTCTGCTGGGAGTTCTCATTTGAGGCCACGAGCTTCTGGCCAGGTGTTTGCCCTGAGACATGATCAGGCTGTGGAGGAGAATGAGAAAGTCATCGCAGGTACATTTCTGCTTTATGGTATACCTGCTCTTGTACTTATTGACACTGGTGCATCTCATTCCTTCATTTCTGCACGTTTTGTTAAGAGGCATAAGTTACCATGCATTGCACTAGACGTAGTGATGTCTGTTTCTACTTCGACGGGCCAATCTGCTTTGGCTAAGCGTCTAGTGATGGGTTGCCCTTTAGAGTTCGAAGGGAACATTCTGTTAACGAATCTCATGGTCCTGGCGATGGACGACTTTGATTGCATTCTGGGAATAGATGTGTTGACTACCTATCGAGCTTCAGTGGACTGCTATCAGAGATTAGTACGCTTTCATCCGGAAGGGAGTGAGAGTTGGTTTTTCTATGGTAAGGGAGCGCGACCCCCGATGCCTTTGGTATCAGCTTTGAGAGCCTGTCGAGCTCTAGAGTCTGGCGGGGAAGGCTACCTTATCTATGCAGTTGATTTGTCCGTTGAGAGTATTGGGATAGAGAGCATTCCTGTTGTGGATGAATTTCCAGATGTGTTTCCTGATGAGATTCCGGGTTTTCCTCCTGCTAGGGAAGTCGAGTTTGGCATAGAGTTGATGCCGGGTACTTCGCCTATTTCTAGAGCACCGTATCGTCTGGCTCCGTCAGAGATGCGTGAGTTGAAGAATCAGCTACAGGATCTTTTGGACAAGGGGTACATTCGTCCTAGTGTATCTCCTTGGGGAGCTCCTGTTCTCTTCGTGAAGAAGAAGGATGGGTCGATGCGGCTATGCATTGACTATCGGCAGCTGAATCGAGTCACTGTGAAGAACAAGTATCCGTTGCCTCGTATTGATGACTTGTTCGATCAGCTGCAGGGCACGTCAGTTTACTCCAAGATTGACTTGAGATCTGGGTATCATCAGCTGAGAGTCCGTGATCAGGACGTAGCCAAGACTGCATTCCGTACTCGCTATGGGCATTACGAGTTCCTAGTGATGCCATTTGGTTTGACTAATGCGCCGGCTATATTCATGGATTTGATGAACCGTGTCTTCAGGAAGTACTTGGACAAGTTTGTCGTGGTCTTCAATGACGAAATCTTGGTGTATTCGCGTAATACGGAAGAGCATGTTTCTCACTTGCGGTTGGTACTACAGACTCTTCGAGATGAGCAGTTGTACGCCAAGCTGAACAAGTGTGAGTTCTGGATGGATAGAGTGGTCTTTCTTGGCCATATCATATCCAGGGAGGGAATTTCTGTTGATCCAAGCAAGATTGAAGCGGTACTTAATTGGTCGCGTCCGACGACAGTTGCTGAGATCCGTAGTTTTCTGGGTCTAGCAGCGTATTATCGTCGCTTCATTCTGAACTTCTCTCAGTTAGCTCGACTGTTGACGCAGCTTACTCGCAAGGGTGTGGATTTCGAGTGGTCCTCCGAGTGTGAGGAGAATTTCCGTGAGCTTCGACGGCGGTTGACTTCTGCGCCGGTGTTGGCATTACCGTCCGGATCTGGAGGGTATGTGGTATACACGGATGCTTCTCTTCAGGGGTTAGGTTGTGTCCTGACTCGGAATGGGCATGTGATCGCATACGCTTCTAGACAGCTGAAGCTTCACGAGGACAACTACCCAGTCCATGATTTGGAGTTAGCAGCCATTGTGTTCGCTTTGAAGATCTGGCGTCATTATCTGTATGGCGAGAAATTTGAGATCTTCACCGACCATAAGAGTCTCAAGTATTTGTTCACTTAGGCGGAGTTGAACATGAGGCAGAGACGTTGGATGGATTTGCTTAAGGACTATGATTGCGAGATTAAGTACCATCCGGGAGCTGCTAATCTCACTTCTGATGCTTTGAGTCGCAAGGTGCGATTATCCGCACTTCAGGCTTGTTCGATGTCTAGTGCGATCAGTGACTGTTGTACTTCAGGTTATACCTTCAAGCATAAGAAAGGTATGCAGAGTATCCAGATGTTTGCGATATTATCTGAGCCAGCCTTGTATTCGCGGATCCGAGATGCTCAGATGTCTGATTCGAAGACCCAGCATTTAGCTCGTCTAGCTAATGAGGGTAGCTCGTCTGGATTTCATTATCAGTCAGATGGCTTTCTGTGTTTATCTGGTAGACTTGTAATTCCGCAGGATGAAGTGTTGCGAGAGGAGATTTTATCTCAGGCACATCGCACTAAGTTGAGTATTCATCCTGGGAGCAACAAGATGTACAAAGATCTACGTACCTGTTTCTGGTGGAAGGGAATGAAACGCAGTGTTTATCAGTTTGTTTCGAGATGTTTGGTGTGTCAACAGGTCAAGGCAGAGCACCGACGACCTGGAGGATTGCTTCACAGTCTGCCTATTCCTGAATGAAAATGGGAGTTTATCACTATGGACTTTGTGACCCATTTGCCGGTATCCCCGAGGAACTGTGATGCTATCTGGGTTGTGGTGGACCGACTCACCAAGTCAGCGCATTTCATTGCCTATAGCCGAGAGTACTCTGTGGATCGCATGGCACGGATGTACATTCAGGAGATCGTCCGACTTCATGGAGTGCCTTTGAGCATTGTCAGCGATCGGGATCCCAGGTTTATTTCTAGATTCTGGGGGAGTGTTCAACGTGCGATGGGTACTACTCTCAGTTTGAGTACAGCCTATCATCCGGAGACTGATGGTCAGTCAGAGCGCACTATCCGTACGTTAGAGGATATGCTTAGAGCGTGCGTCATGGATTTTGGTTCAGCCTGGCAGGATCATTTGCCGTTGATCGAGTTCGCTTACAACAACAGCTATCACTCTAGTATTGGGATGGCACCTTTTGAGGCGTTGTATGGGCGACGTTGTCGTACTCCACTTTTCTGGGAAGAAGTGGGGGAGAGACAGGCTGAGGGACCAGAGTTTATCCAGCAGGCGATAGACATTGTTGATCAGATCAAAAAACGGATTAAGACTGCACAGGATCGTCAGGCCAGCTATGCTAATATCAAGCGTAGGCCTTTACAGTTCGAGGTCGGGGAGAAAGTGTTTCTGAGAGTGTCACCTTTTCGCAAGATTCTTAGATTTGGCCTTAAGGGAAAGTTGTCTCCCAGATTTATCGGTCCGTTTGAGATCTTGGAGAGCATTGGCGATTTGGCTTATCGACTAGCTTTGCCACCGCATCTGTCCAGTATTCACGACGTGTTCCACGTATCTCTGTTGCGACGGTATGTGGCGGATGAATCTCATATTCTGCAGCGGTCTGAGGTTCAGGTAGACAAGGATTTGACTTATGTTGAGAAACCTCTTCGTATCCTGGATTATAAGGATAAGGTTTTACGGAACAAAGTCATTCCTTTGGTTTTAGTTCAGTGGCAGCGTCGAGGCACTGAGGAAGCTACTTGGGAGCTTGAGGATAGGATGCGTAAAGACCATCCTGAGTTGTTTTGATTTCATTCTTTAAGTTGTATTCAGTTGCAAACTCTGTAAACGTTTGATTTGAATAAAGAATGTTTCTGATTTCTGTATTTTGCATTCGGTACTTAAGATCTGATTTCGAGGACGAAATATCTTAAGTGGGTGAGAATGTAGTAGCCCGTACCCTAATTGAGTAATTAAAGGATTAATGCTAATTAATTGAATTGGGTATCGGATGGATCGGAAGCTCCGAATGCACGATCGGAAGCTTCGAACAGGATCGGAAGCTCCGATGAGCGATCGGAGGCACCGATGTTATTACGTCAGACATGACGTGTGGTTGGATCGGAAGCTCCGATTAGGACCGGAGGCTCCGATCACCCCTATCCGGAGTCAACAAGTGATATTTTGACACGTGGCAGATCAGGATCTTCGAAAGCTCCGATGGCAGGATCGGACGTTCCGATCGGGGTTCGGACGTTCCGATCAAGGATCGGAAGTTCCGATCGTTGTCTATAAATAGAAGGCCGAGCCTTCACTTTCATTTGCCAATTCCGAGTTCTCCTTTCCTTTCTAGTCTTTTTGGAGCTGTTATAGTCTTCCTAGGCTTGGTCCGGAGGTCGGCGAGGCATTCGGTAATCGTAGCGGAGTTGTGCCCAAGTTCTGGAGGCATCGACATCAAAGGGCTAACGACGGACGAAGGTATAGCTTTTGCTTCCTATAAATATTTAGGAGTATGCAATAGCTTAGTTAAGGCTTTTAGAGCACTTTAATGATAGTAGTATCATTTGGCAGTGTAGAGCAGACTATAGGCGTGGACCTAGAGTTGGTAGAGCTTGCACTGTATTGAGGTACGAAAGTACTGTTCGAGATATCCTGACTGAGTATGCATGTATTATGTGACTGCATGATTTATATGCCATGATATTATGCTGCATTCATTTGCATCTTGCTGTATCTCCTTCAAGATGTCTGTTAGTAGGGTTATACCCTATCCTGTTAGTGGATGGACTTCCATCGATTTGGGTCCGGCGTGTCCACGGTTATCTCGGTATGGGAGCCACCTCCTGAAGCGACGGCACAGCGTGCTACATACCAGGGCCCGGTCTGTCTCTGTTATCTGATCCTTGACCTCGAGTCTATAGGGAGTTCACTTTGCATGCATGTATACTCATACTCTCGCACTGAGCGTTTTATGCTCACGTCTCGTACTCTGTATTTTCTGGACACCCTATTCCATGGGGCAGGTTTGCGTTTGGACGAGGAGGGTGGATCCAGGAGGGGCTAGTCAGTGGTTGGCAAGCTGGAGCTTCTCTTAGGTTTTATTACTATTGTTTGTGTTTTATACAGCTATTCGATTTGGTTGTATATTATTGGATAAATTACAGATTCCTTTATTTGGGATTGTATATTTTGATTCTGGATTCCGCAGTTTTATTCTGATATCTGTTTAATTAAGTTAATTGCATGCATAAGTTCTGTTTAGTAGGTGATCCAAGTAAGGGTCACTACAGTTTTCATGGATGATTTTACCATCTATGATGATTCATTTGAGACATTCTTGTCTAACCTTACTCTTGTTCTAAAAAGGTTTGTCGAAACCAATCTTGTATTAAATTCTGAAAAATGTCATTTTATGGTTGGGTAAGGTATTGTTTTGGGTCATGTTGTCTCTTCTAAGGGAATTGAGGTAGATAAAGATAAAATTGATTTCATCCAATCTTTACCTTATCCCACTTATGTGCGGGAAGTGCGTTCTTTTCTTGGCCATGTAGGTTTCTATAGGAGATATATTCAGGACTTCGCCAAAATCGCATCCCCCATGTGCAAACTGTTGCAGTAAGATATCATTTTTGAATTTTATGAGTCATGCAAAACTTCGTTTAACAAACTAAATAAATCATTGACTTCTGAACCTATTATTCAACCACCTGACTGGAGTAAACCATTTGAAATCATGTTTGATGCCAGCGACTATGCGGTAGGAGCGGTATTGGGACAAAAAGTTGGGAAAGCATCGCATGCAATCTACTACGCCTCGCGATTTCTGAACGATGTCAAACGAAATTACTCAGCCACTGAGAAGGAGCTTTTAGCTGTAGTTTTTGCGTTAGAAAAATTTCGTTCTTATTTACTTGGTGCTAAGGTTATTGTTTATTCTGATCATGCATCCCTTTGTTTTCTAATGGCGAAGAAAGAGGCCAAGCCAAGATTAATAAGATGGATATTCCTCCTTAGCAAATTTGATGTGGAGATCAAAGATAAAAGAGGAAAAGAGAATAGATTGGCTGATCACTTGAGCCGCCTAGTCCACATTGATGAGGACCTGTGCTTGTAAGAAGAATTTCCTGACGAGCAACTGTTTTCCGCAAACACAGTGTTACCCTGGTACGCACATATCATAAATTATTTAGTTACTAATGGGTTTCCTTCTGAATTTTCTAAGGCGCAAAGAGATAAAGTCAGAAGTGATGCTAAGTACTATGTGTGGGATGACCCGTACTTGTGGAAACATTGCGCTGATCAAGTCATAAGAAGATGTGTACCTGTAAGCAGGTAATCCCTATACTCACGTTTTCCCATTCTTACGCGTGTGGAGGTAACTTTGGAGCTAAAATGACGGCGAGGAAGGTAATAGACTGTGGTTTCTTCTGGCCATATCTCTTTCGAGATGCATACTCTTTTTGTAAGTCATGCGCTCAATGTCAAAAGACAGGTAATATATCCCAGCGTAAGAAGATGCCTCGACACCCCATTATTGTTTGCAAAATTTTCGACGTGTGGGGCATCGACTTCATGGGACCTTTCCCTAGTTCTTTTGGTTTTATTTACATATCACTCGTCGTGGATTATGTCTTGAAGTGGGTGGAAGCTAAGGCCACCCGTACTGATGATTCAAAATTAGTTGCAAAATTCATTAAGCATAATATTTTCTCCAGGTTTGGGATTCCACGAGCGATCATAAGTGATAGGGGAATGCATTTTTGCAACAGAATTGTTGCTAGTTTGTTGAAAAAGTACCATGTGACTCACAAGGTCTCTACTGCATATCACCCACAATCCAATGGCCAATATGAAGTTTCAAATAAAAAAATCAAATCTATCCTAGAGAAAACATTGAATCCGAAGAGGAAAGACTGGAGCTTGAGATTGGATGATGCTCTGTGGGCTTACAAAACTGCGTACAAGATGCCCATTGGAATGTCGCCATACCGATTGATTTTTGGGAAACCGTGCCATCTTCTAGTGGAATTGGAGCACAGAGCCTATTGGGCAATCAAAAACTTCAATATGCAGATAGATGAGAGTGGAGAGCATAGGAAGCTACAATTGCAGGAACTGGAGGAAATCCGCAATGATGCCTATGTCAGTTCAAATATTTATAAGGAAAAGACAAAGACCTTCCATGATAAAATGTTCTCTAGAAGGGAATTCGAAGTTGGTCAGAAAGTTCTTCTCTATCATTCCCGACTTCGCCTCTTCCCAGGTTAGTTGTGTTCACGATGGATTGGCCCATTTGTTATTACTCATGTCTTTCCCCATGGTGTAGTTGAAATTCAGAGCTTGGAAACGGATATTAAAGGTGAATGGACACATACTGAAACAATATTTTGACGGAGTCCAAACAAACGAAGGGGAGGACGCTCATGAACTAAAACTCGAGGAACCATAAGACATTGTGTAAACAGACGCATACAGTCGAGCTATAGACTATCAATTTAGCGCTTACTGGGAGGCAACCCAAGGCTCTCTCTCTCTCTCTCTCTCTCTCTCTCTCTCTCTCTCTCTCTCCTCTAGTTATTTAGTTTTATTTCAATTATTTTCTTGAATTTTCTTTTTTTTTTCTCATTTTGCATAATTTTTGTTTATTTTTTAAATTCATAGGTCCGCTCGATCGGTCGTTATTTACTGATCGAGCTAAAACTTTTCTGTTTTGTCAAAATTTCTATCCGCTCGATCGGTCGGTTTACACCGATTGAGCAAGAAAGTTTCTAGACCATGCGTGCTAATACTTTTTTTCGCTCAAGCAGGCACTTGTCTCCGCTCGAGCGAGACATTTTCTGACTTTTACTCAAAACATGGCTCGCTCGATCGGTCAAAATTTACCGATCGAGCAAGAACGCATCTAGGGCGATTTAATAGTTTCCTTTTCTATTATCCCTCACTTTTCTTTCCCTCTTTTCTCTGAAATCCCTAAATCCCCAAACTTTTCACCATATTCATCTTATCACTTTCCTTCTTTCACTTGCAGGAACACCCGTACACTGCCGATTCTTTCTTCTCCGACCAGTGTCCCGCCGGCCCCTGTTCCAGAATCCTCTCAGGCCACCACACCACCTCTCATTCCACCAGCCGCCATCACTGCTGCCATTCTTATCCACCATGCACAGATCCAAGAGCCTCCGGTCCTTCCTCTTCGAGAAACACCAGCTACCGCCCCTGAGCATCACACGCCGAAGTCAATTGCCGCTTTGTTCTTCCCACATTCCTACTAATTTCCGGCCTCCTATTCCTGTTCGTGTCTTCCAACCACCGCGCGCAATCCCAAGTTATTCCCAAACTTTACATGTTGGCCCTTATGTGTTGCTCGAATTATCCCTGACAAGCATTTATGTTCTCTTAGTTTACTCCATTACATAATCCGCCACTATGCCGGCTAAGAGAGTTCCTCTCACTGGGGAGTCCTCTACTCCACGAGCCGTGGCAATCGCTTCTTCAACGGGTCTAGCCGGTAAATTTGTCAACCAAGCGGAACGTGACAGGTATGATCACGCCAAATTACATCGCTCTCCTATCCCAGAATGTGGTATTGAACTTACTCTTAATGAGATCAGCATTTTTCTTGATATTGACGACCTTGATTGGGTTAAATTTTGCAAACAACCTCCAATGGCTATTGTACCCCTTGTGCGCGAATTTTATGCAAATGCCGTTGAAAGATAGGATGGCAAGGCCTATGTTCGAGGCAAGTTAGTTTCTTTTGATGAAAATGCAATCAATGCATTACTTGAGACGCCGAATGTAGATGACAGTCTTTATCAAAGTCTAAAAGTGGACCAAGATTTTCATGAGGTGTTAGCCCAATTATGCTATGTTGGTGCTTCTTGGCCTGATCCAGTTGAATTCAAATTTTTTGTGAAATGCTATTTGCGAGTGGAACCTGACACCTGGTATGTTTTTCTGACAAGGAGATTGATGCCGATACTACATACTAGTGATGTCACTACTGATCGTGCCTTGATTCTGTATGCCATTGATATGGATTGGGACATTAATGTGGGCTGCGTCATCCATAGAGAGATTTGGAGACAAATCTACTCTACATCATTGGGCCTCTTCTTTCCAACGATTATCTCTGAACTATGTGTACAAGCCGGGTGCCAACCCGAGGCGATGAAGAATGGCTCCAACCGATGCGTCCGGTGGATATAGCTGCTGTTGCCGCTAAAAAAGCATACCGGGCCAAGCATTTACCGCCAAGTGGTCGAGATTTGTCTAGCAGTGCTCCCCCTCGGCCCACTCAGCCTTCTCGCCGCTCCACTATTGATTCGGTCCGAGAATTGACTCCCTTCGCCCATCATCAGAACGAATTCATGGCTGCCACAACCGCGAATCTTCAAGCCATGTATGCTATTATTCGAGGCATGTCTACACACCTTGGCTTTGATCCTGCCACTTTACCGGCCGTTGTGCCATACCCGCCTCCTTTTCAATTCCAATTTGCCAATCCTGTCATTCCACCGGAGGTCGAAGAGGACAAAAACGGCGACACTTGACCTGTGGGAGTTCTATTTTGCATTTGCATCTCATTGTCATTATGTTCATTATGTTGTTGTGTTTGTGTTCTGTTTCTAGAGCATTGAGGGAAATGCTTTAGATAAGTGTGGGGGGTACATTACTCGTTCGTCATTTTGTTTTGCACTCGTATTGTTTAGTTTATGCATTTAGTTTGTTTGCATGTTACTTGTCGTTGTTTTGTGTTTGTTTCGTATGCATAAGTAGAATGATGATTACTAGCCTATGATGAAGAAGTTTTTAAAATGGCTTTTGTCAAAAAAATTTCTCTTGGTTGTATATGAGAAACCGTAAATTAATTAGTGAATATATTGAGCACACGTGTTTAACCAGTGAATTGTAGCGATGTATTAGATAATGTTGATGTCTGTTGGACCATTTCACGGCAATAGGTGTCTGTGGAACTTGATAGTTTCTTGAATCTTAATGATCTTTTTAACATGGAATATACAATCTTGGGCGCACCTGTAACAATTTTATGAAACTTTTTGTGAAAATAAAATTAACTTCATCCGGGTTATGAGCAAGATATTGAAATCCTAATCATCTTGTTCTTGACTAAGTATGCAGATAAAATGGGGTTAACCATTTTGAAACATTTTAAAATAACAATTCCATCCGGGCTTGGAAAGTGATTGAAATTCTATTCATTATTCCATAGCTAAGTTTGCGGATTCCATGGGATTGTACCTCCATCTGGGCTATAAACGAGGAGATTGAAATTCGAATCATATCTTAGTTATAACTAAGTATGCGGGTAATTAATGGGGTTTTAGAAAATGTCGGGTGCCAAAATCCGACGGTGCGTAATTATATCTCAAGAGCATTGTGTTATGTTAAAGGATTTTTGGGAGGAGGGTTCTTGATGGTGAAACTTACACTGAGGTGTCATAGGTCTGCGAAAATTTTTAAAACTATGTCTTTTGAAGTTGCATGTAGCTGGGATAACATGTCACACACGCACGTTCACACTTGAACGGAGGTGTATCTTGGAAAATCGAGAGTATTCGTAAGTTTGTTTTTGTGTGTGGAACTTCTCTGAGGCTATGATACTCATGATTCATCCTCGCTTATATTTTTGTTTCTTTGCATTTTGTCTTTTGCATGACTTGCTCGAGGGCTAGCAAGGTTTAAGTATGGGGGAATTTGATAGTTTTATTTTTGTTGCATGTTTTAATGTCATTTTATTGTTGTTTTTTCGTGCATTCATTTGTTTTAATTAATATTTTATTCGTATTTTATGCATCATGTCTACATAAAACGCTCTCGGGTTTATTGTCTAGAAAATAGCATTTTGCTGAAAAATTGAATCAGAATGAACCTCGCTCGACCTGTGGCTTATTACCGATCGAGCAAGGTGGAGATTGAACAATGAAGTTCGAGACATAGCATGTTCCGCTCGATCCACAACATTCTACCGGTCGAGCGGGCGGAGAAGAAAAGACGGAACCTTGGATCAGAACTTTGTGCGCTCTATCGGTCATTTATTACCGATCGAGTGTGATGTCGATTTTGGGAAAAATCTTTTAAACAAGAAAATTTGCTTTTGAAGGACTCTAGTCTTTAATTAGGTTTTTATTCCGATTTTTATCTATCTTGTAATCAGAATTGGAGGCATAGAAGCAGAAGAACGCTTTGACGGCTAGGTTTTCTTCCTAATTTTCTTAGATTTCATCTTTTATTTTTGGAATTTTCTTAGGATTTTCATGAGTATGTTTGGCTAAGTTTTAGTTCTTGGTTGAGGAAGACCAACTCTTGAATTTATTTACTTTGTCAGATTTGAATTTTAAGTATTTGATTTTTATTTGGATATCAAAAGTTGTTTGAGATTTATTTTATGCTTGTATGTGAGATTATTGGCTTGATCACCCTATTATTTTATCATACAATCTATTTCTTAATTAGATATCAAATCCGTAATTGTTTGATCCCTCTAATTCGCGAAGAAAATATGATTAACATTTTTCACTTGTGAATTTATTAATTCATCAGTCTTACTATTTTGAGTGCTACCTTAAATTTAAATCTAGATCGCTTGTATCTTGGTTGATTTATTGGTAAGGGTTAATTTAGAACGCTTGTGTCTAATTAACTAAAAATTAAGGTGAGATAGAAATTTAGTTTTCAATGATGAATATTCAATGAGAATTAATTATTTTTAGAGAATCGATGATCGAGTGAATAACTTCAAGGGTGTAGTCGATTGATACCAAGAATTATTTTAATTAATTGTTTCGTTATTATTTTAATATTTCATGCTAGTGATAAAATTTTTTTTATTTGCTTTTAATTTTAGTTAGTTAATTTCAAAATCAAAAAATCCCCTTTTATTTATTTTCATTACTTTTTAAGAACACAAATAAATTTCACTTTTCTCGTGGAAACGATCCCTACTCTCGCTACTGCATGTTTATTAAGTTAATCTGAGTTGGGTTAATTTGGGCATGACACGACTAAGCGTTACCAGCTGGCGACGGCAAAACAGCAAGCTGCTATAGTAACTCGGAAAAATTCGAGAAAATCGGGCCAATTTCTCTTATCTGTGTTTTTTTGAGTGTGTTTCAGTGTGTGTTTTGCTAGCTATAACCACTCAATAATTTCCTGACCCTTACTAATTTATTTGATACCCAACTGGTAAAATTAGTCTCTAATCCGATATCTTCTAGTATACACACCCAACAACTACTAACATCATATTCTAAAATTATTGAATTTTATCAGTCAATTAGATTTATAATTCCTAAAATTAATTATTGAGTCAAACTTAGACTCTGAATAGTCAACCAAAACTTTGACCAGTCAACTCGGTCAAATACTCTTCCCAATCAAAATATCTGACATAAATAATTATTTTAATTGCCAATTAATTTGGTAATAAATTTTTGGGGCGTTACAACTCTCTCTCCCCCCCCCCTAAATGGAATTTATTTTTCGAAATTGGAGTACGTACCGATAAGCTCTGGATAATACGTCTGCATAACACCTCGGCCTCGCAGGTAGCCTCCACCTCTAAATGGTTCAGCCACCGGACTTTTACCATGGGAAGAACTCGCGTCCCAAGCCTCCGCTCCTCATGTGCTAAGATCTGCACTAGTTGTTCCTCGAACGACAAGTCTGACGCCAACTGCAGAGGCTCATATCCAATATGTGAGGTGGATTGGAGATATACTTCCGCAACATCGATACATGAAACACGTTGTGCACAGCCGTGAGACTATGCGGTAGTGCTATATGGTAAATCAATGTACCAACCCTCTCTAGAACCTCGAATTGACCAATAAACCTCGGACTTAGCTTGCCCCTCCTACTAGAACGCATCACGTCCTTTATGGGTGCAATTCCCACAAAGACATGGTCTCCAACGGAAAACTCGAGGTGTCGAATACATTGGTCATCATAACTCTTCTTACGAATCTGTCCATTCCTCACCTTATCTCGAATCCGAACCATGATACTTGCATTCTGCTGAACTAACTCGGACCCTAAGAAAATCCTCTCGCCAACCTCGTCCCAAATGTACGGGATATCTACACCTTCTCCTGTAAAATGCCTCGTATTGAACCATAACTATAGACTCCATATAACTGTTGTTATAATTTAACTCCACTAGAGGTAATCTCGACTCCCACGAGCCCTGAAAATCAAACACACAAGCTCTTAACAAATCCTCGAGTATCCGAATAACTCTCTTTGACTGTTCAACTATTTGGGGATGAAAATCAGTACTGATCAATAACTTCATCTCCAAAGCTGCATGTAGACTCTACTGATTCTCTTGCCTAATACAATTCGAATCAAGACATAACTATTTGAATCGACTGTAAATCTGCTTCAAAAATCTAACTCAAAATACTATAATCCTCGGTATCAACAGTCTCAAGATTTTATCTGGTGTCCGCCAAACACTAAATTCTAATGGTGTTATCGACCATATCAGTGACGAGCCCAAAACAAAGTCAAGATGATAAGTGAAATTTATTCACTTAATTTATATGTATTTTGATTTGGATTTTGTGATGTATCGAGTGTATTTTATGCGTGTTAGTTGTTATTTTTGTGAGTTGCAAGGATTGGAGCAAAAGTAACAAGAAGAAGTGGAAGGATGAAATACGGAGCAGCAACTTCAGAAAATTACTGGGAATTTTTTAGACATCCAAATCCAATCTCCACCGTTCAGGTTAAATTTTAGGATGTTTTAAAGTTTTTGTCAAAATTTTAGCTCGATCCAATGGATATATTGTGGGATATGAATTTTTGAACATTGTTGCACGCTGTAGAAACACATCTACACGAGAAACAAGAGAAAGTTGTGGGAAGTGATGCGCCTCTGCGAGAATTATAAGCTTCTGCATGAATTATAAGCTTCTATGCAATAAGAAAGATTATGCGCTTCATTGGCAGAAAGTGAGGAAAATTGAGACAAGCTTCTGCTCAACATGTTGGGCTTCTGCGGGAGAGGAAGAAAAAAAGCCATGCGCTTCTGCGCATCAATTCACGCTTTTGCGTAACCAAGAAGAACAAAGTAAACGATTTTGCGCGAGAAACACGCTTCTGCGTGCCTGCATAATTTTGGAAAAAAATCAGAATTTTGGAAATTTCAAACTCTAGATCCTGGGCTTTATCGTGGGCTTTTCAAAAGCAACATATAAAAATATTTTGGAAGAGGAAAAAGGGAGGACACACACAAGAGAGAACCGCACAAATCATCCGCACACTTTGGAGAGAAACCCAAACAACAGAACCACACACAACTATACTTTGAAAGAGGCTTGTAACACGGATTTGAGACGTGAGAGCGAAAGACAAGGGATAATCAAATCAAAAGACAGACGAGATTCATCTGGGGACGGAGAATCAACTCTACTCTGAAATTTTTATTATATGCCTTGATTTATTATGAGATTTTTGAATATGTCCATGTGTTTAATTATTTCATTATAAAATTATTGGTTGTTTCTAGAGATTGACGGATCTTGTTTTGATTTTCATGTTTTGAATATTATTTTGCCTAATATTATTTATTCTTAACAATTTATTTGTGTACTCTTGATTTGATTGCCTTTCAATTTACTGGCCATAGATTGAATGTTAAATTTATTTGAAATCTGACAATCGGGAGAGGAGATTTTGAATAGGATCATAGGAAAACACAACCTAGGATTTTTGTAGAGGTCGGGAGGCTTACGAGTTCCTTTGAGGTCATTGAAAGAGAACCATAGAACTTTATTAAATTATTTTGTTGTTTTATTTATGATAGGGATATCAAAATTAGCATTAGAATAATAACATTTACTCGGCGCTCGGGAGAGGCAGTAAATAACAATTAAGAGTTCTTGGCCTATAAATTGGAACAGATGATATAATCAATTGATATGATTTGCATGAATGAAAATCGAGTAATATCTTGTATCTAGAACTCATCTTAGATCGTGTACCCAAGGCCAACCTTGACATTTTGGATTCTTTAATTTTTTTTATTTTAATTTATTGAATTTTAAACTTTGATTTTCTAAACAAAGTTCAGATTATTTTAATTACAGTATTTAGTTTGAATATAAATTTTCAATCCTCGTGGGAACGATACTCTATTCATCATATATTAAAACTCGATATCGTGCACTTGCGGGCACAAAATTATGCAACAAGTTTTTGGCGCCATTGCCGGGGATTGATTCAATTTATTGTCCACTAATACTGTTACCAAGTGATCTTGATTTTGGTTTAGAATTATTATTTTTTATTGTCTATTTATTATTATCATTATTTTTTGAATAATTTATTTTGTTTTATCTATGTCTGCAGTTTATTCAAAGATCTTAAAAATTTGAAAGTGCATACGCAGTCGGGCTGAGGACTATAAACTTAGCGTTGTTTGGGAGGCAACACAAAAGTTTTTATTACTATTTATTTATTTTGTTTATTTGATTTTTATGTATTTACTTCTTAAATTTTTGTCCATTGTCATTTTTTTATAGGATGTGTGGAGATGAAGTTTGGTGGTGTTACCCCTACTATACCCCAATGCGTTGCAAATGACGATGAAAAGGATGACGATTACTGATGGTCGTTGTCACAGGTACGTGCATTCCTCTGCTATTTAATTTGTTTATTTTACATTGAAGACAATGCACATTTTAAGTTTGGGGGGTGTTTGAAATTTTGAAAATTTTTGATGAGTTAGTTTGAGTTAAAGACATAATGTGTAATTATGTTGGCCTATGATGAAAATAATTTTTTGTGCTGAAAGGTCAATGTTAGTTATATTTAATCTTGAGTTCTCACTCATATGCACTATGCCTTGATTTTTTAGATCCTAGTGATTAGAGAAACTTTGTGATTTTGTAAGTGGATTGGATAATTCGATTCTTAACTTTGGTGATTTATACTTGAAACCGAAGGATACTAATACGAGCTTAGAAATGATTTAGGTAATAAAAAAAAATTTCATTGAATGATTAAAAGTTGTCAAAGCAACAGAGAAATTTTTTAACAACATCATCCGGGCATGGAAAGGGATTGAAATCCTAATCATCAATTCATAGCTAAGTTTGCGGATAAAATGGGGTTAATGCTCCATCCGGGCTATAGACGAGGGGATTGAAATCTGAATCATATCTTTAGTTATACCTAAGTCTGCGGGTAATTTATGGGACTAAAGCAAAAACTGGGTGCAATATCCAGCGGCATTATGAAAAAGCTTTTATATATCTTGAAAAGTTCTTTTGATCTTAGTGAGTAGAATTTGACCTTTGTGGAGAGTGTTTTGAAACAAGAGAGCGGATTTGATGAATCTATGAAACAAAATTGTTGCATTAGTGTATCGAAAGCGAGGAGGATAGACAAGATTGGCAAATCACAAACACGAGAACTCTTGAGAAACTTAGCATACATGTGTATTGAATCTTGGAATGTAAAAATTCGGAGGTCGACTATATTACTCATTATTGTTTTGCTCGGGCTAGAAAAAGTCTAAGTTTGGGGGGATTTGATAAGCGCAATTTATGCACTTAATTTATATGTCTTTTGATTTGGCTTGTGTGATGTATCAAGTGGATTTTATGCGTGTTAGTTGTTATTTTTGTGAGTTTCAAGTATTGGAGCAAAAGTAACAAAAATAAGTGAAAGGATGTAATACAAAGCAGCAACTTCAGAAAATTACTGGGAATTTTTTATACAACCAAATCCAATCTCCACCGTTCATATTATATTTTAGGATGTTTTAAATCTTCTGTCAAAATTTCAGCTTGATCCGATGGTTAAATTGTGAGATATTATTTTTGAGAATTGTCACGCACTACAGAAACACATCTACGCGAGAAACAAGAGCAAGCTGTGGGAAGTGATGTGCTTTGCGGGAATTATAATCTTCTGCGTGAATTATAAGCTTCTGTACAAGAAGAAAGCTTATGCGCTTCATTGGCATAAAGTGAAGAAAATTGAGACAAGTTTCTGCTCAACATGTTGGGCTTCAACGGGAGAGGAATAAAAGAAGCCATGCGCTTCTGCGCAACCAAGAAGAACAAAGTAAACGCTTCTATGCGAGAAACACGCTTCTGCGTGTCTGCACAATTTTGAAAAAAAAATCAGAATTTTGGAAATTTCAAACTCTAGATCCTGGGCTTGCACTACAACAAATATGTTAATTAACCACACTAAAAAGACAACGGTTTTGTATCTAAACTGTTGTCGTTTGGTCTTTAACAACAGTTTTTACAAAATCCGTTGTCGTTGGCCATATTTTAATTAAAAACGACAACGGTCTTCAAAAAACCGTTGTCTTATATATGTCAAAGACAACGGTTTTTAAAAACCGTTGTCTATGAGCGGGTTTTTCATGACCTAAGACATTAAAACCGTTGTTTATGTGCGTGCTTTTTGGAGTCTAAGAGAACACTTTTTTGTAATCCATTGTCGTTGTTATTTTATATTTATTTTTATTTTTAAAATTAAAAAATATACAGATTACATAATAACCTACTACTATATTCTTGAGGCTTATTAAGTGAAGGAACGAGAAAAAAAAAAACCAATCCCTACCCTCCAACCCGTCGCCTCCTTCAACCCAGCTCTTCTCCGGTGCCGATCGATCGCCGAAAACTGGTTGTCCGACATCCTTGCAGTTATCCCAAGCTTTAGCAAGTCCAATCGTGTCTTCAATCTTGAGTTTACAGCTTGGATCAAAAAAATTATATACAGTTGTTCTCTCTGGGTTGAGAGAAGAGGAGAATCTCTGATGGGGTTAGGCAACAGCGGAATGCGCTCCAACCCATCTCCTCGGCCAGCTCCAGCCAAATTCAGGCGACGTTCCCACACCCACACCCTCTCTTCCTTTATCATATGTGGTGCCTCCTCTTCTCTATCGCCGGACGAGGTATGTGGTGTATTATTACGCTATATGACTGATGTGTTTCATTTTTGTCTTGTGGTTGTGTCTGTTTCCTTTTTTTGCCTTGTTTAACCCCAAAACTGTATGATTTTTGTGCGTCTTGATGTGAACGATACTAATATTGTCCATTTTTTCGATTGATTTATGTAACATAACACGAGGAGATGTTTTGAGGAATATTTCATGTTAGCTGAATTTTCTTTTAGAATGTTTAGTTTGTTATTTTGTCTGTGGAGGAATTCGCTATCAATAGGGAATGACCTAATTTCTCCACAAGGAGATCAAGAGAATCAATCTTTCCAAGAGATTTATGATTTTTAACATGGATTTTTATTTTATAGGATATTAGTCTACCCTTAGCCGATATAATTTTAATGGCTCTTTAACCATTCTTTTGTAGTGATTGCTCGATATGGACTGCTCAACAGAAGCTTGGATGTTTTTTGGCCTTTGACTTTCGGAGAGAAATCTTTGGAGCTCTGCTTGGCTTTCAAATGATATAGCTTAGCATCTAGCTTATTCGATTATAATATATAGAATAATGTACCGGGAGATGTCAAGGTTGCCATTTGTATTTTTCTCATCTGAAGCTTCCACATTTGAATACACATAGGAGCTGGTATGATCTAGTGTTTATCCATACTTTCACTATGGTTCTTTTTCCAGCTATTCTTTAAAACCTTTCACCTGAATGAACCTCTTCATACTAAAGTACTTGTATAAAATTTGTCAAAATCAGATAAGTGATCTTAGTTATCTTTTTTCTTTTCTTCCTTTAAGTAATTGCAACGATATACTTGAGAAATTGCTTCAAACACCCTCCGGCTGATTGGAATGCTTCAAAGAGGAAGCTTTCAATAGAAGATAGATACTTGAAAAGACTAAAAAATGGTTGGTTGCTTGGGATGAGGAATTTCTTGCTGGAGGAATATAATAAGGTCGGTTTTATAATGAATCTTTTATGTCTGAATGTTGGTTCATTACTTACATGTATTTCATACATAGGATGAAAATCGATAAAATCCTTGGAGAGGTACACATATTGTTCTAAAGCTTGCTTAAAAAGCTCATTCACTTGTCGATAAAATTTCAGGTACATGGTTTACTTTCCAAACTAGCAACTAATATAGTTGAAAAACTATGCTTAGTTGAAGGTCTTATGATAGAGCAGGTAATTACAATATGCTCAATGGTTGCTTATATTTGAGCATCAAATTATAAATGATGTTTCGATGGTTCAAACTATAATTTTTCATAAGTTTTTTTTCTAAATGCGCTTTAATTTTTTTGACATTGTATTATGTTGTAATCCATAGTTTCTGTATTTTTTTTCTTTTGTTAGGTTGGTCTTATGTCCATGATTGTACAGTACTGTGACATAAAGCACTTGAAAGAACAAGAGCGTCAAAGGCAGAGGGTTGAGAGTATACTTCATATATGATAGTAATGACATGTCTTTGTGGGCTTTCACCCCATGTATATGCTAAAACATGGAATTTCGTATTTATTTTTGTCAAGTTAGGTTCAAAATAAACTACAGGGACAATTGGTAACAGAGCCAGAAGTGATTTATGTGTGTTTCGAACAATATTTTCGACAACCTTCGGATGAAATTTCCAATAAGCTTACAGGGGATTTTTATCTTTTTCTTGGAATAGTTGATTGTATAGATTTGCTAGAACCAAATGAAGGAACTTTTGTTCTACATTCATAACTGACTAAGGTAAATAATGTTTAATATCTGTACATATGAGGTGTTTGAATATATAGTAATTTTGAATCTTAATATGAAATAAGGTAATACTAATATTATGTGAACTTACTGTTTGGATAATGTAATTTGGAGTGTGGATTTGTCATCATGTTTTTTCCTGTAAAACTGAGATATTTAATCCCTCTGAAACATATTTCAGTTGCTCGGCATAAAGGAAAAATAAAGCCTATTCATGTTGTTGATGTTCCTGGCCATTCACGGCTTCAACCCAAATTATATGAGTTCTTGCCTCAGGCAGCTAGTGTAGTATTTGTGGTGGATGCTGTCGATTTCTTGCCTAATATCCGTGCTGCTTCAGAGTATGTGAAAGTTTTATTTGTTTGTGTACTCATGCATACACAACCTCGTGGATGTGAACCACTTAAAAGGTTGAATCTTAATGTCTAAAGTTATTATTTGTTTCTGCTAAGGTACCTACATGAGATTTTGACCAAGACACTGTTATCATGAAAAAGACTCCATTACTATTTCTGTGCAACTAAGGTTGATAAAGCTACTGCCCACACGAAGGACTTCATTAGAAAACAGCTAGTGAAGGAAATGTAAGATTATTTATTTTCCTCGAGGCTTTTCAAAAGCAACATATAAAAAGATTTTGGAAGAGGAAAAAGGGAGGACACGCACAAGAGAGAACCACACAAATCAGTCATACACTTTGGAGAGAATTGAGAGGAGAAGAAACGACACTCAAACAACAGAACCACACACAACTATACTTTCAAAGAGGCTTGGGACACGGATTTGAGACGTGGGAGCGAAAGACAAGGGATAATCGAATCAAAAGACATAGTAAATTCATCTGGGGACGGAGAATCAACTCTACTCTGAGATTTTTATTATCTGCCTTGATTTATTATAAGATTTTTGAATATGTCTATGTGTTTAATTATTTCATTATAAAATTATTGTTTGTTTCTAGAGATTGACGGATCTTGATTGGAGTTTCATGTTTTGACTATTATTTTGCCTACTATTATTTATTCTTAACAATTTATTTGTTTATTTTTTTTTAATTGTCTTTCAATTACTTGATCACTAATTGAATTGTTATATTTATTTGAAATTTGGCACTCGGAAGATGAGATTTTGAATAGGATCATATGAAAACACAACCTAGGATTTTTGTAGAGTTCGAGAGGCTTATAAATTCCTCCGAGGTCATGGAAAGAGAACCATAGAACTTTATTAAATTATTTTGTTATTTGATTTATGATAGGGATATCGAAATTGACATTCGAATAATGAAATTTACTCGGCACTCGAGAGAGGCAGTAAATTTACTTGGAATAGATGATATTATCAATTGATATGATTTACATGAATGAAAATTGAGTGAAATCTTGTATCTAAAACCCGTCTCAGATCGTGTACCCAAAGCCATACTAGAAATTCTGGTTTATTTATTTTATTTTATTTTATTGAATTTTAAACTTTGATTTTCTAAACAAAGTTGAGATTATTTTAATTACGGTATTTAGTGTGAATATAAATTTGTAATCCTCATGGGAACGATAGACGACGTTCAATATAACTCAGCTCAATCAATAACTTGCTGGGTCATTATCAAATCGAAATCGAAGGGATATGGTTCAGAAAAATATCAAAATACAATACTTTGGAAGACAATTCTGATAAATGGAAAAAAACTCACTAGCAGCTAAATACAAGGGGTGAGTGAACCAAACTCAAGGTTCCATGAACAAGGGATGCAAGTCAATCAATCAATATCAAATTAAGTGATCACCCATCAACGGGTATGGCATCATGGCCATCATCAAGATAAATCAAAATCAGGGCTGTCAACGTGGCTCGCTCACGAAGAAATACGCACGCACTCATCGAAAAAGAAATAAAGTCCCAAGGCATAATCTGATGTCAACAAAATAGAATCGAGATCACAATGGAATAGAATAATAATACTCACTCAAATCACTATCCATGTCCAGAATTAAAATTCAAGTTCTCAAGAAATACGAATTTTCAAAATTCATATTCGAAATGTCAATCGATGACAAATTGACTGAATCTTCAATGACAAATGTCATGCGAATCAAGAAACGCATGAAATACAAGAAGAATTCCAATATTTCAAGAAAAAATCGATAAAACTGTTCAAGTAACTGATTTTTTGCTATCCCAAAAGAACCTTCCCAATATCTCACGGTATAAATTAAGCGACAATCAATGCTTAATTACTCAATTAGGACTATCGCCTAATTTCTGAATTTTATATCTGCAACAAACTAATACAGTTCTATAGAGTACTCTTAAACAGAATCATTTGGCTCAACGATTTTTGAGAAAAGTGAAATCTGAATTTCTCGATAGTAATCAGTCAAATTTCTAAGAGAATTCTCAAAAAATTCTCTCCAACCAAAATTCACATCTAAACATATAGCAAACAATTAATAAAATTCTCAAAAACGACTGAGGGATAAAAGAATGTGTAGCTCAATAATCTAGCAACACAAACGTAGCAATACATCTAATGTTAATTTTCCATGTACACAGAATATTTCCCAACATATATATAGACCATACTTTTAGAGCAACCAATTGGAGTCAATTAACATATAAAGTCCAACCCTAAGCATGCTAAATTCACAAATTCACAATTTCCATCTAATCTTACGCATGCATTTCTAAAACACAAGTACAAATAGTCAAACAATTTCCCATGCAAATCTTAACTAAGCATCCCAATAACTGAAATTAAGAACATAAATTAAGATTACCCGCGATAAGAGAAGTATCATGATCTGCCTCCTCAGCCTTATAACAAATAAGTGCCTCGTGGTCTGCTACTCCTTGTGGCGGTTCCTTGAAATATGTCCCGAATTCTTGCAATGATAGCACATGCCTAAGCCAACCAAACACTGTCCAGCATGAGGCCTTTGACACTGCCTACAGAAAAGAACCCCTCCAGTGCTAGGGGCAGCTGCCCCCTAATGTTGTTGTCTCTACTAGCCATGCGGCCTCTGCTGCCGCAGTCTAGGAGAATCTGAGTCCTTAAACTACCCAAGATAAAACTTCTTCATTTGATGCTGCAAAGAATGTCCTCTAGATGTGAAACGACCAAATATTCTAAAATAACGTATGCGGAAATTTTATTTTTTTTTATAATACTAAGTAAAATACATGTACATACATGCCCATACATATATGCACAAAATAAATAGATTTAAAAATAACATAAATAAAATGCAACATTTTTACTTAAATAACTGAGTCAAACTTAAATAAAATACTGTCAAACAATCCACTTAAAAGTTTGCATGCAATAACAATTATTTAATAAAAATAGTACTAAAATTCACCACTAAAAAGACATAAAAGAAATAAATAAGAAACAGAGTTTAAAAATTATTAAAAATGTTCATAAGGACTCAGCCGACGGTCACGGGGGATCACTGCATGTCCGCTCATACGTCCTCACCACCGGTAGGAACTACATCTTCCTCTACGTACTCACCTGCACCATATAAGTGTAGTGAGCCTAGAGACCCAACATGCTAACATAACAATGGCTTAAAATAATTTAAATAACTGGAATACTAATACATAACATATACATGAATGAGCATGCTTAAAAATTATGAATTATAACTTAAAATCTTACTTAAACTTGATATTAAATATAATCATATATTACATACATAAATATTGTTGAGCATAACATTTTTCTAATATCGCAGTCGTAATCCTTCACTAACTCCAACCATCTCCGTTGCCTCATGTTCAACTCCTTCTGAGTGAAGAAGTACATAAATATTGTTGAGCATAACATTTTTCTAACATCGCATGGTCATATCCGTAGTGTAACCTTAAACTTAAAAGTTCGACTGATCAGTCTCTTAAAACCAACGTACGCGACGGTGACGAATCACCTCTTACTGGTAGTAAACTACCCTTAAATTGACAGTAAACTGCCCTTAACATGTGGGTACTTGTCCCCCTTAAATTGTCACACTACTTCAACTTCCAACATAAAAATTATTTTCTAGCTCAACCTTAAACATTAAATCATGCCATAAAATTATTTCATGAATGCATGTACTTAAATAAAATGTGTGTCCTTCATATATATTTAATTTAATTTTTATACTAACATATAAATACTAAAATAAAATTCATGCATAAAATAATTAAATATATATTTAGGACACATGCAATTTCTCATGGTTTGTGCTGGACTGCTGGCCCTAACACTCAAGCCCATTTTCTTAAATTCTGGCCCATTAACACTGAGACTGGCCCATTAACATTCTTAAGACCATTAACACATTTCTAAGCCCAATAAATCAATTAAAGCCCATTAGCACATACTTGGCCCAATAACAACTTAATCTGGCCCAATGGGCCCAAAATCCCAAAGACTGGCCCAATAACTTCCATGGCCCCCCAAGCCCATAAAAATTATTGTACTAACTTAATTAAATTTATTTAAGCCCAATAAAAATTAAATTTAAACCAAATAATTAAATGGAACCCAATTAAATTTATGGATTTAATTAGGCCCATTTAACACTTAATTAAACTTAAAACTTAAAAATAAAAATACCCGAGCCCGACTCACTTAACCCAGACTCGGACCCGGACCCACTAGACTTGACCCATGACTAGTGAACCCGACCCGGACCCAACAACCCGACCCGGATCCCCCAAAACCCTACACCCGAACACCCCCCTCCCTTACCTTAGCTGCGGCCGTGAGCAGCAGACATTCTTGGTCTGCTGCCGGCCAGCTCTGGCCGCCCCTGGCCGGAGCGCCGCCGCCCTGACGTAGCCCACGTCTGGGCGGTCCTAACCTGCCCTGGCTCGGCCTCAGCCCTTCACCCTAGCCCAAGGCCGAACCCCCCTTCCATGATCACCCAAATAGCTGTGCATCCTCTGTTACTCCTCGGAAGGCCAACTACAAAATCCATCGTGATGTTCTCCCACTTCCATACCGGAATGGGTAGAGGATTAAGCAGCCATGTTGGAAGCTGATGCTCTGCCTTGACCTGCTGACAAGTCAAGCACTCTGATACGAATCGTGCGATATCACTCTTTATGCCGGGCCACCAATACAAAGTCTGCAAATCCTTATACATCTTCGTACTTCCTGGATGAATGGAATACGGAGATGTGTGAGCCTCTGTCAGGATCTCAGTCCTCAGCTGATCAATGTTCGGGACACACACACGACCACTGTACTGAATAATGCCATCACTGACAGTAAAAAGAAGATTGCCCTTAGCCTCATACCTCTACACCAACCGCTGTAACTCCTAATCTGTAGGCTGTCCATCCCTGATCCGATCTCGTAGAACTGGCTGCACCGTCAACACTGACAAGCTCGGTGCATGACCACTCGAGTAAAACTCCAAATCAAACCTCTGAATCTTGCTCTGCAGTGGTAACTGCACTGTCAAACACGATACCACTGTCGACTTCCGACTCAAAGCATCGGCCACTACATAAGCCTTACCTGGATGGTAGCTAATGTCGCAGTCGTAATCCTTCACTAACTCCAACCATCTCCGTTTCCTCATGTTCAACTCCTTCTGAGTGAAGAAGTACTTGAGGCTCTTATGATCCGTGAAAATCTTGCACTTTTCGCCATACAGATAGTGCCTCCAGATTTTCAAAGCGCAGACCACTGCTGCTAACTCCAAATCATGTGTCGGGTAGTTCTGCTCATGAATCTTCAACTGTCTCGACGCATAAGCAATAACCTTACCACACTGCATAAGTACTGTGCCTAAACCTAGCTTAGACGCATCGGTGTACACCACTAACTCCTCGTGTGGTACTGCCATCGCCAAAACCGGTGCGGTAGTGAGTGCTTCCTTCAGCTAATCGAAGCTCCTCTGACAGTCTGGACTCCAAATAAACTTCGCATTCTTCTTGGTTAAGAAAGTCAAGGGTACTGCAATAGAGGAAAAACCCTTGATGAACTTCCTATAATATCCTGCCAAACCCAAGAAACTGCGAATCTCCGAAGCATTCCTCGGAATACCCCATTTCTGCACTGCCTCAACCTTCGACTGATCCACTGCAATCCTATCTCTCGAAATAATGTGGCCAAGAAATGCCATCTGCTCAAGCCAAAACTCACACTTGCTGAACTTGGCAAACAAATGATGCTCCCTCAAAGTCTGCAAGGCTGTCTGTAGATGCTGCCTATGCTCCTCAACGCTCCTAGAGTAGATCAAGATATCATCAATGAAGACTATGATGAACTGATCAAGACTATGATGAACTGATCCGGAAAGCAGTCCTGGACACGTCTGCATCTCTAAATCACAGCTGATGATAACCAGATCGCAGATCGATCTTGGAGAACACTGAAGCTCCCTGCAACTGATCAAATAAGTCCTCTATCCTCGGCAGTGGGTACTTATTCTTCACCGTTACTCTGTTGAGCTCTCGATAATCGATGCACAGTCTCATACTTCCATCCTTCTTCTTCACAAATAACACTGGAGCTCCCCATGGAGAAAAGCTAGGACGAACAAAGCCTTTCTCTAATAACTCCTGAATCTGCTCCTTCAACTCTTTCATCTCTGTAGGAGCAAGTCTGTATGGTGCCTTTGAGATAGGCACAGTGTCTGGCAATAAGTCGATACTGAACTCCACCTCTCTCACTGGTGGAATCCCTGCAACATCCTCCGGAAAGATGTCCGAAAAATCGCGAACCACCTCTATCTCTGATAATGATCTACTAGCTGGTTCTGAGGCCGTGACAATACTCGCTAGGAAACCTTGGCAACCCCGTCTCAACAGCTTCCTCGCCTGAATAAGAGATATCACCTGAGGAATATCACTGCTCTGAGATGCATGAAAAGTAAACGGTTCGCCTCCCGGCGGTTTCACTGACACTGTCCTCCGACGAAAATCAATCGAAGCTCCATTGACTATCAACCAGTCCATACCCAATATCAAATCAAATCCGCTCAATGGCAAAACCACTACATCTGCGCGAATGAAGTGCCCATGTAGCTCCAACTCCAACTCTCGAATGACACTAGAGGTAGTAATAATCTGTCCTGACGGCATAATGACATCATAACCACTGTCGGCAATCAATGGCACAAGGTGATAGCCCCTCTCAAACTGTCGGATGTACTCCACAATGGTCTTGTCCCCCTATCGGAGACTCATGAACTCTCGGATCATGCGGCTGCACACGTCCTCAGTGAAATACTTGGAGTAAAACATCCTCCGGAAGTCTGCCCAAAGCATAGTAGTTAGATTCACTCCCCGTGATGCACTCTCCCACCATAAGTCTGCATCACCCTTCAGCATGTATACTGCGCACCTCACCTTGTCTGCATCAGTCAAACCCATGTAAGCAAAGATGCTCTCCAAAGAACGGATCCACCCCTCAGCAATGAGTGGATCTGTGGCACCTGTGAACTCCTTAGGTCCCTTCTTCTGGAACCTCTCCGCCACGTCCTCATCGTGGGACAGTCTCGGACGTGCTGCCTGCTGCTCCAACAGAGCAGTAATCCCGGCCATCATGTTTGCATTGGCCTGCTCCAATGCTGATAGAGGGTTTTGCAGAGGTGGGGATCCTCCATGACTGTTCACTGGTCTCGGAGGCATTCTGCACCACCACATATTTCTTTACGTAAATCGACATGCATAACTAAGTACTTAAAGATTTTCTGCTAACATAAATGCTTAAGTCTTAAACAGGATACTACTAAATCATACTAAAAGCAATTAAAACATACAGACCGATAGCGTGGATTTCTGAGCTCGCATAGCAGTGATGACCCCTCCAAGAACCTGGCTCTGATACCAATTGAAACGACCAAATATTCTAAAATAACGTATGTGGAATTTTTATTTTTTTTATAATACTAAGTAAAATACATGTAAATACATGCCCATACATATATGCACAAAATAAACAGATTTAAAAATAACATAAATAAAATGCAACATTTTTACTTAAATAACTGAGTCAAACTTAAATAAAATACTGTCAAACAATCCACTTAAAAGTTTGCATGTAATAAAAATTATTTAATAAAAATAGTACTGAAATTCACCATTGGAAAGACATAAAAGAAATAAATAAGAAACAGAGTTTAAAAATTCTTTAAAATGTTCATAAGGACTCAGCCGACGGTCACGGGGGATCACTGCATGTCCGCTCATACGTCCTCACCACCGGTAGGAACTACATCTTCCTCTACGTACTCACCTGCACCATATAAGTGCAGTGAGCCTAGAGACCCAACATGCTAACATAACAAGGGTTTAAAATAATTTAAATAACTGGAATACTAATACATAACATATACATGAATGAGCATGCTTAAAAATTATGAATTATAACTTAAAATCTTACTTAAACTTGATCTTAAATATAATCATATATTACATACATAAACATTGTTGAGCATAACATTTTTCTAACATCGCATGGTCATATCCGTAGTGTAACCTTAAACTTAAAAGTTCGACTGATCAGTCTCTTAAAACCAACGTACGCGGCGGTGACGAATCACCTCTTACTGATAGTAAACTACCCTTAAATTGACAGTAAACTGCCCTTAACATGTGGGGACTTGTTCCCCTTAAATTGTCACAATACTTCAACTTCCAACATAAAAATTATTTTCTAGCTCAACCTTAAACATTAAATCATGCCATAAAATTATTTCATGAATGCATGTACTTAAATAAAATGTGTGTCCTTCATATATATTTAATTTAATTTTTATACTAACATATAAATAATAAAATAAAATTCATGCATAAAATAATTAAATATATATTTAGGACACATGCAATTTCTCATGGTTTGTGCTGGACTGCTGGCCCTAACACTCAAGCCCATTTTCTTAAATTCTGGCCCATTAATACTGAGACTGGCCCATTGACATTCTTAAGACCATTAACACATTTCTAAGCCCAATAAATCAATTAAAGCCCATTAGCACATACTTGGCCCAATAACAACTTAATCTGGCCCAATAGGCCCAAAATCCCAAAGACTTGACCAATAACTTTCATGGGCCCCCAAGCCCATAAAAATTATTGGACTAACTTAATTAAATTTATTTAAGCCCAATAATAATAAAATTTAACCCAAATAATTAAATGAAACCCAATTAAATTTTTGGATTTAATTAGGCCCATTTAACACTTAATTAAACTTAAAACTTAAAAATAAAAATACTCGAGCCCGACTTACTTAACCCGGACCCGAACCCACTAGACTTGACCCATGACTACTGAACCCGGCCCGGACCCGACAACCCGACCCGGATCCCCCAAAACCCTACACCCGAACACCTTCCTCCCTTACCTTAGCTGCGGCCGTGAGCAGCAGACCTTTTTGGTCTACTGCCGGCCAGCTCCGGCCACCCCTGGCCGGAGCGCCGCCGCCCAGACGTAGCCCACGTCTGGGCGGTCCTAACCTGCCCTGGCTCGGCCTCAGCCCTTCAACCTAGCCCAAGGCCAAACCCCCCTTCCAGAAACCCTAACCTGCGCACCCCATGGCTTCTTCTTGCACCAGCTCACCCAGGCCTCTACCTAGCCCATAACCGACCAAGCAAAGCTAGCCTAAGGACCCCGACGAACCCCTTGATAGCCCTGACCAGCAGCCATGCACGCCCCCTAGCCAAAAACGTGAGCATGATTCACACAAACATGAACAAGTGCATACATTCAACCCATCTCTATTATTTTCTGAAAATCCTTGAATAAAAACTGATGCATACCCAACACAAACATATAACACTGATATGGTGAAAAAAAAGTGAAAGAAAAATGCCTTGCACCGTAGAATTAATAGGGCAAAGTGCGTAGAACGTTTCCGGGACGACGGTACGACGAACAACCTTTCTTGATGCTTCAAAAATATAGAGGCTATGGAGTCCTTCTTGGAGGCTACTTGGTCGATGAAGGAGATGAATAATGGGGGAGGGAGGCGGCTAGGTTGTAGAGAAAAGGATTGAACGTGAGGTTTGGGGTAGATTTAGGATTTAATTTGGGTAGATAGGATTTTAATAACTAATATAGGGAGATAATAACATAAATAAGATAATCTTAACTTTTAAAAATACTAACTAACATAACAATTAATTAAAATCCCGAAATATTTATTTTAGGGAATTTTAAAGGTAATTAAAAGTCAATATTTTGGCTAAATTTGGATAAAAATTGACTCCTAAAATTATATAAAATTAAATACTGATAATTTTGAGGAAATAAAACTCAAAATAATATTTTTGGGCTCCTAAAAGACTCATAAAATAATTTGGGTAGAAAGTTGTCATCTCGTCCGTCCACGGTCCCGTCTACGCGATAAACTAATTAAATTTCCATAATTCATGAAAATCACTAATTATGGGTTAAATGCTTAAAAATAACTTAAAACATGCACAAATAATTTCACATAAATATTTAACCCATAATCTAAAATTCTAAATAAATAAAATCCCTAATTATGCATGCGAATTTACGTACTAAAAATACTGGGTGTTACAAGATGACTGTTGGAACTACCTCTTTCTCTGGAATCAGTCTGCATCTCCTTCCTTCCTTTCTCAGTTCGGTGCGCTCGATTCACCATTGTCTTGTACGTCGTCACGTCCGCCATGGAAACATCATGCTTGATGTCGGATCTCAAGACATCAGTGAAATGTCGCAGCCTCTCGTTCTCCACTGTAGCAATTGTGGGCACGAAGTGACATCCCCGCTCGAAGTGCCTCACATACTCAGCCACAGTCATGTGTCCCTAGCGAAGACTCATGAGGTCATGGATCAGTTGTCCTTGAACGTCCTCTGCGAAGTAATTCTCAAAGAAAGCCGTCTTGAAAACCATCCACGTCATCCTATCCAGGTCAAGACCATTCACTGCGCCCTCCCACCAGAGAGCTGCCTCATCCTGTAGCATGTAGATTGCGCATCTAACTTGATCAGCATCCGGGACTCATGTAGGCAAAGATCGTCTCCAACGCCCAAATCCACTCCTCAGCCACAAGTGGATCAGTGGTCCCTACAAACTCCTTCGGTCCTTTCTTGCAGAACTTCTCAGTGGTGTCCTCCTCGTGCGCCCTCCTAAGATGCCCAGCCTGATGCTCAAGTAACCTCGTGATACCAGCTAGCATATCCATGTTGGCCCTCTCAAAAGCTGTGAGTGGTCGAGCAGCAGGTGAAGGTAGAGGCGAAGGTGAATCCTGATTACCGGTATCGCAAACTATCATCTCGAAGGCATACTGGAATTCCCAACATTCCCTCACGCAACCGTAATGCGTAACTAAGTATTTTAATTTAAAACCTTTATAACAAAAATTCAGTAAAAAATTAACTCATGGGTCTCATTCTTAAAACATAATTAAAAGCATTTAAAACTCACAGACTGGCAGTGCGACTTCTGAGCTCCACGTAGAAGGCTAGCAAACCCTCCAAGGACCTTGCTCTGATACCAAATGAAACGATCGATGCTCGAGGGATTTTTTTTATTTACATATATTCTCATACATATATGCATCTATACTTAAAATAGATTTTCATAAAATTTAATGCATAATAAAAATCGATTGCATGTTAAAATTCTAAAAACTCGAACAGATTAAAATCCATCCAAACGACTAGAATCTCAAAAGTATGCAAACTAGTGAGAAATAGTAAATATGTGCGGAAAATAACTCAATACATAAAATATCTCATCCAATCGATCCATGCAATATACAAAGTATTACTGTGGGGCCTTGCCAATCATCTAAGGGCTTGTCCCGAAGGATATATGGATATCCACATTAAAAGAAAAAAACCAAAATTACATTAATTTAGGGAAAATCAACGAGTATGCAACATTACTGGTATAAACTACAGAGATAAGCCATTCACAAAAATAAAGATACTCACAGATGAATACACTATCCCTACGAGCTCAAGAAAACCTGGGAGTAAAGGAACTTTGTCGATGGCCTGTTTTCAAATCAAAGACAGTGGACAGAAATTAAAGATGAATTAAACCGTTAAATCAATTAAAATATATAGAAAATAAGTGCTTTCTATTCTACAGTTCAAACCAGATTTAGCCCCAAAAAAGCAGAAAAAACTTTGAAACAGCAGACGCTAATCAGGAACTGCTTTGCTTCATTGGGCAGCTTTATATTTGTTCTCCAACAGCTTTTCAGAAGCCAAAACCTACAGCAAATACAAGCACTGATAAGTATTCGCTAGTTGTCGAACTCTTTCCTGTAAACTTTTAGATGCATTATGTAATCACAAATAAATGCATTGTCTAGAAATAAGAAAGAAATATAGGCAACAACAAAAAATAAGAACAATTCATGTAAGATAGAAGTACTCTCAATATCCAAGAACTACTAATTTGCCATTGTTCGATTACTGAATGTCAAAAAATATCTGATCATAACTAACAATGTCAAACAAGCATCTTCAAAGCGTAAATAACATCTCAATGTAAATTTTTTACAAACTCATCTCAAATGTGAAACTTAAGTACTTAATTATTTTCAACCCAAATCCCATCACAGTCTTCACGAATGCATGGTTCATTGTCATCTGCAACATCAACATCCATTGGTGCTAACCCTCTGCTAGAAGACTGATAATGCATTGCAGTTTCTTCCAACTCTTCACCCTTTGTGTATTCAAAGTACTCCCTACTTGGAGTCGCAAGTACAACACTCCATAAAGGATCTTCAGGAGCTTCAATGTAAAAAACTTGCTTCGCTTGGCTCGCTAAAATAAATGAATCAGATTTGTATCCAATTCTATGGAGGTTGACCAACGTGAATCCAAGATCATCTACCTTGATACCATTACTATTCTCCACCCAATTACATTTAAACATCGGAATTTGAAATTTGTGGTAATCAACCACCCATATTTCTTGTATTACTCCATAAAAAACCATATCTGACACGATAGGATGTTTATCCTTTGCACTAGAAACTTGCATTGTCTTTGCAACTAAGCTGACTCCGGAGTTTTGAACAACTCGCATATCATCACACTCTCTTGTATCATAAGTAACCCCATCAATCAAATAACTAGAGTACTTTAAGACTTGCTTGGAAGGTCCACGCGTCATCCAATTTAATCTTTCGGATACTTGATAAGTGGAATGATCATCAACACGTGCAACCTATATTATTTATGTGATAACTTATTATTTATGCACAGTCATGATAATAAATGTATGCCAATTGTGATAATAAATGAACTCACATGATCAAGCAACCAGGTACTAAACGTTTGGTTATGCTCATCCTGTAACCACCTCTTGGACTTAGCCCTTTGTGGAAATCTTGCATTCAAATATGCCATGTGTTCCCTATTCAAATTATTATTACGAGTAAGCAAACATGTAGATTTAAGAAAACTTAATGAACATATTAGTAAGTGGAAGAAATTACTCAATATAGCGATCAGTGTCAACATCATTTTCCAATACATAACGATGTGCTTGTTGCAACTCATCCTCAGCAATGGATTGCACAATTGCAGCCGACAAAGGTTTAGTAAGTTCTATTTGTCGATTACTTGTAGGGATCCCAATTGTGTGCAAACTACCAAGATAGTCTGAGCAAAATTCAACTGCCTCTTCAGCAATATAACATTCAGTCATGCAACCTTCCGGTCTATTGCGATTTCGCACATAACCTTTCAAAATCTTCATGTATCTTTCAAAGGGATACATGTACCTATACCAAACTGGGCCACATAATTTCACCTCTCGCACAAGATGAACTGTTAAATGAATCATTATGTCAAAAAACGAAGGTGGAAAATACTTTTCAAGTAAACACAATATGATCACAATCTCTCTCTGCAGCTCATCCAACTTTGAGGGATCCATCACTTTATTACATAGCTCATTGAAGAAGAAGCACAAATGAGTGATAGAGTCTCTGACATGTTTGGGCAAGACACCACGTAAGGCCACTGGAAGTAATTGCTGCATTAAAGTGTGGTAGTCGTGTGACTTAAGGCCAACAAGTTTCAAGTCCTTCATCGAAACAAAGTTTTTAACGTTGGATGAGTAACATGTAGGTAATTGCATTCCACACAAAGAATTCAAAATCTTTCTTTTCTCATCTTTTGTAAGGGTATAACATGCTGCTGGCAGAAAAGATTTCTTCTCCCCCATCACTGGATCCAAATCTGTCCTCAAATTCATTTCAGCAAGGTCTAATCTAGCTGCAATTCCATCCTTTGTTTTTTCCCGGAATGTCAAGCAACGTACCGAGAAGACTTTCACAGACGTTCTTTTCTATATGCATCACATCAAGAACATGTCTAACATATAGATGTTTCCAATACTCAAGTTCAAAGAAAATTGATTTCTTTTTGAAGGATGGTTTTACATCATCCTTCGTGGACTGAATCTTCTTTCTCATTTTTCCCCAATGACAATGAATTCCATCGAATTTTTTTAACACTTCATCGCCACTCAATGGTTTGGGTGCAGGGTTGAACTCTTGGTACCCATTAAATGCCTTTCTTTGCCTTCGATAAGGATGATTTGCAGGTAGAAACCTTCTATGGCCTGTGTACGACATTTTCCTGCTATGTTTCAACCTTGTTGAATATGTTTCTTCACCACAAATCGGACATGCGTGATATCCTTTCGCAATACATCCTGACATGTTTCCATATGCAGGAAAGTCATTGATGGTCCACAGCAAGACAGCTCTGAGCGAGAAGGTTTCTTGTCTATATGCATCATATGCTTCAACACCTGTATCCCATAGGAATTTCAAGTCATCGATTAGAGGTGCTAAGTAAACATCGATATCATTTCCTGGTTGTTTGGGACCAGAAATCAACATTGTGAGCATCATAAATTTTCTCTTCATACACAACCACGGGGGAAGATTGTAAGTGATCATTAAAACTGGCCAACAACTATATGTAGAACTCATCATACCATGGGGATTGATCCCGTCAGCTGAAATGGCCAATCCAAGATTTCTTGAATCAGCAGCAAAATTTGGCCACTTGTGATCTACTAATTTCCAAGAAGGTGCATCAGCTGGATGACGTAAGTATCCGTCATTAAGTCTTTTATCAGCATGCCAAGTCAGCTCCTTGGAAAACTCCTTATTCCGAAACATTCGTACAAATCTCGGAATTGGAGGAAAGTACCATAGAACCTTTGCAGGAACTCCTTCCTTTATCGTATCTTTTTGGCCCATCTTCCACCTTGACATCCCACAAGTAGGACAACTGTTCATATCCTCATACTTCTTCCGGTATAAGATGCAATCATTAGGACAAGTATGGATTTTCTCATAAGTAATCCCTAATTCACACAAGCTTTTCTTTGCATCGTAGAAAGATAAAGGCAATTCGTTGTCATCTGGAAGCATTTCTCCTAACAAATTGAGTAGGTCGGTGCAACTTTTGTCACTCCAACTATATTTGGCTTTCAAGTTGAATAATTTTACAACCGCAGATAACCTTGTAAATTTACTGCATCCAGGATATAAAGGTTTCTTAGCATCTTCAAGTAGATTTTTGAATGTGGTTGGATTCTCAGCATAACTATCAAATGCAGCATGTACCATATCTATTGGTTCCTCGGCGTCAAACTTTGGTACATCTTCCCTTTCTTGATCACGATCATTATTTGAGTTCTTCATCGCAGACCTTTCACCATGCCATATCCAAGTATGATATGTCAAATCTATACCATTAGAATACATGTGTGCCCTTATAGTCTCTACCTTTTTCTTCTTCAGATTACCACATTTTGTACATGGACAAGATATTGCTTCCCGATCCTCGGCATTTTTTATTGCAAATTTCAAGAAATACTCTACTCCATGCTCATATTCCCTTGATAACCGAGACTTTGACATCCATTCTTTGTCCATTCTTTTAGTAAGTAACACTATAGAGAATAAAAGATATAATGTTAATATGTATATTTTCAAGCTGATGATAACCAAGACTTTGGCATCCATTCTTTGTCAATTTCAGGGGACGCAAAGCACATCATTGGCAATTTCAGGGAACTTCTTAAAGAGCTTTAGTATTTTCTGATTCTGATTTTTATACATATCATTGGCAATTTCAGGGAACGCAAAACAAATAATCCATCTTCTGTTTCACCAATTGAGCAGCATATTCATTTAAATATAAAACAAATAATTACATAGGTTAGCCAAACATTAACTAGAATAGCCATCAACTGGAGTTGGTAGTAATTTGGTGAGAAAAATGAGGTATAACTCAAAGATCATCACCAAAAAAAAAACAAAAAGGCTGTTATGCCAATTTAAAACAGTTGCCTTGCATGTTCAGGCATAATATATTCTACAGTTTTTATCATGTCAGCATGAACCAGAAAATAAACAAGCATCCACATTTAAACTACAAAATAAAGAATTAAAAAATAATTTTAATAGTCAGTTTAATGGTCAACAACAAGATAAAGCAGTTCATAGAGTTGGCTACAGAATCGCCAAATATTGGAAGAAATAAAATGTCTAAACAGAAGGGTACCTTCTTGAATTTCATATTTTAAATCAACAGAAAGATCTCTTAAACACAAAAGTTAATGGAAAAGTTAATGTCAACCCATGCAAACAAAAAAAAATTATATGTTAATGGAAAAGAAATCATAATTTAAACCAACTTGAATCAAACCCACGACATTAAGTTAATCATCAAAATTGATTTCTAATGATGCTCCTTTAAATTTTAATCTCCATATGGAAATAAGAAACAGGACAATGGGAAATTAAGCGTGCTTCCTCAAAAGCAAAACAAGCATACCTGCTGGCCTCTATCAATGGAAGATGATCATTGTGTGGTTTTTCTATCACATTTTGTACCTGGAAATCCATAAATCATTGCATCATTATCATCTGTTGTACAAGTTTTCCTAGACCATCTTTCTAGGCACATAAACTCATGAAAGGGTGAAGAATCTGAGACATATGAAGGCATCTTAGAGCAGTAGATTGATATTTTGCATAGTGGAAACATATATTTTAAACAAAAATGTATATGAAACTTTAGCTACAGCAAACCTTGTGGTTTTGATAATTCCAATGACAATCAATCCTCAATTCTTACCAAAGAAAATGCAGATTCAGTAACTCTTGACTTTCTGGGGGTTGCTTTTTCAAATTCTGCGGCAATATGACAGTGAGCAGCTCTGGTTTTTTAGCACAAAGAGCTCCTCTGATTACGGCAATATTAGTACATGAAGCTCCTGATGTATAAATATGATTTTTCTGCAGAAAAAGAATATGGTTTTGAGACAAGAATTCATACAGAAAATCATGGATATAAATGAGTGGACATCATAAAGAAAAATAATCAACAGTTAAAGTGATAAGTCAGATTGAAAAATTCCAAAAAGAAGTCACATTTATGTTTTCAATTTAAATAATTTATTTAAGGTGACTTATTTGAGGAAACTAAGGTATGTCGTTGAAATGAGAGAGGATCAGGTGAAGGAGGATTTCAAGAGAGATCGGTAGGAGTTGATGTTCTTGTGAAGATTATTGTGCAGATTTTAGTCGATAATTTGGATTTCGTGTCGTTTAGAGATTGTGAAGAGGCTTTTGGCGTTCTTCATCAGTTCTGTTGTCGAAAGAAGATGAAAGAATTCCCCAGCTTCTAACGAAACCCAAATGCATGAAATCTATGGCGATCATGCTTCAAATGGGCAGCGAGGAAGCAAGATTCTGCGTGATTTCGACGTTTCAGAAGCTGGGAAGAGCTGAATATGAATGGAATTACGTAGTACAGGATCAGGGGTTGACTTTTTCAAGTCACTGTTAAGAGATTTTATCGGACGAGAACTGTACAACAACAAGTCCTTGTGCTCTGCAAGTGCTGCTTCAAGTGTTGGAAACTTCGAAAAAATCTTAGTTGAAAGCCATAAAATCTGGAGCAGTATGCACACTGATCGAGCTTCTCCCAGATTCAAGCCGATCAAAGTGCGATAAAATCATTAGGACCTCTCATATAACATCAAGTAAAAAGTGATTTTTCTTGACAATGAAAATCAAAGTTTTATCAATTTCAACACCTATATCTTAGGACAACCACTTTTCTATCGGATTTATGAGTTCTAAACATAAATTATACAAGATATAGACATGTTTTAACAAGTTCAACAGCTTGTGATACATAGGGTAGCATAGACTAATCCCCAAAATAACTTAGCATCGTAAAATGCAAGTTCAATCATATCTGATCATAACTTGGGATATGCCAATATGTAATACACTCATACCAAAGATGAAGTATATTAACCAATCTGAAAGGTTATACGATCATATTATTATTCATAATATCATCCCAATTGGTGAAGATTTAAACTGAAAGAAAACAAGTTATTTCACAGCTCATAAATCACAAGAAATTCATGCATCATTCAGATGAAGAACTCCAGTAATTAAATTTACTACACAACATCACAAGTACAAATCCTTATGTAAATCACCAACCTAACCAAGAAGTGGAGTACTTTCCAAACTCTGTCGCTACTCTGCTATGGCATGGCTTTCTAATCCATTCACATTTACCACGAAATTGGCAGGAAGGGAATCAAAAAAATCTAGAGAATACTGCGAGGCCTCAAATCTATGTCGTTGGAATCATTTTCCTCTACCCAGCTTGAGTTTCCTCTTCCTATTGGCATTTAAAGATCGACCTGAAAAAATAATTCCAGAGATCCTTAAAAGATTCCATAAAAGAACAGAAAAGTGGAAATGAAAAAAATTAAAAACACAGGCTTCCGCATACTTTGAGGAAACCAATTCTCCAAAGAGAAACAATGGCAAATAAACAAACAAACATACTCATTAAAATGCGACAAGAGTAAAATTCTCAAACAGATAGAAGGCATTCTACTCACCAAATTCTTGCCAGCACTTGCGTAGGATTCGCGACTCTTGGAGGTGAGTCCCGTGAGGGTATACGCATATAAACCCAAGTTGGAAGGAAATTAGAGCTCTTCCACTGGTGGTTGTTCCCTCAAGAAATAAAAGAAGCCGAGGAAATCGATTGCAAATTTAGAGCTCTTGGAGAAGGCTTGTCGGAGATCACTTCAAAATTCGTCTAAGAATCGAGCAAAAATTGACATGGGATTTTCAATTGAAAGAGAGAAAAGGAGAAAGGCTAGGGATCAGACGCGAGAAGAGAAGGAATCGGGAAGCGTTTGATTTAGGGATCGGATCTGGTTAATATTATTTATTTTATGATTTATTTTAAATACAAATAATACATTTTCTACAACACTATTTAAAAAGGGTTGTTATACATGAAAAAAAACGCTAATAAAGACCCCAAAAAAATGCTATTCCACAACGCTTTGTAAATAAAGCGTTGTCTTTCTTAAATAAAAAACATATAACGACAACGCTTTTAGTAAAAAGCATTGTCTTTCAAAAAATTACAACACTTTTCACTAAAAGCGTTGTCTTTTAGGGGTTGTGTTTGTGCATTTTTCTTGTAGTGAACATGAGCTGGCGAAGGTCACGGGTGTGCTAGCTCGCCACGGATACACAGAGGTCTTCGTCGCCAGTCGTGACCATAACCTGCTGACTAACATCAAACTCACCTGCATACTATTTAGATCTAATGAGCCTAGAGGCTCAGCATGCTCTACCCTTTAATAGAAAATACTACATAATAAGGTCGCATGCAAGCACATATCATATAAAAATATCATGAAGTGTCTTATGCATGCATGATCGTGAAAACTTAGCATAATACTGAATCATAAAAATAAATATTGTCGTAATCTTGATCATAACATAATACATAACGTAAATACATAACATAAGCATTGACATGTCATAAATATAAAAATCATTTTTTGTAGGTCATATCAGTGAAGTGCAACCATAAGCGATTGATCAATCTAAAAACCAACGTACGTCGCGGTGAGGTTCACCGAACCTATGGGGCTTCCCTATGTCTCCTATGCCTCTTCACCAAACCTCTAGGGATCCAAAGGCTCATAAACATAAGTGGAAAGGACATCGGGGCCCGTATCCCGACCTCCAGTCCCCTATTTGTCACAAATCACATCAATTTTCCAAAATATTTTCTTCACATGTCATTATATTAACATAAAATACATGTATAAATCATAAACTTAAAAATATCAGCTTCCTTAAATTTGGTCCGTAAATATATATTTAATTTATTTTCCATAAAAGTCATACTTATATCAAAATATACATATACATCCATTAAATATATATTTACGGACTATTTTATTTGTCACTGACTAGTTCGAGTTGCTGCCCCTTAACTAAAGCCCATAAACTTAGACTGGCTCAATAACACTTATCTTGACCCAAAAATATTTAGACTAGTCCAATCACACTTAAAATGACTCAATTAGACTTAGATTGGCCCAATAGTACTTAATCCAACTTATAACTTAGCCCAACCAAATAAAATAACTTAGGCCCATTAACAAATTTAGTCAATTAATAAATTAAGCCCCAATAAATATCTTAAGCTCAATAAGTTTGGCCCAACAACTTGACCCAATAGATTTGGCCCAACAACTTGGCCCACCTAACAAACTTGGCCCAATAAATAAACTTGACCCAATAAACAAACTTGGCCCAATAAACAGACTTGGCCTAATAAACGAACTTGGCCCAATAAACGAACTTGGCCCAATAAATAGACTTGGCCCAATAAACAGACTTGACCCAATAAACGAACTTAACATTTGGACTCCTAAATAAATTACAGGACCCTAAATAAAATAACTCGGACAACCCACTTGCCCGAGCTGCTCACCATGTAGATCACCTTACAATCATCCATCTCTTCACCTAGCCAACACTAGCTCAAGCCACCTTAAACCCAGACCCAAAGGGACCTAACCCAGCCACAAAATCAGTTAACAGTAGCTAAGAGCCAGCCATGACAGAAAACCCAAAACCAAGCCACAATGCATAAAAACGTGAATGATGCATGAAGCTTACAACTTGAGCTACCATATCCACATACAAATGCAACAATACGATTTAATCATAAAAACAGTGAATATATTGATCTAAATGGAAGAGCAAGGAAGAGTATAACATTCCTTTGTGTTTAAAACGCACGAAAAACTTATACGGTTGCTGTTGCGTATATCGGGACTCAGGAATCTCATAACTTTCCAATTCTGGAAGCTCAAATCCCTAAACTGCTGATTTATGCCTCTAAATATCCTCAACTAGCTTCCGATCTCCGAAAAATCACACAATGGTCAAAAGTCAACCCTGGTCAACTTTGGTCAAACTTTGACCGATAAATCGCAAACTTTATTGCGTTCTCACAGCTTCACGGTTTTGAATCTCGACTCAAAACTTGAATATTTGGATCTATCACATTGAGAAGATAAATAATGGTTAGCATGTCGACGGCCGGTGGCTCACCAGAGAAGACGACGGCGCGACGGCGGCATCCGGAGACGATGTCAAAACTTCTCCAAAATTCATGAAATTTGGCAGGCTTGTAGAGCTCAATGAGACAATTCCAACGCACTAGACCACGATTGGAACAGACCAGAGAGGCAGCCGAGATCTGCAAATTTCAAGCGACGGCGGCGTTGATCTTCAAGCTCCGATCTACCCAAATTTCGAACGAAAAATG
Source organism: Henckelia pumila (assembly GCF_033568475.1). NCBI lineage: Eukaryota > Viridiplantae > Streptophyta > Magnoliopsida > Lamiales > Gesneriaceae > Henckelia > Henckelia pumila. Next base: position 73,735,125 of record NC_133121.1, read on the forward strand.
CTACAATATGCTCGGGGAAATGCTCTACACACCTCATAGCATCATATAATACCTTTAAAAACCAACAAAATTGAGCTTAAATCGTAAAAATCAAACCGGAGAAGAAGATGAATAGTATCGCGTCTGAACTTTCGATGATTCCCGGCAATCTAATCGTCCAAACTTCGATTTTTTAGTACCAATAGATTCGTCTGGACCTTGGATATCTAATGACCGTTTGGATTTCTCTGATCTGTGTTTTCTTGAGTGTGTTTCAGTGTGTGTTTTGCTAACTATAACCACTTAATAATTTCCTGACCCGGACTAATTTATTTGATACCCAACTGGTAAAATTAGTCTCTAATCCGATATTTTCTGATATACACACTCAACAACTACTAACACCATATTCTGAAATTATTGAATTTGATCAGTCAATTAAATTTATAATTCCTCAAATTAATTATTGAGTCAAACTTAGACTCTGACCAGTCAACCAAAACTTTGATCAGTCAACTCGATCAAATACTCTTCCCAATAAAAATATCTGACATAAATAATTATTTTAATTGCCAATTAATTTGGTAATAAATTTTTTGGGCGTTACAATTTTAATTCTCCGATGCAAAGAGTATATTTCCCATATTCTATTTCACTTCGTATTTATAAATTGACCTATAATTTATAATTTTAAATTTGATTAAATTTAACATGTACTTATCAAATTTGAAGCCTCGAATAATGCATATAATTTGTTTGGGATGGAAAACCACTCTTCAAATAACTGGTTATGACTTCGGTAGATGAATTCTAAGATTTGTTCGAAAACTAAAGAGACATATGTAAGTTCGTAAAATGCCACATAACTTTCAACTTCAATATCAAAAGCTTATGCTAATTGTTATATGTTTAACTTTTAATAGCGCAAAAAAAATTGCTTGGATTGAAGGTTGGGATCTAACAGAGGTATTTCTAATTATTTTATTTGATCTTTTACTTGCATTTCACTACATCTATCATGATTTAGTTGAAAATTTATTTTAGCATGTCATGTAGAAAGGCATATCAGCGAGAAGAAAGATCGAAGAAAGTGCACTATTTAGGTATGACATTATTATATAATAGGAATAACGAATGATTGTACTGTTCAAAACAATCTAACTCATTACATCATGTTACACATTCATTGACTGATAATTATTCATTCATGTAGAAAAAAGACGAGAGCTGCCAATGATGATGATATAAAAATGGTATGAATAAAAAAAATATTTTGCTAAATCCATTCGATGCAGTAAATTATAATTTTTTGATTATATAAAATATCATACTTTCAGTTTTATAGAGAATACAAGTCAAGAAAGACCAAGGAACAATGTAATCTTGGAATAAAGTAGGTAATATTCCATACATTTTAGATAACAAAATTATTGTTAACAAATTTTATGTTTAATCCCATTTTATTTTATGCAGAAATTATTTTTGATACTTCTTTGCTCAATCCATGTTCTTGAAATTTTACTTGATGTCTCAACGTATTTTAGTGAAATTAGTTACATGTATTACCGGTCTAAATTAGTGACTTTGTTGTATTGGTGTTTAGAGATAATGATTTGTTAGATTTTGTTTAACTTGTTTTTATATCCTTTGTATTTCATGTTTTTCATTGATTTTTTGCTTTAGCTTTTAGTTGCATGTTTGATTTGTATATTTTATTGCATATAATATTGTATTTAATTTATAACATATTATATTAATAAATTTATGTCTTAATAACTTATAGTATATAAAAAACAACATATAATATCATTTACTATGTTGCATACATACATCGAATACATCTATCATTACATTGACATAATCATATTTTAAATTTCATTACGCATTAACAATATATTATGTTCATTTATTATGTTACACAAGCAACGCGTGTTTATATGAATCTAAAAGGTCTTCAAAGATTCATATTGTTCCAAGATTTGCTTCGTAATTTACAATCGAAGATTGAAGGATTTGAGATCCATGGAAATTTAGTTGGAAAGCATGAAACTAATTTTGGAAGTTATTATGATATTTTCCAGGATCAAAATCATCAAGAAAGTGAATAAAACATCAAAGCAAATACTTCAAGAAGGTGCAAGGTTCGAGTGCTCCGTGCGCCCGCGCGTCCGAGTGATTTTTGAAGTGTTGGACAGAGCCCTGTGCGCGCTCGCTCTGCACCTGCGCAAGTTATGCGCGCCCGCGCCTACTTTATTTGACACACACTTCGGCGTGTTTGTGTGCGTTCGGGGATTTTTGATATATTTTGATATATTATGTTATTTTGAGTTGTAAGGCTCGGGATTAATTTGATATTAATCCGAATTTATTTAATTTTAATCCGAGTATATTTAATTTGGGAATATTTAGAGTTTCAATTTAAATTCTAATATTCTTAAATTATTTAGGATTTAAATTGAATTAAAATAAGGGCCGAGGACCAAATTGCAATTATTGAAAAGATGAGGGACTAAAGTGCAATTTTTGTTGAAAGTTATCAGATTTTAATTGTAAGACTCAGCATGTGCACGTGTAATTCCTTCTCAATTCAGAAATCAAGAACAGAGCCGTTCCTCTTTATTTGTTCTTTGAAACTTTGAGTTTCAATTTGCCGTAACTTTTGAACCGGTTATCCGATTTTGATTCCGTAAATTGTTCTGGAATCCTTACAATGAGGGCTTCGGTCTCGTGTAAGTTTTATGTTATGTTATTTGGATTTCAAAATCAGTAAGGGCAGATATCAGATGTTGAGTTTTCGATTATGTTTATCGACGTTTATGCGATTCTATATCGAAACCGGATTGATGAGTTTGTGTTATTTGTATCCAATCTTGATTCCAGCATGTTAATCAATTTTTATAGCTATTGAGATGAAGTTTTGAATGATATATCAGCTGGTTTTCTTGATTGAGAACACGTACATATGGTTTGAATAAAAAAAATGGTTTCGGGATTACGTCGGTTACCGATTTTCAATCGCTACGCCGTTTAATCGAGTTTTTGGACTGTTTTGTTATTCGATAGCTAAGCTGAAACATTATCTTGATGATGTGAATGTTATGGAATTTTATTCTTCCATTTCAGTCGAGTTTGAAGGCTAAACGACACAAGACGTCGACTTGAACGAAAGAATAAAGAGTGGAGGTTTGAAATGCGATTGATTGATGAATTCTTGATGGTTTTGACTCGTTTCTGAAATGATAGATTGAAATGAAGTTTGATATATTTATTTTGGTTGTATCTTTCAGATTTGAAGAGTTTAGAATCAAAATAAACGAAGGTATAATGACGACATCGCAAAGTAGGGACTTTGAAACTCAAGAACGACTAATCTTGAGTTGGCCCGCAAAAACCACATACTTGTTTATGTTTTTGATTTGATTGTGATGTTGTCGATCCATCACAAGTATTGGATCTTTATATTCGAGTTGATATGATGCTATATTGAATTGATTCTATGCCAAGGTTGCTGTTAACATTATTTGCGAGTCGGTTACGAACTCGTTAGATGGATATCCATGTCAAGATCAGTTATGAATCTTGATGGCTTTGAAGTTATGTGAATCAATTCGTTTGTAAAGCGTTTACGTACTCTATTTGTTGAGTCGAGTTTAAATAGAGTTAAGATGATTTATTTAACGCTTTCTATATGTTGGTTATACTAAGAATTGTTTCTCACCGGAGTTTATCCGGCTGTTGTCTTGTTTTGTATGTGTGCATGACAACAGAAGGGGCAGGATCTAGTCATCGACGTCATTGACAGCTGGGAGAGAGTCTAGCACGTGAGGACTCAGGTTGTAGATGATGTCTTGAACTTTAGAAGCATGAAACTTTAGTCTAGTTGGTTTTGAATTACATGTGTAAAGTTTGAGATAATTGATGTTTTTTACGATCTTTAGCGACTTGTTTGATGTAAATAAATGCATGTATAAATGATTATGACCTTGTTTATGAGTATATGCATGTTTTGGACTTGATATATCATGATTTGGATCGAATTTGATGATTGGAAGTGATAGTGCTCGAGTTTGACAGCAAAATGTATTTCTGCAGATTTCTGGAATTTGAAGCCCGCTCGATCCACAGAAGTTGACGGATCGAGCGAGGCCAAATTATGTTCCATCCGAGAGTTGAGCATTTGTGCTCGCTCGATCGGGTGTTTTTCACCGATCGAGCGAGGCACTGATTTTATATAAAAAAAAAAATTTACTTGGCTCTTGGTTTATTAATTGATGTTTAATGAATGTTAATTGTTCATTAATTGCCCTAAGATGAGATTAGCAACCCGAAGTCCCCACAACAGGTGGTATCAAAGCGATAAGTTTCTTGGACTGAGACTAGATGAGCGGGGTAGATCGAGTCTTCTGTTCTGATTTATTTATTGCTTTCATAATTGTATGGTATATGATTTATTGATTACAGATATTAAATTGTCACATGATGCTATGATAATTTAGGAAGAATATGCTATACAATGTTTTGAGTTACATGCTATCCTGGTTATATGATGGAAGTAATAGCATGTATTATGAGGATGAATCGAAACTCGATCTTTTATGAAGGCAATCTGGACTGTAACAGACTTGTTGTAATTGAGATTGAACTGTACACTAATCTGTTTGATTATCAGATATGCCTCCCCGACCAGCACCGAGAATTAGACAGATGTTGGCTACAAATCAGCCTGAACAGACGAATGCTGCACAGGTCCCAGTGACAGTGTCTGAACATGGACAGGGTATTACTTATACTGATGAGTTTAGTGATGCTAATCCGATGGAGAAACTTTTGAAATGATTCCAGTAATTCTAACCACCGAAGTTGCAAGGAACTGAGAATGCTGTGGAATGTGAAAATTGGCTGGAAGATATTGAGCAGTTATTCGAGTCCATTGATTATTCAGATGATCATCGTGTGAGACTGATTATTCATCAACTGCATGGACTTGCCAAAAGTTGGTGGATAGCGACGAAGAAAGCATTGGAGAACCAAGGTACTGTTATTATCTGGTCTGTATTTCAAACTGCTTTCTACTAGCGTTTTTTTCCTGTGTCTTATCGCAAGGACAAAGGGGCAGAGTTTGCGAGTTTGCAACAAGGACAGTTAAATATCGAAGAATATGTTGCCAAATTCACTAGCTTGTTGAAGTTTGCTCCACATATCGCTGTTAGTGATGAAACTCAAGCCGATCAATTTATCAATGGCTTGAATCCTGATTTGTTAACACTTTTGAATTCGGGAAGACCGGATACCTTTGCTGATGCTCTGAATCGAGCAAAGGGTGCAGAAGCAGGGATATTGAAACAACGAGGAGCACAGTTTGTGCCACAGCCAGTGAGACAGTCCCAAGAACAACCACAGATTCCACCGCCACCTCGATTTGAAGCTGGAGGTAGTAGTAGTGGAAAGAAGAACTTCTTTAAGGGCAAGAGCAAACAATTCAAGAGATCTGGTGGTAGTAGCTCTTCGAGTTCAGGTAGTTTCCGACAGTCTAGGGCTGGACAGAAGTCTGATGTGTATTGCACCAAGTGTGGTGGACGTCATACCAATGAACAATGCCGAGGTGTATTTGGAAGCTGCCATATTTGCAATAAGATGGGACATTTTGCACGAGTGTGTCCACAACGAGGTTCTGAAGGTGCACAAGGTACCGGATCATCGAGACCGGTAGGTCAATCTACATCTTCTGTTCACTCTTTTCAACCACATCCTGCAGCACCGAGTAGAGGAGGAGGTCAGACAGTGAATCAACCTCCCAGGCAACAAGCACGAGTGTTTGCATTGACAGAAGAGCAAGCACAAGCAGCACCGCACGATGTGATTGCAGGTAACTGTTTTCTTTCTGGTTATCCTGCTTATGTCTTATTCGATACTGGTGCGTCGCATACCTTCATATCTGAACAATTTTTTACGTTGTATTCATTACCTGTTGAGTCATTAGCTACTGTAGTGTCTATATCTTCACCTTTGGGAAAAGGTATAGTATCAGTGAAGTCTGTTAAAAATTGTGTACTACAGTACGAAGGTAATGAAGTTGAGCTTGACTGTATCGTTCTTGGTTTATCTGATTTTGATTGCATAATCGGTATCGATATGCTAACCAAATACAGAGCAACAGTGGACTGTTTTCAGAAGATTGTGAAGTTCAGGCCTGATATGACTGATGAGTGGAAATTCTATGGTAAGGGATCACGAGCCAGAATTCCTTTGATATCTGTTCTTTCTATGACTGACTTGTTACAGAAAGGGGCGGAAGGATTCCTTATTTATGCAGTTGATATATTGAAGACTAGTCCGACATTGATGGATATACCGGTGGTGAGTGAGTTTGCAGATGTATTCCCTGATGAGATTCCAGGATTGCCACCATACAGAGAGGTAGATTTCGGTATTGAATTGATGCCAGGTACACAGCCGATATCGAAAGCACCCTACCGTATGGCACCGATTGAATTAAAAGAATTGAAAGACCAACTCGAAGATTTGTTGGCCAAAGGATATATCAGACCAAGTGTATCCCCATGGGGTGCTCCGGTATTATTTGTTCGAAAGAAAGACGGATCAATGAGATTATGTATTGACTACTGGAAATTGAACAAAGTAACGGTAAAGAATCGCTATCCTTTACCTCGTATCGATGATTTATTTGATCAATTGCAGGGATCGTATATTCAAAGATTGATCTACGATCCGGATATCATCAACTGAGGGTTAGAGACGAAGACATTCCTAAGACTGCATTTAGAACCAGGTATGGCCATTACGAATTCATAGTCATGCCTTTTGGTCTAACGAATGCACCGGCAGTTTTTATGGGATTGATGAATAGAGTATTTCAAAGATATTTAGATGACTTTGTGATTATCTTTATCGATGATATTTTGATATACTCTAAGAATCTGTGTGAACATGCTGATCATCTCCGAACTGTATTGAGAATATTAAGAGAAGAGAAATTGTATGCCAAGTTATCCAAATGTGAGTTTTGGTTGCAGCGAGTTGTTTTTCTTGGTCATGTAATTTCAGAAGATGGCATTACAGTTGATCCGAGTAAGGTTGAAGCTGTGATTAGTTGGCAGAGACCGACATCTGTGCCAGAAATTCAAAGTTTTATGGGCTTAGCAGGTTATTATCGTCGATTCATTTGAGATTTTTCATCTATAGCGAAGCCTATTAAACAGCTTACATAGAAGAATGCACCATTTATTTGGTCTGAAGCATGTGAAAGAAGTTTCGTCGAACTTAAGAAGAGATTGACGACAGCGCCGATTTTAATAATCCCTACAGGTACTGGTGATTTTGTTGTTTATTGTGATGCTTCTCACCAGGGTTTGGGATGTATTTTAATGTAGAAAGGACATGTTGTCGCTTATGCTTCTCGACAACTTAAACCACATAAAGTCAGGTATCCGATTCATGATCTTGAATTGGCTGCAATCGTCTTTGCATTGAAGATCTGAAGACATTATTTATATGGCGAGAAGTTTGAAATCTTTTCTGATCACAAAAGTCTGAAGTATATGTTCTCACAATCTGAATTGAATATGAGACAACGACGATGGCTTGATTTGTTGAAGGATTTTGATTGTGAAATCAAATATTATCCGGGAAAATCTAACGCAGCAGCGGATGCCCTAAGTAGAAAGGTATGTGCTTTATCCTTGTCTACGATAGGTGTATCTAATTTGATTGAAGATTGTTGTAGTTCTGGATATGTATTTGAGATAGATAAAAGGCCAATGAGAGTTTATGCAATCAGTGCTGAGCCAGAGTTATTGATTCATATCAAAGAAGCACAAAAAGACGATCAGAATGTGCAGAAGTCGATTGAAATGATTCGATCAGGACATCAGTCTGAGTACAAGGTTAGTAACGATGATATCTTGTATGTGAATGATCGAGTATTTGTTCCCGATATTGCAGACTTGAGACAGAATATTTTGAAAGAAGCCCATTGTAGTCGCTTCAGTGTTCACCCTGGAGGCAGAAAGATGTACAACGACTTGAAGAATCAGTACTGGTGGAAACAAAAGAAGTCTGATGTGACTGAATTTGTATCTAAATATTTGAATTGCCAACAGGTAAAAGCGGAAAGAAAGAAACCGGGTGGCTTATTACAGAGTTTATCGATTCCTGAATGGAAATGGGATCACATTTCCATGGACTTTGTAACGAAGTTGCCACGATCATCTCGAGGATGCGATGTTGTTTGGGTGATCATCGACAGTTTGACGAAATCTGCGTGCTTTATTCCCTATCGAATGACTTATCGTCATGATCAAATGGCAGATCTCTATATTCGAGAAGTGGTAAGATTACATGGTGTGCCAAAGTCGATTGTATCTGACCGAGATCCGAGGTTTACTTTGCACTTTTGGCATAGCCTACAGGAAGCTCTAGGTACGTGTTTACATTTGAGTACTGCTTACCATCCTCAAGCTGACAGTCAATCTGAACGAACTATTCAGACGCTTGAGGATATGCTGAGAGCTGTAGTACTTGATTTTGGTGTTACATGGCAAAATTCTATACCACTTGTGGAATTTTCTTATAACAACAGTTATCAGACGAGTATAGAGATGACACCATTTGAAGCATTATATGGGAAGAAGTGTCAATCGCCTTTGTATTGGGATGATGTTTCTGAGGTACCTGAGTTAGGGCCAGATATGATCAGATAGATGACTGAGAAAGTGAAATTGATACAGCAGAGAATGAGAACAGCGCAGCATAGACAGACGAGATATGCAAATGTACGACGACGGCCGTTAACTTTTGATCAGGGAGATAGAGTGTTTCTGAAAATTTCACCGTTCAGGGGCACAGTTCGATTTGGCAAACGAGGAAAATTATCTCCGAGGTATATTGGGCCGTATGAGATTCTTGAGAAGATAGGCAATCTAGCTTATCGACTCGCTCTTCCTATGTCTTTATCTGGGATACATGATGTCTTTCATGTATCGATGTTGAGGAAGTATATATCTGATGCGTCTCATGTGATTCGATCTGATGAAGCTGAGTTGGATGATACTCTTTGCTATTTCGAACGACCTATTCAGATTCTTGATAGGAAGACGAAGCAACTCCGAACGAAGACCATTCCATTGGTGAAGATTCAATGGAATCGACACGGAGTTGAAGAAGCAACTTGGGAAGTCGAAGAAGATATGAAGCAAAGATTTCCTTATCTATTTCACTGATGTGAGTTCTTATTCAGTTTTTAATTATTCTTTATTCTTATGAGCATGCGGACTGCATATCTATACTGTTTATGAATTCGAGGACGAACTCATGTCTTAGTGGGGGAGAAATATAAGGCCTGGGATTAATTTGATATTAATCCAAATTTATTTAATTTTAATCCGAGTATATTTAATTTGAGAATATTTAGAGTTTCGATTTAAATTCTAATATTCTTAAATTATTTAGGATTGAAATTGAATTAAAATAAGGGTCGAGGACCAAATTGCAATTATTGAAAAGATGAGGGACTAAAGTGCAATTTTGGTTGAAAGTTATCAGATTTTAATTGTAAGACTCAGCATGTGCACGTGTAATTCCTTCTCAATTCAGAAATCAAGAATAGAGCCGTTCCTCTTTATTTGTTCTTTGAAACTTTGAGTTTCAATTTGCTGTAACTTTTGATCCGGTTATCCGATTTTGATTCCGCAAATTGTTCTGGAAACCTTACGATGAGGGCTTATATCTCGTGTAAGTTTTATGTTATGTTATTTGAATTTCGAAATCAGTAAGGGCAGATATCAGATGTTGAGTTTTCGATTATGTTTATCGACGTTTATGCGATTCTATATCGAAACCGGATTGATGAGTTTGTGTTATTTGTATCCAATCTTGATTCCAGCATGTTAATCGATTTTTATAGCTATTGAGATGAAGTTTTGAATGATATATCAGCTGGTTTTCTTGATTGAGAACACGTACATATGGTTTGAATAAAAGAAATGGTTTCGGGATTATGTCGGTTACCGATTTTCAAACGCTACGCCGTTTAATCGAGTTTTTGGACTGTTTTGTTATTCGATAGCTAAGCTGAAACACTTATCTTGATGATGTGAATGTTATGGAATTTTATTCTTCCGTTTCAGTTGAGTTTTAAGGCTAAACGACACAAGACGTCGACTTGAACGAATGAAGAAAGAGTGGAGGTTTGAAATGCGATTGATTGATGAATTCTTGATGGTTTTGACTTGTTTCTAAAATGATAGATTGAAATGAAGTTTGATATATGTATTTTGGTTGTATCTTTTAGATTTGAAGAGTTCAGAATCAAAATAAACGAAGGTATAATGACGACATCGCGAAGTAGGGACTTTGAAACTCAAGAACGACTAATCTTGAGTTGTCCCGCAAAAACCTCATACTTGTTTATGTTTTTGATTTGATTGTGATGTTGTCGATCCATCACAGGTAGTGGATATTTATATTCGAGTTGATATAATGCTATATTGAATTGATTCTATGCCAAGGTTGCTGTTAACCTTATTTGCGAGTCGGTTACGAACTCGTTAGATGGATATCCATGTCAAGATCAGTTATGAATCTTGATGGCTTTGAAGTTATGTGAATCAATTTGTTTGTAAAGCATTTACGTACTCTATTTGTTGAGTCGAGTTTAAATAGAGTTAAGATGATTTATTTAACGCTTTCTATATGTTGGTTATACTTAGAATTGTTTCTCACCGGAGTTTATCCGGCTGTTGTCTTGTTTTGTATGTGTGCATGACAACAGAAGGGGCAGGAGCTAGTCATCGACGTCATTGAAAGCTGGGAGAGAGTCTAGCACGTGAGGACTCGGGTTGTAGATGATGTCTTGAACTTTAGAAGCATGAAACTTTAGTCTAGTTGGTTTTGAATTACATGTATAAAGTTTGAGATAATTGATGTCGTTTACGATCTTTAGCGACTTGTTTGATGTAAATAAATGCATGTATAAATGCTTATGACCTTGTTTGTGAGTATATGCATGTTTTGGACTTGATATATCATGATTTGGATCAAATTTGATGATTGGAAGTGATAGTGCTCGAGTTTGACAGCAAAATGTATTTCTGCAGATTTCTGGAATTTGAAGCCCGCTCGATCCGCAGAAGTTGACGGATCAAGCGAGGCCAAATTATGTTCCATCCGAGAGTTGAGCATTTGTGCTCGCTCGATCGGGTGTTTTTCACCGATCGAGCGAGGCACTGATTTTATAAAAAAAAATAAAATTTTTACTTGGCTCTTGGTTTATTAATTGATGTTTAATGAATGTTAATTTTTCATTAATTGCCCTAAGATGAGATTAGTAACCCGAGGTCCCCACATGAGTCTTACAATTCTATTAGGAAACTTCTAGATGATATCTTTGATATCTTTTGAAATATTTTTGCATTATCTTTAGGATTTTGGAATTATAATCCAACTAGAAAATCTTTAGTCTAATTCTATTAGGATTCCTAGTTTATTTCTTTTATATATTGTAAAATTTTCATTAATGAGAGACAGATTATTATGAGTTATTGAATTATTGATTTTTATCAATTCTTAAAATTCTTTTTAGAATTTTGTCAAATCTTTGCTTTGTTTTTATCAAAATCAAACTTATCAAAGTTTAACAACTTTGTGGCGTTTGTCAATTGATTATACTCATGGATTGTCAGAAACAAGTTTTCTGAAGGTTCCGTTGTGATTGATTGTTTTCTTCTCGTGATTATCTGTTGCTAATTTCAAGTAAATTAGAGGTGGATATCCGAAAAATTACTTGTTCAAAAGGTCCAGACAAAATTAAAGAATCTTTTTTGTTAGAACCTAATGAGGGAGGTATTTAGGTTCTATTGGCAACTTTATCAATTTAAAGCGATTATGCAAATACGCAAGCAGAAGACTTAAAGCAATAAAAAATAAATGCGGTCAATAAATGCGTAAAATAATAAAACGATAAATGAGATAGGATATGTTTATGGAAGTTCGACGATAAATCATCTACGTCTCCCCTTCTTGGTTAAGATCGATTAACCAAGGATCCACTAGCACCTCAACGTCTTGGACTTGATGGCTCCAAGGATAGCCGTACAACTCAATACGATCACCGCGTCGATACAACTCGAACACTTGGCCTTAAGGGCTCCAAGGATAGCCTCAACACAACACACTTGGCTTCATACTCAAGTGTTTACAACAATTGTACAACACACTTAGCTTCACACTCAAGTTATTACAACAATCACACAACCAACTCACAAATGAGTTTTACAAACAACTCTAGATTTTTGAATATATCACACAAACACTTTGATAGAGAGAAGATTGCTTGCAAAGAAGATAAGAAATGAGTTGGGATATCTCCAAATGATCTTGGAAGGCCTCTATTTATAGTTGGCAAGGATTTGAATCTGATTTTGTTGCATGTAGCGTGTGTTGGGAAGTCAAGGAGTAGACAAAAAAAATGTTCGGCGCCGATGCCTGCTTCCACCCAGCACTGAGCGGATTTTGTGAAAAAATCATATCTCACAATCTAACCGTTGGATTGATCTGAAATTTTGACTGAAGCTTTAAAACATCATAGTATGCATTCGGAACTATAAAGATTTGATTTAAACAAGTCAAACATTTCCAGTAATTTTTGGAATTCTCTTCATCATGTTTTCGCTTCTTGTTCTGCGCGACACATTTGAAAAATTCATATCTCTCAATCCATCTGTTGGATTGATCTGACATTTGGACATAAGGTTTATAACATCCTGATATTGAATTTGATCGTTGGAGATTTGATTTAGATGTCTCAAATATGTCCAATAATTTTTGGAATTTGATTCTTCATCCTTCGCTTCATGTTCTGCAGAAATAGGTACTGCGCAACTTTTGTGGAAAAATCATAACTCCATATCTAGCCGTTGGATTGCTATGAAATTTTAATATAAGTTTGAAAACATCCTGATCTTGACTATGACTGGTGGAGATTGGATTCTGATTGATCAAAAGTTTCCTTGCAGAAGTAGGTACTGTGCGGGGCATATTTGAAAAAAATCATATCTCTCAATATAGCCGTTATATTGCTCTCAAATTTGGATAGCTGGTTTAAAACATCCTCATCCGGATTATGATCAGTGGAGATCTGATTTCAATGCATAGAAAATTCCCAGTAATTTTCGAAAGTTGCTGCTCTATACTTTGGCTTCTTCTTGTCCTTTTCTTCATATCCACATAACAATGTTCCATCCATTCAATGAGCAATAAGAGACTTCATAAATACATTTATAGCTTCAAAATGGCTTCAAAGAATTTATTTGTCAATAAATCTAATCTGAAAAATCTCACTTTAAATGGTTAGTAACAATTAACCGAGTTTTGTAATCATCAAAACATAATATTATGAGACTTGTTAATACATTAAAAATATTAATCTCATAACACGAGATTTGTATGCGTTTAAGGCGTAACAATCTCCCCCTTTTTGATGATCACAAAACTTGATTAAATAGGAGAAATAAATGTACAATATTAAATAAACAATTTAAATTTGCACAATAAAATAAAACTATGCAAAAAATCCCCCTCAATTAAATAGTTAGTTAAAACAATTTGTTTATCAAATAACCAATTTTATTCTCCATGCATTTAACCATACTAACCCTCCCTCTTAGTTAAAGTATTTAACCAAACTAATTCTCCCCCTTTGTGATAATCAAAAAGACTGGAAAAGTAAATGCATAACAAGAGAATTGAAATATGATTTCTAAAATGCAACACATAAATTTTACATAAAATATGAGCTTTATAACTTTGAATAAATACAATTAATTTGTATTATCCAAAATTAAGTTGCTTGAATTTTATTATTAAGCTCCCCCTTAATATGACATTAAATTTCAATTTTTGTACACATGCGATTACAACTCAATCATGCCAAGTTTACCACGCAAACGAATAAAAGTATTTTCATCTAGTGGTTTTGTAAAAATATCGGAAATTTGATTTTTAGTGTCAACATATTGAAGTTCAACTTCATTTCGTTCGATGTGATCACGAATAAAATGATGACGAATGTCAATATGTTTGGTGCGCGAATGTTGAATCAGATTCTTTGTAAGACATATGGCGCTAGTGTTGTCACAGAAAATAGGGATTTTGGAAAAAGATACACCATATTCGAGCAATTGATGCTTCACCCAAATAATTTGCGCACAACAACTACCGGCAGCCATATATTTGGCTTCGGTCGTTGACAACACAACACAATTTTGTTTCTTTGAAAACAAAGAAACTAAACAATTTCCTAGAAAGAAGCAAGTTCCACTTGTGTTTTTTCTGTCCACCTTATATCCACCAAAGTCGGCATTACAATACGCTTTTAAATCAAAGAAAGAATTTTTCGAATACCACAAGCCGAGATTTGGAGTATTTGAAAGATATTTGAAAATGCGTTTTAAGGCAAACAAATGTGATTCCTTTGGACATGATTGAAACCGTGCACACAAGCAAACACTAAACATAATGTCCGGCCTACTGGCATTAACTAATAGTAGGGAGCCAATCATACTACGAAAGGAGGATTGATCTACAGATTTACCATTTTCATCCTTGTCGAGTCTGATTGCAGTGCTCATCGGTGTGGATGATGATTTTGTGATCTCCATCCCAAACTTCTTTAGAATCTCTTTTATGTATTTGCTTTGGTTCACAAAGAACCCATCCTTGCACTGTTTGATTTGCAATCCAAGGAAATAGTTAAGTTTCCCCATCATGCTCATCTCAAAATGATCCTGCATCAACTTAGAGAATTTTTGACAAAGAGTTTCATTAGTAGAACAAAAAATTATGTCATCAACATAAATTTGTACAATCAATAAATCATCTTTGACATTTTTGATAAATAAAGTAATGTCAATCTTTCCTCTCGAAAAACCATTTGAGAGAAGAAAAGTTGATAGTTTTTCATACCAAGCTCGATGAGCTTGTTACAAACCATACAATGTTTTGTTTAGTCTATACATATGATCAGGAAATAACGAATCAACAAAGCCATCAGGTTGTTCAATATATACTTCCTCTTTTAAATCACCATTTAAAAAGGCACTTTTAACATCCATTTGAAATAATTTGAAATTCTTAGAGCAAGCAAAAGCAAGTAGCATGTGAATGGATTCTAGTCTAGTAACAGGCGCATAAGTTTCATCATAATCTACGCCTTCTTCTTGACTATTTCCTTTTGCTACAAGTCTAGCTTATTTCTATCAACACATTTAGGTTCAACATGAGAAACAAAGTCAAGATGATTGCAAATATTGTTAAGAGAAGAACGAGTGGTTACTCCCTTTGAAGGACTGCCGATAATAAGATTCATTGGGTGATCTTTGTGAAATGTCTATTCCTTCGAAAGTGATGTTTCCTCAACAGAAACATCTATATCATTTAGGCTTCAGGAGGCTATCTCTTCTTCGAGTAAATCTACGTCATCATTGTTAGTACGAGAAACTATAGACATAGATTCATCAAAAATTACATTCATGGATTCTTCGACAAGTAAGGTGCGCTTATTAAATACTTTATAAGCCTTACTCGTAGTAGAATACCCAAGAAAAATAACTTTGTCAGATTTGGGATCAAATTTTCCAAAGTTGTCCTTACCATTATTATGGATATAGCATTTAGATCCAAAAGCCCGAAAATATGAAATGTTAGGCTTTCTCCCTCTCCATAATTCATATGGAGTTTTCTTGAGAATGAGCCTTATTGATACACGATTGATGATGTAACATGCAGTGTTCATTGCTTCAGCCCAAAAATATATTGGTAGAGAATGCTCACATATCATGGTCCTTACAATCTCTACAAGTGTCCTATTTTTCCTCTCAACGACCCCGTTTTGTTGAGGAGTCCTAGGACAAGAAAAATTGTGACAGATGCCTTTTGCTTAACAAAAATTTATAAAATTTTCATTTTGAAATTCAGTCCCATGGTCACTACGGATCTGTTTGATAGAAATATTTTTCTCATTCTCAACTCGTTTGACAAAGTTTTTAAAATAATCAAAGACATAATTTTGGTGGGCTAAAACCAATGTCCATGTGTAACGTGAGAAATCATCCACAATGATAAATGCATAAAGCTTCCCTCCTAGCCCAGCGTTCCTCGAGGGACCACATAAATCTAGGTGGAGAAGTTCAAGGGGCATAAAAGTTGATACAACATTTTTGATTTTGAAAGATTCTCTTGTATGTTTGCCAAGTTGGCACGCATCACAAATAGAATCTAATTTTAAATTAAATTTTGGCATACCAATGACTAAATCAAATTTCAAAAGTTTTTCAATGGTACTAGGACCAACATGATCTAGTTATCTATGTCAAAGAATGTTATCATCAACATTCAACATTCAAAGATACAAGACTTTTGATATTTGATAAAGATAAATTATTTAAATAAACCTTATATACATTTTCACTTCTATATCCTTTGAAATTTATGGATTTGTCAGTCGTGAGTGATATAGTGCAGTGTTGGGGAGTGAATTTGACTTCATAACCTCTATCGCACAATTGACTTATGCTTAGTAGATTATGTTTATGTAACACCCAGTATTTTTAGTACGTAAATTCGCCTGCATAATTAGGGATTTTATTTATTTATAATTTTAGATTATGGGTTAAATATTTATGTGAAATTATTTGTGCATGTTTTAAGTTTTTTTTAAGAATTTAACCCATAATTAGTGATTTTCATGAATTATGGAAATTTAATTATTTTATCGCGTAGATGGGACCGTGGACGGACGAGATGACAACTTTCTACCGAAATTATTTTATGAGTCTTTTAGGAGCCCAAAAATATTATTTTGAGTTTTATTTTCTCAAAATTATCAGTATTTAATTTTATATAATTTTAGGAGTTCATTTTTATCCAAATTTAGCCAAAATATTGACTTTTAATTACCTTTAAAATTCCCTAAAATAAATATTTCGGGATTTTAATTAATTGTTATGTTAGTTAGTATTTTTAAAAGTTAAGATTATCTTATTTATGTTATTATCTCCCTATATTAGTTATTAAAATCCTATCTACCAAAATTAAATCCTAAATCTACCCCAAACCTCACGTTCAATCCTTTTCTCTACAACCTAGCCGCCTCCCTCCCCCATTATTCATCTCCTTCATCGACCAAGTAGTCTCCAAGAAGGACTCCATAGCCTCGATATTTTTGAAGCATCAAGAAAGATTGTTCGTCGTACCGTCGTCCCGGAAAAGTTCTACGCACTTTGCCCTATTAATTCTACGGTGCAAGGCATGTTTTCTTTCACTTTTATTTCACCATATCAGTGTTATATGTGTGTGTTGGGTATGCATCAGTTTTTATTCAAGGATTTTCAAAAAATAATAGAGATGGGTTGAATGTATGCACTTGTTCATGTTTTTGTGAATCATGCTCACGTTTTTGGCTAGGGGGCGTGCATGGCTGCTCGTCAGGGCTGTCAAGGGGTTTGTCGGGGTCCTTAGGCTAGCTTGTCTTGGTCGGTTATGGGCTAGGTAGAGGTCTGGGCGAGCTGGTGCAAGAAGAAGCCATGGGGTGCGCAGGTTAGGGTTTCTGGAAGGGGGGTTCGGCCTTGGGCTAGGGTGAAGGGCTGAGGCCGAGCCAGGGCAGGTTAGGACCGCCCATACGTGGGCTACGTCTGGGCGGTGGCGCTCCGGCCAGGGGCAACCGGAGCTAGCCGGCAGCAGACCAAGAAGGTCTGCTGCTCACGGAGGGTGTTCGGGTGTAGGGTTTTGGGGGATCCGGGTCGGGTTGTTGGGTCCGGGTCGGGTTCAGTAGTCATGGGTCAAGTCTAGTGGGTTCGGGTCCAGGTTAAGTGAGTCGGGCTCGGGTATTTTTTGTAGTGACCCTACCCGGATCCACTACCTAATCAGAGTTAAGAGCATAATTAAACATGCATTAAATAAATCGCTGCGGAAGACATTAAATAAAAACAGACCGGCAGAATATAACCGGTTAAATAAATTCGATTACACAACCCAATCGAATAAATAACCCTAAAGGCAAAACCTACAGCTAATCTTGTTGTCTTCGCTTGGTCACTGGCTACTCCAAGCTCCTGGTGCTCAATCCTGCACCTACACCTGCCCCGTCGAATGGGGTGTCCAGATATACAGAAAAGACTGAACGTGAGCTCTAAGATCAATACGAAAGCACTGGGTAAAACATACAAATATGATGCATGCAAATGATAGGGTATCCATATCTGGGATAACTGTATATAACTGCTTAGTAATGGCGCCTAGGATATGAGTGGTACAACCCGGGGAGAAAACCATGCGTACACTGCTCATTCCTACAGGACGTGGACCGTGTCACCCGATGCTAATTACCCATGACCCGTCAGTCACTGGGCACTAGACATCAACCGTCCAAACAGGGCTGAGGGACCCTACGTGGATCATCTCACAAGATGGACAGGCACAATATGATATGCACATGCTGCATAATAAATGATATACAAAATGCAACATATAAGCATGCAAAACCCGCTGACAATCTCAGTCTGTATTTGCGTACCTTTCTACAGGCAGTTCCTAGCAGTCCCACTCTAGGTTCCAAGCCTACATCAGCTCTACAATGCAAATACCCATGCATCATTCATTAAGCTCTAAAAGCCTTAACTAAGATATTGCATACTCCTAAATAATTTAAGGAGACCATAGCTATACCTGCGTTCGTCGTCAGCCCGGTGATGGCGACTATCTCGCAACTAGGGGCACACCCCTGCTGCAACTCCACAGCTTCGAGCACTGCTCTGCTACACGAGCACTGCCCCGCTACTATGTCAGACACTGTTCGACTATATTAAAATATGTTCCTTACTCCAACTCTAAAATAAGAGTACCCAAAGCCCAAAATAGAGCTACTAGGTCGAAGGAGAGGAATTCGGAATTGGCAAGAAATGAGGAGCTCGGACCCTATATTTATAGACGTTGATCGGAAGTTCCGTTCCTCAATCGGACGTTCCGTTCCAGCAGATCGGAAGCTCCGATGCCACGTGTCAATCTCAACCACATGCAACCACACACCTGTCACCGACAGTCGATCGGAAGCTCCGATTGCTCATCGGAAGTTCCGATCTCCATGCTTCCGATGTGGTTCCGATTTGGTTCCGATGTCACCAAGATCGGAAGCTCCAATCCTGGATCGGTGGTTTCGATCCCACTCGAGTCTTGGGGTCCTCTAAGCCATTTTCGAGTGTCCTGGATCCATTTCTGAACTCCGTTAACCCTTTTGGAATTTCCTTAATCATGTTTTACTTAATCTAAACATGATTACACGATTAATATACTCATTAATCTCTAATCCTGGATACGGGTTACTACATTCTCCCCCCCTTAAAAGATTTCGTCCTCGAAATCTAGGGTAAAACCTCGAGAACGTATAAGAAACCCTTGCTCGAGTGTCTGGTCAAAATAGCTTCCGAAACACTCAGACTCCCGTCGAATTCTCTGCAAGCTTCATTAATGCTGAACCGCATTAACATTTTCCCAGCTGAAAATTTCTGCGCTACTGGTCGACAATCGAACTTCCTTAATGCTAGCGTATCGTAACACTGATACATCTTTCACTCGGACCACGATCTTCCTGACCACGAAGGATACAATACCCGCTTGATCAATATCATCGTCCCAAAGTATTTTTAGACTAACGAAGACCAAGTCATAACCTGACTGGTTTTACTGCATTCGTCGAATCACTAATCAAAACTAACCATCTAATGGTTCCAAAAGTTCCCGGTGCTCAACACCTTTAGTTAGGAAAACACAAATCCCCAACATTGTGCGGACACATTCTAACATGAATCTCGCTTTAAGATAATCCAGTTGACTCAAGTCTATACTTCAACGTAACTGCTCACAATGTTCCCTAGACTGGTTACCCTCCCCACTCTCCCTGAAGCACAACCGGCTTTCCAAGGAATACTGGGAACTTAAACCATCATGTCTAGTACATTCTTTTGTCCACGTTTCTTAGTATAACCTCAACACTGTGCCCTGATGATAACTATCATCACTTGCAATTCATGACGCTACTTCATCTCCTAGCCATTGGCCTGTGAAGTCATGCATACATTGCAATGGAAGTCATCATGCCGCTGATGATCTACATCAGCTCGATCATAGGTTATTCACCTCATGAATTTCAATCGATAGACATCCTCTAGTTAGTTATACATACTCGCAACCACTGTACACACATCAAGACTAAGGCAAGCCCCCAACAATATGCTCGACTGGGACATTCCACAGTGCACAGACATATGGAAACGCTTCCTATTCCATCTCAAAACTCGACAGTCATTGCACCTGGTATAACTCAACTCAGAGTCTCTGATAATACCATCAGCTCATACCAATCTCCCAAGGTTGAACATACTGATCCTGGAACTAAATCCCCACGGATTCTCAATAGTCAAATCGCTCCCTTGCTGAACGCATTATCCTTAGCACTGAAAAGACAAATATTCCTGATGAACACGTCATCCTTGGAATATCGCAATTTGCTTTTTACCAAATTACTTGTCACCTAACCCACGTCCAACTATCGTCCATTGCTAAAGCGCAATATCTTTGACAAATAGTCCGCACGGATGTGACTCATGGCTTGAAAAGAACAAACTCGATCCGTCACAATCTTGCGAAATCTTCAATTCCCACAACAATCTTGTTGGCTGCTAAGTTGAAATTCTACTATCTCTGTCATTTTAGAGACATCGTTCATCACATGCTAGAAGGCTAGTGACACATCTTGCTAGATCTCGAGGATCAGATCCTAGTTAATGTCACACAGATTAGACAACTGATGTTTCCTTGCTAATGTCCATTAGCATTTCCAACTACTCGTCGGATCCAACCACAACGGTACACATAGATGCCCTCACTTAACCGAAATGTCCGGTCAACAATCTTCACTTTTGTTGTTCCATGGAAAACTCTCACAATCAAACAACAACATGATCCTTTCCTGACCTATTGCTATCACTAAGCAATTGATTGTATCAATATCAGTTTCCTTCTTAACAAGAATGCACTATACTGGAAACTAGCAACTTCCTTGCTTGTCTCAACTGTCAAGTTAGCACCTAACTTGATCATACAAGTCCACTTGCAATCGTTCCTGATTACAGCAATCCCAGAAGATTCATCTCTGGCGATCATTGAGATTAAATAACTCAAATCTCCGATTTCTCTGAGATGGTATTCAGTACTCTTCCCATAAGCATTACTCGACAAAATACTATCCCAATTATTTCTTAATTGCTACATCCTGATCAACCCTGATTGGCTCAACCAATCGAATTCGTCGATCTACTAAAGCTTGCACACATCTGGTCAGACGACCACTGATCATTCAACCTGCATGGCTCGGTCAATAAATATGACTCAGCTATCACAAAGAACTATTCCAACGGTGTCAGATCACGGTACATAAGTAGTTTACTTGGCACAAGTCATGCGCTTTTCAGCACTACTAACCGCTGCTTCGTATTCTGAACTTAATCATCCTAACTCTGACAGAGTTAGCCAATAACCACTAGTAGTCACTAGCACAGATCCCGTGCCACCTTAGCACTACTAATCGTTGTCTTGTTCACCCAAGGCAAACATAAACTAAGCCCATTCCATCCCATGGAAAATCCTACGCTCAATCTCTGAAAATATCAGACAGTACTTAGCACAACCACTGGACTCACTATCCTTACCTCGTTCATTCAGAATGAACACCACGGCTTGTCAAGTCCAAGAAGAATAACTAAAGAATCCCAAAGATTTCCACCATCTTCAGACACAATCTTGATTATATCCCTCGCTAAGATTGTTCAACAAATTAAGACCGAGGTAGCCTATCACCATGTCCCACCTGGAATCACCACCGAGTGTATACTGGCATCATGCTTCCCTCATGCCTCAATTAGTCTTATACAATCCTTAGCGTCTGATACCACCCCATTACTGATGAAACCAATCATCGAGGAGTAGTCCTCGTATTCAAGTCAAAGTTTTAAAACAACATCCCATCCAAGTTCTTGGATAAATCCTATTACAGGAAAATTCTAACCACAACTCTGATGACAACCCATAGCCATTGCTGGTAGAATCCGTCCACCTACTAGATCCATACGTCTAGCAGTAACCCAAAGGTTAAAACTTATCTGCTCAAGGTACACACTTGTCAAGGAAATCCCTCCATGACTGGTTAATACAGCAGAATACTCAAACTATATCTCTGGCACACCAGACGATATCAAACCATTGATATCAAAGCTGATATCTAATCCAAGGTCATACCCTATCGTGACTGTCACCAAATCCCTAGACTGAACAGCTTTCCCACCGCCAATCCTGAAGCACATGGCTTTCAGATAACCTCTGAAGTACAAGGACTCCCAGAGTAACACTGGCATAGGGTCGCGCCCCATCACGTCTAGTCATGGTCATATTCCACAACTCTCGGCATATACTGGACCTGGCATCCTGATGAAAATCCATCATCACAAGACTCAACCTAACAAAGGTCAGACAGCCTACTGTTCTAAGGAAACAACCTAGAACAAAGCCCAAATGTTTTAAACCGAACAATACCCTTAATGTCTCTAGATGAGTCCACTCATCGTTGGCACTAACATAGTCCACTGACTAACTAGGTCAATCTTAGGAAAACGCTTAGACTAACCACAAGTCAAACCGTTACAGTCGGCCCACTCAATCCTATGAGTTGCAGCAGTTGAACACTGATCAACTAAAACAATGCCAATCCTAGCAAAATCACTTGCAATCATTCACGAATTGCTGGATAAATAAAACATGTATCATTGCTTCCATTTATGTACAATTTCTCAATTACAATCTCATGTAATACATACAGTATTCAAAATACAATGAAATGTACAATCGAACTTGAAATGATACAACCAAAGTATGATGATTCATTACAACTGAAATACTGTTTACAATTACAATGATACAGTATTTAAATCATCGTACTAGTCTTCGTTTCTTGAGCATGAAGCTTCTAATCGATACACGCATTTGATACAAGCATACTCCCGACCAAGTATCTCTACATGTCCTCCTACGAAGAACTCTGGAGAAATGGCTCGTGATAGCTAACCAGCTATGCTCTGCGTCAGTGCATGTCAGTCGACCTCTTCTGCTCACGATCTACCATCAGCCTTCTTCTTGTAACTACATCATGCTTTTGAACATGAAGTTTCCCGTGTGCCTACCAAACGCATCGATACAAGCATTGTAGTAGCCCGAACCCTAATTGAGTAATTAAAGGATTAATGCTAATCAAATAAATTCGGGATTGGACGGATCGGAAGCTCCGAAGGGACGATCGGAAGCTCCGATCGGGATCGGAAGCTCCGATGAGGATCGGAGGTACCGATGATATTACGTCATCCATGACGTGTGGCTGGATCGGAAGCTCCGATCAGGACCGGAGGCTCCGATCACCCCTATCCGGAGTCATCAAGTGATTTTTTGACACGTGGCAGATCAGGATCTTCGGAAGCTCCGATGACAGGATCGGACGTTCCGATCGAGGTTCGGACGTTCCGATCGAGGATTGGAGGCTCCGATCGTTGTCTATAAATAGAAGGCCGAGGCTTCATTTCTCCTTGCCAATTCCGGATTTCCTCTCTATTTCTAGTCATATTCGAGTTGTTCTAGCCTTCCTAGGCTTGAACTGGGAGTCGTCTAGACGTTCGGTAGTCGTAGCAGAGTTGTGCCCAAGTTCTGGAGGCATCGACATCAAAGGGCTAACGACGGACGAAGGTATAGCTTTTGCTTCCTATAAATATTTAGGAGTATGCTATAGCTTAGTTAAGGCTTTTAGGGCGCTATAATGATAGTAGTATCATTTCGCTGTGTAGGCGGACTTTAGGCTTGGACTTAGAGCTGGTAGTGCCTACCTGGTATTTGAGGTACGAAAGCACTGTTCGAGATATCCTGACTGAGTATGCATGTATTATGTGACCGCATGATTTATATGCCATGATATTATGCTGCATTCATTTGCATCTTGCTGTATCTCCTTCGAGATGTCTGTAGTAGGGTTGTACCCTATCCTGTTAGTGGATGGACTTCCATCGATTTGGGTCCGGCGTATCCACAGTTATCTCGGTATGGGAGCCACCTCCTGAAGCGACGGCACAGCGTGCTACATACCAGGGCCCGGTCTGTCTCTGTTATCTGATCCTTGACCTCGAGTCTATAGGGAGTTCACTTTGCATGCATGTATACTCATACTCTCGCACTGAGCGTTTTATGCTCACGTCTCGTACTCTGTATTTTCTGGACACCCTATTCCATGGGGCAGGTTTGCGATTGGACGAGGAGGGTGGATCCAGGAGGGGCTAGTCAGTGGTTGGCCAGCTGGAGCTTCGTCTAGGTTTTATTACTGTTGTTTGGGTTTATACAGCTATTCGATTTGGTTGTATATTTTTGGATAATTACAGATTCCTTTACTTGGGATTGTATAATGATATTGGTTTCCGCAGTTTTATTCTGATATCTGTTTTATTAAGTTAATTGCATGCATAAGTTCTGTTCAGTAGGTGATCTGTGTAAGGGTCATTACATTTATGGTATCAGAGCATGCAAAAGATTTCTTGGGATTTAGTCTCATCTTGAGGTATTTTTGTAGATGTCAAATCGTGACGACCAGAGTTCTCATGGCAGTGTGGGTGGGCGTTGGGGTGATGCCGACCGGGAGCCTCGTCGAGAACGGCGTCATCGTCACCATGATGACGAGCGTTTCACTGTGCGTCGATTCTTAGCTATGGGTCCTAAGCCCTTAGTTGGAGGTGAGTCTCCGGAGGATGCGGAGAACTGGTTAGACCGCATGGAAACGACTTTTCAGACTTTCCAATGCACCGATGAGCAGAAGGTGGAGACCCTTGGCTATCTTCTGGATGGGCGTGCGCGTAGGTGGTGGAGGTTTACTTCTGCACCTTTTGTTACGGCGAGAGGAGTGGCCACCTGGGCCGAGTTCCGCACAGCTTTCCAAAAGCGGTATTTTCCTCCTGCACTCCGACAGTCGAAGGCAGGCGAGCTACTGAGTCTGCGACAGGGAACCATGTCTATCGATGAGTATCAGCAGAGGTTCTTTGATCTGCTATCCTATTGCCCCGAGATTGCTGATAGCTCAGAGATGAAGTATAATCTGTTCCTTCAGGGCCTTAACCCTGAGATCCATGACCGTGTGGCGGTTGGTGACGACATGCCCTACGAGGGTTTGGTGAGCCGTTGTCACCAGGCGGAGGACAGCATTCGGCGGAACAGGTCTTTCTCTCAGTCGAGACCTGCTAGTTCTTTGGGTCCCCGTGCCCAAACTTTCAAGAAGTCTGGATCTTCTTCTTCCTCTGGTTCTGGGGGTGTTGTCCGTTTTGGTAAGAAGGACAAGTGTGATCACTGTGGGAAGAACCATCCATCCGACAAATGCCGTAGAGCTTCTGGAGCTTGTTTCCGTTGTGGAGAGACTGGTCATATCCGGAGGGATTGTCCACTGTCTGGGGGAGGCGGTTCTGGATCTGGTTCAGGATCTGGTTCTCAGGCTACCGTACAGCAGAGGTCGCAGGGACAGTCTGCTGGGAGTTCTCATTTGAGGCCACGAGCTTCTGGCCAGGTGTTTGCCCTGAGACATGATCAGGCTGTGGAGGAGAATGAGAAAGTCATCGCAGGTACATTTATGCTTTATGGTATACCTGCTCTTGTACTTATTGACACTGGTGCATCTCATTCCTTCATTTCTGCACGTTTTGTTAAGAGGCATAAGTTACCATGCATTGCACTAGACGTAGTGATGTCTGTTTCTACTCCGACGGGCCAATCTGCTTTGGCTAAGCGTCTAGTGATGGGTTGCCCTTTAGAGTTCGAAGGGAACATTCTGTTAGCGAATCTCATGGT
Organism: Henckelia pumila; assembly: GCF_033568475.1. Classification (NCBI taxonomy): domain Eukaryota; kingdom Viridiplantae; phylum Streptophyta; class Magnoliopsida; order Lamiales; family Gesneriaceae; genus Henckelia; species Henckelia pumila. Next base: position 73,761,090 of record NC_133121.1, read on the forward strand.
CCTGGCGATGGACGACTTTGATTGCATTCTGGGAATAGATGTGCAGACTACCTATCGAGCTTCAGTGGACTGCTATCAGAGATTAGTACGCTTTCATCCGGAAGGGAGTGAGAGTTGGTTTTTCTATGGTGAGGGAGCGCGACCCCTGATGCCTTTGGTATCAGCTTTGAGAGCCTGTCGAGCTCTAGAGTCTGGCGGGGAAGGCTACCTTATCTATGCAGTTGATTTGTCCGCTGAGAGTATTGGGATAGAGAGCATTCCTGTTGTGGATGAATTTCCAGATGTGTTTCCTGATGAGATTCCGGGTTTTCCTCCTGCTAGGGAAGTCGAGTTTGGCATAGAGTTGATGCCGGGTACTTCGCCTATTTCTAGAGCACCGTATCGTCTGGCTCCGTCAGAGATGCGTGAGTTGAAGAATCAGCTACAGGATCTTTTAGACAAGGGGTACATTCGTCCTAGTGTATCTCCTTGGGGAGCTCCTGTTCTCTTCGTAAAGAAGAAGGATGGGTCGATGCGGCTGTGCATTGACTATCGGCAGCTGAATCGAGTGACTGTGAAGAACAAGTATCCATTGCCTCGTGTTGATGACTTGTTTGACCAGCTGCAGGGCACATCAATTTACTCCAAGATTGACTTGAGATCTGGGTATCATCAGTTGAGAGTCCGTGATCAGGACGTAGCCAAGACTGCATTCCGTACTCGCTATGGGCATTACGAGTTCCTAGTGATGCCATTTGGTTTGACTAATGCGCCGGCTATATTCATGGATCTGATGAACCGTGTCTTCAGGGAGTATTTGGACAAGTTTGTCGTGGTCTTCATTGACGACATCCTGGTTTATTCGCGTAATACGGAAGAGCATGTTTCTCACTTGCGGTTGGTACTGCAGACTCTTCGAGATGAGCAATTGTACGCCAAGCTGAGCAAGTGTGAGTTCTGGATGGATAGAGTGGTTTTTCTTGGCCATATCATATCCAGGGAGGGAATTTCTGTTGATCCTAGCAAGATTGAAGCGGTACTTAATTGGTCGCGTCCGACGACAGTTGCTGAGATCCGTAGTTTTCTGGGTCTAGCAGGGTATTATCGTCGCTTCATTCTGAACTTCTCTCAGTTAGCTCGACCGTTGACGCAGCTTACCCGCAAAGGTGTGGATTTTGAGTGGTCCTCCGAGTGTGAGGAGAATTTCCGTGAGCTTCGACGGCGGTTGACTTCTGCGCCGGTGTTAGCATTACCGTCAGGATCTGGAGGGTATGTAGTTTACACGGATGCTTCTCTTCAGGGGTTAGGTTGTGTCCTGACTCAGAATGGGCATGTGATCGCATACGCTTCTAGACAGCTGAAGATTCACGAGGACAAATACCCAGTCCATGATTTGGAGTTAGCAGCCATTGTGTTTGCTTTGAAGATCTGGCGTCATTATCTGTATGGCGAGAAATTTGAGATCTTCACCGACCATAAGAGTATCAAGTATTTGTTCACTCAGGCAGAATTGAACATGAGACAGAGACGTTGGATGGACTTGCTTAAGGACTATGATTGCGAGATTAAGTACCATCCGGGAGCTGCTAATCTCACCGCTGATGCTTTGAGTCGCAAGGTGCGACTATCCGCACTTCAGACTTGTTCGATGTCTAGTGCGATCAGTGACTGTTGTACTTCAGGTTATACCTTCAAGCATAAGAAAGGTATGCAGAGTATCCAGATGTTTGCGATATTATCTGAGCCAGCCTTGTATTCGCGGATCCGAGATGCTCAGATGTCTGATTCAAAGACCCAGCGTTTAGCTCGTCTAGCTAACGAGGGTAGCTCGTCTGGATTTCATTATCAGTCAGATGGCTTTTTGTGTTTGTCTGGTAGGCTTGTGATTCCACAGGATGAAGAGTTGCGAGAGGAGATTTTATCTCAGGCACATCGCACTAAGTTGAGTATTCATCCTGGGAGCAACAAGATGTACAAGGATCTACGTACTCGTTTCTGGTGGAAGGGAATGAAACGCAGTGTTTATCAGTTTGTTTCGAGATGTTTGGTGTGTCAACAGGTCAAGGCAGAGCACCGATGACCTGGAGGATTGCTTCACAGTCTGCCTATTCCTGAATGGAAATGGGAGTTTATCACTATGGACTTTGTGACCCATTTGCCGGTATCCCCGAGGAACTGTGATGCTATCTGGGTTGTGGTGGACCGACTCACCAAGTCAGCGCATTTCATTGCCTATAGCCGGGAGTACAATGTGGATCGTATGGCTCGGTTGTACATTCAGGAGATCGTTCGACTTCATGGAGTGCCTGTGAGCATTGTCAGCGATCGGGACCCCAGGTTTACTTCTAGATTCTGGGGGAGTGTTCAGCGTGCGATGGGTACTACTCTCAGTTTGAGTACAGCCTATCATCCAGAGACTGATGGTCAGTCAGAGCGCACTATCCGTACGTTAGAGGATATGCTTAGAGAGTGCGTCTTGGATTTTGGTTCAGCCTGGCAGGATCATTTGTCGTTGATCGAGTTCGCTTACAACAACAGCTATCACACTAGTATTGGGATGGCACCTTTTGAGGCGTTGTATGGGCGACGTTGTCGTACTCCACTCTTCTGGGAAGAAGTAGGGGAGAGACAGGCTGAGGGACCGGAGTTTATCCAGCAGGCGATAGACATTGTTGATCAGATCAAGAAACAGATTAAGACTGCACAGGATCGTCAGGCCAGTTATGCTAATATCAAGCGTAGGCCTTTGCAGTTCGAGGTCGGGGAGAAAGTGTTTCTGAGAGTGTCACCTTTCCGCAAGATTCTCAGATTTGGCCTTAAGGGCAAGTTGTCTCCCAAATTTATCGGTCCGTTTGAGATCTTAGAGAGTATTGGCGATTTGGCTTATCGACTAGCATTGCCACCGCATCTATCTAGTATTCACGACGTGTTTCACGTATCTCTGTTGCGACGGTATGTGGCGGATGAATCTCATATTCTGCAGCGATCTGAGGTTCAGGTAGACAAGGATTTGACTTATGTTGAGAAACCTCTTCGTATCCTTGATTATAAGGATAAGGTTTTACGGAACAAAGTCATTCCTTTGGTTTTAGTTCAGTGGCAGCGCCGAGGCACTGAGGAAGCTACTTGGGAGCTTGAGGACAGGATGCGTAAAGACCATCCTGAGTTGTTTTGATTTCATTCTTTAAGTTGTATTCAGTTGCAAACTCTGTAAACGTTTGTTTGAATAAAGAATGTTTCTGATTTCTGTATTTGCATTCGGTACTTAAGATCTGATTTCGAGGACGAAATATCTTAAGTGGGGGAGAATGTAGTAGCCCGAACCCTAATTGAGTAATTAAAGGATTAATGCTAATCAAATAAATTGGGGATTGGACGGATCGGAAGCTCCGATCGGGATCGGAAGCTCCGATGAGGATCGGAGGCACCGATGATATTACGTCATCCATGACGTGTGGCTGGATCGGAAGCTCCGATCAGGACCGGAGGCTCCGATCACCCCTATCCGGAGTCATCAAGTGATATTTTGACACGTGGCAGATCAGGATCTTCGGAAGCTCCGATGACAGGATCGGACGTTCCGATCGAGGTTCGGACGTTCCGATCGAGGATTGGAGGCTCCGATCGTTGTCTATAAATAGAAGGCCGAGGCTTCATTTCTCCTTGCCAATTCCGGATTTCCTCTCTATTTCTAGTCATATTCGAGTTGTTCTAGCCTTCCTAGGCTTGAACTGGGAGTCGTCTAGACGTTCGGTAGTCGTAGCGGAGTTGTGCCCAAGTTCTGGAGGCATCGACATCAAAGGGCTAACGACGGACGAAGGTATAGCTTTTGCTTCCTATAAATATTTAGGAGTATGATATAGCTTAGTTAAGGCTTTTAGGGTGCTATAATGATAGTAGTATCATTTCGCTGTGTAGGCGGACTTTAGGCTTGGACTTAGAGCTGGTAGTGCCTACCTGGTATTTGAGGTACGAAAGTACTGTTCGAGATATCCTGACTGAGTATGCATGTATTATGTGACTGCATGATTTATATGCCATGATATTATGCTGCATTCATTTGCATCTTGCTGTATCTCCTTCGAGATGTCTGTTAGTAGGGTTGTACCCTATCCTGTTAGTGGATGGACTTCCATCGATTTGGGTCCGGCGTATCCACAGTTATCTCGGTATGGGAGCCACCTCCTGAAGCGACGGCACAGCGTGCTACATACCAGGGCCCGGTCTGTCTCTGTTATCTGATCCTTGACCTCGAGTCTATAGGGAGTTCACTTTTCATGCATGTATACTCATACTCTCGCACTGAGCGTTTTATGCTCACGTCTCGTACTCTGTATTTTCTGGACACCCTATTCCATGGGGCAGGTTTGCGATTGGACGAGGAGGGTGGATCCAGGAGGGGCTAGTCAGTGGTTGGCCAGCTGGAGCTTCGTCTAGGTTTTATTACTGTTGTTTGGGTTTATACAGCTATTCTATTTGGTTGTATATTTTTGGATAATTACAGATTCCTTTACTTGGGATTGTATAATGATATTGGTTTCCGCAGTTTTATTCTGATATCTGTTTTATTAAGTTAATTGCATGCATAAGTTCTGTTCAGTAGGTGATCCGTGTAAGGGTCACTACAAGCATACCGGCAAAACTATGTTCTGCATGAGGTTAAAGACCTCACACTCGAAACCTGTCATGCTTTAGGCACTCGAGGCATTCTCTGGTGAAGTTCTATCTGACAATCTCTCCAACTATGATTGGAGAATCTTCAGAGTAGTGTCATCATGGTATGGACGATACAGATGCAAGCATCAAGTGCGTCCCATCCAATGCTTTGCTACTGCCTCTGGCATCCGGTACTCGATCCAAAGCTAGGATCCACATGAGTAGAAGTCTTGAAAATTTGGACACAATCCATCACTCCTGTCCGCACTTGCTGGAATCCCATAAGCCAATTCTTCAAAAATCCTGCCGATGATGATAGTTTTCAGGCAACTTAATCGCCGCATCATCACTTTTTCCAAGGTCTCATCCATCCTATAAGGATAACCCAAAGTCTTATTACTATATCTCAAGTCTCTTGCATGCATATGCTCTGATACCAATAAATGTAGTGACCCTACCCGGATCCACTACCTAATCAGAGTTAAGAGCATAATTAAACATGCATTAAATAAATCGCTGCGGAAGACTTTAAATAAAAACAGACCAGCAGAATACAACCGGTTAAATAAATTCGATTATACAACCCAATTGAATAAATAACCCTAAAGGCAAAACCTACAGCTAATCTTGCTGTCTTCACTTGGTCACTGGCTACTCCAAGCTCCTGGTGCTCAATCCTGCACCTACACCTGCCCTGTCGAATGGAGTGTCCAGATATATAGAAAAGACTGAACGTGAGCTCTAAGCTCAATACAAAAGCACTGGGTAAAACATACAAATATGATGCATGCAAATGATAGGGTATCCATATCTGGGATAACTGTATATAACTGCTCAGTAATGGCGCCTAGGATATGAGTGGTACAACCCGGGGAGCAAACCCTGCGTACACTGCTCATTCCTACAGGACGTGGACCGTGTCCCCCTATGCTAATTACCCATGACCCATCAGTCACTGGGCACTAGACATCAACCGTCCAGACAGGGCTGAGCGACCCTACGTGGCTCATCTCATAAGATGGACAGGCACAATATGATATGCACATGCTGCATAATAAATGACATACAAAATGCAACATATAAGCATGCAAAACCCGTTGGCAATCTCAGTCTGTACTTGCGTACCTTTCTACAGGCAGTTCCTAGCAGTCCCACTCTATGTTCCAAGCCTACATCAGCTCTACAATGCAAATACCCATGCATCATTCATTAAGCTCTAAAAGCCTTAACTAAGCTATTGCATACTCCTAAATAATTTAAGGAGACCATAGCTATACCTGCGTCCGTCGTCAGCCCGCTGATGGCGACTATCTCGCAACTAGGGGCACACCCCTGCAGCAACTCCACAGCTTCGAGCACTACTCCGCTACACGAGCACTACCCCGCTACTATGTCAGACACTGTCCGACTATACTAAAATATGTTCCTTACTACAACTCTAAAATAAGAGTACCCAAAGCCCAAAATAGAGCTACTAGGGCGAAGGAGAGGAATTCGGAATTGGTAAGAAATAAGGAGCTCGGACCCTATATTTATAGACGTCGATCGGAAGTTCCGTTCCTCGATCGGACGTTCCGTTCCGGCAGATCGGAAGCTCCGTTCCTCCGATCGGAAGCTCCGATGCCACGTGTCAATCTCAACCACATGCAACCACACACCTGTCACCGACAGTCGATCGGAAGCTCCGATCGCTGATCGGAAGTTCCGATCTCCATGCTTCCGATGTGGTTCCGATTTGGTTCCGATGTCACCAAGATCGGAAGCTCCGATCCTGGATCGGTGGTTCCGATCCCACTCGAGTCTTGGGGTCCTCTAAGCCATTTTCGAGTGTCCTGGATCCATTTCTGAACTCCGTTAACCCTTCTGGAATTTCCTTAATCATGTTTTACTTAATCTAAACATGATTACACGATTAATATACTCATTAATCGCTAATCCTAGATACGGGTTACTACATTTTTATTTTTAAGTTTTAAGTTTAATTAAGTGTTAAATGGGCCTAATTAAATCAAAAAATTTAATTGGGTTTCATTTAATTATTTGGGTTAAATTTAATTATTATTGAGCTTAAATAAATTTAATTAAGTTAGTCCAATAATTTTTATGGGCTTGGGGGCCCATGGAAGTTATTGGGCCAGTCTTTGGGTTTTTGGGCCCATTTGGCCAGATTAAGTTGTTATTGGGCAAAGTATGTACTAATGGGCTTTAATTTATTTATTGGGCTTAGAAATGTGTTAATGGGCTTAAGAATGTTAATGGGCCAGTCTCAGTATTATGGGCCAGAATTTAAGAAAATGAGCTTGAGTGTTAGGGCCAGCAGTCCAGCACAAACCATGAGAAATTGCATGTGTCCTAAATATATATTTAATTATTTTATGCATGAATATTATTTTATTATTTATATGTTATTATAAAAATTAAATTAAATATATATGAAGGACACACATTTTATTTAAGTACATGCATTCATGAAATAATTTTATGGCATGATTTAATGTTTAAGGTTGAGCTAGAAAATAATTTTTATGTTGGAAGTTGAAGTAGTGTGACAATTTAAGGGGGACAAGTCCCCACATATTAAGGGCAGTTTACTGTCAATTTAAGGGTAGTTTACTACCAGTAAGAGGTGATTTGTCACCGCCGCGTACGTTGGTTTTAAGAGACTGATCAGTCAAACTTTTAAGTTTAAGGTTACACTACGGATATGACCATGCGATGTTAGAAAAATGTTATGCTCAACAATTTTTATGTATGTAATATATGATTATATTTAAGATCAAGTTTAAGTAAGATTTTAAGTTATAATTCATAATTTTTAAGCATGATCATTCATGTATATGTTATGTATTAGTATTCCAGTTATTTAAATTATTTTAAAACCTTGTTATGTTAGCATGTTGGGTCTCTAGGCTCACTACACTTATATGGTGCAGGTGAGTACGTAGAGGAAGATGTAGTTCCTACCGGTGGTGAGGATGTATGAGCGGACATGCAGTGATCCCCCGTGACCGTCGACTGAGTCCTTATGAACATTTTTAAGAATTTTTAAACTCTGTTTCTTATTTATTTCTTTTATGTCTTTCCAGTGGTGAATTTTAGTACTATTTTTATTAAATAATTTTTATTGCATGCAAACTTTTAAGTGGATTATTTGACAGTATTTTATTTAAGTTTGACTCAGTTATTTAAGTAAAAATGTTGCATTTTATTTATGTTATTTTTAAATCTGTTTATTCTGTGTATATATGTATGGGCATGTATGTACATCTATTTTACTTAGTATTAATAAAAAAAAAATTCCGCATATGTTATTTTAGAATGTTTGGGTCGTTTCAATTGGTATCAGAGCCGCGTTCTTGGAGGGTTCATCACTGCTATGCGAGCTCAGAAATCCACGCTACCGGTCTGTAAGTTTTAATTGCTTTTAGTATGATTTAGTAGTATCATGTTTAAGACTTAAGCATTTATATTAGCAGAAAATCTTTAAGTACTTAGTTATGCATGTCGATTTACGTAAAAAAATATGTGGTGGTGCAGAATGCCTCCGAGACCAGTGAACAGGCGTGGAGGATCCCCACCTCCGCAAAACCCTCTATCAGCATTGGAACAGGCCAATGCAAACATGATGGCCGGGATTACTGCTCTATTGGAGCAGCAGGCAGCACGTCCAAGACTGTCCCACGATGAGGACGTGGCGGAGAGGTTCCAAAAAAAGGGACCTAAGGAGTTCGCAGGTGCCACAGATCCACTCATTGCTGAGGGGTGGATCCGTTCTCTGGAGAGCATCTTTGCTTACATGGGTTTGACTGATGCAGACAAGGTGAGGTGCGCAGTGTACATGCTGAAGGGTGATGCAGACTTATGGTGGGCGAGTGCATCACGGGGAGTGAATTTGACTACTTTGCCATGGACAGACTTCCGGAGGATGTTTTTCTCCAAGTACTTCACTGAAGACGTGCGCAGTAGCATGATTCGAGATTTCATGAGTCTCCGACAGGGAGACAAGACAGTTGTGGAGTACATCCGACAGTTCGAGAGGGGCTGTCACCTTGTGTCGCTGATTGCTGACAGTGCACCTGAGAAGATGAGACAGTTTATTGAGGGGCTCAGGGCAGAGATCAAGCATGACGTTCGTCCCTACTTATGAGACGGTATTCAGTAGAGCCTTGCGTTCAGAGGATGGTAGGAGAGAGATCCACAGGGAGCAGCAGGGTAAGAGGCAGTTTCAGTCTGGATATCAGCGACCATCTTCGCAGCCTCCTGCGAAGAAGCAGTATAATGGGCCGTCTAAGGGCCCAAACCAGCAGAAGCCACAGCAGCAGAGACAGCAGCCTAGGGGCGGGGCCCCTAATGCTGGAGGATATCCTACTTGCCCGAAGTGCCAGAAGATGCATCCAGGACCATGTCTTCTAGGAGCGAGCGTCTGTTTTCATTGTAAGGAGCCAGGGCACCAGATGGCAAATTGCCCGAGGAAGAAGAACACTACAGGGAGAGTGTTCGTGATGCAGGCTGAGGAGGCAGACCCAGATACCTCCTTGATCACTGGTATATCTTACCCCTAGTATTTTATAATTTCTTCCTTTGGTTAAGAATTTCGATTTTTCTTTGTGGAATAATTTGTTATTTGGGACTTTTCTATCTGCATGTTAGAATAGGAAGCATGTTTTACTTGTAATTAGAATTAAGGGTTATTAGTGACTCATCTTTGGGGGAAAAGTTTAGTAGTGGTATGAAGTTGTTGGGATTCTTCTGCGTGCAGGGAGAATTCTAGTTGGAGGCAACTCCACGTTTGCGTTGCTAGATTCAGGGGCTACGCATTCGTTTATCTCCCTAGAGTTTATCAGACGGATAGGCATCACACCTGAGATTGCCGACAGTAGTTATGATGTCACTATGCCATCAGAACAGATTATTTCTACCTCTAGTGTCATTCAAGAGCTGGAGTTGGAGCTACAGGGGCACTCCATTCGCGCAGATGTAGTGGTTTTGCCGTTGAGCGGATTTGATTTGATATTGGGTACGGACTGGTTGACAGTCAATGGAGCTTTGCTTGATTTTCGTCGGAGAACAGTGTCAATGAAACCGCCGGGAGGCAACCCGTTTACTTTTCATGCATCTCAGAGCAGTGATATTCCTCAGGTGATATATCTTATTCAGGCGAGGAAGCTGTTGAAATGGGGTTGCCGAGGTTTCCTAGCGAGTATTGTCACGGCCTCAGAACCAGCTAGTAGATCATTATCAGAGATAGAGGTGGTTCGTGATTTTCCGAACGTCTTTCCGGAGGATGTTGCAGGGATTCCACCAGTGAGAGAGGTGGAGTTTAGTATCGACTTATTGCCAGACACGGTGCCTATCTCAAAGGCAGCATACAGACTTGCTCCTACCGAGATGAAAGAGTTGAAGGAGCAGATTCAGGAGTTATTAGAGAAAGGCTATGTTCGTCCTAGCTTTTCTCCATGGGGAGATCCAGTGTTATTTGTGAAGAAGAAGGATGGTAGTATGAGACTGTGCATCGATTATCGAGAGCTCAATAGAGTCACGGTGAAGAATAAGTACCCACTGCCAAGGATAGAGGACTTATTTGATCAGTTGCAGGGAGCTTCAGTGTTCTCCAAGATTGATCTGCGATCTGGTTATCATCAGCTGCGAGTTAGAGATGCAGACGTGTCCAAGACTGCTTTCCGGACACGTTATGGGCATTACGAGTTCTTAGTGATGCCATTTGGGATGACCAATGCTCCAGTGGTTTTCATGGATCTCATGAACCGGGTATTTCAGCCGTATCTTGATCAGTTCATCATAGTCTTCATTGATGATATCTTGATCTACTCTAGGATCGTTGAGGAGCATAGGCGGCATCTACAGACAGCCTTGTAGACTTTGAGGGAGCATTGTTTGTTTGCCAAGTTCATCAAGTGCGAGTTTTGGCTTGAGAAGGTGGCATTTCTTGGCCACATTATTTCAAGAGATGGGATTGCAGTGGATCAGTCGAAGGTTGAGGCAGTGCAGAAATGGGGTATTCCGAGGAATGCTTCGGAAATTCGCAGTTTCTTGGGTTTGGCAGGATATTATAAGAAGTTCATCAAGGGTTTTTCCTCTATTGCAGTACCCTTTACTTCCTTAACCAAGAAGAATGCGAAGTTTATTTGGAGTCCAGACTGTCAGAGGAGCTTCGATCAGCTGAAGGAAGCACTCACTACCGCACCGGTTTTGGCGATGGCAGTACCACACGAGGAGTTAGTGGTGTACACCGACGCGTCTAAGCTAGGTTTAGGCGCAGTACTTATGCAGTGTGGTAAGGTTATTGCTTATGCATCGAGGCAGTTGAAGATTCACGAGCAGAACTACCCGACACATGATTTGGAGTTAGCAGCAGTGGTCTTCGCTTTGAAAATCTGGAGGCACTATCTGTATGGCAAAAAGTGCAAATTTTCACGGATCATAAGAGCCTCAAGTACTTCTTCACTCAGAAGGAGTTGAACATGAGGCAACGGAGATGGTTGGAGTTAGTGAAGGATTACGACTGCGACATTAGCTACCATCCAGGTAAGGCTAATGTAGTGGCCGATGCTTTGAGTCGGAAGTCGACAGTGGTATCGTGTTTGACAGTGCAGTTACCACTGCAGAGCGAGATTCAGAGGTTTGATTTGGAGTTTTACTCGAGTGGTCATGCACCGAGCTTGTCAGTGTTGACGGTGCAGCCAGTTCTACGAGATCGGATCAGGGATGGACAGCCTAAAGATGAGGAGTTACAGCGGTTGGTGCAGAGGGATGAGGCTAAGGGCAATCTTCTTTTTACTGTCAGTGATGGCATTATTCAGTACAGTGGTCGATTGTGTGTCCCGAACATTGATCAACTGAGGACTGAGATCCTGACAGAGGCTCACACATCTCCGTATTCCATTCATCCAGGAAGTACGAAGATGTATAAGGATTTGCAGATTTTGTATTGGTGGCCCGGCATGAAGAGTGATATCGCACGATTCGTATCAGAGTGCTTGACTTGTCAACAGGGCAAGGCAGAGCATTAGCATCCAACAGGGCTGCTTAATCCTCTACCCATTCCGGTATGGAAGTGGGAAAACATCACGATGGATTTTGTAGTTGGCCTTCCGAGGAGTAACAGAGAGTGCACAGCTATTTGGGTGATCGTGGATAGACTCACCAAGTCAGCTCATTTCTTGCCGGTGAGGACTACTTACTCGTTGACACAGTATGCAGAGCTTTACATCAAGGAGATTGTTAGACTGCATGGCATACTAGTGTCGATAGTATCAGACAAAGATCCAAGATTCACGTCTGCGTTTTGGAAGAGTTTGCACACAGCATTGGGGACTAGACTTTTGTTCAGTACAGAATTCCATCCCCAGACAGATGGTCAGTCTAAGAGAGTGATCCAGGTTCTCGAGGATCTACTGAGAGCTTGTGTCATCGACTTTCAGGGCTCGTGGGAGACTAGACTGCCATTAGTGGAGTTTACCTATAACAACAGTTTTCAGTCGTCTATAGGTATGGCTCCTTATGCAGCATTGTATGGGAGGAGATGCAGATCTCCTGTGCATTGGGATGAGGTTGGTGAGAGGATTTTACTGGGTCCTGAGATCGTGCAGCAGACAGCTGACATTGTGACTCAGATTCGGGATCGTATGAGGACTGCTCAGAGTCGTCAGAAGAGTTATGCAGATACTCGACGACGAGATTTGGAGTTCACAGTAGGTGATCATGTGTTTCTGAGAGTGTCACCTATGAAGGGAGTGGTACGATTTGGCCGGAGAGGTAAGCTTAATCCGAGATATATTGGACCTTTTGAGATCTTGGAGAGAGTTGGCACTTTGGCCTACCATTTAGCCTTGCCACCAGATCTTGCGGCAGTGCACGATGTCTTCCATGTATCCATGCTTTGGAGATATGTCTCTAACCCGTCGCATGTGTTGAATTACGAGCCCTTGCAGTTGCCACCTGATCTAGTTTATGAGGAGAGGCCAGTACGGATCTTGGCTAGGGAGGAGTGGAGACTTAGGACGCATGTCATACCGATGGTCAGAGTCCAGTGGCTGAATCACTCGGAGGAGGAAGCTACTTGGGAGGCCGAGGCAGACATGAGGACTTGCTACCCGGAGTTGTTCGGGTAAGTACTTTAATTTCGAGGACGAAATTCAAATTAAGGGGGGGGGGGGAGAATTGTAACACCCAATATTTTTAGTACGTAAATTCGCATGCATAATTAGGGATTTTATTTATTTAGAATTTTAGATTATGGGTTAAATATTTATGTGAAATTATTTGTGCATGTTTTAAGTTATTTTTAAGCATTTAATCCATAATTAGTGATTTTCATGAATTATGGAAATTTAATTATTTTATCGCGTAGACGACACCGTCGACGGACGAGATGACAACTTTCTACCCAAATTATTTTATGAGTCTTTTAGGAGCCCAAAAATATTATTTTGAGTTTTATTTCCTCAAAATTATCAGTATTTAATTTTATATAATTTTAGGAGTCCATTTTTATCCAAATTTAGCCAAAATATTGACTTTTAGTTACCTTTAAAATTTCCTAAAATAAATATTTCTGGATTTTAATTAATTGTTATGTTAGTTAGTATTTTTAAAAGTTAAGATTATCTTATTTATGTTATTATCTCCCTATATTAGTTATTAAAATCCTATCTACCCAAATTAAATCCTAAATCTACCCCAAACCTCACGTTCAATCCTTTTCTCTACAACCTAGCCGCCTCCCTCCCCCATTATTCATCTCCTTCATCGACCAAGTAGCTTCCAAGAAGGACTCCATAGCCTCGATATTTTTGAAGCATCAAGAAAGGTTGTTCGTCGTACCATCGTCCCGAAAACGTTCTACGCACTTTGCCCTATTAATTCTACGGTGCAAGGCATGTTTTCTTTCACTTTTCTTTCACCATATCAGTGTTATATGTGTGTGTTGGGTATGCATCAGTTTTTATTCAAGGATTTTTAGAAAATAATAGAGATGGGTTGAATGTATACACTTGTTCATGTTTTTGTGAATCATGCTCACGTTTTTGGCTAGGGGCGTGCATGGTTGCTGGTGAGGGCTGTCAAGGGGTTCGTCGGGGTCCTTAGGCTAGCTTGGCTTGGTCGGTTATGGGCTAGGTAGAGGCCTGGGCGAGCTGGTGCAAGAAGAAGCCATGGGGTGCGCAGGTTAGGGTTTCTGGAAGGGGGGTTCGGCCTTGGGCTAGGTTGAAGGGCTGAGGCCAAGCCAGGGCCGGTTAGGACCGCCCAAACGTGGGCTACGTCTGGGCGGTGGCACTCCGGCCAGGGGCGGCCGGAGCTGGCCGGCAGCAGACCAAGAAGGTCTGCTGCTCACGGCCGCAGCTAAGGTAAGGGAGGGGGTGTTCGGGTGTAGGGTTTTGGGGGATCCGGGTCGGGTTGTTGGGTTCGGGTCGGGTTCAGTAGTCATGGGTCAAGTCTAGTGGGTTCGGGTCTGGGTTAAGTGAGTCGGGCTCGGGTATTTTTATTTTTAAGTTTTAAGTTTAATTTAGTGTTAAATGGGCCTAATTAAATCCAAAAATTTAATTGGGTTCCATTTAATTATTTGGGTTAAATTTAATTATTATTGGGCTTAAATAAATTTAATTAAGTTAGTCCAATAATTTTTATGGTCTTGGGGGCCCATGGAAGTTATTGGGCCAGTCTTTGGGCTTTTGGGCCCATTGGGCCAGATTAAGTTGTTATTGGGCCAAGTATGTGCTAATGGGCTTTAATTGATTTATTGGGCTTAGAAATGTGTTAATGGGCTTAAGAATGTTAATGGGCCAGTCTCAGTGTTAATGGGCCAGAATTTAAGAAAATGGACTTGAGTGTTAGGGCCAGCAGTCCAGCACAAACCATGAGAAATTGCATGTGTCCTAAATATATATTTAATTATTTTATGCATGAATGTTATTTTAGTATTTATATGTTAGTATAAAAATTAAATTAAATATATATGAATGACACACATTTTATTTAAGTACATGCATTCATGAAATAATTTTATGGCATGATTTAATGTTTAAGGTTGAGCTAGAAAATAATTTTTATGTTGGAAGTTGAAGTAGTGTGACAATTTAAGGGGGACAAGTCCCCACATGTTAAGGGCAGTTTACTTTCAATTTAAGGGTAGTTTACTACCAGTAAGAGGTGATTCGTCACCGCCGCGTACGTTGGTTTTAAGAGACTGATCAGTCGAACTTTTAAGTTTAAGGTTACACTACGGATATGACCATGCGATGTTAGAAAATGTTATGCTCAACAATGTTTATGTATGTAATATATGATTATATTTAAGATCAAGTTTAAGTAAGATTTTAAGTTATAATTCATAATTTTTAAGCATGCTCATTCATGTATATGTTATGTATTAGTATTCCAGTTATTTAAATTATTTTAAACCCTTGTTATGTTAGCATGTTGGGTCTCTAGGCTCACTACACTTATATGGTGCAGGTGAGTACGTAGAGGAAGATGTAGTTCCTACCGGTGGTGAGGACGTATGAGCGGACATGCAGTGATCCCCCGTGACCGTCGGCTGAGTACTTATGAACATTTTAAAGAATTTTTAAACTCTGTTTCTTATTTATTTCTTTTATGTCTTTCCAGTGGTGAATTTTAGTACTATTTTTATTAAATAATTTTTATTGCATGCAATCTTTTAAGTGGATTGTTTGACAGTATTTTATTTAAGTTTGACTCAGTTATTTAAGTAAAAATGTTGCATTTTATTTATGTTATTTTTAAATTTGTTTATTCTGTGCATATATGTATGGGCATGTATGTACATCTATTTTACTTAGTATTAATAAAAACAAAAAAAATTTCCGCATATGTTATTTTAGAATGTTTGGGTCGTTTCTGTTTAAGCCCTTTCACTAGGAGTACATCATCAATCAAGCAAGATTTAGATATACCTATTGAGCCGATTCCTTCAATTACTCCTTTGCTGTTGTCTCTAAAGGTGACAGTCCCCTTCTCCTTTGGTTTGACGGATTGGAGTAGCTCCTTGTTCCCCATCATATGTCTAGAACATCCACTGTCTAGATACCATATGCTAGGAAGAATATTTTTCCTATTTCCCTGCAAGAATTGATTTTGGCACCCTTTAGTTCTTTTGGGTCCAAAATTTTAGAAAAGAGAGATACAAAATGGACTTCTAAGAGTTCAGTCTCTCATAGCAACATCATAGCCATTTTCCAAGAGTTCTCCCAGTAGTAGGTAGGGCTATGGCCTCTTTAAAAACCTATTTCCTTGGACAGAGCAGCGTTCATCAGGAAGACCAGTAACAAGTCAAGGCAGTTTAAACCGGTCTATGATGACCTCCCTTAGATCATGATCTCATAATGCCGACTGATGAGTTGTTAATTCCTCATAGGCCTCCATTTCATATAGCTCTTTTGATCATACTGAAATCTTAAAGATCTACATTTATGTCTAACATGACCAATTTTACAACAATAAAAGCATGTAGGGGGTGATCTCATTTTAGCTTTAGAAATGAGACTAGTAAAGTCTATTGATTTCTTTTCATACCCTAAACCGCCTCTATCAAAGCTACATTTTTGCATGCTTAGTAAGTTATTCAATTTATTGCTACTAACATTGAATTTGTCAAATGATTTTCTAAGTGAGCTATTTTATCCTTTAATCTTAGGTTTTCATGCTCCTTAGATTCTAATTCATTTTAAGGTTTTTATTTTCCTTTCTAAGAGATTTAGTCATATCATACATGAGTTGATATGCATGCAATAGTTCATCATAGGAAGGTACCTCGTCATCGTCATCGAAGACGATGTCATCATCCTTAGCCATAAGGCATATGTTGGCTTTCTCATCGTCGTCATCGCTATCGCTCCAAGTGGCTATGAGTGCTTTTTTCTTGCCTTTGTCATTTTTCTTCTTGAGAGGGCATTCATTTGCATAATTCTCTTGTTGTTGACAGTTGTAGCATGTCACTTCCTTGTCCGTCTTCTTGAATTTATTTCCTCGCATGAATCTTTTGAATTTCCTTGCGAAGAGCACCATGTCATCATCATCATCTTCTTCAACTTGGCTAGATAAGGCAATCCCCTTTGCCTTGATCTTTTCATCTTCTTTCTTTGCTTTCCTTTCTTGTGGATACTTTCAACTCATGGGTTTTTAGGGTCCCATGAAGTTGGTCAAGATCATAGGTTGCGGTGTCACCTTTGTTGGATTCGATGATGGCCGTTCTATTTGCATCCCACTCCTTGGGTAGGGCACGTAGAGATCTCCTCCATTTTTGCTTGGATGGATATTGTTATCCAAGTTGAGCTAACTCATTGATGATTTGAGTGAGCCTTCGATCGGAACATGGTGTCAACATCCTCATTGGCTTCCATCTCAAATGTCTCGTATTTGAGTTGGAGTAGATCAATCTTTGTCTCCTTGACTTGATTAGTCCCTTCGTGGCATATCTCCAATTTATCCCATATCTCTTTTGCGAAGGAGCACATCGAGATCCGGATGTATTCGGTCATATCTAAAGAACAATGCAAAATATTCATAGCTTTAGAATTTTGAGAAATTAACTTCATGTCCTCCTTTGAAAAGTCATACATTCCCTTAGGAACTTTAACCCCTTCAACCTATTTTATAGGTATATAGGGATCTTTCACGGTTACTTTCCAAAGATCATAATCTACGGATTGGATATATAGGGACATTCGGTTTTTCCAATATCCGTAGTTTATGCCGTTGAAAAGAGGAGGACGATTGGTTGATTGCCCTTGAGCATAATCGCTCGTTAGATTTGCCATAGAGCCTTTTTGAAAATATTTTGTAAAAAAAGTGGCTCTAATACCACTTGTTAGAAACTAATTGGGGGGGGGGGGGGGGGATTTAGGTTTTATTGGCAATTTTAGCAATTTAAAGCAATTATGCAAATACGCAAGCGGAAGACTTAAAGCAATCAAAAATAAATGCGATAAATAAATGCGTAAAATAAATAAAGCGATAAATGAGATAGGATATGTTTATGGAAGTTCGACGATAAATTGTCTACGTCTCCCTTCTTGGTTAAGATCGATTAACCAAGGATCCACTAGCACTTCAACGTCTTGGCCTTGATGGCTCAAAGGATAGCCGTACAACTCAACACGATCACCGCGTCGATACAACTCGAACACTTGGCCTTAAGGGCTCCCAGGATAGCCTCAACACAACACACTTGGCTTCACACTCAAGTGTTTACAATAATTGTACAACACACTTAGCTTCACACTCAATTGGCTGATAGATCTATAAAATATCCAAGGGGAATTGTAGAGGACGTGTTGGTAAAAGTTGATAAGTTTATATTTCCAGTAGATTTTGTTGTGCTTGATATGGAAGAGGATCGTGAGATACCTCTTATTTTGGGTAGACCGTTTTTAGCCACTGGAAAGGCTTTGATTGATGTGCATAAGGGAGAATTGATACTGCGTATGAATGATGAGAAAATAATTTTTAATGTTTTTCATGGCATTCGATATCCTGCAGACAATTCTGATTGTTTCAGAATTGATGTTACTGATAAGTTGGTTGAGAGTTCGATGCAGGAACAGCTATCGGTGGATCCATTAGAAATATGTTTGACAGGTACAATTGATGAAGAACATGTTAGTGAGGAAGTTCATGAAGTATCACGGTATTTGGACTGGAGTCTACCCTTCGACAGACTCATCAATACCAAGATGGGAGAGCTCAACCATACTCCAAAACCGCTGAAGCCATCCATCGAGGAGCCCCCCACTCTTGAACTTAAACCACTTCCATCTCATTTGAAGTATTTGTACTTATTAAAAAACGATAAACTGCCAATAATTTGTTCTTCTTCTTTGACAGGTTGCGAGGAGGAAAAGTTGTTGCGTGTGATCCGAGAACACATAGGATCCATAGGTTGGAGTTTGGCCGATCTAAAGGGAATTAGTCCAACAATGTGCATGCACAAAATCTTGTTGGAGGCAGAGCATAAGACATCGAATCAACCACAAAGGCGACTTAACCCAGCAATGCAAGAGGTAGTGAAAAAGGAGGTAATCAAGCTCCTTGATGCAGGTATTATCTACCCTATATCTGATAGTGAATGGGTGAGTCCAACTCAAGTAGTGCCGAAAAAAGGAGGGATGACTGTAATTAAAAATTCCAACGATGAATTGATCCCTACAAGAACTGTTACGGGGTGGCGGGTTTGCATAGACTATAGGAAATTGAATGATGCCACCCGTAAGGATCACTTCCCCCTTCCCTTTATTGATCAGATGGTTGAGCGACTTGCAGGGCATGCATTTTATTGTTTTTTTAGATGGTTATTCCGGATATATGCAAATTCCTATAGCACCTGAGGACCAACACAAAACCACTTTTACTTGTCCCTATGGTACTTTTGCATATAAACGGATGCCATTTGGGTTGTGTAATGCCCCTGCCACTTTTCAGCGATGTATGATGGCTATTTTTCACGATATGGTTGAAAAGTTCATAGAAGTATTTATGGATGATTTCTCTGTGGTAGGATCATCTTTTGATGCATGCTTGTTAAATCTGAAAAAAGTGTTGCAGAGATGTAAGGAGAGTAATTTGGTTTTGAATTGGGAAAAATGTCACTTCATGGTGAAAGAGGGCATTGTTTTAGGCCATAAGGTGTCTGATTTAGGTGTGGAAGTAGACAGAGCAAAACTTGAAGTAATTGAAAAACTTCCACCGCCCGCAAATTTGAAGGGCATTAGGAGTTTTCTTGGGCATGCTGGTTTCTATAGGAGATTTATTAAAGATTTTTCTTCTATTGCTAAACCTCTGACTAATCTGTTAATCAAAGAGGTGCCTTTTAATTTTTCCGATGAGTGCTTGCAGGCTTTTAAAATTTTGAAGGAGAAATTAACAACTGCACCGGTGATAGTAGCACCTGATTGGAATCTGCCGTTTGAGTTGATGTGTGACGCCAGTGACACCGCATTGGGAGCTGTGCTTGGACAAAAGAGGGACAAGGCACTTCATGTGATTTACTACGCCAGTATCACCCTGTCAGCAGCCCAACTGAATTACGCGACTACTGAAAAAGAGCTTCTCGCAGTCGTATTTGCTTTGGATAAGTTCAGATCTTATTTGGTGGGGAGCAAAGTCATAGTTCACACGGATCACTCGGCCTTGAAGTATTTGATGAGCAAAAAGGATGCTAAACCCAGGTTAATTCGTTGGGTTCTACTTTTTCAAGAATTTGATTTACAAATTGTTGACAGGAAAGGAGCTGAAAATCAAGTTGCGGACCACCTTTCTTGTTTGGAAAATCAAGGCGTTGAAACGCAGGTGATCCATGACGATTTTCCAGATGAGCAGTTATTTGAAGTGTCCAACCTACCATGGTATGCAGATATAGTAAACTATCTGTCAAGTAAGTTTCTGCCCGCGCATTTAACTTATCAACAGAAGAAGAAATTCTTCTCTGAGTTGAAATATTTTTTGTGGGAGGACCCGTTTTTGTTTAAGATTTGTGCAGATGGTATTATTCGTAGGTGTATTCCAGCAAATGAGGTAAGATCTATACTTTCACACTGTCACACAGGTCTGACTGGAGGTCACTTCGGTGCGGGTCGCACCGCCACCAAAGTACTTCAGTCGGGATTTTATTGGCCTTCATTATTTAAGGATGCTTTTACCTATGTGATTAATTGTGATGCTTGTCAGAAGGTTGGTAATATCTCTAGGAGACATGAGATGCCACTCAAGAATATTCTTGTTTGTGAAGTTTTTGATGTGTGGGGTATAGATTTCATGGGACCGTTCCCTGTGTCTGAAGGGAACAAGTATATTTTGGTTGCGGTCGATTATGTGTCTAAGTGGGTTGAAGCACTAGCTTGTAGGATGAATGACTCTAAGGTGGTTATAAAATTTTTAAAAAAATTTATATTTTCTAGATATGGTACCCCTAGAGCCATAATCAGTGATGGAGGAACCCACTTTTGCAACCAGCAATTTGATAAGCTTTTGACAAAATATGGGGTTACTCACAAGGTGGCAACACCTTATCACCCCCAGACTAGTGGGCAAGTTGAAATTTCTAATAGGGAATTGAAAAGAATTTTGGAGAAAACAGCGAATGCGAATAGGAAAGAGTGGTCAAATAAATTAGATGACGCATTATGGGCCTATCGAACTTCTTTTAAAACACCTATAGGGACTTCTCCATTTAGGTTGTTATATGGTAAAGCATGTCATCTTCCTGTTGAACTTGAACATAGAGCACTATGGGCTACTAAATTTCTGAATTTTGATGTGCAGGCCACAGGTGACGAACGGTTACTACAATTGAATGAACTTGAAGAGCTTAGGTTGGAGGCCTATGAAAATGCCAGAATCTACAAAGAAAAGACCAAGAAGTGGCATGATCAGCGCATTGTTCCACGTGAATTCGAGGTAGGCCAAAATGTTTTATTATATAACTCACGCTTAAAGCTCATGCCAGGAAAGCTTCGTTCGAGATGGTCTGGACCGTTTACTATCAAGCAAGTGATGCCGTATGGTACGGTAGAAATTTTTAGTCCGGCCACAGGAGCATTTAAAGTTAACGGCCAAAGGATAAAAATTTATCGAGGTGGTATCATGGAGCAGACACAGACCTCCGTCGACTTGCAAGATCCGACAAATTAAAGAGGGAGGTAGAGTCGGGCTATAGACTATAAATTTAGCGCTGGCTGGGAGGCAACCCAGTGTTTTATTTTCTTTTATTTATTTATTTGTTTGTTTTGTTTTTTTTTCTAAGTTGTGTTTTGTTCTTGCGAGGATTTGAGTTTCGGCATTTTTGTACTGCGCACGCGCGAGCTTCTTCTCTCGCGCGCGCGCAGGCTTGCGCTCCAGAGAACACTAAAGGAATAGCGCGCGCGCGCGCGACTCTTTCTCGCGCGCGCCTGTCAAGCGGACAGAGACTTTTATTAATACTCGCGCGCGCGCGAGGAACCTCACGCGCGCGCGCGAGAAGCGCAGATGAATGCAAAACGGGGCTTCTTCACCTTTCTCCCACTTTCTTTT
This sequence comes from Henckelia pumila, assembly GCF_033568475.1. Lineage (NCBI taxonomy): Eukaryota > Viridiplantae > Streptophyta > Magnoliopsida > Lamiales > Gesneriaceae > Henckelia > Henckelia pumila. The sequence continues at coordinate 73,782,768 of NC_133121.1, forward strand.
CTACTTTTCTTCTTCCCCTCTCCTATAAACCCTAAATCCCCAAATCTTTGCTCTCAAATTTCTCCATTAATTCTTGACATTATTGATTTTACATTGCAGATTTGTGGAGTTTATTATCGCGCTCAACTCTAGACCCGGAAATCTCTAAGGGAATTCCTTATTTGTGTATTCCTCTTCGCAGCGCCACCGCCCGCCGCCACTGCTCCGGCCGACCACCGCCATGCCTGCCAAAAGATTCCGTTCCTCCGGTCCTATCGTCCCTAGCTCCTCATCCTCCGCTCCATTATCCAACAAATTCGTCTCGGTGGAAGCCCAAGAAAGGTACGAACGTGATAGACTAAATTGCAATCCTATTGCTGAGAGGGGTATAACTTTGGATTGTAATGAATTTGTTGCCTTGGTGATTATCAAGAGGAAATGGACCCTGTTTTGCAAAGAACCCGAACCAGCCATTATTCCGGTGGTTCGGGAATTTTATGCGAATGCCCCTGTCCGGGATGATTCGAAAGCTGTTGTTAGGGGGAGAATTGTATCGTTTGATGCCGAATCATTGAATAGGTTGTTTGATACTCCCGTAGTCGATGATAGTCAATTTCGAAGTTTTAAGACAAATCCGGACTATCCTTTGATGTTGAGAGAGATGTGTTATGCGGGTGTTCGTTGGCACGACCCACTCCGATTCACTCATTTCCCGGAGCGGTTTCTAAAAATTGAACCGGCGTTGTGGTATGCATTTATTGCCCGACGCCTTTTACCAGTGCTTCACACCGTTGACGTGCAAGCCCATAGGGCTATTCTTGTTTATGCTATTACGAAAAGGTGGCCGGTTAATGTGGGCACTCTTGTCCACGATTCCATTCAGTATTCAATGCGGAATCCGATGGTGGGCCTCTACTTCCCACACACCATCACAGCCTTGTGTCGACAGGCGGGCGTTCCGATTAGTCCCGATGAGGAGTGGCTCCCGGCATTCAAAACCGTCGATGAGAAGCTTGCTACTTCAAAGCAAGCAAAGCGCAATTTGGAATTCTATGGCAGTCAGCCACATGTCGGGAGTTCTTCTAGCAGCCGCCCACCGCTTCAGCTCCCTCCTCCTCGTCGCACTGCGCAAGACATGGCTATTGAGAGCTCGGCTTTTGATCACTATGCCATGGGTTATTTTCAGGCTTCTTCCACTCATCTACATAATTTGGAAGACATTATGCGCAGCATGGCGACACAATTGGGACTTGATTCATCGGGTTTTCGTGCGGCACCGCAATATCCACCTCCATTCCCGTTTCAGTCTTCCGTCCCTCCCCAGTATGCTCCACCAGCTCCACAGGACGCTTATGTTCCACAGCCTCCTCCAGAATACGAGGAGAATCCCGATGCTTTTGGACAACAATAGACCAGGGGAGTTCCTTTCGCTTTGTTTATTCTGTTTTGCATTGCATTTGTTCGTTGTTTATTAGTTGTTTTTGTGTATCTCTGAAGCATTGAGGGCAATGCTTTGGATCAGTTTGGGGGGTAGATTAGTTTTGTTTGTGATGGTGTTTGCTGTTTGCATTCATTTGGTTTAGTCTATTGCATATAGTTTGTATTCATGCATTTCATTATGTTTTGTGTTTATGTTGTCTTGCATGAGTTGGATGAGTCATAATAGCCAATGATGATGAAGTTTATTTGAAAAAAATGATTTTTTGAAAAAAAAATTTTTGCTCTTAACTTGACATGAGAAACTGTAGGTTGAACCGTGAATATTTTTAAGCACTAATGTTAGACCAGTGGAGTGTAGCGAAAGATTTGATGAAGTTTCTATCTGTTTGACCATTGCACGGCAATAGGTGGTTTGTGGATCTTGATTGTGTTCTATGAATTTTGATGAGGCTCTAGTTTACACTTATGATCTTGGGCGCACCTAGAGAAAAAAAAATTTATATACAATTCCATCCGGGCCTTGAAAGGAGTAAAATCCTATAAAAATTAAATTTAAGGCTAAGTATGCGGATTAAATGGGATTGATGCTCCATCGGGGCTATAGACGAGGGGATTAGAAAGAAAAAATAGAATTATTTTTCATATCCTATCCAGTTGTAGCTAAGTCAGCGGGTAATTATTGGGGCTAAAGAAATACCGGGTGCAAAATCCGGAGGTGTGTAATTTATTATCTCAAGGGAGGTGAGTTTAGTCTAGAGGTCGTTGGAAGAAATGAGCACTTGAAGAGTGAAACTTGCACTAAATTGTCATAGGTTGCTAAGCAGATTTGAGATGGAATTCGATCTAAGTTGCATGAAACTGGAATGACATTTCACACACACACGTTCACGTTAAACCGAAGGTGTATTATGGAAAGTTGAGAGCATGTTTGTGTTTTGGTTGTGTGATTGAACTTCTCGGAGGCTTTGCACATTTATGAATCGTCTTTACTCATGTTTTTGGTTTGCATTTTGTTTTTGCATGTCTTGCTCGAGGGCGAGCAAGGTTTAAGTATGGGGGTGTTGATAAGTTTGTTCAGTATGCATTAGTTTATAGTTTTTCATGTTTAGTTTGCATGCATTTAAGTGATTTTTTGTTAGTTTTATTATCTTATTTTGTTATGTGTTTGATTTGGACTCACTTGGTTTAATTTTGTAGGAATTGAATGAAATATTGGGATTTCTGTGCGTCAATGCGGCGCGCGCGCGAGAAGGAGGCTCGCGCGTGCGCCGAAGGAAGCGACAGAGGGTTCGAGGGAAAGGCGCGCGCGGGCGAGCTCATGTCTCGCGCGCGCGCCGAAGAAAGTTCCAGAGAATGTTAGAGAAGGAGCGCGCGCGCGAGGCATCTCACGCACGCGCGCGAGAAGTTTGAAAATCTCTGTTTTATTAAGCGGCGCGCGCGCGAAACTGTGTAGGCGCGCGCGCGCGTGTCCGTAACCTAGTTTCTGATTATAAAAATTATTTTGAAGAATTTGGTTGGAGGCGGTGATATATATAGAATTTGGAGGCTTTTATTAGGGACTTTTGGATCTTTTGAAGTACGGAGAAAGCTTGCGGCGGCTTGGAAGAAAAAGTTCTTCAGTTTTTCCGCTATTCTAGTATTTTGTTTCTTTATGTTTTTAAAACTTGGTATTGAATCATGTTAACTAGTGAGTAGTTTCTTTTTTCGATCAAGGCCACGTGATTGGGTCAGACAGTTTATGTAAAAAACTTGGTTTATTTATTTGAGATCTTCAGACTTATTTGATTTTTATTGATTATCAAATTTATCTTTGTCTTACAAATTTCTTGGCCAGTTATTTGTTTACTTGTTAATCAATTCCAAGTCGACAGAGGAGGTCTCGATTTTGATCACTTCGATAATCAACATAGTGTAAAACTGACTAGAAATAGAATTCGGTTTCATTATGCGGGTTAGGTTTTTACTGAATTTTCACAGCAATTTATGCATTCAAATTTGATTAGAATTACGAAAGATTAGTTCATCAATATTTGAATAGGTTGATTGTTCTAGAAATAGTCCTTCAAACAAATTAGGAAAATTCCTGTGAATTAAGATTAAGTCTGATATCTTAGATTGATTGCTTGTTGCATGAATTGTCTGGTACCTACGTGTGTCCTTGATCGAGCTTTTCCAAAATAAAAAGTAATTCAAAATTTCCAGCTGCAGTTTAATTTGCATTTTAATTAATTTGATATTATTGCAATTTTATTATTTTTGTTTAAAATCTGAAATCGTCTTTATTCATTAGTCTAGATTAAGTAGAGATAAATAGGTTTTGGTAATCATATTTTTACAGTCCCTGTGGGTTCGACATCTGGACATTAGTCCACTTTATTATAATTTGACCTGGTGCGCTTGCCAGCAGAATTTATTCATACCGAAAAAGCCGGTCAATGGATCTGAAATTTTGACTGAAGCTTTAAAACATCATAAGTCATTCTAAATGGTGGAGATTTGATTTGAACGAGTCAAACATTTTCAGTAATTTTCGAAAGTCGCTTCATCATGTTTTTGCTTCTTGTTCTGCGCGACACATTTGAAAAATTCATATCTCTCAATCCATCCGTTGGATTGATATGAAATTTGGACATAAGGTTTATAACATCCTGATATTGAGTTTGATTGGTGAAGATTTGATTTGGATGCCTCAAACACATCCAGTAATTTTCGGAAGTTGATTCTTCATCCTTTGCTTCATGTTCTGCAGAAATAGGTATTGCGCAACTTTTGTGGAAAACTCATAACTCCATATATATCCGTTGGATTGATATGAAAATTTGATATAAGTTTGAAAACATGCTGATCTTGACTATGACTGGTGGAGATTGGATTCTGTTGCATCAAACGTTTCCAGTAAATTTCTGAAATTTCTTCTTCATCTTTTTGCTCCTTGCATAAGTAGGTACTGTGCGGGGCATATTTAAAAAAATCATATCTCTCAATATAGCCGTTGGATTGCTCTCAAATTTGGATAGCTGGTTTAAAACATCCTCATCCGGATTATGATCGGTGGAGATCTGATTAAAATTCATATAAAATTCCCAGTAATTTTTGGAAGTTGCTACTCCATACTTTGGCTTCTTCTTGTCCTTTTCTTCATATCCACATAACAATGTTCCATCCATTTAATGAGCAATAAGAGACTTCATAAATACATTTATAGCTTCAAAAAAGCTTCCAAAAATTTATTTGTCAATAAATCTAATCTGCAAAATCTCACTTTAAATGGTTAGTAACAATTAACCGAGTTTTGTAATCATCAAAACATAATATTATGAGACTTGTTAATGCATTAAAAATATTAATCTCATAACACGAGATTTTTATGCGTTTAATGCGTAACATTTTTGTTATTGAATTGAGGGTACGATTTTAATATAGTCGTGTTTGCCTTCCATACATCCAAGATTCGCATTATTTGGTATCAAAGCTTAAGGTTCTATTGATTCAAGTAAGTCGTATCTTTCTACTTGTTCTTCTATCTATTCTTCGTTCTTCTTAACCGTTCTTCGTTCATCGTTACTTGTTCTTCGTTCTTCGTCTATCTCATATCAAATTTCTGTGTCGTTCTTTAAAACTTGTTATCCAAGTCTTGTGTCTTGTGCTACAAGTTAAAAATTCCAAAAAAAGAGAGAAAAATCGAAAAATTCAAAAAAAAAATCGGTCAAAAAAAAATATTGAAGGACCGAAAAAGCTTCAAAAAAAAGGGAGAAGCAAAATAAATTGTGGCAAAGTTTTTGTGTCTTGTGAGTCTTTGGGTGCCAAGTTTTTCAATCTTCAAATGTCAAGTCCTTATTTTTTGTGCAATCTACGTGAGTCAATTGTCAAGTGTTTATAAGTTTTGAACTTTTGAATTTGATATTTAAAATCACAAAGCATAAGCTATTCTTTCTTTTTTGAGTGAAAAAAAAAGAGTTGAAAAAAAAAAGAGTGATTGAGTGATTTTTCTTTGGAGTGACTAGTGAGAATTTGGGTGAGGAATATTTTATTACTAACCTTTTTCTTGCAGGTACAATGTTTGAAAGAAAATTCGATGGGTATAGGGAGAGTGAAAGGAGATTTGATTATGGGAGTAGGAGAGAGAGAAAAATTGATGCGTATAGAGATGATGATGGTTTTCATGGAGTAAAAGATTTTGAATATTATTTGGATAGGATTAAAAAAAATAAAATTTCGTCGTTCCATGGAGATATGGATTCGGAATCATATTTGAAGTGGGAGAAATGAGTAGAGAATATTGAAACGTCCTAAAACTTCTACTGGAATTTTTTTTTTAAACTCTCTAATAATAAAATAATGAATATAAATATATATATATATATATGCACATATATATATATATATATCATACTTAAAAATAACTTTCCTTAAGTTAATATACATAAACACAATAAGTACAATAATAGAACACACATGCAATTAAATACTTAAAATTAATTACTAGATAATAATTAATAAGAATGTCATAATAAAATTCCTAAATAATATTTCTTTCACCAAAAATTCATGCAAACTTAGAAAATAAATACTTAAATCTAAAACCTATGCACATACTAAAAATCTATAATAATAAAACATATGCGAAACTAAATGTTCTAGTCTCAACATAAAAATCATCTTAGAGCAATGGTCACGGGTTCTAGCCGCATGGATACTCATACGCCCTCGCCGCCAGTCGGGAACACATTATCCTTATTGACATTTTGCTCACCTGCACCATTTAAATCTAGTGATCCTAGAGGCTCAACACGTTCTATCCTTACATAACAAAATGAAACCACATACAAGCACACATCATATAAATACGTGAATATAAATATACGTGCATGATCTTAAAATTATATGCATATAAACATGAAATAAATAATTATACTGATTTATCATCATGCTAAACATATATCATCATACTTAATATTATCATGATTTATTAATTCTCAACAGGTCGTATCCATGTCGATGACCTCATACTAAGCGATTGATCAATCTTAAACCAACGTACGCGGCGGTGGGGTTTCCACCTCTGTGCTGCCATTTCACCAGCCCTCTCAGCTGGATCCATAAGCTCATCATACTTATACATCATTAGGAAGGTCACCGGGCCCAGGTATCCCGGCCTCCAACCACATCACTTTTCACCTTCACTTCAACTTCCATAAAAATATATTTTTCTTAACATGCATTTAAAATTATCATAAAAATTCTTACATGATGCATTAACTTAAAAATTCTCATTTATTTCTTTATTTCATGAAAATTTGTCCGTAAATATATATTTAATTTATTTTCTTAAAAAATCATACTTATATAACTAATAAAATACATGCATGAATTAAATATATTTTACGGACCCTTTTTATTTTCCATGGACTTGTTCGAGCTGCTGACCACTTAACTTAAACCCATAAATTCCTAGACTGACTCAAAAACCCAAAATCCCAACCTGACCTGGCCCATTAAGTTTCATGGGCCCCCAAGGCCATGAGAAATTAATGGGCTCACTTAAAGTATATTTTAAGTCCATTATCTAATTAACTTAAAATTAAATTAATAAAATTTATTATTTAATCATTAATTATAAACTAGACCGATAAAATTATTAAACCCGACTCAACTTGGCCCAATAATTCTCATAGATCACACGGCCCATGACAAATTAGTGGGCTCACTTCCATAATTATTAAAGCCCATTAAATTAGTCTAATTAATTAATTTAATCAAGCCCAACAATTTAATTTACTAACTTAAACTCATAATTAATTAAAATAAAATATCCAAGCCTAATTAATAAAAATCTAGACCCGGACTAAAATTTATTTGATCCATCAAGATGTGACCCGACCCAGACCCGGACCCAAGACCCATGCCCGGCCCGCCTAAAAAAACCCATAACCCAAAATTAAAAAAAAGGAACCCAATTTCCCAAACCCATCACACGTACAGACTCCCCCCCCCCCCCCCAATGAATTCTTTACTCTCGGCCATGTAGCAGCAGGCTTTATGGCCTGCTGCGGCCACCGACCGGCCGGAGCTCCACCGCCCAGACGTAGCCCACGTCTAGGCGGTTCCAACGTGCCATGCCTCGCTTTGAACCGATACATATATAGCCCTAGAACACCACGTTTTCGGGAATCCCGAAACTGCCGTGCAGCCTGTGCAGTCCACAATCCATGGACTTTCTGACCAGCTCCGGCCACTTTTGGCCGGAGCTCCGAAACCTGGACCACCCCAGGGTCTAGGTGCAACCCATGGACCAGGCCTGGCTCGATCCATGCCTTGCATGGCTCGACCACAGCCCTGAAATTTCCTTGCAACCTCACGCAGCACCCCCCCTGGGCACACCCTGATCCAGCCCTTGATCCAGCCTCTACCGAGGCCAAACCCCCAACCAAATTATACCTTTAAATAATATTTTAAGACTGCTAAAAATCTCATAAAATATTTTGGGTGAAAACAAACATCTCGTCCGTCCACGGTCCCGCCTACGCGATCATAAAACAAACTTTCTCAAATAAATTCATAAATCACATCATACAGATTTAAATGCCGAAAAAAATATTTAAAACATACAAATAAATCACATAATTCACATAATAACTCATAAAACAATTTAACACATTTTTACTTTATATTAAAATCATTAAATATCCTAGTTATGCATGCGGATTTACATGGCGAATTTCTGGGCGTTACAAATATATTAGATGGGCGTGATTTTTCTGAAGCTAAGAAGGTTAAACTTGCCTTACAAGATTTTGCCGACTATGCTTGCACTTGGTGGGATAAACTGGTGGTAAAAAGACAAAGGCATGGAATGAGTCCTATTTCTACATGGGATGAGATGAAAAGAGCTATGCGGATATATTTTTCTCCTAATCACTGTGAAGCTTCCAAACGTGAACATCAAGGTACATCTAAACTTTCAAATTCTGATATTGCATGCTTATGGTGTCATAGAAAAGATAAGCATGATATGAGCCAATGTTTTAAGGATGATATGATGAAAGTGGCGGATTCTCGTGTAGAGATTGAATCTAATGTTGTCGTAGAGGTTGAATCAAAAGTTGAAGTTGAGTCAAGAATTGAGGATGAAACTTCATTGATTTATGATGTGAGTGTTGAAATTTGTGCGGTGGAAGGTGAATGACTTGATGAAAAATCTTCTATTGTACATGGTATGGTTGATAGTGATGTTAGAGTTGGAGAATGTGAAGTGATAGGTACTTTTGTATGTGTTGAGGAGTCATCTAATGTTCTTGTGATAGATGAGAGTCCTATATATTGATGTTCTAAGTGAGACTATTAATTTGTTGTTGGACGAGTCTTGCAATTTTGCTATTCAATTGAGTCCAAAATAATTTCTTGAGGATCGATTGAAAGTTGAAAATTTGTGTGATATGGCTGAAAAAAAGAGTGATGACAAAATTGAGATAGCCTTGGAAAAAGAAAAAGAAAAAGAAAATTTAGAGGCCGAAAAAATGAGTGTTCAAAAAAGTGAGATGACCTTTGAGAGAAAAAAAGAGAGGAAAGAAAAGAGAGGAAAGAGACCAAGAAAAAAAGAAAATATTATGATCCAAAATAGTGACGTTGAAAAGTTTGTGCAAATGAATAAAATCCCTAAAGTACTTTTTTGGAGATGTATTGATGAGAAAGCAAAGAAGATACAACATGTTGAATCCATGTAAAGTTGGTCACACACAAAGTGAGGTTAGAAGTTTGAGAGTTGTTTCATTTGTGAGGTATGATTTAAATTCAAGTTTAAACTACAAATCCAATGTCAACTTCCAAAGGTATAAAATCAATTCAATGTTGCATGGATTTAATTACTTTGTTGAAGGATTTGAGAAAGTGTTAGCTATGAATTATGCTTTGATTTCAAATTTTGATGTTATGTCTCTTGAGTTTGTGCATACTACAAGAGTTGGTGATTTGGTTTATGTTGATATGTGTGAGTGTTGCATGAATAGCATAGGTGGGAAGTCATATTTGCTTGATTGGCTAGTGATGACTTTTGGGCTAGCTAATGTGCGTAATACTTTCAAGAGATTGATGGATTATGTTTTGCATGAATCTATGGGTAAATTTTTTGTGGTATACTTTGATCATATCATAGTATATAGAAAAAATTTTAATGAGCATGTTGAACATTTGATCCTTGTGTTATTTTCACTTAGTCGTGGGAATTTAAAAGTGTGTGTATTTTGCACAAGAGAATTTGTTTTATTTGTTTATGGTATGAATCTTCAAAGAAAGAGAGTTCTTGATGGAAAGGTGATTAAGTACCAACGAGGTAAGAAAAATGTGGTAATTACTACAATATCACCAAGGTATGAGTTCTTATTTCTTTTGGTTACAAGGTGTTTATGGTTTGAAAATGGTAATAATTGGCATGAATGGGTTACTGAATTTGAGGATGTGTTTGGAAAATAATTGTGCAGTGTTCATAATAAATTTTATGTGAGCAAGTATTTGTTTAAAGAAAATAAATTTTACTCTATATGTTCGTCATTGTATGATTTGTTTGATGAAAGGACATGTGTGTTGATTTTGAAGAGTAACTTTGAGAAATCCAAATTGGTGAACATAACGGATGAATATTTGTTGTGGTTGCATATGAAGAGATATGTTGAGAAGAGTTGTGAGTGACATATTTCAAATGCATTGTTTCTTATTCTTAGAAAGCAATGATTGTACTTAACTATGAACATTGTGTTGGTGTTAATAAGGTCTAAGAAGGGGAGAAATTTAGTGTTTGTAATGCTTAATGGAGTAATAATCATGTTTTTGCATGGTAATGATGTTGAGGTGTTTAATTTGTGCATGAGAAATTTCGTGATTCTTGATATGATTTTGAGTGTGCAAAGTATATTATTGCTTGTGGGAAATATTTTTAAAGTTTCTAAGTCTTGCTTGGTTTTTGTAGACAATGTGCAAGATTTGAGGACAAATCTTTTTGAAGAAGGGAAGTCTGATATGAATTTAGGAGGTGTTCAAAGATTCATATTGTTCCAATATTTGATTCGTAATTTACAATCGAGGATTGAAGGATTTGGGATCCATGGAAATTCAGTTGGAAAGCATGGAACTAATTTTGGAAGTTATTATGATATTTTTCAAGATCAAAATCATCAAGAAAGTGAAAAAAACATCAAAGGAAACACTTCAAGAAGGTGAAAGGTTTGAGTGCTTCGCGCGCCCGTGCCTTTTCCAACGCGCGCCCGCGCGTCCGAGTGATTTTTGAAGTGTTGTACAGAGCCCTGTGCGTGCCCGCGCTGCACCTGTGCAAGTCATGCGTGCCCGCGTCAATTGACCGCATGCCCGCGCCTGTTTTCTCTCACATACACTTCGGCATGTTTGTGTGTGTTTGGGGATTTTTGATATATTTTGAGTCTTATAATTCTATTAGAAAACTTCTAGATGATATCTTTGACATCTTTTTCAATTTTTTTGCATTATCTATAGGATTTTGGAATTATAATCCAACTAGGAAATCTTTAGTCTAATTCTATTAGGATTTCTAGTTTATTTCTTTTATATATTTTAAATTCTCATTGATGAGAGAGAGATTATTATGAGTTATTGAATTATTGATTTTTATCAATTCTTAAAATTCTGTCTAGAATTTTTTCAAAGCTTTTCTTTGTATTTATCAAAATCAAACTTATCAAAGTTTAACAACTTTGTGACGTTTGTCTATTGATTATCCTCGTGGATTGTCAGAAACAAGTTTTCTGAAGGTTTCGTTGTGATTGATTATTTTCTTCTTGTGATTATCTGTTGCTAATTTCAAGTAAATTAGAGGTGGATATCCGAAAACTTACTTGTTCAAAAGGTCGAGACAAAATTAAAGAATCTTTTTGTTATTGGATTGAGGGTACAATTTTAATATAGTCGTGTTTGCCTTTCATGCATCCAAGATTCGCATCACGTGTGTGTGGCCGCTAGTAGATTATTGTGTATGTCTGGAAGAGTGGTACCTGATGACTCAGCTCTACGAGATGAAGTTCTATTTCAGGCACATCGTAGTATATTCACCGTGCACCCAGGCATTGCCAATATGTATAAGGATCTACGTACCAGATTTTTGTGGAAAGGTATGAAGAGTAGTGTGTATCAGTTTGTCTCTCGTTGCCTTGTATGCCAGCAGGTTAAGGCAGAGCATCGACGATCGGGTGGTCTGATGCATAGTTTGGAGATTAAAAAATGGAAGTGGGAACATGTGACAATGGATTTTGTCACCCACTTGCCAATGAGCTCCAGACAGTGTGATGCTATTTGGGTTGTGGTGGAGAGATTTTTCAAGTCTGCTCATTTTCTTCCGTACAATCGCGAGTTCAGTTTTGATCATATAGCGAGATTTAAATTCAGGAGATTGTGAGTTTGCATGGAGTGTCGTTTAGCATTGTCAGTGATAGAGATTCGAGAGTCACCTCACGTTTTTGGGGTATTTTATAACGAGCCTTGGGTACTCTCTTGAGTCTCAGTACAGCGTATCATCCGGAGACTGATGATCAGTCCGAGAGGACTATTCGGACATGCTGAGGACTTCAGTGATGGACTTTGGATTATCATGGCAAGATCATTTGCCGATGATAGAGTTCGCATATAACAATAGTTACCATCGCAGCATTGACATGACATCGTTTGAGGCTCTTATGGTCGCCATTGTCGAACACCCTTATTTTGGGATTAAGTAGGGGAGAGAAAAGTTGAGGGACCGGAGTTGATTCAGCAGATTGTGGATAAAGTTGAATTGATCAAAAGAGGGTAAAGTTGATGCCACCCACAGGGTAGTGCCCTGTGGGTGGCGTGGCAAATTTTGATTGGTTAAAATCAGTGGGCCTCACGTGGGACCCACTAATTTTAACCAATCATGGGGTTACACGTCGCCCGCAGGGTAGTACTGTAGTGACCCTTAACCGGATCACCTACTAATAGAACTTAGGCATGCAATTAACTTAATTAAAATAGATATCAGAATAATCTTGCGGAACCCATAAATAAATACAATCCCAAGGAAAGGAATCTGTAATTTATCCAAATATTATACAACCAAATCGAATAGCTGTATCAACCTCAAAACAACAGAAATAAAACCTAGACGAATCTCCAGCTGGTCAACCACTGACTAGCCCCTCCTGGATCCACCCGCCTCGTCCAATCGCAAACCTGCCCCATGGAATAGGGAGTCCAGAAACACAGAGTACGAGACGTGAGCATAAGACGCTCAGTACGAGAGTATGAGTATACATGCATGCAAAGTGAACTCCCTATAAACTCGAGGTCAAGGATCAGATAACAGAGACAGACCGGGCCCTGGTATGTAGCACGATGTGCCGTCGCTTCAGGAGGTGGCTCCCATACCATAATACCAGTGGATATGTCGGACCCAAATCGATGGAAGTCCAACCACTAACAGGATAGGGAAAAACCCTACTAACAGACATCTCGAAGGAGATAGCTCAGTATGCAAATGAATGCAGCATAAATCAATGACATATAAACCATGCAGTCACATAATACATGCATACTCAGTCAGGATATCTCGAACAGTACTTTCTTACCTCAAATCAGTGCAAGCTCTACCAACTCTAGGTCCATGCCTATAGTCTGCTTTATACTGCCAAATGATACTACTATCATTAAAGTGCTCTAAAAGCCTTAACTAAGCTATTGCATACTCCTAAATATTTATAGGAAGCAAAAGCTATACCTTCGTCCGTCGTTAGCCCTTTGATGTCGATGCCTCCAGAACTTGGGCACAACTCTGCTACGACTTTCGAACGCCTCACCGACCACCGGGTAAAGCTTAGGAAGGCTAGAACAACTCGAATAGACTAGAAAGGAGAGGGAAATACTCGGAATTGGCAATTGGAAATGAAGCCTAGGCCCTCTATTTATAGACAACGATCGGAACTTCCAATCCTCGATCGGAATGTCCGAACCTCGATCGGAACGTCCGATCCTGACATCGGAGCTTCCGAAGATCCTGATTTGCCATGTGTCAAAATATCACTTGTTGACTTCGGATAGGGGTGATCAGAGCTTCCGATCCTGATCGGAGCTTCCGATCTAACCACACGTCATGGATGACGTAATATCATCGGTGCCTCCGATCGCTCATCGGAGCTTCCGATCCTATTCGGAGCTTCCGATCATGCCTTCGGAGCTTCCGATCCGTCCGATACCCAATTTATTTAATTAGCATTAATCCTTTAATTACTCAATTAGGGTACGGGCTACTACATTCTCCCCCACTTAAGATATTTCGTCCTCGAAATCAGATCTTAAGTACTGAATGTAATACATAAATCAGAAACATTCTTTATTTAGATCAAACATTTACAGAGTTTGCAACTGAATACAACTTAATAATGAAATCAAAACAACTCAGGATGGTCCTCACGCATCCTGTCCTCAAGCTCCCAAGTAGCTTCCTCAGTGCCTCGGTGCTGCCACTGAACTAAGACCAAAGGAATGACTTTGTTCCGTAAAACCTTATCCTTATAATCCAGGATACGAATAGGTTTCTCAACATAGGTCAAATCCTTATTCACCTGAACCTCAGACCGCTGCAGAATATGAGATTCATCCGCCACATACCATCGCAACAGAGATACGTGGAACACGTCGTGAATACTGGAAAGATGCGGTGGCAAAGCTAGTCGATAAGCCAAATCACCAATGCTCTCCAAGATCTCAAACGGACCGATAAACGTGGGAGATAACTTGCCCTTAAGGCCAAATCTGAGAATCTTGCGGAAAGGTGACACTCTCAGAAACACTTTCTCCCCGACATCGAACTGCAAAGGCCTACGCTTGATATTAGCATAGCTGGCCTGACGATCCTGTGCAGTCTTAATCCGTTTCTTGATCTGATCAACAATGTTTATCGCCTGCTGGATAAACTCTGGTCCCTCAGCCTATCTCTCCCCCACTTCTTCCCAGAAGAGTGGAGTACGACAACGTCGCCCGTACAACGCCTCAAAAGGTGCCATCCCAATGCTAGTATGATAGTTGTTGTTGTATGCGAACTCGATCAATGGCAAATGATCCTGCCAGGCTGAACCAAAATCCATAACGCACGCTCGAAGCATATCCTCCAAAGTACGGATAGTGCACTCTGACTGACCATCAGTCTCCGGATGATAGGCAGTACTCAAACTGAGAGTAGTACCCATCGCACGCTGAACACTCCCCCAGAATCTAGAAGTAAACCTGGGGTCCCGATCGCTGACAATGCTCACAGGCACTCCATGAAGTCGAATGATCTCCTGAATGTACAACCGTGCCATACGATCCACATTGTACTCACGGCTATAGGCAATGAAATGCGCTGACTTAGTGAGTCGATCCACCACAACTCAGATAGCATCACAGTTCCTCAGGGATATCGGCAATTGGGTCACAAATTCCATTGTGATAAACTCCCATTTCCATTCAGGAATAGGCAGACTGTGAAGCAATCTTCCAGGTCGTCGGTGCTCTGCCTTGACCTGTTGACACACCAAACATCTCGAAACAAACTGATAAACACTGCGTTTCATTCCTTTCCACCAGAAACGAGTACGTAGATCCTTGTACATCTTGTTGCTCCCAGGATGAATACTCAACTTAGTGCGATGTGTCTGAGACAAAATCTCCTCTCGCAACTCTTCATCCTGCGGAATCACAAGCCTACTAGACAAACACAGAAAGCCATCTGACTGATAATGAAATCTAGACGAGCTACCCTCGTTAGCTAAACGAGCTAAATGCTGGGTCTTCGAATCAGACATCTGAGCATCTCGGATCCGCGAATACAAAGCTGGCTCAGATAATATCGCAAACATCTGGATACTCTGCATACCTTTCTTATGCTTGAAGGTATAACCTGAAGTACAACAGTCACTAATCGCACTAGACATCGAACATGTCTGAAGTGCAGATAGTCGCACCTTGCGACTCAAGGCATCAGCGGTGAGATTAGCAGCTCCCGGATGGTACTTTATCTCGCAATCATAGTCCTTAAGCAAGTCCATCCAACGTCTCTGCCTCATGTTCAACTCTGCTTGAGTGAACAAATACTTGAGACTCTTATGGTCGGTGAAGATCTCAAATTTCTCGCCATACAGATAATGACGCCAGATCTTCAAAGCGAACACAATGGCTGCCAATTCCAAATCATGAACTGGGTAGTTGTCCTCGTGAAGCTTTAGCTGTCTAGAAGCGTATGCGATCACATGCCCATTCTGAGTCAGAACACAACCTAACACCTGAAGAGAAGCATCCGTGTATACCACATACCCTCTAGATCTTGACGGTAATGCCAACACCGGCGCAGAAGTCAACCACCATCAAAGCTCACAGAAATTCTCCTCACACTTGGAGGACCACTCGAAATCCACACCCTTGCGGGTAAGCTGCGTCAAAGGTCGAGCTAGTTGAGAGAAGTTCAGAATGAAGAGACGATAATACCCTGCTAGACCCAAAAAACTACGGATCTCAGCAACTGTCGTCGGATGCGACCAATTAAGTACCGCTTCAATCTTGCTTGGATCAACAGAAATCCCCTCCCTGGATATGATATGGCCAAGAAAGACCACTCTATCCATCCAGAACTCACAGTTGCTCAGCTTGGCGTACAACTGCTCATCTCGAAGAGTTTGCAGTACCAACTGCAAGTGAGAAACATGCTCTTCCGTATTAATCAAATACACCAAGATGTTGTCAATGAAGACCACGACAAACTTGTCCAAATACTCCCTGAAGACACGGTTCATCAAATCCATGAATATAGCCGGCGCATTAATCAAACCAAATGGCATCACTAGGAACTTGTAATGCCCATAGCGAGTACGGAATGCAGTCTTGGCTACGTCCTGATCACGGACTCTCAACTGATGATACCCAGATCTCAAGTCAATCTTGGAGTAAACTGATATGCCCAGCAGCTGATCAAACAAGTCATCAATACGAGGCAACGGATACTTGTTCTTCACAGTGACTCGATTCAGCTGCCGATAGTCAATGCACAGCCGCATTGACCCATCCTTCTTCTTTACAAAAAGAACAGGAGCTCCCCAAGGAGATACACTAGGATGAATGTACCCCTTGTCCAAAAGATCCTGTAGCTGATTCTTCAACTCACGCATCTCTGACGGAGCCAGATGATACGGTGCTCGAGAAATAGGTGAAGTACCCGGCATCAACTCTATGCCAAACTCGACTTCCCTAGCAGGAGGAAAACCCGGAATCTCATCAGGAAATACATCTGGAAATTCATCCACAACAGGAATGCTCTCTATCCCAATACTCTCAGCGGACAAATCAACTGCATAGATAAGGTAGCCTTCCCCGCCAGACTCTAGAGCTCGACAGGCTCTCAAAGCTGATACCAAAGGCATCGGGGGTCGCGCTCCCTCACCATTGAAAAACCATCTCTCACTCCCCTCCGGATGAAAGCATACTAATCTCTGATAGCAGTGCACTGAAGCTCGATAGGTAGTCAACATATCTATTCCCATAATGCAATCAAAGTCGTCCATCGCCAGGACCATGAGATTCGAAATCAAAATGTTACCCTCGAATTTTAAAGGGCAACTCATCACTAGACGCTTAGCCAAAGCAGATTGACCCGTCGGAGTAGAAACAGACATCACTACGTCTAGTGTAATACATGGTAACTTATGCCTCTTAACAAAACGTGCAGAAATAAAGGAATGAGATGCACCAGTGTCAATAAGTACAAGAGCATGTATACCATAAAGCAGAAATGTACCTGCGATGACTTTCTCATTCTCCTCCACTGCCTGATCATGCCTCAAGGCAAACAGCTGGCCAGAAGCTCGTGGCCTCAAATGAGAACTCCCAGCAGGCTGTACCTGCGACCTCTGCTGAACGGTGGCCTGAGAACCTGATCCTGAACCAGAACCAGAACCGCCTCCCCCAGACAGTGGACAATCCCTCCGAATATGACCAGTCTCTCCACAACGGAAACAAGCTCCAGAAGCTCTACGACACTTGTCGGATGGATGGTTCTTCCCACAGTGATCACACTTGTCCTTCTTACCGTAACGGACAACACCTCCAGAACCAGAGGAAGAAGTAGATCCAGACCTCTTGAAAGATTGGGCACGGGGACCCAAAGAACTAGCAGGCCTCGATTGAGGGAAGGACCTGTTCCGTCGAATGCTGTCCTTCGCCTGGTGACAACGGCTCACCAAACCCTCGTAGGACATGTCATCACCAACCGCCACACGGTCATGGATCTCAGGGTTAAGGCCCTGAAGGAACAGATTATACTTCATCTCTGAGCTATCAGCAATCTCGGGGCAATAGGATAGCAAATCAAAGAACCTCTGCTAATACTCATCGATAGAGATGGCTCCATGTCGCAGACTCAGTAACTCGCCTGCCTTCGACTGACGGAGTTGAAAGAGTGGGTGCCCGGATAGCCAACTTGTGGCTAAGGGCTTTTATGACTCTTTGTGTAAACAATCTTTGTTTAATATAATTTACATTTTATTAATGGCAATGACTTTATCTTTCTTCATATTGTTATATTGTGATATACTATTGTTGTTTTGATAAAGACCTTGAATATACTATAGTGTATGTAAGATGTGGTAGTACATGGGGATGACTATCATGAAACACATCTTATAGTCACTGTATATTCTAAACAGTTTCTAGTCGATTGAGCCGTCCGAAAATAAGGATAAGGATCGCTCGAGTTTGAGACTAGCATTTGCGATGCAGAGTACCACGTTTCATTGGTAGGGAACATAGAGATGTTCAAAGCATGCAAATGGATATTCATATGATGAATGATCGAACTACCCTATTTGGACTTTCCAAGTGGTTATCACTTATCGAGTGGATAAAGTTCGCGTTTTTGGTTGTACACCATTAGTCCTTATTACTTGAAACATCATTGAGACTCTATATGATAGTACTGTGCTTTGACTCATTTATCGACTCTATGGGAGTCATCAGGTGTCGAGATTGGGTACAGTTACGACGCATATAGGAGTCGATGCTTTGTTGTCAAGGATTCACCACATACTTGCGAGTGTGGATATCCTATGCGATCTGAGAAGATATTAGTGTGACGAATCTCTGGCCAGAGTACATGATGTGTTTTAGGTTAATGGTTATCCTAGTAACACATGCGATGTCACTAATAGATCTCCAAGATGTTGTGCATAGTTATCGAATCTCGAACGACTCTCGATGCACCAATGGTTGTTGATTCGATCGGGATATTTGGTTGAAGGGACCGTACTGTACGCTAACCAAAATCTACTGGTTCTTGCAGGCACTATAAATAATACCTAGGGAATCATGGGGCAATGTTGCTAGACGCTCTTACCATGATTCGTTGGGTAAGTCGGAAATTGTTGTTCCGAGTCACAAGGAGTTGTGAGCCCACGGCTAGCTGTATTCCTGAACCATTGAGGGTTACACAAGTAATGGATTACTAAAACCCCGTAGAGATAGTTAAATTTAAAGAGTTAAATTTAATAAAAGAGAAATTGGATTTCTCAACTAAAGGGAGTGGAATTTCCTAAAATGACATAGTGATGGGCATTTTTGAAAATCACTGAATTCGGATTCAGAAAAATTATCTTGACTCTAAAAGATGCAGAAATGATTTCTGTGCACATTGGTGAAATCAGTTTATCAATCGGAGTCACGATGAATTTTATATTAATTTCTATAACAACGGGCTTGGCTTGTTGGGCTTAAGTTATGGATTCTGGGCTTTAAGGAGTTAGAGTCCTGATACAATTATAACTAGAAATTATCTATAAATAGAGGTGTTGGGTTCGAAAATCAAACACTTTGTGTCTTATAATTTTCGAAATTACAATATAAATATTCTAAGGGTTTTTCGAAATCCTTGTCCCTCCCGGAGAAAATTCAGACTTGTGATTTTTGTGAAAAATTACAATTCTGAATTAACAGATCATATCTGTTTATTCTCTACGCAAAACTTCTGATTGATTTCTAGTGCAGTCAATCAGAGGGTTTCTGTTTTCTGTTCGTGGACCTTATTCCGGTGATTGATCGTGACGCCATCGGTTCCCAGGATATACAAGAAGAGCAGATTAAATTCTGTTGGTGTCCATAATCTCGCTTCGAGATTGGAGGTAAAATATTTAATTAATTATTATTTATTTTACTTGTGTGATTTAATCGTTAAACGTTTTGATACCCATGATATGAAATTGTTTCATATCAAAAAAAAATAAAATTTTAAACTTTCGCTGCACCGGGTATCGATTCAATTGATCTGAACACGGTTAACCAACAGTGGTATCAGAGCCAAGTTGCTCAGATCAAACGATTAAATTAATCAATTGTACAAAAAATTTTGGCCTCGGGTTTTTGAAACAAAACATATTTTTAAAAAAAATCAAAAATTTTATTTTTCTGACGGGCAAGAAAAAAGGGCAGCAATCGTCGCTGCCCAATGGGCAGCGGCGGGCTGCCCAGCCCGCGCCCGGTCAGGGCACGGGCTGCCCGGGATTGTCCCGGGCAGCCCGGAAAAATTAAAAATTGATTTTTGAAAATTTTGAATTTTTGAAATTCTAGTGTTTGATCCGATCGAAAAAAATTTTTGATAAGATCACGAGGCATCGGATCGAATTGTTCGAGTCCGAAATTTTTAAAATTGATTTTGGATAAATTTGAATTTTTGGAAAATTTAAATATTTTATCCGTTAAATTGAATTTTGAAAATTGATTATTTTGGTACAATTGATGATAAGATGTGATCTTATGGATGGATAAGATAAAATATGATTTTATCTTTTAAATTATGATGCCACAGCATGTTTATCCAATTATTTAAATTTTGAATTTAAAATTGGATAATGGGATGATCGATTACCATAACCAATTTTGTAGGTGTATGTTAGGAATTTACATTTGTCTTATTGTTGTTGGTGTTTATTAATGGGCTTGGTTTATAGCCCAATATGATTGTCATATGTAATAAAAGTGGGCCTGGTTTATGGCCCGTTCCCACCCCTACAAATGTATCCTATATTTGTCATCGAAATTTATTGTAAATTTATTAGACTTAGTGGGAGACAAAGATTTGAAGAAATGGTGGGCCC
Source organism: Henckelia pumila (assembly GCF_033568475.1). Classification (NCBI taxonomy): domain Eukaryota; kingdom Viridiplantae; phylum Streptophyta; class Magnoliopsida; order Lamiales; family Gesneriaceae; genus Henckelia; species Henckelia pumila. Next base: position 73,803,332 of record NC_133121.1, read on the forward strand.
AGCAGACAATGAAGACTGAATAAATGTAAATTGGAAGCTCAATGTAATAGGATTGCATTGCATACCTGCATATTACCTAGGATTGGACTTAGACTCGTGATTGGCAACCACGGGTCGAATAGATAATGAGATCGATCATCCTTAAATAATATTTGATATTATTGATGTATGCATGTTTAGAACAAATTGTATGAATCCCGCAAGCATACATAAAAATGAATGATGAGACAAATTTTAAAAATTAAAAATCCCTCATTTTAAATATGATTTAAAATTTATATCAAGATTAATAAAAGGTAATTTAAATATTGTTTAAATTTTCCTACCTTCCATCAACGATCAGTGTATGAGATGCTACCCACGGATATGGTTCGGCTCATATTATTGGGGGGCCCCGTTCGTCGGAAAGCTGTACATTGGATCGACAAATGTTGTAAGTTGGGTGGAACTCCCATGGGATCGGCTCATATTATTGGGGGATCCACATGGCGACCGTCCATCACAACTTAATATTGATGGGTCATCTTGACATGTCACAATAAATGGCGTCATATTATTGGGCCCTTATTGGACATGAGGTAAATACATGGGGGTTACTTTGGAAGTAATTGGGCTCTACCTTTTGAAAATTATGGTTGGCTGATATTATTCGGGACTATGATTTGTCAATTGGACTCCATGTTTTCACTAAGGAAAAAGTTTCCCGTTTTCACTAGAGGGTGGTGAAATCGTTAAAATAGTGGGAGTGTAATTCATAAAATTAAAATTCGCCATATTTTATGTCTTAGTAAATTAATTAAACAATCACCGATTATTGTCTGTTTCCTTTTCAGTATATCGTTACAATGAATTCGCGTAATCCACTATTTGCAATTCTCGAACAAAACAAACTCACTAGCGCAAACTATACGGAATGGTTCCGTAAGTTAAAGATTATTCTCACTTCGGAAAAGGCTTTCTACGTGTTAGAGAAGCCACCCCCGAAGGAAGCCCCGGCTAATACAAGTCCGGAAGAGTTGGCCAAACTTGATTTATGGTGGGACCATGATATCAAGGCCAAATGCTACATGCAGGCTTCGATGTCTGATGAACTCCAGAGGCGATTTGAGGATGCCGTGAATGCTTCTGACATTCACAAAGCACTCAAGGAGCTATTTGGAGCTCAGTCAAGGTCGGAGAGTTATGCCACTGTCAGAGAGCTCATGACAAGCCGCATGCGAGAGGGGACTTCTGTCCGTGAGCATGGGGTGCGCATGATTGGGCTCATTGAAAAGTTGGTAACACTCGACTTGACTTTGGAGCATGAACTCAGCTCGGACTTGTTACTCCTTTCACTTCCTTCATCGTATGATGGTTTTGTGGTGAACTTCAACATGAACAAGATAGAGGCCACCCTTGAAGAGATGGTCAATATGCTTGTCACATATGAAGCCACACTAAAGAAGGATAAACCAGTACTCTTGGTTGGGTCCTCTTCTAACTCGAAGAAGGGGCCAAGTGGAAAGGGTAAGAAGCGTTCTGTCCCGCCCAAGAAGAGTGTACCGAATAAGAAGGGGAAGGCCAATGTTTCATATGAGAAGAAGGATGAAAACGTTTGCCATTACTGCAAGAAGCCCGGTCATTGGAAACGTAACTGCAAGGAATACCTCGATCAGTTGCGAACTGAAAAGGGTATGTTTTACATTGAAATAAATGTTTCTCTTAATACTTCTTCTTGGGTATTGGATACCGGATGTGGATCTCACATTTGCAATGATTTGCAGGTGATGACAAGAAGTCGTAAGCTAAGGATGGGTGAGACCCAACTGAGACTCGGGAATGGTTCAAGAGTCGAAGCAAAAGCGATAGGAGACATTTATTTAATTTTGCAAAAAAATTTTAAGTTATTTTTGAGAGATGTTTTGTATGTTTCGGATTTGGTCAAAAAAATTATTTCTATTTCTATACTTGATAGAGATGGTTATTCTTGCAATTTTGTGAATGTGATTTGCAATATTTACAAGAATGAATGTTTGATTGGAAATGGACAACTTGAAAATGATCTATATAACTTAAAATTAAAAGACGTTTCAATGAATTATGTCGATAAACCGGTAACAACAAATAAAAGGAAAAACGATAGTCAAAACCCGGCAAATCTTTGGCATGCTAGGCTAGGTCATATTTCCTCAAGGAGGATGAACAAGCTAGTGGGACAGGGCATGTTTGATATGTCTGATATTAACTCTCTACCTACTTGTGAATCCTGCCTGAAAGGAAAAATGACTAAATCTCCATTCAAGGGGAAACCTGAGCGTAGTCAAAATCTGTTGGATTTGATCCATACAGATGTTTGTGGTCCATTTAGAATTGGTACTCAATTTGGCCACACCTACTTCATTACCTTTACTGATGATTATTCAAGGTATGGGTATTTATATTTAATGAAATATAAGTCTGAAGCATTTGAAAAGTTCAAAGAATTCAAGGCTGAAGTAGAAAACAAACTAGGCAAAAGTATTAAGGCACTTCGATCGGATCGTGGTGGAGAATACTTAAGTGCCGAGTTTTTGGACTATCTAAAAGAGAATGGGATTCTCTCTCAGTGGACTCCTCCTATGACACCACAGCTGAATGGTGTTTCGGAGCATCGTAATAGAACCTTGTTGGACATGGTTCGATCCATGATGAGCTTCACTGAGCTCCCACCATCATTTTGGGGCTACGCGCTTGAAACGGCTGTTTTGTTGTTGAACAACTTTCACACTAAAGCAGTAGATAAAAAACCATACGAGTTATGGAATGGCAAAGATCCTAAGTATTCGTACTTGAGGATTTGGGGATGTCCTGCTTACGTGAAGCAGACAGTGGGAGATAAGTTGGATAGTCGATCCATCTTATGTTATTTTGTGGGGTATCCGAAGAATTCAATCGGATATTATTTCTATCATCCTGCTGAAACAAAGGTGTTTGTTTCAAGGAATGCCACCTTCTTGGAGAAGGAATTCTTATTGGATAAGAAAGGCAAGATGATGGAACTCGAAGAAATTCGAGAAGAACCCGAAATACAAATTAACGATCCTACACCTCAAGAATCATCACAAGACACGCCTATTGCTAGAAGATCCGAGAGGACTTCCAGGCCTCCTGTTAGATATGGTCTTCTTCTTGAAGGGGATCAAAGTGAACCCGATATTGGATGTGATCCAAGAAACTTCAAGGAAGCAATTTCTGATGCGGATTCTAATTTATGGCTTGAAGCAATGCAGTCGGAAATAGACTCGATGCATTCAAACCAAGTTTGGTCTTTAGTAGATCCTCCCGATGGAATTGTTCCAATAGGATGTAAATGGATTTACAAAAGAAAACTTGGGCCTGATGGCAAGGTGTTGACCTATAAGGCACGATTGGTTGCAAAAGGTTATACTCAAAGACAAGAAGTTGACTATGATGAAACCTTTTCACCAGTCGCAATGTTCAAGTCCATAAGAATCCTAATTGCCATAGCAGCATGGTATGACTATGAGATATGGCAAATGGATGTGAAGACTGCATTTCTTAATGGAAACATTAAGGAAGAAATCTATATGATGCAGCCTGAAGGATTCACCTCCATGGGAAGCGAGCATAAGGTATGCAAGCTTCAGAGATCAATTTATGGTCTAAAACAAGAATCAAGAAGTTGGAACCAGAAATTTGATGAAACAATAAAGGATTTTGGTTTCATCAAGAACCCGGAGGAACCATGCGTGTACAAGAAAGTAGTTAAGGATGCGGTAACATTCTTAGTACTTTATGTTGATGACATCCTACTCATTGGGAATGACGTAGGGATATTGCAGTCAACAAATATATGGTTATCAGGTAGATTCTCGATGAAGGATTTGGGTGAGGCATCCTATATTCTAGGGATACAGATCTATAGAGATAGATCTAAGAGAATGATAGGACTCACTCAAGCAACCTACATCGACACTATATTGAAAAGGTTTTCAATGGATGAGTCCAAGAGAGGACATATACCTATGTGTCATGGAGTTTCTCTATCCAAGTCTATGTGTCCCAAGACTGACGAAGAGATAGAGAAAATGACACATATACCATATGCGTCAGCCATAGGTAGTATCATGTATGGGATGATATCTACTAGATCGGATGTGGCCTATGCTCTGAGCATCACGAGCAGATATCAAGCCAATCCAGGTCAAATGCATTGGAAAGCCGTGAAGGATATTCTTAAATACTTGAGAAGAACTAAGAATATATTCATGGTTTATGGTGGAAGAGAATTGAAGTTGGAAGGCTACACCGACTCTAGCTTCCAAAGTGACGTGGATGACTCGAAATCAACCTCTGGATTTGTATTCGTGCTCAATGGCGGTACTGTCTCTTGGAAGAGTTCCAAGCAAGACACCACAGCAGATTCCACCACTGAGGCAGAATACATTGCAGCATCAGCTGCTGCTAAAGAGGCGGTTTGGATGAGGAAATTCATCCAAGAGTTGGGTGTGATTCCAGAATCTGTTGGTCCAGTCCCGGTGTACTGCGACAACACTGGTGCCGTTGCTCAGGCAAAGGAACCAAGGTCTCATCAAAGATCCAAACACATACTAAGGAAATACCACATCATCCGGGAGATCGTGTAAAGAGGAGACATTACAGTCGAGAGAGTGGCCTCTGCAGACAATATCGCTGATCCGCTTACGAAGCCCTTTCCAGGACCATTGTTTGACAAACATCGCGAAGCAATGGGATTACGTAATATGACTAGTTGGCTTTAGGGCAAGTGGGAGATTGAAAGAGTGGGTGCCCGGATATCCAACTTGTGGCTAAGGGCTTTTATGACTCTTTGTGTAAACAATCTTTGTTTAATATAATTTACATTTTATTAATGGCAATGACTTTATCTTTCTTCATATTGTTATATTGTGATATACTATTGTTGTTTTGATAAAGACCTTGAATATACTATAGTGTATGTAAGATGTGGTAGTACATGGGGATGACTATCATGAAACACATCTTATAGTCACTGTATATTCTAAACAGTTCCTAGTCGATTGAGCCGTCCGAAAATAAGGATAAGGATCGCTCGAGTTTGAGACTAGCATTTGCGATGCAGAGTATCACGTTTCATTGGTAGGGAACATAGAGATGTTCGAAGCATGCAAATGGATATTCATATGATGAATGATCGAACTACCCTATTCGGACTTTCCAAGTGGTTATCACTTATCGAGTGGATAAAGTCCGCGTTTTTGGTTGTACACCATTAGTCCTTATTACTTGAAACATCATTGAGACTCTATATGCTAGTACTGTGCTTTGACTCATTTACCGACTCTATGGGGGTCATCAGGTGTCGGGATTGGGTACAGTTACGACGCATATAGGAGTCGATGCTTTGTTGTCAAGGATTCACCACATACTTGCGAGTGTGGATATCCTATGCGATCTGAGGAGATATTAGTGTGACGAATCTCTGGCCAGAGTACATGATGTGTTTTAGGTTAATGGTTATCCTAGTAACACATGCGATGTCACTAATAGATCTCCAAGATGTTGTGCATAGTTATCGAATCTCGAACGACTCTCGATGCACCAATGGTTGTTGATTCGATCGGGATATTTGGTTGAAGGGACCGTACTGTACGCTAACCAAAATCTACTGGTTCTTGCAGGCACTATCAGTAATACCTAGGGAATCATGGGGCGATGTTGCTAGACGCTCTTACCATGATTCGTTGGGTAAGTCGGAAATTGTTGTTCCGAGTCACAAGGAGTTGTGAGCCCACGCCTAGCTGTATTCCTGAACCATTGAGGGTTACACAATTAATGGATTACTAAAACCCCGTAGAGATAGTTAAATTTAAAGAGTTAAATTTAATGAAAGAGAAATTGGATTTCTCAACTAAAGGGAGTGGAATTTCCTAAAATGACATAGTGATGGGCATTTTTGGAAATCACTGAATTCGGATTCAGAAAAATTATCTTGACTCTAAAAGATGCAGAAATGGTTTCTGTGCACATTGGTGAAATCAGTTTATCAATCGGAGTCACGATGAATTTTATATTAATTTCTATAACAACGAGCTTGGCTTGTTGGGCTTAAGTTATGGATTGTGGGCTTTAAGGAGTTAGAGTCCTGATACAATTATAACTAGAAATTATCTATAAATAGAGGTGTTGGGTTCGAAAATCAAACACTTTGTGTCTTATAATTTTCGAAATTACAATATAAATATTCTAAGGGTTTTTCGAAATCCTTGTCCCTCCCGGAGAAAATTCAGACTTGTGATTTTTGTGAAAAATTACAATTCTGAATTAACAGATCATATCTGTTTATTCTCTACGTAAAAATTCTGATTGATTTCTAGTGCAGTCAATCAGAGGGTTTCTGTTTTCTGTTCGTGGACCTAATTCCGGTGATTGATCGTGATGCCATCGGTTCCCGGGATATACAAGAAGAGCAGATTAAATTCTGTTGGTGTCCATAATCTCGCTTCGAGATTGGAGGTAAAATATTTAATTAATTATTATTTATTTTACTTGTGTGATTTAATCGTTAAACGTTTTGATACCCATGATATGAAATTGTTTCATATCAAAGAAAAATAAAATTTTAAACTTCCGCTGCACCGGGTATCGATTCAATTGATCTAAACATGGTTAACCAACAGGAGTGCAGGAGGAAAATATCGCTTTTGGAAAGCTGTGCGGAACTCGGCCCAGGTGGCCACTCCTCTCGCCGCAATAAAGGGTGCAGAAGTAAACCTCCACCACCTACGGGCTCTCCCATCCAGAAGATAGCCAAGGGTCTCCATCTTCTGCTCTTCGGTGCAGTGGAAAGTCTGAAAAGTCGTCTCCATGCGGTCTAACCAATTTTACGCATCCTCCGGAGACTCACCTCCAACTAAGGGCTTAGGACCCATAGCTAAGAATCGACGTACAGTGAAACGCTCGTCGTCATGATGACGATGACGCCGTTCTCGATGATGCTCTCGGTCGGCATCACCCCAACGCCCACCAATACTGCCATGAGAACTCTGGTCATCACGATTTGCCATCTACAAAAATACCTCATGATGAGACTAAATCCCAAGAATACTTTTGCATGCTCTAATACCATAAATGTAGTGACCCTTACCCGGATCACCTACTAACAGAACTTAGGCATGCAATTAACTTAATTAAAATAGATATCAGAATAATCTTGCGAAACCCATAAATAAATACAATCCCAAGGAAAGGAATCTGTAATTTATCCAAATATTATACAACCAAATCGAATAGCTGTATCAACCTCAAAACAACAGAAATAAAACCTAGACGAAGCTCCAGCTGGTCAACCACTGACTAGCCCCTACTGGATCCACCCGCCTCGTCCAATCGCAAACCTGCCACATGGAATATGGTGTCCAGAAACACAGAGTACGAGACGTGAGCATAAGATGCTCAGTACGAGAGTATGAGTATACATGCATGCAAAGTGAACTTCCTATAAACTCGAGGTCAAGGATCAGATAACAGAGACAGACCGGACCCTGGTATGTAGCACGTTGTGCCGTCGCTTCAGGAGGTGGCTCCCATACCATAATACCAGTGGATATGCCGGACCCAAATCGATGGAAGTCCAACCACTAACAGGATAGGGAAAAACCCTACTAATAGACATCTCGAAGGAGATAGCTCAGTATGCAAATGAATGCAGCATAAATCAATGACATATAAACCATGCTGTCACATAATACATGCATACTCAGTCAGGATATCTCGAACAGTACTTTCGTACCTCAAATCAGTGCAAGCTTTACCAACTCTAGGTCCACGCCTATAGTCTGCTCTACATTGCCAAATGATACTTCTATCATTAAAGTGTTCTAAAAGCCTTAACTAAGCTATTGCATACTCCTAAATATTTATAGGAAGCAAAAGCTATACCTTCGTCCGTCGTTAGCCCTTTGATGTCGATGCCTCCAGAACTTGGGCACAACTCTGCTACGACTTCCGAACGCCTCGCCGACCACCGGATCAAGCCTAGGAAGGCTAGAACAACTCGAATAGACTAGAAAGGAGAGGGAAATACTCGGAATTGGCAATTGGAAATGAAGCCTCGGCCCTCTATTTATAGACAACGATCGGAACTTCCGATCCTCGATCGGAACGTCCGAACCTCGATAGGAATGTCCGATCCTGACATCGGAGCTTCCGAAGATCCTGATCTGCCACGTGTCAAAATATCACTTGTTGAATTCGGATAGGGGTGATCGGAGCTTCCGATCCTGATCGGAGCTTCCGATCTAACCACACGTCATGGATGACGTAATATCATCGGTGCCTCCGATCGCTCATCGGAGCTTCCGATCCTGTTCGGAGCTTCCGATCGTGCCTTCGGAGCTTCCGATCCGTCCGATACCCAATTTATTTAATTAACATTAATCCTTTAATTACTCAATTAGGGTACGGGCTACTACAAGTACCCTGCGGGCGGCATGAACAAAACCCAAGAAGACGATCAAGACTGCACAGGATAGACAGGCCAGTTACGGCAATACCAAGCACATACCTTTGCATTTTGAGACGGGGGAGCATGTTTTCTTGCGGGTTTCACATTTTAGGAAGGTTATGAGTTTTGGTTTCAAGGGAAATCTAGCGCCGAGATTCATTGGTCCGTTCAAGATCTTGGAGAAAGTCGGGGATGTGGCCTATCGTTTGGTGTTACCACCGTATCTTTCCGGTATTCATAATGTGCTCCACGTGTCTCTACTCCGTCGGTACATGGCAGATGAGTTGCACACTACTTAGGAGATCGAGAGTCATATGCGTTATGAACATCTAGAGTTGTTTTGACTGTATTTTATTTCCGCAGTCAAGTTGTAATTGTGTAACGACCCACTATATCAAGACGAGTCTTTTCAGCGTGCTTATGTCCTCACTCACACGCACTGAGAAATTTTTCAGGAGGTCACCCATCCTAAAATTGCCCCAAGTCAAGCACGCTTAACTTTGGAGTTCTTATATGATGAGAACCCGAAAAGAAAATGTACCTTCTTGATATGAATAGTACATATGAAATCTTTTAAGCCCTCTTCAACTATGTAGTCCCATACCTACACAGTCTCAGAATCCCCTCTCATTCCGGCACGGGATCAGTTCATTCATGTCTCCCTCCGCCTAGAAGCCTACCAGGAGCCGCTCATTGTCCATGCAACCTCTTGGCACCGGCGATCACTCCCCGCCTCCTTAGCACCGGGCGTCACAAATTGTAACTGCAATATTGTAATAATATGTTTCAGCATTGTGTTCTATTATCCTAGTCCTGATTTCGATGACGAACTCTCTTAAGTTGGGGAGAATGTAGTAACACGTCTCAAATTAACTTAATCAAAGTGTCTAATTATGTTTAATTGGCTAAAACATGATTAAGGGATTTCCAAATAAGTCTAAAGAGTTGAAAAATGGATTCAGAATGATCGGGAATGGTTCGGTAAGAGCTTTAAGCTTCAAATAGAATGGAAGCTCCGAACAGGGTTCAGAATCTGAGTTGAGATTGAAAGCTTCAAACTCAGATTGGAGACTCCGATCGTCACCAGGGCCCACTGCCAGAAATATTATGTAAGCAATGACGTCGGAGAGATTGGAAGCTCCGAAACATGAATGGAAGCTCCGATCGGGCTGTCGGCAACCAGCCATTGTTCGACACATGGTTCGCTGATAGGGATCGAAAGCAGGGGATCGAACGCTCTGATCGGATCGGAAGCTCCGATCGTGCAATCGGAGGTTTCGATCAATGTCTATTTAAAGGGGTGCCGAGCCTCTTGACCCAACTGAGCGCCTCTCGAATAGCTAGAGCTTCCACCTCCTTAACCAATGTCGTTCCGTGATGATTGCTTGATTTGCAGGCCAAAAAAGTTTCGTTAGAATCTCTAATAATCATGCTAATTGCAAATGATTTCCTTAGGTGAATCCAGCATCGACGTTGAATTTCACATATGGCGGGTTTGACTTTCTCCAAGTTCTCGTTGAATTTGACTCAGATTGGACCACTAGGTGAGGCTCTAGTTTTTGCCCATAAATCCACAAGTGTAAAGTATCAAGAGAGTTGAGAACAACTCGTTCTGCTAGTTGAGATATGTTATCCCATAGCCTGTCATTTCGAGCTATCCAGATAGCATTTTATTAAAAAAAATAATATAATTTTTTTTGTTTTTTAAACGAAATGTTTAACATGAAAAAAATTTCGAGATTTTTTCTTTCTATTCGAAGGGATTTTGAATGCTCAGGTCCGAAACAAGTCAAGAAATCCGATTCTTTTCGAAAATTGTATAGAAAGGAGGTTACGGGACATGTCCTAATTATATTCCACCATTAATATAAGATGAATAAAAAATTATGACTAATCTTATTTTCACAGCAACAAATGATAACTAATCCATTAAATAGCCGGTAACGCCACCTCATCTGTATATATGTGTGTTTGCCATAATTAAATCACACACGCATCCTTCAAAGATGACGGCGGCGAAACACGGCGATGCATCGTCGTTTCACCAGCCACTCCTTCCTTCCGAAACTCAACCCACCCAACCCCAATACGTATTCGTTTTACCTCCTTATCCGCCGCCCAACCACCACCGTCTCCTTCGCAAATCATGCCGCCGGGGTCTCGTCAGCTGCGCCACCGTACTTATCTTCCTCGCTGCTGCTTTGTATCTCCTCTGGCCATTTGACCCCGAGCTCTCTGTTGTTCGCCTCCGCTTCGATCGTCTCCGTTTCCACATGCGCCCCAAAGTCTCAATCGATGTGACGTTGAACCTCACCGTTAGGATTCGTAATCAAGATTTCTACTCAATTCAGTACGATTCGTCGGTGGTCTCGATCGGGTATAGGGGGAAGAAGCTAGGGGATGTCACATCGGTTGGTGGGAATATAACGGCGAGGTCGTCGTCCTACGTGAACGCCACGCTCCAGCTGGAACGGGTGGAGATCACGAGCGATGTGATTCTGTTTTTGGAGGATTTGGCTAAAGGCGAGATTATGTTCGACACAGAGACCCAGATTGATGGGAAGCTCAGGGTTTTTTGCTTTGACTTGCCTTTGAAGGTAAAATCTTTATTTTACCAAACTGAAACAGCCAATGAAATGAAAGTATTCTTGTTTTGTGGATTTGTTTCGATGAGCCTAAACTTTTCATGGAATAACAATTTGTCCCAATTTATTGACCATCAGTTTTGAGATATAATGTGAATCTTTTAAGCTATACAATCAACCCTTAAAAAGTTTGGGATCTGTACCTGTTTACCTTATCCATACCCCTTCACTTCAAACACGCATTCAGGGCTGGGGAAAATACGTGTGATCCTGGCTTTTCCCCATTTTTGGGAACGTAAATTTACTGCCAAGATGGTGGGTATAACTTTTGATCGCGTTCGTTAGAATCGCAGTCACTTGTCTGCTAAGAAGCCTTTGATGTTTCATTTATTGAAAGTAATTTTTGATTAGTTTTAAAGAAAACGCTAACTTTGTTTCTTTTTTTTTTTTTTAAGCAAACCTTTTAACTTTGTTGGCTTCTCAAACTTGGTGCATTTAGCTTCAAGCCTTCAAGTGGGATAATGGAGAGAATCTTTTGATCCTCCACAGTAGAAGAGAGCTTTTTTGGCATAGTGCCAGGTTTAGGTGGCATTATTAATGACTAACCAGAGATTTCAAAGATTGTATGGTTCAAATTTATTTAAATCAATGTTCTAAATGGCGATCGAGGCGGCCGCCCAGGCGGGAGGTGTGGCCATCGACTGCCTTAGGCGGTTCTGTAGGCAGTCAAAGGTGAGCCGGGGGTGGGTCAGGCGGTCAAAAGTCAACATAATTTTAAAAACCTTGTTATTAATACATTATACCATATCTATTGAAACAATAATAGCCTACTCAATCACCCATATTAATTAATGCGTATATTGCATGATTATAAATAATCATGTATGAAAAATAGTAGAAAAAATTTCACTGCCTAGGTATTAGGCGTTCAGTGACCGCTCCACCACCGCCTACCACCATTTACAACACTACTTGAAATGGTCATAAATGTTAGGCTCTGTGTGTCATTCTTTCTTTTTAGGAGGCTAAAGCAGGAAAAAAAAAATGTATGTTGCTTGAAAACAAGTATAAGTTTTGCTCTGGATGATGTGCGGATAACTGATAAAAGAAAGAGATATGAATTGATAGGGGAATTATGCAGTTGTAAGCCGACAATGCTAGGAAGATGGACAGAAAAAAGGTTGAATCTTCCTCTATAACATCTCCTTAGTCTGGTATGAAGCCCCAATAATTTGGTTGCCTGGTCTTGTTTTTTTAGTAGTAGCTATCGTGTTTGGAGAAAAAATTATGCATGATTCTGAAAAATAAAATCACCTGTTGGACTGGCAGTTAGGTAGGATTTTCGTATTGAGGGATCATGATGGCATTAATCATTAAGAATAAAAGGCATAAATGAATGGAACACATGCTCTGATACAATATCCTTTTAATTGCTTTTGGTTATTTTGGTAAAGTATGTAATTTGTAACAGGGTAGAAAAGTTGTTTTACGAAGTTGCGGACTTGTTCAATATTGATACCAATTACCAGGTATACTTTTGATATGTTACCCGTGGAATAAATTTTGACTGGTCCCATTAGTCGTGCATAACATGAGTCAGCTTCTACTGTATTCTCGAATTTCTTGGTGAATGCATTAATTGCAGATCGAACTCAAATGTGCCTTAACATGTAATTAACTATCTATTATCTGTTACAGACAAAAATAGCGTGTGAAATCGTTGCCGATACGCGCAATCAAACAATATATCGACAAAGTTGCTCTCCTGAGGTATCCTTACTTTTTACTATTGCAACATGTTTCTTTGATCACCCTTTAATATATTCAAGAAAAGGGCAAGACCACATCCCAGATTACTGAATTGTGCCAAAAGATTAGCATTAAATTGCACCAAAAGTTTTTCTTGTACCTAGCTTCTACCGACCCTGTTTTCCCTTCTCCTCTCCCTTTGAGTGAAGTGTTTTTGGGAATCATCACGATAACGAGGAACATGCATCAGTCGGTGAGATTGCAATGATGACGTCTCTTAGTTATATATTTAGATGGCATAGAGTTAAATCTGTTGTTTGCCTAATTCTGATCACTAGTAGCTCGGCTAAAACTCTGTTGATCTCGAGTCAAGTTTAAATGTTACAGTTCCAAGCTCAAGTCATAACGTGGTTAAAGTATTATTTTATTCCCTGTGTATTCATAATTTAAATAAAAAAATTATTTCTTTAAAAAGATATAGGAAATTTTCATCAGTGTTCGAACTATGCCCTAAAATATCTATTATTTCAAAAGCGAGCTCAAATTACAGAAAACTTACTTGAGTTTGAGCTTAAAAAACATCGATTCTCAACCGAGTTGGATCTTGACTTTTGTATTTCTTTTAGTCAAAAGCTCGGGGGCAACTCTAATTGGGCTCACATCTTTCAAGTTTAGAAATTAGTGGCAGTATATTGATACTTGATTTTGGGCGAAAATATAGCACATGTTTGTTAACAGTTGTTAAAAGTGGATGTTGCACAGGCTTATGCTCAGAAATAAGAGGTGCTGTTCCAGCTTTATGGAATATGGCTGCTGTACAGAAAACGGAAAGAAAAACCTTGTAAAATGTTTCACGAGGTTTCCGGTATGCATATTCGTGTAATTATACGTGATTTTGGTAAAAAAATATTCACCTGAATGTAAACAAAATAGACGAGGTGAAGTTTTGCTATTTGTGTGGTATATAGAATCATGGGCTTGGTATTGTTTTTCCCTCATAAACATTCAACTATTGGCCATATTTATTGATTTGTGCAACCATGTAATAGTAAAGAATGAATAAGTCACAGTTGAAGCTTTCTTTGTCCACTTTTCTTATTTTATACATGAAACCTCTATTCATCTCTTGGTATGCCAACTTGTGAAATTATTTCACTTGTTTTTTAATAGGACGAAGAAATTACATTGCTAAATTTTTTTAAAAAAAAAAAAACTGCCTAGGGCCGAAATTGTTTATGTATATCTACATATTGGAAAATGAATGAAGTTGCATTCTTACATATATGTAATAATTCCTCTCTTCCATGGGGATTCTCCTATTACTCGAATATTTTGTATATTGAGGACATCGTCATATGAAATTTTCGGTCTATTTTTTTAATAAAATTTTCAGAATAAATGTAAACATGGTCTAAAAGCACGAGGCTTGTTGAAGTATGAGAGCGAGGTTTTAAGGTTTTGAGAGAGAACGAGATTCATATGAGTTTAAGTATAAAAAGTATTTAAACTGTAATTTTAATTATCTAAAACAAATTAAATTATCTTTTATTTTATATTTTGTGTCATCAAATATAAATCCAATTTAAATTGGACTATTTTATAAAAATTAGTATTAATATCCTTTTTAGGTTATAAAGTGTCTGTATCTATCATACATTTATCGTCTACAAACTTAATGATCCAAAATTGTAAATTATTAGCATTACTTGGTGGTAAAATTTTTAATTCATGTTTCTCTTCTTATTCATCAATCTTGCTTTAAGAGAAATTGCACTTCATCTTTATTAAATACGATTGTACATTGATAATATCGCTTGTATTAATAAAATCGCTAATTTGTATATTGAGTTAAAGGAACTTTGTATGAGAAATAATCAAGTGTTTTGATTATTAAACGAGAATTGTGTTTTTTATGATGTGAGAACTCGTACCTTCTATCATTCAGTGCACATTGGGTAATTCGAATTGGGTAAATCTTCGAATGACGCAAGAGAATTGTGTTTTTGGTTATATGTATTTGTCTCCTTGTATTTTATGTCCCCTCTATTGTTAAATTTTAATTTTATTCGTTATTTTGTTTTTTTTTTAGTAATTTTTGTAGTGACTCTTATCGAGATCACCTACTAAACAGAACTTAGGCATGCAATTAACTTAATCAAACAGTAAACCAGAATAAGATGCGGAAACCATAAACAATAATACAATCCCAAGAAAAGGAATCTGTAAATATCCGAATAGTTTATACAACCAAATCGAAAGCTGTATCAACCCAATAACAACAGAATAAAAACCTAGACGAAGCTCCAGCTGGCTAACCACTGTCTAGCCCCTCTTGGATCCACCCGCCTCGTCCAATCGCAAACCTGCCCCAAGGAATACAGAGTACAAGACGTGAGCATAAAACGCTCAGCACGAGAGTATGAGTATACATGAATGCAAGTGTACCGCCTACTGACTAGAGGTCAAGAATCAGATAACGAAGACAGACCGGGCCCTGGTATGTAGCACGATGTGTCGTCGCTTTAGGAGGTGGCTCATATACCGAAATACTAGTGGATACGCCGGACTCAAATCGATGGAAGTCCATCCACTAACAGGATAGGGTAAAACCCTACTAACAAACATCTCAAAAGAGACAACTCAAGATGCAAATGTATGCAGCATAAAATCATGTCATATAAATCATGCAGTTACATAATACATGCATACTCATTCAGGATATCTCGAACAGTACTTTCGTACATAATACCGAAGTCTGAACTAAGCTGGAAGAAGACAACCCCTAGCTGTCTTAGGTCCAAGCCCCGACCCGACCTGGCCTCTCCCTTCAAGCCCGACCTGAACTGCACCTGGTCAAGTCCGACCTGAGTTGAACCTGGTCAAGCCCGACCTGAGCTGCATCTGGTCAAGCCCCGAGCTACTCCTTCCCGAAATCCCGAGCTACTCCTTCCCGAACTCCCGAGGTACTCCTTGGTCCGAGTAGAACTAAGAAGTGAGATGAAATGGTGTAAAAATGACCGAACCCTCGACTCCTATTTATAGAGGATGAGTCGGGACAGGAGTCAACCGAGTGCATGACACCTGGCAGGACACTAATCGTGTCTTAGCTCCAACCACGTGTTCCTTCCCGACCTGAATATCATGTGCTCTTCCATGACCGAACACTACCTTGGCCTTGCACAACACTTTCTTGAGCACCCTAAGCCCCGACCCGAGCCACTCATGTCCAAACCCTATCTTGGTTTTCATCATGACCGACCCGAGCCCCAAAGAAAAGACCCGAGCTCAAACCAAGCTCCATATCCAAGCCAAACACATACACATGACCGAGCCCTAGTTCCATGCCTGAGCCCTTGTTGATCAACCATGACCGACCCGAGCTACTCTTGACCGACCCGAGCCCATGGTCAAATCCATCAACCATTGCTCATTCTCATGCCATGTGTTCTTGATCTTGACTTGTTAATAAAATATTTATTAGATCTAAACATAATTAACCATTAATCTTGTAAATTGGAACTGAGCTACTACATTCTCCCCCACTTAAGATATTTTGTCCTCGAAAAAAGATCTTAAGTACTGAATGTAAAATAAGATAAAAACGTTCCTTTATTCGAACTGAATATTTTAAAAGATAAAACTGAATACAATAAAATCAAAACAACTCAGGATGCTCTGAACGCATCCTGCTCTCAAGCTCCCAAGTGGCTTCTTTAGTGCCTCGGCGCTGCCACTGAACTAAAACCGAGGAATGAATTTTTTTCGTATGGCCTTATCCTTATGATCCAGGATACGAATAGGTTTCTCAACATAAGTCAAATCTTTATCCACCTGAACTTCAGACCGCTGCAGAATATGAGACTCGTCCGCCACATATCGTCGCAACAGAGATACGTGGAACACGTCGTGAATACTGGAAAGATACGGTGGCAAAGCCAGACAATAAGCCAAATCGCCAATGCTCTCTAAAATCTCAAACGGACCAATAAACCTGGGAGAAAACTTGCCCTTAAGGACAAATATGAGAATTTTGCGGAAAGGTGACACTCTTAGAAAC
This sequence comes from Henckelia pumila, assembly GCF_033568475.1. Lineage (NCBI taxonomy): Eukaryota > Viridiplantae > Streptophyta > Magnoliopsida > Lamiales > Gesneriaceae > Henckelia > Henckelia pumila. The sequence continues at coordinate 73,820,208 of NC_133121.1, forward strand.
ACTTTATCTCCAACATCAAACTGCAGAGGCATACGCTTAGTGTTAGCATAGCTGGCCTGACGATCCTGTGCAGTCTTAATCCGTTTCTTGATCTGATCAACAACATCTACTGCCTGCTGGATAAACTCCGGTCCCTCAGCCTGTCTCTCCCCCACTTCTTCCCAAAAGAGTGGAGTACGACAACGTCTCCTGTACAACACCTCAAAAGGTGCCATCCCAATGCTAGTATGATAGCTGTTGTTGTACGCGAACTCGATCAATGGCAAATGATCCTACCAGGCTGTACCAAAGTCCATGGTGCAAGCTCGAAGCTTATCCTCCAAAGTACGGATAGTGCGCTCTGACTGACCATCGGTCTCCGGATGATAGGCAGTACTCAAACTGAGAGTAGTGCCCATCGCACGCTGAACACGCCCCCAGAATCTAGAAGTAAACCTGGGGTCTCGATCGCTGATAATTCTCACAGGCACTCCATGAAGTCGAACGATCTCTTGAATATAAAAACGAGCCATACGATCTACAGTGTACTCTCGGCTATAGGCAATGAAATGCGCTGACTTGGTGAGTCGGTCCACCACAACCCAGATAGCATCAAAATTCCTCAAGGACATCGGCAAATGGGTCACAAAATCCATCGTGATAAACTCTCATTTCCACTCCGGAATATGCAGACTGTGAAGCAAACTCCCAGGTCGTCGGTGCTCTGCCTTGACCTGCTGACACACCAAATATCTCAAAACATACTGATACACGCTGCGTTTCATCCCCTTCCACCAAAATCGAGTACGTAGATCCTTGTACATCTTGTTGCTCCTTGGATGAATACTCAACTTGGTGCGATGTGCCTGAGACAAGATCTCCTCTCGCAACTCTTCATCCTGTGGAATCACAAGTCTACCAGACAAACACAGAAAACCATCTGACTGATAGTGAAATATGGACGTATTACCCTCGTTGGCTAGACGAGCCAAACGCTGGATCTTTGAATCCGACATCTGAGCATCTCGAATTCGCGAATACAAAGCTGGCTCCGATAATATCGCAAACATCTGGATACTCTGCATACCTTTCTTGTGCTTGAAGGTATACCCTGAAGAACAACAATCACCGATCGCACTAGACATAGAACAATTCTGAAGTGCGGACAGTCGCACCTTGCGACTCAAGGCATCAGCAGTGAGATTAGCAGCTCCCAGATGGTACTTAATCTCGCAATCATAGTCCTTAAGTAAATCCATCCAACGCCTCTCCCTCATGTTCAACTCCGCTTGAGTGAACAAATACTTGAGACTCTTGTGGTCGGTGAAAATCTCAAATTTCTCACCATACAGATAATGACGCCAGATCTTCAAAGCGAACACAATGGCTGCCAACTCCAAATCATGAACTGGATAATTGTCTTCGTGCAACTTCAACTGTCTAGAAGCATATGCGATCACATGCCCATTCTGAGTCAGGACGCAACCTAACCCCTAAAGAGAAGCATCCGTGTAAACCACATACCCTCCAGATCCTGATGGTAAAGCTAACACCGGCGCAGAAGTCAACCGCCGTCGAAGCTCACAAAAATTCTACTCGCACTCGGAGGACCACTCAAAATCCACACCCTTGCGGGTAAGCTGCGTCAACGGTCGAGCTAGCTGAGAGAAGTTCAGAATGAAGCGACGATAATAACCTTCTAGACCTAGAAAACTACGGATCTCAGCGACCGTCATTGGACGCGACCAATTAAGCACCGCATCAATCTTGCTCGGATCAACAGAAATTCCCTCCCTGGATATGATATGGCCAAGAAAGACCACTCGATCCATCCAGAACTCACACTTACTCATTTTGGTATACAACTGCTCATCCCGAAGAGTCTGCAGTACCACTCGTAAGTGAGAAACATGCTCATCCGTATTACGCGAATACACCAAGATGTCGTCAATGAAGAGCACGACAAACGTGTCTAAATACTCCCTGAAGACGCGGTTCATCAGATCCATAAATATAGCCGGCGCATTAGTCAATCCAAATGGCATCACTAGAAACTCGTAATGCCCATAGCGAGTACGGAATGCAGTCTTGGCTATGTCCTGATCTCGGACTCTCATCTGATGATACCCAGATCTCAAGTCAATCTTGGAGTAAACTGAAGTACCCTGCAGCTGATCAAACAAGTCATCAATACGATGCAAATGATACGTGTTCTTCACGGTAACTCAATTCAGCTGCCGATAGTCAATGCACAACCGCATAGACCCATCCTTCTTCTTCACAAAGAGAATAGGAGCTCCCCAAGGAGATACACTAGGACGAATGTACCCCTTGTCCAAAAGATCCTGTAACTGATTCTTCAATTCTCGCATCTCTGACGGAGCCAGAAGATACGGTGCTCGAGAAATAGGCAAAGTACCCGACATCAACTCTATGCCAAACTCGACTTCCCTAGTAGGAGGAAAATCCGAAATCTCATCTGGAAATACATCTGGAAATTCATCCACAATAGGAATGCTCTCTATCCCAACGCTCTCACCGGACAAATCAACTGCATAGATAAGGTAGCCTTCCCCGCCAGACTCTAGATCTCGACAGGCTCTCAAAGCTGATACCAAAGGCATCGGGGGTCGCGCTCCCTCACCATAGAAAAACCAGCTATCACTCCCATCCGGATGAAAGTGTACTAATCTCTGATAGCAGTCCACTGAAGCTCGATAGGTAGTCAGCATGTCTATCCCCAGAATACAATCGAAGTCATCCATCGCAAGAACCATGAGATTCGCTATCAAAATGTTCCCTTTGAACTCTAAAGGGCAACCCATCACTAGACACTTAGCCAAAGCAGATTGACCCATCGGAGTAGAAACAGAAACTACTACGTCTAGTGCAATACACGGTAACTTATGCCTCTTAACAAAACATGCAGAAATGAAGGAATGAGATGCACCAATGTCAATAAGTACGATAGCAGGTATACCATAAAGTAGAAATGTACCTGCGATGACCTTCTCATTCTCCTACACGGCCTGATCATGCCTCAAGGCGAACACCTGGCCAGAAGCACGTGGCCTCAAATGAGAACTCCCAGCAGGCTGTCCCTGCGACCTCTGCTGAACGGTGGCCTGAGAACCCGATCCTGAACCAGAACCAGAACCGCCTCCCTTATATAGTGGACAATCTCTCCTAAGATGACCCACCTCTCCACATCGAAAACAAGCTTCAGAAGCTTTGCGGCATCGGTCGGTCGGATGGTTCTTCCCACAATGATCACACTTGTTCTTCTTCCCAAAACGGACAACACCAGCGGAACCAGACGAAGAAGAAGTAGATCCGGACTTCTTGAAAGTCTGAGCACGGGGACCCAAAGAACTCGCAGGCCTAGACTGAGAGAAAGACCTGTTTCGCCGAATGCTATCCTCCGCCTGGTGACAACCACCACACGGTCATGAATCTCAGGGTTAAGGCCCTGAAGGAACAGATTATACTTCATCTCAGAGCTGTCAGCAATCTCGGGGCAATAGGATAACAGATCGAAGAACTTCTGCTGATACTCGTCAATAGACATGGCTCCCTGTCACAGACTCAGTAGCTCGCCCGCCTTCGACTGACGGAGTGCAGGAGAAAAATACAGCTTTTGAAAAGCTGTGCGGAACTCGGCCCAGGTGGCCACCCCTCTCGCCGCAACAAAGGGTGAAGAAGTAAACCTCCACCACCTACGGGCTCGCCCATCCAGAAGATACCCCAGTGTCTCCATCTTCTGCTTCTCAGTGCAGTGGAAAGTTTGGAAAGTCGTCTCCATGCGGTCTAACCAGTTCTCCGCATCTTCTGGAGACTTGCCTCCAACCAAGGGCTTAGGACCCATCTGCAGGAATCGGCGCACACTGAAACGATCCTCATCACGACGATGATGATGGTGTTCCCGACGATGCTCCCGGTCGGCATCGCCCCAACGTCCACCAATACTACCGTGACTACTCTGATCATCACGATCCGCCATCTACAAAAATTATCTCACGGTTATCTTATGCAGAATCTAAATTCCCAAGAATACTATGCATGCACTGATACCATAAATGTAGTGACTCTTATCGAGATCACCTACTAAACAGAACTTAGACATGCAATTAACTTAATCAAATAGTAAACCAGAATAAGCTGCGAAAACCATAAACAATAATACAATCCCAAGAAAAGGAATCTGTAAATATCCGAATAGTTTATACAACCAAATCGAAAGCTGTATCAACCCAATAAAAACAGAATAAAAACCTAGACGAAGCTCCAGCTGGCTAACCACTGCCTAGCCCCTCTTGGATCCACCCGCCTCGTCCAATCGCAAACCTGCCCCAAGGAATAGGGTATCCAGAAATACAGAGTACGAGACGTGAGCATAAAATGCTCAGCATGAGAGTATGAGTATACATTAATGCAAGTGTACCGCCTACTGACTAGAGGTCAAGAATCAGATAACGAAGAAAGACCGAGCCCTGGTATGTAGCACGCTGTGCCGTCTCTTCAAGAGGTGGCTCACATACCGAAATACTAGTGGATACGCCGGACCCAAATCGATGGAAGTCCATCCACTACCTGTTGTGGGGACCTCGGGTTGCTAATTTCATCTTAGGGCAATAAACGATTAATCAACAATTAATCATATAATAAAAGAATATTCAAACCAAATTTTTTTTTTTAGAAACCCATGCACGCCCGCGCATACGTTTCGGACAGAATCTGGTAAAAATGATAAACATAAAATTTGTATATCTTTGTCTTAGCTTTCCAATGCCGCCAATCGCACCCTAATCGGAGTTTTCAGTAAACAGTTATGCTCATTCTACCAAGAAGGGTCGGTGCAGAAATTTACAAAAATTATCAAAGGCTACAACAAAGATCAAAGTTGTTAGGGCTATTTCAAATCTGAAAAATTGCTTACATAATCTCAATATGTCCGAAGCATAAACACATGCATATCTAGACATAACAATAATCGGATACATGTTTCTAAGGTGCAATACAATAAACTCAATTCTAAGTTTTCTAAGCTCAAACTAAATCAACACCTTCTAACATGCATTTGACAGCAATCTATTCTTAGCCCGAAGTCACCACATGCTAATCTTTCTCAATCTTGAGCTATCCATGCCACATCTGACTCGCTCATGCCCCAAACCTGATGCAATGCACACATACAAACAAAGCAACAGCCGAATAACTCCGGTGAGAATAAATCTCAGTATGAACAACATGCATATACATCATTTAAGCATGTAACTTATTCAATCATGAATGTCATATAATAACATAACATGCTAGCATTTATAAACGCATATTCTAAACCATAAAAATCTCTAGGTTAATGCATAAATGCAATGCATGTGCCAAGGAATAGGCTATCAAAGCTGATATCAATAAATCGTAGTTCTGGGATCCTGGGGAAATAAAATCTTTAACCGACCACCGACTCTCCCAATAGAGGTGGTGATAAATATCTCAATTCCCCTGACTTTGGTGCAACTATAGTGAGTCATCTAGCTCTGGAAAATAAATCTATATTCCGTGACATGAGTCATCTGACTCTGAAAGTAAATCTACATTCCATGCCACTCACTACAGTTCTCCTAACGTCTTCTGCACTCTAGGTCATTCTGCCCTCTGTGCTTTTTCAGGCTGGAGTTCAAGATGAATGCAACATGTTCTGTATGCATTAAATGCTATAAAACACCTTGAACACATCAATCATATAATCATATGAGCATATAATCACTCAACGATACCGACAAATCTGTAAGTATCACATGTAATACATAAAACATGTTCAATAAAGAAAATACTATAAATCAAAGAAGACAAGTAAACATTTACATAAATATTCTGGGAATTCAAGAAGATATCTATCTTGAATAATCTATCCCATTTATGTAAACGTAAACAATAACATATATTAAAACATGCATGTATGTGATTTTAGACAACTCGATAATCAGAAACAATCTCGAGTTATTCTGCCCATCTTATTAATGTCTATTCATACCTGTGATCTGGATTCAAACATCTTGAATCTGTTGCCAATGCTGATCATCTCAAAATTAGCCAAATCGGTCATACAATTCTGCTCATTTCAATCAGTGCTAATTGAAGGTATTCTTGATTCAATCTTAAACACTTCAAGTCATTAGAACTCGAACTCGTCGATTCGACTTCGATAACTTCCATTCCCAACTGAAATGAAGTATAAACCATGCTCAATATCATTATCAAATCTGATATTTAGTGCTAAGTTCAATCTATAGTTGATATCGGATTGAATTGCAACCCGGCGGCGTAACGGTTCAAAATCGGTAATTCCGAATACATTAACATCAATATCATCACCATCTTAACAATATAACATCATCAATTCTTCAGCTGAATTTTCGAAATATGCAACCCCTAAAAAATTAGATTTTTGAAAATTCTTTCAATATTCCAAAACATGTCCAAACGACGATCTTTTCTCGATCCGTCTTAGATATGCTATCGTCGTATATGCTAGAACATGTTTATACAATCAAATCTTAATTCTAAAAACATCATAAAATTCAAACATGGTATAACTTCATAAAACTTACGTCAAAACGTAGCACTCGGAGCTGTGATCGCGAATATACAATCAATCGAAAATTCTATCGGGCGGATCGATTTTTATCGGGACTTGAAAGAGCAAAATTGGCTTGGAACCCTTTCTGCCCTCTTCTCTCGTTCTTGTCTGGGAATCTGATCCCTTTTCACGTTTTTAATGACCAAGTTGCAAGGGAATTGCATTTTGGTCCCTGAACTTTGGCCTAATTGCAATTCAGTCCTCGGACAAGCGATTTAATTCAATTTCAATCCTAAATAATTTAAGAATAATAAAATTTCATTCTAAACTCTAAATATTTTTAAATTAAATATTCTCGAATTAAAATTAAATCATTTCGGACCATATCGCATTTTAGTCCTTGAACTACTCAATATTTGCAAATGGGTCCTTGCTCGGATTTCATCCTCAAATTCAATTCTTGATATTTATAATCTTGGAATTCACATCTTAAATTCCATAAATATTAATTCAAATATTTTTAATCTTTTTAATTTAAGAATTTCGAAAATTAAAATCTTAAAATCCGAAAAATCCTCAAATTAAATATTTCTGACCCGAAATTTAAATATCTAATTTCCATTGTGAGGACCTCGATTCTAATTAACTAATTTCAAATAGAAAAACAATCATCGACAAATAAATGAGCCATTTTTTTTTTAAAGGAATAGTGCCTCGCTCGAGCGGTAGAAAAATATTCGGCTCGAGCGAGACCATCTCGGGCTCAACTATAAAAATCCATTTTAAACTCGTTCTTCGACATACAGCAATTCTAAGAATAATCGGGGTATAAAAATACATGTAGTATTATAAATCAACAATAAAAGCATGCTTTAATAAATAACCGAGTTCTAAAAATTATTCGACTCTAAATCGACGCCTCACATCTATCATTCGATCCCTAGCTAACCATGTCGACTCTGACTAGCTCCTGCCCCACCTGTTGTCAAGTACACATACAAAACAAGACAACAGCCGGATAACTTCGGTGAGAATAAAATCCCAATAAAAGCGACGTAACATGCAATATCAAATAAATATGTCAAAATCATGTTATAACATAAACATTCTTCGATGATAAATAAATATGAAATGCATGTGCTTAAAAATCGGGATTATCAAATCGGATAATCAAGGGAGACTCGATACTTCGGTTGGGATCCCGAGAACAAGATATCGTATCAACTAATCTACGCTCCCGATCGGGGTGGCAATACGTATCTCAATCCTCTAGACATCGAGCAACTATAATGAGTATTCGGGTCGCTAGGCGTAACTCAACAACCTAGGCCACTCAAATATAGCTCCCGAATCGTCTAAATCCTATCGGGGCAACTCAGCTCATTTCAAAATCAATGGATTTAGGCTCAAGATGAATGCACATGAAATAGATGCAATTAAACCAAATTAAAACGACAATTCTATTTATTCAAACATCAAAATATCGTAGATGTCATTTCATTAATTCATATATTCAAAATCATGAATATAATATCAAAAATCATTGAAATAATTCCAAATAAGCAAACTCATGCTTTTCAATTCGAATATATGCATCAATTAATTCAAACAATTTCATATAGACAAAATCATGTCTTTTAAGTAATATCGAAATCAATTAATCAGTCAAATTCTCAGTCAATATCAAATAATCAAATAAACATGCAAGTATGTGATTTTAATCGGGAACTCGAGAACCTCAATCTCGCTCGAGTATTCATTTCCTTCGAAATCCACATCAGCTCATATCTCAATTTTTCAATCTGAAAAAGCTCAAATCCTTAGACTGATGATTTCTGCCTTTAATTATCATCGACTAGCTTTCAATCTGCGAAAAATCATATAATGATCAAAAGTCAACTTTAGTCAACTGTGGTCAAACTTTGACCAAAAATTTCCGAACTTTAATTCGCTCTCACCGCTTAACGATTTTGAATCTCGACTCGAAACTTGGATATTTGAATTCATCTCGTCGAGACGATCAAAATTGGGTAACACGTCGATGGTCGCCGGAAAATTTGGGGGAGGAGGCGACGCGGCGGCGATGAGCAAATCAACTCCAAAAATTTTGAATTTTGGCATGGTTGTAGATCTCGACGAGAAGATTCCAACCATATAAGCCACAACCGGAACGGAGGTCCGACGCGGCGGCGGTCGGAGAAAAACACGGCGGCAGCGGTGGCGGTTTAAAAACTCCGATCTGCACCAAATATGCCGAAATAATCTACCAAAAGCTAGGGAAATGTTCTACCCATCATCTACTATCATTTAGAAACTCGAAAACTAACAAAAATGAGCTCGAAATTGCGAAATCAAATCGAAGAAGACGATGAACAGTACCGAGAAAATTCTGTGCAGATTTCGTCCATTCATTCTCAATTTCATGGCGATCCAACCGTTCGATCTTTGATTTCTTTACACCAATAGCTTCGTCTTGATTTTGGCTACAAAGTGACCGTTCGGATCTTCGATCGGGTCTCCGATGAACGGCCGGAAAATTAAAAAAACTACGGCTACTACAGTAAAGTCGAGAAAATGGGAAAAATTGGGGAAAAAATCTTGATCCGTGTTTTCTCGGTGTGAGTTTTCTATTTATAGTAACCCGATATTTTCGGGTCTCGGACTAATTTATTTGATATCCAACTGGTAAAAATTAGTCCTAAATCTGATATTTTCCGGTACACGCACCCAACATCAATAACATCATTTTTATGAAATTATACACTTTGACCAGTCAATTGAACTCATAAATTTCCAATTTAATTTCTAAGTCCAACTTAGACTCTGACCAGTCATCTCAGTCAATATTTTCCCAAATTAAATTTATCTGGCATAAATAATTATTTTTATTTTGATATCTCAATAATTATTTCAAAATGCCAAATAATACCAGATATCCAGAAAGAGTCAAATTCATTGATTAACTGGTATGTGTATTTTATAAATATACTCTATAATCTCATTAGCAATAATAATTATTTCATCAACTCCATAATTATTTTAATTGCTAATTAATTCGATAATTAATTTTTGGGGCGTTACAATTCTCTCCCTCTAAGAATTGATTTCGTCCTCGAAATCGCATGCAATCTGAGCACATCAGATAAAGATCTGAAAGAATCTGTACTCAATCTCATTGCAATAAAGAGATTCGGATATCTCTAACTCATATCATGTTCTATCTTCCAAGTGATTTCTTCGACCTTCTTTAAGTCATTATACTGAAACAACTAGAATTGACTTGTTCTAGAACTACTTCTCTTTCGGTACGTAATCTGTATCTGTCATCGGTTATCGATCAATCAAAGTAGTTCAAAGTCTCATTCAATTCAGTCTCATCTCGCCAAAGTATAAAGGAACGAATCTTGTTCCATAATTAAAGTCTGAATCAAGACTTACAACTCTGACACATCTGTCTCGCACTGTTCTGATTCTATTCGGAATCATAATCACTTTCTCTGACATCTATGACCACATCAGGTCAAATCGTACTCTATCGCTGATGTATTTCAAAATCATCATTCTCGAAATGAGAAGAAAATTTGCAGTACTCATCGTATCTCGCTTGGAAAAGAGTCATCTCTAAACTCTTCTGGTATTTGTTCAAATCAGAACAATCAACCAAATCATGAATCTAGCCAACTAGTGCAAACTCTAGCACTACGGCTCGTGGAATATCCTCCCAAAACCATGAACATTCTGCTCTAGTTGTCTGTCGGTCTGAAATAATATATTATACTCTGATAAGGCGAGGAAAAAAAAAAGTTTCTTGAATATCTAACTCTGACCTAAATTCAGTTATCAGATTTTAGCTGTCTGTCAGTTGATAATGGATCAACCAAGAATACTTCAAAATCCTTTAACGAGTCAACAATTCCATCTTCAATCGATCAATCTTAATCTAGACTCAATACACAGTTTAGAATTCAGAGAAAACTTATGTCAATCAGACAGTTCCTAATATCCCAAAATCATATGCTGAGTTAATCTTAATCAAATCGATATTCCTCTAATGTCTTCAAGTAAAATTTCGATCAATCAACATTTCGCAAATTTCCAAAATTCAATATCGAAAAGTTCTTTCTTCAATATCATTTCGTAGGATCACATATTCACTTGCGAGTCACAATATGTTCTCGCAATCATGGAGCAATCACAAATCAAAACTCAAAAATTCTCATCAACTTCTTTCCAATAACCATCAAATAATCGATCAGTAAGGCAAGTTTAAATCCCAAAATTTCTCATTCGATCATAAATCGCAAACAACATCGTATTAATCTCACCAATTGGAAGAACAATACTCAGGTATTCATCTATATGCTCTGGAACTTATTTGGTACTAGTTACACTAATTCAAGTTTCTTCTTCTTCTCGCTCTTTCTGATCTCAAGTGTTAGTAATTCTCGCAATTGAGTTCGAATGCTAAAAAGAAGATGCAACATCTCTACTAACACTGCAATTCCAGTCTTATTTCTAAATTCAAAATTCTGCTCTTAGTCCACCAATAAAAATTTACCGCAAAGTTCCATAAATTCCCGAACAATCATCACAAAATCCAAAGATCAAAAGATAAATCCGTTATCACTGATTCATCGAGTGAATCATATCAATTATTCTGAATCATCTGAAATATTCTTAAATCCTAGTCGAATCCACTGCAATTTGTTTCAAAATTTCTCAAAATACCTACAATTGAACGATCTTCGGACATAATCTTTATCCGGATCGGTCAAACACTAAATTCAGATAGTGCTATCAATCTCTATCAGTTACGAGCCAACAAAATCGTATATACTGAAGATATAACTCAAATCATCAATGACTCTCAGAGTCAGAATCAAATCAATATCAAAGAAAATCGCTAAAGTCATGATTATCAATAGAAAGAATTCTGGACAACAAACTCTGCTAAGTGAAAACAACTCACTTGCATTTCAAAATCGTGGGTGAATACTTCAGATCAGGCTCGAAGAATAAGGAAAACGAGCCAATCAATCAATATAAAATCAAGTGATCACTCATCAACAGGTACGACATAATGACCATCATCAAGACAAACCAAAATCATGGTTGCCAACGTGGCCTCAATCACGAGGAGTCCGCACGCACTCATCGATTAGGACTCAGTCCTAAGGCATATTCGAATGTCGCAACAAATAAATCTAGATCTCCAAGAAATCAGATAATCAAAATTCACCCGAATCAATATCAATGTCCAGAAAGAAATTTCAATTTCTCAAGAATTACGAATTTCTGAAATTCAGACTCGAAATTTCAATCGATGTCAAATGGCAATAATTATCAAAGTCAATGTCATGCGAATCAAAGTTGCATAACTAAAATAGGATTCAAGAATCTTCAGATTAATCGAAGGAAGACTCAACTGTAACTGAATTCGGTATCATTCCAAAAACACTAATTTCATCCTCTTATTCTATAGGAAAAATATTTTCTCCTCAACATTTCTCAAATTCATGTCTTTCCAAAATATCAATTATAATAACTCCTCAAACCAATTCAATACTAGAAATTCATACAAGTTTTCTTAAGACCCAATAAAAAATTATTTTCCCAAAGAACAATATTGGTTGCATCAATGAAATCTCGATATCATCGATTGGGACCTAATCGAATTTTCAAAATATTCAATTAATCCTAATCTTCCCAAAAGTTTAACATAAAAGTGCTGATATTCTTACATTCACAAATAACTTTCAAAAATATCGCAAACTTAGATCAATTCTCAATAATTCAATCATTTATCAACATCTAATCACAATAGATCCAAGCAATCGGATACAGTCTGTTCATTCATATATATCAATCTCATAATGCTATAAATATAAACATCAACTCAAAAGACATAATCAACTTAATGTCCTTACTGAGTACATCAGGATCTCAATTCATTTCTACTCAATCTCTTATTAACGAACACAATCAATTTTATCATTCCTGATAAATCTATCGTCTATTCCGAATGGGCATTTTGAAACATCTAGTTTTGATCTCAAAGTATTATAAAATACTCACTCAAAACTTACACCACATTATTCAAATCAACGAGTCAGGATCAATAAAATTCTTACCTCGAGAATTCTTACAGGTTCATTACAATGGATGATCAAATCTGATCTCGTTCTGAAATTTTCTGAAATCCTTAATATCGAAGTTCTATCTATGTTCTGTCTAAAGGTTCATCTGACGCAAATCAATTCAATCATTGCTAAAGATTAAAATATCAACTCTTACCTCGATCAATCTAAGCCACAATAAACTTCGAGTGGTTTTTAATTCAATTTCCTCAAGAAGGAACATCATCTATTCATATTCTAGATCATCTCATCTTTCATCAATACCATTTCTCAATTTTTAGAGTATACAATTATTCGCACAACAAGGAGATTTAGTTGATAACGGCAAAGATATAACAATTCAGAATATCATAATAAAATCTCACTTGCCATCATACTCTCCTCAACAAATTCATGAACATAAAACTCTTTCCAGAACGTCAATTCTCATAGAGAGCAATCTAAGCATCACAATTCAAATCTGGTTTGCTAGCTATCTGAACCATATCGGCTTAACAATTATAATCTCAAATAATCACAAGCACAAATCTCGAAATATCAAAATCATCAACTCTGTTTCGATCATCCTCTAATCATCATACTCATGTAATCGCATGAGTGTTTAAATTCTCATCTCGAATTCAGTTCTGATACACTTTCATATAATGCATGCCTTTAAAATCAATTCACATAATCAAAGAGGCATATAATTCTGTATCAGTAAAGCATGCTCAAATGTAATTCAAGTAATCAAACGATGAAATTAATCACATGCGAAATAAAATAATTCAAGCAGACTCGATCTACCCCACTCACTCACTTCTATTCCAGTCCAAGAAACTTATCTCTCTGATACCACTTAATGTGAGGACCTCGATTCTAATTAACTAATTTCAAATAGAAAAACAATCATCGACAAATAAATGAGCCAAATTTTTTTTTTAAAGGAACAATGCCTCGCTCGAGCGGTAGAAAAATATTCGGCTCGAGCGAGACTATCTCGGGCTCAAATATAAAAATCCATTTAAAACTCGTTCTTCGACATACATCAATTCTAAGAATAATCGGGGTATAAAAATACATGCAGTATTATAAATCAACAATAAAAGCATGCTTCAATAAATAACCGAGTTCTAAAAATTATTCGACTATAAATCGACGCCTCACATCTATCATTCGATCCCAAACTAACCATGTCGACTCTGACTAGCTCCTGCCCCACCTGTTGTCAAGTACACATACAAAACAAGACAACAGCCGGATAACTCCGGTGAGAATAAAATCCCAATAAAAGCGACGTAACATGCAATATCAAATAAATATGTCAAAATCATGTTATAACATAAAAATTCTTCGATGATAAATAAATATGAAATTCATGTGCTTAAAAATCGGGATTATCAAATCGGATAATCAAAGGAGACTCGATACTTTGGTTGGGATCCCGAGAACAAGATATCGTATCAACTCACCTACGCTCCCGATCGGGGTGGCAATACGTATCTCAATCCTCTAGACTTCGAGCAACTATAATGAGTATTCGGGTCGCTAGGCGTAACTCAACAACCTAGGCCACTCAAATATAGCTCCCAAATCTTCTAAATCATATCGGGGCAACTCAGCTCATTTCAAAATCAATGGATTTAGGCTCAAGATGAATGCACATGAAACAGATGCAATTAAATCAAATTAAAACGACAATTCTATTTATTCAGACATCAAAATATCGTAGATGTCATCTCATTAATTCATATATTCAAAATCATGAATATAATATCAAAAATCATTGAAATAATTCCAAATAAGCAAACTCATGCTTTTCAATTCGAATATATGCATCAATTAATTCAAACAATTTCATATAGACAAAATCATGTCTTTTAAGTAATATCGAAATCAATTAATCAGTCAAATTCTCAGTCAATATCAAATAATCAAATAAACATGCAAGTATGTGATTTTAATCGAAAACCCGAGAACCTCAATCTCGCTCGAGTATTCATTCCCTTCGAAATCCACATCAGCTCATACCTCAAATTTTCAATCTGAAAAAGCTCAAATCCTTAGACTGATGATTTCTGCCTCTAATTATCATCGACTAGCTTTCAATCTGCGAAAAATCATATAATGATAAAAAGTCAACCTTAGTCAACTGTGGTCAAACTTTGACCAAAAATTTCTGAACTTTAATTCGCTCTCACTGCTTAACGATTTTGAATCTCGACTCGAAACTTAAATATTTGAATTCATCTCATCGAGACGATCAAAATTGGGTAACACGTCGATGGTCGCCGAAAAATTTTGGGGAGGCAGCGACGCGGCGGCGATGAGAAAATCAACTCCAAAAATTCTGAATTTTGGCATGGTTGTAGATCTCGACGAGAAGATTCCAACCATATAAGCCACGATCGGAACGGAGGTCTGACGCGGCGGCGATCGGAGAAAAACATGACGGCGGCGGTGGCGGTTTAAAAACTCCGATCTGCACCAAATATGCCGAAATAATCTACCAAAAGCTAGGGAAATGTTCTAACCATCATCTACTATCATTTTGCAACTCGAAAACTAACAAAAACGAGCTCGAAATTGCGAAATAAAATCGAAGAAGACGATGAACAGTACCGAGAAAATTTTGTGCAGATTTCATCCGTTCATTCTCAATTTCCCGGCGATCCAACCGTCCGATCTTTGATTTCTTTACACCAATAGCTTCGTCTTGATTTTGGCTACAAAGTGACCGTTCGGATCTTCGATCGGGTCTCCGATGGACGGCCGGAAAAATAAAAAAAACTATGGCTGCTACAGTAAAGTCGAGAAAAAGGGAAAAATTGGGGAAAAAATCTTGATCCGTGTTTTCTCGGTGTGAGTTTTCTATTTATAGTAACCCGATATTTTCGGGTCTCAGACTAATTTATTTGATATCCAACTGGTAAAAATTAGTCCTAAATCTGATATTTTCCGGTACACGCACCCAACATCAATAACATTATTTATCTGAAATTATACACTTTGACCAGTCAATTGAACTCATAAATTTCCTATTTAATTTAAAAGTCCAACTTAGACTCGGACCAGTCATCCCAGTCAATATTTTCCCAAATTAAATTTATCTGGCATAAATAATTATTTTTATTTCGATATCTCAATAATTATTTCAAAATGCCAAATAATACCAGATATCCAGAATTAGTCAAATTCATTGATTAACTGGTATGTGTATTTTATAAATACACTCTATAATCTCATTAGCAATAATAATTATTTCATCAACTCAATAATTATTTTAATTGCTAATTAATTCGATAATTATTTTTAGGGGCGTTACATCCATACATTCTTAAATTCATATTTTCTCTCTTATTCGGAATTTAAATCTTAAATCCCGTAATTAAGAATTTAATATTTTCGGACCTTACATTTCCTCCCCTCTAAGAAATGATTTCATCCTCGAAATAGCATTCGATCTGACTGTGGATTCTCGTAAGCTGTATAGCTGACTGAAGTAATACTGACTTCAATTCTCTGAGCTTTCGATATCTATTCTGATATCTTCTCTTCTATCGTATCTTAATCTTCTTTCTGATTGCTTCTGCAATACATATAATCACTGAGTCAACTTATATCTAAGTTGCTCTTTCTCGTGATCTAAATCTGCATTAGTTAGTCTGTCTTGCTTACAATCTTATCGACTTCTGTTGTATCTGAATTGAATGCACATACATATTCTAGCTGATATTCTTCAGCCAATGCATATGGATAACAATTCATCTATCTGACAATTCACGACTGAGTATTAATCAACTAGCTAGATCAAATACTCATAGCTTCTAAAATCTCTTTCTGAACCTAATGATGCTTGGGAAAGAATTTCTTTTCTGATCATTCTGTTCAGGCTTCAAATCTCTATCTCTTACTCATCTACTAGCTCTGTTAATGCTGCTCTATTCTTATTCCGTTCGAAGAAATCTTCACATTCTCTATCGTTTCTTGACTCATATCTGGTCTGATAGCTGATATGTCTGTAAGATTGTTTCAATATAAAGACAATTCTGTGTTTCTGATCAATCAATCATCAAAATATTGTCTTTATATCTATCAAATAGCTGTCACAGGAATCGTAGTAATCACGTGGCAAATAATCAATCAACTAGTACCGAATCTAGTACTATAGTTCTGAGCATATCCTCGAAAATCTGGATAATCACATCTGATAGTCCACTAATCAGAGGATGGTATAATGAAATCTCATACAACCAAACACTCAGAACATCTGACAATCAATACCACAATCTAGAAAACAAACCTAAAGTCTCTATCTTGACAATAGATTTCCATAATTCCTGTAATCTAATCATCTTGCTAAATGCATGACAAATATCTTTTATGTTTGCATCATATCTAATACAACATATATATAAATCTGTCGAAATCTACTACACTCTAAACCGCAAAATCATGACGATTCGAGTAGATTCAAACTAAAGTCGTTCACAAAGTTGATCTGTTTTCAACTCTTATGTAACTAATCTGTTACATAAACCATTTGCGTTCTTCTTTTCTGCTTTTTTTTACTGGAATTTTAGTATTGGTACTGTCAATTCTGTCGTATCTGTTTTCAGTTTTTCTTCCAATACTAATTTCCAAGTACTGACTACGTGTAAGTCATACATGTTTAGAAAACTGAATGGATATTAAATCTGTTTTCATATGCCTCTTTCAGAATCTGATATTCCATATCTAGAATATCTGGCATAATCAAATGATTATTCACCGCAAAAATTCATCTGTTCTGCTCTGCTGTCTTATCTCTTATCTTAATCTAGCGTTCTCAAGCACTATGTTACTTTTATCTGTCCAATACAATTTGAGTTTAGCTTGGATCGCAACAATTCTGATCGTTTGATTATCTGTCAAGCATAAACATTCAACAGGTATATATCTGTACTCAATAAATCCAGCAATTAGCTAAAACCCATAAATCTTACTGATGATCTGAATCTGAATTTCTATCAGTTACGAACCAAATACATCAAGATATACTGAATAAACACATCAAATAATCAATAATTCTCAAATTTCAAATCAAAGGAACTCGCTCAATTCAAAGTAATCCAAAATCAACAATTCTGAATGACAAAATCTGCTAAGTGAAAACAACTCACTTGCATTTCAAAACTCAATGCAAATTAATCAAAACAGACTCTAGCAAAGGAATAAGAGTCAATCAAAATCGATCGAGAACGAATACAAAAACCTCAGAATCGATAGCAAGAAATTCAAGAATCATGATTTCTATGATGGAATAGCTTCAGCAAAATTAAAGAAAAAGCTCACTGTAACTGATTTTTCTTATTCTCTATTGATATGAGTTCAATTATTAATTCTTAATTCTCAGCTGACAATAGTCGAATATACTCTTTTCGACTTAACTTATTGTCATAGAATTAATCATCATTTCGGTACTACATAACTTTTTTCTACGCAATCTGCTAGCTGTTTCTGAACTTCTTCAGTTTAAGTAATGCTCTTCTATACAAGTTGTCATAATATCATTGTACTAGACACCACTCTATATAAAACTGCATTCATGTCGTAGAAAGGTCGAAATATGTCATTGAACTATGTCTGTACATTCTAACCACTGACATAGCTGTCAATTCTAGGTTAATTCTGTACTAGTTCAATATATCGACTAGACTTCTACTGACATTCTTCCACGGTCAAACATGATATAACCAGTACCGAAATAACAAAATCTACTTTCTGAAACTCATATCATAAATTGCTAGTCATGTCTATTTCTTTATCAGTGCACGGATTCAATCAACTGGTAACTGGTACTCAGTTATTGCATTAATATCTATAATGCATTCTAGCTTAATATCTCATGCCTGATATCAGCACATTCAATCTTATTTCCTCAATTCTGTATTTCATCTTCTATGACTAATCTTACAAATGTATTTCATCTACTCAAAGGCAAAATTTCAGCAAATACGATGAATACAGGCTCATCAGATACAGATTATAGCATAACAAATCACTGTTCTATGAATGTATGCTATGCAATCAATATATAAGAGGTTAATTAGAATTAACTCACTTACCTATAATATTCTTATCTGATACAACTTGAGCCTTTCATCTAGGGGAGCTATGCTTATATATCTTCATCTGCTGGCATTTAGACTGACTCGATCTTTGCTGTTATTGTCACTATCTCTTGCTTCATAGCTATACTGCTATGAAAGTTTAGTCAAGGTGATGATTATAGTGTTTCCAGAATTACAGAGGCATGAATAAAAAAAATTCAACTCTGCCTCATACTACCAGTTCATGATTTCGATCTTCTATTACTGGCTTGAAATCAACTTATGCTTCTATTCTGCAAAGTTTTCTGTTCTATCTTCTTTAGCATATACGGAAATAAAAAATTCTATTTACTTACCTGCCAAACAATTTCAGTACTTCTTCTGGCAACTTCACCAACTTCTTGCTAAGTCCTGGAGTTGATATAAAATTAAGCTGATTCTATGTTCATCGGAATATTCCTCTCTTGAACAACTAATCCAGCTTCTCAATTCAACCCCTTTCTAGACATAGCATATTCTGTATCTTTCTGAGTTGATGATCAATAGCTTTGGAGTTGTTCAACTAACATACTCCTCAGTGCAATCGGCTCAAAAACATACCTTAACACTGTTCTGTTCTATCTGCGGTTCTGTTCTGTCTGAGGTTCTCATGCTATCTGCATAATCTGTCTTATTCAATAACAGAAGCAATATATATGACAGAGATTATAACATACAATGTCAGTATATCATACATATAATCTCATGCTTCTGAATAGAACACATACTTGCAATTTCTCATGCTTTTTCACATATTACATGCTTAAAACGAATTCACTTATTCTAATGAATTCAAGAAATCATGCATACATATCAACATATAAGCATGTAATTCTTATCTCAATAAAGCAAGTAGTGTTCAATCAAGGAATCATAGTCGCATACAATTCTGTAAAGCTAGTAAAGCATACTCATGCCATACTATAAATGCATGCGACTCAATCTACCCCCGCTCAACTTTTAGCTTAGTCCAAGACTTAACGCTCTAATACCACCTGTTGTGAGGACCTCGGGTTGCTAATCTCATCTTAGGGCAATAAATGATTAATCAACAATTAATCATGTAATAAAAGAATATTCAAACCAATTTTTTTTTCAGAACCCCATGCGCGCCCGCGCATAGGTTTCGGACAGAATCTGGAAAAATGATCAACATAACAGTTGTAGATCTTTGTCTTAGCTTTCCAATTCCGCCAACCGCACCCTAATCAGAGGTTTCAGTAAAAAGTTATGCTCATTCTACCAAGAAGGGTCGGTGTAGAAATTTACAAAAATTATCAAAGGCTACAACAAAGATCAAAGTTGCTAGGGCTATTTCAAATATGAAAAATTGCATACATAATCTCAATATGTCCGAAGCATAAACACATGAATATCTAGACATAACAATAATCGCATACATGTTTCTAAGGTGCAATACAATAAACTCAATTCTAAGTTTTCTAAGCTCAAACTAAATCAACACCTTCTAACATGCATTTGACAGCAATCTATTCTTAGCCCGAAGTCACCACATGCTAATCTTTCTTCATCTTGAGCTATCCAAGCCACATCTGACTCGCTCATGCCCCAAACCTGATGCAATGCACACATACAAACAAAGCAACAGCTGGATAACTCCGATGAGAATAAATCTCAGTATGAACAACATGCATATACATCATTTAAGCATGTAACTTATTCAATCATGAATGTCATATAATAACATAACATGCTAGCATTTATAAAAGCATATTCTAAACCATAGAAATCTCTAGGTTAATGCATAAATGCAATGCATGTGCCAATGAATAGGCTATCAAATCTGATATCAATAAATCGTAGTTCTGGGATCCCGGGGAAATAAAATCTTTAACCGACCACCGACTCTCCCAATCGAGGTGGTGATAAATATCTCAATTCCCCTGACTTTGGTGCAACTATAGTGAGTCATCTAGCTCTGGAAAATAAATCTATATTCTGTGTCATGAGTCATCTGACTCTGAAAGTAAATCTACATTCCATGCCACTCACTATAGTTCTCCAAACGTCATCTGCACTCTAGGCCATTCTGCCCTCTGTGCTTTTCAGGCTGGAGTTCAAGATGAATGCAACATGTTCTGTATGCATTAAATGCTATAAAACACCTTGAACACATCAATCATATAATCATATGAGCATATAATCACTCAACGATACCGACAAATCTGTAAGTATCACATGTAATACATAAAATATGTTCAATACAGAAAATACTATAAATCAAAGAAGACAAGTTTTACATAAATATTCTGGGAATTCAAGAAGATATCTATCTTGAATAATCTATCCCATTTATGTAAACGTAAACAATAACATATATTAAAACATGCATTTATGTGATTTTAGGCAACTCGATAATCAGAAACAATCTCGAGTTATTCTGCCCATCTTATTAATGTCTATTCATACCTGTGATCTGGATTCAAACATCTTGAATCTGTTGCCAATGCTGATAATCTCAAAGCTAGCCAAATCGGTCATACAATTCTGCTCATTTCAATCAGTGCTAATTGAAGGTGTTCTTGATTCAATCTTAAACACTTCTAGTCATTAGAACTCGAACTCATCGATTCGACTTCGATAACTTCCATTCCCAACTGAAATGAAGTATAAACCATGCTCAATATCATTATCAAATCTGATATTTAGTGCTAAGTTCAATCTATAGTTGATATCGGATTGAATTGCAACCCGACGGCGTAACGGTTCGAAATCGGTAATTCCGAATACATTAACATCAATATCATCACCATATTAATAATATAACATCATCAATTCTTCAGCTGAATTTTCGAAATATGCAACTAAAAAATCAAATTTTTGAAAATTCTTTCAATATTTCAAAACATGTCCAAACGACGATCTTTTCTCGATCCGTCTTAGATATGCTATCGTCGTATATGTTAGAACATGTTTATACAATCAAATCTTAATTCTAACAACATCATAAAATTCAAACATGTTATAACTTCATAAAACTTACGTCAAAACGTAGCACTCGGAGCTGTGATCACGAATATACGATCAATCGGAAATTCTATCAAGCGGATCGATTTTTATCGGGACTTGAAAGAGCAAAATTGGCTTTGAACCCTTTCTGCCCTCTTCTCTCGTTCTTGGCTGGGAATCTGATCCCTTTTCACGTTTTTAATGACCAAGTTGCAAGGGAATTGCATTTTGGTACCTGAACTTTGGCCTAATTACAATTCAGTCCCTGGACAAGCGATTTAATTCAATTTCAATCCTAAATAATTTAAGAATAATAGAATTTCATTCTAAACTCTAAATATTCTCAAATTAAATATTCTTAAATTAAAATTAAATCATTTCGAACCTTATCGCATTTTAGTCCTTGAATTACTCAATATTTGCAAATGGGTCCTTGCTCGGATTTTATCCTTAAATTCAATCCTTGATATTTATAATCTTGGAATTCACATCTTAAATTCCATAAATATTAATTCAAATATTTTTAATCTTTTTTTAATTTAAGAATTCCGGATATTAAAATCTTATAATCCGCAAAATCCTCAAATTAAATATTTTTGACCCGAAATTGAAATCTCTAATTTCCATTGTGAGGACCTCGATTCTAATTAACTAATTTCAAATAGAAAAACAATCATCGACAAATAAATGAGCCAATTTTTTTTTTAAAGGAACAGTGCCTCGCTCGAGCGGTAGAAAAATATTCGGCTCGAGCGAGACCATCTCGGGCTCAACTATAAAAATCCATTTTAAACTCTTTCTTCGACATACATCAATTCTAAGAATAATCAGGGTATAAAAATGCATGCAGTATTATAAATCAACAATAAAAGCATGCTTCAATAAATAATCGAGTTCTAAAAATTATTCAACTCTAAATCGACACCTCACATCTATCATTCGATCCCAAGCTAACCATGTCGACTCTGACTAGCTCCTGCCCCACCTGTTTTCAAGTACACATACAAAACAAGACAACAACCGGATAACTCCGGTGAGAATAAAATCCCAATAAAAGCGACGTAACATGCAATATCAAATAAATATGTCAAAATCATGTTATAACATAAACATTCTTCGATGATAAATAAATATGAAATGCATGTGCTTAAAAATCGGGATTATCAAATCGGATAATCAAGGGAGACTCAATACTTCGGTTGGGATCCCGAGAACAAGATATCGTATCAACTCACCTACGCTCCCGATCGGGGTGGCAATATGTATCTCAATCCTCTAGACTTCGAGCAACTATAATGAGTATTCGGATAGCTAGGCGTAACTCAACAACCTAGGCCACTCAAATATAGCTCTCGAATCGTCTAAATCCTATCGGGGCAACTCAGCTTATTTCAAAATCAATGGATTTAGGCTCAAGATGAATGCACATGAAACAGATGCAATTAAATCAAATTAAAACGACAATTCTATTTATTCAGATATTAAAATATCGTAGATGTCATCTCAATAATTCATATATTCAAAATCATGAATATAATATCAAAAATCATTGAAATAATTCCAAATAAGCAAACTCATGCTTTTCAATTCGAATATATGCATCAATTAATTCAAACAATTTCATATAGACAAAATCATGTCTTTTAAGTAATATCGAAATCAATTAATCAGTCAAATTCTCAGTCAATATCAAATAATCAAATAAACATGCAAGTATGTGATTTTAATCGGGAACTCGAGAACCTCAATCTCGCTCGAGTATTCATTCCCTTCGAAATCCACATCAGCTCATACCTCAATTTTCCAATCTGAAAAAGCTCAAATCCTTAGACTGCTGATTTCTGCCTCTAATTATCATCGACTA
The DNA here is from genome assembly GCF_033568475.1 of Henckelia pumila. Classification (NCBI taxonomy): domain Eukaryota; kingdom Viridiplantae; phylum Streptophyta; class Magnoliopsida; order Lamiales; family Gesneriaceae; genus Henckelia; species Henckelia pumila. The sequence goes on from NC_133121.1 coordinate 73,843,848, forward strand.
GCTTTCAATCTGCGAAAAATCATATAATGATAAAAAATCAACCTTAGTCAATTGTGGTCAAACTTTGACCAAAAATTTCCGAACTTTAATGTGCTCTCACCGCTTAACGATTTTGAATATCGACTCGAAACTTGGATATTTGAATTCATCTCGTCGAGACGATCAAAATTGGGTAACACGTCGATGGTCGCCGGAAAATTTTGGGGAGGAGGCGACGCGGCGGCGACGAGCAAATCAACTCCAAAAATTCTGAATTTTGGCATGGTTGTAGATCTCGACGAGACGATTCCAACCATATAAGCCACGACCGGAACAGAGGTCCGACGCTGCAGCGATCGGAGAAAAACACGGCGGCGGCGGTGGCGATTTAAAAACTCCGATCTGCACCAAATATGCCGAAATAATCTACCAAAAGCTAGGGAAATGTTCTACCCATCATCTACTATCATTTAGCAACTCGAAAACTAACAAAAACGAGCTCAAAATTGCGAAATCAAATCGAAGAAGACGATGAACAGTACCCAGAAAATTATGTGCAGATTTTGTCCGTTCATTCTAACTTTCCCGGCGATCCAACCGTCCGATCTTTGATTTCTTTACACCAATAGCTTCGTCTTGATGTTGGCTACAAAGTGAACGTTCGGATCTTTGATCGGGTCTCCGGTGAACGGCCGGAAAAAATAAAAAAACTACGGCTGCTACAGTAAAGTCGAGAAAATGGGAAAAATTGGGGAAAAAATCTTGATCCGTGTTTTCTCGGTGTGAGTTTTCTATTTATAGTAACCCGATATTTTCGGGTCTCGGACTAATTTATTTGATATCCAACTGGTAAAAATTAGTCCTAAATCTGATATTTTCCGGTACACACACCCAACATCAATAACATCATTTTTCTGAAATTATACACTTTGACCAGTCAATTGAACTCATAAATTTCCAATTTAATTTCTAAGTCCAACTTAGACTCGGACCAGTAATCTCAGTCAATATTTTTCCAAATTAAATTTATCTGGCATAAATAATTATTTTTATTTCGATATCTCAATAATTATTTCAAAATGCCAAATAATACCAGATATCCCGAAATAGTCACTTTCATTGATTAACTGGTATGTGTATTTTATAAATACACTCTATAATCTCATTAGCAATAATAATTATTTCATCAACTCAATAATTATTTTAATTGCTAATTAATTCGATAATTAATTTTTTGGGCGTTACAATTCTCCCCCTCTAAGAATTGATTTCGTCCTCGAAATCGCATGCAATCTGAGCACATCAGATAAAGATCTAAAAGAATCTGTACACAATCTCATTGCAATAAAGAGATTCGGATATCTCTAACTCATATCATGTTCTGTCTTCCAAGTGATTTCTTCGACCTTCTTTAAGTCATTATACTGAAACAACTAGAATTGACTTGTTCTAGAACTACTTCTCTTTCAGTACGTAATCTGTATCTGTCATCGGTTATCGATCAATCAAATTAGTTCAAATTCTCATTCAATTCAGTCTCATCTCGCCAAAGTATAAAGGAACGAATCTTGTTCCATTATTAAAGTCTGAATCAAGACTTACAACTCTGACACATCTGTCTCGCACTGTTCTAATTCTATTCGGAATCATAATTACTTTCTCGGACATCTATGACCACATTAGGTCAAATCGTACTCTATCGCTGATGTATTTCAAAATCATCATTCTTGAAATGAGAAGAAAATTTGCAGTACTCATCGTATCTCGCTTGGAAAAGAGTCATCTCTAAACTCTTCTGGTATTCGTTCAAATCAGAACAATCAACCAAATCATGAATCTAGACAACTAGTGCAAACTCTAGCACTATGGCTCGTGGAATATCCTCCCAAAACCATGAACATTCTGCTCTAGCTGTCTGTCGATCTGAAATAATATATTATACTCTGATAAGGCGAGGAAAAAAAAAAGTTTCTTGAATATCTAACTCTGACCTAAATTCAGTTATCAGATTTTAGCTGTCTGTCAGTTGATAATGGATCAACCAAGAATACTTCGAAATCCTTTAACGAGTCAACAATTCCATATTCAATCGATCAATCTTAATCTAGACTCAATACACAGTTTAGAATTCAGAGAAAACTTATGTCAATCAGACAGTTCCTAATATCCCAAACTCATATGCTGAGTTAATCTTAATCAAATCGATATTCCTCTAATGTCTTCAAGTAAAAATTCGATCAATCAACATTTTGCAAAATTCCAAAATTCAATATCGAAAAGTTCTTTCTTCAATATCATTTCGTAGGATCACATATTCATCTACGAGTCACAATATGTTCTCGGAATCATGGAGCAATCACAAATCAAAACTCAAAAATTCTCATCAACTTATTCCCAATAACCATCAAATAATCGATCAGTAAGGCAAGTTTAAATCCCAAAATTTCTCATTCGATCATAAATCGCAAACAACATCGTATTAATCTCACCAATTGGAAGAACAACACTCAGGATTTCATCTATATGCTCTGGAACTTATTTGGTACTAGTTACATTAATTCAAGTTTCTTCTTCTTCTAATTCGCTCTTTCTGATCTCTAGTGTTAGTAATTCTCGCAATTGATTTTGAATGCTAAAAAGAAGATGCAACATCTCTACTAACACTGCAATTCCAGTCTTATTTCTAAATTCAAAATTCTGCTCTTAGTCCACCAATAAAAATTTACCGCAAAGTTCCATAAATTCCCGAACAATCATCACAAAATCCAAAGATCAAAAGATAAATCCGTTATCACTGATTCATTGAGTGAATCATATCAATTCTTCTGAATCATCTGAAATATTCTTAAATCCTAGTCGAATCCACTGCAATTTGTTTCAAAATTTCTCAAAATACCTACAATTGAACGATCTTCGGACATAATCTTTATCCGGATCGGTCAAACACTAAATTCAGATAGTGCTATCAATCTCTATCAGTTACGAGCCAACAAAATCGTATATACTGAAGATATAACTCAAATCATCATTGACTCTCAGAGTCAGAATAAAATCAATATCAAAGAAAATCGCTAAAGTCATGATTATCAATAGAAAGAATTCTGGACAACAAACTCTGCTAAGTGAAAACAACTCACTTGCATTTCAAAATCATGGGTGAATACTTCAGATCAGGCTCGAAGAATAAGGAAAACGAGCCAATCAATCAATGTAAAATCAAGTGATCACTCATCAACAGGTACGACATAATGCCCATCATCAAGACAAACCAAAATCATGGTTGCCAACGTGGCCTCAATCACGAGGAGTCCGTACGCACTCATCGATTAGGACTCAGTCCTAAGGCATATTCGAATGTCGCAACAAATAAATCTAGATCACCGAGAAATCAGATAATCAAAATTCACCCGAATCAATATCAATGTCCAGAAAGAAATTTCAATTTCTCAAGAACGAATTTTTGAAATTCAGACTTGGAATTTCAATCGATGTCAAATGGCAATAATTATCAAAGTCAATGTCATGCGAATCAAAGTTGCATAACTAAAATAGGATTCAAGAATCTTCAGATTAATCAAAGGAAGGCTCAACTGTAACTGAATTCGGTATCATTCCAAAAAGACTAATTTCATCCTCTTATTCTATAGGAAAAATATTTTCTCCTCAACATTTCTCAAATTCATGTCTTTCCAAAATATCAATTATAATAACTCCTCAAACCAATTCAATACTAGAAATTCATACAAGTTTTCTTAAGACCCAATAAAACATCATTTTTCCAAAGAACAATATTGGTTACATCAATGAAATCTCGATATCATCGATTGGGACCTAATCGAATTTTCAAAATATTCAATTAATCCTAATCTTCCTAAAAGTTTAACATAAAAGTGCTGATATTCTTGCATTCACAAATAACTTTCCAAAATATCGCAAACTTAGATCAATTCTCAATAATCCAATCATTTATCAACATCTAATCACAATAGATCCAAGCAATCGGACACAGTCTGTTCATTCATATATATCAATCTCATAATGTTATAAATATAAACATCAACTCAAAAGACATAATCAACTTAATGTCCTTACTGAGTACATTGGGATCTCAATTCATTTATACTCAATCTCTTATTAACGAACACAATCAAGTTTATCATTCCTGATAAATTTATCGTCTATTCCGAATGGGCGTTTTGAAACATCTAGTTTTGATCTCAGAGTATTATAAAACACTCACTCAAAACTTACACCACATTATTCAAATCAACGAGTCAGGATCAATAAAATTCTTACCTCGAGATTTCTTACAGGTTCATTACAATGGATGATCAAATCTGATCTCGTTCTGAAATTTTCTGAAATCCTTAATATCTAAGTTCTATCTCTGTTCTGTCTAAAGGTTCATCTGACGCAAATCAATTCAATCATTGCTAAAGATTAAAATATCAACTCTTACCTCGATCAATCTAAGCCACAATAAACTTCGAGTGATTTTTAATTCAATTTCCTCAAGAAGGAACATCATCTATTCATATTCTAGATCATCTCATCTTTCATCAATACCATTTCTCAATTTCTAGAGTATACAATTCTTTGCTCAACAAGGAGATTTAGTTGATAACGACAGAGATATAACAATTCAGAATATCATATTAAAATCTCACTTGCCATCATAATCTCCTCAACAAATTCATGAACATAAAACTCTTTCCAAAACGTCAATTCTCATAGCGAGCAATCTAATCATCACAATTCAAATCTGGTTTGCTAGCTATCTGAACCATATCGGCTTAACAATTATAATCTCAAATAATCACAAGCACAAATCTCGAAATATCAAAATCATCAACTCTGTTTCGATCATCCTCTAATCATCATACTCATGTAATTGCATGAGTGTTTAAATTCTCATCTCGAATTCAGTTCTGATACTCTTTCATATATTGCATGCTTTTAAAATCAATTCACATAATCAAAGAGGCACATAATTCTGAATCAGTAAAGCATGCTCGCATGTAATTCAAGTAATCAAACAATGAAATTAATCACATGCGAAATAAAATAATTCAAGCAGACTCGATCTACCCCACTCACTCACTTCTATTCCAGTCCAAGAATCTTATCTCTCTGATACTACTTAATGTGAGGACCTCGATTCTAATTAACTAATTTCAAATAGAAAAACAATCATAGACAAATAAATGAGCCAATTTTTTTTTAAAGGAACAGTGCCTCGCTCGAGCGGTAGAAAAATATTCGGCTCGAGCGAGAACATCTCGGGCTCAACTATAAAAATCCATTTTAAACTCGTTCTTCGACATACATCAATTCTAAGAATAATCGGGGTATAAAAATACATGCAGTATTATAAATCAACAATAAAAGCATGCTTCAATAAATAACCGAGTTCTAAAAATTATTCGACTCTAAATCGACGCCTCACATCTATCATTCGATCCCAAGCTAACCATGTCGACTCTGACTAGCTCCTGCCCCAGCTGTTGTCAAGTACACATACAAAACAAGACAACAGCCGGATAACTCCTGTGAGAATAAAATCCCAATAAAAGCGACGTAACATGCAATATCAAATAAATATGTCAAAATCATGTTATAACATAAACATTCTTCGATGATAAATAAATATGAAATGCATGTGCTTAAAAATCGGGATTATAAAATCGGATAATCAAGGGAGACTCGATACTTCGGTTGGGATCCCGAGAACAAGATATCGTATCAACTCACCTACGCTCCCGATCGGGGTGGCAATACGTATCTCAATCCTCTAGACATCGAGCAACTATAATGAGTATTCGGGTCGCTAGGCGTAACTCAACAACCTAGGCCACTCAAATATAGCTCCCGAATCGTCTAAATCCTATCGGGGCAACTCAGCTCATTTCAAAATCAATGGATTTAGGCTCAAGATGACTGCACATGAAACAGATGCAATTAAATCAAATTAAAATGATAATTCTATTTATTCAGACATCAAAATATCGTAGATGTCATCTCATTAATTCATATATTCAAAATCATGAATATAATATAAAAAATCATTGAAATAATTCCAAATAAGCAAACTCATGCTTTTCAATTCGAATATACTCATCAATTAATTCAAACAATTTTATATCGACAAAATCATGTCTTTTAAGTAATATCAAAATCAATTAATCAGTCAAATTCTCAGTCAATATCAAATAATCAAATCAACATGCAAGTATGTGATTTTAATCGGGAACTCGAGAACCTCAATCTCGCTCGAGTATTCATTCCCTTCGAAATCCACATCAGCTCATACCTCAATTTTCCAAACTTAAAAAGCTCAAATCCTTAGACTGCTGATTTCAGCCTCTAATTATCATCGACTAGCTTTCAATCTGCGAAAAATCATATAATGATCAAAAGTCAACCTTAGTCAACTATGGTCAAACTTTGACCAAAAATTTCCGAACTTTAATGCGCTCTCACCGCTTAACGATTTTGAATATCGACTCGAAACTTGGATATTTGAATTCATCTCATCGAGACGATCAAAATTAGGTAACACGTCGATGGCCGCCGGAAAATTTGGGGGGAAGCGACGCGGCGGTGATGCGGCGGCGATGAGCAAATCAATTCCAAAAATTCTGAATTTTGGCATGGTTTTATATCTCGACGAGACGATTCCAACCATATAAGCCACGACCGGAACGGAGGTCCGACGCGGCGGCGATCGAAGAAAAACACGGCGGCAGCGGTGGCGGTTTAAAAACTCCGATCTGCACCAAATATGCCGAAATAATCTACCAAAAGCTAGGGAAATGTTCTACCCATCATATACTATCATTTAGAAACTCGAAAACTAACAAAAACGAGCTCGAAATTGCGAAATCAAATCAAAGAAGATGATGAACAGTACCGAGACAATTCTGTGCAGATTTCGTCCGTTCATTCTCACTTTCCCGGCGATCCAACCGTCCGAACTTTGATTTCTTTACACCAATAGGTTTACTTGATGTTCTCTACAAAGTGACCGTTCGGATCTTTGATCGGGTCTCCGGTGAATGGCCGGAAAAATAAAAAACTACGGCTGCTACAGTAAAGTCGAGAAAATGGGAAAAATTGGAGAAAAAATCTTGATCCGTGTTTTCTCGGTGTGAGTTTTCTATTTATAGTAACCCGATATTTTTGGGTCTCGAACTAATTTATTTGATATACAACTGGTAAAAATTAGTCCTAAATCTGATATTTTTCGGTACACGCACCCAACATCAATAACATCATTTTTTTGAAATTATACACTTTGACCAGTCAATTGAACTCATAAATTTCCAATTTAATTTCTAAGTCCAACTTAGACTCGGACCAGTCATCTCAGTCAATATTTTCACAAATTAAATTTATCTGGCATAAATAATTATTTTTATTTCGATATCTCAATAATTATTTCAAAATGCCAAATAATACCAGATATCCAGAAATAGTCAAATTCATTGATTAACTGGTATGTGTATTTTATAAATACACTCTATAATCTCATTAGCAATAATAATTATTTCATCAACTCAATAATTATTTTAATTGCTAATTAATTTGATAATTAATTTTTGGGGCGTTACATCCATACATTCTTAAATTCATATTTTCTCTCTTATTCGGAATTTAAATCTTAAATCCCGTAATTAAGAATTTAATATTTTCGGGCCTTACATTTCCTCCCCTCTAAGGAATGATTTCGTCCTCGAAATAGCATTCGATCTGACTGTGGATTCTCGTAAGCTGTATAGCTGACTGAAGTAATACTGACTTCAATTCGCTGAGTTTTCGATATCTATTCTGATATCTTCTTTTCTATCGTATCTTAATCTTCTTTCTGATTGCTTCTGCAATACATATAATCACTGAGTCAACTTATATCTAAGTTGCTCTTTCTCGTGATCTAACTCTGCATTAGTTAGTCTGTCTTGCTTACAATCTTATCGACTTCTGTTGTATCTGAATTGAATGCACATACATATTCTAGCTGATATTCTTCAGCCAATGCATATGGATAACAATTCATCTATCTGACAATTCACGATTGAGTATTAATCAACTAGCTAGATCAAATACTCATAGCTTCTAAAATCTCTTTCTGAACCTAATGATGCTTGGGAAAGAATTTTTTTTTTGATCATTCTGTTCAGGCTTCAAATCTCTATCTGTTACTCATCTACTAGCTCTGTTAATGCTGCTCTATTCTTATTCTGTTCGAAGCAATCTTCACATTCTCTATCGTTTCTTGACTCATATCTTGTCTGATAGCTGATATGTCTATATGATTGTTTCAATATAAAGACAATTCTGTGTTTCTGATCAATCAATCATCAAAATATTGTCTTTATATCTATCAAATAGCTGTCACAGGAATCATAGTAATCACGTGGCAAATAATAAATCAACTAGTACCGAATCTAGTACTATAGTTCTGAGCATATCCTCGGAAATCTGGATAATCACATCTGATAGTCCACTAATCAGAGGATGGTATAATGAAATCTCATACAACCAAACACTCAGAAAATCTGACAATCAATGCCACAATCTAGAAAATAAATCTAAAGTCTCTATCTTGACAATGGATTTCCATAATTTCTGTAATCTAATCATCTTGCTAAATGCATGACAAGTATCTTTTATGTTTGCATCATATCTAATACAACATATTCATAAATCTGTCGAAATCTACTATACTCTAAACCGCAAAATCATGACGATTCGAGTAGATTCAAACTAAAGTCGTTCACAAAGTTGATCTGTTTTCAAATCTTATGTAACTAATCTGTTACATAAACCATTTGCGTTCTTCTTTTCTGCTTTTTTTTACTGGAATTTTAGTATTGGTACTGTCAATTCTGTCGTATCTGTTTTCAGTTCTTCTTCCAATACTAATTTCCATGTACTGACTACGTGTAAGTCATACATGTTTAGACAACTGAATGGATATTAAATCTGTTGTCATATGCCTCTTTCAGAATCTGATATTCCATATCTAGAATATCTGGCATAATCAAATGATTATTCACCGCAAAAATTCATCTGTTCTGCTCTGCTGTCTTATCTCTTATCTTAATCTAGCATTCTCAAGCAATATGTTGCTTTTATCTGTCCAAACCAATTCGAGTTTAGCTTGGATCGCAACAATTCTGATCGTTTGATTATCTGTCAAGCATAAACATTCAACAAGTATATATCTGTACTCAATAAATCCAGCAATTAACTAAAACCCATAAATCTTACTGATGATCTGAATCTGAATTTCTATCAGTTACGAGCCAAATACATCAAGATATACTGAATAAACACATCAAATAATCAATAATTCTCAAATTTCAAATCAAAGGAACTCGCTCAATTCAAAGTCATCCAAAATCAACTATTCTGAATGACAAAATCTGCTAAGTGAAAATAACTCACTTGCATTTCAAAACTCAACGCAAATGAATCAAAACAGACTCTAGCAAAGGAATAAGAGTCAATCAAAATCGATCGAGGTCGAATACAAAAACCTCAGAATCGATAGCAAGAAATTCAAGAATCATGATTTCTATGATGGAATAGCTTCAGCAAAATTGAAGAAAAAGCTCACTGTAACTGATTTTTCTTATTCTCTATTGATATGAGTTCATTTATTAATTCTTAATTCTCAGCTGACAATAGTCGAATATACTCTTTTCGACTTAACTTATTGTCATAGAATTAATCATCATTTCGGTACTACATAACTCTTTTCTACGCAATCTGCTAGCTGTTTCTGAACTTCTTCAATTTAAGTAATGCTCTTCTATACAAGTTGTCATAATACCATTGTACTAGACACCACTCTATATAGAACTGCATTCATGTCGTAAAAAGGTCAAAATATGTCATTGAACTATGTTTGTACATTCTAACCACTGACATAGCTTTCAATTCTAGGTTAATTCTGTACTAGTTCAATATATCGACTAGACTTCTACTGACATTCTTCCACGGTCAAACGTGATATAACCAATACCGAAATAACAAAATCTACTTTCTGAAACTCATATCATAAATTGCTAGTCATGTCTATTTCTTTATCAGTGCACAGATTCAATCAACTGGTAACTGAAAGAGTGGGTGCCCGGTTAGCCAACTTGTGGCTAAGGGCTTTTATGACTCTATGTATAAACAATGTTTGTTTAATATAATTTACATTCATTAATGGAATTTTCTTTGTCTTTATTCATATTGTTATATTGTGATATACTAATGTTGTTTTGATAAAGACCTTGAATATACTATAGTGTAAGTAAGATGAGATAGTAAATAAAGAGAGATCACTATTATGAAAAACATCTTATAGTCACTGTATATTCTAAATAGTTCCTAGTCAATTGAGCCGTCCGCTAATAAGGATAAGGATCGCTCAAGATTGAGACTAGCATTTGTGATGCCAAGTACCATGTTTCATTGGTAATGGACATGGAGATGTTCAAAGCATGCAAATGGATATTCATATGATGAATGATCAAACTACCCTATTCGAACTTTCCAAGTGGTTATTATTATTTGAGTGGATAAGTCCGCGGTTTTGGTTGTACACCATTAGTCCTTACTACTTAAAACATCATTGAGACTTTATATGCTAGTACTGTACTTTGACTCGTTTACCGACTCTATTGGGGTCATCAGGTGTCGGGATTGGGTACAGTTACGACACATATAGGAGTCGATGTTTTGTTGTCAAGGATTCACCACATACTTGCGAGTGTGGATATTCTATGCGATCTAAGGAGATATTAGTATGACGAATCTCTGGCCAGAGTACATGATGTGCTTTAGGTTACTCGCTTTTCCTAGTAACACATGCAATGTCACTATTTGATCTCCAAGATGTAATGCATAGTTATCGAATCTCGAACGACTCTCGATGCACCAATGGTTGTTGATTCGATCGGGATATATGGATGAAGGGACCGTACTATATGCTAACCAAAATCTACTGGTTCTTGCAGGCGCTATCAGTGATACCTAGGGAATCATGGGGCGATGTTGCTAGACGCTCTTACCATGATTCGTTGGGCAAGTCGGAAATTGTTGTTCCGAGTCACAAGGAGTTGTGAGCCCATGGCTAGTTGTATCCCTGAACCATTGAGGATCACACAAGTAATGGATTACTAAATCCCGTTGAGATAGTTAAATTTAAAGAGTTAAATTTAATGAAAGAGAAGTTGGACTTTTTAACTAAAAGGGAGTGGAATTTTCTAAAATGACATGGGATGGGCATTTTTGGAAATCACTGAATTCGGATTCAGAAAAATTATCTTGACTTTAAAAGATGCAGAAATGGTTTCTGTGCACATTGGTAAAATCAGTTTATCAATCGGAGTCACGATGAATTTTATATTAATTTCTATAATAACAGGCTTGGCTTGTTGGGCTTAAGTTATGGATTGTGGGCCCTAAGGAGTTAGATTCCTAATACAATTATAACTTAATCTAGTCTAGAAATTATCTATAAATACATGTGTAGTGTTCGAAAATCAGTAACAATTAATCTTGCAATTTTTGAATTACACACTAAATATTCTAAGGGGATTTTCGAAATCCTCTACTCCTTTTTGAGATAATTCAGTCTGTGATTTTTGTGAAAAATTATATTCTGAATTGACAGATCAAATCTGTTTAATCTCATCGATAAACATCTGATTGATTTCTAGTGCAATCAATCAGAGGGTTTAAGTTTTCTGTTCGTGGACTTAATTCCGGAGGTTGATCGTGATAGTCATCGGTTCCCGGGATTTACAAGAAGAGCAGATTAAATTCTGTTGGAGTCCATAATCAAGCCTTTGCTTGAATAGGTAAAAATATTTAATTGTGTATTTATATTTTTACTTGCAACAATTTTAATCGTTAGGATTTGATACCCACGATATGGAATCGTTCCATATCGGAAAAATAAAATTTTTAAACTTTCGCTGCTCCGGGTATCACATCCGTGTGATCAGAGAATGCATGTTCCAACAGTGGTATCAGAGCCAGTTAAAATTAATCGATTGTACAAAATTTTTAACCTCGATTTTTTGAAACAAAAGGAAAATTTTTAAAAATTAAATTTGAAACAAGGGCAATCGGGCAGCGATTTTCGCTGCCCAGGGCAGCGCACGACGCTGCTCAGGGCAGCGATCGTCGCTGCCCACCTCCACGTGGGCAGCCCTGTCCCACGTGGAGGCGGGGCTGCCCGGGAATGTCCCGGGCAGTCCGAAAATTTAAAAAAATTTGATTTTTTAATTTTTGAAATTTTTGAAATTTTAGTTTTTGGTACGATCGAAAATTGTTTTTGATTGGTCAACGAGGCATCTGATCAAATTGTTTGAGTCCGAAAATTTTAAAATTTATTTTTGGATAAATTTGAATTTTTGGAAAATTTATAAATTTTATCCGTTAAATTAGATTTTATAAAATTTTGGTACAATTGATGATAAGATATGATCTTATGAAAGGATAAGATAAAATTTGATTTTATCTTTTTAATTATGATGCTATTGCATGTTATCCAATTATTTAATTATTGAATTAATTATTGGATTAAAGGATGATCGATTGTCATTACCAATATTATAGGTGTATGCTAGGTTGTTTACATTTGGTTTTATTGTTGTTGGGTTTTATTAATGGGCTTGGTTTATGGCCCAATTTGAATTGTCATTTTTAATAAAAATTGGGCCTGGTTTATGGCCCGTTCCCACCCTTAAATATGTATCCCCTACTTGTCATCGAAATTTATTGTAAATTTATTAGACTTAGTGGGAGATAAAGATTTGAAGACAAAGGTGGGCCCATCAGACAATAAAAACCGAAGAAATATAAATTGGAAGCTCAATGTAATAGGATTGCATTGCATACTTGCATATCACCTAGGATTGGACTTAGACTCGTGATTGGAAACCACGGGTTGATTAATGATTGGGATCGATCATCCTTTAAATAATATATGATATTATTGTTGTATGCATGTTTAGAATAAATTGTATGAATCCCGCAAGCATACAAATATTAAATGATGAGACAGTTTTCAAAATTAAAAATCCCTAATTTTAAATATGATTTAAAATTGATATCAAAATAAATAAAGGAAATTTAAATATTGTTTAAATGTTCCTACCTTCCATCAACGATCAATGTATGAGATGCTACCCGTGGGCACGGTCCGGCTCATATTATTGGGTGGCCCGTTCGTCGGAAATCTGTACATTGGATCGACACAAGTTGTAAGTTGGGTGGAACTCCCATGGGATTGGCTCATATTATTGGGGATCCACATGGCGACCGTCCATCACAACTTAATATTGATGGGTTATCTTGACATGTCACAATAAACGACGTCATATTATTGGGTCCTTATTGGACATGAGGTAAAAACATGGGGATTGCTTTGGAAGCAATTAGGCTCTAGTTTTTGAAAATTATGGTTGGCTGATATTATTCGGGACTATAGTTTGTCAATTGGAATCCATGTTCCCACTAAGGAAACCAGTTTCCCGTTTTCACTATAGGGTAGTGAAATCGTTAAAATAGTGGGAGTGAAATTCATAAAATAAATTTCGCCATATTTTATGTCTTAGTAAATTAATTAAACAATCATCGATTATTGTCTGTTTCATCTCAGTATATCATTATGATGAATCTTCGTAATCCACATGTTTCAATTCTCGAACAAAACAAACTTTCTGGCGCAAACTATACGGAATGGTTCCATAAGTTAAGATTGTCCTGAGTTCAGAAAAGATTTTCTAAGTGTTAGAAAGGCTCCTCCGAAAAACAGCCCCGGCTGATGTAACTTCGGAAAGGTTGGCCGAACTAGAGAAATGGTAGGACCATGATCTCAAGGCCAAATGTTACATGCAAAGATGGACAAGTCTAAATAAGTTTGCCATCACTACAAGAAACCCGGTTACTGGAAGCGCAACTGCAAAGAATGTATATCGAGTAGTTACGAACTACAAAGGATATATTTTATAAATGTTTCACTTAATATTATTTCTTGGGCATTGGATACCAGATGTAGATCTCACATAAGGCTCGGGAATGGTTCTAGAGTTGAATCCAAAAGCTATGGGAAACATTTGTTTAATTTTGCAAAAAAAATTTTAAGCTATATTTTGAGAGAGATGTTTTTTGTATTAAGATTTCATTAAAACATTATTTCTTTTTCTATTCTTGATAGAGAAGATATTTCTTGAAAATTTGCGAATGGGATTTGCAATATTTACAAGAATGAATGTTTGATTTAAAATGGACAATTTAAAAACGATCTATATAACTTAAAATTAAAAGACATTCCAGTTGATTATGTTGATAAACCGATAACAACAAACAAAAGGAAAATCGATAGTCAAAACCCGGCAAACCTTTGGCATGCTAGGCTAGGTCATATTGCCTCAAGGAGGATGAATAAGCTAGTAGGAGAGGGCATGTTTGATATGTCTGATATTAACTCTCTACCTACTTGTGAGTCCTGCCTAAAAGGAAAAATGACTAAATCTCCTTTCAAAGGGAAGCCTGAGCGTAGTCAAAATCTGTTAGATTTGATCCATACAGATGTTTGCAGACCATTTAGTATCGGTACTAAATTTGGTCATACCTACTTCATTACCTTTACTGATGATTATTCTAGGTATGAGTATTTAAATTTAATGAAATATAAGTCTGAATCATTTGAAAAGTTCAAAGAATTCAAGGCTGAAGTAGAAAACAAACAAGGTAGAAGTATTAAAGCACTTCGATCGGATCGAGGTGGAGAATACTTAAGTACCGAGTTTTTGAGCTGTCTAAAAGAGAATGGGATTCTCTCTCAGTGGACTCCTCCTATGACACCTGTAGTAACCCGTATCCAGAATTAGCGATTAATGAGTATATTAATCATGTAATCATGTTTAGATTAAGTAAAACATGATTAAAGAAATTCCAAATGGGTTAACGGAGTTCAGAAATGGATCCAGGACACTCGAAAATGGCTTAGAGAACCCCAAGACTCGAGTGGGATCGGAACCACCGATCCAGGATCGGAGCTTCCGATCTTGATGACATCAGAATCAAATCGGAACCACATCGGAAGCATGGAGATCGGAACTTCCGATCAGCAATCGAAGCTTCCGATCGGCTGTCGGTGACAGGTGTGTGGTTGCATGTGGTTGAGATTGACACGTGGCATCGGAACTTCCGATCGGAGGAACGGAGCTTCCGATCTGCACGTTCGGAGCTTCCGATCAGGGAACGGAACTTCCGATCGATGTCTATAAATATAGGGTCCGAGATCCTCATTTCTTGCCAATTCCGAATTCCTTTCCTTCGCCCTAGTAGCTCTATTTTGGGCTTTGGGTACTCTTATTTTAGAGTTGGAGTAAGAAATATACTTTAGTATAGTCAAACAGTGTCTGACATAGTAGCGGGGCAGTGCTCGTATAGCAGAGCAGTGCTCAAGGCTGTGGAGCTGCAGCAGGGGTGTACCCCTAGTTGCGGGATAGTCGCCATCAGTGGACTGACGACGGACGCAGGTATAGCTATGGTCTCCTTAAATTATTTAGGAGTATGAAATAGCTTAGTTAAGGCTTTTAAAGCATAATTATTGATGCATGGGTATTTTCATTGTAGAACTGATATAGGCTTGGAACCTAGAGCGGGACAGCTAGGAACTGCCTGTAGTAAGGTACGCAAGTACAGACTGAGATTGCCAATGAGGTTTGCATGCTTATATGTTGCATTTTGTATGTCATTTATTATGCAGCATGTGCATATCATATTGTGCCTGTCCATCTTGTGAGATGAGCCATGTAGGGCCGCTCAGCCCTGTTTATACGGTTGATGTCTAGGGCCTATTGACTGACGGGTCATGGGTGGCTAGCATCGGGGGACACGGTCCACGTCCTGTAGGAATGAGCAGTGTACACAGGGTTTGCTCCCCGGGTTGTACCACTCATATCCTAGGCGCCATTACTGAGCAATTATATACAGTTATCCCAGATATGGATACCCTATCATTTGCATGCATCATATTTGTATGTTTTACCCAGTGCTTTTGTATTGAGCTTAGAGCTCACGTTCAGTCTTTTCTGTGTATCTGGACACCCCATTCGACGGGGCAGGTGTAGGTGCAGGATTGAGCACCAGGAGCTTGGAGTAGCCAGTGACTAGTGAAGATAACAAGATTTGCTGTAGGTTTTACCTTTAGGGAAACTTCATGTTCAAAAGCATGATTTGGTTACAAGAAGAAGGCTGATGGTAGATCGTGAGCAGAAGAGGTCGACTGACATGCACTGACGCAGAGCATAGCTAGATAGCTATCACGAGCCATTTCTCCAGAGTTCTTCATAGGAGGACATGTAGAGAGACTTGGTTGGGAGTATGCTTGTATCGATGCGTATGTCTATTTGAAGCTTCATGCTCAAGAAACGAAGACTAGTACGATGATTTAAATACAGTATTATTGTAGTTGTAAACAGTATTTCAGTTGTAATGAATCATCATACTATGGTTGTATCATTTCAAGTTTGGTTGTACATTTCATTGTATTTTGAATACTGTATATATTACATGGAATTGTAATTGAGAAATTGTACATAAATGGAAGCAATGATACATGTTTTATTTATCCAGCAATTCGTGAATGATTGCAAGTGATTTCGCTAGGATTGACATTGTTTTAGTTGATTAGTGTTCAACTGCTGTAGCTCATGGGATTTGAGTGGGCCGACTGAGACGGTTTGACTTGTGGTTAGTCTAGGCGTTTTCCTAGGATTGACCTGGTTAGTCAGTGAACTATGTTAGTGCTAGCGATGAGTGGACTCATCTAGGGGCATAAGGGTATTGTTCGGTTTAGAAACATTTGAGCTTTGTTCTAGGTTGTTTCTTGGAACAGTAGGCTGTCTGACCTTCTTTGGGTTGAGACTTGTGATAATGGGTTTTCATTGGGATACCAGGTCCAGTATATGCCGAGAGTTGTGGACTATGACCATGTTGGAAAACTGGCGTTCAGATCAATCACGATTGATACCCGGTGCAGAGGAAGTTTAAAATTTTTATTATGGAACAATTCCATAGTGTGGGTATCAACCGTTCAACGATTAAATTATAAGTGTGTGTAAAATTTAAATAACAATTATTAAATTTTACCTTCAATCTCGAATCGAGATTATTGGACTCCAACAGATTTCTCTGCTCTTGTTGTCTCTCCCTGGAACCGATGAACTCCTTCAATCAGGTCCACGAATAGAGGTTTAATCCCTCTGATAGATTGCACTAGAAAATCTATCAGAAGTTTTCTACGAAGAGAATAAACGAATTTGATTCGCTATTCCAGACTGCAATTCAAAATCACAGACCGGAATTTCTCACGCAGAGAAGGGAGGGGCGGCCGAATTTGAGAGAGAGGAGGCTAGGGTTTTCGAAATTTTGCTCTCAAAATTATGACCAGTTGTGTCTAATTTCTGTACTGCAATAACTTATTTATAATGCAGGCCACTAACAGCTTAGGGCCCATTAGTCATAAGTTGAGGCCCGACAAGCAAAGCCCGCACGTTCAGAAATTAATATAAAATTCATCGTGACTCCGATTGATGAACCGATTTCACCAATGTGCACAGAAACCATTTCTGCACATTTTAAAGTCAAGATAAATTTTCCTGAATCCGAATTCAGTGGTTTCCAAAAATGTCCATCCCTATGTCATTTTAGGAAATCCTACTCCCTTACTCTTATTTAAGAAGTCCAACTTCTTTATTCATTAAATTTAACTCTTTAAATTTAACTATCTCAACGGGGATTAAAACTCCATTACACTGTGTGACCCTCAATGGTTCAGGGATACAGCTAGCCGTGGGCTCACAACTCCTTGTGACTCGGAACAACACTTTCCGACTTGCCCAACAAATCATGGTAAAGCGCCTAGCAACATCGCCCCATGATTCCCTAGGTATCACTGATAGTGCCTACAAGAACCAGTAGATTTTGGTTAGCGTACAGTACGGTCCCTTCATCCATATATCCCGATCGAATCAACAACCATTGGTATATCGAGAGTCGCTCAAGATTCGATAACTATGAAATACATCTTAAAGATCAAATTAGTGACATCGCATGTGCTACTAAGAAACCATTTCTTAAATCACATCAAGTACTCTGGCCAGAGATTCGTCACACTAATATCTCCTCAGATCGCATAGGATATCCACACTCCCAAGTATGTGGTGAATCCTTGACAACAATGCATCGACTCCTATATGTGTTGTAACTGTACCCAATCCCGACACCTGATGACCCCCATAGAGTCGGTAAACGAGTCAAAGCACAGTACTAGCATATAGAGTCTCCATGATGTTTCAAGTAGTAAGGACTAATGGTGTACAACCAAAACCGCGGACTTTATCCACTCGATAAGTGATAACCACTTGGAAAGTCCGGATAGGGTAGTTCGATTATTCATCCTATGAATATCCATTTGCATGCTTCGAACATCTCCATGTTCCCTACCAATGAAACGTGGTACTCCGCATCGCAAATGCTAGTCTCAAACTCGAGCGATCCTTATCCTTATTCTCGGACGGCTCAATCGACTAGGAACAGTTTAGAATATACAGTGACTATAAGATGTATTTCATGATAGACATCCCCATGTTCTACCACATCTTACATACACTATAGTATATTCAAGGTCTTTATCAAAACAACAATAGTATATCACAATATAACAATATGAAGAAAGATAAAGTCATTGCCATTAATAAAAGTGCAAATTACATTAAACAAAAGATCGTTTGTACAAAGAGTCATCAAAGCCCATAGCCACAAGTTGGCTCACTGGGCACCCACTCTTTCAATCTCCCACTTGCCCTATAGCCAACTAGTCATACTACGTAGACCCATTGCTTCGCGATGTTTGTCAAACAATGGTCCTGGCAAGGGCTTAGTAAGCGGATCAGCGATATTGTCTGCAGAGGCCACTCGTTCGACAGTGATGTCTCCTCTTTCCACAATCTCCCGGATGATGTGGTATTTCCTCAGTACGTGTTTGGATCTTTGATGAGACCTTGGTTCCTTTGCTTGAGCAACGGCACCCGTGTTGTCACAGTACACCGGGACTGGACCAACAAATTCAGGAATGACGCCCAACTCTTGGACGAACTTCCTCATCCAAACGGCCTCTTTAGCAGCAGCTGATGCTGCAATGTATTCAGCCTCAGTGGTGGAATCCGCTGTGGTGTCCTGCTTGGAACTCTTCCAAGAGACAGCACCGCCATTGAGCATGAACACAAATCCAGAGGTTGACTTCGAGTCATCCACGTCACTTTGGAAGCTAGAGTCGGTATAGCCTTCCAATTTCAGATCTCGTCCTCCATATACCATGAACATATTCTTAGTCCTTCGTAAGTACTTAAGAATGTCCTTCACGGCTTTCCAATGCATTTGACCAGGATTAGCCTGATATCTGCTCGTGACACTCAGAGCAAATGCTACATCCGGTCTGGTAGATATCATCCCATACATGATACTACCTATAGCTGACGCGTATGGTACATGTGTCATATTCTCTATCTCTGCATCAGTCTTGGGACACATAGACTTGGATAAAGAAACTCCATGACACATGGGTAGATGTCCTCTCTTGGACCCATCCATTGAAAACCGTTTCAATATGGTGTCGATGTAGGTTGATTGAGTGAGTCCTATCATTCTCTTAGATCTATCTCTATAGATCTGTATCCCAAGAATGTAGGATGCCTCACCCAAATCCTTCATCGAGAATCTACCTGATAACCATATCTTTGTTGACTGCAACATCCCTACATCATTCCCAATGAGTAGGATGTCATCAACATAAAGTACTAAGAATGTCACAGCATCCTTAACTACTTTCTTGTACACGCACGGTTCCTCCGGGTTCTTGATGAAACCAAAATCTTTTATTGTTTCATCAAATTTCTGGTTCCAACTTCTTGATGCTTGTTTTAGACCATAAATTGATCTTTGAAGCTTGCATACCTTATGCTCGCTTCCCATGGATGTGAACCCCTCCGGCTGCTTCATATAGATTTCTTCCTTAATGTCTCCATTAAGAAAAGCAGTCTTCACATCCATTTGCCATATCTCATAGTCATACCATGCAGCTATGGCAATAAGGATTCTTATGGACTTGAACATTGCAACTGGTGAAAAGGTTTCATCATAGTCAACTCCTTGCCTTTGAGTATAACCTTTTGCCACCAATCGTGCCTTGTAGGTCAATACCTTACCATCAGGCCCAAGCTTTCTTTTGTAGATCCATTTACACCCTATTGGAACAATTCCATCAGGAGGATCTACTAAAGACCAAACTTGGTTTGTATGCATCGAATCCAATTCAGACTGCATAGCTTCAAGCCATAAATTTGAATCCGCATCAGAAATTGCTTCCTTGAAGTTTCTTGGATCACATCCAATGTCGGGTTCATCTTGATCCCCTTCAAGAAGAAGACCATATCGAACAGGAGGTCTAGAAGTCCTCTCGGATCTTCTAGGTTCAGGCGTGTCCGGTGATGGTTCCTGAGGCGTAGGATCGTTATTTTGTATTTCGGGTTCTTCTCGAACTTCTTCGAGTTCCATCATCTCGCCTTTCTTATCCAATAAGAACTCCTTCTCCAAGAAGGTGGCATTCCTAGAAACAAACACCTTTGTTTCAGCAGGATAATAGAAATAATATCCGATTGAATTCTTCGGATACCCTACAAAATAACATAAGCTGGATCGACTATCCAACTTATCTCCCACTGTCCGCTTCACGTAAGCAGGACATCCCCAAATCCTCAAGTACGAATACTTAGGAGCTTTGCCATTCCATAACTCGTATGGTGTTTTGTCCACTACTTTAGTGTGGACGTTGTTCAACAACAATACCGCCGTTTCAAGCGCATAGCCCCAAAACGAAGGTGGAAGCTCAGTGAAGCTCATCATGGATCGAACCATGTCCAACAAAGTTCGATTACGACGCTCCGATACACCATTCAGCTGTGGTGTCATAGGAGGAGTCCACTGAGAGAGAATCCCATTCTCTTTCAGATAGTCCAAAAACTCGGTACTCAAGTATTCTCCACCTCGATCCGATCGAAGTGCTTTAATACTTTTACCTAGCTTGTTTTCTACTTCAGCTTTGAATTCTTTGAACTTTTCAAATGCTTCAGACTTATATTTCATTAAATATAAATACCCATACCTTGAATAATCATCAGTAAATTGTAATGAAGTAGGTGTGGCCATATTGAGTCCCAACAATGGACCACAAACATCTGTATGGATCAAATCCAACAGATTTTGACTACGCTCAGGTTTCCCCTTAAAAGGAGATTTAGTCATTTTTCCTTTTAGGCAGGATTCACAAGTAGGTAGAGAGTTAATATCAGACATATCAAACATGCCCTCTCCCACTAGCTTGTTCATCCTCCTTGAGGAAATATGACCTAGCCTAGCATGCCAAAGGTTTGCCGGGTTTTGACTATCGATTTTTCTTTTGTTTGTTGTCGCCGGTTTATCAATATAATTTATTGGAACGTCTTTTAGTTTTAAGTTGTATAGATCGTTTTCAAGTTGTCCATTTCCAATCAAACATTCATTCTTGTAAATATTGCAAATCCCATTCACAAAATTGCAAGAATAACCATCTCTATCTAGCATAGAAACAGAAATAATGTTTTTAATTAAATCCGGAACAAATAAAACATCTCTTAAAAATAACTTAAAACCGTTCTGCAAAATTAAACAAACATCTCCAATGGCTGTAGCTTCAACTCTGGAACCATTCCCGAGCCTCAGCTGGGTCTCACCCATTCTAAGCCTGCGACTTCTTGTCATCACCTGCAAATCATTGCAAATGTGAGATCCACATCCGGTATCCAATACCCAAGAAGTAGTATTAAGTGAAATGTTTATTTCAATATAGAACATACCCTTTGCAGTTCCCAACTGCTCTAGATATTCCTTGCAGTTGTGCTTCCAATGACCGGGCTTCTTGCAGTAATGACAAACATCCTTAGATTTTCCATTGTTTGAAGCCTTTGTCTTGTGCTTCTTCTCGGGTTCGACTTTCTTGGGTGGGGCAGAACGTTTCTTACCCTTCGTACTTGGCCCCTTCTTAGCAGAAGATGAGGAGCCCACCAAGAAAGCTGGTTTATCCTTCTTTAGTGTGGATTCATATGTCACAAGCATATTGACCATCTCTTCAAGGGTGGCCTCTATCTTGTTCATATTAAAATTTACCACAAATCCGTCAAACGAAGAAGGAAGAGACAGAAGCAGTAAATCCACGTTGAGTTCATGCTCCAACACCAAATCAAGGGTCGCTAACTTTTGTATGAGCCAAATCACTCGTACCCCATGATCACGGACCGAAGTCCCTTCACGCATGCGACACGTCATCAGCTCCTTAACAGTAGCGAACCTTTCAGCCCTCGATTGAGCCCCAAAAAGTTCCTTGAGTTGAGCGTGAATGTCAGCAGCATTCACGGTGTCCTCAAATCGCCTCTGGAGTTCATCAGACATCGAGGCTTGCATATAGCATTTGGTCTTGATGTCATGGTCCCACCATGCATCAAGTTTGGCCAATTCCTCCGGACTTACGTCAGCTGGTGCTTCCTTCGGAGGTGATTTCTCTAACACGTAGAGCATCTTCTCCGAAGTCAAGACAATCTTCAACTTCCGAAACCATTCCGTATAGTTTGCGCCAGTTAACTTGTTTTGTTCGAGGATCGAGAATAATGGATTACACGAATTCATTGTATGAAATACTGAAAAGAAAAACAGACATATATCAATGATTGTTTAAGCAATTTACTAAGACATAAAATAGGCGAATTTAATTTTATGAATCTCACTCCCACTATTTTAACGATTTCACTACCCTCTAGTGAAAACGGGAAACTTTTTCCTTAGTGAGAACATGGAGTCCAATTGACAAACTTATGGTCCCGAATAATATCAGCCAACCATAATTCTCAAAAGGTAGAGTTCAATTGCTTCCAAAGCAACCCCCATGTTTTTACCTCATGTCCAATAAGGGCCCAATAATATGACGCCGTTTATAGTGACATGTCAAGATGACCCATCAATATTAAGTTGTGATGGACGGTTGCCATGTGGATCCCCCAATAATATGAGCCGATCCCATGAGAGTTCCACCCAACTTACAACATTTGTCGATCCAATGTACAGCTTTCCGACGGACGGGCCCCCCCAATAATATGAGCCGGACCGTATCCGCGGGTAGCATCACATACATTGACCGTTGATGGAAGGTAGGAACATTTAAACAAATTTAAATTTCCTTTATTTATCTTGATATCAATTTTAAATCATATTTAAAATGAGAGATTTTTAATTATAAAAATTTGTCTCATCAATTTCAAATTATTGCATGCTTGCCGGATTCACGCAATTATGTCTAAAACATGCATACAATCATAATATCATATATTATATATAGGATGATCGATTCCATTTCTAATTGACTCGTGGTTGCCAATCACGAGTCTTAGTCCAATCCTAGGTAACATGCAGTATGCAATGCAATCCTATTACATTAGCTTCCAATTTACATTTCTTCGTCTTTATTGTCTGCTGGGCCCACCATCTTCAAATCTTGATCTCCCACTAAATCTAATGTATTTACAATAAATAGCAATGACAAGTAGGGGATACATTTTAGGGGTGGGAACGGGCCATAAACCAAGCCCACTTTTATTACATATGACATTCATATTGGGCCATAAACCAGGCCCATTAATAAAACCAACAACAATAAAAACAAATGTAAATTCCTAACATACACCTACAAAATTGGTCATGGCAATCGATCATCCTTATCCAATAACATTTAATTAATTTATTGGATAACATGCAGTGGCAATTCAAATTTAAACAGGATAAAATCATATTTTATATATAAAATCTCATTTTACATATAAAATCATATTTTATCTCTTTATCAAATAAAATCATATTTTATCTACAAAATCCAATTTTATGGATAAAATCATATTTTACTCAATATATTCATAAGATCAAATCTTATCATCAATTGTACCAAAAATAATTGATTTCAAAATTCAATTTAAGGATAAAATATTAAAATTTTCCAAAAATTCAAATTTATCCAAAAATCAATTTTAAAGTTTACGGACTCGAACAATTCGATCCGAAATCTTGTGAACCAATCAAAAACAATTTTTGACCGGACCAAAAATAAAATTTTAACACATTAAAATTAATTTTTAAATAAAAATTTAATTTTTCCCGCGGGCCGCCCGGGACACTCCCGGGCCGGCCCGCACCCGTGGGCGCGGGCCGGGGCAGCCCGGCTGCCCCTTTAGGGCAGCAACAGTTGCTGCCCTAGCGGCGCCCAGCGCTGCCCTGGCGGCGCTGAGCGCCGCCCCTGGGCGACGCCGTGCGTCGCCGTGGGCGGCGCCGTGCGCCGCCCGGGGCAGCAACAATTGCTGCCCCACCGGGCAGCGATCCAATCGCTGCCCGGGTTTTGCCCCGAAATTTTTTTTTTTTTTATTTAAAAATATTTATTTTGTTTCAAAAACCGAGACTCAAAAATTTTTGTACAATCGATTAATTTAATCGTTTGATCTGAGCAACCTGGCTCTGATACCACTGTTGGAAAACTGGCGTTCAGATCAATCACGATTGATACCCGGTGCAGCGGAAGTTTAAAATTTTTATTATGGAACAATTCCATAGTGTGGGTATCAACCGTTCAACGATTAAATTATAAGTGTGTGTAAAATTTAAATAACAATTATTAAATTTTACCTTCAATCTCGAATCGAGATTATTGGACTCCAACAGATTTCTCTGCTCTTGTTGTCTCTCCCTGGAACCGATGAACTCCTTCAATCAGGTCCACGAATAGAGGTTTAATCCCTCTGATAGATTGCACTAGAAAATCTATCAGAAGTTTTCTACGAAGAGAATAAACGAATTTGATTCGCTATTCCAGACTGCAATTCAAAATCACAGACCAGAATTTCTCACGCAGAGAAGGGAGGGGCGGCCGAATTTGAGAGAGAGGAGGCTAGGGTTTTCGAAATTTTGCTCTCAAAATTATGACCAGTTGTGTCTAATTTCTGTACTGCAATAACTTATTTATAATGCAGGCCACTAACAGCTTAGGGCCCATTAGTCATAAGTTGAGGCCCGACAAGCAAAGCCCGCACGTTCAGAAATTAATATAAAATTCATCGTGACTCCGATTGATGAACCGATTTCACCAATGTGCACAGAAACCATTTCTGCACATTTTAAAGTCAAGATAAATTTTCCTGAATCCGAATTCAGTGGTTTCCAAAAATGTCCATCCCTATGTCATTTTAGGAAATCCTACTCCCTTACTCTTATTTAAGAAGTCCAACTTCTTTATTCATTAAATTTAACTCTTTAAATTTAACTATCTCAACGGGGATTAAAACTCCATTACACTGTGTGACCCTCAATGGTTCAGGGATACAGCTAGCCGTGGGCTCACAACTCCTTGTGACTCGGAACAACACTTTCCGACTTGCCCAACGAGTCATGGTAAAGCGCCTAGCAACATCGCCCCATGATTCCCTAGGTATCACTGATAGTGCCTACAAGAACCAGTAGATTTTGGTTAGCGTACAGTACGGTCCCTTCATCCATATATCCCGATCGAATCAACAACCATTGGTATATCGAGAGTCGCTCAAGATTCGATAACTATGCAATACATCTTAAAGATCAAATTAGTGACATCGCATGTGCTACTAAGAAACCATTTCTTAAATCACATCAAGTACTCTGGCCAGAGATTCGTCACACTAATATCTCCTCAGATCGCATAGGATATCCACACTCCCAAGTA
This sequence comes from Henckelia pumila, assembly GCF_033568475.1. Classification (NCBI taxonomy): domain Eukaryota; kingdom Viridiplantae; phylum Streptophyta; class Magnoliopsida; order Lamiales; family Gesneriaceae; genus Henckelia; species Henckelia pumila. The sequence continues at coordinate 73,869,727 of NC_133121.1, forward strand.
TGTGGTGAATCCTTGACAACAATGCATCGACTCCTATATGTGTTGTAACTGTACCCAATCCCGACACCTGATGACCCCCATAGAGTCGGTAAACGAGTCAAAGCACAGTACTAGCATATAGAGTCTCCATGATGTTTCAAGTAGTAAGGACTAATGGTGTACAACCAAAACCGCGGACTTTATCCACTCGATAAGTGATAACCACTTGGAAAGTCCGGATAGGGTAGTTCGATTATTCATCCTATGAATATCCATTTGCATGCTTCGAACAACTCCATGTTCCCTACCAATGAAACGTGGTACTCCGCATCGCAAATGCTAGTCTCAAACTCGAGCGATCCTTATCCTTATTCTCGGATGGCTCAATCGACTAGGAACAGTTTAGAATATACAGTGACTATAAGATGTATTTCATGATAGACATCCCCATGTTCTACCACATCTTACATACACTATAGTATATTCAAGGTCTTTATCAAAACAACAATAGTATATCACAATATAACAATATGAAGAAAGATAAAGTCATTGCCATTAATAAAAGTGCAAATTACATTAAACAAAAGATCTTTTGTACAAAGAGTCATCAAAGCCCATAGCCACAAGTTGGCTCACTGGGCACCCACTCTTTCAGACCATGACTACACGTGATGGGGCGCGACCCTATGCCAGTATTACTCTGGGAGTCTTTGTACTTCAGAGGTTACCTGGGAGCCTTTGTGCTTTGGGAGATGGCGGTGGAAAGGCTACTCAGTCTAGGGATTTGGTGACAGTCACGACAGGGTATGACCTTGGATTAGATATCAGGTTTGATATCGATGGTTCGATATCATCTGGTGCATCAGAGATATAATTTGAGTATTCTGTTGTAAGAACCAGTCATGGAGGGATTTTCTTGACAAGTGTATACTCTGAACATATAGGTTTTAACCTTTGGATTACTGATAGATGTGTGGATCTAGTAGGTGGACGGATTTCTACCAGCGATGACTTGGAATTGTCATAAGAGTGGTGGTTAGAATTTCCTTGTGATAGGAGTCATCCGAGATACTGGATGAGATACTGATTCAAGACTTAGACTCAAATAGGAGAATTACTTCATGATGATGGACTTCATCTGTGATGGTTTATACCGTATGCTAAGGATTGTATAAACATTAATTGAGATGTGAGGGAAGCGTGGCCTATGCCTGTGAAACCTTGGTGGTTGTACAGGTGGGTTATTGAGGTAAGCTACCTCGGTCTTAAATTATTGCACAATCTTAAGCGAGGGATATAATCAGGAGAGTGTTCGAAGATTGTAAGAATCTTGGAGATTCTTTAGTTATTCTTCTTGGACTTGACGAGCCGTGGTGTTCATTCTGAATGAACGAGGTAAGTATAGTGAGTCCAATGGTTGCGCTAAGTACTATCTGATATTTTCAGAGATTGAGCGTAGGATTTTCCATGGGATGGGATGGGCTTAGTTGATGTTTGCCTTGGGTGAACAAGACAACGATTAGTAGTACTAAGGTGGCACGGGATCTGTGCTAGTGACTACTAGTGGTTATTGGGTAACTCTGTCAGAGTTAAGATGATTAAGTTCAGAATACGAAGCAACAATTAGTAGTGCTGAAAAGGCGCAGGACTTGTGCCAAGTAAACTACTTATGTATCGTGATCTGACACCGTTTGGAATGGTTCTTTGTGGCAGCTAAGTCATAGTTATTGACCGAGCCATGTAGGTTGGATGATCAATGGTGGTCTGATCTGATAAGTGCGAGTTTAAGTAGATCGACGAATTCGATTGGTTGAGCCAATCAGGGTTGATCAGGATGTAGCAATTAAGAAATACTTGGGATAGTATTTTGTCGAGTAATTCTCATGGGAAGAATACTGAATACCATCTCAGAGAAATCGGAGATTTGAGTTATTTGGTCTCAATGATCGTCAGAGATGAATCTTCTGGGATTGCTGTAATCGGGAACGATTGCAAGTTGACTTGAATGATCAAGTTAGGTGCTAACTTGACAGTGGAGACAAGCAAGGAAGTTGGTAGTTTCCAGTATGGTGCATTCTTGTTAAGAAGGAAACATCAGTTGTCTGATCTGTGTGACATTAGCTAGGATCTGATCCTCGAGATCTAGCAGAATGTGTCACTAGCCTTTTAGCGAGTGATGAACGATGTCTCTAAAAAAAAAAAAAGGACAGAGATAGTAGAATTTCAACTTAGTAGCCAACAAGATCGTTGTGGGAATTGAAGATTTCGCAAGATCGGGAGGGATTAGGTTTGTTCTTTTCAAGTCGTGAGTCACATCCGTGCGGACTAATTGTCAAGGATATTGCGCTTTATCAATGGACGATAGTCGTATGTGTGTTAGGTGACAAGTAATTTGGTAAAAATCAAATTGCGATATTCCAGGGATGACGTGTTCATCAGGAATCTTCGTCTTTTTCAGTGCTAAGGATGATGCGTTCAGCAAGGGAGCGAATTGACTATTGAGAATTCGTTGGGATTTAGTTCCAGGATCAGTATGTTCAAATTTGGGAGATTGGTATGAGCGGATGGTATTATCAGAGACTCTGAGTTGAGTTATACCAGGTGCAATGACTGTCGAGTTTTGAGACGAAATAGGAAGCGTTTCCATATGTCTGTGCACTGTGGAATGTCCCATTCAAGCATATTGGTGGGAGCTTGCCTTAGTCTTGATGAGCGTACAGTGATTGCGAGTATGTATAACTATCAGGAGGACGTCCATCGATCAAAAAAATTCATGAGGTGAATAACCTATGATCGAGATGATGTAGATCATCAGAGGCGTGATGACTTCCATTGCAATGTATGCGTGACTTCGTAGGCCAATGGCTAGGAAATGACGTAGAGTCATGAATTGCAAGTGTTGATAGTTATCATCAGGGCTCAGTGTTGATATTATACTAAGAAACGTGGACAGCAGAATGTATTGGACATGATGGTTTAAGTTCCCAGTATTCCTTGGGAAGCCGGTTGTGCTTCAGAGAGAGTGGGGAGGGTAACCAGTCTAGGGAACATTGTGAGAAGTTACGTTGAAGTATAGACTTGAGTCAACTGGATTATCTTGAAGCGAGATTCATGTTAGAATGTGTCAGCACAATGTTGGGATTAGTGTTTCCTAACTAGAGGTGTTGAGCACCGGGAACTTTTGAAGCCATTAGATGGTTAGATTCGATAAGTAATTCGACGAATGCAGTAAAACCAGTCAGGTTATGACTTGGTCTTCGTCAGTATAAGATTTCCTTTGAGACAATAATCTCGATCAAACGGGTGTTTGTATCCTTCATGATCAGGGAGATCTTGGTCAGGATGGAAGGCGTATCAGTGTTGTGATATACTAGTGCTAGAGGAGTTCGACTGTCGACCAGTAGCACGATGGTTTTTCCGCTAGAAGAATGTTAATTCGGTTCAGCATTAATGAAGCTTGCAGAGAATTCGACGGGAGTTTGAGTGTGTCGGAGGATATTTCGACCAGACACTCGAGCCAAGGTTTCTTGTACGTTCTCGAGGTTTTACCCTAGATTTCGAGGACGAAATCTTTTAAGGGGGGGGGGGAGAATATAGTAACCCGTATCCAGAATTAGCAATTAATGAGTATATCAATCATGTAATCATGTTTAGATTAAGTAAAACATGATTAAGGAAATTCCAAATGGGTTAACGGAGTTCAGAAATGAATTCAGGACACTCGAAAATGGCTTAGAGAACCCCAAGACTTGAGTGGGATCGGAACCACCGATCCAGGATCGGAGCTTCCGATCTTGATGACATCGGAATCAAATCGGAACCACATCGGAAGCATGGAGATCGTAAATTCCGATCAGCAATCAGAGCTTCCGATCGGCTGTCGGTGACAGGTGTGTGGTTGCATGTGGTTGAGATTGACATGTGGCATCGGAACTTCCGATCGGAGGAACGGAGCTTCTGATCTGCACGTTCGGAGCTTTCGATCAGGGAACGGAACTTCCGATCAACGTCTATAAATATAGGGTCCGAGATCCTCATTTCTTGCCAATTCTGAATTCCTCTCCTTCGCCCTAGTAGCTCTATTTTGGGCATTGGGTACTCTTATTTTAGAGTTGGAGTAGGAAATATACTTTAGTATAGTCAGACAGTGTCTGACATAGTAGCGGGGCAGTGCTCGTATAGCGGAGCAGTGCTCAAGGCTGTGGAGCTGCAGCAGGGGTGTACCCCTAGTTGCGGGATAGTCGCCATCAGTGGGCTGACGACGGACGCAGGTATAGCTATCGTCTCCTTAAATTATTTAGGATTATGCAATAGCTTAGTTAAGGCTTTTAGAGCTTAATTATTGATGCATGGGTATTTGCATTATAGAACTGATATAGGCTTGGAACCTAGAGCGGGACATCTAGGAACTGCCTGTAGTAAGGTACGCAAGTACAGACTGAGATTGCCAGCGGGTTTTTCATGCTTATATGTTGCATTTTGTATGTCATTTATTATGCAGCATGTGCATATCATATTGTGCCTGTCCATCTTGTGAGATGAGCCATGTAAGGCCGCTCAGCCCTGTCTAGACGGTTGATGTCTAGGGTCTATTGACTGACGGGTCATGGGTGGCTAGCATCGGGGGACACGGTCCACGTCCTGTAGGAATGAGCAGTGTACGCAGGGTTTGCTCCCCGGGTTGTACCACTCATATCCTAGGCGCCATTACTGAGCAATTATATACAGTTATCCCAGATATGGATACCCTATCATTTGCATGCATCATATTTGTATGTTTTACCCAGTGCTTTCGTATTGAGCTTAGACCTCACGTTCAGTCTTTTCTGTGTATCTGGACACCTCATTCGACGGGGCACGTGTAGGTGCAGGATTGAGCACCAGGAGCTTGGAGTAGCCAGTGACCAGTGAAGATAGCAAGATTTGCTGTAGGTTTTACCTTTAGGGTTTATTTATTCGATTGGGTTGTATAATCAAATTTATTTAACCGATTGTATTCTGCCGGTATATTTTTATTTAAGTCTTCTGCAGCGATTTATTTAATGCATGTTTAATTATGCTCTTAACTCTGATTAGTTAATGGATCCGGGTAGTAGAAGTATTAAAGCACTTTGATCGGATCGAGGTGGAGAATACTTAAGTACCGAGTTTTTGAGTTGTCTAAAAGAGAATGGGATTCTCTCTCAGTGGACTCCTCCTATGACACCTCAGCTGAATGGTGTCTCGGAGCGTCGCAATCGAACTTTGTTGGACATGGTTCGATCTATGATGAGCTTCACTGAGCTCCCTCCTTCGTTTTGGGGCTATGCACTTGAAACGACGGTGTTGTTGTTGAACAATGTTCACACCAAAGCAGTGAATAAAACTCCATACGAGTTATGGAATGGCAAAGCTCCTAAGTATTCGTACTTGAGGATTTGGGGATGTCCTGCTTACGTGAAGCAGACAGTGGAAGATAAGTTGGATAGTCGATCCACCTTATGTTATTTTGTAGGATATCCAAAGAATTCAATCGAATATTATTTCTATCATCCTACTGAAACAAAAGTGTTTGTTTCGAGGAATGCCACCTTCATGGAGAATGAGTTTTTATTATATAAGAAAGGCAAGATGATGGAACTCGAAAAAATTCGAGAAGAACCTGAGAAACAAAATAACGATCCCATACCTCAAGAACCTTCAGTGGACACGCCTACACCTAGGAGATCCGAGAGGACTTCTAGACCTCCTATTCGATATGGTCTTCTTTTTGAAGGGGATCAAAGTGAACCCGACATTGGATGTGATCCAAGAAACTTCAAGGAAGCAATTTTTTATGCGGATTCGAATTTATGGCTTGATGCTATGCAGTCGGAAATAGACTCGATGCATACAAACCAATTTTGGTCTTTAGTAGATCCTCCCGATGGAATTGTTCCAATAGGGTGTAAACGGGATCTACAAGAGAAAACTTGGGCCTGATGGCAAAGTACTAACCTACAAGGCACGATTGGTAGCAAAAGGTTATACTCAAAGACAAGGAGTTGACTATGATGAAACCTTTTCACCAGTCGCAATGTTCAAGTCCATAAGAATCCTTATTGCCATAGCAGCATGGTATGACTATGAGATATGGCAAATGGATGTGAAGACTGCATTTCTTAATGGAAACATTAAGTAAGAAATCTATATGATGCAGCCCGAGGGATTCACATCCATGGGAAGCGAGCATAAGGTATGCAAGCTTCAAAGATCAATTTATGGTCTCAAACAAGCATCAAGAAGTTGGAACCAGAAATTTGATGAAACAATAAAGGACTTTGGTTTCTTCAAAAACCCGGAGGAACCGTGCGTGTACAAGAAAGTAGTTAAGGATGCGGTGACGTTCTTAGTGCTTTATGTTGATGACATCCTACTAATTGGGAATGACGTAGGGATGTTGCAGTCAACAAAGATATGGTTATCAGGTAGATTCTCGATGAAGGATTTGGGTGAGGCCTCCTATATTCTAGGGATACAGATCTATAGAGATAGATCTAAGAGAATGATAGGACTCACTCAAGCAACCTACATCAACACCATATTGAAAAGGTTTTCAATGGATGAGTCCAAGAGAGGACATCTACCTATGTGTCATGGAGTTTCTCTATCCAAGTCTATGTGTCCCAAGACTGACAAAGAGATAGAGAAAATGACACACATACCATATGCGTCAGTCATAGGTAGTATTATGTATGGGATGATATCTACCAGACCGGATGTAGCCTTTGCTCTGAGTGTCACGAGCAGATATCAGGCCAACCCCGGTCAAATGCATTGGAAAGCCGTGAAGGATATTCTTAAGTACTTGAGAAGGACTAAGAATATATTCATGATTTATGGAGGAAGAGAATTGAAATTGGAAGTCTATACCGACTCTAGCTTCCAAAGCGACGTGGATGACTCAAAGTCAACCTCTGGATTTGTATTCATGCTCAATGGCGGTGCTGTCTCTTGGAAGAGTTCCAAGCAGGACACCACAGCGGATTCCACCATTGAGGCAGAATACATTGCAGCATCAACTGCTGCTAAAGAGGCCGTTTGGATGAGGAATTTCATCCAAGAGTTGGGCGTAATTCCTAAAGCTATTGGTCCAGTTCCGGTGTACTGCGAAAACACTGGTGCCGTTGCTCAGGAAAAGGAACCAAGGTCTCATCAAAGATCCAAACACGTACAGAGGAAATACCACATCATACGGGAGATTGTGGAAATAGGAGACATCACTGTCGAGAGAGTGGCCTCTACAGACAATATCGCTGATCCACTTACTAAGCCCTTGCCAGGACCATTGTTTGACAAACATCGCGAAACAATGGGATTACGTAGTATGACTAGTTGGCTTTAGGGCAAGTGGGAGATTGAAAGAGTGGGTGCTCGGTTAGCCAACTTATGGCTAAGGGCTTTTATGACTCTATGTATAAACAATCTTTGTTTAATATAATTTACATTCATTAATGACATTTTCTTTGTCTTTCTTCATATCGTTATATTGTGATATACTATTGTTGTTTCGATAAAGACCTTGAATATACTATAGTGTAAGTAAGATGAGATAGTGAATAAAGAGAGATCACTATTATGAAACACATCTTATAGTCACTGTATATTCTAAACAGTTTCTAGTCAATTGAGCCGTCCGCTAATAAGGTTAAGGATCGCTCGAGATTGAGACTAGCATTTGTGATGCCAAGTACCATGTTTCATTGGTAATGGACATGGAGATGTTCAAAGCATGCAAATGGATATTCATATGATGAATGATCGAACTACCCTATTCGAACTTTCCAAGTGGTTATTATTATTTGAGTGGATAAGTCCGCGGTTTTGGTTGTACACCATTAGTCCTTACTACTTGAAACATCATTGAGACTCTATATGCTAGTACTGTACTTTGACTCGTTTACCGACTCTATTGGGGTCATCAAGTGTCGGGATTGGGTACAGTTACGACACATATAGGAGTCGATGCTTTGTTGTCAAGGATTCACCACATACTTGCGAGTGTGGATATCCTATGCGATCTGAGGAGATATTAGTGTGACGAATCTCTGGCCAGAGTACATGATGTGTTTTAGGTTACTCGGTTTTCCTTGTAACACATGCGATGTCACTATTTGATCTCTAAGATGTAATGCATAGTTATCGAATCTCGAACGACTCTCGATGCACCAATGGTTGTTGATTCGATCGGGATATATGGATGAAGGGACCGTACTGTACGCTAACCAAAATCTACTGGTTCTTGTAGGCGCTATCAGTGATACCTAGGAAATCATGGGGCGATGTTGCTAGACGCTCTTACCATGATTCGTTGGGCAAGTCGGAAATTGTTGTTTCGAGTCACAAGGAGTTGTGAGCCCACGGCTAGCTGTATCCCTGAACTATTGAGGGTCACACAAGTAATGAATTACTAATCCCCGTTGAGATAGTTAAATTTAAAGAGTTAAATTTAATGAAAGAGAAGTTGGACTTCTTAACTAAAAGAGAGTGGAATTTCCTAAAATGACATAGGGATGGGCATTTTTGGAAATCACTGAATTTGGATTCAGAAAAATTATCTTGAATTTAAAAGATGCAGAAATGGTTTCTGTGCACATTGGTAAAATCAATTTATCAGTCGGAGTCACGATGAATTTTATATTAATTTCTATAATAAGAGGCTTGTCTTGTTGGGCTTAAGTTATGGATTGTAGGCCCTAAGGAGTTAGAGTCCTAATACAATTATAACTTAATCTAGTCTAGAAATTATCTATAAATACATGTGTAGTGTTCGAAAATCAGTAACAATTAATCTTGCAATTTTTGAATTACACATTAAATATTCTAAGGAAATTTTCGAAATCCTCTACTCCTTTTTGAGATAATTAAGTCTGTGATTTTTGTGAAAAATTACATTCTGAATTGACAGATCAAATCTGTTTAATCTCATCGATAAACATCTGATTGATTTCTAGTGCAATCAATCAGAGGGTTTAAGTTTTCTGTTCGTGGACTTAATTCCGAAGGTTGATCGTGATAGTCATCGGTTCCCGGGATTTACAAGAAGAGCAAATTAAATTCTGTTGGAGTCCATAATCAAGCCTTTGCTTGAATAGGTAAAAATATTTAATTGTGTATTTATATTTTTACTTGCAACAATTTTAATCGTTAGGATTTGATACCCACGATATGGAATCGTTCCATATCGAAAAAATAAAAATTTTAAACTTCTGCTGCTCCGGGTATCACATCCGTGTGATCAGAGAACGCGTGTTCCAACAGTAACTGGTACTCAGTTATTGCATTAATATCTATAATGCATTCTAGCTTAATATCTCACGCCTGATATCAGCACATTCAATCGTATTTCCTCAATTCTGTATTTCATCTTCTATGACTAATCTTACAAATGTATTCCATCTACTCAAAGGCAAAATTTCAGCAAATACGATGATACAGGCTCATCAGATACAGATTTTAGCATAACAAATCACTGATCTATGAATGTATGCTATGAAATCAATATATAAGCGGTTAACTAGAATTAACTCACTTACCTATAATATTCTTATCTGATACAACTTGAGCCTTTCAGCTAGGGGAGCTATGCTTATATATCTTCATCTGCTGGCGTTTAGACTGACTTGATCTTTGCTGTTATTGTCACTATCTCTTGCTTCATAGCTATACTGCTATGAAAGTTTAGTGAAGGTGATGATTATAGTGTTTCCACAATTACAGAGGCATGAATAAAAAAAATTCAACTCTGCCTTATACTACCAGTTCATAATTTCGTTCTTCTATTACTGACTTGAAATCAACTTATGCTTCTATTCTGCAAAGTCTTCTGTTCTATCTTCTTTAGCATATACGGAAATAAAAAATTCTGTTTACTTACCTGCCAAACAATTTCAGTACTTCTTCTGGCAACTTCACCAACTTCTTGCTAAGTCCTGGAGTTGATATAAAATTAAGCTGATTCTATGTTCATCGGAATATTCTTCTCTTGAACAACTAATCCAGCTTCTCAATTCAACCCCTTTCTAGACATAACATATTCTGTATCTTTCTGAGTTGATGATCAATAGCTTTGGAGTTGTTCAACTAACATACTCCTCAGTGCAATCAGCTCAAAAACATACCTTAACACTGTTCTATTCTATCTGCGGTTCTGTTCTGTCTGAGGTTCTCATGCTATCTGCATAATCTGTCTTATTCAATAACAGAAGCAATATATATGGCAGAGATTATAACATACAATGTCAGTATATCATACATATAATCTCATGCTTCTGAATAGAACACATACTTGCAATTTCTCATTCTTTTTCATATATTACATGCTTAAAACGAATTCACTTATTCTAATGAATTCAAGAAATCATGCATAAATATCAACATATAAGCATGTAATTCTTATCTCAATAAAGCAAGTAGTGTTCAATCAAGCAATCATATTCGCATACAATTCTGTAAAGCAAGTAAAGCATACTCATGCCATACTATAAATGCATGCGACTCAATCTACCCCCGCTCAACTTCTAGCTTAGTCCAAGACTTTATGCTCTGATACCACCTGTTGTGGGGACCTCGGGTTGCTAATCTCATCTTAGGGCAATAAACGATTAATCAACAATTAATCATATAATAAAATAATATTCAAACAAATTTTTTTTTCAGAACCCCATGCGCACCCGCGCATAGGTTTCGAACAGAATCTGGTAAAATGATAAACATAACAGTTGTAGATATTTGTCTTAGCTTTCCAATGCCGCCAACCGCACCCTAATCAGAGTTTTCAGTAAAAAGTTATGCTCATTATACCAAGAAGGGTCGGTGTAGAAATTTACAAAAATTATCAAAGGCTACAACAAAGATCAAAGTTGCTAGGGCTATTTCAAATCTGAAAAATTGCATACATAATCTCAATATGTCCGAAGCATAAACACATGCATATCTAGACATAACAATAATCACATACATGTTTCTAAGGTGCAATACAATAAACTCAATTCTAAGTTTTTTAAGCTCAAACTAAATCAACACCTTTTAACATGCATTTGACAGCAATCTATTCTTAGCCCGAAGTCACCACATGCTAATCTTTCTCTATCTTGAGCTATCCAAGCCACATCTGACTCGCTCATGCCCCAAACCTGATGCAATGCACACATACAAACAAACCAACAGCCGGATAACTCCGGTGAGAATAAATCTCAGTATGAACAACATGCATATACATCATTTAAGCATGTAACTTATTCAATCTTGAATGTCATATAATAACATAACATGCTAGCATTTATAAACGCATATTCTAAACCATAGAAATCTCTAGGTTAATGCATAAATGCAATGCATGTGCCAATGAATAGGCTATCAAATCTGATATCAATAAATCGTAGTTTTGGGATCCCGGGGAAATAAAATCTTTAACCGACCACCGACTCTCCCAATCGAGGTGGTGATAAATATCTCAATTCCCCTGACTTTGGTGCAACTATAGTGAGTCATCTAGCTCTGGAAAATAAATCTATATTCCGTGCCATGAGTCATCTGACTCTAAAAGTAAATCTGCATTCCATGCCACTCATTACAGTTCTCCAAACGTCATCTGCACTCTAGGCCATTCTGCCCTCTGTGCTTTTTAGGCTGGAGTTCAAGATGAATGCAACATGTTCTGTATGCATTAAATGCTATAAAACACCTTGAACACATCAATCATATAATCATATGAGCATATAATCACTCAACGATACCGACAAATCTGTAAGTATCACATGTAATACATAAAACATGTTCAATACAGAAAATACTATAAATCAAAGAAGACAAGTAAACATTTACATAAATATTCTGGGAATTCAAGAAGATATCTATCTTGAATAATCTATCCCATTTATGTAAACGTAAACAATAACATATATTAAAACATGCATGTATGTGATTTTAGGCAACTCGATAATCAGAAACAATCTCGAGTTATTCTGCCTATCTTATTAATGTCTATTCATACCTGTGATCTGGATTCAAACATCTTGAATCTGTTGCCAATGCTGATCATCTCAAAGCTAGTCAAATCGGTCATACAATTCTGCTCATTTCAATCAGTGCTAATTTAAGGTGTTCTTGATTCAATCTTAAACACTTAAAGTCATTAGAACTCGAACTTGTCGATTCGACTTCGATAACTTCCATTCCCAACTGAAATGAAGTATAAACCATGCTCAATATCATTATCAAATCTGATATTTAGTGCTAAGTTCAATCTATAGTTGATATCGGATTGAATTGCAATCCGGCGGCGTAACGGTTCGAAATCGATAATTCCGAATACATTAACATCAATATCATCACCATCTTAACAATATAATATCATCAATTCTTCAGCTGAATTTTCAAAATATGCAACCCTTAAAAAATCAGATTTTTGAAAATTCTTTCAATATTCCAAAACATGTCCAAACGACGATCTTTTCTCGATCCGTCTTAGATATGCTATCGTCGTATATTGATAGTGGTGTTTTTGTTGCATTTGTTAGTATCATTTTTGTTTTTGTTTTGCATTAGTTGTATGTTTTAGTTTTGCATTTTGTTCGTATTGCATTTTCAATGTTTGCATGATGGGATTCGTGTTTTTGTGGTCAGGTCGCCTATTTTGCGGACTGAGATGGAGCCGGAGGAACGGAAATGTGAAGCAAGGGAAAGGCCGGGCAATTCCTGGAAAACTTTTCTCGCTCGATCTGCAGGAGTATGCAGATCGAGCGAGCACTTTTATGTTGGAGGCAGTAGGAAGACAATTTTCTCTCGCTCGATCTGTAGGAGTTTGCGAATCGAGCGAGACATTTTTTTACGCAAGGCAGTAGCATTTGGAATTTTTCTCGCTCGATCCGCAGAATGTTGCGGATCGAGCGGGCGGGTTATTCCGAAAAAAAAAATATATTTTTGGAAACTTTGTTAATTTAGTTCCTAGCCTTTATTAGACTATTATTCCGTTTTAGGAGGTTGATTATCAGACTTGGAGAGACACATTGGAGGCTAGGTTTTTTTCTTCTAACATTCTTAATTCTAGTTTTCTTTTTTTTTTTGAATTTGGTGAATTTTGCTATGAATCGTTGTAGCTAAACTCTTTTACTTGGTTGAGGGAGACGAACCCTTGGTATATTTCATTTATGAGATTTGATTTGTAGTGTTTTAATCTTTATTAAGTATCAATATTGATCTGTTTTATTTTATGTTTATATGCGAGATTTTAGGATTGGCCATCTTAGGATTTTGTATTGCAAGCGATAGCTAAATTAGAATTCAAATCCGTAATTGTTTGAAACCTCTAATTTGCGAAGCAACTACGTGTGATAATTTCTGCTGTTGAATTTATTATCTCGTAGGGTCAATTATTGAATAGGCTAAATATAACCGCTGGTGTTGTGTTGTTTAGTTTCGTCAGTTTTACTAGTTTGAATGCTACAGTGGATTTAAATCTAGATTGCTGTTATCGGGTTGGTCCATTGGTAAAGGTTAATTAAGAATGCTGTTTTCTAATTAACTAATATTACGGTGAAACAGGAATTGAATTTTTAATGATGAATATTTAATAAGATTAATTATTTTAGAGAATCGATGATTTGTAAGAGTGGGTGCCCAGTGAGCCAACTGTGTGGCTATGGGCTTTGTTGACTCTTTGTATAAACAATCTTTTGTTTAATATTATTTACACTTTTATGGCAATGACTTTATATTACTTCATATTGTAATATTGTGATATACTATTGTTGTTTTGATAAAGACCTTGAATATACTATAGTGTATGTAAGATGTGGTAGAACATGGAGATGTCTATCATGAAATACATCTTATAGTCACTGTATATTCTAAAACCGTTCCTAGTCGATTGAGCCGTCCGATAATAAGGATAAGGATCGCTCGAGTTTGAGACTAGCATTTGCGATGCGGAGTACCACGTTTCATTGGTAGGGAACATGGAGATGTTCGAAGCATGCAAATGGATATTCATAGGATGAATAGTCGAACTACCCTATCCGGACTTTCCAAGTGGTTATCACTTATCGAGTGGATAAAGTCCGCGGTTTTGGTTGTACACCATTAGTCCTTATGACTTGAAACATCATGGAGACTCTATATGCTAGTACTGTGCTTTGACTCGTTTACCGACTCTGAGGGGGTCATCAGGTGTCGAGATTGGGTACAGTTACGACACATATAGGAGTCAATGCATTGTTGTCAAGGATTCACCACATACTTGCGAGTGTGGATATCCTATGCGATCTGAGGAGATATTAGTGTGACAAATCTCTGGCCAGAGTACTTGATGTGATTTAAGAAATGGTTTCTTAGCAGCACATGCGATGTCACTAATTTGATCTTCAAGATGCATTGCATAGTTATCGAATCTTGAGCGACTCTCGATATACCAATGGTTGTTGATTCGATCGGGATATATGGATGAAGGGACCGTACTGTACGTTAACCAAAATCTACTGGTTCTTGTAGGCACTATCAGTGATACCTAGGGAATCATGGGGCGATGTTGCTAGGCGCTTTACCATGATTCGTTGGGCAAGTCGGAAAGTGTTGTTCCGAGTCACAAGGAGTTGTGAGCCCACGGCTAGCTGTATCCCTGAACCATTGAGGGTCACACAGTGTAATGGAGTTTTAATCCCCGTTGAGATAGTTAAATTTAAAGAGTTAAATTTAATGAACTAAGGAGTTGGACTTCTTAAATAAGAGTAAGGGAGTAGGATTTCCTAAAATGACATAGGGATGGACATTTTTGGAAACCACTGAATTCGGATTCAGGAAAATTTATTTTGACTTTAAAACATGCAGAAATAGTTTCTGTGCACATTGGTGAAATCGTTTCATCAATCGGAGTCACGATGAATTTTATATTAATTTCTGAACGAGCGGGCTTTGCTTGTCGGGCCCCAGCTTATGACTAATGGGCCCTAAGGTGTTAGTGGCCTGCATTATAAATAAGTTATTTCAGTACAGAAATTACATACAACAGGTCATTATTTTGAGAGCAATTTTCGAAAACCCTACCCTCTCAAAACCGATCGGCCGTCCCCTCCCTTTGCTCTGCCCGAGAAAATTCCGGTCTGTGATTTTGAATCGCAGTAAGGAATAACGAATCAGATTCGTGTAATCTCTTCGCAGAAAACTTCTGATAGATTTTCTAGTGCAATCTATCAGAGGGATTAAACCTCTGTTCGTGGACCTGATTGAAGGCGTTCATCGGTTCCAGGGAGAGACAACAAGAGCAGAATTGTTCTGTTGGTGTCCATTAATCTCGTTGCGAGATTTGAGGTAAAATTTATTTAATTGTTATTTAAATTTTACACATACAGTAATTCAATCGATGAACGGTTGATACCCACACCATGGAATCGTTCCATGAGAAAATTTTAAACTTCCGCTGCACCGGGTATCAATCGTAATTGGTCTGGGAACTCGCCAGTTTTCCAACAGTGGTATCAGAGCCAGGTTGCTCAGATCAATCGATTGAATTAATCAATTGTACAAAAATTTTTGAGTCTCGGTTTTTGAAACAAAATAAATATTTTTAATAAAAAAAAAAAATTTTTTTTTCCGGGGGGCGAAACCCGGGCAGCGATTGGATCGCTGCCCGGAGGGGGCAGCGATGGTCGCTGCCCCCAGGGGCGGCGCACGGCGCCGCCCAAAGGGGGCGCACGGCGCCGCCCAGGGCGGCGACCGTCGCCGCCCAGGGCGGCGCATGGCGCTGCCCAGGGCAGCGCTGTGCGCTGCCCAGCGCAGCGCTGGGCGCTGCGCAGGGCAGCGCTCGGCGCCGCCCAGGGCGACGCACGGCGCCGCCCAGCGGCGGCGCCAGGCGCCGCCAGGGCAGCAAACGTTGCTGCCCTAAGGGGGCAGCCGGGCTGCCCCGGCCCGCGCCCCGGGTGCGGGCCGGCCCGGGAGTGTCCCGGGCGGCCCGCGTGAAAAATTATATTTTTATTAATTTTAATATTTAAAATTTTATTTTTGGTCCGGTCAAAAATTGTTTTTGATTGGTTCACGAGATTTCGGATCGAATTGTTCGAGTCCGTAAATTTTAAAATTGATTTTGGATAAATTTGAATTTTTGGAAAATTTTAATATTTTATCCGTAAATTGAATTTTGAAATCAATTATTTTGTTACAATTGATGATAAGATATGATCTTATGATATATTAGATAAAATATGATTTTATTTGTAAAATTGGATTTTATAGATAAAATATGATTTTATTTGATATGGAGATAAAATATGATTTTATATGTGAAATATGATTTTATATATAAAATATGATTTTATCTTGTTTAAATTTGAATTGCCACAGCATGTTATCCAATAAATTAATTTTGAATTAAATGTTATTGGATAAGGATGATCGATTGCCATGACCAATTTTGTAGGTGTATGTTAGGAATTTACATTTTGTCTTTATTGTTGTTGGTTTTATTAATGGGCCTGGTTTATGGCCCGATATGAATGTCATATGTAATAAAAGTGGGCTTGGTTTATAGCCCGTTCCCACCCCTAAAATGTATCCCCTACTTGTCATTGTTATTTAATTGTAAATACATTAGATTTAGTGGGAGATCAAGATTTGAAGATGGTGGGCCCAGCAGACAATGAAGACTGAAGAAATGTAAATTGGAAGCATATGTAATAGGATTGCATTTGCATACTGCATATTACCTAGGATTGGACTAAGACCCGTGATTGGCAACCACGGGTCAATTAGAAATGGAATCGATCATCCTATATAATATGTGATATTATGATTGTATGCATGTTTAGACATAAATTGCGTGAATCCGGCAATGCATGCAATAAATTAAATATGATGAGACAAATTTTTTATAAATAAAATCCCTCATTTTAAATATGATTTAAAATTTATATCAAGATAAATAAAGGAAATTTAAATATTGTTTAAATGTTCCTACCTTCCATCAACGGTCAATGTATGTGATGCTACCCGCGGATACGGTCCGGCTCATATTATTGGGGGGGCCCGTCCGTCGGAAAGCTGTACATTGGATCGACAAATGTTGTAAGTTGGGTGGAACTCCCATGGGATCGGCTCATATTATTGGGGGATCCACATGGCGACCGTCCATCACAACTTAATATTGATGGGTCATCTTGACATGTCACTTTAAACGGCGTCATATTATTGGGCCCTTATTGGACATGAGGTAAATACATGGGGGTTGCTTTGGAAGCAATTGGGCTCTACCTTTTGAGAATTATGGTTGGCTGATATTATTCGGGACCATAAGTTTGTCAATTGGACTCCATGTTCTCACTAAGGAAAAAGTTTCCCGTTTTCACTAGAGGGTGGTGAAATCGTTAAAATAGTGGGAGTGAGATTCATAAAATTAAATTCGCCTATTTTATGTCTTAGTAAATTGTTAAACAATCATTGATATATGTCTGTTTTTCCTTTTCAGTATTTCATACAATGAATTCGCGAAATCCTTTATTCTCGATCCTCGAACAAAACAAGCTGACTGGCGCCAACTATACGGAATGGTTCCGGAAGTTGAAGATTGTCTTAACTTCGGAGAAAATGCTCTACGTGTTAGAGAAAGCACCTCCGAAGGAAGCACCAGCTGACATAAGTCCGGAGGAATTGGCCAAACTTGATGCATGGTGTGACCATGACATCAAGACCAAATGCTATATGCAAGCCTCGATGTCTGATGAACTCCAGAGGCGATTTGAGGACACGGTGAATGCTGCTGACATTCACACGCAACTCAAGGAACTTTTTGGGGCTCAGTCGAGGGCTGAAAGGTTCTCTACTGTTAAGGAGTTGATGACGTGCCGCATGCGTGAAGGGACTTCGGTCCGTGATCATGGGGTACGAGTGATTTGGCTCATACAGAAGTTAGCGACCCTTGATTTGGTGTTGGAGCATGAACTCAATGTGGACTTGCTGCTTCTATCTCTTCCTTCTTCATTTGATGGATTCGTGATAAATTTTAATATGAACAAGATAGAGGCCACCCTTGAAGAGATGGTCAATATGCTCGTTACATATGAATCCACACTTAAGAAGGATAAGCCAGCTTTCTTGGTGGGCTCCTCATCTTCTGCAAAGAAGGGGCCAAGTATGAAGGGCAAGAAACGTTCTGCCCCACCCAAGAAAGTGGAACCCGAGAAGAAGCAAAAGACAAAGGCTTCAAACGATGGAAAATCCAAGGATGTTTGCCATTACTGCAAGAAGCGGGTCATTGGAAGCGCAACTGCAAGGAGTATCTTGAGCAGTTGGGAACTGCAAAGGGTATGTTCTATATCGAAATAAACATGTCACTTAATACAACTTCTTGGGTATTGGATACCGGATGTGGTTCTCACATTTGCAATGATTTGCAGGTGATGACAAGAAGTCGCAGGCTTAGAATGGGTGAGACCCAGCTGAGGCTCGGGAATGGTTCCAGAGTTGAAGCTACGGCCATTGGAGATGTTTGTTTGATTTTGCAGAATGGTTTTAAATTATTGTTGAGAGATGTTTTATTTGTGCCAGATTTAATTAAAAACATTATTTCTATTTCTATGCTTGATAGAGATGGTTATTCTTGTAATTTTGTGAATGGGATTTGCAGTATTTACAAGAATGAATGTTTAATTGGAAATGGACAACTTGAAAACGATCTATATAATTTAAAACTAAAAGACGTTCCAGTGAATTGTATTGACAAACCGGCAACAACAAACAAAAGGAAAATCGATAGTCAAAACCCGGCAAACCTTTGGCACGCTAGACTAGGTCATATTTCCTCAAGGAGGATGAACAAGCTAGTGGGAGAGGGCATGTTTGATATGTCTGATATTAACTCTCTACCTACTTGTGAATCCTGCCTAAAAGGGAAAATGACTAAATCTCCTTTTAAGGGGAAGCCTGAACGTAGTCAAAATCTGTTGGATTTGATCCATACAGATGTTTGTGGTCCATTTAGAGTAGGGACTCAACATGGCCACACCTACTTCATTACCTTTACTGATGATTATTCTAGGTATGGGTATTTATATTTAATGAAATATAAGTCTGAAGCATTTGAAAAGTTCAAAGAATTCAAGGCTGAAGTATAAAACAAGCTAGGTAAAAGTATTAAAGCACTTCGATCGGATCGAGGTGGAGAATACTTGAGTACCGAGTTTTTGGACTATCTAAAAGAGAATGGGATTCTCTCTCAGTGGACTCCTCCTATGACACCACAGCTTAATGGTGTATCGGAGCGTCGTAATCGAACTTTGTTGGACATGGTTCGATCTATGATGAGCTTCACTGAGCTTCCACCTTCGTTTTGGGGCTATGCGCTTGAAACGGCGGTATTATTGTTGAATAACGTCCACACTAAAGCAGTGGACAAAACACCATACGAGTTATGGAATGGCAAAGCTCCTAAGTATTCATACTTGAGGATTTGGGGATGTCCTGCTTACGTGAAGCGGACAGTGGGAGATAAGTTGGATAGTCGATCCAGCTTGTGTTATTTTGTGGGGTATCCGAAGAATTCAATCGGATATTATTTCTATTATCCTGCTGAAACAAAGGTGTTTGTTTCACGGAATGCCACCTTCTTGGAGAAGGAGTTCTTATTGGATAAGAAAGGCGAGATGATGGAACTCGAAGAAGTTCGAGAAGAACCCGAAATACAAAATAACGATCCCACACCTCAGGAACCATTGCTGGACACGCCTGCACCTAGAAGATCCGAGAGGACTTCTAGACCTCCAGTTCGATATGGTCTTCTTCTTGAAGAGGGTCAAGATGAACCCGACATTGGATGTGATCCAAGAAGCTTCAAGGAAGCAATTTCTGATGCGGATTCGAATTTATGGCTTGAAGCTATGCAATCAGAATTGGATTCGATGCATACTAACCAAGTCTGGACTTTAGTGGATCCTCCCGATGGAATTGTTCCAATAGGGTGTAAATGGATCTACAAAAGAAAGCTTGGGCCTGATGGTAAGGTATTGACCTACAAGGCGCGATTGGTGGCTAAAGGTTATACTCAAAGGCAAGGAGTTGACTATGACGAAACCTTTTCACCAGTTGCAATGTTCAAGTCCATAAGAATCCTTATTGCCATAGCTGCATGGTATGACTATGAGATATGACAAATGGATGTGAAGACTGCTTTTCTTAATGGAGACATTAAGGAAGAAATCTATATGAAGCAGCCTGAGGGGTACACATCCATGGGAAGCGAGCATAAGGTATGCAAGCTTCAGAGATCAATTTATGGTCTAAAACAAGCATCAAGAAGTTGGAACCAGAAATTTGATGAAACAATTAAAGACTTTGGTTTCATCAAGAACCCGGAGGAACCTTGCGTGTACAAGAAAGTAGTTAAGGATGCGGTGACATTCTTAGTACTTTATGTTGATGACATCCTACTCATTGGGAATGATGTAGGGATGTTGCAGTCAACAAAGATATGGTTATCAGGTAGATTTTCGATGAAGGATTTGGGTGAGGCATCCTACATTCTTTGGATACAGATCTATAGGGATAGATCTAAGAGAATGATAGGACTCACTCAATCAACCTACATCGATACCATATTGAAACGGTTTTCAATGGATGGGTCCAAGAGAGGACATCTACCCATGTGTCATGGAGTTTCTCTATCCAAGTCTATGTGTCCCAAGACTGATGCAGAGATAGAGAATATGACACATGTACCATATGCGTCAGCTATAGGTAGTATCATGTATGGGATGATATCTACCAGACCGGATGTAGCATTTGCTCTGAGTGTCACGAGCAGATATCAGTCTAATCCTGGTCAGATGCATTGGAAAGCCGTGAAGGACATTCTTAAGTACTTGCGAAGGACTAAGAATATGTTCATGGTTTATGGAGGACGAGAACTCAAACTGGAAGGCTATACCGACTCTAGCTTCCAAAGTGATGTGGATGACTCGAAGTCAACCTCTGGATTTGTGTTCATGCTCAATGGCGGTGCTGTCTCTTGGAAGAGTTCCAAGCAGGACACCACAGCGGATTCCACCACTGAGGCTGAATACATTGCAGCATCAGCTGCTGCTAAAGAGGCCGTTTGGATGAGGAATTTCGTCCAAGAGTTGGGCGTCATTCCTGAATTTGTTGGTCCAGTCCCGGTGTACTGCGACAACACGGGTGCCGTTGCTCAAGCAAAGGAACCAAGGTCTCATCAAAGATCCAAACACGTACTGAGGAAATACCACATAATCCGGGAAATTGTGGAAAGAGGAGACATCAGTGTCGAACGAGTGGCCTCTGCAGACAATATCGCTGATCCACTTACTAAGCCTTTGCCAGGACCATTGTTTGACAAACATCGCGAAGCAATGGGTCTACGTAGTATGACTAGTTGGCTATAGGGCAAGTGGGAGATTGTAAGAGTGGGTGCCCAGTGAGCCAACTGTGTGGCTATGGGCTTTGTTGACTCTTTGTATAAACAATCTTTTGTTTAATATTATTTACACTTTTATGGCAATGACTTTATATTACTTCATATTGTAATATTGTGATATACTATTGTTGTTTTGATAAAGACCTTGAATATACTATAGTGTATGTAAGATGTGGTAGAACATGGAGATGTCTATCATGAAATACATCTTATAGTCACTGTATATTCTAAAACCGTTCCTAGTCGATTGAGCCGTCCGATAATAAGGATAAGGATCGCTCGAGTTTGAGACTAGCATTTGCGATGCGGAGTACCACGTTTCATTGGTAGGGAACATGGAGATGTTCGAAGCATGCAAATGGATATTCATAGGATGAATAGTCGAACTACCCTATCCGGACTTTCCAAGTGGTTATCACTTATCGAGTGGATAAAGTCCGCGGTTTTGGTTGTACACCATTAGTCCTTACGACTTGAAACATCATGGAGACTCTATATGCTAGTACTGTGCTTTGACTCGTTTACCGACTCTGAGGGGGTCATCAGGTGTCGAGATTGGGTACAGTTACGACACATATAGGAGTCAATGCATTGTTGTCAAGGATTCACCACATACTTGCGAGTGTGGATATCCTATGCGATCTGAGGAGATATTAGTGTGACAAATCTCTGGCCAGAGTACTTGATGTGATTTAAGAAATGGTTTCTTAGTAGCACATGCGATGTCACTAATTTGATCTTCAAGATGCATTGCATAGTTATCGAATCTTGAGCGACTCTCGATATACCAATGGTTGTTGATTCGATCGGGATATATGGATGAAGGGACCGTACTGTACGTTAACCAAAATCTACTGGTTCTTGTAGGCACTATCAGTGATACCTAGGGAATCATGGGGCGATGTTGCTAGGCGCTTTACCATGATTCGTTGGGCAAGTCGGAAAGTGTTGTTCCGAGTCACAAGGAGTTGTGAGCCCACGGCTAGCTGTATCCCTGAACCATTGAGGGTCACACAGTGTAATGGAGTTTTAATCCCCGTTGAGATAGTTAAATTTAAAGAGTTAAATTTAATGAACTAAGGAGTTGGACTTCTTAAATAAGAGTAAGGGAGTAGGATTTCCTAAAATGACATAGGGATGGACATTTTTGGAAACCACTGAATTCGGATTCAGGAAAATTTATTTTGACTTTAAAACATGCAGAAATAGTTTCTGTGCACATTGGTGAAATCGTTTCATCAATCGGAGTCACGATGAATTTTATATTAATTTCTGAACGAGCGGGCTTTGCTTGTCGGGCCCCAGCTTATGACTAATGGGCCCTAAGGTGTTAGTGGCCTGCATTATAAATAAGTTATTTCAGTACAGAAATTACATACAACAGGTCATTATTTTGAGAGCAATTTTCGAAAACCCTACCCTCTCAAAACCGATCGGCCGTCCCCTCCCTTTGCTCTGCCCGAGAAATTCCGGTCTGTGATTTTGAATCGCAGTAAGGAATAACGAATCAGATTCGTGTAATCTCTTCGCAGAAAACTTCTGATAGATTTTCTAGTGCAATCTATCAGAGGGATTAAACCTCTGTTCGTGGACCTGATTGAAGGCGTTCATCGGTTCCAGGGAGAGACAACAAGAGCAGAATTGTTCTGTTGGTGTCCATTAATCTCGTTGCGAGATTTGAGGTAAAATTTATTTAATTGTTATTTAAATTTTACACATACAGTAATTCAATCGATGAACGGTTGATACCCACACCATGGAATCGTTCCATGAGAAAATTTTAAACTTCCGCTGCACCGGGTATCAATCGTAATTGGTCTGGGAACTCGCCAGTTTTCCAACATGATTGAATGAATGATATTAAGGGTGTAGTCGACCGATACCAAGTCTCATCTCTTATTGAATTTCTCCAGTCTTTTATTTAAATTTTGAATGCTAGTGAATTTTGATTGCTTAAAGTTTTTAGTAGTTAATCCAAACTCCAAAACATCCTTTTATTTTAAAGAACACAAATAAATTTCACTTTCCTCATGGGAACGATCCCTACTCACGCTACTACATTTTCAGTGATTATCTGATTAAGTCGGGTAATTTGGGCGTACGCGATAAGCGCTACCAAATTTTGGCGCCGTTGCCGGGGACGGTGTTAAATTTTTTTTGTGTTCTTTTATTTTGTTTTATTTTGCTTTATTCTATTATTCTCACTTTTTTTCTTCTTTTCTCTGGTTCTAGCTTTCTTTAGTTCATGCTTTCAGGTGATCTTGTTGAAGAGGATTTTTTCTACGATCCAGAGATCGAAAGAACTTTGCATAAGCGAAGGCGAGAACTCCGTAGGCAACAACAAGAAGCCACGGCTAGAGCTTCTTTTCCAAAAGAAGAGATGGCTGCTAATGCTAATGATAACATGAGTCTCAGAAAATTGGGCACTCCTGATCCCAATCAACAACCTCTATGCATTACTTTTCCTACATTAGAAAATAATGCTATTTTTGAACTTAAATCTGGTTTAATTCACTTACTACCTTCTTTTCATGGTCTTGCAGGTGAAAACCTGAACAAACACTTGATGGAATTCCACGTGGTTTGCACTAGTATGAAACCCCATGGAGTGACGGAGGAGCAGATTCAACTGAGGGCCTTTTCTTTCTCTTTGAAGAGTGCTGCTAAGGATTGGCTATACTACTTGCCCTCTGGCTCTATCACCACGTGGAAGGAGATGAAAAGGATCTTTCTGGATAAATATTTTCCAGCCTCTCGAGCTGCGAACATCCGGAAAGAAATTTATGGCGTCAAGCAATATTCAGGGGAATCACTGCATGAATATTGGGAGCGGTTCAAGAAGCTTTGCGCTAGTTGTCCGCAACACCATATAAGTGAAAACCAGTTGATGTTGTAGAACGGCGATCAGATCAATCAAGATTGATACCCGGTGCAGCGAAAGTTTAAAATTTTTATATGGAACGATTCCATAATGGGTATCAAACCTTTACGATTAAATTGTGTGTGTGTAAAAATTAAATAAAAATTATAAATTTTTACCTCAATCTCGAATCGAGATTTTGGACACCAACAGATTGCTCTGCTCTTGTTGTATATCCCTGGAACTGATGGACGAACTGTTCTTCAATCAGGTCCACGAACGGATATTTAATCCCTCTGATAGATTGCATTAGAAAATCTATCAGAAGTTTCTACGAAGAGATTAACGAATTTGATCCGTTAAACCAGAATGTAAATCAAAATTCACAGACTGGATTTTCCGAGCAGAGGGGAGAGGGGGTCGGCCACTTCAGAAGAAAATCACTAGGTTTTTTCAAAAATTTTGTGAACTGTTGTGTGTAATTTCTGTACTACAATAACTTATTTATAATGCAGGCCACTAACAGCTTAGGGCCCATTAGTCATAAGTTCAAGCCCGACAAGCAAAGCCCGCATGTTCAGAAATTAATATAAAATTCATCATGACTCCGATTGATAAACCGATTTCACCAATGTGCACAGAAACCATTTTTGCACCTTTTAAGGTCAAAATAAATTTTTCTGAATCCGAATTCAGTGGTTTCCAAAAATGTCCATCCCTATGTCATTTTAGAAAATCTTACTCCTCTACTCATAATTAAGAAGTCCAACTTCTTTGTTCATTAAATTTAACTCTTTAAATTTAACTATCTCAACAGGGATTAAAAATCCATTACACTGTGTGACCCTCAATGGTTCAGGGATACAGCTAGCCGTGGGCTCACAACTCCTTGTGACTCGGAACAACAATTTCCGACTTGCCCATCGAATCATGGTAAGAGCGCCTAGCAACATCGCCCCATGATTCCCTAGGTATCACTGATAGTGCCTACAAGAACCAATAGATTTTGGTTAGCGTACAGTACGGTCCCTTCATCCATATATCCCGATCGAATCAACAACCATTGGTATATCGAGAGTCGTTCGAGATTCGATAACTATGCAATACATCTTGAAGATCAAATAGTGACATCGCATGTGCTACTAAGAAACCATTTCTTAAACCACATCATGTACTCTGGCCAGAGATTCGTCACACTAATATCTCCTCAGATCGCATAGGATATCCACACTCGCAAGTATGTGGTGAATCCTTGACAACAAAGCATCGACTCCTATATGTGTTGTAACTCTACCCAATCCCGACACTTGATGACCCCAATAGAGTCGGTAAACAAGTCAAAGCACAGTACTAGCATATAGAGTCTCAATGATGTTTCAAGTAGTAAGGACTAATGGTGTACAACCAAAACCGCAGACTATATCCACTCGATAAGTGATAACCACTTGGAAAGTCCGGATAGGGTAGTTCGATCATTCATCATATGAATATCCATTTGCATGCTTCGAACATCTCTATGTTCCTTACCAATGAAACGTGGTACTCCGCAATGCTAGTCTCAAACTCGAGCGATCCTTATCCTTATTATCGGACGGCTCAATCGACTAGGAACAGTTTAGAATATACAGTGACTATAAGATGTGTTTCATGATAGACATCTCCATGTTCTACCACATCTTACATACACTCTAGTATATTCAAGGTCTTTATCAAAACAACAATAGTATATCACAATATCACAATATGAAGAAAGATAAAGTCATTGCCATTAATAAAAGTGTAAATTATATTAAACAAAAGATTGTTTATACAAAGAGTCATCAAAGCCCTTAGCCACAAGTTGGCTCACCGGGCACCCACTCTTTCAATCTCCCACTTGCCCTATAGCCAACTAGTCATACTACGTAGACCCATTGCTTCGCGATGTTTGTCAAATAATGGTCCTGGCAAGGGCTTAGTAAGTGGATCAGCGATATTGTCTGCAGAGGCCACTCTTTCGACAGTGATGTCTCCTTTTTCCACAATCTCCCGAATGATGTGGTATTTCCTCAGTACGTGTTTGGATCTTTGATGAGACCTTGGTTCCTTTGCCTGAGCAACGGCACCCGTGTTGTCACAGTACACCGGGACTGGACCAACAATTTCAGGAATGACGCCCAACTCTTGGACGAACTTCCTCATCCAAACGACCTCTTTAGCAGCAGCTGATGCTGCAATGTATTCTGCCTCAGTGGTGGAATCCGCTGTGGTGTCCTGCTTGGAACTCTTCCAAGAGACAGCACCGCCATTGAGCATGAACACAAATCCAGAGGTTGAATTCGAGTCATCCACGTCACTTTGGAAGCTAGAGTCGGTATAGCCTTCCAATTTTAGTTCTCTTCCTCCATATACCATGAACATATTCTTAGTCCTTTGTAAGTACTTAAGAATGTCCTTCACGGCTTTCCAATGCATTTGACCGGGATTAGCTTGATATCTGCTCGTGACACTCAGAGCAAATGCTACATCCGGTCTGGTAGATATCATCCCATACATGATACTACCTATGGCTGACGCATATGGTACATGTGTCATTTTCTCTATCTCTTCATCAGTCTTGGGACACATAGACTTGGATAGAGAAACTCCATGACACATGGGTAGATGTCCTCTCTTGGACCCATCCATTGAAAACCGTTTCAATATGGTGTCGATGTAGGTTGATTGAGTGAGTCCTATCATTCTCTTAGATCTATCTCTGTAGATCTGTATCCCAAGAATATAGGATGCCTCACCCAAATCCTTCATCGAGAATCTACTTGATAACCATATCTTTGTTGACTGCAACATCCCTACGTCATTACCAATGAGTAGGATGTCATCAACATAAAGTACTAAGAATGTCACAGCATCCTTAACTACTTTCTTGTACACGCATGGTTCCTCCGGATTCTTGATGAAACCAAAATCTTTTATTGTTTCATCAAATTTCTGGTTTCAACTTCTTGATGCTTGTTTTAGACCATAAATTGATCTCTGAAGCTTGCATACCTTATGCTCGCTTCCCATGGATGTGTACCCCTCAGGCTGCTTCATATAGATTTCTTCCTTAATGTCTCCATTAAGAAAAGCAGTCTTCACATCCATTTGCCATATCTCATAGTCATACCATGCAGCTATGGCAATAAGGATTCTTATGGACTTGAACATTGCAACTGGTGAAAAGGTTTCATCATAGTCAACTCCTTGTCTTTGAGTATAACCTTTTGCCACCAATCGCGCCTTGTAGGTCAATACCTTACCATCAGGCCCAAGCTTTCTTTTGTAGATCCATTTACACCCTATTGGAATAATTCCATCGGGAGGATCTACTAAAGACCAAACTTGGTTTGTATGCATCGAATCTATTTCCGACTGCATAGCTTCAAGCCATAAATTTGAATCCGCATCAGAAATTGCTTCCTTGAAGTTTCTTGGATCACATCCAACATCGGGTTCATCTTGATCCCCTTCAAGAAGAAGACCATATCGAATAGGAGGTCTAGAAGTCCTCTCGGATCTTCTAGGTATGGGCGTGTCTATCAATGGTTCCTGAGGTGTAGGATCGTTATTTTGTACTTCGGGTTCTTCTCGAATTTCTTCGAGTTCCATCATCTCGCCTTTCTTATCCAATAAGAACTCCTTCTCCAAGAAGGTGGCATTCCTCGAAACAAACACCTTTGTTTCAGCAGGATAATAGAAATAATATCCGATTGAATTCTTCGGATACCCTACAAAATAACATAAGCTGGATCGAGTATCCAACTTATCTCCCACTGTCCGCTTCACATAAGCAGGACATCCCCAAATCCTCAAGTACGAATACTTAGGAGCTTTTCCATTCCATAACTCGTATGGTGTTTTGTCCACTGCTTTAGTGTGGACGTTGTTCAACAACAATACCGCCGTTTCAAGCGCATAGCCCCAAAACGAAGGTGGAAGCTCAGTGAAGCTCATCATGGACCGAACCATGTCCAACAAAGTTCGATTACGACGCTCCTAAACACCATTAAGCTGTGGTGTCATAGGAGGAGTCCACTGAGAGAGAATCTCATTCTCTTTTAGATAGTCCAAAAACTCGGTACTCAAGTATTCTCCACCTCGATCCGATCGAAGTTCTTTAATACTTTTACCTAGCTTGTTTTCTACTTCAGCCTTGAATTCTTTGAACTTTTCAAATGCTTCAGATTTATATTTCATTAAATATAAATACCCATACCTCGAATAATCATCAGTAAAGGTAATGAAGTAGGTGTGGCCATATTGAGTACCAACTCTAAATGGACCACAAACATCTGTATGGATCAAATCCAACAGATTTTGACTACGCTCAGGTTTCCCCTTAAAA
The DNA here is from genome assembly GCF_033568475.1 of Henckelia pumila. NCBI lineage: Eukaryota > Viridiplantae > Streptophyta > Magnoliopsida > Lamiales > Gesneriaceae > Henckelia > Henckelia pumila. The sequence goes on from NC_133121.1 coordinate 73,898,362, forward strand.
GGAGATTTAGTCATTTTTCCTTTTAGGCAGGATTCACAAGTAGGTAGAGAGTTAATATCAGACATATCAAACATGCCCTTTCCCACTAGCTTGTTCATCCTCCTTGAGGAAATATGACCTAGCCTAGCGTGCCAAAGGTTTGCCGGGTTTTGGCTATCGATTTTCCTTTTGTTTGTTGTTGCCGGTTTATCAACATAATTTATTGGAACGTCTTTTAGTTTTAAGTTGTATAGATCATTTTCAAGTTGTCCATTTCCAATCAAACATTCATTCTTGTAAATATTGCAAATCCCATCCACAAAATTGCAAGAATAACCATCTCTATCAAGCATAGAAACAGAAATAATGTTTTTAATCAAATCCGGAACAAATAAAACATCTCTTAAAAGTAACTTAAAACCGTTCTGCAAAAATAAATAAACATCTCCCACAGCTTTAGCTTCAACTCTGGAACCATTCCCGAGCCTCAGCTGGGTCTCACCCATTCTAAGCCTGCGACTTCTTGTCATCACCTGCAAATCATTGCAAATGTGAGATCCACATCCGGTATCCAATACCCAAGAAGTAGTATTAAGTGAAACATTTATTTCAATATAGAACATACCCTTCGCAGTTCGCAACTGCTCTAGATATTCCTTGCAGTTACGCTTCCAATGACCGGGCTTCTTGCAGTAATGGCAAACATCCTTGGATTTTCCCATGTTTGAAGCCTTTGTCTTGTACTTCTTCTCGGGTTCGATTTTCTTGGGTGGGGCAGAACGTTTCTTACCCTTTGTACTTGGCCCCTTCTTAGCAGAAGAAGAGGAGCCCACCAAGAAAGCCGGTTTATCCTTCTTTAATGTGGATTCATATGTCACAAGCATATTGACCATCTCTTCAAGGGAGGCCTCTATCTTGTTCATATTGAAATTCACCACAAATCCGTCAAACGAAGAAGGAAGAGACAGAAGTAGTAAGTCCACGTTGAGTTCATGCTCCAACACCAAATCAAGGGTTACCAACTTCTGTATGAGCCAAATCACTCGTACCCCATGATCACGGACCGAAGTCCCTTCACGCATGCGACACGTCATTATCTCCTTTACAGTAGCGAACCTTTCAGCCCTCGATTGAGCCCCAAAAAGTTCCTTGAGTTGTACGTGAATGTCAGCAGCATTCACGGTGTCCTCAAATCGCCTCTGGAGTTCATCAAACATCGAGGCTTGCATATAGCATTTGGTCTTGATATCATGGTCCCACCATGTATCAAGTTTGGCTAACTCTTCCGGACTTACGTCAGCTGGTGCTTCCTTCGGAGGAGATTTTTCTAACACGTAGAGCATCTTCTCCGAAGTCAAGACAATCTTCAACTTACGGAACCATTCCGTATAGTTTGCGCCAGTCAACTTATTTTGTTCGAGGATCGAGAAAAGTGGATTACGCGAATTCATCTTATGAAATACTGAAAAGAAACAGACAAATATCAGTGATTGTTTAAGCAATTTACTAAGTCATAAAATAGGCGAAATTTATTTTATGAATCTCACTCCCACTATTTTAACGATTTCACTACCCTCTAGTGAAAACGGGAAACTGTTTTCCTTAGTGAGAACATGGAGTCCAATTGACAAACTTATGGTCCCGAATAATATCAGCCAACCATAATTTTCAAAAGGTAGAGCCCAATTGCTTCCAAAGCAACCTCCACGTTTTTACCTCATGTCCAATAAGGGCCCAATAATATGACGCCGTTTATTGTGACATGTCAAGATAACCCATCAATATTAAGTTGTGATGGACGGTCGCCATGTGGATCCCCCAATAATATGAGCCGATCCCATGGGAGTTCCACCCAACTTACAACATGTGTCGATCCAATGTACAACTTTCCGACGAACGGGCCCCCCCAATAATATGAGCCGGATCGTATCCGCGGGTAGCATCTCATACATTGATCGTTGATGGAAGGTAGGAACATTTAAACAAATTTAAATTTCCTTTATTTATCTTGATATCAATTTTAAATCATATTTAAAATGAGGGATTTTTAATTTTGAAAATTTGTCTCATCATTTTTTAAAATTTTGTATGCTTGTCGGATTCACACAATTATGTCTAAAACATGCATACAACTATAATATCACATATTATATAGGATGATCGATTCCATTTCTAATCGACCCGTGGTTGCCAATCACGAGTCTTAGTCCAATCCTAGGTAATATGCAGTATGCAATGCAATCCTATTACATTTGCTTCCAATTTACATTTCTTCTGTCTTTATTGTCTGCTGGGCCCACCTCCATCTTCAAATCTTGATCTCCCACTAAATCTAATGTATTTACAATAAATAACAATGACAAGTAGGGGATACATTTTTAAGGGGTGGGAACGGGCCATAAACCAAACCCACTTTTATTACATATGACATTCATATTGGGCCATAAACCAGGCCCATTAATAAAACCAACAATAATAAAACAAATGTAAATTCCTAACATACACCTACAAAATTGGTCATGGCAATCGATCATCCTTATCCAATAACATTTAATTCAAAATTAATTTATTGGATAACATGCAATGGCAATTTAAATTTAAAAGGATAAAATCATATTTCATATATAAAATCTTATTTTACATACAAAATCATATTTTATCAAATAAAATCATATTTTATCTATAAAATCCAATTTTATACATAAAATCATATTTTACTCAATATTTCCATAAGATCATATCTTATCATCAATTGTACCAAAAATAATTAATTTCAAAATTCAATTTAACGGATAAAATATTTAAATTTTCCAAAAATTCAAATTTATCCAAAAATCAATTTTAAAATTTTCGGACTCGAACAATTCGATCCGACGCCTCGTGGACCAATCAAAAACAATTTTCGAGCGGACCAAAAATAGAATTTTAACATATTAAAATTTAATTTAAAAATTAAAAAAAAATTAATTTTTCCCGCGGGCCGCCCGGGACATTCCCGGGCTGCCCGCGCCTTAATGGGGTCGGGCCGGGCAGCTCGGCTGCCCCTAGAGCAGCGACGATCGCTGCCCTGGGCAGCGCCGTGCGCCGCCCTGTGCAGCGCCGTGCGCTGCCCGGGGTAGCGACGATCGCTGCCCCGGGCAGCGATCCAATCGCTGCCCGGGTTTTTGCTCGAAAAAAAATAATTTTATTTTTAAAATATTTATTTTGTTTCAAAAACCGAGGCTTAAAAATTTTTGTACAATCGATTAATTTAATCGCTTGATCTGAGCAACCTGGCTCTGATACCACTGTTGTAGAACGGCGATCAGATCAATCAAGATTGATACCCGGTGCAACGAAAGTTTAAAATTTTTATATGGAACGATTCCATAATGGGTATCAAACCTTTACGATTAAATTGTGTGTGTGTAAAAATTAAATAACAATTATAAATTTTTACCTCAATCTCGAATCGAGATTTTGGACACCAACAGATTGCTCTGCTCTTGTTGTATATCCCTGGAACTGATGGACGAACTGTTCTTCAATCAGGTCCACGAACGGATATTTAATCCCTCTGATAGATTGCACTAGAAAATCTATCAGAAGTTTCTACGAAGAGATTAACGAATTTGATCCGTTAAACCAGAATGTAAATCAAAATTCACAGACTGGATTTTCCGAGCAGAGGGGAGAGTGGGTCGGCCACTTCAGAAGAAAATCACTAGGTTTTTTCGAAAATTTTGTGACCTGTTGTGTGTAATTTCTGTACTACAATAACTTATTTATAATGCAGGCCACTAACAGCTTAGGGCCCATTAGTCATAAGTTCAAGCCCGACAAGCAAAGCCCGCATGTTCAGAAATTAATATAAAATTCATCATGACTCCGATTGATAAACCGATTTCACCAATGTGCACAGAAACCATTTCTGCACCTTTTAAGGTCAAGATAAATTTTTCTGAATCCGAATTCAGTGGTTTCCAAAAATGTCCATCCCTATGTCATTTTAGAAAATCTTACTCCTCTACTCATAATTAAGAAGTCCAACTTCTTTGTTCATTAAATTTAACTTTTTAAATTTAACTATCTCAACGGGGATTAAAAATCCATTACACTGTGTGACCCTCAATGGTTCAAGGATACAGCTAGCCGTGGGCTCACAACTCCTTGTGACTCGGAACAACAATTTCCGACTTGCCCATCGAATCATGGTAAGAGCGCCTAGCAACATCGCCCCATGATTCCCTAGGTATCACTGATAGTGCCTACAAGAACCAATAGATTTTGGTTAGCGTACAGTACGGTCCCTTCATCCATATATCCCGATCGAATCAACAACCATTGGTATATCGAGAGTCGTTTGAGATTCGATAACTATGCAATACATCTTGAAGATCAAATAGTGACATCGCATGTGCTACTAAGAAACCATTTCTTAAACCACATCATGTACTCTGGCCAGAGATTCGTCACACTAATATCTCCTCAGATCGCATAGGATATCCACACTCGCAAGTATGTGGTGAATCCTTGACAACAAAGCATCGACTCCTATATGTGTTGTAACTGTACCCAATCCCGACACCTGATGACCCCAATAGAGTCGGTAAACGAGTCAAAGCACAGTACTAGCATAGAGTCTCAATGATGTTTCAAGTAGTAAGGACTAATGGTGTACAACCAAAACCGCGGACTATATCCACTCGATAAGTGATAACCACTTGGAAAGTCCGGATAGGGTAGTTCGATCATTCATCATATGAATATCCATTTGCATGCTTCGAACATCTCTATGTTCCTTACCAATGAAACGTGGTACTCCGCATTGCAAATGCTAGTCTCAAACTCGAGCGATCCTTATCCTTATTATCGGACGGCTCAATCGACTAGGAACAGTTTAGAATATACAGTGACTATAAGATGTGTTTCATGATAGACATCTCCATGTTCTACCACATCTTACATACACTATAGTATATTCAAGGTCTTTATCAAAACAACAATAGTATATCACAATATCACAATATGAAGAAAGATAAAGTCATTGCCATTAATAAAAGTGTAAATTATATTAAACAAAATGAAAGAGTGGGTGCCCAGTGAGCCAACTTGTGGCTATGGGCTTTGATGACTCTTTGTACAAACAATCTTTTGTTTAATATTATTTACACTTTTATTAATGGCAATGACTTTATCTTTCTTCATATTGTTATATTGTGATATACTATTGTTGTTTTGATAAAGACCTTGAATGTACTATAGTGTATGTAAGATGTGGTAGAACATGGAGATGTCTATCATGAAACATGTCTTATAGTCACTGTATATTCTAAAACCGTTCCTAGTCGATTGAGCCGTCCGAGAATAAGGATAAGGATCGCTCGAGTTTGAGACTAGCATTTGCGATGCGGAGTACCACGTTTCATTGGTAGGGAACATGGAGATGTTCGAAGCATGCAATTGGATATTCATAGGATGAATAATCGAACTACCCTATCCGGACTTTCCAAGTGGTTATCACTTATCGAGTGGATAAAGTCCGCGGTTTTGGTTGTACACCATTAGTCCTTACGACTTGAAACATCATGGAGACTCTATATGCTAGTACTGTGCTTTGACTCGTTTACCGACTCTATGGGGGTCATCAGGTGTCGGGATTGGGTACAGTTACAACACATATAGGAGTCGATGCATTGTTGTCAAGGATTCACCACATACTTGCGAGTGTGGATATCCTATGCGATCTGAGGAGATATTAGTGTGACAAATCTCTGGCCAGAGTACTTGATGTGATTTGAGAAATGGTTTCTTAGTAGCACATGCGATGTCACTAATTTGATCTTCAAGATGTATTGCATAGTTATCGAATCTTGAGCGACTCTCGATATACCAATGGTTGTTGATTCGATCGGGATATATGGATGAAGGGACCGTACTGTACGCTAACCAAAATCTACTGGTTCTTGTAGGCACTATCAGTGATACCTAGGGAATCATGGGGCGATGTTGCTAGGCGCTTTACCATGATTCGTTGGGCAAGTCGGAAAGTGTTGTTCCGAGTCACAAGGAGTTGTGAGCCCACGGCTAGCTGTATCCCTGAACCATTGAGGGTCACACAGTGTAATGGAGTTTTAATCCCCGTTGAGATAGTTAAATTTAAAGAGTTAAATTTAATGAATAAAGAAGTTGGACTTCTTAAATAAGAGTAAGGGAGTAGGATTTCCTAAAATGACATAGGGATGGACATTTTTGGAAATCACTGAATTCGGATTCAGGAAAATTTATCTTGACTTTAAAATATGCAGAAATGGTTTCTGTGCACATTGGTGAAATCGGTTCATCAATCGGAGTCACGATGAATTTTATATTAATTTCTGAACATGCGGGCTTTGCCTGTCGGGCCTCAACTTATGACTAATGGGCCCTAAGGTGTTAGTGGCCTGCATTATAAATAAGTTATTGCAGTACAGAAATTAGACACAACAGGTCATAATTTTGAGAGCAATTTTCGAAAACCCTACCCTCTCTCTCAAACATATTTCGGCCGCCCCCCCTTCACTCTGTCAGAGAAAATTCCGGTCTGTGATTTTGAATTGCAGTCAGGAATAACGAATCAGATTCGTTTAATCTCTTCGCAGAAAAACTTCTGACAGATTTTCTAGTGCAATCTGTTAGAGGGATTTAAACCTCATTCGTGGACCTGATTGAAGGAGTTCATCGGTTCCAGGGAGAGACAACAAGAGCAGATTAATTCTGTTGGTGCCCCGGGCGGCGCACGGCGCCGCCCAAAGGGGGCGCACGGCGCCGCCCATGGCGGCGCACGGCGTCGCCCAAGGGGCGGCGCCAGGCGCCGCCAGGGCAGCAACCGTTGCTGCCCTAAAGGGGCAGCCAGGCTGCCCCGGCCCGCGCCCACGGGTGCGGGCCGGCCCGGGAGTGTCCCGGGCGGCCCGCGGGAAAAATTAAATTTTTATTTTAAAATTAATTTTAATGTGTTAAAATTTTATTTTTGGTCCGGTCAAAAATTGTTTTTGATTGGTTCACGAGATTTCGGATCGAATTGTTCGAGTCCGTAAATTTTAAAATTGATTTTTGGATAAATTTGAATTTTTTGAAAATTTTAATATTTTATCCTTAAATTGAATTTTGAAATCAATTATTTTTGGTACAATTGATGATAAGATTTGATCTTATGGATATATTAAGTAAAATATGATTTTATCTATAAAATTGGATTTTGTAGATAAAATATGATTTTATTTGATAAAGAGATAAAATATGATTTTATATGTAAAATAAGATTTTATATATAAAATATGATTTTATCCTGTTTAAATTTGAATTGCCACTGCATGTTATCCAATAAATTAATTTGAATTAAATGTTATTGGATAAGGATGATCGATTGCCATGACCAATTTTGTAGGTGTATGTTAGGAATTTACATTTGTTTTTATTGTTGTTGGTTTTATTAATGGGCCTGGTTTATGGCCCAGTATGAATGTCATATGTAATAAAAGTGGGCTTGGTTTATGGCCCGTTCCCACCCCCTAAAAATGTATCCCCTACTTGTTATTGTTATTTATTGTAAATACATTAGATTTAGTGGGAGATCAAGATTTGAAGATGGTGGGCCCAGCAGACAATAAAGACTGAAAAAATGTAAATTGGAAGCACATGTAATAGGATTGCATTGCATACTGCATATTACCTAGGATTGGACTAAGACTCGTGATTGGCAACCACGGGTCAATTAGAAATGGAATCGATCATCCTATATAATATATGATATTATGATTGTATGCATGTTTTAGACATAATTGCGTGAATCCGGCAAGCATGCAATAAAATGATTATGATGAGACAAATTTTTATAATTAAAAATCCCTCATTTTAAATATGATTTAAAATTGATATCAAGATAAATAAAGAAAATTTAAATTTGTTTAAATGTTCCTACCTTCCATCAACGGTCAATGTATGTGATGCTACCCGCGGATACGGTCCGGCTCATATTATTGGGGGGGCCCGTCCGTCGGAAAGCTGTACATTGGATCGACAAATGTTGTAAGTTGGGTGGAACTCCCATGGGATCGGCTCATATTATTGGGGGATCCACATGGCGACCGTCCATCACAACTTAATATTGATGGGTCATCTTGACATGTCACTTTAAACGGCGTCATATTATTGGGCCCTTATTGGACATGAGGTAAATACATGGGGGTTGCTTTGGAAGCAATTGGGCTCTACCTTTTGAGAATTATGGTTGGCTGATATTATTCGGGACCATAAGTTTGTCAATTGGACTCCATGTTCTCACTAAGGAAAAGTTTCCCGTTTTCACTAGAGGGTGGTGAAATCGTTAAAATAGTGGGAGTGAGATTCATAAAATTAAATTCGCCTATTTTATGTCTTAGTAAATTACTTAAACAATCATTGATATATGTCTGTTTTTCATTTCAGTATTTCATATAATGAATTCGCGTAATCCATTATTCTCGATCCTCGAACAAAACAAGTTGACTGGCGCCAACTATACGGAATGGTTCCGGAAGTTGAAGATTGTCTTGACTTCGGAGAAGATGCTCTACGTGTTAGAGAAATCACCTCCGAAGGAAGCACCAGCTGACGTAAGTCCGGAGGAATTGGCCAAACTTGATACATGGTGGGACCATGACATCAAGACCAAATGCTATATGCAATCCTCGATGTCTGATGAACTCCAGAGGCGATTTGAGGACACCGTGAATGCTGCTGACATTCACGCTCAACTCAAGGAACTTTTTGGGGCTCAATCGAGGGCTGAAAGGTTCGCTACTGTTAAGGAGCTAATGACGTGTCGCATGCGTGAAGGGACTTCGGTCCGTGATCATGGGGTACGAGTGATTTGGCTCATACAAAAGTTAGCGACCCTTGATTTGGTGTTGGAGCATGAACTCAACGTAGATTTACTGCTTCTGTCTCTTCCTTCTTCGTTTGATGGATTTGTGATAAATTTTAATATGAACAAGATAGAGGCCACCCTTGAAGAGATGGTCAATATGCTCGTTACATATGAATCCACACTTAAGAAGGATAAGCCAGCTTTCTTGGTGGGCTCCTCATCTTCTGCAAAGAAGGGGCCAAGTATGAAGGGCAAGAAACGTTCTGCCCCACCCAAGAAAGTTGAGCCCGAGAAGAAGCACAAGACAAAGGCTTCAAACAATGCAAAATCCAAGGATGTTTGCCATTACTGCAAGAAGTCCGGTCATTGGAAGCGCAACTGCAAGGAATATCTAGAGCAGTTGGGAACTGCAAAGGGTATGTTCTATATTGAAATAAACATTTCACTTAATACTACTTCTTGGGTATTGGATACCGGATGTGGATCTCACATTTGCAATGATTTGCAGGTGATGACAAGAAGTCGCAGGCTTAGAATGGGTGAGACCCAGCTGAGGCTCGGGAATGGTTCCAGAGTTGAAGCTACAGCTATAGGAGATGTTTGTTTAATTTTGCAGAACGGTTTTAAGTTATTTTTAAGAGATGTTTTATTTTTTCCGGATTTAATTAAAAACATTATTTCTGTTTCTATGCTAGATAGAGATGGTTATTCTTGCAATTTTGTGAATGGGATTTGCAATATTTACAAGAATGAATGTTTGATTGGAAATGGACAACTTGAAAACGATCTATACAACTTAAAACTAAAAGACGTTCCAATAAATTATATTGATAAACCGGCGACAACAAACAAAAGGAAAATCGATAGTCAAAACCCGGCAAACCTTTGGCACGCTAGGCTAGGCCATATTTCCTCAAGGAGAATGAACAAGCTAGTGGGAGAGGGCATGTTTGATATGTCTGATATTAACTCTCTACCTACTTGTGAATCCTGCCTAAAAGGAAAAATGACTAAATCTCCTTTTAAGGGAAAACCTGAGCGTAGTCAAAATCTGTTGGATTTGATCCATACAGATGTTTGTGGACCATTTAGAGTAGGGACTCAACATGGCCACACCTACTTCATTACCTTTACTGATGATTATTCAAGGTATGGGTATTTATATTTAATGAAATATAAGTCTGAAGCATTTGAAAAGTTCAAAGAATTCAAGGCTGAAGTAGAAAACAAGCTAGGTAAAAGTATTAAAGCACTTCGATCGGATCGAGGTGGAGAATACTTAAGTACCGAGTTTTTGGACTATCTAAAAGAGAATGGGATTCTCTCTCAGTGGACTCCTCCTATGACACCACAGCTTAATGGTGTATCGGAGCGTCGTAATCGAACTCTGTTGGACATGGTTCGATCTATGATGAGCTTCACTGAGCTTCCACCTTCGTTTTGGGGCTATGCGCTTGAAACGACGGTATTGTTGTTGAACAACGTCCACACTAAAGCAGTGGACAAAACACCATACGAGTTATGGAATGGCAAAGCTCCTAAGTATTCGTACTTGAGGATTTGGGGATGTCCTGCTTACGTGAAGCGGACAGTGGGAGATAAGTTGGATAGTCGATCCAGCTTATGTTATTTTGTAGGGTATCCGAAGAATTCAATCGGATATTATTTCTATTATCCTGCTGAAACAAAGGTGTTTGTTTCTAGGAATGCCACCTTCTTGGAGAAGGAGTTCTTATTGGATAAGAAAGGCGAGATGATGGAACTCGAAGAAGTTCGAGAAGAACCCGAAATACAAAATAACGATCCTATGCCTCAGGAACCATTACCGGACACGCCTGAACCTAGAAGATCCGAGAGGACTTCTAGACCTCCTGTTCGATATGGTCTTCTTCTTGAAGGGGATCAAGATGAACCCGACATTGGATGTGATCCAAGAAACTTCAAGGAAGCAATTTCTGATGCGGATTCAAATTTATGGCTTGAAGCTATGCAGTCTGAATTGGATTCGATGCATACAAACCAAGTTTGGTCTTTAGTAGATCCTCCTGATGGAATTGTTCCAATAGGGTGTAAATGGATCTACAAAAGAAAGCTTGGGCCTGATGGTAAGGTATTGACCTACAAGGCACGATTGGTGGCAAAAGGTTATACTCAAAGGCAAGGAGTTGACTATGATGAAACCTTTTCACCAGTTGCAATGTTCAAGTCCATAAGAATCCTTATTGCCATAGCTGCATGGTATGACTATGAGATATGGCAAATGGATGTGAAGACTGCCTTTCTTAATGGAGACATTAAGGAAGAAATCTATATGAAGCAGCCTGAGGGGTTCACATCCATGGGAAGCGAGCATAAGGTATGCAAGCTTCAGAGATCAATTTATGGTCTAAAACAAGTATCAAGAAGTTGGAACCAGAAATTTGATGAAACAATAAAAGATTTTGGTTTCATCAAGAACCCGGAGGAACCGTGCGTGTACAAGAAAGTAGTTAAGGATGCTGTGACATTCTTAGTACTTTATGTTGATGACATCCTACTCATTGGGAATGATGTAGGGATGTTGCAGTCAACAAAGATATGGTTATCAGGTAGATTCTCGATGAAGAATTTGGGTGAGGCATCCTACATTCTTGGGATACAGATCTATAGAGATAGATCTAAGAGAATGATAGGACTCACTCAATCAACCTACATCGACACCATATTGAAACGGTTTTCAATGGATGGGTCCAAGAGAGGACATCTACCCATGTGTCATGGAGTTTCTCTATCCAAGTCTATGTGTCCCAAGACTGATGCAGAGATAGAGAATATGACACATGTACCATATGCGTCAGCTATAGGTAGTATCATGTATGGGATGATATCTACCAGACCGGATGTAGCATTTGCTCTGAGTGTCACGAGCAGATATCAGTCTAATCCTGGTCAAATGCATTGGAAAGCCTTGAAGGACATTCTTAAGTACTTACGAAGGACTAAGAATATGTTCATGGTATATGGAGGACGAGATCTGAAATTGGAAGGCTATACCGACTCTAGCTTCCAAAGTGACTTGGATGACTCGAAGTCAACCTCTGGATTTGTGTTCATGCTCAATGGCGGTGCTGTCTCTTGGAAAAGTTCCAAGCAGGACACCACAGCGGATTCCACCACTGAGGCTGAATACATTGCAGCATCAGCTGCTGCTAAAGAGGCCGTTTGGATGAGGAAGTTCGTCCAAGAGTTGGGCGTCATTCCTGAATTTGTTGGTCCAGTCCCGGTGTACTGTGACAACACGGGTGTCGTTGCTCAAGCAAAGGAACCAAGGTCTCATCAAAGATCCAAACACGTACTGAGGAAATACCACATCATCCGGGAGATTGTGGAAAGAGGAGACATCACTGTCGAACGAGTGGCCTCTGCAGACAATATCGCTGATCCTCTTACTAAGCCCTTGCCAGGACCATTGTTTGACAAACATCGCGAAGCAATGGGTCTACGTAGTATGACTAGTTGGCTATAGGGCAAGTGGGAGATTGAAAGAGTGGGTGCCCAGTGAGCCAACTTGTGGCTATGGGCTTTGATGACTCTTTGTACAAACAATCTTTTGTTTAATATTATTTACACTTTTATTAATGGCAATGACTTTATCTTTCTTCATATTGTTATATTATGATATACTATTGTTGTTTTGATAAAGACCTTGAATGTACTATAGTGTATGTAAGATGTGGTAGAACATGGAGATGTCTATCATGAAACATGTCTTATAGTCACTGTATATTCTAAAACCGTTCCTAGTCGATTGAGTCGTCCGAGAATAAGGATAAGGATCGCTCGAGTTTGAGACTAGCATTTGCGATGCGGAGTACCACGTTTCATTGGTAGGGACATGGAGATGTTCGAAGCATGCAAATGGATATTCATAGGATGAATAATCGAACTACCCTATCCGGACTTTCCAAGTGGTTATCACTTATCGAGTGGATAAAGTCCGCGGTTTTGGTTGTACACCATTAGTCCTTACGACTTGAAACATCATGGAGACTCTATATGCTAGTACTGTGCTTTGACTCGTTTACCGACTCTATGGGGGTCATCAGGTGTCGGGATTGGGTACAGTTACAACACATATAGGAGTCGATGCATTGTTGTCAAGGATTCACCACATACTTGCGAGTGTGGATATCCTATGCGATCTGAGGAGATATTAGTGTGACAAATCTCTGGCCAGAGTACTTGATGTGATTTGAGAAATGGTTTCTTAGTAGCACATGCGATGTCACTAATTTGATCTTCAAGATGTATTGCATAGTTATCGAATCTTGAGCGACTCTCGATATACCAATGGTTGTTGATTCGATCGGGATATATGGATGAAGGGACCGTACTGTACGCTAACCAAAATCTACTGGTTCTTGTAGGCACTATCAGTGATACCTAGGGAATCATGGGGCGATGTTGCTAGGCGCTTTACCATGATTCGTTGGGCAAGTCGGAAAGTGTTGTTCCGAGTCACAAGGAGTTGTGAGCCCACGGCTAGCTGTATCCCTGAACCATTGAGGGTCACACAGTGTAATGGAGTTTTAATCCCCGTTGAGATAGTTAAATTTAAAGAGTTAAATTTAATGAATAAAGAAGTTGGACTTCTTAAATAAGAGTAAGGGAGTAGGATTTCCTAAAATGACATAGGGATGGACATTTTTGGAAATCACTGAATTCGGATTCAGGAAAATTTATCTTGACTTTAAAATATGCAGAAATGGTTTCTGTGCACATTGGTGAAATCGGTTCATCAATCGGAGTCACGATGAATTTTATATTAATTTCTGAACATGAGGGCTTTGCCTGTCGGGCCTCAACTTATGACTAATGGGCCCTAAGGTGTTAGTGGCCTGCATTATAAATAAGTTATTGCAGTACAGAAATTAGACACAACAGGTCATAATTTTGAGAGCAATTTTCGAAAACCCTACCCTCTCTCTCAAACATATTTCGGCCGCCCCCCCCTTCACTCTGTCAGAGAAAATTCCGGTCTGTGATTTTGAATTGTAGTCAGGAATAACGAATCAGATTCGTTTAATCTCTTCGCAGAAAAACTTTTGACAGATTTTCTAGTGCAATCTGTCAGAGGGATTTAAACCTCATTCGTGGACCTGATTGAAGGAGTTCATCGGTTCCAGGGAGAGACAACAAGAGCAGATTAATTCTGTTGGTGTCCAATAATCTCGCTTCGAGATTGAAGGTAAAATTTAATTAATTGTTATTTAAATTTTACACACACTTATAATTTAATCGTTGAACGGTTGATACCCACACTATGGAATTGTTCCATAATAAAAATTTTAAACTTCCGCTGCACCGGGTATCAATCGTGATTGATCTGAACGCCAGTTTTCCAACACAAAAGATTGTTTATACAAAGAGTCATCAAAGCCCTTAGCCACAAGTTGGCTCACCGGGCACCCACTCTTTCAGTTGATTCAATTATGCTATGAAGGTTTGTTGCCTCATGACCGGAGCATGTTGGATGCGGCGAGTGGAGGCGTTTTCATGGACAAAACGCCGGTACAAGCATGGAATTTGATTGAAAATATGGCTGCCAATTCTCAACAATTTGGCACCATAAGGAATGATCATCCACCACGGAAGAACAACGAGGTAAATGTTTCTTCCCTTGAACAGCAATTAATTGAATTGACGACTCTTGTGCGTCAGATGGATGTAGGGAATGGACAGACTGCGAAGGCATGTGGCATCTGCGCTGCAATAGGACACGCCACTGATATGTGTCCTACACTTCAAGAGGACTCAGTTGAACAGGTAAACGATACTGGCGGATTTCCTGGACCACCACAATGAAAGTATGATCCTTATTCCAACACATTCAATCCTGGTTGAAAGGATCATCCAAATCTAAGATATGGGAATCCTCAAGAAAGTCAATCGGGGCCTCAAGCACCACCACATAATCAAACTTATAGGACGTCGTACCCTCAATAGAAACAGCAGAGACCTCAGATACCAACTCCAGGTGAGTTTCTCGAAAATATAGTTAAGGAACTTGCCACTAACACTGCATCTTTTCAGCAGGACACCCGGGCAAGTATAAAAAACTTAACCACTCAAATGGGGCAGCTAGCCACAGTAATCAACAAGCTGGAATCACAAAATTCCAGCAGTTTGCCATCTCAAACTGTGGTGAATCCAAGAGAGAACGCAAGTGAGATAACTTTAAGGAATGGGAAGGAGTTGAAAATGAAGGAGAAAGAAGTTGAGGTTGAGCCCAAAGAGAAGCTGAAAGAAGGAAGAAGAGCAAAAGGTAGGTGAAGAAAAATCATTCAAGGATGATTCGCCAAGAGGTAAGTTTCCTCCTTTATCTGAATATAAGCCTATTGCCCCATTTCCCTTAGCATTGAAAGACTCTAGAAAAGGTGAGGGGATTAAGGAGCTCTATGAAACTTTTCGTAGATGTGAGGTCAATATTCCATTGCTAGATGCGATTCAGCAGGTACCTCGATACGCAAAGTTTTTGAAGGAGTTGTGCACAACAAAGAGGAAGCAGACATTGAAGGGCTGTCAAAAAGTAGAACTTGGTGAGAATGTATTTGCAGTGATCCAAAGGAAACTACCCGCAAAATGTAAGGATCCAGGAATGTTTTCTATCCCATGCACTATAGGGAATGTTAGACTTGAGAAGGCCATGCTAGATCTAGGAGCATCAATTAATGTTATGCCTTATTCTATATATGCATCCTTAAAACTTGGCCCATTGAACAAAACTGGAATTGTCATACAGTTAGCGGACATGTCTAATGCATACCCTAGGGGAGTAGTAGAAGATGTGTTGGTGCAAGTAAATGAATTAGTGTTTCCTGCAGATTTTTATGTGCTAGACATGGAAAACGGTGATCATAATAGTCCTATTTTGTTAGGCAGACCGTTTTTGAAAACTTCCATGACAAAAATTGATGTTCACAGTGGCACACTTACTATGGAATTCGATGGCGAGGTTGTAAGATTTAATATTTATGATGCCATGAAATTTCCTGATAGTGATGATTGCGTGTTTTCTGTTGATATTGTGGATTTCTTACCACAAGAGTATTGTGAGCATGCAGGGAAAGAAGATCTAGAGGTGGCTATTACAGCACCCATTATGCAGACGGAAGATGGAATTCGATGCAATCAAGAAATAGAAGAGATTGAGAAACTTCTGAATAGTTCGCCTGAGCTACCTAAGTCAGGTAATGTCTCTTACTTAGCTTTGCCAGTTTCTAATACCAGGCGTCTTCCATCTGTTTTGCAGGCACCAGAGGTCAAATTGAAGACACTTCCAAACAATCTAAAGTATGTTTTCCTTGGTAAAGGAGAAACATTACCGGTTATCATCTCCAACAGCTTGGAAGTTGATCAAGAGGAGCGATTAGTCAAGGTGTTACAAGAGAACAAAACTGCTATTGGGTGGACCATAGCAGACATTAAAGGAATTAGCCCGTTGACATGCATGCACCGAATTCTGATGGAGGAAGGAGCAAACCCCTCACGTCAGCCGCAACGCAAACTGAATCCACCGATGATGGAGGTGGTAAAGGCTGAGATTCTGAAGCTACTTGAAGTTGGGGTTATCTACCCAATTTCTGACAGTCAGTGGGTCAGTCCGGTCCAAGTGGTACCCAAGAAAACCGGAATCACAGTTGTGAAGAATAAGGATGTAGTAGCCCGTACCCTAATTGAGTAATTAAAGGATTAATGCTAATTAATTGAATTGGGTATCGGACGGATCGGAAGCTCCGAAGGCACGATCGG
Source organism: Henckelia pumila (assembly GCF_033568475.1). Classification (NCBI taxonomy): domain Eukaryota; kingdom Viridiplantae; phylum Streptophyta; class Magnoliopsida; order Lamiales; family Gesneriaceae; genus Henckelia; species Henckelia pumila. The sequence goes on from NC_133121.1 coordinate 73,914,998, forward strand.
AAGCTCCGAACAGGATCGGAAGCTCCGATGAGCGATCGGAGGAACCGATGTTATTACGTCAGGCATGACGTGTGGTTGGATCGGAAGCTCCGATCAGGACCGGAAGCTCCGATCACCCCTATCCGGAGTCAACAAGTGATATTTTGACACGTGGCAGATCAGGATCTTTGGAAGCTCCGATGGCAGGATCGGACGTTCCGATCGAGGTTCGGACGTTCCGATCAAGGATCGGAAGTTCCGATCGTTGTCTATAAATAGAAGGCCGAGGCTTCACTTTCTTTTGCCAATTCCGAGTTCTCCTTTCCTTTCTAGTCCTTTTGGAGCTGTTTTAGTCTTCTTAGGCTTGGTCCGGAGGCCGGCGAGGCGTTCGGTAGTCGTAGCAAAGTTGTGCCCAAGTTCTGGAGGCATCGACATCAAAGGGCTAATGACGGACGAAGGTATAGCTTTTGCTTCCTATAAATATTTAGGAGTATGCAATAGCTTAGTTAAGGCTTTTAGAACGCTTTAATGATAGTAGTATCATTTGGCAGTGTAGAGCAGACTATAGGCGTGGACCTAGAGTTGGTAGAGCTTGCACTGTTTTGAGGTACGAAAGTACTGTTCGAGATATCCTGACTGAGTATGCATGTATTATGTGACTGCATGATTTATATGCCATGATATTATGCTGCATTCATTTGCATCTTGCTGTATCTCTTTCGAAATGTCTGTTAGTAGGGTTGTACCCTATCCTGTTACTGGATGGACTTCCATCGATTTGGGTCCGGCGTATCCACGGTTATCTCGGTATGGGAGCCACCTCCTAAAGCGACGGCACAGCGTGCTACATACCAGGGCCCGGTCTGTCTCTGTTATCTGATCCTTGACCTCGAGTCTATAGGGAGTTCACTTTGCATGCATGTATACTCATACTCTCGCACTGAGCATTTTATGCTCACGTCTCGTACTCTGTATTTTCTGGACACCCTATTCCATGGGGCAGGTTTGCGATTGGACGAGGAGGGTGGATCCAGGAGGGGCTAGTCAGTGGTTGGCCAGCTGGAGCTTCGCTTAGGTTTTATTACTGTTGTTTGGGTTTATACAGCTATTCGATTTGGTTGTATATTATTGGATAAATTACAGATTCCTTTACTTGGGGTTGTAATCTATTTGTGGTTTCCGCAGTTTTATTCTGATATCTGTTTAATTAAGTTAATTGCATGCATAAGTTCTGTTTAGTAGGTGATCCAGGTAAGGGTCACTACATTTATGGTATCAGAGCATGCAAAAGAATTCTTGGGATTTAGTCTCATCATGAGGTATTTTTGTAGATGTCAAATCGTGACGACCAGAGTTTTCATGGCAGTGTTGGTGGGCGTTGGGGTGATGCCGACCGGGAGCCTCGTCGAGAACGGCGTCATCGTCACCATGACGACGCGCGTTTCACTGTGCGTTGATTCTTAGCTATGGGTCCTAAGCCCTTAGTTGGAGGTGAGTCTCCGGAGGATGCGGAGAACTGGTTAGACCGCATGGAGACGACTTTTCAGACTTTCCAATGCACCGAGGAGCAGAAGGTGGAGACCCTTGGCTATCTTCTGGATGGGCGTGCGCGCAGGTGGTGGAGGTTTACTTCTGCACCTTTTGTTGCGGCGAGAGGAGTGGCCATCTGGGCCGAGTTCCGCACAATTTTTCAAAAGCGGTATTTTCCTCCTGCACTCCGTCAGTCGAAGGCAGGCGAGCTACTGAGTCTGCGACAGGGAGCCATGTCTATCGATGAGTATCAGCAGAGGTTCTTTGATCTGCTATCCTATTGCCCTGAGATTGCTGATAGCTCAGAGATGAAGTATAATCTATTCCTTCAGGGCCTTAACCCTGAGATCCATGACCGTGTGGCGGTTGACGACGACATGTCCTACGAGGGTTTGGTGAGCCGTTGTCACCAGGCGGGGGACAACATTCGGCAGAACAGGTCTTTTCCTCAGTCGAGGCCTGCTATTTCTTTGGGTCCCCGTGCCCAAACTTTCAAGAAGTCTGGATCTTCTTTTTCCTCAGGTTCTGGAAGTGTTGTCCATTTCGGTAAGAAGGACAAGTGTGATCACTGTGGGAAGAACCATCCATCCGACAAGTGCCATAGAGCTTCTGGAGCTTGTTTCCGTTGTGGAGAGACTGGTCATATCCGGAGAGATTGTCCACTGTCTGGGGAGGCGGTTCTGGTTCTGGTTCAGGATCGGGTTCTCAGGCCACCGTACAGCAGAGGTCGCAGGGACAGTCTGCTGGGAGTTCTCATTTGAAGCCACGAGCTTCTGGCCAGGTGTTTGCCCTGAGACATGATCAGGCTGTGGAGGAGAATGAGAAAGTCATCGCAGGTACATTTCTGCTTTATGGTATACCTGCTCTTGTACTTATTGACACTGGTGCATCTCATTCCTTCATTTCTGCACGTTTTGTTAAGAGGCATAAGTTACCATGCATTGCACTAGACGTAGTGATGTCTGTTTCTACTCCGACGGGCCAATCTGCTTTGGCTAAGCGTCTAGTGATGGGTTGCCCTTTAGAGTTCGAAGGGAACATTCTGTTAGCGAATCTCATGGTCCTGGCGATGGACGACTTTGATTGCATTCTGGGAATAGATGTGTTGACTACCTATCGAGCTTCAGTGGACTGTTATCAGAGATTAATACGCTTTCATCCGGAGGGGGGTGAGAGCTGGTTTTTCTATGGTGAGGGAGCGCGACCCCCTATGCCTTTGGTATCAGCTTTGAGAGCCTGTCGAGCTCTAGAGTCTGGCGGGGAAGGCTATCTTATCTATGCAGTTGATTTGTCCGCTGAGAGTATTGGGATAGAGAGCATTCCTGTTGTGGATGAATTTCCAGATGTATTTCCTGATGAGATTCCGGGTTTTCCTCCTGCTAGGGAAGTCGAGTTTGGCATAGATTTGATGCCGGGTACTTCGCCTATTTCTAGAGCACCGTATCGTCTGGCTCCGTCAGAGATGCGTGAGTTGAAGAATCAGCTACAGGATCTTTTGGACAAGGGGTACATTCGTCCTAGTGTGTCTCCTTGGGGAGCTCCTGTTCTCTTCGTGAAGAAGAAGGATGGGTCGATGCGGCTGTGCATTGACTATCGGCAGCTGAATCGAGTCACTGTGAAGAACAAGTATCCGTTGCCTCGTATTGATGACTTGTTTGATCAGCTGCAGGGCACGTCAGTTTACTCCAAGATTGACTTGAGATCTGGGTATCATCAGTTGAGAGTCCGTGATCAGGACGTAGCCAAGACTGCATTCCGTACTCGCTATGGGCATTACGAGTTCCTAGTGATGCCTTTTGGTTTGACTAATGCGCCGGCTATATTCATGGATTTGATGAACCGCGTCTTCAGGGAGTATTTGGACAAGTTTGTCGTGGTCTTCATTGACGACATCTTGGTGTATTCGCATAATACGGAAGAGCATGTTTCTCACTTGCGGTTGGTACTACAGACTCTTCGAGATGAGCAGTTGTACGCCAAGCTGAGCAAGTGTGAGTTCTGGATGGATAGAGTGGTCTTTCTTGGCCATATCATATCCAGGGAAGGGATTTCTGTTGATCCAAGCAAGATTGAAGCGGTACTTAATTGGTTGCGTCCGACAACAGTTGCTGAGATCCGTAGTTTTCTGGGTCTAGCAGGATATTATCGTCGCTTCATTCTGAACTTCTCTCAACTAGCTCGACCGTTGACGCAGCTTACCCGCAAGGGTGTGGATTTTGAGTGGTCCTCCGAGTGGGAGGAGAATTTCCGTGAGCTTCGATGGCGGTTGACTTATGCGCCAGTGTTGGCATTACCGTCAGGATCTGGAGGGTATGTAGTTTACACGGATGCTTCTCTTCAGGGGTTAGGTTGTGTCCTGACTCAGAATGGGCATATGATCGCATACGCTTCTAGACAGCTGAAGCTTCACGAGGACAACTACCCAGTCCATGATTTGGAGTTAGCAGCCATTGTGTTCGCTTTGAAGATCTGGCGTCATTATCTGTATGGCGAGAAATTTGAGATCTTCACCGACCATAAGAGTCTCAAGTATTTGTTCACTCAGGCGGAGTTGAACATGAGGCAGAGACGTTGGATGGACTTGCTTAAGGAATATGATTGCGAGATTAAGTACCATCCGGGAGCTGCTAATCTCACCACTGATGCTTTGAGTCGCAAGGTGCGACTATCCGCACTTCAGACTTGTTCGATGTCTAGTGCGATCAGTGACTGTTGTACTTCAGGTTATACCTTCAAGCATAAGAAAGGTATGCAGAGTATCCAGATGTTTGCGATATTATCTGAGCCAGCCTTGTATTCGCGGATCCGAGATGCTCAGATGTCTGATTCGAAGACCCAGCGTTTAGCTCGTTTAGCTAACGAGGGTAGCTCGTCTGGATTTCATTATCAGTCAGATGGTTTCCTGTGTTTGTCTGGTAGACTTGTGATTCCGCAGGATGAAGAGTTGCGAGAAGAGATTTTGTCTCAGGCGCATCGCACTAAGTTGAGTATTCATCCTGGGAGCAACAAGATGTACAAGGATCTACGTACTCGTTTCTGGTGGAAGGAAATAAAACGCAGTGTTTATCAGTTTGTTTCGAGATGTTTGGTGTGTCAACAGGTCAAGGCAGAGCACCGACGACCTGGAGGATTGCTTCACAGTCTGCCTATTCCTGAATGGAAATGGGAGTTTATCACTATGGACTTTGTGACCCATTTGCCGGTATCCCCGAGGAACTGTGATGCTATCTGGGTTGTGGTGGACCGACTCACCAAGTCAGTGCATTTCATTGCCTATAGCCGAGAGTACTCTGTGGATCGCATGGCACGGATGTACATTCAGGAGATCGTCCGACTTCATGGAGTGCCTGTGAGCATTGTCAGTGATCGGGACCCCAGGTTTACTTCTAGATTCTGGGGGAGTGTTCAGCGTGCGATGGGTACTACTCTCAGTTTGAGTACAGCCTATCATCCGGAGACTGATGGTCAGTCAGAGCGCACTATCCGTACGTTAGAGGATATGCTTAGAGCGTGCGTCTTGGATTTTGGTTCAGCCTGACAGGATCATTTGCCGTTGATCGAGTTCGCTTACAACAACAGCTATCATACTAGTATTGGGATGACACCTTTTGAGGCGTTGTATGGGCGATGTTGTCGTACTCCACTCTTCTGGAAAGAAGTGGGGGAGAGACAGGCTGAGGGACCGGAGTTTATCCAGCAGGCGATAGATATTGTTGATCAGATCAAGAAACGGATTAAGACTGCACAGGATCGTCAGGCCAGCTATGCTAATATCAAGCGTAGGCCCTTGCAGTTCGAGGTCGGGGAGAAAGTGTTTCTGAGAGTGTCACCTTTCCGCAAGATTCTCAGATTTGGCCTTAAGGGCAAGTTGTCTCCCAGATTTATCGGTCCGTTTGAGATCTTGGAGAGTATTGGCGATTTGGCTTATCGACTAGCTTTGCCACCGCATCTATCCAGTATTCACGACGTTTTCCACGTATCTCTGTTGCGACGGTATGTGGCGGATGAATCTCATATTCTGCAGCGGTCTGAGGTTCAGGTAGACAAGGATTTGACTTATGTTGAAAAACCTCTTCGTATCCTGGATTATAAGGATAAGGTTTTACGGAACAAAGTTATTCCTTTGGTTTTAGTTCAGTGGCAGCGCCGAGGCACTGAGGAAGCTACTTGGGAGCTTGAGGACAGGATGCGTAAAGACCATCCTGAGTTGTTTTGATTTCATTCTTTAAATTGTATTCAGTTGCAAACTCTGTAAACGTTTGATTGGAATAAAGAATGTTTCTGTAACCTTATATTGCATTCAGTACTTAAGATCTGATTTCGAGGACGAAATATCTTAAGTGGGGGAGAATGTAGTAGCCCGTACCCTAATTGAGTAATTAAAGGATTAATGCTAATTAATTGAATTGGGTATCGGACGGATCGGAAGCTCCGAAGGCACGATCGGAAGCTCCGAACAGGATCGGAAGCTCCGATGAGCGATCGCAGGCACCGATGTTATTACGTCAGGCATGACGTGTGGTTGGATCGGAAGCTCCGATCAGGACCGGAAGCTCCGATCACCCCTATCCGGAGTCAACAAGTGATATTTTGACATGTGGCAGATCAGGATCTTCGGAAGCTCCGATGGCAGGATCGGACGTTCCGATCGAGGTTCGGACGTTCCGATCAAGGATCGGAAGTTCCGATCGTTGTCTATAAATAGAAGGCCGAGGCTTCACTTTCTTTTGCCAATTCCGAGTTCTCCTTTCCTTTCTAGTCCTTTTGGAGCTGTTTTAGTCTTCTTAGGCTTGGTCCGGAGGCCGGCGAGGCGTTCGGTAGTCGTAGCGGAGTTGTGCCCAAGTTCTGGAGGCATCGACATCAAAGGGCTAACGACGGACGAAGGTATAGCTTTTGCTTCCTATAAATATTTAGAAGTATGCAATAACTTAGTTAAGGCTTTTAGAACGCTTTAATGATAGTAGTATCATTTGGCAGTGTAGAGCAGACTATAGGCGTGGACCTAGAGTTGGTAGAGCTTGCACTGTTTTGAGGTACGAAAGTACTGTTCGAGATATCCTGACTGAGTATGCATGTATTATGTGACTGCATGATTTATATGCCATGATATTATGCTGCATTCATTTGCATCTTGCTGTATTTCTTTCGAGATGTCTGTTAGTAGGGTTGTACCCTATCCTGTTAGTGGATGGACTTCCATCGATTTGGGTCCGGCGTATCCACGGTTATCTCGGTATGGGAGCCACCTCCTGAAGCGACGGCACAGCGTGCTACATACCAGGGCCCGGTCTGTCTCTGTTATCTGATCCTTGACCTCGAGTCTATAGGGAGTTCACTTTGCATTCATGTATACTCATACTCTCGCACTGAGTGTTTTATGCTCACGTCTCGTACTCTGTATTTTCTGGACACCCTATTCCATGGGGCAGGTTTGCGATTGGACGAGGAGGGTGGATCCAGGAGGGGCTAGTCAGTGGTTGGCCAGCTGGAGCTTTGCTTAGGTTTTATTACTGTTGTTTGGGTTTATACAGCTATTCGATTTGGTTGTATATTATTGGATAAATTACAGATTCCTTTACTTGGGGTTGTAATCTATTTGTGTTTTCCGCAGTTTTATTCTGATATCTGTTTAATTAAGTTAATTGCATGCATAAGTTTTGTTTAGTAGGTGATCCAGGTAAGAGTCACTACAAAGGATGACGAGATGGTTCCCACCCGTATCCAAAATGGGTGGAGGGTTTGTATTGACTATAGGAAGCTGAATGCCGGAACCCGAAAGGACCACTTTCCTTTACCCTTTATTGATCAAATGATTGAAAGGTTAGCGTGTCATCCTTACTATTGTTTTATTGATGGATATTCTGGTTATTTTCAGATTGCTATCGCGCTAGAGGATCATGAAAAAATGACATTCACATGCTTGTTTGAAACTTTTGCTTATCGACGGATGCCCTTTGGACTTTGCAATGCATCGGCCACTTTCCAACGGTGTATGGTTAGTATTTTTTCAGACTTTGTTGAGCATATCTTAGAAGTTTTTATGGATGACTTCACTGTCTATGGTGATTCCTTTGAAAACTGTCTATCTAACCTTGCACTTGTCTTTAAGAGGTGTGTCGAAACCAACCTCGTTTTGAATTCTGAAAAATGTCATTTTATGGTTGGGCAAGGTGTGGTTTTGGGTCACGTTGTGTCATCAAAGGGGATAGAGGTAGATAGAGCTAAAATTGATATCATTCAATCTCTACCTTACCCCACATGTGTGCGGGAAGTGCGTTCTTTTCTTGGCCATGCAGGTTTTTATAGGAGGTACATTCAAGATTTCGCCAAGATCGCATCTCCCATGTGCAGGCTATTAAAAAAAAATGTGTCATTCGAGTTTAATGAGTCATGCAAATCATCCTTTGACAAATTGAAGAACTCCTTGATATCTGCACCAATAATCCAACCACCGGATTGGAGCAAGCCCTTTGAAATTATGTGTGACGCCAGTGACTATGCCGTCGGCGCTGTCTTAGGCCAGAAAGTTGGGAAAGCATCGCATGCTATCTACTACGCTTCGCGCATTCTGAACGATGCCCAACGAAACTACTCCACTACTGAAAAGGAGCTTTTAGCAGTAATTTTTGCTTTAGATAAGTTTTGTTCATATTTACTTGGTGCTAAGGTTATTGTTTACTCTGACCATGCAGCTCTTCGTTTTCTGATGGCGAAGAAAGAGGAAAAACCAAGGCTGATCCGATGGATACTTCTACTGAATGAATTCGATATAGAAATCAAAGACAAAAGAGGGGCCGAGAATCTAGTTGCTGATCACTTGAGTCGTCTAGTTCATATTGATGAGGAGCTGAATTTGCGTGACGAATTTCCTGATGAACAGCTGTTCTCGACGACCACCGAATTACCATGGTACGCAAATATTGTGAATTATTTAGTTACTAATTGTTTCCCCTCTGAATTTTCTAAGGCGCAAAAAGACAAAGTGAGAAGTGATGCAAAGTATTATGTGTGGGATGATCCATACTTGTGGAAGCACTGCGCTGATCAAGTTATACGACGATGCATTCCCGCGAGCGAGGTAATCCCTATTCTCACGTTTTGTCATTCCTATGCATGTGGTGGCCACTTTGGACCGAGAAGGACATCAAGGAATGTGTTGGACAACGGATTCTTCTGGCCCTCCTTACTTTGAGATGCCTACCTGTTCTGTAAGTCGTGCGCCCAATTCCAAAAGACAGGTAACATCTTCCAACGAAAGGAGATGCCCCAACAACCCATTCTAGTTTGTGAGATCTTTGATGTTTGGAGCATCGATTTCATGGGACCCTTTTCGAATTCACATGGTTATATTTATATATTACTTGCTGTGGATTATGTCTCGAAGTGGGTCAAAGCAAAGGCCACCCGTACTGACGATTCTCAAGTTGTTGCAGAGTTTATCAAGCATCACATTTTCTCTAGGTTTGGAATTCCTAGAGCCCTCATCAGTGATAGAGGCACACACTTCTGCAACCAAACCGTGGCGAGTCTGCTGAAGAAATATCATGTGACGCATAGGATTTCCACGGCATATCATCCACAATCCAACGGTCAAGCTGAGGTATCCAACAGTGAAATCAAATCTATCCTAGAGAAGACCGTGAATCCTACGAGAATGGATTGGAGCTTGCGATTGGATGATGCGTTGTGGGCTTATAGAACTGCGTTCAAAATGCCGATTGGAATGTCACCATATCGGTTAATTTTTGGGAAAGCCTGTCATCTGCCAGTCGAATTGGAGCATAGAGCCTATTGGGCTATAAAGAATTTCAACATGCAGATGGATGAGAGCGGCGAACATCGAAAACTGCAGTTGCAAGAATTGGAAGAGATCCGCAATGATGCTTATGCCATCTCTAAAATTTACAAAGACAAAACAAAGGCATTCCATGACAAGATGATCTCTCGACGGAACTTCTAAGTCGGTCAGAAAGTTCTGCTATATCATTCACGACTTTGGTTGTTTCCAGGTAAGTTACGTTCGCGTTGGAATGGACCTTTTGTTGTAACTAATGTCTTTCCTCATGGTGCAGTCAAAATCCAAAGTTTGGACACATCCAAAACATTCAAGGTGAATGGCCATCGGCTTAAGCACTACTATGAAGGAGTCCAAGCGAACGTCGAAGCGGAAGAGCATGATATCACTCTCGATGCCCCGCCAAACGTCGAATAAATCACGGCATGCAGTCGAGCTATAGACTGACTGCAAATTTAGCGCTGACTGGGAGGCAACCCAGTGTTTCTTTCCTTTTTACTTCTGCTCGTTTTTATTTCTTTTACTTTCTTTAGTCTTAATTTTATGTTTATGTTTTTTCTTGTTTTTCGAAAATTTTGAAAACTCCAAAAAAATTAAATTTTTGTTGTCTCGCTCGATCCGCAATATCTTGCAGATCGAGCGAGAGCTTTTTTGCTCAGGACAGTATCCGCAATATCTTGCGGATCGAGCGAGAGAATTTTTTTTGTCAGGACAGTAAGTTACATATTTTGGCTCGCTCGATCCGCAACATCTTGCGGATTGAGCGAGAGCTCTTTTTCCTTAAATAAAAGCGCCGACTCCCTTCCCCTTTCCTTATTTCTTTCCTTCTTATTCTCTCTTTCCCCTCTTGTGTCTCCCTCAAACCCAACCTTTTGTTTTTCTTAACTAATTTTCCTCCCTATTTCATATTTCCATCTTCTAATTCGCAGGCAAATCTCTCGGAAGTTCCACCACAACTCTTCGGACGCCATCTTCTCAGCCCTTTTCTCCAGTCACCATCTCACGTCGGAACTTCACGCCTACCGCCGGTCACCATCCTCAATTTTTTGTCGTCGTGGGTTATTTTTGTCGAGATTTTCTCCTTAGGCATCTCCCAGACCTGTTGGGTAACTGGCGTTCAGATCAATCACGATTGATACCCGGTGCAGCGGAAGTTTAAAAATTTTAGTATGGAACAATTCCATAGTGTGGGTATCAACCATACGATTAAATTATTTGTGTGTGTAAAATTAAATAACTATTATTAAATTTTACCTTCAATCTCGAAGCGAGATTATTGGACACCACACAGATTTCTCTGCGCTTCTTGTATCTCCCTGGAACTGATGAACAAGCTTTCCTTCAATCAGGTCCACGAATGGAGGTTTAATCCCTCTGATAGATTGCACTAGAAAATTTATCAGAAGTTTTCTGCGAAGAGAATAACGAATTTGATTCGCTAATCCTGTCTGCAATTCAAAATCACAGACCGGAAAATCTCTGACAGAGAGAGGGAGGGGCGGCCGAATTTCTAGAGAGAGCTAGGGTTTTTTTTTTCGAAAACTGTCTCTCAAAATTATGACCAACTGTGTGTAATTTCTGTACTGCAATAACTTATTTATAATGCAGGCCACTAACACCTTAGGGCCCATTAGTCATAAGTTGAGGCCCGACAAGCAAAGCCCGCATGTTCAGAAATTAATATAAAATTCATCGTGACTCCGATTGATAAACCGATTTTACAAATGTGCACAGAAACCATTTCTGCACATTTTAAAGTCAAGATAAATTTTCCTGAATCCGAATTCAGTGGTTTCCAAAAATGTACATCCCTATGTCATTTTAGGAAATCCTACTCCCTTACTCTTATTTAAGAAGTCCAACTTCTTTATTCATTAAATTTAACTCTTTAAATTTAACTATCTCAACGGGGATTAAAACTCCATTACACTGTGTGACCCTCAATGGTTCAGGGATACAGCTAGCCGTGGGCTCACAACTCCTTGTGACTCAGAACAACACTTTCCGACTTGCCCAACGAATCATGGTAAAGCGCCTAGCAACATCGCCCCATGATTCCCTAGGTATCACTGATAGTGCCTACAAGAACAAGTAGATTTTGGTTCGCGTACAGTACGGTCCCTTCATCCATATATCCCGATCGAATCAACAACCATTGGTATATCGAGAGTCGCTCAAGATTCGATAACTATGCAATACATCTTGAAGATCAAATTAGTGACATCGCATGTGCTACTAAGAAACCATTTCTTAAATCACATCAAGTACTCTGGCCAGAGATTCGTCACACTAATATCTCCTCAGATCGCATAGGATATCCACACTCGCAAGTATGTGGTGAATCCTTGACAACAATGCATCGACTCCTATATGTGTTGTAACTGTACCCAATCCCGACACCTGATGACCCCCATAGAGTCGGTACACGAGTCAAAGCACAGTACTAGCATATAGTGTCTCCATGATGTTTCAAGTAGTAAGGACTAATGGTGTACAACCAAAACCGCGGACTTAATCCACTCGATAAGTGATAACCACTTGGAAAGTCCGGATAGGGTAGTTCGATTATTCATCCTATGAATATCCATTTGCATGCTTCGAACATCTCCATGTTCCCTACCAATGAAACGTGGTACTCCGCATCGCAAATGCTAGTCTCAAACTCGAGCGATCCTTATCCTTATTATCGGACGGCTCAATCGACTAGGAACAGTTTAGAATATACAGTGACTATAAGATGTATTTCATGATAGACATCCCCATGTTCTACCACATCTTACATACACTATAGTATATTCAAGGTCTTTATCAAAACAACAATAGTATATCATAATATAACAATATGAAGAAAGATAAAGTCATTGCCATTAAAAAATGTAAATTATATTAAACAAAAGATTGTTTATACAAAGAGTCATCAAAGCCCATAGCCACAAGTTGGCTCACTGGGCACCCACTCTTTCAATCTCCCACCTGCCCTATAGCCAACTAGTCATACTACGTAGACCCATTGCTTCGCGATGTTTGTCAAACAATGGTCCTGGCAAGGGCTTAGTAAGCGGATCAGCGATATTGTCTGCAGAGGCCACTCATTCGACAGTGATGTCTCCTCTTTCCACAATCTCCCGGATGATGTGGTATTTTCTCAGTACGTGTTTGGATCTTTGATGAGACCTTGGTTCCTTTGCTTGAGCAATGGCACCCGTGTTGTCACAGTACACCGGGACTGGACCAACAAATTCAGGAATGACGCCCAACTCTTGGACGAACTTCCTCATCCAAACGGCCTCTTTAGCAGCAGCTGATGCTGCAATGTATTCAGCCTCAGTGGTGGAATCCGCTGTGGTGTCCTGCTTGGAACTCTTCCAAGAGAAAGCACCGCCATTGAGCATGAACACAAATCCAGAGGTTGACTTCAAGCCATCCACGTCACTTTGGAAGCTAGAGTCGGTATAGCCTTCCAATTTCAGATCTCGTCCTCCATATACCATGAACATATTCTTAGTCCTTCGCAAGTACTTAAGAATGTCCTTCACGGCTTTCCAATGCATTTGACCAGGATTAGCCTGATATCTGCTCGTGACACTCAGAGCAAATGCTACATCCGATCTGGTAGATATCATCCCATACATGATACTACCTATAGCTGACGCATATGGTACATGTGTCATATTCTCTATCTCTGCATCAGTCTTGGGACACATAGACTTGGATAAAGAAACTCCATGACACATGGGTAGATGTCCTCTCTTGGACCCATCCATTGAAAACCGTTTCAATATGGTGTCGATGTAGGTTGATTGAGTGAGTCCTATCATTCTCTTAGATCTATCTCTATAGATCTGTATCCCAAGAATGTAGGATGCCTCACCCAAATCCTTCATCGAGAATCTACCTGATAACCATATCTTTGTTGACTGCAACATCCCTACATCATTCCCAATGAGTAGGATGTCATCAACATAAAGTACTAAGAATGTCACAGCATCCTTAACTACGTTCTTGTACACGCACGGTTCCTCCGGGTTCTTGATGAAACCAAAATCTTTTATTGTTTCATCAAATTTCTGGTTCCAACTTCTTGATGCTTGTTTTAGACCATAAATTGATCTCTGAAGCTTGCATACCTTATGCTCGCTTCCCATGGATGTGAACCCCTCCGGCTGCTTCATATAGATTTCTTCCTTAATGTCTCCATTAAGAAAAGCAGTCTTCACATCCATTTTCCATATCTCATAGTCATACCATGCAGCTATGGCAATAAGGATTCTTATGGACTTGAACATTGCAACTGGTGAAAAGGTTTCATCATAGTCAACTCCTTGTCTTTGAGTATAACCTTTCGCCACCAATCGTGCCTTGTAGGTCAATACCTTACCATCAGGCCCAAGCTTTCTCTTGTAGATCCATTTACACCCTATTTGAACAATTCCATCAGGAGGATCTACTAAAGACCAAACTTGGTTTGTATGCATTGAATCCAATTCAGACTGCATAGCTTCAAGCCATAAATTTGAATCCGCATCAGAAATTGCTTCCTTGAAGTTTCTTGGATCACATCCAATGTCGGGTTCATCTTGATCCCCTTCAAGAAGAAGACCATATCGAACAGGAGGTCTAGAAGTCCTCTCGGATCTTCTAGGTTCAGGCGTGTCCAGTAATGGTTCCTGAGGCGTAGGATCGTTATTTTGTATTTCGGGTTCTTCTCGAACTTCTTCGAGTTCCATCATCTCGCCTTTCTTATCCAATAAGAACTCCTTCTCCAAGAAGGTGGCATTCCTAGAAACAAACACCTTTGTTTCAGCAGGATAATAGAAATAATATCCGATTGAATTCTTCGGATACCCTACAAAATAACATAAGCTGGATCGACTATCCAACTTATTTCCCACTGTCTGCTTCACGTAAGCAGGACATCCCCAAATCCTTAAGTACGAATACTTAGGAGCTTTGCCATTCCATAACTCGTATGGTGTTTTGTCCACTGCTTTAGTGTGGACGTTGTTCAACAACAATACTGCCGTTTCAAGCGCATAGCCCCAAAACGAAGGTGGAAGCTCAGTGAAGCTCATCATGGATCGAACCATGTCCAACAAAGTTCGATTACGACACTCTGATACACCATTCAGCTGTGGTGTCATAGGAGGAGTCCACTGAGAGAGAATCCCATTCTCTTTCAGATAGTCCAAAAACTCGGTACTCAAGTATTCTCCACCTCGATCCGATCTAAGTGCTTTAATACTTTTACCTAGCTTGTTTTCTACTTCAGCCTTGAATTCTTTGAAATTTTCAAATGCTTCAGACTTATATTTCATTAAATATAAATACCCATACCTTGAATAATCATCAGTAAAGGTAATGAAGTAGGTGTGGCCATATTGAGTCCCAACTCTAAATGGACCACAAACATCTGTATGGATCAAATCCAACAGATTTTGACTACGCTCAGGTTTCCCCTTAAAAGGAGATTTAGTCATTTTTCCTTTTAGGCAGGATTCACAAGTAGGTAGAGAGTTAATATCAGACATATCAAACATGCCCTCTCCCACTAGCTTGTTCATCCTCCTTGAGGAAATATGACCTAGCCTAGCGTGCCAAAGGTTTGCCGGGTTTTGGCTATCGATTTTCCTTTTGTTTGTTGTCGCCGGTTTATCAACATAATTTATTGGAACGTCTTTTAGTTTTAAGTTGTATAGATCATTTTCAAGTTGTCCATTTCCAATCAAACATTCATTCTTGTAAATATTGCAAATCCCATTCACAAAATTGCAAGAATAACCATCTCTATCTAGCATAGAAACAGAAATAATGTTTTTAATTAAATCCGGAACAAATAAAACATCTCTTAAAAATAACTTAAAACCGTTCTGCAAAATTAAACAAACATCTCCAATGGCTGTAGCTTCAACTCTGGAACCATTCCCGAGCCTCAGCTGGGTCTCACCCATTCTAAGCCTGCGACTTCTTGTCATCACCTGCAAATCATTGCAAATGTGAGATCCACATCCGGTATCCAATACCCAAGAAGTAGTATTAAGTGAAATGTTTATTTCAATATAGAACATACCCTTTGCAGTTCCCAACTGCTCTAGATATTCCTTGCAGTTGCGCTTCCAATGACCGGGCTTCTTGCAGTAATGGCAAACATCCTTGGATTTTCCATTGTTTGAAGCCTTTGTCTTGTGCTTCTTCTCGGGTTCGACTTTCTTGGGTGGGGCAGAACGTTTCTTACCCTTCGTACTTGGCCCCTTCTTAGCAGAAGATGAGGAGCCCACCAAGAAAGATGGTTTATCCTTCTTTAGTGGGGATTCATATGTCACAAGCATATTGACCATCTCTTCAAGGGTGGCCTCTATCTTGTTCATATTAAAATTTACCACAAATCCGTCAAACGAAGAAGGAAGAGACAGAAGCAGTAAATCCACGTTGAGTTCATGCTCCAACACCAAATCAAGAGTTGCTAACTTCTGTATGAGCCAAATCACTCGTACCCCATGATCACGGACCGAAGTCCCTTCACGCATGCGACACGTCATTAGCTCCTTAACAGTAGCAAACCTTTCAGCCCTCGATTGAGCCCCAAAAATTTCCTTGAGTTGAGCGTGAATGTCAGCAGCATTCACGGTGTCCTCAAATTGCTTCTGGAGTTCATCAGACATCGAGGCTTGCATATAGCATTTGGTCTTGATGTCATGGTCCCACCATGCATCAAGTTTGGCCAATTCCTCCGGACTTACGTCAGCTGGTGCTTCCTTCGGAGGTGATTTCTCTAACACGTAGAGCATCTTCTCCGAAGTCAAGACAATCTTCAACTTCCGGAACCATTCCGTATAGTTTGCGCCAGTCAACTTGTTTTGTTCAAGGATCGAGAATAATGGATTACGCGAATTCATTGTATGAAATACTGAAAAGAAAAACAGACATATATCAATGATTGTTTAAGCAATTTACTAAGACATAAAATAGGAGAATTTAATTTTATGAATCTCACTCCCACTATTATAACGATTTCACTACCCTCTAGTGAAAACGGGAAACTTTTTCCTTAGTGAGAACATGGAGTCCAATTGACAAACTTATGGTTCCAAATAATATCAGCCAACCATAATTCTCAAAAGGTAGAGCCCAATTGCTTCCAAAGCAACCCCCATGTATTTACCTCATGTCCAATAAGGGCCCAATAATATGACGCCGTTTATAGTGACATGTCAAGATGACCCATCAATATTAAGTTGTGATGGACGGTCGCCATGTGGATCCCCCAATAATATGAGCCGATCCCATGGGAGTTCCACCCAACTTACAACATGTGTCGATCCAATGTACAGCTTTCCGACGGACGGGCCCCCCCAATAATATGAGCCGGACCGTATCCGCGGGTAGCATCACATACATTGACCGTTGATGGAAGGTAGGAACATTTAAACAAATTTAAATTTCCTTTATTTATCTTGATATCAATTTTAAATCATATTTAAAATGAGGGATTTTTAATTATGAAAATTTGTCTCATCATTTTTCAATTTATTGTATGCTTGCCGGATTCATACAATTATGTCTAAAACATGCATACAATCATAATATCATATATTATATATAGGATGATCGATTCCATTTCTAATTGACTCGTGGTTGCCAATCACGAGTCTTAGTCCAATCCTAGGTAATATGCAGTATGCAATGCAATCCTATTACATTAGCTTCCAATTTACATTTCTTCGTCTTTATTGTCTGCTGGGCCCACCATCTTCAAATCTTGATCTCCCACTAAATCTAATGTATTTACAATAAATAGCAATGACAAGTAGGGGATACATTTTAGGGGTGGGAACGGGCCATAAACCAAGCCCACTTTTATTACATATGACATTCATATTGGGCCATAAACCAGGCCCATTAATAAAACCAACAACAATAAAACAAATGTAAATTCCTAACATACACCTACAAAATTGGTCATGGCAATCGATCATCCTTATCCAATAACATTTAATTCAAAATTAATTTATTGGATATCATGCATATGGCAATTTAAATTTAAACAGGATAAAATCATATTTTACATATAAAATCATATTTTACCTTTTATTAAATAAAATCATATTTTATCTACAGAATCTAATTTTATAGATAAAATCATATTTTACTTAATATATACATAAGATCAAATCTTATCATCAATTGTACCAAAAATAATTGATTTCAAAATTCAATTTAAGGATAAAATATTAAAGTTTTCCAAAAATTCAAATTTATCCAAAAATCAATTTTAAAATTTTCGGACTCGAAAAATTCGATCCGATGCCTCGTGAACCAATCAAAAACAATTTTTGACCGGACCAAAAATAAAATTTTAACACATTAAAATTAATTCAAATAAAAAAATAATTTTTTTTTTCCCGCGGGCCGCCCGGGACACTCCCGGGCCGGCCCGCACCCGTGGGTGCGGGCCGGGGCAGCCCGGCTGCCCCTTTAGGGCAGCGACAATCGCTGCCCTGGCGGCGCCTGGCGCCGCCCCTGGGCGGCGCCGTGCGCTGCCCAGCGCAGCGCAGCGCAGAGCGCTGCCCTGGCGGCGCTGAGCGCCGCCCCTGGGCGGCGACGTGCGCCGCCCGGGGCAGCGACCGTCGCTGCCCCACCGGGCAGCGATCCAATCGCTGCCCGGGTTTTGCCCGAAAAAAAAATTATTTTTTTTTATTTAAAATATTTATTTTGTTTTAAAAACCAAGACTCAAAAATTTTTGTACAATCGATTAATTTAATCGTTTGATCTGAGCAACCTGGCTCTGATACCACTGTTGGAAAACTGGCGTTCAGATCAATCACGATTGATACCCGGTGCAGCGGAAGTTTAAAAATTTTAGTATGAAACAATTCCATAGTGTGGGTATCAACCATACGATTAAATTATTTGTGTGTGTAAAATTAAATAACTATTATTAAATTTTACCTTCAATCTCGAAGCGAGATTATTGGACACCACACAGATTTCTCTGCGCTTCTTGTATCTCCCTGGAACTGATGAACAAGCTTTCCTTCAATCAGGTCCACGAATGGAGGTTTAATCCCTCTGATAGATTGCACTAGAAAATCTATCAGAAGTTTTCTGCGAAGAGAATAACGAATTTGATTCGCTAATCCTGTCTGCAATTCAAAATCACAGACCGGAAAATCTCTGACAGAGAGAGGGAGGGGCGGCCGAATTTCTAGAGAGAGCTAGGGTTTTTTTTTTCGAAAACTGTCTCTCAAAATTATGACCAACTGTGTGTAATTTCTGTACTGCAATAACTTATTTATAATGCAGGCCACAAATTATGACCATAAGTTGAGGCCCGACAAGCAAAGCCCGCATGTTCAGAAATTAATATAAAATTCATCGTGACTCCGATTGATAAACCGATTTTACCAATGTGCACAGAAACCATTTCTGCACATTTTAAAGTCAAGATAAATTTTCCTGAATCCTAATTCAGTGGTTTCCAAAAATGTACATCCCTATGTCATTTTAGGAAATCCTACTCCCTTACTCTTATTTAAGAAGTCCAACTTCTTTATTCATTAAATTTAACTCTTTAAATTTAACTATCTCAACGGTGATTAAAACTCCATTACACTGTGTGACCCTCAATGGTTCAGGGATACAGCTAGCCGTGGGCTCACAACTCCTTGTGACTCAGAACAACACTTTCCGACTTGCCCAACGAATCATGGTAAAGCGCCTAACAACATCGCCCCATGATTCCCTAGGTATCACTGATAGTGCCTACAAGAACCAGTAGATTTTGGTTCGCGTACAGTACGGTCCCTTCATCCATATATCCCGATCGAATCAACAACCATTGGTATATCGAGAGTCGCTCAAGATTCGATAACTATGCAATACATCTTGAAGATCAAATTAGTGACATCGCATGTGCTACTAAGAAACCATTTCTTAAATCACATCAAGTACTCTGGCCAGAGATTCGTCACACTAATATCTCCTCAGATCGCATAGGATATCCACACTCGCAAGTATGTGGTGAATCCTTGACAACAATGCATCGACTCCTATATGTGTTGTAACTGTACCCAATCCCGACACCTGATGACCCCCATAGAGTCGGTAAACGAGTCAAAGCACAGTACTAGCATATAGAGTCTCCATGATATTTCAAGTAGTAAGGACTAATGGTGTACAACCAAAACCGCGGACTTAATCCACTCGATAAGTGATAACCACTTGGAAAGTCCGGATAGGGTAGTTCGATTATTCATCCTATGAATATCCATTTGCATGCTTCGAACATCTCCATGTTCCCTACCAATGAAACGTGGTACTCCGCATCGCAAATGCTAGTCTCAAACTCGAGCGATCCTTATCCTTATTATCGGACGGCTCAATCGACTAGGAACAGTTTAGAATATACAGTGACTATAAGATGTATTTCATGATAGACATCCCCATGTTCTACCACATCTTACATACACTATAGTATATTCAAGGTCTTTATCAAAACAACAATAGTATATCATAATATAACAATATGAAGAAAGATAAAGTCATTGCCATTAAAAAATGTAAATTATATTAAACAAAAGATTGTTTATACAAAGAGTCATCAAAGCCCATAGCCACAAGTTGGCTCACTGGGCACCCACTCTTTCAAGACGTAGTTCTTCATTGTTGATCTTGTGCTCTTCAAAGGGTTGCCGGACTATTCTTCGCACGCAAGGTGTTCGACGAATTGCACCTACCACTTTTACTCTCATCTCCCTACTATTCATGGGTCCCAAACGCACCCAACACCAAGGCGAATCCTCTTCTCAGGCTGCTGATCGGATTTATGCCGAGTTCGTCGGCCACTTTGTCAATTACGCCGCTCATGATCGGTACTTCGATGCCAAGGTAAGTCGTTCACCCATCCCTGAACGTGGTTTTGAAGAACACTTGGCTTATCCAGATATTGTCCATACTATTCATGAGCGTGGGTGGACGAAATTCTGCGAGGATCCTCCGCCAGCTGTAGTGCCGCTTGTCCGTGAATTCTTTGCAAATACAGCTGAACGAACAGATAGCAAGGCATTTGTTCGGGGGAAACTAATCTCTTTTCTGCCCCATGAGCTGAATGCTTTATTGGAAATACCGGAGGTGAACGACTCGATCTACCAAAGCTTGCAAAACGGCCCGCATTTGGATGAACTACTTGAAAAACTAGCGTACCCCGGTGCTACGTGGCTCAATCCAGCTTCTATTTTGAACTATAAGGAGCGGTTCTTGCGTGTGATTCCTGCAACATGGTATGCTTTTGTGATTCGGCGTCTTATGCCGATCTTGCATTCCAGCGACGTCAGTCTCGAACGCGCCATCATTCTTTATGCGCTGGAAATAGGAGCACCAATTAATGTAGGGCGGGTTCTTCATAGCGAGATCCAAAAGTCCATCCATAATGTCACCGTGGGTCTCTATTTCCCCATGATCATCTCCTGTTTATGCTTACGCACCGGCATTTCAGTTCGGAATGATGAAAAGTGGTTGTCACCACAGCGACCACTCGACTCCGCTTTTATCAAAGGAAAGAGGGCGCACCGTATCAAGCATTTTATGCAGGATGGTCACTTTCAACCACCACCGCAAGCCCAGCCAAGGCCACCTCATCCTCCTCGGCGATCTCAAGCTGATGCCATCCGCGAACTCACGGCTTTCGCCCAACATCAGAATGCATACAATACAGTGGCGGCGCATAATTCGTAGGCTTTGGATTCCTTGTTGCGCAATCTGACAATCCACCATGGTCTTGATCCAAATGCTATGCCAGCCGCTCTGCCGTATCCACCACCTTTCTCATTCCAATACGCCGCCTCTTTCCTTCCTCCGGAGGCTGAAGAGGAAGATGCCGCAGACCTGTGAACCAGGGGAGTCCTGTTTTATGTTTTTTGCATTTCATTCTGTTTCGTCGTTTGGTTGTGTTTTTCTTTTATTTTTGCATTGCGGACAATGTGTTGTTTAAGTGTGTGTGGGGGGGGGGGGGGGGTTGCATTACATGCATTTTGTTTCGTTGTTACTTTTTCTTGTGTTTTTTATGCATCATATTGTTGTTATTTTCGTTTGTGTTATTCAAATACATGAGTTGAGGATGAAATCATTAGCCTATGACGAGATAGTTGAAAAAAATGAATTTTGAAAAAAATTTAACTCTTGATTGGATATGAGAAACCGTAGGTTGTGTGTTGAATATTCTTAAGCACGCGTGTTTGACCAGTGAAGTGTAGCGATGTATTAGATATCGTGGATGTCTGTTGGACCATTGCACGACAATAGGTGTTTGTGGAACTTGATAGTGTTTGAATCTTGATGATTTCTTTGATATGGCATAAACGATCATGGGTGCACCTAGAAAAAAAAAAGAATAAATTTTACAACTCCATCCGGGCCTGAAAAGGATTGAAATCCTAATCCTAAAAGATCAAATTCAAGGCTAAGTATGCGGATAAAATGGGGTTGATGCTCCATCCGGGCTATAGACGAGGGGATTGAAATTCTAATCCTGTCTTAGTTGTAGCTAAGTATGCGGGTAATTATTGGGGCTATAGCAATACCGGGTGTAAAATCTGGAGGTGCGTAATTATTCTCAAGAAAGTTGTGTTATGTTGAAGGATTGTTGGGAGGATAGTCCTTGATGGTGTAGCTTACACTGAATTGTTATAGGTCGGCGAACAGTCTTGAAACTTTGTTCTTTTGAAGTTGCATGTAGCTGGGGTAACATGGCACACACACACGTTCGCATTCGACTGTAGATGTATCATTGATAATTGAGAGTTGCTATGAGCTTATTTTAGATGAAAATGGTTTTCTCTGAGGCTATGAATTATGTGATTCATCCTTGCGTACATGTTTGTTCTGTTTCATTTTGTTTTTGCATAACTTGCTTGAGGCCGAGCAAGGATTAAGTGTGGGGGTATTTGATAGTGGTGTTTTTGTTGCATTTGTTAGTATCATTTTTGTTGTTGTTTTGCATTAGTTGTATGTTTTAGTTTAGCATTTTGTTCGTATTGCATTTTCAGTGTTTGCATGATGGGATTCGTGTTTTTGTGGTCAGGTCGCCTATTTTGCGGACTAAGATGGAGCCGGAGGAACGAAAATGTGAAGCAAGGGAAAGGCCGGGCAATTTGTGGAAAACTTTTCTCGCTCGATCTGCAGGAGTATGCAGATCGAGCGAGCACTTTTATGTTGGAGGCAGTAGGAAGACAATTTTCTCTCGCTCGATCTGCAGGAGTTTGCGGATCGAGCGAGACCTTTTTTTACGCAAGGCAGTAGCGGTTGGAATTTTTCTCGCTCGATCCGCAGAATGTTGCGGATCGAGCGAGCGGGTTATTCCGAAAAAAAAAAAATATTTTTGGAAACTTTGTTAATTTAGTTCCTAGCCTTTATTAGACTATTATTCCGTTTTAGGAGGTTGATTATCAGACTTGGAGAGACACATTGGAGGCTAGGTTTTTTTTCTTCTAACATTCTTAATTCTAGTTTTCTTCTTTTTCTTTGAATTTGGTGAATTTTGCTATGAATCGTTGTAGCTAAACTCTTTTAATTGGTTGAGGGAGACGAACCCTTGGTATATTTCATTTATGAGATTTGATTTGTAGTGTTTTAATCTTTATTAAGTATCAATATTGATCTGTTTTATTTTATGTTTGTATGCGAGATTTTAGGATTGACTATCTTAGGATTTTGTATTGCAAGCGATAGATAAATTAGAATTCAAATTCGTAATTGTTTGAAACCTCTAATTTGCGAAGCAACTACGTGTGATAATTTTTGCTGTTGAATTTATTATCTCGTAGGGTCAATTATTGAATAGACTAAATATAACCGCTGGTGTTGTGTTGTCTAGTTTCGTTAGTTTTACTAGTTTGAATGCTACCATGGATTTAAATCTAGATTGTTGTTATCGGGTTGGTCCATTGGTAAGGTTTAATTAAGAATGCTGTTTTTTAATTAACTAATATTACGGTGAAACAGGAATTAAATTTTCAATGACGAATATTTAATAAGATTAATTATTTTAGAGAATCGATGATTGAATGAATGATATCAAGGGTGTAGTCGACCTATACCAAGTCTCATCTCTTATTGAATTTCTCCAGTCTTTTATTTAAATTTTGCATGCTAGTGAATTTTGAATGCTTAAAGTTTTTAGTAGTTAATCCAAACTCCAAAACCCCCTTTTATTTTAAAGAACACAAATAAATTTCACTTTCCTCGTTGGAACGATCCCTACTCACGCTACTACATTTTCAGTGATTATTTGATTGAGTCGGGTAATTTGGGCATACGCGATAAGCGCTACCATATATGCTAGAACATGTTTATACAATCAAGTCTTAATTCTAACAACATCAAAAAATTCAAACATGGTAGAACTTCATAAAACTTACGTCAAAACGTAGCACTCGGAGCTGTGATCGCGAATATACGATCAATCGGAAATTTTATCGGGCAGATCGATTTTTATCGGGACTTGAAAGAGCAAAATTGGCTTGGAACCCTTTCTGCCCTCTTATCTCGTTCTTGGCTGGGAATCTGATCCCTTTTCACGTTTTTAATGACCAAGTTGCAAGGGAATTGCATTTTGGTCCCTGAACTTTGGCCTAATTGCAATTCAGTCCCCGGACAAGCTATTTAATTTAATTTCAATCCTAAATAATTTAAGAATAATAGAATTTCATTCTAAACTCTAAATATTCTCAAATTAAATATTCTCGAATTAAAATTAAATCATTTTGGACCTTATCGCATTTTAGTCCTTGAACTACTCAATATTTGCAAATGGGTCCTTGCTCGGATTTCATCCTCAAATTCAATCCTTGATATTTATAATCTTGGAATTCACATCTTAAATTCCATAAATATTAATACAAATATTTTTAATCTTTTTAATTTAAGAATTTCGGATATTAAAATCTTAAAATCCGAAAAATCCTCAAATTAAATATTTCTGACCCGAAATTGAAATCTCTAATTTCCATACATTCTTAAATTCATATTTTCTCTCTTATTCGGAATTTAAATCTTAAATCCCGTAATTAAAAATTTAATATTTTCGGGCCTTACAAACAGGATAGGGTAAAACCCTACTAACAGACATCTCAAAAGAGACAACTCAAGATGCAAATGTATGCAACATAAAATCATGTCATATAAATCATGCAGTCACATAATACATGCATACTCAGTCAGGATATCTCGAACAGTACTTTCGTACATAATACCAAAGTCTGAACTAAGATGGAAGAAGACAACCCCTAGCTGTCTTAGGTCCAAGCGCCGACCCAACCTGGTCTCAAGACTGGCCTGACCTGGCCTCTCCCTTCAAGCCCGACCTGAACTGCACCTGGTTAAGTCCAACCTGAGCTGCACTTGGTCAAGCCCGACCTGAGCTGCACCTGGTCAAGCCCCGAGCTACTCCTTCCCGAACTCCCGAGCTACTCCTTCCTGAACTCCTGAGCTACTCCTTGGTCCGAGTAGAACTAAGAAGTGAGATGAAATGGTGTAAAAATGACCGAACCCTCGACTCCTATTTATAGAGGATGAGTCGGGACAGGTGTCAACCGACTGCATGACACCTGGCAGGACACTAATCATGCCTTAGCTCCAGCCACGTGTTCCTTCTCGACCTGAATACCATGTGCTCTTCCATGACCGAACACTACCTTGGCCTTGCACAACACTTTCTTGAGCACCCTAAGCCCCGACCCGAGCCACTCATGTCCGAACCCTATCTTGGTTTTCATCATGACCGACCCGAGCCCCAAAGGAAAGACCCGAGCTCAAACCAAGCTCCATAGCCAAGCCAAACACATACACATGACCGAGCCCTAGCTCCATGCCCGAGCCCTTGTTGATCAACCATGACCGACCCGAGCTACTCTTGACCGATCCGAGCCCATGGTCAAATCCATCAACCATTGCTCATTCTCATGCCATGTGTTCTTGATCTTGACTTGTTAATAAAATATTTATTAGATCTAAACATAATTAACCATTAATCTTGTAAATTGGAACTGGGTTACTACAATTTTAGTCGTTTTGGTAGCGCTTATCGCGTACGCCCAAAGTACCCGACTCAATCAGATAAACAAATAATGCAGTAGCGTGAGTAGGGATTGTTCCCACGAGGATAGGTAAATATAAAAGTGTTCTTTAAAATAAAAAGGGGGTTTTGGTTTGAGATTAACCACTAAAAATTCAAACTAATTTATAATAAATTTCTATAACTATCATGAAAGATTAAAAATTAACTGAGGAAATCAATAAGAAATAATACTTGGTATCGGTCGACTACACCCTTGATATTATTCATTCAATCATTGATCATCTAAAAATAATTAATCTTATCAAATATTCACCATTGAAAATTTAATTCCTGTTTCACCTTAATTTTAGTTAACTAGACAACAACAGTCTAAGTTAACCCTTACCCCATAAACTAACCCAATACTAGCGATCAAATTTAAATCCACGGTAGCATTCAAACTTGTAAAACTGATAAAGCTAGACAACCCATACACAAGCGGATGAATTTAGCCTAGTCAATTATTATTCCTACGATTTAACAAATTCAACAGCAGAAAATAATAATCATAGTTGCTTCGTAAATCAGAGGTTTCAAACAATTACGGATTTGAATTCTAATTTAGCATTCGATTGTATAATGAAATCCTAAGATGACCAATCTAAAAATCTCATACACAAGCATATCAATCAATTCAGAATAATTCTTGATACTCGATAAAAATCAAACATTGAAAATCAAAATCTCATGAATAAGTAAAATCAAGGGTTTTGTCTTCATCAACCAAGTACTAAAGTTTAGCCAACAATACTCATGAATTTTCTACAAAAAATCATGAGAGAAAATAAAAATAAGAAAATATAGATGAAAACCTAGCCGTCCACAGAGAGTTCTTCCCGTTCTAAGCGTGTAGAATCATCTGGAAAAATCCCTAAAACTGACTTAAAAATCAAATAAAAGTCTAGAGCCTTAATTAAAAGAGTTTCCAAAATTACAATTTTTTTCCGCAACAGACTCGCGCGCTCAATCCGGGAAAATGCTAGGATCGAGCGCGCACAAAATAGCAAACTTTTGCCCCAAAAATTCCTTCAGCTCGCTCGATCCGGGACTTCCACCCGATCGAGCGCGCGACCTTGAGCATCCTACTGCCTTCAGAATTCCTTGGCCGCGCTCGATCCTACAACTTTCCCGGATCGAGCGCGCTACTTTTTGATGAAAATTTTGACTTCTCCTATTTCCTTCGTGGCATGGACGCGTTCCAATTTCTTTAACCAACAAAATATCAATTCCTACACAATAAACCAATAAAACATTAGGAAGCTAAATGCACGACATAAAATAAAACTAGACTAAAACTTAAATAATGACACAAAATGCATGCAAAACACTAATCAAAACGACACTAAAAATGCAAACAAAACACTACTATCAAATACCCCCACACTTAAACCTTGATCGCCCTCGAGCAAGTTATGCAAAAACAAAATGAAACAGAACAAAAACATAAGCAGGGATGAATCACGCAAATCATAGCCTTAGAGAAAACCATTTTCACCTAAAAAATAAGCTCATAGCAACTCTCAATTATCAATGATACACCTTCAGTCGAATGCAAATGTGTGTGTGCCATGTTACCCCAGTTACATGCAACTTCAAAAGACAGTTTCAAGACTGTTCGCTGACCTATAACAATTCAGTGCAAGCTACACCATCAAGAACTCTCCTCCCAACAATCCTTCAACACAACACAACTTTCTTGAGTATAAATACGCACCTCCGGATTTTGCACCCGGTATTGCTTTAGCCCCAATAATTACCCGCTAACTTAGCTACAACTAAGATAGGATTAGAATTTGAATCCCCTCGTCTATAGTCCGGATGGAGCATCAACCCCATTTTATCCGCATATTTAGCCTTGAATTTGATTTTTTTAGGATTAGGATTTCAATCCTTTTCAGGCCCGGATGGAGTTGTAAAATTTATTTATTTTTTTCTAGGTGCGCCCAAGATCATTTATGTTATATCAAAGAAATCATCAAGATTCAAACACTATCAAGTTTCACAAACACCTATTGTCGTGCAATGGTCCAACAGACATCCACGATATCTAATACATCGCTACACTTCACTGGTTAAACATGCGTGCTTAAGAATATTCAACAAACAACCTACGGTTTCTCATATCCAATGAAGAGTTAAATTTTTTCAAAAATCCATTTTCAACTATCTCATCATAGGCTAACAATTTCATCCTCAACTCATGCACGCAAAACACTCATGAAACAATTTACAAACTATATGCAAGTACGCAACAAACACAATGCAAAACAAACAACAAAACACTGAATGAACCCCTTCACACTTAAACGAAGCATTGCCCTCAATGCTCGAGAACTAAACTAAACAACTAACAACACAAAAGAAAATGAATGCAATGCAAAGAAATGAAAAGATAAAAAGAAAAATCCCCAGGTTTATGGATTGGCGTCCTCCCCGTCCTCATCATGCTCTGGCGGTGGCACTGGGTCGACCCATGGAAACTCAAAAGGTGGCGGGAAAGGAACAGCTGGTGGGAGCATGGTGGGATCAATCCCAAGTCTCTCGGAGATGCCACGAGTAATGTAATCTATCACCTGAAAATTTGCAGCTGTGGCCACATTGAACATGTTCTGGATATCCCTCTTGAAGAGTGACTGCAGTCGGGCGGCGTGGAGGTGGAATAGGACGCACCGGTTGGTGCATCGCCACAAATTGGTCATCCACCAGAAATAGGCTCCGCCTATAAGCTATTTTGGCATCAATAGCTACTTGGTCAATGGGTCGCATCGGCTGCAACCATTCCTCGTCTGCTCTAGCTTGCACACCAGCGCGCAGGCATAACTGTGTAATGATCATGGGAAAGAAAAGACCGGATGTCTTAGAAGTGATTGACTGCCGTATCTGATCATGAATAACTCGACCCACATTGACCGAGAGTTCGACATCAAGAGCGTATAGCAGCACAGCACGCTCAACATGAACTTCACTCTTGTGTGAGATTGGAATTAGGCGGTGGCAGAGGAATGTGTACCAGGTGGCCGGATTCACAAAAAGATATTTCTCTTTGAAGCACTTGTAAGTAACCGGATCCAACCAAGCAGCCCCGATAAAGCACAGCTGAGTAAGGATCTCGTGAACATCCGGGTAAAGGGCAACACTTTGGAAAATGCGGTCATCGACATCTGATGTCTCTAGCATGGCGTTCAACTCAAAAGCTGCGTAGGAAATCAAAGTGCCCCGGACAAAGGCCTTGCCATTCGTCCACTCCGTAGCATTAGCATAGAATTCCCTAACAAGAGGGACAATGGCTGGAGCGGGTTGCTTACAGAACGTTCCCCACCCATGTGCCAAGACTTGAGCCGCTACTTCGTTTACAGTCACATCGAGATCAAAACCCCTCTCAGTAATAGGGGAGCGATGGTTCTTAGCGTGGTCGTAGCGATCCCGAGCCGCTTGATTGACAAAACGGCCGGCAAGGTTGAAGGATGCGGTTGTAGCTCGTGTGCCTTGGCGAGAAGATTCGCCTCTCTCAGTAGTACGCTTTGGACCCATGACCACTCAAAAATTCGCAAGAATTGGTGGATGAGGCAATTCGTCGAACACCCTATGGGCACCAACAATTCCGGCTTTTCTAGCAAAATATGGTCTTGGAGTAGTAGAGTGGAGAACAAAAATGAAGATTCCAAGCGATCCTGTAATAGATAGATAACCAATTGTGAAAAATTTGGAAATTTCGAAAATTTGGAGAAAATTGGTTCTAAGGGCCGAGGGGAATTTGAAAGGGGGAGTGGGGGAAAAAAGGGAGAAAAAGCTCAGAAATAAGCGCTCGATCCTATAACTTTCCCGGATCGAGCGCGCCTATTAAAATGTGAGGGCAGTGAGTTTAGAAATTCCACGCGCTCGATCCTACAACTTTCCCGGATCGAGCGCACCTGTTAAAATGTGCGGGCAGTGGACTTACGATTTTGGTGCGCTCGATCCTAAAAAAAGTCAGGATCGAGCGCGCCTGCTACTTCAGAAGTTAAATTTTTTAATTTTCCAAAAATTTTCCGAAACCAAAAGTAAAAACAAAAATTCAACAAAAAAAAAAAAATTAGAACGAAGCAAAAAAAAAAAAAAAAAACTAATTGCTGGGTTGCCTCCCAGTCAGCGCCTTTGTTTACGGTCGTTGGCTCGACTGAATGTTGCAGTTCCTCAGCGTGGTTTAAATCTGGTTCCTTTGTCCACCTTTACCAACTTCATAATTTTTCCAGTCAATGTTCCATGCTTTTTATGCTTCGACTTCTTGGCGATTCTTTTCGCTCGGTCAGGAGGATGTTTTGTCGTAGTCTTTGGTGGCTGCATATCAGAGATAAAATTTTCAGCAGTAGAAATTTCAGCAGGCATTGCAAGTATATTAACAACACTTTCACAAACAGGATTTTTCAGGGCTTCAAAAATATTAAATTTGGTAATTTTCCCATCGAATTCCATAGTGAGAGTACCGTTATCAAAATCTATTACAGACTTAGAAGTTTTCAAGAATGGTCTTCCTAATAAAATAGGGCTATTCACTTCATTGTTTTTCATGTCAAGAATATAAAAATCAGCCGGGAAGACCAATTCGCCAACTTGCACTAGGACATCTTCTAATAAACCCTGTGGAAAAATAGTAGATCGATCAGCCATTTGGATAACAATATCAGTTTCATTCAAATGCCCAAGATTTAAGGAAGCATAAACAGAGTATGGCATCACATTAATCGATGCTCCTAAATCTAGCATGGCTGTATCAAGCTGAATATCTCCTATTTTACATGGAATCGAGAACATACCTGGGTCCTTGCATTTTGCAGGTACCTTTCTTTGAATAACAGCAGAGACCTGTTCTCCCAATTCAACTTTCTTACAACCCTTCAATTTTTGTTCTCTTTTCGCAGTACATAATTCTTTCAAAAATTTAGCATAGCGAGGTACTTGCTTAATAGCATCTAACAGTGGAATGTTTACCTCGCATCTACGAAAAGTTTCATAGAGCTCCTTAATCCCCTCATTTTTCCTAGAATCCTTCAAAGCTAAGGGAAAAGGGGCTACAGGTTTATACTCAGAAAAAGGAGGAAACTTACCTTGCGGTGCTTCTTTAGGGATGGGCTCACTGTCCTCCACCTTAGATTCTTCATCCCCTTCAGTCTCTACCGGTTCTTTGACCAATCCATTTTGAATCTGCAGCTCTTTTTCACTCCTCAAAGTAATAGCACTCACGTTCTCCCTCGGATTCACCACTGTTTGTGAAGGCAAAGGGCTGGAATTTTGTGCTTCCAACTTGCTGATTGCTGCAGCGAGCTGCCCCATTTGGGTATTTAAGTTTTGGATGCTCGTCCGGGTGTCCTGTTGAAAAGCCAAAGTATTAGTGGCAAGATTCTGAACTATGTTTTCAAGAGACTCACCTGGCGTAGGAATCTGAGGGCGCTGTGGTGGAGGGTACGGTTGCTTATAAGATTGATTGTGCTGTGGTGCTTAAGGTCCAGGCTGATTCGCTTGTGGATTGCCATATCTGAGGTTTGGATGATCCTTCCAACCTGGATTGTATGTGTTAGAGTAAGGATCATACCTCTGCTGAGGTGGCCCTGGAAATCCTCCAGCTGCATTGACTTGTTCTGCATATCCCTCCTGAAGAGTGGGACACATGTCAGTTGCATGTCCCACTTGAGTACAAATTCCACATACCTTAGCAATTTGTCCATTCCCTACAGCCATATGACGCACAAAAGACGTCAGTTCGCTCAGTTGTTGTTCAAGGGAAGAAACGTTTACCTTGTTACTTTTTCTGGGCGCAGGATCACTTCTAGTGGTGCCAAATTGCTGAGAATTGGCAGCCACATTCTCTATTAGATTTCTTGCTTGCACTGGAGTTTTATCCACGAAACCCCACCACTGGCCACATCCAGCATATTCCTGTCATGAGACAACAACCCTTCATAACAGTATTGAATTAGTAAATTTTCACTTATCTGGCGCTGCGGACAGCTAGCGCAAAGTTTCTTGAAGCGCTCCCAATACTCGTGCAGTGACTCTCCCATCTGCTATTTGCACCCATAAATTTCTTTCCGGATGTTTGCTGCTCTAGAAGCTGGAAAGTACTTCTCTAAAAATATCCTCTTCATCTCAGTCCAGGTGGTGATGGATCCAGAAGGTTGGTAGTACAGCCAATCCTTAGCAAAACTCTTTAAAGAGAAAGGAAAGGCTCTGAGCTGAATCTGTTCCTCAGTAACTCCATGCAGTTTCATGCTTGAACACACCATGTGGAATTCCATCAGATGCTTGTGCGGATCCTCACCTGCAAGACCATGAAAAGCAGGCAGTAAGTGTATCAGTCCAGATTTCAATTCAAAATTAGAATTATTTTCTAGAGTGGGGAAAGTAATGCATAAGGGCTGTTGGTTAGGATCAGGAGTGCCCAATTGTCTCAAACTCAGATTTGCGTTAGCAGCCATCTCTTCTTCAGGGAATGCAACTCGAGCAGCTTCCTCTTGTTGTTTCCTACGAAGTTCTCTCCTCCGTGTATGCAAGGTCCTTTCTATTTCCGAGTCGTAGAGAAAATCTTCTTCAGCAAAATCACCTGGAAGCATGAACAAACCCGAGAAACACTGGGGAAAGAATAGAATAAAATAATAAAAATAAATAAAAGAAAAATAAGAACACAAAAAAATTAAACACCGTTTCCCCGGCAACGGCGCCAAAATTTGGTAGCACTTATCGCGTATGCCCAAATTACCCGACTCAATCAGATAAACAAATAATGCAGTAGCGTGAGTATGGATCGTTCCCATGAGGAAAGGTAAATTTAAAAGTGTTCTTTAAAATAAAAAAGGGGTTTTGGTTTGAGATTAACCACTAAAAATTCAAACTAATTTATAATAAATTTCTATAACTATCATGCAAGATTAAAAATTAACTGAGGAAATCAATAAGAAATAAGACTTGGTATCGGTCGACTACACCCTTGATATTATTCATTCAATCATTGATCATCTAAAAATAATTAATCTTATCAAATATTCACCATTGGAAATTTAATTCCTGTTTCACCTTAATTTTAGTTAACTAGACAACAACAGTCTAAGTTAACCCTTACCCCATAAACTAACCCAATACCAGTGATCAGATTTAAATCCATGGTAGCATTCAAACTAGTAAAACTGATAAAGCTAGACAACTCATACACAAGCGGATGAATTTAGCCTAGTCAATTATTATTCCTACGATTTAACAAATTCAACAGCAGAAAATATTAATCATAGTTTATTCGCAAATCAGAGGTTTCAAACAATTACGGATTTGAATTCTAATTTATCATTCGATTGTATAATGAAATCCTAAGATGGCCAATCTAAAAATCTCATATACAAGTATATCAATCAATTCAGAATAATTCTTGATACTCGATAAAAATCAAACATTGAAAATCAAAATCTCATGAATAAGTAAAATCAAGGGTTTTGTCTTCCTCAACCAAGTACTAAAGTTTAGCCAACAATACTCATGAATTTTCTACAAAAAATCATGAGAGAAAATAAAAATAAGAAAATATAGATGAAAACCTAGCCGTCCACAGAGAGTTCTTCCCGTTCTAAGCGTGTAGAATCGTCTGGAAAAATCCCTAAAAATGACTTAAAAATCAAATAAAAGTCTAGAGCCTTAATTAAAAGAGTTTTCAAAATTACAATTTTTTTCCGCAACAGACTCGCGCGCTCGATCCGGGAAAATGCTAGGATCGAGCGCGCACAAAATAGCAAACTTCTGCCTCGAAAATTCCTTCAGCTCGCTCGATCCGGGACTTCCACCCGATCGAGCGCGCGACCTTGAGCATCCTACTGCCTTCAGACTTCCTTGGCCGCGCTCGATCCTACAACTTTCCCGGATCGAGCGCGCTACTTGTTGATGAAAATTTTGACTTCTCCTATTTCCTTCGACGCATGGACGCGTTCCAATTTCTTTAACCAACAAAATATCAATTCCTACACAATAAACCAATAAAACATTAGGAAGCTAAATGCACGACAGAAAATAAAACTAGACTAAAACATAAATAATGACACAAAATGCATGCAAAACACTAATCAAAACGACACTAAAAATGCAAACAAAACACTACTATCACGTTTCCTATATTGTTAAATTCTAATTTTTGTTCTTTCTTTGTTTTCTTTGGGTAATTTTAATGACTTGCCTGTTATAATGCTGATGTGATATTAATGTTGATCGCTCTGATGCATCTAGTAACATATTAGTTCCTTTGAGTTTTGATGAAAAATGATTAAAATGGTCAAAATCAAAATATACGGGATTAAACTTAACGTAGAAGACAAACACTCATATGAGACTGTCTCACATTTGTAAGACGGGTCGACCCAATAAAAAAAATACAAATCCCTAATTCTTTTCAATCAGATCCTAATTAATCCCCAATTCTAAAGAAGATGCTCCTCTTCACTTCAGTCCATCTCGCTTAGCCGCCCAAACTGAAAGAGTTGATGCCCCGCTAGCCAAGTTGTGGCTAAGGGCTTTGATAGTCTCTTATTGTAAACAATTTTTTTTTAATATAATTTATATTCATTAATGGCATTTTTTTTATCTTTCTTCATAATTTTATATTGTGATATACTATTGTTGTTTTGATAAAGACCTTGAATATACTATAGTTTAAGTAAGATGAGATAGTGAATAAAGAGAGATCACTATCATGAAACACATCTTATAGTCACTGTATATTCTAAAAAGTTCCTAGTCAATTGATCTGTCCGCAAATAAGGAGAAGGATCGCTCGAGATCGAGACTAGCATTTGCGATGCCAGGTACCACGTTTCATTGGTATGGAACATAGAGATGTTCAAAGCATGCAAATGAATATTCATATGATGAATGATCGAACTACCCTATTCGGACTTTCCAAGTGGTTATTATTAATTGAGTGGATAAGTCCGCGGTTTTGGTTTTACACCATTAGTCCTTATTACTTGAAACATCATGGAGACTCTGTATGCTAGTATTGTACTTTGACTCGTTTACCGACTCTATTGGTGTCATCAGGTGTCGGGATTGGGTACGGTTACGACACATATAGGAGTCGATGCTTTGTTGTCAAGGATTCACCACACGCTTGCGAGTGTGGATATCCTATGCGATCTGAGGAGATATTAGTGTGACAAATCTCTGGCCAGAGTACTCGATGTGATGTAGGTTACTTGGTTTCCTAGTAGCACATGCGATGTCACTATTTGATCTTCAAGATGCATTGCATAGTTTTCGAATCTCGAACGACTCTCGATGTACCAATGGTTGTTGATTCGATCGGGATATTTGGATGAAGGGACCGTACTGTACGCTAACCAAAACCTACTGGTTCTTGCAGGCACTATCAGTGATACCTAGGGAATCATGGGGTGATGTTGCTAGGCGCTCTTACCATGATTCGATGGGTAATTCAGAAATTGTTGTTCCGAGTCACAAGGAGTTGTGAGCCCACGGCTAGCTGTATCCCTGAACCATTGAGGGTCACACAAGTAATAGAATACTAATCCCCGTTGAGATAGTTAAATTTAAAGAGTTAAATTTAATGAAAAAAAAGTTGGACTTCTTAACTAAAGGGAGTGGAATTTCCTAAAATGACATAGGGATGTGCATTTTTGGAAATCACTGAATTCGAATTTAGAAAAATTATATTGACTTTAAAGGTGCAGAAATGGTTTCTGTGCACATTGGTGAAATCAGTTTATCAATCGGAGTCATGATGAATTTTATATTAATTTCTATAATAACAGTCTTGGCTTGTTGGGCTTAAGTTATGGATTATGGGCCCTAAGGAGTTAGTGTCCTAATAGAGATATAACTTAATCAAGTCTAGAAATTATATATATATATAAGTGTAATTTTCGAAAATATCATTCATTCCAACCTTGAGTTTTCGAAAATCACACAAAATTAAAAGAGGATTTTTTTGAAAATCCTCTCTCCCTTTTTGAGAAAATTCAGTCTGTGATTTTTTTGAAAAATTACATTCTGAATTGACAGATCAAATCTGTTTAATCTATACGATAAACATCTGATTGATTTCTAGTGCAATTAATCAGAGGGTTTCAGTTTTCTGTTCGTGGACCTAATTCCGAAGATTGATCAAGTAGTCATCAGTTCCTGGGATTTACAACAAGAGCAGATTTTATCTGTTGGAGTCCATAATCAAGCCATAGCTTGAAGAGGTAAAATATTTAATTGTGATTATTATTTTACTTGCATAATTTAATCGTTAGGATTTGATACCCATGATATGAAATCGTTCCATATAAATTTTTTTTAAACTTTCGCTGCACCGAGTATCAGATCTATGATCTGAAAATGTGTTCCAACAGTGGTATCAGAGCCAGGTTGTTTCTTAGATCAAACGATTAAAATTAATCGATTGTACAAAATTTTTAGCCTCGATTTTTGAAACAAAACGAAAAATTTTAAATTAAAAATTTTAAGGAAACAAGGGCGTCCGGGGCAGCGACAGGGCAGTGATCGATAGTCGCTACCCTGGGCAGCGACGAGCTGCCCATACTCCACGTGGGCAGCCCTGTCCCACGTGGAGGTGGGGCTGCCCGGGAACGTCCCGGGCAGCCTGGAAAATTAAAATTCGATTTTTTTTAGAATTTTTAATTTTCAAAATTTTAGTTTTTGGTCCGATCAAAAATTGTTTTTGATTGGTCCGCGAGGCATCGGGTCAAATTGTTTGAGTCCGAAATTTTTAAAATTGATTTTTGGATAAATTTGAATTTTTGGAAAATTTATAAATTTTATCCGTTAAATTAGATTTTATAAAACTTATTATTTTGGTACAATTGATGATAAGATATGATAAAATTTGGTTTTATCTTTTTAATTATGATGTCATTGCATGTTATCCAATTATTTAATTATTGAATTAATTATTGGATAAAAGGATGATCGATCGCCATGACCAAGTTTGTAGGTGTATGTTAGGTCGTTTACATTTGGTTTTATTGTTGTTGGGTTTTATTAATGGGCTTGGTTTATGGCCCAATTTGAATTGTCATTTGTAATAAAAAATGGGCCTGGTTTATGGCCCGTTCCCACCCTTAAATATGTATCCTCTACTTGTCACCGAAATTTATTGTAAATTTATTAGACTTAGTGGGAGATAAAGATTTGAAGACAAAGGTGGGCCCAGCAGACAATAAAGACCGAAAAAATGTAAATTGGAAGCACAATGTAATAGGATTGCATTGCATACTTGCATATCACCTAGGATTGGACTTAGACTCGTGATTGGCAACAATAAGTCGATTAGTTTTGGGGTTGATCATCCTAAATATAATATATGATATTATTGTTGTGTGCATGTTTAGACTAAATTGCATGAATCCCGCAAGCATACAAATATGATATGATGAGACAATTTTTCAAAATTAAAAATCCCTTATTTTAAATATGATTTAAAATTGATATCAAGATAAACAAAAGGGAATTTAAATATTGTTTAAATATTCCTATCTTCCATCAACGATCAATGTATGAGATGCTACCCGCGGGCACGGTCCTGCTCATATTATTGTGGGGGCCCGTTCGTCGGAAAGCTGTACATTGGATCGACACATGTTGTAAGTTAGGTGGAACTCCATGGGATTGGCTCATATTATTGGGGATCCACATGGCGACCGTCCATCACAACTTAATATTGATGGGTCATCTTGACATGTCACAATAAACGGCGTCATATCATTGGGCCCTTATTGGACATGAGGTAAAAACATGGGGGTTGCTTTGGAAGTAATTGGGCTCTATCTTTTAAAAATTATGGTTGGCTGATATTATTTGGGACTATGATTTGTCAATTGGACTCCATGTTTCCACTAAGGAAACCAGTTTCTCGTTTTCACTAGAGGGTAATGAAATCGTTATAATAGTGGGAGTGAAATTCATAAAATTAAATATCGCCATATTTTATGTCTTAGTAAATTAATTAAGAAATCACTGATTATTGTCTGTTTCTTTTCAGTATTTCATTACAATAAATTCGCGCAATCCACTATTCTCAATC
Organism: Henckelia pumila; assembly: GCF_033568475.1. Taxonomy (NCBI): domain Eukaryota; kingdom Viridiplantae; phylum Streptophyta; class Magnoliopsida; order Lamiales; family Gesneriaceae; genus Henckelia; species Henckelia pumila. Next base: position 73,952,466 of record NC_133121.1, read on the forward strand.
CTCAAACAAAACAAACTGACTGGCGCAAACTATACAGAATGGTTCCGTAAGTTAAGGATTGTTCTTAGTTCGGAAAGGGTTTTCTATGAGTTAGAAAAGCCTCCTCCGAAAGAAGCCCTGGCTGATGTGAGTCCGGAAGAATTGGCCAAACTTGACAAATGGTGGGACCATGATATCAAGGCTAAATGTTATGTAGTAACCCGCATTTCTGATTAGTGATTAAATGAGTAATTAATCACGTGATCATGTTTAGATTAAGTAAAACATGATTAAGTAAGTTCATGTTGGGATAAAGGACTTTAGAAATGGATTCAGAGCACTCGAATTAGTTGAATTGGTTCAGCAGGATCGGACGGTCCGAAGAGGAAGTTCGGACGATCCGAAGTGGATCGGAAGCTCCGTGCCAGGATAGGAGGCTCCGATCGAGTTTGGACGCTCCGTCGACAAGATCGGAAGCTCCGATCTGGATCAGGGCACACGTCATCGCTAACATCAGCAAGGTGACATCATGACTGACGTAATATTGAGCGATCGGACGCTCCAAAGGTGCGATCGGAGGTTCTGATCGAGTTTGGACGGTCCGAACCGGGTTCGGAGGCTCCGAACGTTGCCTATAAATAGAGGGTCCAAAAATTCATTTTCTCGCACCAATTTCCTCTCTTCTCTCTCGATTCCTAAGCCTTCTAACTCAGATCTTGGGAGATCTAGGCGTCCTATGGGGAATCCGAAAGTGGCTTAGTGATCTAGACGTCGTCGCGGAGCTTTGGCCTAGTTTTGAGGCTATCGTCAGCAAAGGGCTAACGACGGACGCAGGTATAGCTTTGGCATCCTAAAAATATTTAGGAGTATGCAATAGCTTAATTAAGGCTTTTAGAGCTTAATTGTTAATGCATGGATATTTTCATCGTAGTAGCAGTAGATTGGACTAGTAGGCTTGGAGTCTAGGTCAGTGGAGCTAGGTTTGACCAGCAGTGTTAGAGGTACGTAAGTACTGACCGAGATAGCCGGCATGATATATTTGCTTATATGTTACATGAGTATGTGATATATGTTTTATCATGTTTTACCGTTTTAGCACATACATGATTTTACGTGTGACTGCATCCGGAGAGATGTGAGTCATTGACAGTCTCCTTAGGGAACAATGATCTTATTTTGGACTCGAGTCAGGTATGACAGTTTCCTTATGGGACTTGTATCCTGTTTTGGATTAGGGTCAGGATGGGGTTGGCTCAGCCCTGATATGGAGTATATGAGTACCCCACGGAGTAGCTCTCTAGCCGGTACTGTATATTCCTGGCGCCATGAGCAAGTGTTTTCACTTGAGTTTTAAATCATCTGTGTGCACATATTTGTATTTATATCATTGTTTTATATTGAGCGTTCTAGCTCACCCCCATGTGTTTGGGTATTGTGTACCTTGCGGCGGGGCAGGTTTGAGGCTGGACGGTCCAAGTGGCTCTCAGCAGGATTGAGCTTGGGGAGTGCGAGGTTGTAGAGGGTATGGATTTATTTACCCTGAACATTCGATTTGGTTGTATATGTAAGAGTGGGTGCCCAGTGAGCCAACTGTGTGGCTATGGGCTTTGTTGACTCTTTGTATAAACAATCTTTTGTTTAATATTATTTACACTTTTATGGCAATGACTTTATATTACTTCATATTGTTATATTGTGATATACTATTGTTGTTTTGATAAAGACCTTGAATATACTATAGTGTATGTAAGATGTGGTAGAACATGGAGATGTCTATCATGAAATACATCTTATAGTCACTGTATATTCTAAAACCGTTCCTAGTCGATTGAGCCGTCCGATAATAAGGATAAGGATCGCTCGAGTTTGAGACTAGCATTTGCGATGCGGAGTACCACGTTTCATTGGTAGGGAACATGGAGATGTTCGAAGCATGCAAATGGATATTCATAGGATGAATAATCGAACTACCCTATCCGGACTTTCCAAGTGGTTATCACTTATCGAGTGGATTAAGTCCGCGGTTTTGGTTGTACACCATTAGTCCTTACGACTTGAAACATCATGGAGACTCTATATGCTAGTGCTGTGCTTTGACTCGTTTACCGACTCTATGGGGGTCATCAGGTGTCGAGATTGGGTACAGTTACGACACATATAGGAGTCAATGCATTGTTGTCAAGGATTCACCACATACTTGCGAGTGTGGATATCCTATGCGATCTGAGGAGATATTAGTGTGACAAATCTCTGGCCAGAGTACTTGATGTGATTTAAGAAATGGTTTCTTAGTAGCACATGCGATGTCACTAATTTGATCTTCAAGATGTATTGCATAGTTATCGAATCTTGAGCGACTCTCGATATACCAATGGTTGTTGATTCGATCGGGATATATGGATGAAGGGACCGTACTGTACGTTAACCAAAATCTACTGGTTCTTGTAGGCACTATCAGTGATACCTAGGGAATCATGGGGCGATGTTGCTAGGCGCTTTACCATGATTCGTTGGGCAAGTCGGAAAGTGTTGTTCCGAGTCACAAGGAGTTGTGAGCCCACGGCTAGCTGTATCCCTGAACCATTGAGGGTCACACAGTGTAATGGAGTTTTAATCCCCGTTGAGATAGTTAAATTTAAAGAGTTAAATTTAATGAACTAAGGAGTTGGACTTCTTAAATAAGAGTAAGGGAGTAGGATTTCCTAAAATGACATAGGGATGGACATTTTTGGAAACCACTGAATTCGGATTCAGGAAAATTTATTTTGACTTTAAAACGTGCAGAAATGGTTTCTGTGCACATTGGTGAAATCGTTTCATCAATCGGAGTCACGATGAATTTTATATTAATTTCTGAACGAGCGGGCTTTGCTTGTCGGGCCCCAGCTTATGACTAATGGGCCCTAAGGTGTTAGTGGCCTGCATTATAAATAAGTTATTTCAGTACAGAAATTAAAAACAATAGGTCATAATTTTGAGACAGGATTTTCGAAACCCTAGCCCCTCTCAAAACGTTTTCGGCCGCCTCTCCCTCCCTCTGCCCGAGAAAATTCCGGTCTGTGATTTTGAATCGCAGTAAGGAATAACGAATCAAATTCGTGTATTCTCTTCGCAGAAAACATCTGATAGATTTTCTAGTGCAATCTATCAGAGGGATTAAACCTCTGTTCGTGGACCTGATTGAAGGCGTTCATCGGTTCCAGGGAGAGACAACAAGAGCAGAATTGTTCTGTTGGTGTCCATTAATCTCGTTGCGAGATTTGAGGTAAAATTTATTTAATTGTTATTTAAATTTTACACACACACGTAATTCAATTGATGAACGGTTGATACCCATACCATGGAAACGTTCCATGAAAAAATTTTTAAACTTCCGCTGCACCGGGTATCAATCGTAATTGGTCTGGGAACTCGCCAGTTTTCCAACAGTGGTATCAGAGCCAGGTTGCTCAGATCAATCGATTGAATTAATCAATTGTACAAAATTTTTGAGTCTCGGTTTTTGAAACAAAATAAATATTTTTAATAAAAATTTTTTTTTTTCCGGGGGCGAAACCCGGGCAGCGATTGGATCGCTGCCCGGAGGGGGCAGCGATGGTCGCTGCCCCCAGGGGCGGCGCACGGCGCCGCCCAAAGGGGGCGCACGGCGCCGCCCAGGGCGGCGACCGTCGCCGCCCAGGGCGGCGCACGGCGCTGCCCAGCGCAGCGCTGGGCGCTGCGCAGGGGCGGCGCCGAGGCGGCGCACAGCGCCGCCCAAGGGCGGCGCCAGGCGCCGCCAGGGCAGCAAGCGTTGCTGCCCTAAGGGGGCAGCCGGGCTGCCCCGGCCCGCGCCCCGGGTGCGGGCCAACCCGGGAGTGTCCCGGGTGGCCCGCGGGAAAAATTAATATTTTATTAAAAATTAATTTTAATATGTTAAAATTTTATTTTTGGTCCGGTCAAAAATTGTTTTTGATTGGTTCACGAGATTTCGGATCGAATTGTTCGAGTCCGTAAATTTTAAAATTGATTTTGGATAAATTTGAATTTTTGGAAAATTTTAATATTTTATCCGTAAATTGAATTTTGAAATCAATTATTTTGGTACAATTGATGATAAGATATGATCTTATGATATATTAAGTAAAATATGATTTTATTTGTAAAATTGGATTTTATAGATAAAATATGATTTTATTTGATATGGAGATAAAATATGATTTTATATGTGAAATGTGATTTTATATATAAAATATGATTTTATCTTGTTTAAATTTGAATTGCCACAGCATGTTATCCAATAAATTAATTTTGAATTAAATGTTATTGGATAAGGATGATCGATTGCCATGACCAATTTTGTAGGTGTATGTTAGGAATTTACATTTTGTCTTTATTGTTGTTGGTTTTATTAATGGGCCTGGTTTATGGCCCGATATGAATGTCATATGTATAAAAAGTGGGCTTGGTTTATAGCCCGTTCCCACCCCCTAAAAATGTATCCCCTACTTGTCATTGTTATTTATTGTAAATACATTAGATTTAGTGGGAGATCAAGATTTGAAGATGGTGGGCCCAGCAGACAATGAAGAACTGAAGAAATGTAAATTGGAAGCATATGTAATAGGATTGCATTTGCATACTGCATATTACCTAGGATTGGACTAAGACCCGTGATTGGCAACCACGGGTCAATTAGAAATGGAATCGATCATCCTATATAATATGTGATATTATGATTGTATGCATGTTTAGACATAAATTGCGTGAATCCGGCAATGCATGCAATAAATTAAATATGATGAGACAAATATTTTTATAAATAAAATCCCTCATTTTAAATATGATTTAAAATTTATATCAAGATAAATAAAGGAAATTTAAATATTGTTTAAATGTTCCTACCTTCCATCAACGGTCAATGTATGTGATGCTACCCGCGGATACGGTCCGGCTCATATTATTGGGGGGGCCCGTCCGTCGGAAAGCTGTACATTGGATCGACAAATGTTGTAAGTTGGGTGGAACTCCCATGGGATCGGCTCATATTATTGGGGGATCCACATGGCGACCGTCCATCACAACTTAATATTGATGGGTCATCTTGACATGTCACTTTAAACGGCGTCATATTATTGGGCCCTTATTGGACATGAGGTAAACACATGGGGGTTGCTTTGGAAGCAATTGGGCTCTACCCTTTGAGAATTATGGTTGGCTGATATTATTCGGGACCATAAGTTTGTCAATTGGACTCCATGTTCTCACTAAGGAAAAAGTTTCCCGTTTTCACTAGAGGGTGGTGAAATCGTTAAAATAGTGGGAGTGAGATTCATAAAATTAAATTCGCCTATTTTATGTCTTAGTAAATTGTTAAACAATCATTGATATATGTCTGTTTTCCTTTTCAGTATTTCATACAATGAATTCGCGAAATCCTTTATTCTCGATCCTCGAACAAAACAAGCTGACTGGCGCCAACTATACGGAATGGTTCCGGAAGTTGAAGATTGTCTTAACTTCGGAGAAAATGCTCTACGTGTTAGAGAAAGCACCTCCGAAGGAAGCACCAGCTGACATAAGTCCGGAGGAATTGGCCAAACTTGATGCATGGTGTGACCATGACATCAAGACCAAATGCTATATGCAAGCCTCGATGTCTGATGAACTCCAGAGGCGATTTGAGGACACGGTGAATGCTGCTGACATTCACGCGCAACTCAAGGAACTTTTTGGGGCTCAGTCGAGGGCTGAAAGGTTCTCTACTGTTAAGGAGTTGATGACGTGCCGCATGCGTGAAGGGACTTCGGTCCGTGATCATGGGGTACGAGTGATTTGGCTCATACAGAAGTTAGCGACCCTTGACTTGGTGTTGGAGCATGAACTCAATGTGGACTTGCTGCTTCTATCTCTTCCTTCTTCATTTGATGGATTCGTGATAAATTTTAATATGAACAAGATAGAGGCCACCCTAGAAGAGATGGTCAATATGCTCGTTACATATGAATCCACACTTAAGAAGGATAAGCCAGCTTTCTTGGTGGGCTCCTCATCTTCTGCAAAGAAGGGGCCAAGTATGAAGGGCAAGAAACGTTCTGCCCCACCCAAGAAAGTGGAACCCGAGAAGAAGCAAAAGACAAAGGCTTCAAACAATGGAAAATCCAAGGATGTTTGCCATTACTGCAAGAAGCCGGGTCATTGGAAGCGCAACTGCAAGGAGTATCTTGAGCAGTTAGGAACTGCAAAGGGTATGTTCTATATCGAAATAAACATGTCACTTAATACAACTTCTTGGGTATTGGATACCGGATGTGGATCTCACATTTGCAATGATTTGCAGGTGATGACAAGAAGTCGCAGGCTTAGAATGGGTGAGACCCAGCTGAGGCTCGGGAATGGTTCCAGAGTTGAAGCTACGGCCATTGGAGATGTTTGTTTGATTTTGCAGAATGGTTTTAAATTATTGTTGAGAGATGTTTTATTTGTGCCAGATTTAATTAAAAACATTATTTCTATTTCTATGCTTGATAGAGATGGTTATTCTTGTAATTTTGTGAATGGGATTTGCAATATTTACAAGAATGAATGTTTAATTGGAAATGGACAACTTGAAAACGATCTATACAATTTAAAACTAAAAGACGTTCCAGTAAATTGTATTGACAAACCGGCGACAACAAACAAAAGGAAAATCGATAGTCAAAACCCGGCAAACCTTTGGCACGCTAGACTAGGTCATATTTCCTCAAGGAGGATGAACAAGCTAGTGGGAGAGGGCATGTTTGATATGTCTGATATTAACTCTCTACCTACTTGTGAATCCTGCCTAAAAGGGAAAATGACTAAATCTCCTTTTAAGGGGAAGCCTGAACGTAGTCAAAATCTGTTGGATTTGATCCATACAGATGTTTGTGGTCCATTTAGAGTAGGGACTCAACATGGCCACACCTACTTCATTACCTTTACTGATGATTATTCTAGGTATGGGTATTTATATTTAATGAAATATAAGTCTGAAGCATTTGAAAAGTTCAAAGAATTCAAGGCTGAAGTAGAAAACAAGCTAGGTAAAAGTATTAAAGCACTTCGATCGGATCGAGGTGGAGAATACTTGAGTACCGAGTTTTTGGACTATCTAAAAGAGAATGGGATTCTCTCTCAGTGGACTCCTCCTATGACACCACAGCTTAATGGTGTATCGGAGCGTCGTAATCGAACTTTGTTGGACATGGTTCGATCCATGATGAGCTTCACTGAGCTTCCACCTTCGTTTTGGGGCTATGCGCTTGAAACGGCGGTATTGTTGTTGAATAACGTCCACACTAAAGCAGTGGACAAAACACCATACGAGTTATGGAATGGCAAAGCTCCTAAGTATTCGTACTTGAGGATTTGGGGATGTCCTGCTTACGTGAAGCGGACAGTGGGAGATAAGTTGGATAGTCGATCCAGCTTGTGTTATTTTGTGGGGTATCCGAAGAATTCAATCGGATATTATTTCTATTATCCTGCTGAAACAAAGGTGTTTGTTTCACGGAATGCCACCTTCTTGGAGAAGGAGTTCTTATTGGATAAGAAAGGCGAGAGGATGGAACTCGAAGAAGTTCGAGAAGAACCCGAAATACAAAATAACGATCCCACACCTCAGGAACCATTGCTGGACACGCCTGCACCTAGAAGATCCGAGAGGACTTCTAGACCTCCAGTTCGATATGGTCTTCTTCTTGAAGAGGGTCAAGATGAACCCGACATTGGATGTGATCCAAGAAGCTTCAAGGAAGCAATTTCTGATGCGGATTCGAATTTATGGCTTGAAGCTATGCAGTCTGAATTGGATTCGATGCATACTAACCAAGTCTGGTCTTTAGTGGATCCTCCCGATGGAATTGTTCCAATAGGGTGTAAATGGATCTACAAAAGAAAGCTTGGGCCTAATGGTAAGGTATTGACCTACAAGGCGCGATTGGTGGCTAAAGGTTATACTCAAAGGCAAGGAGTTGACTATGACGAAACCTTTTCACCAGTTGCAATGTTCAAGTCCATAAGAATCCTTATTGCCATAGCTGCATGGTATGACTATGAGATATGGCAAATGGATGTGAAGACTGCTTTTCTTAATGGAGACATTAAGGAAGAAATCTATATGAAGCAGCCTGAGGGGTACACATCCATGGGAAGCGAGCATAAGGTATGCAAGCTTCAGAGATCAATTTATGGTCTAAAACAAGCATCAAGAAGTTGGAACCAGAAATTTGATGAAACAATTAAAGACTTTGGTTTCATCAAGAACCCGGAGGAACCTTGCGTGTACAAGAAAGTAGTTAAGGATGCGGTGACATTCTTAGTACTTTATGTTGATGACATCCTACTCATTGGGAATGATGTAGGGATGTTGCAGTCAACAAAGATATGGTTATCAGGTAGATTTTTGATGAAGGATTTGGGTGAGGCATCCTACATTCTTGGGATACAGATCTATAGGGATAGATCTAAGAGAATGATAGGACTCACTCAATCAACCTACATCGATACCATATTGAAACGGTTTTCAATGGATGGGTCCAAGAGAGGACATCTACCCATGTGTCATGGAGTTTCTCTATCCAAGTCTATGTGTCCCAAGACTGATGCAGAGATAGAGAATATGACACATGTACCATATGCGTCAGCTATAGGTAGTATCATGTATGGGATGATATCTACCAGACCGGATGTAGCATTTGCTCTGAGTGTCACGAGCAGATATCAGTCTAATCCTGGTCAGATGCATTGGAAAGCCGTGAAGGACATTCTTAAGTACTTGCGAAGGACTAAGAATATGTTCATGGTTTATGGAGGACGAGAACTCAAACTGGAAGGCTATACCGACTCTAGCTTCCAAAGTGATGTGGATGACTCGAAGTCAACCTCTGGATTTGTGTTCATGCTCAATGGCGGTGCTGTCTCTTGGAAGAGTTCCAAGCAGGACACCACAGCGGATTCCACCACTGAGGCTGAATACATTGCAGCATCAGCTGCTGCTAAAGAGGCCGTTTGGATGAGGAATTTCGTCCAAGAGTTGGGCGTCATTCCTGAATTTGTTGATCCAGTCCCGGTGTACTGCGACAACACGGGTGCCGTTGCTCAAGCAAAGGAACCAAGGTCTCATCAAAGATCCAAACACGTACTGAGGAAATACCACATAATCCGGGAGATTGTGGAAAGAGGAGACATCAGTGTCGAACGAGTGGCCTCTGCAGACAATATCGCTGATCCACTTACTAAGCCTTTGCCAGGACCATTGTTTGACAAACATCGCGAAGCAATGGGTCTACGTAGTATGACTAGTTGGCTATAGGGCAAGTGGGAGATTGTAAGAGTGGGTGCCCAGTGAGCCAACTGTGTGGCTATGGGCTTTGTTGACTCTTTGTATAAACAATCTTTTGTTTAATATTATTTACACTTTTATGGCAATGACTTTATATTACTTCATATTGTTATATTGTGATATACTATTGTTGTTTTGATAAAGACCTTGAATATACTATAGTGTATGTAAGATGTGGTAGAACATGGAGATGTCTATCATGAAATACATCTTATAGTCACTGTATATTCTAAAACCGTTCCTAGTCGATTGAGCCGTCCGATAATAAGGATAAGGATCGCTCGAGTTTGAGACTAGCATTTGCGATGCGGAGTACCACGTTTCATTGGTAGGGAACATGGAGATGTTCGAAGCATGCAAATGGATATTCATAGGATGAATAATCGAACTACCCTATCCGGACATTCCAAGTGGTTATCACTTATCGAGTGGATTAAGTCCGCGGTTTTGGTTGTACACCATTAGTCCTTACGACTTGAAACATCATGGAGACTCTATATGCTAGTGCTGTGCTTTGACTCGTTTACCGACTCTATGGGGGTCATCAGGTGTCGAGATTGGGTACAGTTACGACACATATAGGAGTCAATGCATTGTTGTCAAGGATTCACCACATACTTGCGAGTGTGGATATCCTATGCGATCTGAGGAGATATTAGTGTGACAAATCTCTGGCCAGAGTACTTGATGTGATTTAAGAAATGGTTTCTTAGTAGCACATGCGATGTCACTAATTTGATCTTCAAGATGTATTGCATAGTTATCGAATCTTGAGCGACTCTCGATATACCAATGGTTGTTGATTCGATCGGGATATATGGATGAAGGGACCGTACTGTACGTTAACCAAAATCTACTGGTTCTTGTAGGCACTATCAGTGATACCTAGGGAATCATGGGGCGATGTTGCTAGGCGCTTTACCATGATTCGTTGGGCAAGTCGGAAAGTGTTGTTCCGAGTCACAAGGAGTTGTGAGCCCACGGCTAGCTGTATCCCTGAACCATTGAGGGTCACACAGTGTAATGGAGTTTTAATCCCCGTTGAGATAGTTAAATTTAAAGAGTTAAATTTAATGAACTAAGGAGTTGGACTTCTTAAATAAGAGTAAGGGAGTAGGATTTCCTAAAATGACATAGGGATGGACATTTTTGGAAACCACTGAATTCGGATTCAGGAAAAATTTATTTTGACTTTAAAACGTGCAGAAATGGTTTCTGTGCACATTGGTGAAATCGTTTCATCAATCGGAGTCACGATGAATTTTATATTAATTTCTGAACGAGCGGGCTTTGCTTGTCGGGCCCCAGCTTATGACTAATGGGCCCTAAGGTGTTAGTGGCCTGCATTATAAATAAGTTATTTCAGTACAGAAATTAAAAACAATAGGTCATAATTTTGAGACAGGATTTTCGAAACCCTAGCCCCTCTCAAAACGTTTTCGGCCGCCTCTCCCTCCCTCTGCCCGAGAAAATTCCGGTCTGTGATTTTGAATCGCAGTAAGGAATAACGAATAAAATTCGTGTATTCTCTTCGCAGAAAACTTCTGATAGATTTTCTAGTGCAATCTATCAGAGGGATTAAACCTCTGTTCGTGGACCTGATTGAAGGCGTTCATCGGTTCCAGGGAGAGACAACAAGAGCAGAATTGTTCTGTTGGTGTCCATTAATCTCGTTGCGAGATTTGAGGTAAAATTTATTTAATTGTTATTTAAATTTTACACACACACGTAATTCAATTGATGAACTGTTGATACCCATACCATGGAAACGTTCCATGAAAAATTTTTTAAACTTCCGCTGCACCGGGTATCAATCGTAATTGGTCTGGGAACTCGCCAGTTTTCCAACAGTATAACAGTATTTATATACTTGTGATAACGTCGGTTGTATTGTGCCGATTGGATTTGTTGTATTTTAATTATCCGCTCTTTTCACTTTAAGATTTTATTGCGTGCGCTTTTACTATAACTCTGATTAGGTAGTGGATCCGGGTTGGGTCACTACATTTTTGGTATCAGAGCAACGCATTGCACTGGGAATATCGTAAAGCGTATTAAGTAATTATCTGTTCTTATGTAACATATGGCAGATTACGACGAGAGTAACGATAGCGTAGACGGCGGTCGTTGGGGCGATCCGGACAATCGTAGACGTCAGGGATAGCCCGAGGAGCGTAGGCGAGTGAGCATGCGTAGATTTAAGGAAGTTAGCTCAAAGCCTTTGACGGGTGGTGACACAGCCGAAGAGGCGGAGGATTGGATGGAGAGGATAGAGCAGTGCTTCCAGGAGTTCCGTTGCACGGCTGAGGATAGGATGGAGATTCTGGCCTTTATGCTTGAGGGCAGAGCGAGGAAGTGGTGGAGATCTACTTCCGCACCGTTCATAGCAGCTAGAGGTGCAGCTACTTGGGTCGAGTTCCGTACAGCTTATCAGAGATTTTATTTTCCTCCAGCTCTTCGTTAGGCGAAAGCCAGTGAGTTGTTGAGTTTGCGACAGGGGACGATGACGATCGAGGAGTACCAGCAGAAGTTCTTTGATCTTCTACCCTTTTGTCCTCATATTGCTGATAGCGAAGCTTGATCATTTCCTTCAGGGTTTGAACCCTGACATTCATCGTATGGTTGCTGTGGGCAGAGATGGGACTTACGAGGATTTGGTGGACCGTTGTCGCCAGGCCGAGGACAGTATTCGGAGGAACAGGGGACTTTACTCTTTTTCTTCCAGGCCAGCGAGCTCTAGTCCTTTGGGTCCGAGAGGACAGTCCTTCAAGAAGACAGGAGGTACTTCTTCTTCTTCCTCTGGATCTGGTGGGGAGCATCATTTTGGTGGACAGAGACCGAACCGGTGTACTCAGTGCCGACGCAGACATCTGCCAGGGCAGTGTGGTCGATCGACCACTGCATGTTTCCAGTGTGGCCAGGAGGGTCACATGAAGAGAGATTGTCCTATGCTGATTGTGAAAGAGTGGGTGCCCAGTGAGCCAACTTGTGGCTATGGGCTTTGATGACTCTTTGTACAAACAATCTTTTGTTTAATATAATTTACACTTTTATTAATGGCAATGACTTTATCTTTCTTCATATTGTTATATTGTGATATACTATTGTTGTTTTGATAAAGACCTTGAATATACTATAGTGTATGTAAGATGTGGTAGAACATGGGGATGTCTATCATGAAATACATCTTATAGTCACTGTATATTCTAAACTGTTCCTAGTTGATTGATCCGTCCGATAATAAGGATAAGGATCGCTCGAGTTTGAGACTAGCATTTGCGATGCGGAGTACCACGTTTCATTGGTAAGGAACATGGAGATGTTCGAAGCATGCAAATGGATATTCATAGGATGAATAATCGAACTACCCTATCCGGACTTTCCAAGTGGTTATCACTTATCGAGTGGATAAAGTCCGCGGTTTTGGTTGTACACCATTAGTCCTTACTACTTGAAACATCATGGAGATTCTATATGCTAGTACTGTGCTTTGACTCGTTTACCGACTCTATGGGGGTCATCAGGTGTCGGGATTGGGTACAGTTACAACACATATAGGAGTCGATGCATTGTTGTCAAGGATTCACCACATACTTGCGAGTGTGGATATCCTATGCGATCTGAGGAGATATTAGTATGACGAATCTCTGGCCAGAGTACTTGATGTGATTTAAGAAATGGTTTCTTAGTAGCACATGCGATGTCACTAATTTGATCTTCAAGATGTATTGCATAGTTATCGAATCTTGAGCGACTCTCGATATACCAATGGTTGTTGATTCCATCGGGATATATGGATGAAGGGACCGTACTGTACGCTAACCAAAATCTACTGGTTCTTGTAGGCACTATCAGTGATACCTAGGGAATCATGGGGCGATGTTGCTAGGCGCTTTACCATGATTCGTTGGGCAAGTCGGAAATCATTGTTCCGAGTCACAAGGAGTTGTGAGCCCACGGCTAGCTGTATCCCTGAACCATTGAGGGTCACACAGTGTAATGGAGTTTTAATCCCCGTTGAGATAGTTAAATTTAAAGAGTTAAATTTAATGAATAAAGAAGTTGGACTTCTTAAATAAGAGTAAGGGAGTAGGATTTCCTAAAATGACATGGGGATGTACATTTTTGGAAACCACTGAATTCGGATTCAGGAAAATTTATCTTGACTTTAAAATGTGCAGAAATGGTTTCTGTGCACATTGGTAAAATCGGTTTATCAATTGGAGTCACGATGAATTTTATATTAATTTCTGAACATGCGGGCTTTACTTGTCGGGCCTCAACTTATGACTAATGGGCCCTAAGGTGTTAGTGGCCTGCATTATAAATAAGTTATTGCAGTACAGAAATTACACACAACAGGTCATAATTTGAGACAGGATTTTCGAAAACCCTAGCCTCCTCTCTCTCAAAGTGGCCGAACACCCTCCCTCTCTGTCTGAGAAATTCCGGTCTGTGATTTTGAATTGCAGTCTGGAATAAGAGAATCAAATTAGTTATTCTCTTCGCAGAAAACTTCTGATAGATTTTCTAGTGCAATCTATCAGAGGGATTAAACCTCCATTCGTGGACCTGATTGAAGGAGTTCATCGGTTCCAGGGAGAGACAACAAGAGCAGGGAAATCTGTTGGAGTCCAATAATCTCGATTCGAGATTGAAGGTAAAATTTAATAATTGTTATTTAAATTTTACACACACTTATAATTTAATCGTTAAACGGTTGATACCCACACTATGGAATTGTTCCATAATAAATTTTTAAACTTCCGCTGCACCGGGTATCAATCGTGATTGATCAAAATGAGATTTTACAACAGTGGTATCAGAGCCAGGTTGCTCAGATCAAACGATTAAATTAATCGATTGTACAAAATTTTTGAGTCTCGGTTTTTGAAACAAAATAAATATTTTTAAATAAAAAAAAAAAAATTTTCGGGGCAAAACCCGGGCAGCGATTGGATCGCTGCCCGGTGGGGCAGCATATGAGAGAGATTGAAAGAGTGGGTGCCCAGTGAGCCAACTTGTGGCTATGGGCTTTGATGACTCTTTGTACAAACGATCTTTTGTTTAATATAATTTACACTTTTATTAATGGCAATGACTTTATCTTTCTTCATATTGTTATATTGTGATATACTATTGTTGTTTTGATAAAGACCTTGAATATACTATAGTGTAAGAGTGGGTGCCCAGTGAGCCAACTGTGTGGCTATGGGCTTTGATGACTATTTGTATAAACAATCTTTTGTTTAATATTATTTACACTTTTATGGCAATGACTTTATATTACTTCATATTGTTATATTGTGATATACTATTGTTGTTTTGATAATGACCTTGAATATACTATAGTGTATGTAAGATGTGGTAGAACATGGAGATGTCTATCATGAAATACATCTTATAGTCACTGTATGTTCTAAAACCGTTCCTAGTCGATTGAGCCGTCCGATAATAAGGATAAGGATCGCTCGAGTTTGAGACTAGCATTTGCGATGCGGAGTACCACGTTTCATTGGTAGGGAACATGGAGATGTTCGAAGCATGCAAATGGATATTCATAGGATGAATAATCGAACTACCCTATCCGGACTTTCCAAGTGGTTATCACTTATCGAGTGGATTAAGTCCGCGGTTTTGGTTGTACACCATTAGTCCTTACGACTTGAAACATCATGGAGACTCTATATGCTAGTGCTGTGCTTTGACTCGTTTACCGACTCTATGGGGTCATCAGGTGTCGAGATTGGGTACAGTTACGACACATATAGGAGTCAATGCATTGTTGTCAAGGATTCACCACATACT
This sequence comes from Henckelia pumila, assembly GCF_033568475.1. Taxonomy (NCBI): domain Eukaryota; kingdom Viridiplantae; phylum Streptophyta; class Magnoliopsida; order Lamiales; family Gesneriaceae; genus Henckelia; species Henckelia pumila. Next base: position 73,967,596 of record NC_133121.1, read on the forward strand.
TGCGAGTGTGGATATCCTATGCGATCTGAGGAGATATTAGTGTGACAAATCTCTGGCCAGAGTACTTGATGTGATTTAAGAAATGGTTTCTTAGTAGCACATGCGATGTCACTAATTTGATCTTCAAGATGTATTGCATAGTTATCGAATCTTGAGCGACTCTCGATATACCAATGGTTGTTGATTCGATCGGGATATATGGATGAAGGGACCGTACTGTACGCTAACCAAAATCTACTGGTTCTTGTAGGCACTATCAGTGATACCTAGGGAATCATGGGGCGATGTTGCTAGGCGCTTTACCATGATTCGTTGGGCAAGTCGGAAAGTGTTGTTCCGAGTCACAAGGAGTTGTGAGCCCACGGCTAGCTGTATCCCTGAACCATTGAGGGTCACACAGTGTAATGGAGTTTTAATCCCCGTTGAGATAGTTAAATTTAAAGAGTTAAATTTAATGAACTAAGGAGTTGGACTTCTTAAATAAGAGTAAGGGAGTAGGATTTCCTAAAATGACATAGGGATGGACATTTTAGGAAACCACTGAATTCGGATTCAGGAAAATTTATTTTGACTTTAAAATGTGCAGAAATGGTTTCTGTGCACATTGGTGAAATCGTTTCATCAATCGGAGTCACGATGAATTTTATATTAATTTCTGAACGAACGGGCTTTGCTTGTCGGGCCCTGACTTATGACTAATGGGCCCTAAGGTGTTAGTGGCCTGCATTATAAATAAGTTATTTCAGTACAGAAATTACACACAACAGGTCATAATTTTTGAGAGCAAAAATCGAAAACCCTAGTTCCTCTTAAAATAATATTTCGGCCGCCCCCTTGCTCTGTCACAGAGAAATTCCGGTCTGTGATTTTGAATCGCAGTAAGGAATAACGAATCAGATTCGTTTATTCTCTTCGCAGAAAACTTCTGATAGATTTTCTAGTGCAATCTATCAGAGGGATTAAACCTCTGTTCGTGGACCTGATTGAAGGAGTTCATCGGTTCCAGGGAGAGACAACAAGAGCAGATAAAATCTGTTGGTGTCCATTAATCTCGTTGCGAGATTTGAGGTAAAATTTATTTAATTGTTATTTAAATTTTACACACACAATAATTTAATCGTTAAACGGTTGATAACCCACACCATGGAATTGTTCCATGATAAAATTTTTAAACTTCCGCTGCACCGGGTATCAATCGTGATTGATCTGAGAGCCGCGTTTTCCAACAGTGGTATCAGAGCCAGGTTGCTCAAATCAAACGATTAAATTAATCAATTGTACAAAATTTTTGAGTCTCGGTTTTTGAAACAAAATAAATATTTTTATCTTGTTTAAATTTGAATTGCCACAGCATGTTATCCAATAAATTAATTTTGAATTAAATGTTATTGGATAAGGATGATCGATTGCCATGACCAATTTTGTAGGTGTATGTTAGGAATTTACATTTTGTCTTTATTATTGTTGGTTTTATTAATGGGCCTGGTTTATGGCCCGATATGAATGTCATATGTAATAAAAGTGGGCTTGGTTTATAGCCCGTTCCCACCCCTAAAAATGTATCCCCTACTTGTCATTGTTATTTATTGTAAATACATTAGATTTAGTGGGAGATCAAGATTTGAAGATGGTGGGCCCAGCAGACAATGAAGACTGAAGAAATGTAAATTGGAAGCATATGTAATAGGATTGCATTTGCATACTGCATATTACCTAGGATTGGACTAAGACCCGTGATTGGCAACCACGGGTCAATTAGAAATGGAATCGATCATCCTATATAATATGTGATATTATGATTGTATGCATGTTTAGACATAAATTGCGTGAATCCGGCAATGCATGCAATAAATTAAATATGATGAGACAAATAATTTTATAAATAAAATCCCTCATTTTAAATATGATTTAAAATTTATATCAAGATAAATAAAGGAAATTTAAATATTGTTTAAATGTTCCTACCTTCCATCAACGGTCAATGTATGTGATGCTACCCGCGGATACGGTCCGGCTCATATTATTGGGGGGGCCCGTCCGTCGGAAAGCTGTACATTGGATCGACAAATGTTGTAAGTTGGGTGGAACTCCCATGGGATCGGCTCATATTATTGGGGGATCCACATGGCGACCGTCCATCACAACTTAATATTGATGGGTCATCTTGACATGTCACTTTAAACGGCGTCATATTATTGGGCCCTTATTGGACATGAGGTAAACACATGGGGGTTGCTTTGGAAGCAATTGGGCTCTACCTTTTGAGAATTATGGTTGGCTGATATTATTCGGGACCATAAGTTTGTCAATTGGACTCCATGTTCTCACTAAGGAAAAAGTTTCCCGTTTTCACTAGAGGGTGGTGAAATCGTTAAAATAGTGGGAGTGAGATTCATAAAATTAAATTCGCCTATTTTATGTCTTAGTAAATTGTTAAACAATCATTGATATATGTCTGTTTTTCTTTTCAGTATTTCATACAATGAATTCGCGAAATCCATTATTCTCGATCCTCGAACAAAACAAGTTGACTGGCGCCAACTATACGGAATGGTTCCGGAAGTTGAAGATTGTCTTAACTTCGGAGAAAATGCTCTACGTGTTAGAGAAAGCACCTCCGAAGGAAGCACCAGCTGACATAAGTCCGGAGGAATTGGCCAAACTTGATGCATGGTGTGACCATGACATCAAGACCAAATGCTATATGCAAGCCTCGATGTCTGATGAACTCCAGAGGCGATTTGAGGACACGGTGAATGCTGCTGACATTCACGCGCAACTCAAGGAACTTTTTGGGGCTCAGTCGAGGGCTGAAAGGTTCTCTACTGTTAAGGAGTTGATGACGTGCCGCATGCGTGAAGGGACTTCGGTCCGTGATCATGGGGTACGAGTGATTTGGCTCATACAGAAGTTAGCGACCCTTGATTTGGTGTTGGAGCATGAACTCAATGTGGACTTGCTGCTTCTATCTCTTCTTTCTTCATTTGATGGATTCGTGATAAATTTTAATATGAACAAGATAGAGGCCACCCTTGAAGAGATGGTCAATATGCTCGTTACATATGAATCCACACTTAAGAAGGATAAGCCAGCTTTCTTGGTGGGCTCCTCATCTTCTGCTAAGAAGGGGCCAAGTATGAAGGGCAAGAAACGTTCTGCCCCACCCAAGAAAGTGGAACCCGAGAAGAAGCAAAAGACAAAGGCTTCAAACAATGGAAAATCCAAGGATGTTTGCCATTACTGCAAGAAGCCGGGTCATTGGAAGCGCAACTGCAAGGAGTATCTTGAGCAGTTAGGAACTGCAAAGGGTATGTTCTATATCGAAATAAACATGTCATTTAATACAACTTCTTGGGTATTGGATACCGGATGTGGATCTCACATTTGCAATGATTTGCAGGTGATGACAAGAAGTCGCAGGCTTAGAATGGGTGAGACCCAGCTGAGGCTCGGGAATGGTTCCAGAGTTGATGCTACGGCCATTGGAGATGTTTGTTTGATTTTGCAGAATGGTTTTAAATTATTGTTGAGAGATGTTTTATTTGTGCCAGATTTAATTAAAAACATTATTTCTATTTCTATGCTTGATAGAGATGGTTATTCTTGTAATTTTGTGAATGGGATTTGCAATATTTACAAGAATGAATGTTTAATTGGAAATGGACAACTTGAAAACGATCTATACAATTTAAAACTAAAAGACGTTCCAGTAAATTGTATTGACAAACCGGCGACAACAAACAAAAGGAAAATCGATAGTCAAAACCCGGCAAACCTTTGGCACGCTAGACTAGGTCATATTTCCTCAAGGAGGATGAACAAGCTAGTGGGAGAGGGCATGTTTGATATGTCTGATATTAACTCTCTACCTACTTGTGAATCCTGCCTAAAAGGGAAAATGACTAAATCTCCTTTTAAGGGGAAGCCTGAACGTAGTCAAAATCTGTTGGATTTGATCCATACAGATGTTTGTGGTCCATTTAGAGTAGGGACTCAACATGGCCACACCTACTTCATTACCTTTACTGATGATTATTCTAGGTATGGGTATTTATATTTAATGAAATATAAGTCTGAAGCATTTGAAAAGTTCAAAGAATTCAAGGCTGAAGTAGAAAACAAGCTAGGTAAAAGTATTAAAGCACTTCGATCGGATCGAGGTGGAGAATACTTGAGTACCGAGTTTTTGGACTATCTAAAAGAGAATGGGATTCTCTCTCAGTGGACTCCTCCTATGACACCACAGCTTAATGGTGTATCGGAGCGTCGTAATCGAACTTTGTTGGACATGGTTCGATCCATGATGAGCTTCACTGAGCTTCCACCTTCGTTTTGGGGCTATGCGCTTGAAACGGCGGTATTGTTGTTGAATAACGTCCACACTAAAGCAGTGGACAAAACACCATACGAGTTATGGAATGGCAAAGCTCCTAAGTATTCATACTTGAGGATTTGGGGATGTCCTGCTTACGTGAAGCGGACAGTGGGAGATAAGTTGGATAGTCGATCCAGCTTGTGTTATTTTGTGGGGTATCCGAAGAATTCAATCGGATATTATTTCTATTATCCTGCTGAAACAAAGGTGTTTGTTTCACGGAATGCCACCTTCTTGGAGAAGGAGTTCTTATTGGATAAGAAAGGCGAGATGATGGAACTCGAAGAAGTTCGAGAAGAACCCAAAATACAAAATAACGATCCTACACCTCAGGAACCATTGCTGGACACGCCTGCACCTAGAAGATCCGAAAGGACTTCTAGACCTCCAGTTCGATATGGTCTTCTTCTTGAAGAGGGTCAAGATGAACCCGACATTGGATGTGATCCAAGAAGCTTCAAGGAAGCAATTTCTGATGCGGATTCGAATTTATGGCTTGAAGCTATGCAGTCAGAATTGGATTCGATGCATACTAACCAAGTCTGGTCTTTAGTGGATCCTCCCGATGGAATTGTTCCAATAGGGTGTAAATGGATCTACAAAAGAAAGCTTGGGCCTGATGGTAAGATATTGACTTACAAGGCGCGATTGGTGGCGAAAGGTTATACTCAAAGGCAAGGAGTTGACTATGATGAAACCTTTTCACCAGTCGCAATGTTCAAGTCCATAAGAATCCTAATTGCCATAGCTGCATGGTATGACTATGAGATATGGCAGATGGATGTGAAGACTGCTTTTCTTAATGGAGACATTAAGGAAGAAATCTATATGAAGCAGCCTGAGGGGTTCACATCCATGGGAAGCGAGCATAAGGTATGCAAGCTTCAGAGATCAATTTATGGTCTAAAACAAGCATCAAGAAGTTGGAACCATAAATTTGATGAAACAATTAAAGATTTTGGTTTCATCAAGAACCCGGAGGAACCTTGCGTGTACAAGAAAGTAGTTAAGGATGCGGTGACATTCTTAGTACTTTATGTTGATGACATCCTACTCATTGGGAATGATGTAGGGATGTTGCAGTCAACAAAGATATGGTTATCAGGTAGATTTTCGATGAAGGATTTGGGTGAGGCATCCTACATTCTTGGGATACAGATCTATAGGGATAGATCTAAGAGAATGATAGGACTCACTCAATCAACCTACATCGATACCATATTGAAACGGTTTTCAATGGATGGGTCCAAAAGAGGACATCTACCCATGTGTCATGGAGTTTCTCTATCCAAGTCTATGTGTCCCAAGACTGATGAAGAGATAGAGAATATGACACATGTACCATATGCGTCAGCTATAGGTAGTATCATGTATGGGATGATATCTACCAGACCGGATGTAGCATTTGCTCTGAGTGTCACGAGCAGATATCAGTCTAATCCTGGTCAAATGCATTGGAAAGCCGTGAAGGACATTCTTAAGTACTTGCGAAGGACTAAGAATATGTTCATGGTTTATGGAGGACGAGAACTCAAATTGGAAGGCTATACCGACTCTAGCTTCCAAAGTGATGTGGATGACTCGAAGTCAACCTCTGGATTTGTGTTCATGCTCAATGGCGGTGCTGTCTCTTGGAAGAGTTCCAAGCAGGACACCACAGCGGATTCCACCACTGAGGCTGAATACATTGCAGCATCAGCTGCTGCTAAAGAGGCCGTTTGGATGAGGAATTTTGTCCAAGAGTTGGGCGTCATTCCTGAATTTGTTGGTCCAGTCCCGGTGTACTGCGACAACACGGGTGCCGTTGCTCAAGCAAAGGAACCAAGGTCTCATCAAAGATCCAAACACGTACTGAGGAAATACCACATAATCCGGGAGATTGTGGAAAGAGGAGACATCATTGTCGAACGAGTGGCCTCTGCAGACAATATCGCTGATCCGCTTACTAAGCCCTTGCCAGGACCATTGTTTGACAAACATCGCGAAGCAATGGGTCTACGTAGTATGACTAGTTGGCTATAGGGCAAGTGGGAGATTGTAAGAGTGGGTGCCCAGTGAGCCAACTGTGTGGCTATGGGCTTTGATGACTCTTTGTATAAACAATCTTTTGTTTAATATTATTTACACTTTTATGGCAATGACTTTATATTACTTCATATTGTTATATTGTGATATACTATTGTTGTTTTGATAAAGACCTTGAATATACTATAGTGTATGTAAGATGTGGTAGAACATGGAGATGTCTATCATGAAATACATCTTATAGTCACTGTATGTTCTAAAACCGTTCCTAGTCGATTGAGCCGTCCGATAATAAGGATAAGGATCGCTCGAGTTTGAGACTAGCATTTGCGATGCGGAGTACCACGTTTCATTGGTAGGGAACATGGAGATGTTCGAAGCATGCAAATGGATATTCATAGGATGAATAATCGAACTACCCTATCCGGACTTTCCAAGTGGTTATCACTTATCGAGTGGATTAAGTCCGCGGTTTTGGTTGTACACCATTAGTCCTTACGACTTGAAACATCATGGAGACTCTATATGCTAGTGCTGTGCTTTGACTCGTTTACCGACTCTATGGGGGTCATCAGGTGTCGAGATTGGGTACAGTTACGACACATATAGGAGTCAATGCATTGTTGTCAAGGATTCACCACATACTTGCGAGTGTGGATATCCTATGCGATCTGAGGAGATATTAGTGTGACAAATCTCTGGCCAGAGTACTTGATGTGATTTAAGAAATGGTTTCTTAGTAGCACATGCGATGTCACTAATTTGATCTTCAAGATGTATTGCATAGTTATCGAATCTTGAGCGACTCTCGATATACCAATGGTTGTTGATTCGATCGGGATATATGGATGAAGGGACCGTACTGTACGCTAACCAAAATCTACTGGTTCTTGTAGGCACTATCAGTGATACCTAGGGAATCATGGGGCGATGTTGCTAGGCGCTTTACCATGATTCGTTGGGCAAGTCGGAAAGTGTTGTTCCGAGTCACAAGGAGTTGTGAGCCCACGGCTAGCTGTATCCCTGAACCATTGAGGGTCACACAGTGTAATGGAGTTTTAATCCCCGTTGAGATAGTTAAATTTAAAGAGTTAAATTTAATGAACTAAGGAGTTGGACTTCTTAAATAAGAGTAAGGGAGTAGGATTTCCTAAAATGACATAGGGATGGACATTTTAGGAAACCACTGAATTCGGATTCAGGAAAATTTATTTTGACTTTAAAATGTGCAGAAATGGTTTCTGTGCACATTGGTGAAATCGTTTCATCAATCGGAGTCACGATGAATTTTATATTAATTTCTGAACGAACGGGCTTTGCTTGTCGGGCCCTGACTTATGACTAATGGGCCCTAAGGTGTTAGTGGCCTGCATTATAAATAAGTTATTTCAGTACAGAAATTACACACAACAGGTCATAATTTTTGAGAGCAAAAATCGAAAACCCTAGTTCCTCTTAAAATAATATTTCGGCCGCCCCCTTGCTCTGTCACAGAGAAATTCCGGTCTGTGATTTTGAATCGCAGTAAGGAATAACGAATCAGATTCGTTTATTCTCTTCGCAGAAAACTTCTGATAGATTTTCTAGTGCAATCTATCAGAGGGATTAAACCTCTGTTCGTGGACCTGATTGAAGGAGTTCATCGGTTCCAGGGAGAGACAACAAGAGCAGATAAAATCTGTTGGTGTCCATTAATCTCGTTGCGAGATTTGAGGTAAAATTTATTTAATTGTTATTTAAATTTTACACACACAATAATTTAATCGTTAAACGGTTGATAACCCACACCATGGAATTGTTCCATGATAAAATTTTTAAACTTCCGCTGCACCGGGTATCAATCGTGATTGATCTGAGAGCCGCGTTTTCCAACATATAGTGTATGTAAGATGTGGTAGAACATGGGGATGTCTATCATGAAATACATCTTATAGTCACTGTATATTCTAAACAGTTCCTAGTTGATTGAGCCGTCCGATAATAAGGATAAGGATCGCTCAAGTTTGAGACTAGCATTTGCGATGCGGAGTACCACGTTTCATTGGTAGGGAACATGGAGATGTTCGAAGCATGCAAATGGATATTCATAGGATGAATAATCGAACTACCCTATCCGGACTTTCCAAGTGGTTATCACTTATCGAGTGGATAAAGTCCGCGGTTTTGGTTGTACACCATTAGTCCTTACTACTTGAAACATCATGGAGACTCTATATGCTAGTACTGTGCTTTGACTCGTTTACCGACTCTATGGGGGTCATCAGGTGTCGGGATTGGGTACAGTTACAACACATATAGGAGTCGATGCATTGTTGTCAAGGATTCACCACATACTTGCGAGTGTGGATATCCTATGCGATCTGAGGAGATATTAGTGTGACGAATCTCTGGCCAGAGTACTTGATGTGATTTAAGAAATGGTTTCTTAGTAGCACATGCGATGTCACTAATTTGATCTTCAAGATGTATTGCATAGTTATCGAATCTTGAGCGACTCTCGATATACCAATGGTTGTTGATTCGATCGGGATATATGGATGAAGGGACCGTACTGTACGCTAACCAAAATCTACTGGTTCTTGTAGGCACTATCAGTGATACCTAGGGAATCATGGGGCGATGTTGCTAGGCGCTTTACCATGATTCGTTGGGCAAGTCGGAAATCGTTGTTCCGAGTCACAAGGAGTTGTGAGCCCACGGCTAGTTGTATCCCTGAACCATTGAGGGTCACACAGTGTAATGGAGTTTTAATCCCCGTTGAGATAGTTAAATTTAAAGAGTTAAATTTAATGAATAAAGAAGTTGGACTTCTTAAATAAGAGTAAGGGAGTAGGATTTCCTAAAATGACATGGGGATGTACATTTTTGGAAACCACTGAATTCGGATTCAGAAAAATTTATCTTGACTTTAAAATGTGCAGAAATGGTTTCTGTGCATATTGGTAAAATCGGTTTATCAATTGGAGTCACGATGAATTTTATATTAATTTCTGAACATGCGGGCTTTACTTGTCGGGCCTCAACTTATGACTAATGGGCCCTAAGGTGTTAGTGGCTTGCATTATAAATAAGTTATTGCAGTACAGAAATTACACACAACAGGTCATAATTTGAGACAGGATTTTCGAAAACCCTAGCCTCCTCTCTCTCAAAGTGGCTGAACACCCTCCCTCTCTGTCTGAGAAATTCCGGTCTGAGATTTTGAATTGCAGTCTGGAATAAGCGAATCAAATTCGTTATTCTCTTCGCAGAAAACTTCTGATAGATTTTCTAGTGCAATCTATCAGAGGGATTAAACCTCCATTCGTGGACCTGATTGAAGGAGTTCATCGGTTCCAGGGAGAGACAACAAGAGCAGAGAAATCTGTTGGAGTCCAATAATCTCGATTCGAGATTGAAGGTAAAATTTAATAATTGTTATTTAAATTTTACACACACTTATAATTTAATCGTTAAACGGTTGATACCCACACTATGGAATTGTTCCATAATAAATTTTTAAACTTCCGCTGCACCGGGTATCAATCGTGATTGATCTGAACGCCAGTTTTACAACAGTGGTATCAAAGCCAGGTTGCTCAGATCAAACGATTAAATTAATCGATTGTACAAAATTTTTGAGTCTCGGTTTTTGAAACAAAATAAATATTTTTAAATAAAAAAAAAAAATTTCGGGGCAAAACCCGGGCAGCGATTGGATCGCTGCCCGGTGGGGCAGCAATTGTTGCTACCCCGGGCGGCGCAGGGCGCACGGCGCCGCCCACGGCGGCGCACGGCGTCGCTTAGGGGCGGCGCTCAGCGCCGCCAGGGCAGCGCTCGGCGCTGTCCAGCGCAGCGCTGGGCGCTGCGCAGGGCGACGCCCATGGGCGACGCTCGGCGCCGCCAGGGCAGCAACTGTTGCTGCCCTAAAGGGGCAGCCGGGCTGCCCCGGCCCGCGCCCACGGGTGCGGGCCGGCCCGGGAGTGTCCCGGGCGGCCCGCGGGAAAAATTAAATTTTTATTTAAAATTAATTTTAATGTGTTAAAATTTTATTTTTGGTCCGGTCAAAAATTGTTTTTGATTGGTTCACGAGATTTTGGATCGAATTGTTCGAGTCCGTAAACTTTAAAATTGATTTTTGGATAAATTTGAATTTTTGGAAAATTTTAATATTTTATCCTTAAATTGAATTTTGAAATCAATTATTTTTGGTACAATTGATGATAAGATTTGATCTTATGAATATATTGAGTAAAATATGATTTTATCCATAAAATTGGATTTTGTAGATAAAATATGATTTTATTTGATAAAGAGATAAAATATGATTTTATATGTAAAATGAGATTTTATATATAAAATATGATTTTATCCTGTTTAAATTTGAATTGCCACTGCATGTTATCCAATAAATTAATTTTGAATTAAATGTTATTGGATAAGGATGATCGATTGCCATGACCAATTTTGTAGGTGTATGTTAGGAATTTACATTTGTTTTTATTGTTGTTGGTTTTATTAATGGGCCTGATTTATGGCCCAGTATGAATGTCATATGTATTAAAAGTGGGCTTGGTTTATGGCCCGTTCCCACCCCCTAAAAATGTATCCCCTACTTGTCATTGTTATTTATTGTAAATACATTAGATTTAGTGGGAGATCAAGATTTGAAGATGGTGGGCCCAGCAGACAATAAAGACAGAAGAAATGTAAATTGGAAGCACATGTAATAGGATTGCATTGCATACTGCATATTACCTAGGATTGGACTAAGACTCGTGATTGGCAACCACGGGTCAATTAGAAATGGAATCGATCATCCTATATAATATATGATATTATGATTGTATGCATGTTTTAGACATAATTGCGTGAATCCGGCAAGCATGCAATAATTTGAAATTGATGAGACAAATTTTTATAATTAAAAATCCCTCATTTTAAATATGATTTAAAATTGATATCAAGATAAATAAAGGAAATTTAAATTTGTTTAAATATTCCTACCTTCCATCAACGGTCAATGTATGAGATGCTACCCGCGGATACGGTCCGGCTCATTTTATTGGGGGGGCCCGTTCGTCGGAAAGCTGTACATTGGATCGACAAATGTTGTAAGTTGGGTGGAACTCCCATGGGATCGGCTCATATTATTGGGGGATCCACATGGCGACCGTCCATCACAACTTAATATTGATGGGTCATCTTGACATGTCACTTTAAACGGCGTCATATTATTGGGCCCTTATTGGACATGAGGTAAACACATGGGGGTTGCTTTGGAAGCAATTGGGCTCTACCTTTTGAGAATTATGGTTGGCTGATATTATTCGGGACCATAAGTTTGTCAATTGGACTCCATGTTCTCACTAAGGAAAAAGTTTCCCGTTTTCACTAGAGGGTAGTGAAATCGTTAAAATAGTGGGAGTGAGATTCATAAAATTAAATTCGCCTATTTTATGTCTTAGTAAATTGCTTAAACAATCATTGATATATGTCTGTTTTTCTTTTCAGTATTTCATACGATGAATTCGCGTAATCCTTTATTCTCGATCCTCGAACAAAACAAGTTAACTGGCGCAAACTATACGGAATGGTTCCGGAAGTTGAAGATTGTCTTGACTTCGGAGAAGATGCTCTACGTGTTAGAGAAATCACCTCCGAAGGAAGCACCAGCTGACGTAAGTCCGGAGGAATTGGCCAAACTTGATGCATGGTGGGACCATGACATCAAGACCAAATGCTATATGCAAGCCTCGATGTCTGATGAACTCCAGAGGCGATTTGAGGACACCGTGAATGCTGCTGACATTCACGCTCAACTCAAGGAACTTTTTGGGGCTCAATCGAGGGCTGAAAGGTTCGCCACTGTTAAGGAGCTAATGACGTGTCGCATGCGTGAAGGGACTTCGGTCTGTGATCATGGGGTACGAGTGATTTGGCTCATACAGAAGTTAGCGACCCTTGATTTGGTGTTGGAGCATGAACTCAACGTGGATTTACTGCTTCTGTCTCTTCCTTCTTCGTTTGACGGATTTGTGGTAAATTTTAATATGAACAAGATAGAGGCCACCCTTGAAGAGATGGTCAATATGCTTGTGACATATGAATCCACACTAAAGAAGGATAAATCAGTTTTTTTGGTGGGCTCCTCATCTTCTGCTAAGAAGGGGCCAAGTATGAAGGGCAAGAAACGTTCTGCCCCACCCAAGAAAGTCGAGCCCGAGAAGAAGCACAAGACAAAGGCTTCAAAAATGGAAAAATCCAAGGATGTTTGCCATTACTGCAAGAAGCCGGGTCATTGGAAGCGCAACTGCAAGGAATATCTAGAGCAGTTGGGAACTGCAAAGGGTATGTTCTATATTGAAATAAACATTTCACTTAATACTACTTCTTGGGTATTGGATACCGGATGTGGATCTCACATTTGCAATGATTTGCAGGTGATGACAAGAAGTCGCAGGCTTAGAATGGGTGAGACCCAGCTGAGGCTCGGGAATGGTTCCAGAGTTGAAGCTACGGCCATTGGAGATGTTTGTTTAACTTTGCAGAATGGTTTTAAGTTATTATTAAGAGATGTTTTATTTGTTCCGGATTTAATTAAAAACATTATTTTTGTTTCTATGCTAGATAGAGATGGTTATTCTTGCAATTTTGTGAATGGGATTTGCAATATTTACAAGAATGAATGTTTGATTGGAAATGGACAACTTGAAAACGATCTATACAACTTAAAACTAAAAGACGTTCCAATAAATTATATTGATAAACCGGCGACAACAAACAAAAGGAAAATCGATAGTCAAAATCCGGCAAACCTTTGGCACGCTAGACTAGGTCATATTTCCTCAAGGAGGATGAACAAGCTAGTGGGAGAGGGCATGTTTGATATGTCTGATATTAACTCTCTACCTACTTGTGAATCCTGCCTAAAAGGGAAAATGACTAAATCTCCTTTTAAGGGGAAACCTGAGCGTAGTCAAAATCTGTTGGATTTAATCCATACAGATGTTTGTGGTCCATTTAGAGTTGGGACTCAATATGGCCACACCTACTTCATTACCTTTACTGATGATTATTCAAGGTATGGGTATTTATATTTAATGAAATATAAGTCTGAAGCATTTGAAAAGTTCAAAGAATTCAAGGCTGAAGTAGAAAACAAGCTAGGTAAAAGTATTAAAGCACTTCGATCGGATCGAGGTGGAGAATACTTGAGTACCGAGTTTTTGGACTATCTAAAAGAGAATGGGATTCTCTCTCAGTGGACTCCTCCTATGACACCACAGCTTAATGGTGTATCGGAGCGTCGTAATCGAACTTTGTTGGACATGGTTCGATCCATGATGAGCTTCACTGAGCTTCCACCTTCGTTTTGGGGCTATGCGCTTGAAATGGCGGTATTGTTGTTGAACAACGTCCACACTAAAGCAGTGGACAAAACACCATACGAGTTATGGAATGGCAAAGCTCCTAAGTATTCGTACTTGAGGATTTGGGGATGTCCTGCTTACGTGAAGCGGACAGTGGGAGATAAGTTGGATAGTCGATCCAGCTTATGTTATTTTGTAGGGTATCCGAAGAATTCAATCGGATATTATTTCTATTATCCTGCTGAAACAAAGGTGTTTGTTTCTAGGAATGCCACCTTCTTGGAGAAGGAGTTCTTATTGGATAAGAAAGGCGAGATGATGGAACTCGAAGAAGTTCGAGAAAAACCCGAAATACAAAATAACGATCCTACGCCTATGGAACCATTACTGGACACGGCTGAACCTAGAAGATCCGAGAGGACTTCTAGACCTCCTGTTCGATATGGTCTTCTTCTTGAAGGGGATCAAGATGAACCCGACATTGGATGTGATCCAAGAAACTTCAAGGAAGCAATTTCTGATGCGGATTCAAATTTATGGCTTGAAGCTATGCAGTCTGAATTGGATTCAATGCATACAAACCAAGTTTGGTCTTTAGTAGATCCTCCTGATGGAATTGTTCCAATAGGGTGTAAATGGATCTACAAGAGAAAGCTTGGGCCTGATGGTAAGGTATTGACCTACAAGGCGCGATTGGTGGCGAAAGGTTACACTCAAAGACAAGGAGTTGACTATGATGAAACTTTTTCACCAGTTGCAATGTTCAAGTCCATAAGAATCCTTATTGCCATAGCTGCATGGTATGACTATGAGATATGGCAAATGGATGTGAAGACTGCTTTTCTTAATGGAGACATTAAGGAAGAAATCTATATGAAGCAGCCCGAGGGGTTCACATCCATGGGAAGCGATCATAAGGTATGCAAGCTTCAGAGATCAATTTATGGTCTAAAACAAGCATCAAGAAGTTGGAACCAGAAATTTGATGAAACAATAAAAGATTTTGGTTTCATCAAGAACCCGGAGGAACCGTGCGTGTACAAGAAAGTAGTTAAGGATGCTGTGACATTCTTAGTACTTTATGTTGATGACATCCTACTCATTGGGAATGATGTAGGGATGCTGCAGTCAACAAAGATATGGTTATCAGGTAGATTCTCGATGAAGGATTTGGGTGAGGCATCCTACATTCTTGGGATACAGATCTATAGAGATAGATCTAAGAGAATGATAGGACTCACTCAATCAACCTACATCGACACCATATTGAAACGGTTTTCAATGGATGGGTCCAAGAGAGGACATCTACCCATGTGTCATGGAGTTTCTTTATCCAAGTCTATGTGTCCCAAGACTGATGCAGAGATAGAGAATATGACACATGTACCATACGCGTCAGCTATAGGTAGTATCATGTATGGGATGATATCTACCAGACCGGATGTAGCATTTGCTCTGAGTGTCACGAGCAGATATCAGGCTAATCTTGGTCAAATGCATTGGAAAGCCGTGAAGGACATTCTTAAGTACTTAAGAAGGACTAAGAATATGTTCATGGTATATGGAGGACGAGATCTGAAATTGGAAGGCTATACCGATTCTAGCTTCCAAAGTGACGTGGATGACTCGAAGTCAACCTCTGGATTTGTGTTCATGCTCAATGGCGGTGCTGTCTCTTGGAAGAGTTCCAAGCAGGACACCACAGCGGATTCCACCACTGAGGCTGAATACATTGCAGCATCAGCTGCTGCTAAAGAGGCAGTTTGGATGAGGAAGTTCGTCCAAGAGTTGGGCGTCATTCCTGAATTTGTTGGTCCAGTCCCGGTGTACTGTGACAACACGGGTGCCGTTGCTCAAGCAAAGGAACCAAGGTCTCATCAAAGATCCAAACACATACTGAGGAAATACCACATCATCCGGAAGATTGTGGAAAGAGGAGACATCACTGTCGAACGAGTGGCCTCTGCAGACAATATCGCTGATCCGCTTACTAAGCCCTTGCCAGGACCATTGTTTGACAAACATCGCGAAGCAATGGGTCTACGTAGTATGACTAGTTGGCTATAGGGCAAGTGGGAGATTGAAAGAGTGGGTGCCCAGTGAGCCAACTTGTGGCTATGGGCTTTGATGACTCTTTGTACAAACGATCTTTTGTTTAATATAATTTACACTTTTATTAATGGCAATGACTTTATCTTTCTTCATATTGTTATATTGTGATATACTATTGTTGTTTTGATAAAGACCTTGAATATACTATAGTGTATGTAAGATGTGGTAGAACATGGGGATGTCTATCATGAAATACATCTTATAGTCACTGTATATTCTAAACTGTTCCTAGTTGATTGAGCCGTCCGATAATAAGGATAAGGATCGCTCGAGTTTGAGACTAGCATTTGCGATGCGGAGTACCACGTTTCATTGGTAGGGAACATGGAGATGTTCGAAGCATGCAAATGGATATTCATAGGATGAATAATCGAACTACCCTATCCGGACTTTCCAAGTGGTTATCACTTATCGAGTGGATAAAGTCCGCGGTTTTGGTTGTACACCATTAGTCCTTACTACTTGAAACATCATGGAGACTTTATATGCTAGTACTGTGCTTTGACTCGTTTACCGACTCTATGGGGGTCATCAGGTGTCGGGATTGGGTACAGTTACAACACATATAGAAGTCGATGCATTGTTGTCAAGGATTCACCACATACTTGCGAGTGTGGATATCCTATGCGATCTGAGGAGATATTAGTGTGACGAATCTCTGGCCAGAGTACTTGATGTGATTTAAGAAATGGTTTCTTAGTAGCACATGCGATGTCACTAATTTGATCTTCAAGATGTATTGCATAGTTATCGAATCTTGAGCGACTCTCGATATACCAATGGTTGTTGATTCGATCGGGATATATGGATGAAGGGACCGTACTGTACGCTAACCAAAATCTACTGGTTCTTGTAGGCACTATCAGTGATACCTAGGGAATCATGGGGCGATGTTGCTAGGCGCTTTACCATGATTCGTTGGGCAAGTCGGAAATCGTTGTTCCGAGTCACAAGGAGTTGTGAGCCCACGGCTAGCTGTATCCCTGAACCATTGAGGGTCACACAGTGTAATGGAGTTTTAATCCCCGTTGAGATAGTTAAATTTAAAGAGTTAAATTTAATGAATAAAGAAGTTGGACTTCTTAAATAAGAGTAAGGGAGTAGGATTTCCTAAAATGACATGGGGATGTACATTTTTGGAAACCACTGAATTCGGATTCAGAAAAATTTATCTTGACTTTAAAATGTGCAGAAATGGTTTCTGTGCACATTGGTAAAATCGGTTTATCAATTGGAGTCACGATGAATTTTATATTAATTTCTGAACATGCGGGCTTTACTTGTCGGGCCTCAACTTATGACTAATGGGCCCTAAGGTGTTAGTGGCCTGCATTATAAATAAGTTATTGCAGTACAGAAATTACACACAACAGGTCATAATTTGAGACAGGATTTTTGAAAACCCTAGCCTCCTCTCTCTCAAAGTGGCCGAACACCCTCCCTCTCTGTCTGAGAAATTCCGGTCTGTGATTTTGAATTGCAGTCTGGAATAAGCGAATCAAATTCGTTATTCTCTTCGCAGAAAACTTCTGATAGATTTTCTAGTGCAATCTATCAGAGGGATTAAACCTCCATTCGTGGACCTGATTGAAGGAGTTCATCGGTTCCAGGGAGAGACAACAAGAGCAGAGAAATCTGTTGGAGCCCAATAATCTCGATTCGAGATTGAAGGTAAAATTTAATAATTGTTATTTAAATTTTACACACACTTATAATTTAATCGTTAAACGGTTGATACCCACACTATGGAATTGTTCCATAATAAATTTTTAAACTTCCGCTGCACCGGGTATCAATCGTGATTGATCAAAATGAGATTTTACAACAGATTGGGGCAGCGAGTGGTTCCGAAGGTTCTCAAGCATCTGTTCAGCCACCTCAGTACCAGCAGCCACCTTTCCAGCAGCAGTATTCGCAGCAGCACCAACATCCGCAGCAATCTCAGAGACAGCCTACTCAGACTCCTTCTCGGGGTCATTCTTCATTGAGGCCACGTACCCAGGGTTAGGTCTTTGCGCTTAACCAGGAGCAGGCAGAGGCTGACAACGATCGGATGATTACAGGTATCTGTAGTTTATGTGGTTTTCCTGCATATGTTTTAATTGATACCAGTGCATCGCATTCTTTTGTCTCAGTTTCGCTAAGAAGTATAGATTGCCATTTATTCCTTTAGACGTGTTGCTAGTGGTTTCTACTCCTATGGGAAGCGAGGTTTTAGCCAAGCGTCTAGTTGTGGGTTGTGTTTTGGATTTCGAGGGACATCAGCTTAGTGCTAACCTAATGATTCTAGCGATGGAGGATTTCGATTGCATCATTGGGATAGATCTATTAACTACCTACCGAGCGATAGTGGATTGCTATCAGAGGTTTGTTCAGTTTCGTCCAGAGGATGACGAGTCATGGTATTTCTATGGTGAGGGAGCGCGACCCCCGATGCCAGTGGTTTCAGCTCTGAAGGCACGGCGTGCTTTAGAGTCTTGCGGGGAAGGCTACCTTATCTACGGCATTGACGCATCCTTAGGAGAGCCAGATATCCAAGAGATACCAGTGGTTCGTGACTTTCCAGATGTGTTTCTGGAGGAGATTCCAGGTTTGCCACCAGTAAGGGAGATTGAGTTTGGCATTGAGTTAGTGCCAGGGACTGCACCGATTTCCAAGACTCCTTACCGATTGGCACCGTCAGAGATGAAAGAGTTGCAGAAGCAATTGCAAGATCTTCTTGATAAGGGTTATATTAGACCTAGCGTTTCGCCATGGGGAGCCCCAGTACTGTTTGTCAAGAAGAAGGATGGTTCGATGCGATTGTGCATTGACTACCGTCAGTTGAATGAGGTGACAGTGAAGAATAAGTATCCTCTTCCGCGGACAGATGATCTCTTTGATCAGTTGTAGGGTACATCTATCTATTCGAAGATTGATCTTTGGTCTGGGTATCATCAGTTGCAAGTTCGATAGGAGGATGTTCCTAAGACAGCATTTCGTACGCGGTATGGGCACTATGATTTTCTAGTGATGCCGTCTGGTTTGACGAATGCTCCAGCTGTTTTTATGGATCTGATGAACAGAGTTTTCCGCGACTTTCTGGATAAGTTCGTGGTGGTGTTCATCGAAGACATTTTGGTGTACTCTCGCAGCATGGATGAGCATGCCTACCATCTCTATACTGTACTACAGGTCTTGAGGGAGAGACAGTTGTACACGAAGCTGAGTATGTGTGAATTCTGGATTGACCGAGTGGTGTTCTTTGGTCATGTCATTTCTCAGGATGGCGTATCTGTTGATCCTAGCAAGACAGAGGCTATTTTGAATTGGTCACGTCCGACTACAGCTTCCGAGATTCGTAGTTTCCTTGGTTTAGCAGGATACTATCGTCGTTTTGTGGAGAATTTCTCTCAGATAGCTAAGCCTTTGACTCAGTTGACAAAGAAAGACGTTTCTTTCGTTTGGTATGATGCTTGTGAAGACAGTTTTCATGAGTTGAGACGTCGTTTGAAGACAGCTCCAATTCTTGCTTTACCGACTGGATCAGGTGGTTTTGTAGTCTTCACTGATGCTTCTCTCCAGGGCTTGGGGTGTGTGTTGACTCAGAATGGCCACGTGATTGCTTATGCCTCTAGACAGCTGAAGACTCACGAGGAGAACTATCCCATACACGATTTAGAGCTTGCAGCCATTGTCTTTGCTCTTAAGATATGGCTTCACTATTTGTACGGAGAATGATTTGAGATCTTCACCGATCATAAGAGTTTGAAGTATCTGTTCACTCAGGCTGAGTTGAACATGTGGCAACGTCGTTGGATGGATCTATTGAAGGATTACGATTGTGAGATCAAGTACCATCCAGGTTCTTCAAATCCCGTTGCTGATGCACTTAGTCGCAAAGTTTATGTGAGTTCCCTTCGTACCAGTTCGATTTCGAAGGCAGTGGAGGAGTTTTGTTCTTTGGGATTCACGTTCTGTCATAAGAAAGAACAGCAAGGGATTCGTGTCTCTTCTGTGCTTGCAGAGCCAGCGCTATATAGACGAATCCGTGAAACTCAGAATTCTGATCTAAAGACTCAAAAGTTGGCCCGTTTGGCTGAGGGTAGTAATACTTCTGGTTTCCATTTGCAGGGAGACGGCCTGTTGTGTCTTTCTGGTCGAGTTGTGGTACCCGAGGATTCCACTTTGAGGGATGAGATCTTATCGCAAGCTCACTGCAGTCGATTCTCTGTACATCCAGGCAGCATGAAGATGTATAAGGATCTTCGCACTCGATTTTGGTGGAAATGGATGAAGCGGAGTGTCTATTAGTTTGTGTCCCGATGCCTTGTGTGTCAACAAGTCAAGGCAGAGTTTAGACGACCCGGAGGGTTACTTCACAGCCTAGAGATTCCTGAATGGAAGTGGGAGCATATGACGATGGATTTTGTCACCCACTTGCCTATGTCTTCCAGGAATTGTGATGCTATTTGGGTTGTCGTGGATCGGTTGTTGAAGTCAACACATTTTTTTCCCTATAACCGCGATTACATATTTGATAGGATGGCACAATTGTATGTGTGGGAGATTGTTCGATTGCATGGGATTCCGTTAAGCATTGTCCGCGATAGAGATCCGAGATTCACCTGAAGATTTTGGGGTAGTTTCCAGCGAGCCCTTGGTACTACTTTGAGCTTGAGTACGACTTATCATCCAGAGACGGACGGACAGTCGGAGCGTACTATTCGCACTCTAGAGGATATGCTTCGTGTGGCAGTGATGGATTTTGGTCCAGCGTGGCATGATATTTACCCTTGGTAGAGTTCGCCTACAACAATAGTTTTCATCGCAGCATTGGCATGGCACCATTTGAGGCTCTTTATGGACGCCGTTGTCGTACACCTTTGTTTTGGGACGAGGTTGGCGAGCGTCAGGTTGAGGGTCCTCAGATGATTCAGCAGATGATTGATGCAGTAGAGTTGATCCGATGCAGGGTTAGGGAAGCTCAGGATCGACAGGCAAACTACGCGAACACCCACCGCAGGACACTTCATTTTGAGGTAGGAGAGTATGTTTTCTTGCGTGTGTCACCTTTCCGGAAGGTGATGAGGTTTGGTCGCAAGGGTAAGCTGACACCTAGATTTATTGGTCCTTTCAAGATTCTCGAGAAGGTTGGGGATGTGGCTTATCGTCAGGCCTTGCCACCCGATCTTTCGGAGATCCACGATGTGTTCCACGTGTCCTTGTTGAGGCAGTATGTGGCAGATGAGTCGCATATTTTGCATTCGACCGAGGTAAAGGTAGATCGAGATCTGTCGTATGTGGAGAAACCCCTACGAATTCTTGACAAAAAGGACAAGGTACTTCGTAACAAGCACATACCATTGGTTATGGTACAGTGGCAGCGCAGAGGTACAGAGGAAGCTACTTGGGAGTTGGAGAGCCATATGTTAGCCGAGCATCCCGAGTTATTTTGAGATTTTGTACTTCTTTGTATCGAGTTTGTGCTTGTTCAGTTGTAATAAAGAACATTTGGTTGGCTATTTATGTTTCCTCTAAGACTTAAATTTCGAGGACGAAATTTCTTAAGTAGGGGAGAATGTAGTAACCCGCATTTCTGATTAGTGATTAAATGATTAATTAATCACGTGATCATGTTTAGATTAAGTAAAACATGATTAAGTAAGTTCCTGTTGGGATAACGGACTTAAAAAATGGATTCAGAGCACTCGAATTAGTTGAATTAGTTCAGCAGGATCGGACGATCCGAAGAGGAAGTTCGGACGATCCGAAGTGGATCGGAAGCTCCGTGCCAGGATCGGAAGCTCCGATCTGGATCGAGTTCGAATGCTCTGTCGGCAAGATCGGAAGCTCCGATCTGGACCAGGGCATATGTCATTGCTTACGTCAGCAAGATGACATCATGGCCGACGTACTATTGAGCGATCGGACGCTCCGAAGGTGCGATCGGAGGTTCCGATCAAGTTTGGACGGTCCGAACTGGGTTTGGAGGCTCCAAACGTTGCCTATAAATAGAGGGTCCGAGAATTCATTTTCTCGCACCAATTTCCTCTCTTCTCTCTCGATTCCTAAGCCTTCTAACTTAGATCTAGGGAGATCTAGGCGTCCTACGGGGAATCCGGAAGTGGCTTAGTGATCTAGACGTCGTCGCAGAGCTTTGGCCTAGTTTTGAGGCTATCGTCAGCAAAGGGCTAACGACGGATGCAGATATAGCTTTGGCATCCTAAAAATATTTAGGAGTATGTAAAAGCTTAATTAAGGCATTTAGATATTAATTGTTAATGCATGGATATTTGCATTGTAGTAGCAGTAGAATGGACTAGTAGGCTTGGAGTCTAGGTCAGTGGAGCTAGGTTTGATCAGCAGTGCTAGAGGTACGTAAGTACTGACCGAGATATCCGACATGATATATTTGCTTATATGTTGCATGAGTATGTGCTATATGTTTTATCATGTTTTAGCATGTTTTACCATTTTAGCACATACATGATTTTACGTGTGACTGCATCCGGAGAGATGTGAGTCATTGACAGTCTCCATAGGGAACAATGATCTCATTTTGGACTCGAGTCAGGTATGACAGTTTCCTTATGGGACTTGTATCCTGTTTTGGATTCGGGTCAGGATGGGGTTGGCTGTAGTAGCCCGAACCCTAATTGAGTAATTAAAGGATTAATGCTAATTAAATAAATTGGGGATTGGACGGATCGGAAGCTCCGATCGGGATCGGAAGCTCCGATCGGGATCGGAAGCTCCGATGAGGATCGGAGGCACCGATGATATTACGTCATCCATGACGTGTGGCTGGATCGGAAGCTCCGATCAGGACCGGAGGCTCCGATCACCCCTATCCGGAGTCAACAAGTGATATTTTGACACATGGCAGATCAGGATCTTCGGAAGCTCCGATGGCAGGATCGGACGTTCCGATCGAGGTTCGGACGTTCCGATCAGGGATCGGAAGCTCCGATCGTTGTCTATAAATAGAAGGCCGAGACTTCATTTCTCCTTGCCAATTCCGGATTTCCTCTCTATTTCTAGTCATATTCGAGTTGTTCTAGCCTTCCTAGGCTTGAACCGGGAGTCGTATAGACGTTCGGTAGTCGTAGCGGAGTTGTGCCCAAGTTCTGGAGGCATCGACATCAAAGGGCTAACGACGGACGAAGGTATAGCTTTTGCTTCCTATAAATATTTAGGAGTATGCAATAGCTTAGTTAAGGCTTTTAGAGCACTTTAATTATAGTAGTATCATTTGGCAGTGTAGAGCAGACTATAGGCGTGGACCTAGAGTTGGTAGAGCTTGCACTGTATTGAGGTACGAAAGTACTGTTCGAGATATCCTGACTGAGTATGCATGTATTATATGACTGCATGATTTATATGCCATGATATTATGCTGCATTCATTTGCATCTTGCTGTATCTCCTTCGAGATGTCTGTAGT
This sequence comes from Henckelia pumila, assembly GCF_033568475.1. NCBI lineage: Eukaryota > Viridiplantae > Streptophyta > Magnoliopsida > Lamiales > Gesneriaceae > Henckelia > Henckelia pumila. The sequence continues at coordinate 73,990,885 of NC_133121.1, forward strand.
AGGGTTGTACCCTATCCTGTTAGTGGATGGACTTCCATCGATTTGGGTCCGGCGTATCCACAGTTATCTCGGTATGGGAGCCACCTCCTGAAGCGACGGCACAGCGTGCTACATACCAGGGCCCGGTCTGTCTCTGTTATCTGATCCTTGACCTCGAGTCTATAGGGAGTTCACTTTGCATGCATGTATACTCATACTCTCGCACTGAGCATTTTTATGCTCACGTCTCGTACTCTGTATTTTTTCTGGACACCCTATTCCATGGGGCAGGTTTGCGATTGGACGAGGAGGGTGGATCCAGGAGGGGCTAGTCAGTGGTTGGCCGGCTGGAGCTTCGCTTAGGTTTTATTACTGTTGTTTGGGTTTATACAGCTATTCGATTTGGTTGTATAATATTGGATAATTACAGATTCCTTTACTTGGGATTGTATAATGTTATTGAATTCCGCAGTTTTATTCTGATATCTGTTTTATTAAGTTAATTGCATGCCTAAATTCTGTTTAGTAGGTGATCCGGGTAAGGGTCACTACATTTATGGTATCAGAGCATGCAAAAGATTTCTTGGGATTTTGTCTCATCTTGAGGTATTTTTGTAGATGTCAAATCGTGACGACCAGAGTTCTCATGGCAGTGTTGGTGGGCGTTGGGGTGATGCCGACCGGGAGCCTCGTCGAGAACGGCGTCATCGTCACCATGACGACGAGCGTTTCAATGTGCGTCGATTCTTAGCTATGGGTCCTAAGCCCTTAGTTGGAGGTGAGTCTCCGGAGGATGCGGAGAACTGGTTAGACCGCATGGAGACGACTTTTCAGACTTTCCAATGCACCGATGAGCAGAAGGTGGAGACCCTTGGCTATCTTCTAGATGGGCGTGCGCGCAGGTGGTGGAGGTTTACTTCTGCACCTTTTGTTGCGGCGAGAGGAGTGGCCACCTGGGCCGAGTTTCGCACAGCTTTCCAAAAGCGGTATTTTCCTCCTGCACTCCGACAGTCGAAGGCAGGCGAGCTACTGAGTCTGCGACAGGGAGCCATGTCTATCGATTAATATCAACAGAGGTTCTTTGATCTGCTATCCTATTGCCCCGAGATTGCTGATAGCTCAGAGATGAAGTATAATCTGTTCCTTCAGGGCCTTAACCCTGAGATCCATGACCGTGTGGCGGTTGGTGACGACATGTCCTACGAGGGTTTGGTGAGCCGTTGTCACCAGGCGGAGGACAGCATTCGGCGGAACAGGTCTTTCTCTCAGTCGAGACCTGCTAGTTCTTTGGGTCCCCGTGCCCAAACTTTCAAGAAGTCTGGATCTTCTTCTTCCTCTGGTTCTGGAGGTGTTGTCCGTTTCGGTAAGAAGGACAAGTGTGATCACTGTGGGAAGAACCATCCATCCGACAAGTGCCGCAGAGCTTCTGGAGCTTGTTTCCGTTGTGGAGAGACTGGTCATATCCGGAGGGATTGTCCACAGTCTGGGGGAGGCGGTTCTGGATCTGGTTCAGGATCGGGTTCTCAGGCCACCGTTCAGCAGAGGTCGCAGGGACAGTCTGCTGGGAGTTCTCATTTGAGGCCACGAGCTTCTGGCCAGGTGTTTGCCCTGAGACATGATCAGGCTGTGGAGGAGAATGAGAAAGTCATCGCAGGTACATTTATGCTTTATGGTATATCTGCTCTTGTACTTATTGACACTGGTGCATCTCATTCCTTCATTCATGCACGTTTTGTTAAGAGGCATAAGTTACCATGCATTGCACTAGACGTAGTGATGTCTGTTTCTACTCCGACGGGCCAATCTGCTTTGGCTAAGCGTCTAGTGATGGGTTGTCCTTTAGAGTTCGAAGGGAACGTTCTGTTGGCGAATCTCATGGTCCTGGCGATGGACGACTTTGATTGCATTCTGGGAATAGATGTGCTGACTACCTATCGAGCTTCAGTGGACTGCTATCAGAGATTAGTACGCTTTCATCCGGAAAGGAGTGAGAGTTGGTTTTTCTACGGTGAGGGAGCGCGACCCCCGATGCCTTTGGTATCAGCTTTGAGAGCCTGTCGAGCTCTAGAGTCTGGCGGAGAAGGCTACCTTATCTATGCAGTTGATTTGTCCGCTGAGAGTATTGGGATAGAGAGCATTCCTGTTGTGGATGAATTTCCAGATGTGTTTCCTGATGAGATTCCGGGTTTTCCTCCTGCTAGGGAAGTCGAGTTTGGCATAGAGTTGATGCCGGGTACTTCGCCTATTTCTAGAGCACCGTATCGTCTGGCTCCGTCAGAGATGCGTGAGTTGAAGAATCAGCTACAGGATCTTTTGGACAAGGGGTACATTCGTCCTAGTGTATCTCCTTGGGGAGCTCCTGTTCTCTTCGTGAAGAAGAAGGATGGGTCGATGCGGCTGTGCATTGACTACCGGCAGCTGAATCGAGTGACTGTGAAGAACAAGTATCCGTTGCCTCGTGTTGATGACTTGTTTGACCAGCTGCAGGGCACATCAATTTACTTCAAGATTGACTTGAGATCTGGGTATCATCAGTTGAGAGTCCGTGATCAGGACGTAGCCAAGACTGCATTCCGTACTCGCTATGGGCATTACGAGTTCCTAGTGATGCCATTTGGTTTGACTAATGCGCCGGCTATATTCATGGATCTGATGAACCGTGTCTTCAGGGAGTATTTGGACAAGTTTGTCGTGGTCTTCATTGACGACATCTTGGTGTATTCACGTAATACGGAAGAGCATGTTTCTCACTTGCGGTTGGTGCTGCAGACTCTTCGAGATGAGCAATTGTACGCCAAGCTGAGCAAGTGTGAGTTCTGGATGGATAGAGTGGTTTTTCTTGGCCATATCATATCCAGGGAGGGGATTTCTGTTGATCCAAGCAAGATTGAAGCGGTACTTAATTGGTCGCGTCCGACGACGGTTGCTGAGATCCGTAGTTTTCTGGGTCTAGCAGGGTATTATCGTCGCTTCATTCTGAACTTCTCTCAGTTAGCTCGACCGTTGACGCAGCTTACCCGCAAGGGTGTGGATTTTGAGTGGTCCTCCGAGTGTGAGGAGAATTTCCGTGAGCTTCGACGGCGGTTGACTTCTGCGCCGGTGTTAGCATTACCGTCAGGATCTGGAGGGTATGTAGTTTACACGGAGGCTTCTCTTCAGGGGTTAGGTTGTGTCCTGACTCAGAATGGGCATGTGATCGCATATGCTTCTAGACAGCTGAAACTTCACGAGGACAACTTCCCAGTCCATGATTTGGAGTTAGCAGCCATTGTGTTCGCTTTGAAGATCTGGCGTCATTATCTGTATGGCGAGAAATTTGAGATCTTCACCGACCATAAGAGTCTCAAGTATTTGTTCACTCAGGCGGAGTTGAACATGAGGCAGAGACGTTGGATGGACTTGCTTAAAGACTATGATTGCGAGATTAAGTACCATCCGGGAGCTGCTAATCTCACCGCTGATGCTTTGAGTCGCAAGGTGCGACTATCCGCACTTCAGACTTGTTCGATGTCTAGTGCGATCAGTGACTGTTGTACTTCAGGTTTTACCTTCAAGCATAAGAAAGGTATGCAGAGTATCCAGATGTTTGCGATATTATCTGAGCCAGCCTTGTATTCGCGGATCCGAGATGCTCAGATGTCTGATTCGAAGACCCAGCGTTTAGCTCGTCTAGCTAACGAGGGTAGCTCGTCTGGATTTCATTATCAGTCAGATGGCTTTCTGTGTTTGTCTGGTAGGCTTGTGATTCCACAGGATGAAGAGTTGCGAGAGGAGATTTTATCTCAGGCACATCGCACTAAGTTGAGTATTCATCCTGGGAGCAACAAGATGTACAAGGATCTACGTACTCGTTTCTGGTGGAAGGGAATGAAACGCAGTGTTTATCAGTTTGTTTCGAGATGTCTGGTGTGTCAACAGGTCAAGGCAGAGCACCGACGACCTGGAGGATTGCTTCACAGTCTGCCTATTCCTGAATGGAAATGGGAGTTTATCACTATGGACTTTGTGACCCATTTGCCGGTATCCCCGAGGAACTGTGATGCTATCTGGGTGGTGGTGGAACGACTCACCAAGTCAGCGCATTTCATTGCCTACAGCCGAGAGTACTCTGTGGATCGCATGGCACGGATGTACATTCAGGAGATCGTTCGACTTCATGGAGTGCCTGTGAGCATTGTCAGCGATCGGGACCCCAGGTTTACTTCTAGATTCTGGGGGAGTGTTCAGCGTGCGATGGGTACTACTCTCAGTTTGAGTACAGCCTATCATCCAGAGACTGATGGTCAGTCAGAGCGCACTATCCGTACGTTAGAGGATATACTTAGAGCGTGCGTCTTGGATTTTGGTTCAGCCTGGCAGGATCATTTGCCGTTGATCGAGTTCGCTTACAACAACAACTATCACACTAGTATTGGAATGGCGCCTTTTGAGGCGTTGTATGGGAGACGTTGTCGTACTCCACTCTTCTGGGAAGAAGTGGGGGAGAGACAGGCTGAGGGACCGAAGTTTATCCCGCAGGCGATAGACATTGTCGATCAGATCAAGAAACGGATTAAGACTGCACAGGATCGTCAGGCCAGTTATGCTAATATCAAGCGTAGGCCTTTGCAGTTCGAGGTCGGGGAGAAAGTGTTTCTGAGAGTGTCACCTTTCCGCAAGATTCTCAGATTTGGCCTTAAGGGCAAGTTGTCTCCCAGATTTATCGGTCCGTTTGAGATCTTGGAGAGCATTGGCGATTTGGCTTATCGACTAGCTTTGCCACCGCATCTATCCAGTATTTACGACGTGTTCCACGTATCTCTGTTGCGACGGTATGTGGCGGATGAATCTCATATTCTGCAGCGGTCTGAGGTTCAGGTAGACAAGGATTTGACTTATGTCGAGAAACCTCTTCGCATCCTTGATTATAAGGATAAGGTTTTACGGAACAAAGTCATTCCTTTGGTTTTAGTTCAGTGGCAGCGCCGAGGCACTGAGAAAGCTACTTGGGAGCTTGAGGACAGGATGCGTAAAGACCATAATGAGTTGTTTTGATTTCATTCTTTAAGTTGTATTCAGTTGCAAACTCTGTAAACGTTTGATTTGAATAAAGAATGTTTCTGATTTCTGTATTTGCATTCGGTACTTAAGATCTGATTTCGAGGACGAAATATCTTAAGTGGGGGAGAATGTAGTAGCCCGAACCCTAATTGAGTAATTAAAGGATTAATGCTAATTAAATAAATTGGGGATTGGACGGATCGGAAGCTCCGAAGGGACGATCGAAAGCTCCGATCGGGATCGGAAGCTCCGATGAGGATCGGAGGCACCGATGATATTACGTCATCCATGACGTGTGGCTGGATCGGAAGCTCCGATCAGGACCGGAGGCTCCGATCACCCCTATCCGGAGTCAACAAGTGATATTTTGACACGTGGCAGATCAGGATCTTCGGAAGCTCCGATGGCAGGATCGGACGTTCCGATCGAGGTTCGGACGTTCCGATCAGGGATCGGAAGCTCCGATCGTTGTCTATAAATAGAAGGCCGAGACTTCATTTCTCCTTGCCAATTCCGGATTTCCTCTCTATTTCTAGTCATATTCGAGTTGTTCTAGCCTTCCTAGGCTTGAACCGGGAGTCGTATAGACGTTCGGTAGTCGTAGCGGAGTTGTGCCCAAGTTCTGGAGGCATCGACATCAAAGGGCTAACGACGGCAAAGGTATAGCTTTTGCTTCCTATAAATATTTAGGAGTATGCATGTAGTGACCCTTACACGGATCACCTACTGAACAGAACTTATGCATGCAATTAACTTAATAAAACAGATATCAGAATAAAACTGCGTAAACCAATATCATTATACAATCCCAAGTAAAGGAATCTGTAATTATCCAAAAATATACAACCAAATCGAATAGCTGTATAAACCCAAACAACAGTAATAAAACCTAGACGAAGCTCCAGCTGGCCAACCACTGACTAGCCCCTCCTGGATCCACCCTCCTCGTCCAATCGCAAACCTGCCCCATGGAATAGGGTGTCCAGAAAATACAGAGTACGAGACGTGAGCATAAAATGCTCAGTGCGAGAGTATGAGTATACATGCATGCAAAGTGAACTCCCTATAGACTCGAGGTCAAGGATCAGATAACAGAGACAGACCGGGCCCTGGTATGTAGCACGCTGTGCCGTCGCTTCAGGAGGTGGCTCCCATACCGAGATAACTGTGGATACGCCGGACCCAAATCGATGGAAGTCCATCCACTAACAGGATAGGGTACAACCCTACTACAGACATCTCGAAGGAGATACAGCAAGATGCAAATGAATGCAGCATAATATCATGGCATATAAATCATGCGGTCACATAATACATGCATACTCAGTCAGGATATCTCGAACAGTACTTTCGTACCTCAAATACCAGGTAGGCACTACCAGCTCTAAGTCCAAGCCTAAAGTCCGCCTACACAGCGAAATGATACTACTATCATTATAGCGCCCTAAAAGCCTTAACTAAGCTATAGCATACTCCTAAATATTTATAGGAAGCAAAAGCTATACCTTCGTCCGTCGTTAGCCCTTTGATGTCGATGCCTCCAGAACTTGGGCACAACTCCGCTACGACTAACGAACGTATAGATGACTCCCAGTTCAAGCCTAGGAAGGCTAGAACAACTCGAATATGACTAGAAATAGAGAGGAAATCCGGAATTGGCAAGGAGAAATGAAGCCTCGGCCTTCTATTTATAGACAACGATCGGAGCCTCCAATCCTCGATCGGAACGTCCGAACCTCGATCGGAACGTCCGATCCAGTCATCGGAGCTTCCGAAGATCCTGATCTGCCACGTGTCAAAATATCACTTGATGACTCCGGATAGGGGTGATCGGAGCCTCCGGTCCTGATCGGAGCTTCCGTTCCAGCCACACGTCATGGATGACGTAATATCATCGGTGCCTCCGATCCTCATCGGAGCTTCCGATCCCGATCGGAGCTTCCGATCGTCCCTTCGGAGCTTCCGATCCGTCCAGTCCCCAATTTATTTGATTAGCATTAATCCTTTAATTACTCAATTAGGGTTCGGGCTACTACAATGCAATAGATTAGTTAAGGCTTTTAGTGCACTTTAATGATAGTAGTATCATTTGGCAGTGTAGAGCAGACTATAGGCGTGGACCTAGAGTTGGTAGAGCTTGCACTGTATTGAGGTATGAAAGTACTGTTCGAGATATCCTGACTGAGTATGCATGTATTATATGACTGCATGATTTATATGCCATGATATTATGCTGCATTCATTTGCATCTTGTTGTATCTCCTTCGAGATGTCTGTAGTAGGGTTGTACCCTATCCTGTTAGTGGATGGACTTCCATCGATTTGGGTCCGGCGTATCCACAGTTATCTCGGTATGGGAGCCACCTCCTGAATCAACGGCACATCGTGCTACATACCAGGGCCCGGTCTGTCTCTGTTATCTGATCCTTGACCTCGAGTCTATAGGGAGTTCACTTTGCATGCATGTATACTCATACTCTCGCACTGAGCGTTTTTATGCTCACATCTCGTACTCTGTATTTTTTCTAGACACCCTATTCCATGGGGCAGGTTTGCGATTGGACGAGGAGGGTGGATCCAGGAGGGGCTAGTCAGTGGTTGGCCGGCTGGAGCTTCGCTTAGGTTTTATTACTGTTGTTTGGGTTTATACAGCTATTCGATTTGGTTGTATAATATTGGATAATTACAGATTCCTTTACTTGGGATTGTATAATGTTATTGAATTCCGCAGTTTTATTCTGATATCTGTTTTATTAAGTTAATTGCATGCCTAAGTTCTGTTTAGTAGGTGATCCGGGTAAGGGTCACTACATTGGCTCAGCCCTGATATAGAGTATACGAGTTGTTAGAGTAGGTGCCCGTCGAGCCAATGTATTGACCGATGGTCCTTGAGAGAACTCTTGTATGACAATCTTTATTTTAATAATATTTGACATTATTTAATTTGGCACATCTTTATCTTTATACCCATGCAAGCTGCATAGATAAAGCCCTTGAATATACAAATAGTAGAAAGAATATGAGATGGTCATGTGATGACTATCATGAAACTCATATTTGGAATACTGTATATTCTAAACTGTTCCTAGTCGATTAAGCCGCCATAAAGAAGGATAAAGGCCGCTCGAGCTTGAAACTAGTATTTGTGATGTGAGTACCATGTTTCATTGGTAGGGGACATGGAGATGTCCAAGCATACAAATAGGTGCTCCTTGTAGAGTGCACTGAACAACCCTCCCTAAAGGATTTTCCAAGTGGTTCTCACTTATCGAGTGGAGAAGTCCTAGTTTATGGTTGTACAACATTAGTCCTTATAACCCGGGACAACATGGAGACTCTATATGCTAGTGCTTCACTTTGACTTGTTTACCGACTCATCTGGGGTCATCAGGTGGCAATGTTGGGTGTTGTGACGAAACATATAGGAGTCAATGCATTGTAGTCGGGGATTCACCGCTTACCTATGGGTATGGATATCCTATGTTATATCATGCATACGTAGCTTGAAATCTCTGATCAGAGTAAGTGTAATTAAGAAAGGAGTTTCTTGAATTACATTTTCGATGCAACTACGGCATGACACATAGTTATTGATTCAATGACAACTCTCGATAAACCAATGGTTGTCGAATCGGTCGGGATATATAAGTTGAAGGGACCGTACTGTACGCTAATCATAATTGATTGGTTCTTGCAGACACTATCATTTGATACCTAGGGAGTCATGCAAGCGATGCTGCTAGACGTTTACATGACTGGTTGGGTACTATTAGACTTGAGTTTTATGACGTTCTTATTATCAATGTGTTGATCAATAAGAATGGAGCTATATATAGGGTATGCTCATATAAGGGACTTGTTGATCCCGAAACACATGGAGATGTGAACCCACTGCTAGTTGTATCAGTGAACCATTGAGGTTCACACAAGTACTAGCTTTCTAGATCCAGTTGAGATTAAAATAAATTCAATGTGTTGAACAACTTATAAAAGAGTTTATAAGTAAAATAAATTAGAAGTTTGACTTCTAAATTGGAGAACGAATGGAATAAGTAACTTTTAATTTGTGAATGTGTTCCAAGATTAAAAGTTGACTTAAAATAATTAGTTTATGAAAATGGTGATTTTCTAAACTATTATTTTGAACTTAGTTAATTAATTCAAGTGTTGAATTAATTTAACACTAGTTGACATTTTAATGTACAAATAATTAAACACTATTGAGTCTTGTAGAGCTCAAATAAAATAGTGTTATATAATTATTGTTACTAGTGTACTTGAATGAGTTCAAGTTGAATTTAACTAATTGATTAAACTTAAATGAGTTTAGGTTTAATATTTAATTAAAATAAGTTCAAAATACCATTTAAATATATATATTTATATATATATATATATAGGCGTGTATATATATATATAATATATATATATGTATGTGTGTGATGGAATTTGAAGGGTTGGAAGATTGGATGCAATTTTCCATGCAAGTCATGCATTTTTTTCTATGCATGGTTTTAATTGTATCTAATCAATTCTTCTCCATTAATATAATATACACACATTACACAATTCATTCCATTTCAACTTTGAAGTGGCCGAACCCTCTCCAAAATATTCTCCATGTTTTTCTTTTCATTTTAAGGGAGATGAAAATTATATCTCAATGAAAAATTCTCTAAATATTCTAGTGCATATTTAGAGCGGATTTAGATCGTCTAGTCGTGGACCTAATTCGGAGGCTCGAAGTGTTAAACCCATTTTGAGCAAGGAGTGCTCTTGGAAGCTTGTAGATTGAGTCTACCCTTTTCAAGAGCCTAGTTGTTTATCAACTTGGTTGGAGCCATAAATCAATCTTTGAGATTGATAGGTAAAATTCTAAACACTCTATGGTTGTTTGAGTTTTTGAATACTACACAAGTGCTCGGATTTCTTTTATTAAAAATTTTTATATTTCCGCTGTGTTTCCGGGCACGAGTTAACCGATCCCCTTCAGTGGTATCAGAGCCTAGGTTGCTCTTTTGTGTAGTATTTGTTGGATATTATGTTGAGGTCAATTTCTAACCGCATGAGAAAATCAAGATTTATTAATTTTGGGCTGTTTTTATAAATATTTTTTTTATGGTTTCGGGCAGCCCATAGGCTGCCCGAAGGTGTCCTAAGGGCAGCCGTGGGCTTCCCCATATTTTTAATAAAAAAATAAAAAATTTTGGCCGGAATCCGGCGACGGAGTTTCGGTGACGACTATGACGACTTGAGTTTTTCAAAAGGTATTTTGGAATATCATGTGTCATAGGCCCTAAATTGTTAAATATATTATAGTTGATTTTTATGAAAAATTAAACTTTATAATATGTGATTTTTCTCATAAAATAAATAGTTAAAGTGTGACTTTGATTATTTATAGTAAATTGTGATTTACAAGAAATTCAATTATAAATAAATTAATTTGAAATCAAACAAAGGTGTTTGTTTATTTTGTTAATTTATTTTATAATTGTGGTGGTTAGTGATTGGACCAAGATATATAATATTTTATCAATTGATTATTGAGATAATTAATTGATGGTGTATGATATGTGATATTGTGCATGAAGGATGATTAAAAGCCCAAGACCAATTTGCTAGGTGTATGCTAGGATATTTTGTGTTGAATGGTTGTAATAATTATCAAATTACAAAGTAGGCTTGGTTTATGGCCCGTTCCCACCCCATGAGATGTATCCCTATTTGCCATGGATATTTTCATGTAAAATATTTGATAGCAGAAGTTCAAGATTGGAAGATGGTGGGCCATGATGAATTATGAAGATCCAAGACATGTAAATATTGGAAGCTTATGGAATTGTTGCATTTGCATCCCATGCATTCCCTAGGAATTGGACCTAGGCCCGTGTTTGGCTCACACGGGCCAAATAGTTTTTGGGGCGATTGATCATCCTTATTAATTAGTATGTGCGTTATTATTTTATAATAACAAAGTTGCATGAATCCGGCAAACATACGATCAAACATGGCGATCTTTATAATTAATGATGAGACCTTTTTCAAAATTAAAAACCCTCATTTTGAATTAGATTCAAAATTTATATCAAGCCCGAAAAGGGGAATTATAAATGTGTTTATAATTTTCATGTCTTCCATCGACAATGGATGCATGACGAACGCTACCCGTATTCAATACTCGGCTCATATTATTGGGGGTTTTGGATGCCGGAAAGCTGTGACATCCATTGACATGGTGATGTGAACTACGTAGAACTCCCATGACTTCGGCTCATATTATTGGGGGAACTCATGGCGACCGTCCATTAAGGTTCGATATCGATGGGTAAGGCTTGACACGTAAAGATGAACAACGTCATTTTATTGGGTCCTAATCAAGCGTGAGACAAAAGTTTACGTAAGGGTTGCATGAAGATGCAATTGGAAACAACCTTTTAGAAATTATGATTGGCTGATATTATTCAGGATCGTAATTGGCTAATTGGACCTTATGTACCTACTGAGGAAAGGAGTTTCCCATTTTTTACTAGAGGGTAGTAAAAATGTCAAAAACAGTGGAAGTAAATATTTATAAAGTTAAAGTCCACACTTTCTATCTTATTGAATATTTTAAAATAGTCATTGACATTTATCTGTTATTATTTTTCAGTACAAGTTTTGACAATGTCATCAATTCGCAATCCGCTATCTACTATACTCGACAAACATTTACTGACCGGTCCAAATTACCTCGATTGGCTAAGAAATTTGAAAATAGTCTTGAACTCGGAGAGGATTGCATACACACTTGATGAGTCGCCCCCTGATACGGCTCCGACTGATTGTAGCCCTGAGGAGCTACAGACTTACAAGGATTGGTGTGACCATGACTTGAAAGCCAAGTGTTATATGCAGGCTTCTATGAATGATGAGCTTCAGCGACGTTTTGAGAGTGAAAAGCATGCTGCTGACATTCATTTTCATCTCAAAAAACTATTTGGTGAACAAACACGCCCACTTTGACATGCGATTGTCAAGGAGCTAATCACTTTGCGCATGCGAGATGGGGCTTCGGTCCATGAGCATGGTCTGAAGTTGATTGGGCTCGTGGAGAAACTCGTTAGCATGGATCTTGTGCTACCAACTGAGTTGACCACAGACGTGTTGCTCTTGTCACTGCCTAGCTCATTTGATCCTTTTGTGGTGAATTTCAACATGAACAGGTTAGATCCAACCCTTGAGGAGTTGGTTAACATGCCTGTTACGTTTGAATCAACAATCAAGAAAGAGAAGCCGGTTCTTTATGTGGGATCTTCATCTGGTTCAAAGAATAGACCACATGGGAAGGGAAAGAAGCGTTCCTTCCATGCTCCCAAAAAGAACGTGCCCTTGAAGAGGCAAGCTCCGAGTCCCGTTGTGGTAGCCACACCAGTTAAGGCTAACAAGACTAATGACGTCTGTCATCACTGTAAGAAACCTGGACATTGGAAACGTAATTGCAAGGAATATCTTGACCAGAATGGTTCTGGAAAAGGTATGTTCTACATTGAAGTAAACATTTCACTTAACTCTTCTTCTTGGGTATTGGATATCGGTTGTGGCTCACATCTCTGTAATGATTTGCAGGTGATGGCAAGAAGTAGGAGACTCAGAGATGGTGAGACCTTCTTTAGGATGGGCAATGGGGCAAGAGTTGTAGCCAAAGCTATTGGAGATGTTTACTTATTGTTGGACAATAATTTTAAATTATGTTTGAGAGATGTTTTGTTTGTACCAGATTTGGTGAAAAACATTGTTTCCATTTCTATGCTTGATAAAGATGGATATTCTTGTTAATTTGGCAAAGGTGTTTGCAATATTTACAAGAATGAATGTTTAATTGGTACATGACAATTGGAAAATGATCTCTATAATTTAAAATTAAAAGATATTCCTATGTATAATGTCCAAGAGATATCAACAACATCCAAAAGAAAACAAGATACTCTAAATCTAGCACACTTATGGCATGCTCGATTAGGTCATATATCTTTTAAAAGGATGAACAAGCTAGTGGGAGAAGGCATGTTTGATATGTCTGATATTAATTCTCTTACTACTTGTGAACCCTGTCTAAAAGGAAAGATGACCAAAATTCCCTTTAAGGGCCATGTGGAGCAAGCCAAGGGACTGTTGGATTTGATCCATACAGATGTGTGTGGTCCACTTAGCATCACCACTAAGCACGGACATTCTTACTTCATTACCTTTACCGATGACTTCTCTAGGTATGGGTATGTGTATTTGATGAAATACAAATCTGAAGCTTTTGAAAATTTCAAAGAATTCAGAAATGAAGTAGAAAAACAATTGGGACGAAGCATCAAGGCACTTCGATCGGATCGAGGTGGTGAGTACTTGAGTACTGAATTCCAAGAGTATCTTAGGGAGAATGGAATTCTCTCACAGTGGACTCCTCCTGGTACACCTCAGTTGAATGGTGTTTCAGAACGTCGTAATTGAACTTTGATGGACATGGTTCGGTCTATGATGGGGTTCACGGAGTTGCCGCCATCCTTTTGGGGATATGCACTTGAGACAGCGGCACTGTTGTTGAACAATATCCATTCAAAGGCAGTTGATAAGACACCATATGAGATATGGATGGGAAAATCTCCAAAGTATTCTTATCTAAGAATATGGGGATGCCCTGCTTATGTGAAGCAGATAGTGGGAGATAAATTGGATGCTCGATCCATTTTATGCTACTTCGTGGGATATCCAAGAAATTCGGTTGGATATTATTTCTATCATCCCAAAGAAACAAAGGTGTTTGTTTCTAGGAATGCAACCTTCTTGGAGAAGGAATTTCTATTGGATAGAAAATGGGAGATGATAGAACTCGAAGAAGTTCAAGAAACACCCACGATTGTGGAACCCACACCCGAACAGCCAAGAGAGGAGATACAAACTCCTAGAAGATCCGAGAGGATCTCAAGACCACTTATGAGGTATGGTCTGCTTCTTGAAGACGGCCAAGATGAGCCTGACCATGGATGTGATCCAAGGACCTTCAAGGAAGCATTGTCTGATGACAATTCATCCAAGTGGCTTGAAGCTATGGAATCTGAGATGAATTCCATGTATTCGAACCAAGTGTGGAATCTTGTGGATCCACCTGAAGGAATTGTTCCTATAGGGTGTAAATGGATTTACAAGAGGAAGCTTGGAACGGATGGGAAGGTTCTGACCTTCAAGGCTCGATTGGTGGCAAAAGGTTATACTCAAAGGCAAGGAGTTGACTTTGAAGAAACTTTTTCTCCAGTCGCAATGTTCAAGTCCATAAGGATATTGCTTGCCATTGCCGCATGGTATGACTATAAAATATGGCAGATGGATGTGAAGACAGCTTTTCTTAATGGGGATATTAAGGAAGAAATTTACATGTCTCAACCTGAAGGGTTCACATCTATCGGAAGTGAGCATAAAGTATGCAAACTTCAGAGATCTATCTATGGTCTCAAACAGGCATCTAGGAGCTGGAACCTCAGTTTTGATGGTACAATCAAAGAGTTTGGGTTTACTAAGAATTCTGAGGAACCATGTGTGTATAAGAAGGTCAGTGGGAGTGCTGTGACATTCCTGGTACTTTATGTTGATGACATTCTACTCATTGGGAATGATGTAGGAATGTTGCAATCAACTAAAGTATGGTTATCGAGTAAGTTCTCGATGAAGGACTTGGGTGAAGCATCTTTTGTATTGGGAATACAAATCTATCGGGATAGATCGAAAAGATTGCTTGGTCTCACCCAGTCCACATACATTGATACCATCGTGAAGAGGTTCTCGATGGATGAGTCTAAGAGAGGACATCTACCAATGTGTCATGGCGTGTCTCTATCCAAATCCATGTCTCCCAAGAATGATGCAGAAATAGAGATGATGACACGCATTCCATATACATCTGCAATTTGTAGTATCATGTATGCGATGATATCTACACGTCCTGACGTGGCCTTTGCACTTAGTGTTACAAGTAGATATCAATTGAACCCTGGTCTTCCACACTGGAAAGCTGTGAAAGACATTCTCAAGTATTTGATAAAGACTAAGAATATGTTCTTGGTTTACGGGGGTGGAGAACTAAAATTGGAAGGCTATACCAACTCTAGCTTCCAAAGCGATGTTGATGATTCAAAGTCAACTTCCGGTTTTATATTCATGCTCAATGATGCTATTGTTTGTTGGAAAAGTTCCAAGCAAAATAGCACTGCAGATTCAACCACTGAGGCAGAATATATTGCTGCATCCGATGCTGCAAAGGAAGCTGTTTGGATTAGGAATTTCGTCCAAGAGTTGGGCGTTATTCCTAATGGAGTTGATCCAGTCCCGGTGTACTGCGACAACACTGGTGTCGTTGCTCAGGCAAAAGAACCAAGATCTCATCAGAAATCCAAACATGTACTGAGAAAATACCACATCATCCGGGAAATTGTGGAACGAGGAGATGTCTTGTTAGACAGAGTAGCCTCCGCAGATAATGTTGCTGATCTACTAACTAAGCCTTTACCAGGACCATTGTTCGAAAAGCATCGCGAATCAATGGCTTTGAAGAATATGGGTAGTTGACTCTAGTGCAAGTGGGAGATTGTTAGAGTAGGTGCCCGTCGAGCCAATGTGTTGACCGATGGTCCTTGAGATAACTCTTGTATGACAATCTTTATTTTAATAATATTTGACATTATTTAATTTGGCACATCTTTATCTTTATACCCATGCAAGCTGCATAGATAAAGCCCTTGAATATACAAATAGTAGAAAGAATATGAGATGGTCATGTGATGACTATCATGAAACTCATATTTGGAATACTATAAATTCTAAACTGTTCCTAGTCGATTCAGCCGCCATAAATAAGGATAAAGGCCGCTCAAGCTTGAGACTAGTATTTGTGATGTGAGTACCATGTTTCATTGGTAGGGGACATGGAGATGTCCAAGCATGCAAATAGGTTCTCCTTATAGAGTGCATTGAACAACCCTCCCTAAAGGATTTTCCAAGTGGTTCTCACTTATCGAGTGGAGAAGTCCTAGTTTATGGTTGTACACCATTAGTCCTTATAACCCGGGACAACATGGAGACTCTATATGCTAGCGCTTTACTTTGACTTGTTTACCGACTCATCTGGGGTCATCAGGTGGCAATTTTGGGTGTTGTGACGAAACATATAGGAGTCAATGCATTGTAGTCGGGGATTCACCGCTTACCTTCGAGTATGGATATCCTATGTTATATCATGCATACGTAGCTTGAAATCTCTGATCAGAGTAAGTGTAATTAAGAAAGGAGTTTCTTGAATTACATTTTCGATGCAACTACGGCATGACACATAGTTATTGATTCAATGACAACTCTCGATAAACCAATGGTTGTCGAATCGGTCGAGATATATGAGTTGAAGGGACCGTACTGTACGCTAACCATAATTGATTGGTTCTTGCAGGAACTATCATTTTATACCTAGGGAGTCATGTAAGCGATGCTGCTAGACGTTTATATGACTGGTTGGGTACTATCAGACTTGAGTTTTATGACGTTCTTATTATCAATGTGTTGATCAATAAGAATGGAACTATATATAGGGTATGCTCATATAAGGGACTTGTTGATCCCGAATCACATGGAGATGTGAACCCACTGCTAATTGTATCAGTGAACCATTGAGGGTCACACAAGTACTAGCTTTCTAGATCCCGTTAGGATTAAAATAAGTTCAATGTGTTGAACAACTTATAAAGGAGTTTATAAGTAAAATAAATTAGAAGTTTGACTTCTAAATTGGAGAACGAATGGAATAAGTAACTTTTAATTTGTGAATGTGTTCCAAGATTAAAAGTTGACTTAAAATAATTAGTTTATGAAAATGGTGATTTTCTAAACTATTATTTTGAACTTAGTTAATTAATTCATGTGTTGAATTAATTTAACACTAGTTGACATTTTAATGTACAAATAAATAAACACTATTGAGTCTTGTAGAGCTCAAATAAAATAGTGTTATATAATTATTGTTACTAGTGTACTTGAATGAGTTCAAGTTGAATTTAATTAATTGATTAAACTTAAATGGGTTTAGGTTTAATATTTAATTAAAATAAGTTCAAAATACCATTTAAATATATATATTTATATATATATATAGGCGTGTATATATATATGTATGTGTGTGATGGAATTTGAAGGGTTGGAAGATTGGATGCAATTTTCCATGGAAGTCATGCATTTTTTCTATGCATGGTTTTAATTGTATCTAATCAATTCTTCTCCATTAATATAATATACACACATTACACAATTCATTCCATTCCAACTTTGAAGTGGCCGAACCCTCTCCAAAATATTCTCCAAGTTTTTCTTTTCATTTTAAGGGAGATGAAAATGATATCTCAACGAAAAATTCTCTAAATATTCTAGTGCATATTTAGAGCGGATTTAGATCATCTAGTCGTGGACCTAATTCGGAGGCTCGAAGTGTTAAACCCATTTTGAGCAAGGAGTGCTCTTGGAAGCTTGTAGATTGAGTCTACCCTTTTCAAGAGCCTAGTTGTTTATCAACTTGGTTGGAGCCATAAATCAATCTTTGAGATTGATAGGTAAAATTCTAAACACCCTATGGTTGTTTGAGTTTTTGAATATTACACAAGTGCTCGGATTTCTTTTATTAAAAATTTTTATATTTCCGCTGCGTTTCCGGGCACGAGTTAACCGATCCCCTTCACGAGTACCCCGCGGAGTAGCTCTCTAGCCGGTACTGTATATTCTCGGCGCCATGAGCAAGTGTTTTCACTTGAGTTTTAAATCATTTGTGTGCGCATATTTGTATTTATATCATTGATTCGTATTGAGCGTTCTAGCTCACCCCCCTGTGTTTGGGTATTGTGTACCTTGCGGCGGGGCAGGTTTGAGGCTGGACGGTCCAAGTGGCTCTCAGCAGGATTGAGCTTGGGGAGTGCGAGGTTGTAGAGGGTAGGGATTTATTTACCCTGAACCTTTGATTTGGTTGTATAACAGTATTTATGCACTTGTGATAACGTCGGTTGTATTCTGCCGATTGGATTTGTTGTATTTTAATTATCCGCTCTTTTCACTTTAAGCTTTTATTGCGTGCGCTTTTACTATAACTCATATTAGTTAGTGGATCCGGGTTGGGTCCCTACATGTTACATGGAGGCTTAGATGTCTGATGAACTTCAGAGGCGATTTGAGAATGCAGTGAATGCTGCTGACATTCATGATACTCTCAAGAAACATTTTGGAGCTCAGTCAAGATCGGAGAGGTATGCCACCGTCAAAGAGCTCATGACATGACGCATGCGAGATGGGACTTCGGTCCGTGAGCATGGGGTATACATGATTGGGCTCATTGAAAAGTTGGGAACACTCGACTTGACATTGGAGTATGAACTAAACACGAACTTGTTACTTCTTTCTCTTCCTTCGTCGTTTGACGGCTTTGTGATGAACTTCAATATGAACAAGATAGAGGCCACCCTTGAAAAGATTGTCAATATGCTTGTGACTTATTAGGCCACATTAAAGAAGGATAAACCGGTACTCTTGGTTGGTTCCTCTTCTAACTCTAAGAAAGGGCCAAGTGGAAAGGGTAAGAAACGTTCTGCCCCACCCAAGAAAATTGTACCAAAGAAGAAGAGAAAGACAAAGGCTTCAAATGGGAACGGATCTGAAGACGTTTGCCATCACTGCAAGAAACCCGATCATTGGAAACGTAACTGCAAAGTATATCTCGAGCAGTTGCGAACTGCAAAGGGTATGTTTTACATTGAAATTATTGTTTCACTTAATACTACTTCTTGGGTATTTTTTACCGGATGTGGATCTCACATTTGAAATGATTTGCAGGTGATGACAAGAAGTCGTAAGCTTAGGATGGGTGAGACCCAGCTTAGGCTCGGAAATGGTTCTGGAGTTGAAGCCAAAGCTGTGGGAGATGTTTATTTAGTTTTGCATAACGATTTTAAGTTATTTTTGAGAGATGTTTTATTTGTGCCAGATTTAGTTAAAAACATTATTTCTGTTTCTATGCTTGATAGAGATGGTTTTTTTTGCAATTTTGTGAGTGGGATTTGCAATATTTACAAGAATGAATGTTTGATTGGAAATGGACAACTTGAAAACGATCTATATAACTTAAAATTAAAAGACTTTACAATTAATTATGTTGATAAACCGGTAACAACAAATAAAAGGAAAAACGATGGTCAAAACCCGGCAAACCTTTGGCATGCTAGGCTAGGTCATATTTCCTCAAGGAGGATGAACAAGCTAGTGGGAGAGGGCATGTTTGATATGTCTGATATTAACTCTCTACCTACTTGTGAGTCCTGCCTAAAAAAAAAAAGACTAAATCTCCTTTCAAAGGAAAACCTGAGCGTAGTCAAAATCTGTTGGATTTGATCCATACAGATGTTTGCAGTCCATTTAGTATTGGTACTAATTTGGTCACACCTACTTCATTATCTTTACTGATGATTATTCTAGGTATGAGTATTTATATTTGATGAAATATAAGTCTGAAGCATTTGAAATGTTCAAAGAATTCAAGGCTGAAGTAGCAAACAAACTAGGTAAGAGTATTAAAGCACTTCGATCGGATCGAGGTGGAGAATATTTAAGTAACGAGTTTTTGGACTATCTAAAAGAGAATGGGATTCTCTCTCAGTGGACTCCTCCTATGACACCTCAGCTCAATGGTGTTTCAGAGCATCGCAATAGAACTTTTTTGGACATGGTTCGATCCATGATGAGCTTCACTGAGCTCCCACCTTCGTTTTGGGGCTATGCGTTTGAAACGGCGGTATTGTTGTTCAACAATGTCCACACTAAAGCAGTGGATAAAAATCCATACGAGTTATGGAATGGAAAAACTCCTAAGTATTCGTACTTAAGGATTTGGGGATGTCCTGCTTACGTGAAGCAGACAATGGGAGATAAGTTGGATAGTTGATCCACCTTATGTTATTTTGTAGGATATCCGAAAAATTCAATCGGATATTATTTCTATCATCCTACTGAAACAAAAGTGTTTGTTTCGAGGAATTCCACCTTCATGGAAAAGGAGTTCTTACTTGATAATAAAGGCAAGTTGATGGAACTCGAAGAAATTCGAGAAGAACCCGAGATACAAAATAACGATCCTACACCTCAGGAACCATTAAACGACAAGCCTATTCCTAGAAGATCCGAGAGGACTTCTAGACCTCCTATTCGATATGGTCTACTTCTTGAAGAGGATCAAAGTGAAACTAACATTGGATGTGATCCAAGAAACTTCAAGGAAGCAATTTTTGATGCGGATTCTAATTTATGGCTTGAAGCTATGCTGTCGGAAATAGACTCGATGCATACAAACCAAGTTTGGTCTTTAGTAGATCCTCCAGATGGAATTGTTCCAATAGGGTGTAAATGGATCTACAAGAGAAAACTTGGGCCTGATGGTAAGGTACTGACCTACAAGGAACGATTGGTAGCAAAAGGTTATACTCAAAGACAAGGAGTTGACTATGATGAAACCTTTCCACCAGTCGCAATGTTCAAGTCCATAAGAATCCTTATTGCCATAGCAGCTTGGTATGACTATGAGATATGGCAAATGGATGCGAAGACTGCATTTCTTAATGGAAACATTAAGGAACAAATCTATATGATGCAGCCCGAGGGATTCACATCCATGGGAAGCGAGCATAAGGTATGCAAGCTTTAGAGATCAATTTATGGTCTCAAACAGACATCAAGAAGTTGGAACCAGAAATTTGATGAAACAATAAAGGATTTTGGTTTCATCAAGAACCCGAAAGAACCATGCGTGTACAAAAAAGTAGTTAAGCATGCTGTGACATTCTTAGTACTTTATGTTGATTACATCCTACTCATTGGGAATGATGTAGGGATGTTGCAGTCAACAAAGATATGGTTATCAGGTAGATTCTCGTTGAAGAATTTGGGTGAGGCGTCCTATATTCTAGGAATACAGATCTATAGAGATAGATCTAAGAGAATGATAGGACTCACTCAAGCAACCTACATCAAAACCATATTGAAAAGGTTTTCTATGGATGAGTCCAAGAGAGGACATCTACCTATGTGTCATGGAGTTTCTCTATCCAAGTCTATGTCTCCCAAGACTGACGAAGAGATAGAGAAAATGACACACATACCATATGCATCAGCTATAGGTAGTATCATGTATGGGATAATATCTACCAAACCGGATGTAGCCTTTGCTCTGAGTGTCACGAGCAGATATCAGGCCAATCCCGGTCAAATGCATTGGAAAGCTGTGAAGGATATTCTAAAGTACTTGAGAAGGACTAAGAATATATTCATGGTTTATGGAGGAAGAGAATTGAAATTCGAAGGCTATACCGACTCTACCTTTCAAAGTGACGTGGATGACTCGAAGTCAACCTCTGGATTTGTATTCATGCTCAATGGAGGTGCTGTCTCTTGGAAGAGTTCCAAGCAGGACACCACAGTGGATTCCACCACTGAGGCAGAATACATTGCAGCATCAGCTGCAGCTAAAGAGGCCGTTTGGATGAGGAATTTCTTCCAAGAGTTGGGCGTAATTCTTGAAGCTGTTGGTCCAGTCCCGGTGTACTGTGACAACACTGGTGCCGTTGCTCAGGCAAAGGAACCAAGGTCTCATCAAAGATCCAAACACATACTAAGGAAATACCACATCATCCGGGAGATCGTGGAAAGAGGAGACATCACTGTCGAGAGAGTGGCCTCTGCAGACAATATCGCTGATCCACTTACTAAGCCCTTGCCAGGACCATTGTTTGACAAACATCGCGAAGCAATGGGACTACGTTGTATGACTAGTTGGCTATAGGGCAAGTGGGAGATTGAAAGAGTTGATGCCCCGCTAGCCAAGTTGTGGCTAAGGGCGTTGAGAGTCTCTTATTGTAAACAATCTTTGTTTAATATAATTTACATTCATTAACGGCATTTTCTTTTTCTTTCTTCATAATGTTATATTGTGATACACTATTGTTGTTTTGATAAAGACCTTGAATATACTATAGTGTAAGTAAGATGAGATAGTGAATAAAAAGAGATCACTATCATGAAACACATCTTATAGTCACTGTATATTCTAAACAGTTCCTAGTCAATTGAGCCGTCCTCAAATAAGGATAAGGATCGCTCGAGATCGAGACTAGCATTTGCGATGCCAGGTACCACGTTTCATTGGTATGGAACATAGAGATGTTCAAAGCATGCAAATGGATATTCATATGATGAATGATCGAACTACCCTATTCGGACTTTTCAAGTAGTTATTATTAATTGAGTGGATAAGTCCGCGGTTTTGGTTGTACACCATTAGTCCATATTACTTGAAACATCATGGAGACTCTGTATGCTAGTACTGTACTTTGACTCGTTTACCGATTCTATTGGGGTCATCAGGTGTTGGGATTGGGTACAGTTACGATACACATAGGAGTCGATGCTTTGTTAAGGATTCACCACACGCTTGCGAGTATGGATATCCTATGCGATCTGAGGAGATATTAGTGTGACAAATCTCTGGCCTGAGTACTCGATGTGATTTAGGTTACTTGGTTTCCTAGTAGCACATGCGATGTCACTATTTGATCTTCAAGATGCATTGCATAGTTATCGAATCTCAAACGACTCTCGATGTACCAATGGTTATTGATTCGATCGGGATATTTGAATGAAGGGACCGTACTGTACGCTAACCAAAACCTACTGGTTCTTGCATTCACTATTAGTAATACCTAGGGAATCATGGGGCGATGTTGCTAGGCGCTCTTACCATGATTCGATGGGTAAGTCGGAAATTGTTGTTCCGAGTCACAAGGAGTTGTGAGCCCACAGCTAGCTGTATCCCTGAACCATTGAGGGTCACACAAGTAATGGATTACTAATCCCCGTTGAGATAGTTAAATTTAAAGAGTTAAATTTAATGAAAGAGAAGTTGGACTTCTTAACTAAAGGGAGTGGAATTTTCTAAAATGACATAGGGATGGACATTTTTGAAAATCACTGAATTCGGATTCAGAAAAATTATCTTGACTTTAAAAGGTGCAGAAATGGTTTTTGTGCACATTGGTGAAATCAGTTTATCAATCGGAGTCATGATGAATTTTATATTAATTTCTATAATAACAGGCTTGGCTTGTTGGGCTTAAGTTATGGATTATGGGCCTTAAGGAGTTAGTGTCCTAATAGAGATATAACTTAATCCAGTCTAGAAATTATATATATATATAAGTGTAATTTTCAAAAATATCATTCATTCCAACCTTGAGTTTTCGAAAATCACACAAAATTAAAAGAGGGTTTTATTGAAAATCCTCTCTTCCTTTTTGAGAAAATTCAGTCTGTGATTTTTCTGAAAAATTACATTCTGAATTGATAGATCAAATCTGTTTAATCTCTACAATAAACATTTGATTGATTTTGTAGTGACCCAACCCGGATCCACTACCTAATCAGAGTTATAGTAAAAGCGCACACAATAAAAGCTTAAAGTGTAAAGAGCGGATAATTAAAATACAACAAATCCAATCGGCACAATACAACCGACGTTATCACAAGTGTATAAATACTGTTATACAACCAAATCAAAGGTTCAGGGTAATTAAATCCCTACCCTCTACAACCTCGCACTCCCCAAGCTCAATCTTGCTGAGAGCCACCTGGACCGTCCAGCCTCAAACCTGCCCCGCCGCAAGGTACACAATACCCAAACACAGGGGCGTGAGCTAGAACGCTCAATACGAAGCAATGATATGAATACAAATATGCGCACATAGATGCTTTAAAACTCAAGTGAAAACACTTGCTCATGGCGCCGGGAATATACAGTACCGGCTAGAGAGCTACTCCGTGGGGTACTCGTATACTCCATATCAGGGCTGAGCCAACCCCATCCTGACCCGAATCCAAAACAGGATACAAACCTCATAAGAAAACTGTCATACCTGACTCGAATCCAAAATAAGATCATTGTTCCTGATGGAGACTGTCAATGACTCACATCTCTCCGGATGCAGTCACCCGTAAAATCATGTATGTGCTAAGACGGTAAAACATGCTAAAACATGATAAAACATATAGCACATACTCATGCAACATATAAACAAATATATCATGTCGGCTATCTCGATCAGTACTTACGTACCTCTAACACTGCGGGTCAAACCTAGCTCCACTGATCTAGACTCCAAGCCTACTAGTCCAGTCTACTGCTACTACAATGCAAATATCCATGCATTAACAATTAAGCTCTAAAAGACTTAAATAAGCTATTGCATACTCCTAAATATTTTTAGGATGCCAAAGCTATACCTGCGTCCGTCGTTAGCCCTTTGCTGACGATAGCCTCAAAACTAGGCCAAAGCTCCGCGACGACGTCTAGATCACTAAGCCACTTCCGGATTCCCCGTAGGATGCCTAGATCTCCCTAGATCTGAGTTAGAAGTCTTAGAAATCGAGAGAGAAGAGAGGAAATTGGTGCGAGAAAATGAATTCTCGGACCCTCTATTTATAGGCAACGTTCGGAGCCTCCGAACCTGGTTCGGACCATCCAAACTCGATCGGAACCTCTGATCGCACCTTCGGAGCGTCCGATCGCTCAATATTATATCAGCCATGATGTCACCTTACTGACGTAAGTGATGACGTGTGCCCTGGTCCAGATCAGAGCTTCCGATCTTGCCGACGGAGCGTCCGAACTCGATCGGAGCCTCCGATCCTGGCACGGAGCTTCCGATCCACTTCGGATCGTCCGAACTTCCTCTTCGGACCGTCCAATCCTGCTGAACCAATTCAACTAATTCGAGTGCTCTGAATCCATTTCTGAAGTCCGTTATCCCAACAGGAACTTACTTAATTATGTTTTACTTAATCTAAACATGATCACGTGATTAATTACTCATTTAATCACTAATCAGAAATGCGGGTTACTACACTCTCCCCTACTTAAGAAATTTCGTCCTCGAAATTTAAGTCTTAGAGGAAAACATAAATAGCCAACCAAATGTTCTTTATTACAACTGAACAAGCACAAACTCGATACAAAGAAGTACAAAATCTCAAAATAACTCGGGGTGCTCGGCTAACATCCGGCTCTCCAACTCCCAAGTAGCTTCCTCTGTACCTCTGCACTGCCACTGTACCATCACCAACGGTATACGCTTTTTACGAAGTACCTTGTCCTTCCTATCAAGAATCCGTAGGGGTTTCTCCACATACGACAGATCTCGATCTACCTTTACCTCGGCCGGATGCAAAATATACGACTCGTCCGCCACATACTGCCTCAACAAGGACACGTGGAACACATCGTGGATCTTCGAAAGATCGAGTGGTAAGTCCAGACGATAAGCCACATCCCCAACCTTCTCGAGTATCTCGAAATGACCAATAAATCTAGGAGTCAGCTTACCCTTGCGACCAAACCTCATCACCTTCCGGAAAGGTGACACACGCAAGAAAACATATTCCCCTACCTCAAAATGAAGTGGCCTGCGGTGAGTTTTTGCGTAACTAGCCTATCGATCCTGGGCTGCCTTAACCCTGCGTCTGATCAACTCTACTTCATCAATCATCTGCTGAATCATCTGAGGACCCTCAACCTGACGCTCGCCAACCTCGTCCCAAAACAAGGGTGTACGAAAACGGCGTCCATAAAGAGGCTCAAATGGTGCCATGCCAATGCTGCGATGGAAACTATTGTTGTTGGCGAACTCCACCTAGGGTAATTGATCATGCCATGCTGGACCAAAATCCATCACCGTCGCGCGAAGCATATCCTCTAGAGTGCGAATAGTACGCTCTGACTGTCCGTCCGTCTCTGGATGATAAGTCGTACTCAAGCTCAAAGTAGTACCAAGGGCTCGCTGGAAACTATCCCAAAATCTCGAGGTGAACCTCGGATCTCTATCGCTGACAATGCTCAATGGAATTCCATGCAATCGAACAATCTCTCGCACACACAATTGTGTCATCCTATCAAAGGTGTAATCGCGGTTATAGAGAAGAAAATGCGCTGACTTCGACAACCGATCCACGACAACCCAAATAGTATCACAATTCCTGGAAGACATAGGCAAGTGGGTGACAAAGTCCATCGTCACATGCTCCTACTTCCATTCAGGAATCTCTAAGCTGTGAAGTAACCCTCCGGGTCGTCTAAACTCTATCTTGACTTGTTGACACACAAGGCATCAGGATACGAACTGATAAACACTGCGTTTCATCCCTTTCCACCAAAATCGAGTGCGAAGATCCTTATACATCTTCATGCTGCCTGGATATACAGAGAATCAACTACGGTGAGCTTGCAATAAGATCTCATCCCTCAAAGTGGAATCCTCGGGTACCACAACTCGACCAAAAAGACACAACAGGCCGTCTCCCTGCAAATGGAAACCAGAAGTATTACTACCCTCAGCCAAACGGGCCAAATTCTGAGTCTTTAGATAAGAATTCTGAGTTTCACGGATTCGTTTGTATAGCGCTGGCTCTGCAAGCACAGAAGAGACACGAATCCCTTGCTGTTCTTTCTTATGACGGAACATGAATCCCAAAGAACAACTGTTACACCTTAAATGCATATAAATCTCGAATTATGAGATTAATGTTTTTAATGCATTAACAAGTCTTATTTCTCTAAGTTTTGATGATTAACAAAACTAGGTTAAAATGTTACTAATATTTACATTAAGCTTATTACAGAGTTAAAATTTTCAAGATGAATTAAGACTAAATTCATACTCAAGATCAGAAACAAAATTCGAAGAAGTTTACTGCTACGGGATCGGAAGCTCCGATTGGAGATCGGAACCTCCGATCATGATCAGAAGCATCTTCGGAAGCTAAGGGTAGATCGGAAGCTCCGATCTTGGTTCGGAAGCTCCGATCTATTTCAGGGATTTTTACATTGTTCGGAAGCAGATCGGAGGCAACGAAGTTAAGCAGATCGGAAGCACCGAACGTGATCGGACGTTCCGATCCTGAACGGCCGCCTGATAATCTTGTCCGGAAGACTTTTGCCCGACACCATATTTATTGCGCCGATCGGAAGCTCCGAAGTGGATCGGACGTTCCGATCCTGTACACCCGCGTGTCTCAGAATTCAAATTTCGGAAGCTCCGATGCAGGGATCGGAAGTTCCGATCGATGCCAAAATTTCAGCTATAAAAGGAGGCATTCCGAGGCCATTCAATCCATCCCAACATCTTCAAGCCTCTCAATCCTCTCAAGCATCATTCAAGCCATTTGTTGAGAAATTTGTAGCCCCTTTTGAGTGTTCAAAATATATTCACATATCGAGTTGTATTCGGGGTTGTAATATCGAGGGTTGTTAGTTTGTGAGTTGGTTGCTCGGTTTTGTATACACTTGTGTGTGAAGCCAAGTGTATTTTACGAGTGTTGAGGCTATCCTTGGAGCCCTTAAGGCCATGAGTGTTGAGTTGTATCGGCGCGGTGATCGTGTCAAGTTGTAAGGCTATCCTTGGAGTCATCAAGGCCAAGACGTTCGAAGTGCTAGTGGATCCTTGGTTAATCGACTTAACCAAGAAGGGGAGACATAGACGATTTATCGTCGAACTTCCATAAACATCTCTTATCCCTTTTACTGCTTTATTTACATTACGCATTTATTTACCGCACATATTATTTGATTGCTTAAGTCTTCCGCTGGCGTACTTGCATAATCGCTTTAAATTGCTAAAGTTGCCAATAGAACCTAAATCCCCCCCCCCCCATTAGGTTCTAACAAGTGGTTTCAGAGCCATTTGAAAATACTTTTCAAATCCTTTTTATGGCAAACCTAGCGAGTGATTATGCTCAAGGGCAATCTACTAATCGTCCTCCTCTTTTTAATGGCATAAACTACGGGTATTGGAAAAATCGTATGTCCCTATATATCCAATCCGTAGACTATGACCTATGGAAAGTGACGGTGAAAGGTCCCTATACACCTATGAAAATAGTTGATGGGGTTGAAATTCCTAAGGGAATGGATGACTTTTCAAAAGAGGACATGAAATTAATTTCGCAAAATGCTAAAGCTATGAATATCTTGCATTGTTCTTTAGATATGAACGAGTACAACCGGATATCGATGTGCTCATCTGCTAAAGAGATATGGGACAAGCTAGAGATATGTCACGAAGGCACCAACCAAGTGAAAGAGACAAAGATCGACTTACTCCAACTCAAATACGAAACATTTGAGATGGAATCCAATGAAGATGTTGACACCATGTTCCGAAGGCTTACTCAAATCATCAATGAGTTAGCACAATTGGGAGAACAATATCCTACCAAGCAAGTTTGGAGGAGAGCTCTTCGTGCCCTACCAAAAGAATGGGATGCAAAGAGAACCGCCATCATCGAATCCAACAAAGGGGACACTGCCGCCTATGATCTTGATCAACTACATGGGACCCTAAAAACCCATGAGTTAGAAGTGTCCACGAGAAAAGAATCAAAGAAAGAAGATGTCAAGCACAAAGGGATAGCTTTGACTACACAAGTCGAAGAAGATGACGATGATGACATGGCTCTCCTCGCAAGAAAATTCAAGAAATTCATGCGAGGAAACAAATTCAAGAAATACAAGAAACCTGAGAGAGAAGTGACCTGCTACAACTGTCAACAACAAGGTCACTACGCCAATGAATGCCCACTCAAGAAGAAAGTGGACAAAGGAAAGAAGAAAGCCCTACTAGCTACCTGGAGTGATAGCGACGACGACGACGAGGAAGCAAACCTCTGCTTCATGGCTAAGAGTGATGACATCGTCTATGAAGACGATGACGAGGTACCTACTTACGATGAACTCTTACATGCTTATAAAGATATGTTTGATATGGCTAAGGTTCTTAGAAAAGAGAATAGAAATCTTAAAAAGGAATTAGAAACTAAGGAGCATGATAACCTTAGACTTAAGGATGACCTAGATCACCTAGAAAAATCATTCGATAAATTCAATGTGAGTAGCAATAAATTGAACAACCTACTTAGCATGCAGAAATGTAGCTTTGATAAGGGATGAATAGGCTATGGTAAGAAGTCTATAGACTTTGCTAGTCTAATAGCTAAGGCTAAGATGAGATCACCCCCTACTTGTTCTTATTGTTGCAAATCTGGTCATGTTAGACATAAATGCAGATCATTGAAATATCAATATGTTCAAAAGAGCTATATGAAATGGAGGCCTAAGAGTACTTAACAACTCATTAGTCGGCATTATGAGATCACAATCTAAGGGAGTTCAATATAGACCGGCTTAAAAATGCCTTGACTTGCGGCTGGTCTCCCTGTTGAACGTTGCTCTGTCCAAGGAAATAGGTTTTTAAAGTGGCCATATGCCCTACCTACTACTGGGAGCACTCTTAGAAAGTGGCGATGATGTTGCTATGAGAGACTGAACTCTTAGAAGTCTATTTTGTATCTCTCTTTTCTAACATTGTGGACGCAAAAGAACTAAAGGGTACCAAAACAATTCTTTTCAGGGAACTAGGAAAACTATTCTCCCTAGCATATGGTATCTAGACAGTGGATATTCTAGACATATGACGGGGAACAAGGATCTACTCCAATCAGTCAAACCTAAGGAGAAGGGAACAGTCACCTTTGGAGACAATAGCAAAGGAGTCATTGAAGGCATCGGCTCAATAGGTATATCTAATTCTTGCCTAATTGATGATGTACTCCTAGTGAAAGGACTTAAGCATAATCTACTAAGCATAAGTCAATTGTGCGATAGAGGTTATGAAGTCAAATTCACTCCCCAACACTGCACTGTATCATTTATTAGTGACAAATCCATAAATTTCAAAGGATATAGAAGTGAAAATGTTTACAATGTTTCTTTAAACAATTTATCTTTATCAAATATTAAAAGCCTTGTATCCTTGAATGTTGATGACAACATTCTTTGGCATAGACGACTAGGTCATGTTGGTCCTAGTACCATAGAAAAACTTTTTAAACTTGATTTAGTTGTTGGTATGCCAAAACTCAATTTAAAATTAGATTCTATTTGTGATGCATGTCAACTTGGCAAACATACAAGGGAATCTTTTAAAAGCAAAAATTTTATATCTACTTCTATGCCCCTTAAACTTCTTCACCTAGATCTATGTGGTCCCTGAGGAACGCTAGCCTAGGAGGGAAGCTTTATGCATTTGTCATTGTAGATGATTTTTCACGTTACACTTGGACATTGTTTTTAGCCCACAAAAATGATGCCTTTGATTATTTTAAAACTTTTGTCAAACGAGTTGAGAATGAGAAAAATCTTTCAATAAAGCAGATCCATAGTGACCACGAAACTGAATTTCAAAATGAGAGTTTTTCAAACTTTTGTGAAGAGAAAGGCATCGGTCATAATTTTTCTTGTCCTAGGACTCCTCAACAAAACGGGGTCGTTGAGAGGAAAAATAGGACACTTGTGGAGATTGCGAGGACCATGATATGTGAGCATTCTCTACCAAAATACTTTTGGGCTGAAGCAATGAACACTGCCTGTTACATTGTCAATCGCGTATCAATAAGGCCAATTCTCAAGAAAACTCCGTATGAATTATGGAGAGGGAGAAAGCCTAACATTTCTTACTTTCGAGCTTTCGGTTCCAAATGCTACATACATAACAATGGTAAGGACAACCTTGGCAAATTTGATGCCAAATCCAACAAAGGTATCTTTCTCGGATATTCTACCTCAAGTAAGGCTTTTAGAGTTTTTAATAAACGCACTTTACTTGTTGAAGAATCTATGCTTGTTATTTTTTATGAATCTATGTCTATTATTGTTCGCACTAACATTGATGATGTAGAATTACTCGAAGAAGAGTTGGCTTCCTCAAGCCTAAATGATATAGATGTTTTCGTTGAGGAAACACCACTTCCGAAGGATTGGACGTTTCACAAAGATCATCCAATGGATCTTATCATCGGAAGTCCTTCGAAGGGAGTAGCCACTCGTTCTTCTCTTAATAATATTTGTAATCATCTTGCCTTTGTTTCGCATGTTGAACCTAAATGCATAGATGATGCTTTGTTAGATGATGCATGGATAATTGCGATGCAAGATGAGTTTGAGTTTAAACGCAATGATGTTTGGAATCTTGTTCCTAGGCCGCACGATAGATCTATCATAGGAACTAAATGGGTGTTTAGGAATAAACTTGACGAGCATGGTACTATCACTAGAAATAAAGCTAGGCTTGCAGCGAAAGGATATAGTCAAGAAGAAGGCATAGATTATGATGAAACTTATGCGCCTGTTGCTAGACTAGAATCCATTCGCATGCTACTTGCTTTTGCTTGCTCTAGAAATTTTAAGTTATTTCAAATGGATGTCAAAAGTGCCTTTCTTAATGGTGAATTGAAAGAAGAGGTTTATATTGAGCAACCTGATGCCTTTGTTGATCTTTCTTTGCCTGATCATGTGTTTAGACTAAACAAAGCATTGTATGGTTTGAAACAAGCTCCTCGAGCTTGGTATGATAAACTGTCTACTTTCTTGCTTTCAAATGGTTTTTCAAGAGGAAAGATCGACATTATCTTATTTACCAAGAATGTCAAAAATGATCTTTTGATCGTGCAAATTTATGTTGATGATATAATTTTTGGTTCTACTGACGAAACTCTTTGTCAAGATTTCTCCAAGCTTATGCAGGAACACTTTGAGATGAGCATGATGGGGGAACTTAACTATTTCCTCGGATTGCAAATCAAACAGTGTAAAGATGGGTTCTTTGTGAACCAAAGCAAATACATTAGGGAGATTTTAAAGAAGTTTGGGATGGAGAACACCAAATCATCATCCACACCTATGAGCACAGCAATCAGACTCGACAAGGATGAAAATGGTAAAACTGTAGATCAATCTTCCTTTCGTAGTATGATTGGCTCCTTATTATATGCTACTGCTAGTAGACCGGACATTATGTTTAGTGTTTGCTTGTGTGCACGATTTCAATCATGTCCAAAGGAATCACATTTGTTCGCCTTAAAACGAATTTTCAAATATCTTTCAAATACTCCAAATCTCGGCTTGTGGTATTCGAAAAATTCTTTCTTTGATTTAAAAGCTTATTGCGATGCCGACTTTGGTGGATATAAGGTGGACCGAAAAAGCACTAGTGGAACCTGTTTCTTTTTAGGAAACTGTTTGGTTTCTTGGTTTTCCAAAAAGCAAAACTGTATTGCGTTATCAACGACCGAAGCCGAATATATGGCTGCCGGTAGTTGTTGTGCGCAAATTCTTTGGATGAAGCATCAATTACTCGACTATGGCGTCTCTTTTTCAAAAATCCCTATTTTCTGTGACAACACTAGCGCCATATGTCTAACAAAGAATCCGATTCAACATTCGCGCACCAAACATATTGACATTCGTCATCATTTTATTCGTGACCACATCGAACGAAATGAAGTTGAACTTCAATATGTTGACACAACTAATCAAATTGCTGATATTTTTACAAAACCACTAGATGAAAATACTTTTATTCGTTTGCGTGGTGAACTTGGCATGATTGAGTTGTAATCACTTGTAGGCATAAATTAAAATTTAATGTCATATTAAGGGGGAGCTTAATATTAAATTCGAGCAAATTAATTTTGGATAATACAAATCAATTGTATTTATTCAAAATTAAGAAGCTCACATTTTTATGTGAATTATTTGCTTAAATGTTAAATAAAATAAATTTTAAAGAGTTGAAATCATGCATTCTTCCTAAGGCAGATCGGAACCACCGCTCCAAATCGGAACCACCGATCCAGATCGGAACCTCCGATCAGTATCCCGCCACTTTTCATCTTGCGCGGTAATTTTTCCCTCCAAGATGCCGATCGGAACCACCGATCACGATCGGAACGTCCGATCCCCATCTAATCCGACTTTTCAAATTACTTTTCACCGCCTTATCTTTAATTACCGCCTCAGGATCGGAACGTCCGAAGCCTGTTCGGAGCTTCCGATCGACACGTGGCCTTACCTCAGTGGACCGCACGATCGGAACGACCGATCCAGATCGGAGCTTCCGATCGTTCCATCCCCTATAAATATCAGATCGCTCAGTCCGATTTCTTGCACCTAAAATTCTTCTCTTATCTCTATTTTATCCGATTCCTATCTATAAAAATGCCTGTCAAACGCCGTCGCGATCAGGAGAGTTCTAGTCGTCCTATTATTGTCCGTGATCCTACCCAACCAGCTGTGTCTAGGCCCATTCCTGATGATTATTTACATCGTCAGATTCATCCGGGTCGTATCTTAGATACTACCTACTTGGCCCAATCCCATCTCCTACTGTTGAACTTAATCAATGCTCAACATTGGGAATCCTTTTTCCAGCCATCTGTCCCCGACCGAATCTTTCCTCCACTGATTCACGAGTTCTATGCCAACCTTGAACTCGAATTAGGGCATGGTGATATTACCATTGCCACTATCGTTCAAGGTAGGCATATCATTTTTTCTTCTGCTGATCTGTCCTCCTGGTTTGATCTTCCCAGGAATGGACCCGGTGAATACTTTTCCCAAACTTGGCCACAAAATGATCCAAACTTTGATCGTGATCTCTTTCTTTCTACTATTCTCGGTCGTCAAACCACTGCTGCTGACGATCGAATCCATCTCAAGAGTCTTTGTCCTGATTTCCAAATCATTCAAAAACTCATCACCACATCCATAGTTCCGCGCAGTGGAGACCTCTCCACTTGCAAATATCTGGATTTGTATATTCTTTTTCATATCATCTCCTCTTGACCTTTTAACCTTCCGCGCCTTGTTATGCAGACTATGCATCACACGGCAACGACGGCTAAAAAGGTTTCCTTTCCTTTTGCCCGATTTATTAACCGGATTTTGAGTCGTTTTGATATTGATTTTGAGGGGATCCCTTCTCTTGAAATCCAGTCGAGTCATATCATCAACCATCAGTCTATTATCAGGATGGATTTATCTTGGAATCCTGTGTTTTCTCGATGGGTTGATGATCCTAGTCGAGCTTTTTCTAGATTTTCTCCTATTTCTGATTTTCATCGAGACTTTTCTTCTCTTCCTCACTCTATCCAAACCAAAGGCTTTCCGACTGGTCCGCCCAACACTGATATTCCATCCTCTTCCAGTTTTGAGGCCTTTGCGTCTACCATTGGTGATCTTCCTTTCCAGGCTCCTGAGGTTCCTCCTACACCAATAAACCAATTTCCTAGCGACCGACTCTTCGAGACTCTTCATCGCATTGAGACCAGTATGCACACTCATTTTACCGAGTTGACCGCTAGAGTTGCCTCTCTGGAGACTCGATTTGATGACTTCGCCGCTCGCTACCCTCCTCCGCAGCATGATGATGACTCTTAGATTTTTATTTTATTTTTATCTGTATTTTTTTCTTTTTTGCGTTGTATTAAAAATTTATTATTGTAAATGAAATTGTTGAGTACTTTTTTAATTCTATGTTTCATTACTTTTTGTTTATCACAAAGGGGGAGAATTAATGGTTAAAATATTAATTGGGATAAAATTTGTTTATCTGATAAAATATTAATTGGGATAAAATTTGTTTATCTGATAAAATTTGTTTATCCGTTAAAATCTGTTGCTTATAAAAATTGTTTATAATTATCGTATATTTTATCTCCTGTTTTTAACCAAGTTTTGTGATCATCAAAAAGGGGGAGATTGTTACGCCTTAAACGCATATAAATCTCGAATTATGAGATTAATGTTTTTAATGCATTAACAAGTCTTATTTCTCTATGTTTTGATGATTAACAAAACTAGGTTAAAATGTTACTAATATTTACATTGAGCTTATTACAGAGTTAAAATTTTCAAGATGAATTAAGACTAAATTCATACTCAAGATCAGAAACAAAATTCGAAGAAGTTTACTGCTACGGGATCGGAAGCTCCGATTGGAGATCGGATCCTCCGATCATGATCAGAAGCATCTTCAGAAGCTAAGGGTAGATCGGAAGCTCCGATCTTGGTTCGGAAGCTCCGATCTATTTCAGGGATTTTTACATTGTTCGGAAGCAGATCGGAGGCAACGAAGTTAAGCAGATCGGAAGCACCGAACGTGATCGGACGTTCCGATCCTGAACGGCCGCCTGATAATCTTGTCCGGAAGACTTTTGCCCGACACCATATTTATTGCGCCGATCGGAAGCTCCGAAGTGGATCGGACGTTCCGATCCTGTACACCCGCGTGTCTCAGAATTCAAATTTCGGAAGCTCCGATGCAGTGATCGGAAGTTCCGATCAAAGCCAAAATTTCAGCTATAAAAGGAGGCATTCCGAGGCCATTCAATCCATCCCAACATCTTCAAGCCTCTCAATCCTCTCAAGCATCATTCAAGCCATTTGATGAGCAATTTGTAGCCCCTTTTGAGTGTTCAAAATATATTCACATATCGAGTTGTATTCGGGGTTGTAATATCGAGGGTTGTTAGTTTGTGAGTTGGTTGCTCGGTTTTGTAAACACTTGTGTGTGAAGCCAAGTGTATTTTACGAGTGTTGAGGCTATCCTTGGAGCCCTTAAGGCCAAGAGTGTTGAGTTGTATCGGCGCGGTGATCGTGTCAAGTTGTAAGGCTATCCTTGGAGTCATCAAGGCCAAGACGTTCGAAGTGCTAGTGGATCCTTGGTTAATCGACTTAACCAAAAAGGGGAGACGTAGATGATTTATCGTCGAACTTCCATAAACATCTCTTATCCCTTTTACTGCTTTATTTACATTACGCATTTATTTACCGCACTTATTATTTGATTGCTTAAGTCTTCCGCTTGCGTACTTGCATAATCGCTTTAAATTGCTAAAGTTGCCAATAGAACCTAAATCCCCCCCCCCCCTCCATTAGGTTCTAACAACAACACTCCTCCACTGCCTTCGAAATCGAACTGGTACGAAGGAAACTCACATAAACTTTACAACTAAGCGCATCAGCAACGGGATTAGAAGAACCTGGATGGTACTTGATCTCACAATCGTAATCCTTCAACAGATCCATCCAATGATGCTGCCGCATGTTCAACTCAGCCTTAGTGAACAGATATTTCAAACTCTTATGATCGGTGAAGATCTCAAATCGTTCTGCGTACAAATAGTGACGCCATATCTTAAGAGCAAAGACAATGGCTGCAAGCTCTAAATCGTGTACAGGATAGTTCTCGTTGTGAGTCTTCAGCTGTCTAGAGGCATAAGCAATCACGTGGCCATTCTGAGTCAACACACACCCCAAGCCATGGAGAGAAGCATCAGTGAAGACTACAAAACCACCTGATCCAGACGGTAAAGCAAGAACTGGAGCTGTCGTCAGACGACGTCTCAACTCACGAAAACTGTCTTCACAAGAATCAGACCAAACGAAAGAAACGTCTTTCTTCGTCAACTGAGTCAAAGGCTTAGCTATCTGAGAGAAATTTTCCACAAAACGACGATAGTATCCTGCTAAACCAAGGAAACTACGAATCTCAGAAGCTGTAGTCGGTCGTGACCAATTCAAAATAGCTTCTGTCTTGCTAGGATCAACAGATACGCCCTCCTGAGAAATGACATGACCAAGGAACACCACTCGGTCAATCCAGAAGTCACACTTACTCAGCTTCGCATACAACTGTCTCTCCCTCAAGACCTGCAGTACAGTATAGAGATGGTAGGCATTCTCATCCATGCTGCGAGAGTACACCAAAATGTCATCGATGAATACCACCACGAACTTGAAAGAGTGGGTGCCCGGTGAGCCAACTTGTGGCTAAGGGCTTTTATGACTCTATGTATAAACAATCTTTTGTTTAATATAATTTACACTTTTATAATGGCATTTACTTTATCTTTTATCATATTATTATGTTGTAACATACTATAAGATGTTTAGATGAAGACCTTGAATATACTATAGTGTATGTAAGATGTGGTGGCACATGGGGATGGCTATCATGAAACACATCTTATAGTCACTGTATATTCTAAACAGTTCCTAGTCGATTGAGCCGTCCGTTAATAAGGATAAGGATCGCTCAAGATTGAGACTAGCATTTGCGATGCCGAGTACCACGTTTCATTGGTATGGAACATAGAGATGTTCAAAGCATGCAAATGGATATTCATACGATGAATGATCGAACTACCCTATCCGGACTTTCCAAGTGGTTATCACTTATCGAGTGGATAAAGTCCGCGGTTTTGGTTGTACACCATTAGTCCTTACTACTTGAAACATCATTGAGACTCTATATGCTAGTACTGTACTTTGACTCGTTTACCAACTCTATTGGGGTCATCAGGTGTCGGGATTGAGTAAAGTTACGACACATATAGGAGTCGATGCTTTGTTGTCAAGGATTCACCGCATACTTGCTAGTGTGGATATCCTATGCAATCTGAGGAGATATTAGTGTGACGAATCTCTGGCCAGAGTACATGATGTGTTTTAAGAAATGGTTTCTTAGTAGCACATGCGATGTCACTATTTGATCTTCAAGATGCATTGCATAGTTATCGAATCTCGAACGACTCTCGATTTACCAATAGTTGTTGATTCGATCGGGATATATGAATGAAGGGACCGTACTGTACGCTAACCAAAATCTATTGGTTCTTGCAGGCACTATCAGTGATACCTAGGGAATCATGGGGCGATGTTGCTAGGCGATCTTACCATGATTCGATGGGCAAGTCGGAAATTGTTGTTCCGAGTCACAAGGAGTTGTGAGCCCACGGCTAGCTGTATCCCTGAACCATTGAGTGTCACACAAGTAATGGATTTTTAATCCCCGTTGAGATAATTAAATTTAAAGAGTTAAATTTAGTGAATAAAGAAGTGGGACTTCTTATTTAAGAGTAGAAGGAGTAAGATTTCCTAAAATGACATAGTGATGGACATTTTTGGAAACCACTGAATTCGGATTCAGAAAATTTATCTTGACTTTAAAAGATGTAGAATTGGTTTCTGTGCACATTGGTGAAATTGGTTTATCAATCTGAGTCACGATGAATTTTATATTAATTTCTGAACATGCGGTCTTTGATTTTCAGGCTTGAACTTAGGACTAATGGGCCCTAAGCTGTTAGCAGCCCACATTATAAATAAGTTAATGCAGTACAGAAATTACACACAACTTACACTCAGATTTTCAAAAACCCTAGCCTCCAGTCTAGGAATTTCGGCCGCCCCCCCTCTCTCTGTCTTAGAGAATTTTCAGTCTGCAAATTTTGAATTTGCAGTCTGAATTAGCAGATCATATCTGTTCTATCTCTTCGCAGAAACTTCTGATAGACTTTCTAGTGCAGTCTATCAGAGGGATTAAACTTCTGTTCGTGGACCTGATTGAAGAATTGTTCGTTCATCAGTTCCTGGGATATACAACAAGAGCAGTTTAATCTGTTGGTGTCCATAATCTCGTTTCGAGATTTTAAGGTAAAATTTATATTGTTTAAATTTTATATTATCAATTTTAATCGTAGGAATTTGATATCCATAAAATATTGTTCCATATAAAAATTTAAAACTTCCGCTGCACCGGGTATCACTTTATTTTTCGATCCGGAGAACGACCATGTTCCAACAGTGGTATCAGAGCCAGGCTGTTCTCGGATTTTACGATTAAAATTTTATCGATTGTACAAAGCCTCGATTTTTCAGAAAAAAAAAATGGAAAAGAAAAAATATATATATATATATTTTCGGGGCTGCCCGCTGCCCGAAGGCAGCGGGCAGCGCCGC
Source organism: Henckelia pumila (assembly GCF_033568475.1). Classification (NCBI taxonomy): domain Eukaryota; kingdom Viridiplantae; phylum Streptophyta; class Magnoliopsida; order Lamiales; family Gesneriaceae; genus Henckelia; species Henckelia pumila. The sequence goes on from NC_133121.1 coordinate 74,029,682, forward strand.
GTGCAGCCCTACGCGCAGCTTGGCTGCGTGCAGATGGGCAGCTTGGCAGCGGATTCCACCACTGAGGCAGAATACATTGCGGCATCAGCTGCTGCTAAAGAGGCCGTTTGGATGAGGAATTTCGTCCAAGAGTTGGGCATCATTCCTGAAGCTGTTGGTCCAGTCCCGGTGTACTGTGACAACACGGGTGCCGTTGCTCAGGCAAAGGAACCAAGGTTTCATCAAAGATCCAAACACGTACTGAGGAAATACCACATCATCCGGGAGATCGTGGAAAGAAGAGACATCACTGTCGAGAGAGTGGCCTCTGCAGACAATATCGCTGATCCACTTACTAAGCCCTTGCCAGGACCATTATTTGACAAACATCGCGAAGCAATGGGACTACGTAGTATGACTAGTTGGCTTTAGGGCAAGTGGGAGATTTAAAGAGTGGGTGCCCGGTGAGCCAACTTGTGGCTAAGGGATTTTATGACTCTATGTATAAACAATCTTTTGTTTAATATAATTTACACTTTTATAATGGCATTTACTTTATCTTTTATCATATTATTATGTTGTGACATACTATAAGATGTTTAGATGAAGACCTTGAATATACTATAGTGTATGTAAGATGTGGTGGCACATGGGGATGGCTATCATGAAACACATCTTATAGTCACTGTATATTCTAAACAGTTCCTAGTCGATTGAGCCGTCCGTTAATAAGGATAAGGATCGCTCAAGATTGAGACTAGAATTTGCGATGCCGAGTACCACGTTTCATTGGTATGGAACATAGAGATGTTCAAAGCATGCAAATGGATATTCATACGATGAATGATCGAACTACCCTATCCGGACTTTCCAAGTGGTTATCACTTATCGAGTGGATAAAGTCCGCGGTTTTGGTTGTACACCATTAGTCCTTACTACTTGAAACATCATTGAGACTCTATATGCTAGTACTGTACTTTGACTTGTTTACCGACTCTATTGGGGTCATCAGATGTCGGGATTAGGTACAGTTACGACACATATAGGAGTCGATGCTTTGTTGTCAAGGATTCACCGCATACTTGCTAGTGTGGATATCCTATGCAATCTGAGGAGATATTAGTGTGACGAATCTCTGGCCAGAGTACATGATGTGTTTTAAGAAATGGTTTCTTAGTAGCACATGCGATGTCACTATTTGATCTTCAAGATGCATTGCATAGTTATCGAATCTCGAACGACTCTCGATTTACCAATAGTTGTTGATTCGATCGGGATATATGGATGAAGGGACCGTACTGTACGCTAACCAAAATCTATTGGTTCTTGCAGGCACTATCAGTGATACCTAGGGAATCATGGGGCGATGTTGCTAGGCGCTCTTACCATGATTCGATGGGCAAGTCAGAAATTGTTGTTCCGAGTCACAAGGAGTTGTGAGCCCATGGCTAGTCGTATCCCTGAACCATTGAGGGTCACACAAGTAATGGATTTTTAATCCCCGTTGAGATAATTAAATTTAAAGAGTTAAATTTAGTGAATAAAGAAGTGGGACTTCTTATTTAAGAGTAGAGGGAGTAAGATTTCCTAAAATGACATAGTGATGGACATTTTTGGAAACCACTGAATTCGGATTCAGAAAATTTATCTTGACTTTAAAAGATGTAGAAATGGTTTCTGTGCACATTGGTGAAATTGGTTTATCAAGCTGAGTCACGATGAATTTTATATTAATTTCTGAACATGCGGTCTTTGATTTTCAGGCTTGAACTTAGGACTAATGGGCCCTAAGCTGTTAGCAGCCCACATTATAAATAAGTTAATGCAGTACAGAAATTACACACAACTTACACTCAGATTTTCAAAAACCCTAGCCTCCAGTCTAGGAATTTCGGCCGCCCCCCTCTCTCTGTCTTAGAGAATTTTCAGTCTGCAAATTTTGAATTTGCAGTCTGAATTAGCAGATCATATCTGTTCTATCTCTTCGCAGAAACTTCTGATAGACTTTCTAGTGCAGTCTATCAGAGGGATTAAACTTCTGTTCGTGGACCTGATTGAAGAATTGTTCGTTCATCAGTTCCTGGGATATACAACAAGAGCAGTTTAATCTGTTGGTTTCCATAATCTCGTTTCGAGATTTTAAGGTAAAATTTATATTGTTTAAATTTTATATTATCAATTTTAATCGTAGGAATTTGATATCCATAAAATATTGTTCCATATAAAAATTTAAAACTTCCGCTGCACCGGGTATCACTTTATTTTTCGATCCGGAGAACAACCATGTTCCAACAGTGGTATCAGAGCCAGGCTGTTCTCGGATTTTACGATTAAAATTTTATCGATTGTACAAAGCCTCGATTTTTCAGAAAAATAAAATGGAAAAGAAAATATATATATATATATATTTTCGGGGCTGGGCAGCGGGCAGCGCCGCGTGCAGCCCTGCGCGCAGCTTGGCTGCGTGCAGATGGGCTGCACGCAGCAGCCCTGCGCGAGCTAGGGCAAGCGTTGCCCTAGCCCGCGCAGCTGGGCCGCATGGAGCGGCCCAGCGATGGGCGGGCAGCCCGGGATTGTCCCGGGCTGCCCATAATTTTTTTTTTATTTATTAAAAATTAATTTTTTTCGTGAATTATGAATTCTAGCCCAAAATGGTTTTGGGTCCAGTTTTTGGCCCGATTGAAAATTGTTTCAGTTGGTCCACGAGGCAATGGGTCAAAATTGTTTGAGCCCAAAATTTTTAAGAAAATTAATTTTTGGATAAATTTTGAATTTTGGAAATTTGTAAATTTAATCCCCTAAATCTTTAATTATTAATTTTGGTACAATTGATAATAAAATATGATTTTATGTATAAAATTGGATTTTATATGTAAAATATGATTTTATACATAAAATAAGATTTTATGTATGAAATATGATTTTATCTATTTATATTTATTGCCATTGCATGATATCCAATAAATTAATTTTTGACTTAAATATTATTGGATAAGGAAGATCGATTGCCATGACCAATATTATAGGTGTATGTTAGGTTGTTTACATTTGACTTTATTATAGATTGTTGGGTTTTATTAATGGGCCTGGTTTATGGCCCAAATTTGATTTTATCATTTGTAATAAAAGTGGGCCTGGTTTATGGCCCGTTCCCACCCCTACAATGTATCCCTTTATTTTTCATAGTAATTTATTGTAAATTCACTAGAAATAGTGGGAGTTTTTGAAGATGGAGGTGGGACCAGCAAGCAATGATAAAGACTGAAGAAATGTAAATTGGAAGCACAATGTAATAGGATTGCATTGCATACTTGCATATCACCTAGGATTGGACTTAGACTCATGATTGGCAACGACGGGTCGATTAGTAATGGAATCGATCATCCTAAAATATAATATATGATATTATCGTTGTATGCATTTTTAGACTAAATTGTATGAATCCCGCAAGCATACAAATTTTAAATGATGAGACAAATTTTCAAAATTAAAATCTCTCATTTTAAATATGATTTAAAATTGATATCAAGATAAATAAAGGAAATTTAAATATTGTTTAAATGTTCCTACCTTCCATCAACGATCAATGTATGAGATGCTACCCGCGGATATGGTCTGGCTCATATTATTGGGGGGGCCCGTTCGTCGGAAAGTTGTACATTGGATCGACACATGTTGTAAGTTGGATGGAACTCCCATGGGATTGGCTCATATTATTGGGGATCCACATGGCGACCGTCCATCACAACTTGATATTTATGGGTCATCTTGACATGTCACAATAAACGACATATTATTGGGCCCTTATTGGACATGAGGTAAAAACATGGAGGTTGCTTTGGAAGCAATTGGGCTCTACTTTTTGAAAATTATGGTTGGCTGATATTATTCGGGACTATAGTTTGTCAATTGGACTCCATGATCCCACTAAAGAAAATGTTTCTCGTTTTCACTAGAGGATAGTGAAATCGTTAAAATAGTGGGAGTGAGATTCATAAAATAAATTTCGCCTATTTTATGTCTTAGTAAATTAATTAAACAATCACTGATTATTGCTGTTTCTTTTTAGTATTTCATTAAGATGAATTCGCGCAATCCACTATTCTCTATTCTCGAACAAAATAAACTGACTGGCGCAAACTATACGAAATGGTTCCGTAAGTTGAAGATTGTCTTGACCTCGGAGATGATGTTCTACGTGTTAGAAAAATCTCCTCCGAAGGAAGCACCAGCTGATATAAGTCCGGAAGAGTTGGCCAAACTTGATAAATGGTAGGACCATGATATCAAGGCCAAATGCTATATGCAAGCTTCGATGTCTGATGAACTCCAGAGGCGATTTGAGGATACCGTGAATGCTGCTGACATTCACGTACAACTCAAAGAACTTTTTGGGGCTCAATCGAGAGTTGAAAGGTTCGCTACTGTAAAAGAGTAAATGACGTGTCGCATGCGTGAAGGGACTTCGGTCCGTGATCATGGGGTATGCGTGATTTGGCTCATTCAGAAATTGGTAACGCTTGATTTGGTATTGGAGCATGAACTCAATGTGGACTTATTACGTCTCTCTCTTCCTTCATCGTTTGACGGTTTTGTGGTGAATTTCAATATGAACAAGATAGAGGCCTCCTTTGAAGAGATGGTCAATATGCTTGTAACTTATGAAGCCACTTTAAAGAAGGATAAACCGATTCTTTTGGTGGGCACCTCTTCTTCTGCTAAGAAGGGGCCAATTACAAAGGGTAAGAAACGTTCTGCCCCATCCAAGAAAACCGGACCCGAGAAGAAGAACAAGACAAAGGCTTCAAACATGGAAAAGTCCAAGGATGTTTGCCATCACTGCAAGAAACCCGGTCATTGGAAACGTAACTGCAAGGAATATCTAGAGCAGTTGCGAAATGCGAAGGGTATGTTTTATATTGAAATAAATGTTTCACTTAATACTACTTCTTGGGTATTGGATACCAGATGTGGATCTCACATTTGCAATGATTTGCAGGTGATGACAAGAAGTCGTAAGCTTAGAATGGGTGAGACCCAGCTGAGGCTCGGAAATGGTTCTAGAGTTGAAGCCAAAGCTGTGGGAGACGTTTATTTAATTTTGCAGAACGATTTTAAGTTACTTTTGAGAGATGTTTTATTTGTTCCAGATTGGATTAAAAACATTATTTCTGTTTCTATGCTTGATAGAGATGGTTTTTCTTGCAATTTTGTGAATGGGATTTGCAATGTTTACAAGAATGAATGTTTGATTGGAAATGGACAACTTGAAAACGATCTATATAACTTAAAATTAAAAGACGTTCCAATAAATTATGTTGATAAACCGGTAACAACGAACAAAAGGAAAATCGATAGTCAAAACCCGGCAAACCTTTGGCATGCTAGGCTAGGTCATATTTCATCAAGGAGGATGAACAAGCTAGTGGGAGAGGGCATGTTTGATATGTCTGATATTAACTCTCTACCTACTTGTGAGTCCTGCCTGAAAGGAAAAATGACTAAATCTCCTTTCAAAGGAAAATCTGAGCGTAGTCAAAATCTATTGGATTTGATCCATACGGATGTTTGCGGACCATTTAGTATTGGTACAAAATTTGGTCACACCTACTTCATTACCTTTACTGATGATTATTCTAGGTATGTGTACTTATATTTGATGAAATATAAGTTTGAATCATTTGAAAAGTTCAAAGAATTCAAGGCTGAAGTAGAAAACAAACTAGGTAAGAGGATTAAAGAACTTCGATCAGATCGAGGTGGAGAATTCTTGAGTACCGAGTTTTTGAGCTATCTAAAAGAGAATGAGATTCTCTCTCAGTGGACTTCTCCTATGACACCTCAGCTTAATGGTGTTTCGGAGCGTCGCAATCGAACTTTGTTGGACATGGTTCAATCCATGATGAGCTTCACTGAGCTCCCACCTTCGTTTTGGGGCTATGCTCTTGAAATGGTGGTATTGTTGTTGAACAACGTTCACACTAAAGCAGTGAACCAAACACCATACGAGTTATGGAATGGCAAAGCTCCTAAGTATTCGTACTTGAGGATTTGGGGATGTCCTGCTTACGTGAAGCAGACAGTGGGAGATAAGTTGGATAGTCGATCCACCTTATGTTATTTTGTAGGGTATCCGAAGAATTCAATCGGATATTATTTCTATCATCCTACTGAAACGAAAGTGTTTGTTTCAAGGAATGCCACCTTCTTGGAGAAGGAGTTCTTATTGGATAAGAAAGGCAAGATGATGGAACTCGAAGAAATTTGAGAAGAACCCAAGATACAAAATAATGATCCTACACCTCAGGAACCATTGATTGACACGCCTATTACTAGAAGATCCGAGAGGACTTCTAGGCCTCCTATTAGATATGGTTTTCTTCTTGAAGGGGATCAAAGTGAACCCGACATTGGATGTGATCCAAGAAACTTCAAGGAAGCAATTTCTTATGCAGATTCATATTTATGGCTTGAAGCTATGCAGTCGGAAATAGATTCGATGCATACAAACTAAGTTTGAACTTTAGTAGATCCTCCCGATGGAATTGTTCCAATAGGGTGTAAATGGATCTATAAGAGAAAACTTGGGCCTGATGGAAAGGTACTGACCTACAAGGCACGATTGGTGGCAAAAGGTTATACTCAAAGACAAGGAGTTGACTATGATGAAACTTTTTCACCAGTCGCAATGTTCAAGTCCATAAGAATTCTTATTGCCATAGCAGCATGGTATGACTATGAGATATGGCAAATGGATGTGAAGACTGCATTTCTAAATGGAAACATTAAGGAAGAAATCTATATGGTGCAGCCCGAGGGATTCACATCCATGGGAAGCGAGCATAAGGTATGCAAGCTTCAGAGATCGATCTATGGTCTCAAACAAGAATCAAGAAGTTGGAACCAGAAATTTGATGAAACAATAAAGGATTTTGGTTTCATCAAGAACCCGGAGGAACCGTGCGTGTACAAGAAAGTAGTTAAGGATGCTGTGACATTCTTAGTACTTTATGTTGATGACATCTTACTCATTGGGAATGATGTAGGGATGTTGCAGTCAACAAAGATATGGTTATCAGGTAGATTCTCGATGAAGGATTTGGGTGAGGCGTCCTATATTCTAGGGATACAGATCTATAGAGATAGATCTAAGAGAATGATAGGACTTACTCAAGCTACCTACATTGACACTATATTGAAAAGGTTTTCAATGGATGAGTCCAAGAGAGGACATCTACCTATGTGTCATGGAGTCTCTCTATCCAAGTCTATATGTCCCAAGACTGACGAAGAGATAGAGAAAATGACACACATACCATATGCGTCAGCCATAGGGAGTATCATGTATGGGATGATATCCACCAGACCGGATGTGGCATTTGCTCTGAGTGTCACGAGCAGATATCAAGCCAATCCCGGTCAAATGCATTGGAAAGCCGTGAAGGATATTCTTAAGTACTTGAGAAGAACTAAGAATGTATTCATGGTTTATGGAGGAAGAGAACTGAAATTGGAAGGCTATACCGACTCTAGCTTCCAAAGTGACGTGGATGAATCGAAGTCAACCTCTGGATTTCTGTTCATGCTCAATGGCGGTGCTGTCTCTTGGAAGAGTTCCAAGCAGGACACCACAGCGGATTCCACCACTGAGACAGAATACATTGCGGCATCAGCTGCTGCTAAAGAGGCCGTTTGGATGAGGAATTTCGTCCAAGAGTTGGGCGTCATTCCTGAAGCTGTTGGTCCAGTCCCGGTGTACTGTGACAACACGGGTGCCGTTGCTCAGGCAAAGGAACCAAGGTTTCATCAAAGATCCAAACACGTACTGAGGAAATACCACATCATCCGGGAGATCGTGGAAAGAAGAGACATCACTGTCGAGAGAGTGGCCTCTGCAGACAATATCGCTGATCCACTTACTAAGCCCTTGCCAGGACCATTATTTGACAAACATCGCGAAGCAATGGGACTACGTAGTATGACTAGTTGGCTTTAGGGCAAGTGGGAGATTTAAAGAGTGGGTGCCCGGTGAGCCAACTTGTGGCTAAGGGATTTTATGACTCTATGTATAAACAATCTTTTGTTTAATATAATTTACACTTTTATAATGGCATTTACTTTATCTTTTATCATATTATTATGTTGTGACATACTATAAGATGTTTAGATGAAGACCTTGAATATACTATAGTGTATGTAAGATGTGGTGGCACATGGGGATGGCTATCATGAAACACATCTTATAGTCACTGTATATTCTAAACAGTTCCTAGTCGATTGAGCCGTCCGTTAATAAGGATAAGGATTGCTCAAGATTGAGACTAGAATTTGCGATGCCGAGTAACACGTTTCATTGGTATGGAACATAGAGATGTTCAAAGCATGCAAATGGATATTCATACGATGAATGATCGAACTACCCTATCCGGACTTTCCAAGTGGTTATCACTTATCGAGTGGATAAAGTCCGCGGTTTTGGTTGTACACCATTAGTCCTTACTACTTGAAACATCATTGAGACTCTATATGCTAGTACTGTACTTTGACTTGTTTACCGACTCTATTGGGGTCATCAGATGTCGGGATTAGGTACAGTTACGACACATATAGGAGTCGATGCTTTGTTGTCAAGGATTCACCGCATACTTGCTAGTGTGGATATCCTATGCAATCTGAGGAGATATTAGTGTGACGAATCTCTGGCCAGAGTACATGATGTGTTTTAAGAAATGGTTTCTTAGTAGCACATGCGATGTCACTATTTGATCTTCAAGATGCATTGCATAGTTATCGAATCTCGAACGACTCTCGATTTACCAATAGTTGTTGATTCGATCGGGATATATGGATGAAGGGACCGTACTGTACGCTAACCAAAATCTATTGGTTCTTGCAGGCACTATCAGTGATACCTAGGGAATCATGGGGCGATGTTGCTAGGCGCTCTTACCATGATTCGATGGGCAAGTCAGAAATTGTTGTTCCGAGTCACAAGGAGTTGTGAGCCCATGGCTAGTCGTATCCCTGAACCATTGAGGGTCACACAAGTAATGGATTTTTAATCCCCGTTGAGATAATTAAATTTAAAGAGTTAAATTTAGTGAATAAAGAAGTGGGACTTCTTATTTAAGAGTAGAGGGAGTAAGATTTCCTAAAATGACATAGTGATGGACATTTTTGGAAACCACTGAATTCAGATTCAGAAAATTTATCTTGACTTTAAAAGATGCAGAAATGTTTCTGTGCACATTGGTGAAATTGGTTTATCAATCTGAGTCACGATGAATTTTATATTAATTTCTGAACATGCGGGCTTTGCTTGTCAGGCTTGAACTTAGGACTAATGGGCCCTAAGCTGATAGCAGCCCACATTATAAATAAGTTATTGCAGTACAGAAATTACACACAACTTACACTCAGATTTTCGAAAACCCTAGCCTCCAGTCTAGGAATTTCGGCCACCCCCCCTCTCTCTGTCTTAGAGAATTTTCAGTCTGCGAATTTCGAATTTGCAGTCTGAATTAGCAGATCATATCTGTTCTATCTCTTTGCAGAAACTTTTGATAGACTTTCTAGTGCAGTCTATCAGAGGGATTAAACTTCTGTTCGTGGACCTGATTGAAGAATTGTTCGTTCATCAGTTCCTGGGATATACAACAAGAGCAGTTTAATTTGTTGGTGTCCATAATCTCGTTTCGAGATTTTAAGGTAAAATTTATATTGTTTAAATTTTATATTATCAATTTTAATCGTAGGAATTTGATACCCATATGGAATCGTTCCATATAAAAATTTAAAACTTCCGCTGCACCGGGTATCACTTTCTTTTTCGATCCGGAGAACGACCGTGTTCCAACAGAACTTATCCAGAAAGTCGCGGAAAACTCTGTTCATCAGATCCATAAAAACAGCTGGAGCATTCGTCAAACCAAATGGCATCACTAGAAACTCATAGTGTCCATACCGCGTACGAAATGTTGTCTTAGGAACATCCTCCTGTCGAACTCGCAACTGATGATACCCAGACCGAAGATCAATCTTCGAATAGACAGATATACCCTGCAACTGATCAAAGAGATCATCTATCCACGGAAGAGGATACTTATTCTTCACTTTTACCTGATTCAACTGACGGTAGTCAATACACAACCGCATCGAACCATCCTTCTTCTTGACAAACAGTACTGGGGCTCCCCATGGCGAAACGCTAGGTCTAATATAACCCTTATCAAGAAGATCTTGCAATTTCTTCTGCAACTCATTCATTTCTGACGGTGCCAATTGGTAAGGAGTCCTGGAAATCGGTGCAGTCCCTGGCACTAACTCACTGCCAAACTCAATCTCCCTTACTGGTGGCAAACCTGGAATCTCCTCCGGAAACACATCTGGAAAGTCACGAACCACTGGTATCTCTTGGATATCTGGCTCTCCTAAGGATGCGTCAATGGAGTAGATAAGGTAGCCTTCCCCGCTAGACTCTAAAGCACGCCGTGACTTCAGAGCTGAAACCACTGGCATTGGGGGTCGTGCTCCCTCACCATAGAAATACCATGACTCATCATCCTCTAGACGAAACTGGAAAAACCTCTGATAGCAATCAACTATCTCTCGGTAGGTAGTCAATAGATCTATCCCAATGATGCAATCGAAATCCTCCATCGCTAGAATCATTAGGTTAGCACTAAGCTGATGTCCCTCAAAATCCAAAACAAAACCCACTACTAGACGCTTGGCTAAAACCTCGCTCCCCATAGGAGTAGAAACCACTAGAAACACGTCTAAAGGAATAAATGGAAATCTATACTTCTTAGCAAAATGTGCCGAGACAAAAGAATGCGATTCACTGGTATCAATTAAAACATATGCAAGAAAACCACATAAACTACAGATACCTGCTATCATCCGATCATTGCCAACCTCTTCCTGCTCCTGGTTAAGCGCAAAGACCTGACCCTGGGTACGTGGCCTCAATGAAGAATGACCCCGAGAAGGAGTCTGAGTAGGATGTATTTGAGATTGCTGCGGATGATGGCGCTGCAGCAAATACTGCTGCTGGAAAGGTGGCTGCTGGTACTGAGGTGGCTGAACAAATGCCTGAGAACCTCCAGAACCACTCGCTGCCCCAATCAGCATAGGACAATCTCTCTTCATGTGACCCTCCTGGCCACACTGGAAACATGCAGTGGTCGATCGACCACATTGCCCTGGCGAATGTCTGCATCGGCACTGAGTACACCGGTTCGGTCTCTGTCCACCAAAACGATGCACCCCACCAAATCCAGAGGAAGAAGAAGAAGTACCTCCTGGCTTCTTGAAGGACTATCCTCTCGGACCCAAAGGACTAGAGCTCGCTGGCCTGGAAGAAGAAGAGTAAAGTCCCCCGTTCCTCCGAATACTTTCCTCGGCCTGGCGACAACGGTCCACCAAATCCTCGTAAGTCCCATCGCCGCCCACAGCAACCATACGATGAATGTCAGGGTTCAAACCCTAAAGGAAATGATCAAACTTCGCCATAGAACTATCAGCAATATGAGGACAAAAGGGTAGCAGATCAAAGAACTTCTGCTGGTACTCCTCGATCGTCAACGTCCCCTGTCGCAAACTCAACAACTCACTGGCTTTCGCCTGACAAAGAGCTGGAGGAAAATAAAATCTTTGATAAGCAGTACGGAACTCGACCCAAGTAGCTGCCCCTCTAGCTGCTATGAACGGTGCGGAAGTAGATCTCCACCACTTCCTCGCTCTGCCCTCAAGCATAAAGGCAAGGATCTCCTTCCTATCCTCAGCCTTGCAACGGAACTCCTGGAAGCACTGCTCCATCCTTTCCATCCAATCCTCCGCCTCTTCGGCTATCTCACCACCCGTCAAAGGCTTCGGGCTAACTTCCTTAAATCTATGCATGCTCACTCGCCTGCGCTCCTCGGGCTGTCCCCGATGCCTACGATCGTCCGGATCGCCCCAACGACCGCCGTCTACGCTACCATGACTCTTGTCGTAATCTGCCATCTGTTACATAAGAACAGATAATTACTTAATCCGCTTTACTATATTCCCAGTGCAATGCGTCTCTCTGATACCAAAAATGTAGTGAACCAACCCGAATCCACTACCTAATCAGAGTTATAGTAAAAGCGCACACAATAAAAGCATAAAGTGTAAAGAGCGGATAATTAAAATACAACAAATTCAATCGGCAGAATACAACCGACGTTATCACAAGTGTATAAATACTGTTATACAACCAAATCGAAGGTTCAGGGTAATTAAATCCCTACCCTCTACAAACTCGCACTCCCCAAGCTCAATCCTGCTGAGATCCACCTGGACCGTCCAGCCTCAAACTGGCCCCGCCGCAAGGTACACAATACTCAAACACAGGGGCGTGAGCTAGAATGCTCAATAAGAAGCAATGATATAAATACAAATATGCGCACACAGATGCTTTAAAACTCAAGTAAAAACACTTGCTCATGGCGCCAGGAATATACAGTACAGACTAGAGAGCTACTCCGCGGGGTACTCGTATACTCCATATCAGGGCTGAGCCAACCCCATCCTGACCCGAATCCAAAACAGGATACAAGCCTCATAAGGAAACTGTCATACCTGACTCGAGTCCAAAATAAGATCATTGTTCCTTATGGAGACTGTCAATGACTCACATCTCTCCGGATGCAGTCACCCGTAAAATCATGTATGTGCAAAGACGGTAAAACATGCTAAAACATGATAAAACATATAGCACATACTCATGCAACATATAAGCAAATATATCATGCCGACTATCTCGGTCAGTACTTATGTACCTCTAACACTGCTGGTCAAACCTAGCTCCACTGATCTAGACTCCAAGCCTACTAGTCCAGTCTACTGCTACTACAATGCAAATATCCATGCATTAACAATTAAGCTCTAAAAGCCTTAATTAAGCTATTGCATACTCCTAAATATTTTTAGGATGCCAAAGCTATACCTGCGTCCGTCGTTAGCCTTTTGCTGACGATAGCCTCAAAACTTGGCCAAAACTCCGCGACGACGTCTAGATCACTAAGCCACTTCCGGATTCCCCGTAGGACGCCTAGATCTCCCTAGATCTGAGTTAGAAGGCTTAGGAATCGAGAGAGAAGAGAGGAAATTGGTGCGAGAAAATGAATTCTAGGACCCTCTATTTATAGGAAACTTTCGGAGCCTCCGAACCCGGTTTGGACCGTCCGAACTCGATCGGAACCTACGATCGCACCTTCGGAGCATCCGATCGCTCAATATTACGTCAGCCGTGATGTCACCTTGCTGACATAAGCGATGACGTGTGCCCTGGTCCAGATCGGAGCTTCCGATCTTGCCGACGGAGCGTCCGAACTCGATCGGAGCCTCCGATCCTGGCACGGAGCTTCCGATCCACTTCGGATCATCCGAACTTCCTCTTCGGACCGTCCGATCCTGCTGAACCAATTCAACTAATTCGAGTGCTCTGAATCCATTTCTGAAGTCCTTTATCCCAATAGGAACTTACTTAATCATGTTTTACTTAATCTAAACATTATCACGTGATTAATTACTCATTTAATCACTAATCATAAATGCGGGTTACTATAGATTTCTAGTGCAATCAATCAGAGGGTTTCAATTTTCTGTTCGTGGACCTAATTCCGGAGATTGATCAAGTGGTCATCAGTTCCTGGGATTTACAACAAGAGCAGATTTAATCTGTTGGAGTCCATAATCATGCCATAGCTTGAAGAGGTAAAATATTTAATTGTGATTATTATTTTACTTGTATAATTTAATCGTTAGGATTTCATACCCATGATATGAAATCATTCCATATAAAAAAATTTTAAACTTCCGCTGCACCGGGTATCAGATCTATGATCTGAAAACGTGTCCCAACACAAACTCGATCGATCTTGTTCGAATCCGAAGAAGAAGAAGAGTAGTTGTCCAAGGGAATATGGTGTCTGAGATTATCTTCCGCTTCATACACGACGCCGTGGATTTGTGGCACCAACTCGCGCAGAGCTTCGTCGTCCCTCTTGCGCTTCTTTGTGGAGTATTCCAGAAAGGCTTTGAAAAATTGGAGTCGGGGATTAAATATGCACGATTGGCTTCCAAAGAACTGTTCTTTGAAGCACCCAAACATTAATTCAAGGAGGTAAATCTCATCTCTTACTCGTACATAATCTGATTCGGAACAAAAGCTAGGTACGTAAAGATTCATATCCAGTTTTTGTATTCTATATGTTTGTGAGTGATATTCTTGTATGGTGGTGTTCGATCGGAATCGGAGTTTCTGATATTCGTTTGTCTCTGCGTCTGTATATACATGCTCTTCCTTTGCCAACTTTTCCCTATCAATGCCCTATCTGTAGGCTTGGTTGAGCTTGTAATCTCAACCATGTTAAATATATTCTGAACTTTTTATGTCAAATTATTACTTTGCGAAAAATTGAGAAAATATTGACGGCTTAATGTCATTATAATAATTGATTAATTTCTAACTTACTAGGAAAACACTAACTCCATATAACGTGCTATTATATTTATAATCAAAACGATTTAATATAAAATAAACTTTGAAAAGAACAAAAATCAAAACTATACATTCGAGATCCACAATTGTATCTACAAATTCAATTTCAAAGTGAGATAACAAAATAGAGCTACTAAGATACCAACTTGATATTTATTAATTAGAAGCCTTGATATCTTGATGCAAATTGAAAAGCAAACAAGCGAAAAGCATAAAATACACAAACTATTCCAAAGAATGTCACTCAAAAACACAAAAAGATTTCAACACAAATAACAAAATAAGAAAAAATATACACTAGTGAACATAAAAAGCTGCGAATATCTCGTCAAACATAGACATTTAACATCAAACAAGGAGAATACCTTTGTTTATCATCAAATAAGTCTGTTTGGATAATTGGCAATACATGCACATTAGATATCCAACCATAAAATGTCTCACCGAAATTGGATTTCACGTGGTTGTATCTTGCACCTTGGAAGAATGCGTTGGCCCAGTAAATAGGTTCGCTTTGCATTACCCAATTGTATGCTTCTACTGAAATGGTTTTTATGCTTTCTGCAAACTGGTGGAAACCTTCGGAGGTAGGGGAACGAGCAACACCAAATAAATCTTCAATCATAAGTCACTTCACTTCGATATAAAATTGCCCTTAAAATCTCTTATATGCTGCTACGACAGATAATTGTAGACAAAAGCTGTGGCAAAAGTCCTGGTCCTGAAAGTTTTCAGCAATTGATTATCTAAGACCTTCCTCTCGATCGGCCACAAAAGTTATTCCACGACATGTCTGCAATGCACTTTTCAATTGTTTTAAAAAACAACATCAGTTCTCATCAGATTTTATGTCCACAATAGCAAAAGCGATAGGGAAAACTCGGTCATCCCCATCGGCACATGTCGCCGCCAAGAGTGAGCCTTGGTATTTCGACTTCAGAAATATGCTGTCAAGGAAAATTAGAGGCCGGAATCCTTGCTCGAACCCATGTAGAAAAGAATAAAATGAAATAAAGAGCCGTGGTTGGGAGTTCTTGGGCTAGAATATGAGGCACTTAATACCCTATCAGTCATGAAAGTACCCTTTCCAGCTAGTGTTTCAGTCCATAAATTTACCACCAGTGTACATGCAATAGCACCATCGAAGGTTAACACACGTTTTTTATCAAGAACCACTAAAACAAGATAATTTTCCAGATGTATTGAATAGGTCTACCAAGGGCCACCTTAATAAAAGTTAATTCAGAAAATGAAGAAGAGCAATTCAAACAAGTGATTAACGTGAGGCAGGGTGGCATTAGAAAGACCAAACCAGAGAGTAAGATAAAGGCCAGACATCAGTCATCTGCTAGAATTCAAAAGTTCGGGGTTGAATATAAACTTCTTTCGTTTATAGACTCTGGTAAACTATTTGAGTAGCTAGATCCAATCGCTCGACTTCTCAGATCACAAAACCTATATACAATCCTAGGATTATAATGCTCTAAACGCTCGACTTCTCAGATTACATGTTTGGTGTACACGAGCATCTAAAAAAGAAACGATAAACAACAAGAAACGATCGAAATCCAGGATCAAGATGACCGATATGTCAAGATTTACCATCAATTTCACGAAAAAACTAAACCGATGAAAGCATGTTTGTGCGCCATTTTCACAAAATAAAAAAAGATTTACCTCTACCTTACTCGTCCCTGCTTCAAAGATGAAGAAGTTGGGTGAACAACAGGACAAAAACGCAGATGATGTCAAGATGAAGAGAAATCAGCCATGATTCTCCATTGATTTCCGAGAATTTGCGATGGAGTTGGAGCAAAAATCAGCTTCAAATTGGGGATCACGGTGAGAGAGGCATACACGGCATATTTTGGAATACAGATTCTAATTAAGAATAAGATCCGAATTAACGAGATGGATATTTTTATTTTAAATGTCCTGATCCGTCTCACGTGAGACAGTCTCACAGGAGAGTCACTTATAAATCTTCAATCATAAGTCGCTTCACTTCGATATAAAATTGCCCTTAAAATCTCTTATATTCTGCTACAATAGATAATTGTAGACAAAAGCTGTCTCACGGGTTTCATTTGTGAGACGGGTCGACCCAATAAAAAATATAGATACCTAATTCTTTTCAATCAGATAATTAATCCCCAATTCTGAAGCAGATTCTCCTCTTCTGATATGAATCTTGATGAGTAAGACTAGCAAACACGATTATAAATTAAATCGCACCCTCTAATCAATAAACAAAAGATCCAAAGTGTTTTTCCCAATCTTTGAAAGAAGTGAAATTGATAGAAATTTTTGGATTTCCACCTTTAATCGACGGAACGATTAACAACAGAAATCACGGCAATCGAAACCAAAGAAAACCTTCAGATAACTTGTATCTAACAATCTTCAGTGAGAAATCAATCGACAAACGTTTCCATGTAATTAACTGAGAATGTTTGATTTGAAAAACCAAAGAAAAGCTTTGAATAAAATTGTAGAGAGAATTTCAATAATTTGTGTATAAACTGAATCTGAATTATGTTAATGAAATAATCAAAAGTATTTATAGTTTACAATCAAAAATAAAAGATAATGCAAAATATTGCCTAAAGATATCAAAGATATCATCTACAAAGTTTTCTAATAGGCTTAAAATACTCAAAATAATCAAAATTTATCAAAAACTCACGCACACACACAACATGACAAAGTGTGTGTTTTTCCCGGAATTCCTCGCTCGCTCGAGCGGACATAACTCTCGCTCGAGCAAGAATCGTACTGTCACGCAAATTCCTTTGAGCTCACTCGAGCGGACGATACCCACGCTCGAGCGAGAAACTCTCTGCCCAAATTTTATTTTCTTCATTCCTTTTGACTTCTAACACTTCAGAACGCATAGGCAACTCCCAAATTGATCTTCAATCTCTTCAACTTGATTGCCATGTAATCCAACTCCGTCTATCCTTGATTGTAAATCATGGAACAAATCTTGGAACAATATGAATCTTCGAGCATCTACTAGATTCATATCATACTCCCCTTCTTAAAAAGATTTGTCATCAAATCTTGCTTCTTACCTAGAGTTTGCTCAACTTCACACGGATTAAACATTTTAACTCTTTCAACATCGAATCTCCTTTGCTTTCTCATCAACACATCTCCTACAACCTGCAAAGAAGAATTAAAAAAGCTCGGGATTGAACCGGCTATATCATGATAATGATATAAAACCTCTTTGTACAAAAGTACTTTAAGAATTTTACTCAATTGAACAAAAAATTCAACCTCACTATTTTGGACCATAATATTTTTTTTTGGTCTCTTTCCACTCATTTTTTTTCCTTTAATTTTTTTTAACCTCAAATGTCATCTCACTCTTTTGCATTCTCGTTCTTTCGGCCTCAATTATTTCTATTTCTTTTTCTTTTTTTTCTTTTTCTTTTTATTTTTCTTTTTATTTTTCCATGGCTATTTCACTCTTTTTATCACTTTGTTTTTCAGCCACATCACTCAAATTTTGAATTTCCAATTGATCCTCAAGAAATTCTTTCGGATTCAATTGCAAAGAGATAATACATGAATTTTCCAATAACTCATTACTAGCCTCCCTAGTAACATCAATAAGACTCTCATCTATCACAAGAACATTAGATGACTTTTCAACACTAACATCATCAATCAATGAAGTTTCATCCTCAATTTTCTTAACTTCTTCAATTTCACATTTTTCAACATCAATTAAAATTTTGAATTCAACATTTACTTGAGAATCCACCACTTTCACTACCTCATTAGGGCATTGACTAATATAATGCCCAACTTCTAGACACCATAAGCATACAATATCACAAGAACTAAAATTTGAAAAACTCAATATACCTTGATATTCATGCTTCAGATTTTCATGCCTTGACTTTCTCACGGGCTTAAACACAACCTCCTCTCCTATATTCGATGTACTCAATTTCTTATGTATTGGCTTAAACGCATCCTTAACCTCCCAGAGTTGCAGAGATAACACCGTCTTTAAACTTTGCTGTCTGAAAGAACTTGGGTAGTGCCTGCTTATAAAGAGATTTCCCTTCTTCGAGAAATTTCCGTAGCCTAGAATCTTCAATCGTTCTGAACATATCCACCATTCCTTGATCTGTAAGATCGAACACGGTGTGGAAATCAACAAGAAGAACATTTTGGGTGATTGGCATCATTAGTTCCTGCAAAATGGAAGGAAGAATGCGAGTAATTTGTTCTTTCGAAAACGTAATTAGCGCTCAGAAATGTTTAAGTATCGAAGAAACAAATATCAGATAAACTATAAGAGCTTTTGCCCAAATACGTGGCTTTCTGACGTAAGCAACTATTCAAATTCAAAAATGTGCGGCTGGTAAGAAATGTCAAGCACGCGGTAAAAATAATAATATTTTAATTGAGTCTCGGGAATGCAAAACGACAAACAACCATTATAAAAAGGATACTCGGATGAAAGGTCAGATTAACTTTTCATTTGAAAAAATAAATATCAGATAAAATAGACATGAGTTCTTATCTGTTTGCCGAGGAGTTTATGGAGGAGCTTCAGGAGTTCATCCTGAAATGGGTGATGAGGCTTTGGTTCAAAGTTGAAGAAATTAGGATGTATCACCAGGATGCGTTCCCTCCACGTAATCAAGAGGATGTATGCGAGCTTCAGGATCGTAAGGACAATTATATGGGTTTGCTGGGTGTGAAGAGGGTTGAGGATATTCTCACTCATCAGGGCATGTCCTTTCTGATGTACAGGAAGGAGGTGAAGGTCCTTACTCATCTTATCGATTCAGGTGAGTTCAAGGGTAGAAGCTTTGATCCGAAGATGCTGGAGTGGTTGAACAGGTGGTGTTTTGATGCTGATGTAAGAAAGAGGTTCTGGGGTCCAGAGAGGAGGTCTCTAATTAATTAAGTTATGTATGCGTTAGGTGTAGTGGAATTTTGTAGGCACCCTAAGTTTGTCAAATGAAATGTTTTGCCTTATTCTCTTTTTTTGTGTTCGTGATGTGCAGAAGAAACTAAGTGAAGTGATGCACACATAATTTAAAATAAGGCTAAATCGACACTTAAGATCAAATAGGGTTACATAAATCAGATAAGGTTGACCCAGATGAAAGTTTATACTGACCAAATAAACGTTTCAACTTAGGCTGATGAATCATCCAATTAGTCAGATGAAAGATTATCTAAAAAGTTGGACAATCAATAAATTCAATGCTTAGTCACATAGTAATGATAAGATTTTGATAAATTCGAAGCAAGATAAAGCATACACACAGAAAATAAAAAAAATATTTGTGATTGGACATGCTGTCTATGAAATAATTAAGTGACTGTTCCTTTTCTTGCATAGAATAGGAAATGGTATTAAATTAAGGAATAAATTTGATAGGTTTTGAAAATCTCAAGAAGGATTGATGCAATCCAGGAGATATGTAGATCAATTTTAATAATCCATAATAAATAGATAAGCATTGATTGGACATCTATGAAGCTGATGCATCTGATGGCCCTTCAACTCCTTGAAATGTGCCTATAAAAACATAGCTAAGTGAAGTAATAGAACCACAAGATAGAACAATCAGAAGATAATAGTCAATATGAATGATAATAACAATGTTCTATCTGTTGAGCAAGAGTACGAGATCCGAAAGGATTTGTACAGGAGGAGAGTGTTCGAGCAAGGAATGAGAATGTGGAATTTCCTCGATTCTATATGGTGTCCTCGTCGTGCTAACCCTCCTCTCTTGTATCCTGCAATGCGTAGCCGTAATTATGCAAGGATACAATGGAGCAAGTTCATGCTTGGTACACAAAGTACTCGAGACGTCTTGAAGTCTTCAGGAGTTAGGCTTCTCATTGCGAGATGAGATGCAGAACATATGCTTTGAGGATGACGTCTGCAATGGTCAAGGCTCCCTAAGTGCTTGGATGATCAACTGGAGCCGAGAAATGCATAGTAGGATAGATCTTGCTCGTGTAACTTATGATGCAGATCAATAAATGAAATGCAATGAGTTTCTGCTTCTTATCTGTTCTTGATTATATTAATAACAAATAATTATATTATTAATCAGATATTCCCCCTAAACATATGCTTATTTAATCAATATCAATTAAACCAAGAACATTTCAAAAATAAAAAACTTACATCGGGTAATGGTTTGGTGAAAATATCTGCAACTTGCAGATCGGTTGAGACATGTTCCAAACGAACATCTTTCTTTTGAACATGATCTCGGATGAAATGGTGACGAATATCAATATTCTTTGTTCTGGAGTGTAGGTGTAGCGACCCTACCCGGATCCACTACCTAATCAGAGTTTAAGAGCATAATTAAGCATGCATTAAATAAATCATTGTGGAAGACTTAAAATAAATGCAGACCGGCAGAATACAACCGGTTAAACAAATTTGATTATACAACCCAATCGAATAAATAAACCTAAAGGGCAAAAACCTACAGCTAATCCTGTTGTCTCCAAGGTCACTGACCACTCCAAGCTCCTGGTGCTCAATCCTGCACCTATACTGCCTCGTCGAATGGGGTGTCCAGATACACAGAAAAGACTGGACGTGAGCTCTAAGCTCAATACGAAAGCACGGGTAATACATACAAACATGATGCATGCAAATGACAGGGTATCCATATCTGGGATAACTGTATACAACTACTCAGTAATGGCGCCTAGGACATGAGTGATACAACTCTGGGAGCAAACCCTGCGTACAATGTTCATTCCTAATGGATGTAGACCGTGTCTTCTAGATGCCAGTGCTAGCTAACCCGTCAGTCGCAGGGCGCTCGATATCTACCGTCCGAATAGGGCTGAGCGGCCCTACATGGCTCATCTCAAAAGATGGACAGGCACAATATGATATGCACATGCTGCATAATAATAATATGACACACAAATGCAACATATAAGCATGAAAAACCCGCTGGCTATCTCAGTCAGTACTTACGTACCTTACTACAGGCAGTCTTAGCAGTCCCACTCTAGGTTCCAAGCCTATCATCAACTCTACAATGCAAATACCCATGCATCATTAATTAATCTCTAAAAGCCTTAACTAAGCTATTGCATACTCCTAAATAATTTAAGGATACCATAGCTATACCTGCGTCCGTCGTCAGCCCGCTGATGGAAATTGCCTCAAAACTAGGCCACAGCTCCGCTACGATGCCTGGATCGTTATGCCACTTCCGGATTCCCCGTAGGATTCTTAGATCTTCCTAGATCTGAGTTAGAAGGCTAAGAAATGAGAGAGAAGAGAGGAGAGGTGCGAGTTGAAATGAAGCCTTAGACCCTCTATTTATAGACACGAAACAAAACGTCCGTTCCCTACTGTTGCGTTCGTTCTACCGAACGTTGCGTCCATTTCTCTTCGTTGCTTCAGATGTCGCATCAAGTGCGTAAGCAATGATGTCATCTTCATGACGTCACAGATGACATCAGTAGGCCAGAACGTTGCTTTCGATCATGAACGTTGCTTCCGTTCCTAGTCACCCTTCGGGCCATTTTCGATCATTCTGAATCTATTTCCGATGTTCGTTAATCCAACAGAAATCTCCTTAATCATGTATTAATTAATCAAAACATGATCATACAATTAATATAATCATTAATCACTAATTACGGATATGGGTTACTACATTCTCCCTCCTTAAAAGATTTCGTCCTCGAAATCTAGGGTAAAACCTCGAGAATGTATTAAAAACCTTTGCTCAAGTGTCTGGTCGAAATAGTTTCCGAAACACTCAGACTCTTCTCAAATTCCCTAAAAGCTCCATTAATGCTGCACCGCATTAACATTCTCCCAACTGAAAATTACTGCGCTACTGGTCGATAGTCAAACTCCTCTGGCGCTAGAGTATCGCAACATTGATACATCTTCCATTCGGAACACAATCTCCCTGATCACGAAGGATACAAACACCCGCTTGATCGAGATCATCGTCCCAAAGGAAATCTTAGACTGACGAAGACCAAGTCATAACCTGACCGGCTTAAGTCATTCGTCGAATCACTAACCGAAACTAGATCTAACCATCTAATGGTTCCAAAAATTCTCAGCGCCCAAGACCTCTAGTCAGGAAACACTAATCCCAACACTGTGCTGACACAACAAAGCCCGAATTTCTCCCTAAGAGACTCTAGTTGCCACAAAGTCATACTTCAACATAACTGCTTATAACAATTCCCAGACTGTTCATCCTTCCCATTCCCTACCGAAGCGAACGAGTTTCCCAAGCAATTACTGGGAACTTAGACCATCCAGTCTAGTACCAATCATAGTTCATGTTTCTTAGTATAACTTAGCACTGTGCCCTGATGAAAACTATCATCGCTCGCCAAATAATGACGCTAAGTCATATCCTAGTCCATTGGCCTGTGAAGCCACGCGTACTCCAATGGAATTCATCACTCCTCTGATGATCTACATCATCTCGACCATAGGTTATTCACCCATGAATTTTGAAACGATGGACATCCTCCTTATAGTTATACATACTAGCAATTACTGTATGCTCATCAAGACTAAGGCAAGCTCCCATCAATATGCTCGACTGGGACATTCCATAGTGCACAGACATATGGAAACGCTTCCTATTCCGTCTCAAAACTGAACAGTAATTGCACTTAGTATTACTCATCACGGAGTCTCGGATGATACCATCATTGCTCGTCCCAACCTCCAAAGGTAGAACATAAAGATCCTGGAAACTAAATCCCAACGGATTCTCCAAAGTCAAATCACTCCATTACTGAACGCATCAGCCTTAGCACTGAAAAGACTAATTCACCGATTCCCTAGTCACTCCGGAGAAACACTTACGCTTGAATTATCTTGTCACACAAAACGCTTCTGATTGTCGTTCATTGCTTTAATGCAATATCTTTGACAAACAGTCTGCATAGATGTGACTTACTGACTTGAAAGAACAAATTCGATCTGTCACGATCTTGCGTAATCTTTGATTCCCAAAGGCAAACATGGTTGACTACTAAGTCGATCATCGACTACCTCAGTCACCTCAGTAGCAGTATGCATCTCATGCTAGAAAATTAGTGGCACACTCTGCTGGATCTCGAGAACTAGATCCCAGCTAATGTCACACCTCACGATCAGAAAACTGATGTCCATACGAGTAGACAATCCTCCTTGGATCTCTAACCCAACGGTATACTAAGACATCATCATAAGAACACTATCTGGTGAACTACAATTCCTTCGCTTGTTTCTCCTGTTATGTTAACACCTAACTTGACCATACAAGTCAATTGTAGTCTTTTGGTAGATTCGTCTCTGGCAAACCTGGAGACTCCATAGAATCACCTGCTCCGAGAATGTACCAAGTACTCATCTTCTAAGCACTAAGCAACAAAATACTATCCCAAGTATTTCTCGATTGCTATATACAAATCATCAGTGATTGGATTTACCTTATCGACCTCGACGAACTACTGATGCTCGCACTCGTCCGATCAGACCACCCCTGATCATCTAAACCTATGTGTCTCAATCAATAACCATGACTCAGCTGCCACAAAGAACTATTTCCAAACACTTGTAATGCCCAAATCACTATGGTTCCAACACACCCATACTTGATAACCAAAAAATAGCTATTAGTAGCCTATCGACACAATCTCGTGCCTTACTACTGACAGATGCCTGCTACAACTTAAATTGTAATTCACCCAAGTGTAGGTTGTCTGCAAGTAATATACTCGTGAGTACGAGATCGATCCACAGAGAGGATGTTGTAAGTTTAATTTTAGCAATAATATATTATAGATGAAAATATTGTTATAAAACTTCAAATACACGAATTATAAAATTGTCAAGGTTTCAAAGGTTCATTGTTGGTTTAATTAAGATTGCTAAATAAAAATAAATAAAAGAAACTAAAATAAGAATAAACATAAAAGAACAATGAAATATTTAAACAAGTATATCATATAATATAGTTCCCACTATATTAATATCAGATTAACCGATATTTAATACATGGTACCCATAATATATATATAGATGAATAAATATAAACATAAAAAGAACAATTAAATATTTAAACAAGTATATCATATAATATAGTTCCCACTATATTAATATCCACCGATATTTAATACATGGTACCCATAATATATATAAATGAATAAATATAAACATAAAAAGAACAATTAAATATTTAAACAAGTATATCATATAATATAGTTCCCACTATATTAATATCCACCGATATTTAATACATGGTACCCATAATATATATAAATGCATAAATATAAATTGACATAAAAGTAAATGTTAGATCAAATCACAATATTTTATTTAGAACAACCGGCAAAGCCACGCTATCGTCTAAATAAAATATATGACTTTATGTTAGATGCGATAAAGTAAATGTTAGTTGCGGAAAAGTAAAAGTTAGATGCGAGAAAGTAAATGTTAGTTGCGGAAAAGTAAATGTTAGTTGCGATAAAGTAAAAGTTAGATGCGATAAAGTAAATGTTAGTTCAAATCACAATATATTATTTAGAACAACCGACAATGTCACGCTATCGTCTAAATAATATATATGACTTTATTATAAATAGATACATATATTTATAGTATATAATTATTGTAGTAATTATTGTATCATATTTGACAACAAATCAAGGTAACCACATTCAAGGTACCAAGCATTTGATGTAAATAGATAACAACAAATCATCCAAAATTATACCTACAAATAAAGATCAATTAGTAAAAATAAAAATAGAAAAGAAAAGAATATACAAAATATAGACAATCTTACTTGACCAACAATGAAACCTTTTCACCTTGACATAAAAAGATTTAGCTTTCCATGAACATGAAACTCAAGAATAAAGATAAAAGAAATTTCATACTTGAACTTGAGAAACTTGCACACTCAAACTTTTATTCTCACACACAATATTTATTTTACAAATGAAGAATTCTCTACACTCTTGCACACTACAAAGCTTATACAACACATCTATTTATAGGCCAAATGAGAGGAAGAGTCCAAGGCTCATTAAATGTGAAATAGTAAAGTTGGTGGGTGCTTGTCTCCTTGAATGTCATTACCATGACCCAACTTTAATTGGCATGTTTGATGCCTTAGACCACCGATTCAGCCTTTCTTTTCAACATAGAACACGTAGGATATTTTGTGTAGATGTGTTTGGACAACTCATTCACCCCTTTTGGATAAAATATGAAATACTTATGATATTTTTACTCCAAGCTGGTCATAGTAAAAGTAAATCTATCTCCATTTTGATGTTTTATTATTTTGATCATTTTAATGAAGTTTTTTGGAATTTCTTGTCTTCTACAAAGTTGAAGATGCCTCTTTTGTGATTCTACAGGTTTTGAGATTACTCCATTATGACCACTGTAGCTTGAGTAATTTTATTTTTACCAAACCTGCGCAAACCGTAAAATACAACATTTTAGTAAAACATTTAAATATAAACACATAACACTAAAATAATACAACTTCATAATTTTAATTAAACTTAAATTTTAAAACACACTTTTTAACATATAAATAATTACAAATTTTAAGTTTCATCACACCCCCAAACCGGCTAATTACTAGTCCCTTAGTAATAAAATATCATAAAATATCATAAAATATCATAAAATCACAAGTTAGATTTTTATTCCTTAATATATATATTCAAATTTGCAAACTTTAAAATTTTAAAAACACACTTGTGAGGAGATCATATGTTTATTTATAAATCTCATTATCAACCAATATATTAATATGTAATTGGATGGGCTATACATATATATTTCACACAATATCAAAATAGTAAATATATATAATTTTTTTTTTTTTTTTTACATAAATATTTTCTAAAAACTTTGTGAATAATATAATTAAAAGGATAATAGAAATCATTTTCATAACATGTATATCATCAGGAATATTAATGTAAAAGTCTCAACTCCATATTCTCTCGGGTTAAAGTATTTCATATATAGCTGTTTTTCACTCGTGGAGTTGGAAGAAAATTATACACTCTTTGAAAATGGCTAGTAAAACAGACAATCAAATAACCTAATATTGAAAATAAGATAGGATGATTTACAAAGAATAAACCCATTTTTTTTGTTTTTTTGTTTTTTTGTTTTTTTGTTTTTTTTTTTTTTGCTTGGCTGCAAAATTGTTTTTACATAATCAAATACCTCCAATAAACTTTGAAAATGTAACATTTTTTTTTCAAAGTTTATTTATTTTTTTATTTTTTATGAGGTAAATCTATTACATTAATAATTATAGTAGAGATATTAATACTCTACATCTTTACAATCAAACTTCAAACAACTTTGCAGCCAATTTTCATTTTTTTTTTCTTTTTTTTTTTCAAAATGGGTTTAATCTAGTAATCAACCATTTCTTAATAATCAATAAAAGCTTATAAGTTGTTTTCTCAATTCTTACCCCTCACTCACAAAATTTATGTGAGTAACTATTGCACTTTTACAAATTAATTCCCTCAATTATACATGTTATTATTTATTCAATCAATATCACTTTAATTATATACTCATAAAAGTTTTAAAAAATATGTATTTGAAAACACACAATTATATATTATTTATAACTTATATCCCATCAATTATATATTTTTTATTAAATTGATAAAAAGAATAATAAATAAACATCTATACAAAAAGACTTCATTTTCTTAGTAGTTTGCAATTTAAATATATACGAAATATTAAAATCTAATCTATTGTGATAAATGGATAAATAAAAACTAATGCGTGTCAGGAGTTTTTGACTCCTTACTCTGCCATTGAAAAAGAAAAATAAATATTATTATAGAAATATATATATATTTTTTTTAAATTTTAAATTTTTTTTTTTTTTTTTTTTTTAGAGATAAACCCTCCCCCAAACCTGAATATGACATTGTTTTTAATTTTTTTTTTTTTAAGAAAAATAAAGAGTACATGATGAAAGAGATATCACCTGGAATTATTGAAGATGAGGAACAAACACAAACCATTTCATGACATGTTGAATCAATGATCCAGTTTTCTTTTCTTACTGGTTGGTTGAGACCAATTGATCTTTGTTATAGCTGAATCAGGTTGATGAACAAAAGCTTGGAGATCATCAATTAATTGGTCTTCATTCGAAGCAGAGATGAGCATCCTTCGTGAATTTTCTGAAATAAAATTTTGTTCCACGGCTACATCGAGAAAAGTCAACAAACCATCATAATAGTTATTGATATTCAACAAGCCAACAGGTTTATTATGGATATTAAGTTGTGCCCAAGAAACAACATGAAAAATTTCTTCTAGAGTACCAAAACCACCAGGTAAGGCAATAAAAGCATCAGAATTTTCTATCATTTTAGTTATTCTCTCGTACATTGATGAAACTTTCAACTCTTCCCCAACCGTAACACCTGTAATATTTCCTTCAGCTAAAGCTGTAGGAATAATACCCAAAACCTGACTACCTCCAAGATGAGCTGCTGTTGAAATAGATCCCATTAACCCAATATTGCCTCCTCCGTAAACCAAGTGAATTTTTCTCTCTGCTAAATTTTTTCCAAGATTAATTGCTGCATCAACAAATATTTCATTCTTTCCAGTATTAGAACCACAAAAGACACAAATATTTTTCAATTTTTGTGAAGAAGATCCTGTCATGTTTTTTTCTTTTCTTTTAAAAAATATAGAGAGAGTTGAGTGATTTTATAAGGAAAACAAGGAATAAGACAGAAATAGGAATACAGATGTGAACAAAATGATAAAAATAGTAAAAAAAAATAATATATAATAATAACATGCATGCGCATAAACAGTGATGTGATTGTGGCTCACAGTGTTCCTTCAATATTTATGAGTCGAGGGTTGGCTTACCATCCAATTTTCTTATAAATTGGCAAATAGGGTCTTTTTTAGTCAGATTCCCAAGACCATTACCATGACGCTGCGCTTGGAATAGTTTCCATAAACGGAGAAGTTGACCTTTTACATCTCCACTAGAATGCGTCTCAAGAGTCAATGAGATATCATCCAATGACTCTTTACTCAGCCCATTCTTAATGAAATCAATTTTATCTTCTCTATTTGTGGAAACATATCCCAAAGATCTGCATTGTCTATTACAAGTCCATCTGGCACAATTATGACAAACATCTAACCTTTTAGCCCTTCTTTTCTTCGCATAGGTACTTTTTCCTAGTCCAGACATATTTCGAACAAGTAAGAATTTTGGAACTTCACCACCTAATCGAACCTTGGCTTCAATTATAAGACGAATATCCTCAGGGATTCCTTTTTGCATAAGCATTCTCAATCTTTCACATCTGCCTTCATAAATCATTCTCAGAACTTTTTTAGAAACAGATGGAAAATATTTACCAAGTTTTTTGATATCTTCATCCATAATATATATTTATATATATATATATATATTCAATTATTTTGGGAAATTGAAATAAAACCGACTGAAAGTAGTCACGGAGTACCGTTATCCGCCACTTAACCGGGAAGTGAACTCAATTCTGCAAAAATAAAATAAAAATAAATATAAGTAACAATTAAGTTGGATCATATAAAGGCATAAACTCTTCATTAAGAACTTCATTTTCTATAAACGGTTTAAGTCTTTGCCCATTAACTTTAAATACATTATTATTTTTAGGATTTTCAACATCAACAGCACCATGAGGATAGACAAATTTAACAATAAATGGTCCAGACCATCGCGATCTAAGTTTTCCTGGAAACAAATGCAAGCGAGAATTATAAAGTAAAACTTTTTGTCCGATTTCAAAAGATTTTCTCATAATATTTTTATCATGAAATGCTTTTGTTTTATCTTTATAAATCTTTGCATTTTCATATGCATCATTTCTTAATTCTTCTAGTTCATTTAATTGCAATTTTCTTGATTTAGATGCATCATCTAAATTAGTATTAAACGCTTTAATTGCCCAATAAGCTTTATGTTCAATTTCAACAGGTAAATGACAATGCTTTCCAAAAACTAATCTATATGGTGACATCCCCAATGATGTTTTAAATGCAGTTCTATATGCCCATAATGCATCACTTAATCTTAAAGACCAATCTTTTCGATTTGGATTGACTGTTTTTTCCAAAATTTGTTTTATTTCTTTATTTGCAAGTTCAACCTGACCATTCGTTTGAGGGTGATATGGAGTAGAAACTTTATGTGTAATACCATATTTTCTTAACAACGAAAAAAATGATTTATTTATAAAATGACTTCCCCCATCACTTATTATAGCTCTAGGTATTCCAAATCGACTAAAAATATTTTCTTTCAAAAATTTTATCGCAACTTTATGATCATTAGTTCTACATGCAATTGCTTCAATCCATTTTGAAACATAATCGACAGCTACTAAAATATAAGTGAATCCAAAAGATAATGGAAATGGACCCATAAAATCTATTCCCCAACTGTCAAATATTTCAATAATCATGATTGGATTTAAAGGCATCATGTTTCGTTTTGAAATTGAACCCATTTTCTGACAATTTTCACAAGATTTGCAAAATGAATGTGTATCTTTGAATAAAGAAGGCCAATAAAATCCACATTGAAAGATTTTTGCAGCTGTTTTCTTTGACGAAAAATGACCTCCACATGCCTCAGAATGACAAAATTTAATGACACTACTTACCTCATTGTCGGGTATGCATCGTCGAAAAATTTGATCAGGACAATACTTAAACAAATAAGGATCATCCCAATAAAATTTTTTGACCTCTTTCAAGAATTTATTTTTATCTTGTGAACTCCAATGAGAAGGCATTTTATTTGTCACAAGAAAATTTACAATATTAGCAAACCAAGGCATAGTAGTAGCATAAAATAGTTGATCATCCGGAAAATTTTCATTTATTGGTATTTCATTTTGAGATGATTTAGAAATTATTCTTGATAAATGATCGGCTACTACATTTTCTTTTCCTTTTTTATCTTTTATTACAAGATCAAATTCTTGTAACAACAAAATCCATCTTATTAATCTCGGCTTAGCATCTTGTTTATTTGATAAATATTTTATGGCAGAATGATCAGTGTAAACAATAGTAGTAGAACCAATTAAATAGGATCGAAATTTATCTAATGCAAACACTACTGAAAGTAATTCTTTTTCAGTTGTTGAATAATTGATTTGAGCACTATTTAAGGTTCTACTTGCATAATAGATCACATAAGGTTTACCTTCTTTTCTTTGTCCTAACACGGCTCCTACAGCATAATCACTTGCATCACACATTAATTCAAATGGTAAAGACCAATCAGGAGGTTGTAAAATAGGTGATGTAGCTAAAAGATTAATTATTTTTTTAAAAGCAGTTTCACATTCTTGAGTCCATTCAAATTGTGCATCTTTTGTTAAAAGATTTGAAATTGGTTTCGATATTATGCTAAAATTTTTTATAAATCTTCTATAAAATCCCGCATGACCCAAAAATGATCGAATTTCTTTGATCGTGTTTGGTGATGGTAGATTAGCAATAACATCAACCTTAGCTTTATCAACTTCAATTCCTTTTTCAGATATGACATGCCCTAACACAATTCCGGATTTAACCATGTAGTGATATTTTTCCCAATTTAAAACAAGATTTTTTTCTTCACATCTTTTTAAAACTTCTTCCAAATTTTTAAGACAGTTTTCAAATGAGTTTCCAAAAACAGTTATATCATCCATAAAAACTTCCACAAATTCTTCAATCATGTCACTAAAAATACTTAGCATGCATCTTTGAAAAGTAGCCGGAGCATTACATAAACCAAATGGCATTCTTTTAAAAGCAAAAGTTCCGAACGGACAAGTGAAAGTAGTTTTTTCTTGATCTTCTATTGATATTGGTATTTGATAATACCCCGAATACCCATCAAGAAAACAATAATAAGGATTACCTGCCACTTTCTCTAAAATTTGATCTAAAAATGGTAACGGAAAGTGATCTTTTCTAGTTGCATCATTTAATTTTCTATAATCAATGCACATACGCCAACTAGATGGAATCTTAGCTTGTAATAATTCTCCCTTTTCATTTTTTATAACAGTGATGCCTGATTTTTTTGGTACTACTTGTGTTGGACTTACCCATTTACTATCCGAGATTGGATAAATAATTCCGGCATCTAATAGTTTTAAAACTTCATTTTTAACAACTTCTTTCATGTGTGGATTTAATCTTCTTTGTGGTTGTTGATATGTTTTAGCATTTTCTTCCAAATGAATTCTATGTGTGCAGATTAAAGGATTTATACCTTTTATATCTTGCAAAGTCCATCCAATTGCATTTTTGTGTTTTTTAAGTAGTGTTATTACATCTTCTTCTTGTTTGGGTAAGAGGGTAGAAGATATTACAATAGGATATGTTTGATTTTCACCAAGAAAAGCATATTTTAGTTCTATTGGCAAGGGTTTTAATTCAAGTTTTGGATGATCATTTTCTTTTACTTCTTCAAGTTCATTAATTTCTTCAAATAACTTTGATTTAAAAACATTTTTTGAATCAAAACTTTCCACTAAACAAACTTCAGATTGTTGATTTAAGTTTTCTTGGTGTATATTTTCTTCCACAATTGTTTCTATTGCATTATCATCTTCATCTTCATTAATACTTGGTTGTTTACATAAATTGAACACATTAAGTTCTAAAGTCATATTTCCAAAAGACAATTTTATTATTCCATTTCGACAATTAATTAAAGCATTTGAAGTTGCTAGAAATGGACGTCCCAATATTACTGGAATTTCGTTATGTACTTCTATTGGTTGTGTATCCAAGACAATAAAATCCACAGGATATATGAATTTATCGACTTGAACTAACACATCTTCTACGATACCTCTAGGTATTTTGATTGACCTATCGGCTAGTAAAAGAGTAACAGATGTAGGTTTTAAATCTCCCAACTTAAGCTTTTCATAAACTGAATAAGGAATTAAATTCACACTTGCTCCCAAATCTAACAAAGCTTTTTTAATTTTATTTTTTCCAATAATACATGAAATTGTTGGACAACCGGGATCTTTATATTTCAAAGTAGAATTATTTTGAATAATAGAACTTACTTGCTCCGTTAAGAATGCTTTCTTCTTTACATGCAATTGTCTTTTTACAGTACATAAATCTTTTAAAAACTTTGCATAAGAAGGCACTTGTTTAATAGCATCTAATAATGGAATATTTATTTTTACTTGTTTAAAAACTTCATAAATATCAGAATCATTTTTTTGTTTTTTATTATTTACTAATGCATGAGGAAAAGGAACATGTTTATTTATTTTATCATCAATTTTCTTAATCTTAGGACTCAAAGTATCATCTTTCTCGAAAGTATCAAGATTTTCATCCTTACTCTTTGAGTTTGACTGATCTTTGTTTTCATCACTATATGGATCATTAACTATTTTACCACTTCTAAGAGTAATAACAGATTTTACTTGATCAAATTTTTCTTGATTTTGATTTTTAGGATTAGGTTGTGGTTGAGATGGAAATTTTCCTTTTTCATGAATATTAAGTGCAGATGCAAATTTTGCAAGAGTTTCTTTCAAATCATTCATAGATTGAATGTTTTGAATATTGATAGACTCTTGCTTTTGAATGTATGCATGAATTTCATCTTCAAAATTTTTTCTTGGAGGTGGAATATAAGGAGCATAACCTTGATGATTTTGGTTATTTTGAAGAGGTTGTTGTGAAGGTTGTGCATTATTATCGTTCCTCCAACTAAAATTGGGATGATTTCTCCAACCAGGATTGTATGTTTGTGAAAAAGGATCTAATGTTGGTTTTTTAAAATTGTTAACATAATTGGCTTGTTCATGGAGACATTCTTTAAATGAAGGCAAAGTAGGACAATTTTTTGTAAGATGATCATGTGTGTCACATATATGACAAACAATTTCTTGAACACTTTTTAATTGATCACTCTTTTTCATTTCTAATGAATCGATTTTTCTTGCTAAAGATGCAAGTTTAGCTTGAACATCTACATCATCTTTAAGATGATAAATACCACCCCCATTTGTTGAATTATTGGTTTTACTTGGTGGTTCAATAGCCTATATTATCCCAATTTTGAGCATTTTCTGCTAATGACTCCAAATATTCCATAGCTTCATTTGGGTTTTTATCTTCAAAAGTTCCATTACACATGAATTCTATCATTTGCCTATCTTTAGGTATTAAACCTTCATAAAAGTGAGAAATTATTCTCCATATTTCAAAACCATGATGTGGGCATGTATTAAGTAACTCTTTATATCTATCCCAACATTGATAAAATGTTTCCCCTTGTTTTTGAGAAAAAGTTGTAATTTGTCTTTTAAAAGAGTTTGTTCTATGGGAAGGAAAAAACTTTTTTAGAAATTGTTGTTGCATTTCTTCCCATGATCTTATTGAACTTGATCTCAAATTTTGCAACCATGTTTTAGCTTTATCTTTTAAGGAAAAAGGGAAAAGCTTTAATCGAACAGTATCCATGCTACAATTTTGATCATTATAAGTGTTGCAAACCTCCTCAAATTCTCTTAAATGCAAATATGGATTTTCAGAATCTAAGCCATGAAAATTTGGTAAAAGTTGAATGACTTGTGGCTTAAAATTGAAATTAGATGCATCAGGAGGAAAAACTAAACAAGATGGTGTACTAGTTCTTATTGGATTCATATGGTGCCTAAGTGTTCTTGGTTGTTCATGTTCTTGATGATGATTATTATTATTATCATCTTGATTATTAGAATTATCGTCCATGTTTAAAATATTTTCAGTTACTCGAACAAGTCTACCACTTTGTTTACGACTCCAAACAATCATACAATTAAAAACAACATACTATTTACATAATAACAAAATTAAACTTAATTTATACCTCCCCGGCAACGGCGCCAAAAACTTGCTACAACTTAAATTGTAATTCACCCAAGTGTAGGTTGTCTGCAAGTAATATACTCGTGAGTACGAGATCGATCCACAGAGAGGATGTTGTAAGTTTAATTTTAGCAATAATATATTATAGATGAAAATATTGTTATAAAACTTCAAATACACAAATTATAAAATTGTCAAGGTTTCAAAGGTTCATTGTTGGTTTAATTAAGATTGCTAAATAAAAATAAATAAAAGAAACTAAAATAAGAATAAACATAAAAGAACAATGAAATATTTAAAAAAGTATATCATATAATATAGTTCCCACTATATTAATATCAGATTAACCGATATTTAATACATGGTACCCATAATATATATATAGATGAATAAATATAAACATAAAAAGAACAATTAAATATTTAAACAAGTATATCATATAATATAGTTCCCACTATATTAATATCCACCGATATTTAATACATGGTACCCATAATATATATATAAATGAATAAATATAAACATAAAAAGAACAATTAAATATTTAAACAAGTATATCATATAATATAGTTCCCACTATATTAATATCCACCGATATTTAATACATGGTACCCATAATATATATATAAATGCATAAATATAAATTGACATAAAAGTAAATGTTAGATCAAATCACAATATTTTATTTAGAACAACCGGCAAAGCCACGCTATCGTCTAAATAAAATATATGACTTTATGTTAGATGCGATAAAGTAAATGTTAGTTGCGGAAAAGTAAAAGTTAGATGCGAGAAAGTAAATGTTAGTTGCGATAAAGTAAAAGTTAGATGCGATAAAGTAAATGTTAGTTCAAATCACAATATATTATTTAGAACAACCGACAGTGTCACGCTATCGTCTAAATAATATATATGACTTTATTATAAATAGATACATATATTTATAGTATATAATTATTGTAGTAATTATTGTATCATATTTGACAACAAATCAAGGTAACCACATTCAAGGTACCAAGCATTTGATGTAAATAGATAACAACAAATCATCCAAAATTATACCTACAAATAAAGATCAATTAGTAAAAATAAAAATAGAAAAGAAAAGAATATACAAAATATAGACAATCTTACTTGACCAACAATGAAACCTTTTCACCTTGACATAAAAAGATTTAGCTTTCCATGAACATGAAACTCAAGAATAAAGATAAAAGAAATTTCATACTTGAACTTGAGAAACTTGCACACTCAAACTTTTATTCTCACACACACAATATTTATTTTACAAATGAAGAATTCTCTACACTCTTGCACACTACAAAGCTTATACAACACATCTATTTATAGGCCAAATGAGAGGAAGAGTCCAAGGCTCATTAAATGTGAAATAGTAAAGTTGGTGGGTGCTTGTCTCCTTGAATGTCATTACCATGACCCAACTTTAATTGGCATGTTTGATGCCTTAGACCACCGATTCAGCCTTTTTTTTCAACATAGAACACGTAGGATATTTTGTGTAGATGTGTTTGGACAACTCATTCACCCCTTTTGGATAAAATATGAAATACTTATGATATTTTTACTCCAAGCTGGTCATAGTAAAAGTAAATCTATCTCCATTTTGATGTTTTATTATTTTGATCATTTTAATGAAGTTTTTTGGAATTTCTTGTCTTCTACAAAGTTGAAGATGCCTCTTTTGTGATTCTACAGGTTTTGAGATTACTCCATTATGACCACTGTAGCTTGAGTAATTTTATTTTTACCAAACCTGCGCAAACCGTAAAATACAACATTTTAGTAAAACATTTAAATATAAACACATAACACTAAAATAATACAACTTCATAATTTTAATTAAACTTAAATTTTAAAACACACTTTTTAACATATAAATAATTACAAATTTTAAGTTTCATCAATGCCTCGTATATTGAACTTAATCAACCTAACTCTGACAGAGTTAGCCAAATGCCACTAATAGTCTTTAGCACAAATACCGCGCCACCTTTGCACTACCAATCGTTGTCTTGTTCACCCATGGCGAACATCAAGATGAACTAATTAGGTCAATCCTAGGAAACCGCCTAGACTAACCACAAGTCAAACAGTTACAATCGGCCCACTCAAATCCTATGATGTAGTGACCCTTACCCGGATCACCTACTAAACAGAACTTATGCATGCAATTAACTTAATTAAACAGATATCAGAATGAAACTGCGGAAACCATTAACATTATACAATCCCAAGAAAAGGAATCTGTAATTATCCAATAATATACAACCAAATCGAATAGCTGTATAAACCCAAAACAACAGTAATAAAACCTAGACGAAGCTCCAGCTGGCCAACCACTGACTAGCCCCTCCTGGATCCACCCTCCTCGTCCAATCGCAAACCTGCCCCATGGAATAGGGTGTCCAGAAAATACAGAGTACGAGACGTGAGCATAAAACGCTCAGTGCGAGAGTATGAGTATACATGCATGCAAAGTGAACTCCCTATAGACTCGAGGTCAAGGATCAGATAACAGAGACAGACCGGGCCCTGGTATGTAGCATGCTGTGCCGTCGCTTCAGGAGGTGGCTCCCATACCGAGATAACTGTGGATACGCCGGACCCGAATCGATGGAAGTCCATCCACTAACAGGATAGGGTACACCCTAGACATCTCGAAGGAGATACAGCAAGAAGCAAATGAATGCAGCATAATATCATGGCATATAAATCATGCAATCATATAATACATGCATACTCAGTCAGGATATCTCGAACAGTACTTTCGTACCTCAAATACCAGGTAGGCACTACCAGCTCTAAGTCCAAGCCTAAAGTCCGCCTACACAGCGAAATGATACTACTATCATTATAGTGCTCTAAAAGCCTTAACTAAGCTATTGCATACTCCTAAATATTTATAGGAAGCAAAAGCTATACCTTCGTCCGTCGTTAGCCCTTTGATGTCGATGCCTCCAGAACTTGGGCACAACTCCGCTACGACTACCGAACGCCTCTCCGACCTCCGGACCAAGCCTAAGAAGACTAGAACAGCTCCAAAAGGACTAGAAAGGAAAGGAGAACTCGGAATTGGCAAAGAGAAATGAAGTCTCGGCCTTCTATTTATAGACAACGATCGGAACTTCCGATCCTTGATCGGAACGTCCGAACCTCGATCGGAACGTCCGATCCTGCCATCGGAGCTTCCGAAGATCCTGATCTGCCACGTGTCAAAATATCACTTGTTGACTCCGGATAGGGGTGATCGGAACGTCCGATCCTGATCGGAGCTTCCGATCCAGCCACACGTCATGGATGACGTAATATCATCGGTGCCTCCGATCCTCATCGGAGCTTCCGATCCCGATCGGTCTCTTCGGAGCTTCTGATCCGTCCGATGCCTAATTCAATTAATTAGCATTAATCCTTTAATTACTCAATTAGGGCACGGGCTACTACATTCTCCCCCACTTAAGATATTTCGTCCTCGAAATCAGATCTTAAGTACCGAATGCAAATACAGAAGTCAGAAACATTTTTTATTCAAATCAAACGTTTACAGAGTTTGCAACTGAATACAACTTAAAGAATGAAATCAAAACAACTCAGGATGGTCTTTACGCATCCTGTCCTCAAGCTCCCAAGTAGCTTCCTCAGTGCCTCGGCGCTGCCACTGAACTAAAACCAAAGGAATGACTTTGTTTCGTAAAACCTTATCCTTATAATCCAGGATACGAAGAGGTTTCTCAACATAAGTCAAATCCTTGTCTACCTGAACCTCAGACCGCTGCAGAATATGAGATTCATCCGCCACATACCGTCGCAACAGAGATACGTGGAACACGTCATGAATACTGGATAGATGCGGTGGCAAAGCTTGTCGATAAGCCAAATCGCCAATACTCTCCAAGATCTCAAACGGACCGATAAATCTGGGAGACAACTTGCCCTTAAGGCCAAATCTGAGAATCTTGCGGAAAGGTGACACTCTCAGAAACACTTTCTCCCCGACCTCGAACTGCAAAGGCCTACGCTTGATATTAGCATAACTGGACTGACGATCCTGTGCAGTCTTAATCCGTTTCTTGATCTGATCAACAATATCTATCGCTTGCTGGATAAACTCCGGTCCCTCAGCCTGTCTCTCCCCCACTTCTTCCCAGAAGAGTGGAGTACGACAACGTCGCCCATACAACGCCTCAAAAGGTGCCATCCCAATACTAGTGTGATAGCTGTTGTTGTAAGCGAACTCGATCAACGGCAAATGATCCTGCCAGGCTGAACCAAAATCCAAGACGCACGCTCTAAGCATATCCTCTAACGTACGGATAGTGCGCTCTGACTGACCATCAGTCTCTGGATGATAGGCTGTACTCAAACTGAGAGTAGTACCCATCGCACGCTGAACACTCCCCCAGAATCTAGAAGTAAACCTGGGGTCCCGATCGCTGACAATGCTCACAGGCACTCCATGAAGTCGGACGATCTCCTGAATGTACATCCGTGCCATGCGATCCACAGAGTACTCTCGGCTATAGGCAATGAAATGCGCTGACTTGGTGAGTCGGTCCACCACAACTCAGATAGCATCACAGTTCCTCGGGGATACCGGCAAATGGGTCACAAAGTCCATAGTGATAAACTCCCATTTCCATTCAGGAATAGGCAGATTGTGAAGCAATCCTCTAGGTCGTCGGTGCTCTGCCTTGACCTGTTGACACACCAAACATCTCGAAACAAACTGATAAACACTGCGTTTCATTCCCTTCCACCAGAAACGAGTACGTAGATCCTTGTACATCTTGTTGCTCCCAGGATGAATACTCAACTTAGTGCGATGTGCCTGAGATAAAATCTCCTCTCGCAACTCTTCATCCTGTGGAATCACAAGCCTACCAGACAAACACAGAAAGCCGTCTGACTGATAATGAAATCCAGATGAGCTACCCTCGTTAGCTAGACGAGCTAAACGCTGGGTCTTTGAATCAGACATCTGAGCATCTCGGATCCGCGAATACAAGGCTGGCCCAGATAATATCGCAAACATCTGGATACTCTGCATACCTTTCTTATGCTTGAAGGTAAAACCTAAAGTACAACAGTCACTGATCGCACTAGAAATCGAACAAGTCTGAAGTGCGGATAGTCGCACCTTGCGAATCAAAGCATCAGCGGTGAGATTAGCAGCTCCCGGATGGTACTTAATCTCGCAATCATAGTCCTTAAGCAAATCCATCCAACGTCTCTGCCTCATGTTCAATTCTGCCTGAGTGAACAAATACTTGAGACTCTTATGGTCGGTGAAGATCTCAAATTTCTCGCCATACAGATAATGACGCCAGATCTTCAAAGCGAACACAATGGCTGCTAACTCCAAATCATGGACTGGGTAGTTGTCCTCGTGAAGCTTCAGCTGTCTAGAAGCGTATGCGATCACATGCCCATTCTGAGTCAGGACACAACCTAACCCCTGAAGAGAAGCATCCGTGTAAACTACATACCCTCCAGATCCTGACGGTAATGCTAACACCGGCGCAGAAGTCAACCGCCGTCGAAGCTCACGGAAATTCTCCTCACACTCGGAGGACCACTCAAAATCCACACCCTTGCGGGTAAGCTGCGTCAAAGGTCGAGCTAACTGAGAGAAGTTCAGAATGAAGCGACGATAATACCCTGCTAGACCCAGAAAACTACGGATCTCAGCAACTGTCGTCGGACGCGACCAATTAAGTACCGCTTCAATCTTGCTTGGATCAACAGAAATCCCCTCCCTGGATATGATATGGCCAAGAAAAACCACTCTATCCATCCAGAACTCACACTTGCTCAGCTTGGCGTACAATTGCTCATCTCGAAGAGTCTGTAGTACCAATCGCAAGTGAGAAACATGCTCTTTCGTATTACGCGAATACACCAAGATGTCGTCAATGAAGACCACGACAAACTTGTCCAAATACTCCCTGAAGACACGGTTCATCAGATCCATGAATATAGCCGGCGCATTAGTCAAACCAAATGGCATCACTAGGAACTCGTAATGCCCATAGCGAGTACGGAATGCAGTCTTGGCTACGTCCTGATCACGGACTCTCAACTGATGATACCCAGATCTCAAGTCAATCTTGGAGTAAATTGATGTGCCCTGCAGCTGGTCAAACAAGTCATCAACACGAGGCAACGGATACTTGTTCTTCACAGTCACTCGATTCAGCTGCCGATAGTCAATGCACAGCCGCATCGACCCATCCTTCTTCTTCACGAAGAGAACAGGAGCTCCCCAAGGAGATACACTAGGACGAATGTACCCCTTGTCCAAAAGATCCTGTAGCTGATTCTTCAACTCACGCATCTCTGACGGAGCCAGACGATACGGTGCTCTAGAAATAGGCGAAGTACCCGGCATCAACTCTATGCCAAACTCGACTTCCCTAGCAGGAGGAAAACCCGGAATCTCATCAGGAAACACATCTGGAAATTCATCCACAACAGGAATGCTCTCTATCCCAATACTCTCAGCGGACAAATCAACTGCATAGATAAGGTAGCCTTCCCCGCCAGACTCTAGAGCTCGACAGGCTCTCAAAGCTGATACCAAAGGCATCGGGGGTCGCGCTCCCTCACCATAGAAAAACCAACTCTCACTCCCTTCCGGATGAAAGCGTACTAATCTCTGATAGCAGTCCACTGAAGCTCGATAGGTAGTCAGCACATCTATTCCCAGAATGCAATCAAAGTCGTCCATCGTCAGGACCATGAGATTCGCCAACAGAACGTTTCCTTTGAACTCTAAAGGGCAACCCATCACTAGACTCTTAGCCAAAACAGATTGGCCCGTCGGAGTAGAAACAGACATCACTACGTCTAGTGCAATGCATGGTAACTTATGCCTCTTAACAAAACGTGCAGAAATGAAGGAATGAGATGCACCAGTGTCAATAAGTACAAGAGCAGGTATACCATAAAGCATAAATGTACCTGCGATGACTTTCTCATTCTCCTCCACAGCCTGATCATGTCTCAGGGCAAACACCTGGCCAGAAGCTCGTGGCCTCAAATGAGAACTCCCAGCAGACTGTCCCTGCGACCTCTGCTGTACGGTAGCCTGAGAACCCGATCCTGAACCTGAACCAGAACCGCCTCCCCCAGACATTGGACAATCTCTCCGGATATGACCAGTCTCTCCACAACGGAAACAAGCTCCAGAAGCTCTACGGCACTTGTCGGATGGATGGTTCTTCCCACAGTGATCACACTTCTCCTTCTTACCGTAACGGACAACACCTCCCGAACCAGAGGAAGAAGTAGACCCGGACTTCTTGAAAGTTTGGGCACGGGGACCCAAAGAACTAGCAGGTCTCGACTGAGAGAAAGACCTGTTCCGCCGAATGCTGTCCTCCGCCTGGTGACAACGGCTCACCAAACCCTCGTAGGACATGTTGTCACCAACCGCCACACGGTCATGGATCTCAGGGTTAAGGCCCTGAAGAAACAGATTATACTTCATCTCTGAGCTATCAGCAATCTCGGGGCAATAGGATAACAGATCAAAGAACCTCTGCTGATACTCATCAATAGACATGGCTCCCTGTCGCAGACTCAGTAGCTCACCTGCCTTCGACTGTCGGAGTGCAGGAGGAAAATACCGCTTTTGGAAAGCTGTGCGGAACTCGGCCCAGGTGGCCACTCCTCTCGCCGCAACAAAAGGTGCAGAAGTAAACCTCCACCACCTGCGCGCACGCCCATCCAGAAGATAGCCAAGGGTCTCCACCTTCTGCTCATCGGTGCATTGGAAAGTCTGAAAAGTCGTTTCCATGCGGTCTAACCAGTTCTCCGCATCCTCCGGAGACTCACCTCCAACTAAGGGCTTAGGACCCATAGCTAAGAATCGACGCACAGTGAAACGCTCGTCGTCATGGTGACGATGACGCCGTTCTCGACGAGGCTCCCGGTTGGCATCACCCCAACGCCCACCAACACTGCCATGAGAACTCTGGTCGTCACGATTTGACATCTACAAAAATACCTCAAGATGAGACTAAATCCCAAAAATCTTTTGCATGCTCTGATACCATAAATGTAGTGACCCTTACCCGGATCACCTACTAAACAGAACTTATGCATGCAATTAACTTAATTAAACAGATATCAGAATGAAACTGCGAAAACCAATAACATTATACAATCCCAAGAAAAGGAATCTGTAATTATCCAATAATATACAACCAAATCGAATAGCTGTATAAACCCAAAACAACAGTAATAAAACCTAGACGAAGCTCCAGCTGGCCAACCACTGACTAGCCCCTCCTGGATCCACCCTCCTCGTCCAATCGCAAACCTGCCCCATGGAATAGGGTGTCCAGAAAATACAGAGTACGAGACGTGAGCATAAAACGCTCAGTGCGAGAGTATGAGTATACATGCATGCAAAGTGAACTCCCTATAGACTCGAGGTCAAGGATCAGATAACAGAGACAGACCGGGCCCTGGTATGTAGCACGCTGTGCCATCGCTTCAGGAGGTGGCTCCCATACCGAGATAACTGTGGATACGCCGGACCCAAATCGATGGAAGTCCATCCACTAACAGGATAGGGTACACCCTAGACATCTCGAAGGAGATACAGCAAGATGCAAATGAATGCAGCATAATATCATGTCATATAAATCATGCAGTCATATAATACATGCATACTCAGTCAGGATATCTCGAACAGTACTTTCGTACCTCAAATACTAGGTAGGCACTACCAGCTCTAAGTCCAAGCCTAAAGTCCGCCTACACAGCGAAATGATACTACTATCATTATAGTGCTCTAAAAGCCTTAACTAAGCTATTGCATACTCCTAAATATTTATAAGAAGCAAAAGCTATACCTTCGTCCGTCGTTAGCCCTTTGATGTCGATGCCTCCAGAACTTGGGCACAACTCCGCTACGACTACCGAACGCCTCTCCGACCTCTGGACCAAGCCTAAGAAGACTAGAACAGCTCCAAAAGGACTAGAAAGGAAAGGAGAACTCGGAATTGGCAAAGAGAAATGAAGTCTCGGCCTTCTATTTATAGACAATGATCGGAACTTCCGATCCTTGATCGGAACGTCCGAACCTCGATCGGAACGTCCGATCCTGCCATCGGAGCTTCCGAAGATCCTGATCTGCCACGTGTCAAAATATCACTTGTTGACTCCGGATAGGGGTGATCGGAACGTCCGATCCTGATCGGAGCTTCCGATCCAGTCACACGTCATGGATGACGTAATATCATCGGTGCCTCCGATCCTCATCGGAGCTTCCGATTGTCCCTTCGGAGCTTCCGATCCGTCCGACGCCTAATTCAATTAATTAGCATTAATCCTTTAATTACTCAATTAGGGCACGGGCTACTACATATGAGCTACAATAGTTGAACACCAATCAACTAAAACCAAGCCAACCTTTCGCACAATCATGCAATCATCCACGAATTTCTGAAATAATAATACATGTATCATTGTTTCAAGTTATGTACAATTCTAT
This sequence comes from Henckelia pumila, assembly GCF_033568475.1. Taxonomy (NCBI): domain Eukaryota; kingdom Viridiplantae; phylum Streptophyta; class Magnoliopsida; order Lamiales; family Gesneriaceae; genus Henckelia; species Henckelia pumila. The sequence continues at coordinate 74,073,665 of NC_133121.1, forward strand.
TTATTACAATCCCATGTAATACAATTACAATATTTCAAAATACAATGAAATGTACAACCAAACATGAAATGATACAAACATAGTATGATGATTCATTACAACTGAAATACTGTTTACAATTACAACAATACAGTATTTAAATCATCGCCCTAGTCTTTTTTTCTTGAGCATAAAGCTTCTAATCGACACACGCATTGATACAAGCATACTCATGCTCAAATTTCTCGGTATCTCGTCCTGCCAAAACTTCCAAAGAAATTAACTCGAGCTCGCAAACCAGCTATGCTCTGTGTCAGTGCCTGTCAGTCGACCTCTTCTGCTCACGATCTATCGCCAGCTTTCTTCTTGTAACCAAATCATGCTTTTGAACATGAAGTTTCCCGTACGTCTACCAAAAGCATCGATATAGGCGTACCGGCAAAACCACGTTCTTCATGAGTTTAATGACCTTACGCTCAAAACCTTTCATGCCTTAGACACTTGAGGCATTCCTTGGTAAAGGTCTATCTGACAATCTCTCCAACTATGACTGGAGAATCTTCAGAGTAGTGTCATCATGGTAATGACTGTACAGATGCAAGCATCAAGTAAGTCCCCACCAATCCTCTGCCACTGCCTCTGGCATCCGGTACTCGATCCAAAACTAGGATCCACATGAGTAGAATCTTGAAATCTCGGACACGATCCATCGCTCCTGTCCGCACTTGCTGGAATCCCATAAGCCAAATCTTTAGAAATCCTGCCGATGATGATAGTCTTCGGGCAAACTAATTGCCGCATCATCACCTCTTTCAAGGTCTCATCAATCCTATAAGGATAACCCAAAGTCTTAGTACTATATCTCAAGTCTCTTGCATGCGTGCTCTGATACCAATAAATGTAGCGACCATATCCAGATCCACTGCCTAATCAGAGTTTAAGAGCATAATTAAGCATGCTAAATAAATCGCTGCGGAAGACTTAAAATAAAAGCAGACCGGTAGAATACAACCGGTTAAACAAATAAGATTATACAATCTAATCGAATAAATAAACCTAAAGGGCAAAAACCTATAGCTAATCTTGCTGTATCCAAGTTCACTGGCCACTCCAAGCTCCTGGTGCTCAATCCTACACCTACACCTGCCCCGTCGAATGGGGTGTCCAGATACACAAAAAATACTGGACGTCAGCTCTAAGATCAATACAAAAGCATGGGAAAAACATACAAACACGATGCATGCAAATGACAGGGTATCCATATCTGGGATAACTGTATACAACTGCTCGGTAATGGCGCCTAGGACATGAGTGGTACAACCCGGGGAGCAAACCCTACGTACATTGATCATTCCTAATGGACGTAGACCGTGTCTTCCAGATGCCAGTGCCGGCTAACCCATCGGTTGCGGGGCGCTCGACATCTACCGTCCGAACAGGGCTGAGCGGCCCTACATGGCTCATCTCAAAATATGGACAGACACAATATGATATGCACATGCTGCATAATAATAATATGACACACAAATGCAACATATAAGCATGCAAAACCCGTTGGCTATCTTAGTCTGTACTTACGTACCTTACTACATGCAGTCCTAGCAGTCGTACTCTAGGTTCCAAGCCTATCATCAACTCTACAATTCAAATATCCATGCGTAATTAATTAAGTTCTAAAATATTTAACTAAGCTATTGCATACTCCTAAATAATTTAAGGAGACCATAGCTATACCTGCGTCCATCGTCAGTCCGCTGATGGCAATTGCCTCAAAACTAGGCCACAGCTCCGCTACGACGCTTGGATCGTTATGCCACTTCCAAAATCCCCATAGGATGCTTAGATCTTCCTAGATCTGAGTTAGAAGGCTAAGAAACGAGAGAGAATAAAGGATAGGTGCGAGTTGAAATGAAGCATCGGACCCTCTATTTATAGACACGGAACAGAACGTCTGTTCCCCATCGTTTCCTCTGTTCTGCCAAACGTTGCGTCCGTTTCTCTTTGTTGCTTCCGATGTCCCATCAAGTGCGTAAGCAATGACTTCATCTTTCTGACATCACAGATGACATCAGTAGGCCAGAACGTTGTTTCCGATCATGAACGTTGCTTCTGTTCCTGGTCACCCTTCGGGCCATTTTCGATCATTCTGAATCTATTTCCGAAGTTTGTTAATCCAATAGAAATATCCTTAATCATTTATTAATTAATCAAAACATTATTATACAATTAATATAATCATTAATCGCTAATTACGGATACAGGTTACTACAATAGGACAGGATTGTATGTGATAGCAATTGCACTCGTATTATCACAAAAAGATTGGTGATTCAGATGAATTAACACCATAATCTCTGAGTTGTTGTTGAATCCAGAGTAGTTGTGCACAACAACTTCCTGCGGCTAAGTTTTCTGATTCAACTGTAGATATAGCAATAGATGTTTGTTTCTTACTAAACCAAGAAATAAGCTTGTCTCCAAGAAATTGACAAGTCCCACTTGTGCTTTTACGATCAATTCTGCCACTTGCATAATCTGCATCTGAGTAATCAATTAGATTAAAACTTGAATCCTTTGGATACCATAATCCAACATTCTGAGTTCCTTTAAGATATTTTAGAATTCTTTTTGGCAGCAATGTAGTGAGATTGCTTCGGATCACATTGAAATCTTGCACACAGACCGACTGAAAACATTATATCTGGTCTGCTTGCTGTCACATAAAGTAAGAATCCTATAAGTCCTCTGAAAAGAGTTTGATCTACTGAGGGCCCAACTTCATCTTTGTCTAGTTTGATTGAAGCACTCATAGGTGTACTAGCAGCAGAACAATTATCCATTCCAAATTTCTTCAGAAGTTCCTTTGTATATTTGACCTGATTTATAAAAATCCCTTTATCCATCTTTCTGACTTGGTAATCCTAGGAAGAATGTCAATTCTCCCATCATACTCATCTCGAACTTGTCCTGAATCATATTAGAAAACTTCTTGGATAATTTGGGGTTAGATGACCCAAATATGATATCATCAACATATATTTGAACTAATAAAGTATGTTCGCCTTTGAAAAATTTGAAGAGAGTTTTATCTACAGAACCAATAGTAAAACCATGATCATTAAGAAAAAATGGAAGAGTATCATACCAAACTCGTGGAGCTTGTTTCAAACCATAAAAAACTTTATCTAGCTTGAACAAATGATCTGGATATGTTTGACTTTCGAATCCTGGGGGTTGTTCAACAAACACTTCTTCTTGGAGAAGACCATTGAAAAATGCACTCTTAACATCCATCTGGAATACTTTAAAATCCTTGAAAGTAGAATAATCAAGAAATATTTTAATAGCTTCAAGTCTAGATATAGGAGCAAAGGTTTCATCAAAGTCAATACCTTCTTCTTGTCTTTAACCCTGTGCTACTAAGCGAGCCTTATTTCTTACTACAATACCACTTTTATTGAGTTTATTTTAAATACCCATCTAGTTTCTATAATAGATTTATCTGAGGGTCTAGGAACTAAATGCTAGACAGAGTTTCTTTAAAATTGGTTCAATTCATCTTGCATAGCTTCTATCCAGTTACTGTCAAGAAGATCCTCTTCTACTTTTTTAGGTTCTAAATGAGAAATAAAAGCAGCATGCATTAACTCATTAATCATCTGACCTCTGGTTCTCAAATGTGCAGATGGATTACCTATTACAAAACTTGGTGGATGAGTTTTGGACAATTTGTAATATGGAACAAGTTGATAAGTGTTTTCTTGTTGATCTTGAACATCGTGATATTCAATATGATCTGTGTTTGTTGGAATCTCATTGTCAATTGGTGGTTCTTCTCATCTCTGTTCTTCAACCTGATCTGGTTCACATTGAATTTCTCTATTCCGTCTGATCTGGATCTCTTGTTCATCATCTGTGTCAAGCTTTGAATCTTCTATTCTATTACTAAGATTATTTAATCTTGGAGATTCATTAGTGACATATGTTTCATAAAAAAAATGTGAACTGATTCTTCAACTATTAGAGATTTAATATTGAATGCTCTATAAGCTTTACTAACAGTGAATATCTAAGAAATAAACCAGCATCTGATCTGACATCAAGTGCAGTCAGATGAGTCTTACCATTGTTGTGGATAAAGCATTTACAACCAAATACTTTGAAGTATGATATCACTGGAATTTTACCATACCAGATCTCATAAGTTGTTTTCCAACTTTATTATTAATCATTGATCTGTTTTGAGTATAAAAAGCTGTGTTTACACCTTCTGCCCAAAACTTTTGTGAAATACCTGAATCAGCAATCATTGTTCTAGCAGCTTCCTTTAGAGTTCTTGTAGCACCTAGGATTTCATAATTTAAATTCCATGCCTAAAATTCTTTTTTTAATAATTATGATTTTAATTGCTTGAAATTAATTACTTAATCTTCCTTTAAAGTTCTAGTGCTCAAATATTTTAAGTTATTTATTACTAAAATTTTTGAGACAGTGACTTTCGGTTCCGGCATTTGGGGTTGGTGGATTTCGGCGATAAATTCCAAGATTTGTTATTTTAAAAATTTAGTAGGGAGGAAGGAGGAATTTAGATGAGAGTTCAAAAGTTAGAAGTTTTCGGGTATCAAAAGCATTTTTCTTATTATTGCAATATTAGGCTTATTCTTTAAATTTTTTTAAAAGTTAGAATTTTCATAAACCCGGATTAGTAAAACCCAATTTAATATTTTAATTTAAGGTTTTTATTTTAAACTTAGGAATTTTATTAGTGTAAGTTAGTAGGCAAAAGTTGTACTTTTAAAGCAACACTCACACCTACTTTTAATTACTTACACCTATGCTTACACACACATGTACACACTACACACTCAACTTTTAAACACAAATTAAAACATTTTTGGAAAACCCTAGCCCCATTTCTATCAAAAGATCCGATTCCCCCCCCCCCCCCTCTCTTTTCCTTCTCTTCCCATCCCTTCGACCGTCCCCTTCTCCAAGCTCCAGCCGCCGCCTCCTGCCGTCGCCGTTGCTGCTGGAGGACCACCTAGGGAGGTTGTTCTTGAAGTTAGTCAAGTGTTTCCAGCCTTCATCCCTCTCATTTTGATTTTTGTTGGGTTTTTCGTAGGCAAGGCAAGTATGAGCATTACTTGGGCATTCAAGCTAGCTATTATGTTCTTGCTCCTAGCTTTTTCTTAAATTTCTAAATGATTGTGTTTTTTAAACATGTAGGGCTCGATTTTACCTCTGAAAATTCATATTTGTATGTGTGATTTTCGAATTTATGCTTTAGCTTGGGTTTGAAGTTGTTGTATGGTGATTTGTGATTGGAGGCATGAGGTATTTTGAATGTTTGATGTAATTTCGATTTTTCCAGAAGTTGTGCGCCCTAGATTTCAAAAGTTTGCATGTTTAAGGGTGGAATTGAAGTGAGTTTGAAGCATTTTAATGATTTGCATTGGTCTTGATTGATTATTCATGAGTTTGACTCATTTTGGTGCATGATAACGTGATTTTCGAAATGTGGAGTTAGAGTGTGGTTGAGGGCTGCCTAATTATTTGTGGAAAGTCCTAAGACATGTCTATAGGTGTGTTTGATGGTTTGGAAGGAGTTATAGGCAAGGAAAAAGGGCTTGGGATGGTTTCCTCCAGGTAAAAGGGTTGTAAGGTGTGATCTCCATGGGTAGGGCAGTCTGGTTTCGGTGCTTGGGAGGAACTGAACGAGGTCTGGGCATGGTTAAGGCTGGTCCTAGGTCTAGCTTATGATGTTTTGGTCGCGTCGGTATAAAATGGGCTTGTTTCGGTTAAGTATTCAATGAGTTATGGGTCTTTGAAGTTGAGGTGTTGGTGCAGAATTTTTGGAAGAAATAAGGGGCTGTCCAAAGTTGAGTTGTGTATGCATTGCTTGAGCTATCAAATAAGGATACAATATGGTCTTAGGGGTTATTGGTATTGTATGGAGAGTGTCGGTTTGAGCGGGGTCAAATTCGGTTAAGGTAAGAATGAGATATGGGCTTTTGGGTGCGATTGCTCGGGTTATGCCTTGGTTGTGAGCAATAGAGTTAAGTATGAGTCTTAGCACCTAGGGGCAGCCACTCTCCCACCCTATGCCCACAATTTTGTGCTGATTCTCATTTCCTAAAGTTGCATACTTATATGTTTGGGTCTCGCCTTTGAGCCGAGCAAATGTTTTGAAAGAGTGGGTGCCCAGTGAGCCAACTTGTGGCTATGGGCTTTGATGACTCTTTGTACAAACGATCTTTTGTTTAATGTAATTTACACTTTTATTAATGGCAATGACTTTATCTTTCTTCATATTGTTATATTATGATATACTATTGTTGTTTTGATAAAGACCTTGAATATACTATAGTGTATGTAAGATGTGGTAGAACATGGGGATGTCTATCATGAAATACATCTTATAGTCACTGTATATTCTAAACTGTTCCTAGTCGATTGAGCCGTCCGATAATAAGGATAAGGATCGCTCGAGTTTGAGACTAGCTTTGCGATGCGGAGTACCACGTTTCATTGGTAGGGAACATGGAGATGTTCGAATCATGCAAATGGATATTCATAGGATGAATGATCGAACTACCCTATCCGGACTTTCCAAGTGGTTATCACTTATCGAGTGGATAAAGTCCGCGGTTTTGGTTGTACACCATTAGTCCTTACTACTTGAAACATCATGGAGACTCTATATGCTAGTACTGTGCTTTGACTCGTTTACCGACTCTATGGGGGTCATCAGGTGTCGGGATTGGGTACAGTTACAACACATATAGGAGTCGATGCATTGTTGTCAAGGATTCACCACATACTTGCGAGTGTGGATATCCTATGCGATCTGAGGAGATATTAGTGTGACGAATCTCTGGCCAGAGTACTTGATGTGATTTAAGAAATGGTTTCTTAGTAGCACATGCGATGTCACTAATTTGATCTTCAAGATGTATTGCATAGTTATCGAATCTAGAGCGACTCTCGATATACCAATGGTTGTTGATTCGATCGGGATATATGGATGAAGGGACCGTACTGTACGCTAACCAAAATCTACTGGTTCTTGTAGGCACTATCAGTGATACCTAGGGAATCATGGGGTGATGTTGCTAGGCGCTTTACCATGATTCGTTGGGCAAGTCGGAAATCGTTGTTCCGAGTCACAAGGAGTTGTGAGCCCACGGCTAGCTGTATCCCTGAACCATTGAGGGTCACACAGTGTAATGGAGTTTTAATCCCCGTTGAGATAGTTAAATTTAAAGAGTTAAATTTAATGAATAAAGAAGTTGGACTTCTTAAATAAGAGTAAGGGAGTAGGATTTCCTAAAATGACATAGGGATGTACATTTTTGGTAACCACTGAATTCGGATTCAGGAAAATTTATCTTGACTTTAAAATGTGCAGAAATGGTTTCTGTGCACATTGGTAAAATCGGTTTATCAATCGGAGTCACGATGAATTTTATATTAATTTCTGAACATGCGGGCTTTGCTTGTCGGGCCTCAACTTATGACTAATGGGCCCTAAGGTGTTAGTGGCCTGCATTATAAATAAGTTATTGCAGTACAGAAATTACACACAACTGGTCATAATTTGAGAGACAGAAAATCGAAAACCCTAGCTCTCTCTCAAAAGAAATTCGGCCGCCCCCCTCCCTTCTCTGCGTGAGAAATTCCGGTCTGTGATTTTGAATTGCAGTCTGGAATAGCGAATCAAATTCGTTTATTCTCTTCGTAGAAAACTTCTGATAGATTTTCTAGTGCAATCTATCAGAGGGATTAAACCTCCATTCGTGGACCTGATTGAAGGAGTTCATCAGTTCCAGGGAGATACAAGAAGCGCAGAGAAATCTGTGTGGTGTCCAATAATCTCGCTTCGAGATTGAAGGTAAAATTTAATAATAGTTATTTAATTTTACACACACTTATAATTTAATCGTTAAACGGTTGATACCCACACTATGGAATTGTTCCATAATAAAATTTTTTAAACTTCCGCTGCACCGGGTATCAATCGTGATTGATCTGAACGCCAGTTTTCCAACATGTTTATAAAGGAAGTCGCATTTAACCATTCATGCTAAGTATTTTGAACCGAGTCAAAGAAGGAAAAGGAAAACATATTTTTTTTAAACAAAGTGATTTGATTGTGACGAGACAGGGTATTGATGGGTGGGGGATGCCTCACTCACTTACCATATATGGGTAGATCGAGATCGGGAGACATCCCGGGATCCCTACCAAAAAATAGACGGGTAGTGTGAGATCAAGAGAAATCTCGGGATCCCTACTAAATGACAGATAAAGGGGTAAGTCGCATCGGGAGGAATCTCGGTGTCTTGCCAGCATAGTGCACTGCAGCCAATGATCGATCAAAACAGAGGGTCACAATTCAAGGATCTAAGTTTACAGTTTACAGTTTACATTTTACAATTTACAGTTTCAGTTTCAGTTTCAGTATCAGTTTTACTCGTCTTATTGCATTCAGTTATCAGTCATGCATGAGTTTCAGTTAAATTAAGAAAGTTCAAGAGTTTCATAGCGTGAGTTGGCGTGTGTTCATCATTCACATGTTGTCTCATTCCCTTGTAGCATGCGCATTCTTACAGCTTATATTTCAAGTATATTATGTACCTTATTTTGAGTATTACTGCAGCTATTTTTAAACCCTTGTTATTACACTGCTTATATCTGCTGGGTCATTAGACTCACTATGCTTGTTTGTTTTCCAGGTGAGGAGGAGATCCTAGGGACCGAGGGGCAGGATCCACGAGGTTGAGGACGTTGGCGGTGCAAGGACCTATGACCGTCGCTGTTTTTATTTAATTTCCGCATTAGACTATGTTTTGAAATAAATGATTTGTCTATGAGTACTTTCAGTATTAGCCAGGATGTGTTTCCCTGGGCTTGAATTTTTATGATTTGAAGTTTGTTATCGCTATTATTGCAACCGTGTGGGGTTTCCTTTTATTTTGAAGATTATGGTTATCACAACTTGGTTTTCTTTTATCACTTTTACTCCGTTTTGTTAGAACTACTACGTGTGACAGGGTGGTTTGTTTATTTTCAAACAAGTCATGGCGATTTTTTTTAAAAATCCGCATTTTTCTTTAATATTTTATTAAGTTTAGAGGTTAGGGTTGTTTCAGTTGGTATCAAAGCACGGTCTTGGTTTGGACTAGCCTACTGCCGGTTGCCGAAACTCAAGGGATCTCGCCTCAAAGTCTGTAAGATCTATGTTTCGCTTATTGCTATTTGTTCAGATTAGTAGCATTAGTTTCTTAAATTATTTGAGCATGTTTTAAGTTTAAATAAAAATCTTTTTTCTTAAGGCATGAAATTTGAATTTTTGAAATTTGAACTTGCGCTCAGATGGCACCTCGACGTGATCCCTATCCACCTCCACCGCCTCCTCCGCCCCTCCACCAGTTGATGTTGGGGCTCAGATGCTAGCTGGCCTGGCTCGTATCTTAGAGCAGCATGCCGAGGCCCCGAGGGCAAGAACTAGTGCTGTCTATGAGCAGTTCAAGAATATGGATCCTAAGGACTTCTCTGGTACTACGGATCCGATGGTAGCGGAGGGCTGGATTCACTCACTAGAGGCGATTTTCCGCTACATGGAGTTGGGAGATGCGGACCGAGTTCGCTGTATGACTTTCCTTCTCAAGGATGATGCAGCCTTGTGGTTTGAGGGTATGGAGAAGACTGTTGATGTTACTGCACTTACTTGGGAAGCATTCAAGACTCTCTTCTATGAAAAGTACTATACGGTTGAGGTGAGGGCGCAGATGAAGAAAGAGTTTATGAATCTCCGGTAGGGAGATCTGACTGTATCTGAGTTTGTTCGGAAATTTGAGAGGTGCTGCCACTTCGTGCCATTGATAGGGAATGATTAGGCAGAGAAGTTGCAGCACTTTGTTGCATGTCTGAGGCCTACTATTCGTAGGGATGTGATGATGGCTGAGCCAGTGGATTATGCAGCTTCCGTCTGGAAAGCTATGAGGTCCGAGCAGTCCTTGAAGGACATCGGTGCCGAGGTTCATGGCAAGAGGGACTTCACTCATCAGGGTCACCAGCAGCATCATGGCAAGAAGCCATATCAGGGACAGCAGAGGCAGCAGAGGCCCCAAGGGCACCATCAGGCCCAAAGACCCGCTCCTCCTAGGACTGAGGATAAGCCTATTTGCCAGACATGCCACAACCCACACTTTGGAAAGTGCTTGAAGGAGGAATGAATGTGTTTCAAATGCAAGAAGCCGAGTCATGTAGCTAAAGACTTCCAGGAGTTGAGGAGGCCCGCACAGGGTTGAGTGTTCGTGATGCAGGATGAGAAGACCGACCCAGACACCACACTCATCACAGGTAACATCTTAATTTTTTAGGTTTAGAGCAGTTAAACGATTCACTACTGCATGTGATTTTAAGTTTTCTTGTTTGGGGTCAATAATTTTGTAGCATGTTGCATGCTCTGGAGACTTGACTGTATTAGCATGCGTAGTATCTTATTTTGGATTTGATGATGTAGAATGAGTCTAAGTAGAACTTGTGTTATTTAACTTCAATATTTTATGTGGAAGTATTCATTGTTAATGCAGGTAGGATTGTAGTAGCTGGTGTAGCCACTAGAGCTTTGTTAGACTCGGGAGCTACACATTCTTTTATTTCGGAGGCATTTACCCGTAAGCGGAGTATTGAGTGGGAAGAGTTATTTGGTGGATTCACAGTGACCATCCCATCAGGGGAAGAACTGTCCATGAGGAATTTAGTGATGAATCTTGAACTCTTACTGCAAGGGCAACCAGTGAGTGCCGATCTGATAGTGTTGCCCATGCCTGAGTTTGACTTGATACTTGGGATGGACTGGATGATGAAGAACGCTGTGGTGATTGATTTTCAGCAGCGATCAGTGATGGTCCGACCGGAGGAAAAGGAACCATTCTGGTTCGAGGCTACTAGGAGTTCGAAGAGGACTCAACTTATATCTCTCATGCAAGCTAAGCAGTTGGTGCATGATGGAAGCGAGGCATTCTTAGCTAGTATATCTTTGTTAGAGTTTCCAGCTCGTCCGGATATTTCAAATGTGGACGTGGTCAGGGATTTGGAGGATGCTTTTCTGGACGATGTTACAGGTATCCCACCCGATAGAGAAGTCGAGTTCTCTATGAACTTGATACCAAGTACTATGCCAATATCTAAGGCACCGTACAGACTAGCTCCCACAGAAATGAAGGAACTGAAAGTGCAGATTCAAGAGTTGCTTGATAAAGGGTTCATACACCCTAGCTTCTCTCCATGGCGCACACCAGCCCTCTTTGTGAAAAAGAAGGACGGAAGTATAAGATTGTGCATAGATTATCGAGGGTTGAATGGTGTAACAGTGAAGAACAAGTACCCACTTCCTAGAATTTAGGATCTCTTTGATCAGTTACAAGAGCCTCTGTATTTTTGAAGATTGATCTTCGTTCTGGGTATCACCAGTTGAAGGTGAAGGATTCTGATGTGTTGAAGACAGCGTTTAGGATTCGTTATGGCCACTACGAGTTCCTTGTGATGCCATTTGGAATGACGAACACGCCTGCGGACTTCATGGATCTTATGAACCGCGTGTTCCAGCCATACTTGGATCAGTTTGTCATTGTCTTTATTGACGATATCCTCATTTACTCGAAGGATAGAGAAGAACATTCACGGCATTTGAGGAAAATTCTAGGAGTACTCCGAGAGCGGAAGTTGTATGCTAAGTTTGACAAGTGCGAATTTTGGTTAGAGAAGGTACCATTATTGGGTCATATTATTTCCAAGGATGGAGTGGAAGTGGATTCTTCCAAGGTTCAAGCAGTGAAGGATTGGTATGTGCCAAGAAGCGCATCGGAGATTCGCAGTTTTCTTGGATTGGCCGGTTACTATAGGAAGTTTATCAAGGGCTTTTCATCAATTGCAGTTCCCTTGAAAACATTGACCAAGAAGAATGCCAAGTTTATTTGGAAGCCGGAGTGTCAAGAGAGCTTTGATGTGTTGAAGGATGCTCTCACGACAACACCAGTGTTAGCTATGCCATCTGGAGAGGGAGATTTTGTGGTTTACACAGATGCTTCCAAGTTGGGACTTGGGGCAGTGCTTATGTAGCGAGATAGGGTTATCGCTTATGCTTCTAGGCAGTTGAAGGAGCATGAGAAGAACTACCCTACTCATGATTTGGTGTTAGCAGCAGTGGTGTTCGCTCTCAAGATTTGGAGACACTATCTCTACGGAGAGAAGTGTAAGATATTCACTGACCATAAAAGCCTCAAATACTTCTTCACCCAGAAGGAGTTGAATATGAGATAGCGGATATGGTTAGAGTTGGTGAAAGATTATGATTGTGATATTAGCTACCATCCGGATAAAGCTAATGTAGTCGCAGATGCATTGAGTAGAAAGACAGTAGTGATTGCCTCTTTGACGGTGTCTAGACCTTTTTAGGATGAGATTCAGAGATACAGACTAGAGTTCTATGCCGAGGGTAGAGATCCTAGATTGTAAGCTTTGTCAGTGCAGACTACGTTGTTTGACCGCAACAGAGTTGCTCAAGCAGTTGATGAGCAGTTGAGTAAGTGGAGACGGAGGGCCGACAAGAGAGGCAATGATTTGTACTCAGTGTTAGATGGGATTGTGAGGTTCAAAGATAGACTTTGGGTGCCCGCAGGTGATTCTCTGCGAGTTACTATTATGGCAGAGGCGAATACATCACCTACTCTATCCACCCAGGCAGTACCAAGATGTATCGAGACCTTCAGCAGTTGTATTGGTGGTCGGGCATGAAGCGTGATATCGCCCGATTTGTGTCAGAATGTCTGACATGCCAGCAGGTCAAAGCAGAACATCAGAGGCCTGCAGGATTGCTTAAGCCACTCCCTATTCCCGAGTGGAAATGGGAGAATATTACCATGGATTTCGTTGTTGGTTTGCCGAGTACAGTGAGAGGTTCGAATGCAATTTGGGTTATTGTCGACCGTCTCACTAAGTCGGTGCACTTTTTGCCAGTGAGGACGAATTTCTCCATGACTCAATATGCGGAGTTGTATATCCGGGAGATAGTCAGACTACATGGTATCCCTATTTCCATAGTGTCTGATAGAGATCTGTGGTTTACTTCGTCTTTTTGGAAGAGTCTTCATTCAGCTTTGGGGACGAAGCTTTCGTTTAGCACTGCCTTCCACCCCCAGACGGATGGGCAGTCCAAGAGGGTGATTCAGATTCTAGAGGACCTTCTGAGAGCCTGTGCTATTGAGTTCTATGATAGTTGGGAGTCGAGGTTACCATTGGTGGAATTTGCATATAACAATAGCTATCAGGCCACCATTGGTATGGCGCCTTATGAGGCACTCTATGGGAGACCTTGCAGATCACCGGTTTTATGGACCGAGATCGGTGAAAGGTCGGAGTTGGGGCCTGAGATTGTTCAGCAGACTGCTGAAGTTGTAGCCAAGATCCGTGATAGGATGAGGACTGCACAGAGAAGGAAAAATAGTTACACCGATCATAGGAGGAGAGACTTGGAGTTCTCAGTGGGTGATCATGTTTTTATCCGAGTAGCTCCTTTGAAAGGCATGATGAGATTCGGGAAGAAGGGGAAATTAGCTCCGAGGTTCGTTGGACCTTTTGAGATTCTTGACAGATTGGGGACGTTAGCCTATAAGGTTTCTTTGCCGCCTAATCTTGCTGGAGTTCACAACGTCTTCCACGTATCCATGCTGAGGAAGTACATCTCGAATCCTTCTCATGTGCTCAACCTTGAGCCTCTTCAGTTATCACCTCATATGACTTATGAAGAGAGACCTGACCGGATTATGGAGAGGCAGGAGAGGAGACTCCGTAACAAGACAATACTAATGGTCAAGGTTAAGTGGTTGAATCATTCAGATGATGAGGCTACTTGGGAGACAGAGGCAGATATTAGGACTGACTATCCAGAGCTATTTGGTAAGTTCTAATTTCGAGGACGAAATTCCATATTAGAGAGGGAGGAATTGTAGCACCTAGGATTTCATAATTTAAATTCCATGCCTAAAATTATTTTTTTAATAATTATGATTTTAATTGTTTGGAATTAATTACTTAAACTTCCTTTAAAGTTCTAGTGCTCAAATATTTTAAGTTATTTATTACTGAAATTTTTGAGACAATGACTTCCGATTCCGCCGTTTGGCAATGGTGGATTTCGGCGATAAATTTCAAGATTTGTTATTTTAAAAGTTTAGTAGGGAGAAAGGAGGAATTTAGATGAAAGTTCAAAAGATAGAAGTTTTCGGGTATCAAAAAGCATTTTTCTTATTATTGCAATATTAAGCTTATTCTTTAACTTTTTTCAAAAGTTAGAATTTTCACAAACCCGAATTAGTAAAAACCAATTTAATATTTTAATTTGGGGGTTTTTTTTTAAACTTAGGAATTTTATTAGTGTAAGTTAGTAGACAAAAGTTGTACTTTAAAATTGTACTTTTAAAGCAACACCTACTTTTAATTAGTTACACCTATGCTTACACACACATGTACACACTATACACTCAACTTTTAAACACAAATTAAAATATTTTTGGGAAACCCTAGCCCCATTTCTATCAAAAGAGCCGATTACCCCCCTCTCTTTTCCTTCTCTTCCCTTCCCTTCGGCCGTCCCCTTCTCCAAGCTCCAGCCATCGCCGCCACCGCCGCCGCCTCCTGCCACCGCCGCCGTTGCCAGAGGACCACCTATGGAGGTTGTTATTGAAGTTAGTCAAGTGTTTCCAGCCTTCATCCCTCTCATTTAGATTTTTCTTGGGTTTTTGGTAGGCAAGGCGAGTATGAGCATTCCTTGGGCATTCAAGCTAGCTATTATGTTCTTGCTCCTAGCTTTTTCTTAAATTTCAAAATGATTGTGATTTTTCAACATGTATGGCTTGATTTTACCTCTGAAAATTCAGATTTGTATGAGTGATTTTCGAATTTATGCTTTAGCTTGGGTTTTAAGTTGTTGTATGGTGATTTGTGATTGGAGGCATGAGGTATTTTTAATGTTTGATGTAATTTAGATTTTTCCAGAAGTTGTGTGCCCTATAATTTGAAAGTTTGCATGTGTAAGGTCTGGAATTGAAGTGAGTTTGAATCATTTTAATGATTTGCATTTCTCTTGATTGATTATTCATGAGTTTGATGCATTTTGGTGCATGATCACATGATTTTCGAAATGTGGAGTTAGAGTGTGGTTGAGGGCTGCCTAAGTGTTTGTGGAAAGTCCTAAGACATGTCTATAGGTGTTTTTGGTGGTTTGGAAGGAGTTACAGGCAAGGGAAAAGGGCTTGGGATGGTTTCCTCCAGGTAGAAGGGTTGTAAGGTGTGATCTCAATGGGCAGGGCAGTCTGGTTTCGGGGCTTGGGAGAAACTTAACGAGGTCTGGGCGTGGTTAGGGCTGGTCCTTGGTCTAGGTTATGATGTTTTGGTCGCGTCGGTATAAAATGGGCTCGTTTCGACTAAGTATTCAATGAGTTATGGGTCTTTAAAGTTGAGGTGTTGTTGCAGAATTTTTGGAAGAAATAAGGGGCTGTTCAAAGTTGAGTTGTGTATGCATTGCTTGAGCTGTCAAATGAGGATACAATCTGGTCTTAGGGGTTGTTGGTAGTGTATGGAGAGTGTCGGTTTGAGCGGGGTCGAATTCGGTTAAGGTAAGAATGAGATATGGGCTTTTGGGTGCGATTGCTCGGGTTATGCCTTGGTTGTGAGCAATAGAGTTAAGTATGAGTCTTAGCACCTACGGGCAGCCGCTCTCCCACCCTATGTCCACAATTTTGTGTTGATTCTCATTTCCTAAAGTTGCATACTTGTATGTTTGGGTCTCGCCTTTGAGCCGAGCAAATGTTTATAAAGGAAGTCGCATTTAACCATGCATGCGAAGTATTTTGAACCGAGTCAAAGAAGGAAAAGGAAAACATAAATTTTTTAAACGAAGTGATTTGATTGTGACGAGATAGGGTATTGATGGGTGGGGGATGCCTCACTCACTTACCATAGATGGGTAGATCGAGATTGGGAGACATCCCGGGATCCCTACCAAAAAATTGACGGGTAGTATGAGATCGGGAGAAATCTCGGGATCCCTACCAAATGACAGATAAAGGGGTAAGTCGCGTCGGGAGGAATCTCGGCGTCTTGCCGGTATAGTGCACTGTAGCCATTGATCGATCAAAACAGAGGGTCACAATTCAAGCATCTAAGTTTACAGTTTACAGTTTACAGTTTACAGTTTCAGTTTCAGTTTCAGTTTCAGTATCAGTTTGACTCGTCTTATTGCATTCAGTTATCCGTCATGCATGAGTTTCAGTTAAGTTAAGAAAGTTCAGGAGTTTCATAGCGTGAGTTGGCGTGTGTTCATCATTCACATATTGTCTCATTCCCTTGTAGCATGCGCATTCTTACAGCTTATGTTTCAAGTATATTATGTATCGTATTTTGAGTATTACTGCAGCTATTTTTAAACCCTTGTTATTACACTTCTTATACCTGTTGGGTCATTAGACTCTATATTCTTGTTTCTTTGCCAGGAGAGGAGGAGTTCCTAGGGACCGAGGGGCAGGATCCTCGAGGTTGAGGACGCTGGCGGTGCAAGGCCCTATGACCGTCGCTGTTTTTATTTAAGTTCTGCATTAGACTATGTTTTGAAATAAAGGATTTGTCTATGAGTACTTTCAGTATTAGCCAGGATGTGTTTCCCTGTGCTTGAATTTTTATGATTTGAAGTTTGTTATCGCTATTATTGCAACTGTGTGGGGTTGCCTTTTATTTTGAAGATTATGGTTATCGCAGCTTGGTTTTCTTTTATCACTTTTACTCCGTTTTGTTAGAACTGCTGCGTGTGACAGGGTGGTTTGTTTATTTTCAAACAAGTCATGGCGATTTTTTTTAAAAATCCGCATTTTTCTTTAATATTTAATTAAGTTTAGAGGTTAGGGTTGTTTCAGTTATATTCCTCATTTCTGCATCACCATTTTGTTGTGGCATTCTAGCTGCAGAATACTCATGATTGATTTCATGATTTTCAAGATAAGTAGACAGGGTTTGATTTGTAAACTCGGTTCCTCTGTCACTTCTAATTATATCTCGTTTGTGATTTCTCATTTTGAAGTCTTAAAAGGAGTTTAATCAATTGAGTGGCAGTTTGATCTTTGGAATTTAAAAATATCACCCAAGTAAATCTCGAGAAATCATCAACAATAACCAGGGTGTACTTCATTCCCACTAAGCTTATTACTGGTATAGGACCAAAAAGATCCATGTGCAATAGTTCTAGGCTTTTGGAAGAAGATTTACATCCTTTGTTTTTAAAAGTTGATCTGATCTGCTTACCTAGTTGGCAGGCAGTACAAACTTTATCTTTTGAAAACTCGATTTTAGACAGACATGTAACCAATTCATGTTTACTCATATTGGCTAAAGCTTTGAAGTTCAAGTGATTGAGTCTCTTGTGCCATAACCAATTTTGGTTCATCTTTGTTGCTACCAGACAGACTGAAGTGAGTGGTTGATCCGACCAATTTACTTTATAGGTATTTCCACTTCTTTCTCCTGTCATAATTATTAGTCCAGATTGATCTTTTACAGTGCAAGTGTGCTTTTGAAATTCCACACAATAGTCAAAGTCACACAATTGACTAATACTAATTAGATTATATTTCAAATTCTCGACAAGTAATACATCTTTAATACTAATATTTCCATGGATAAGCTTACACTTACCCATGGTTGTACCTTTAGAATTATCTCCGAAAGTAATATTGGGTCCTGGTCCTAGAATGTAGTCATATAAAATTCTTCTGTCTCATGTCATATGTCTTGAGCATCCACTATCGAAGTACCAGACTGCTTGTTTAATGAGTTCGCTTTTGTTTACCTGCAAAAGTAAAATAAAATAATTTTGTTCCCCATTCCTACTTGGGTCCACGCTGGATTAATCCCTTTGAAATCCATACTTGGATTATCCTTACAGACTTTCCATGACGTTGTCCTTTGGGAATAACAAATTTATCTGATGATCTTTGTGCATTGTAATGTGTGTGCCAAGTGTAGTGATCAGATTGATTGTTACTGTTTGACTTCCAATATTTTCTATAAGAGTCATTAGAATGTGGTTTATGTTGAGTTGATGAAGTTCTTTGTCTTTCAAGACCATATCCAGACCAATTTGATCTAGGTTTAGTCCATCGAGACTTAGATTTGTCTGGCTCAACATGTCCCAGCCCTCTATGTAAGAGTTTACTCTGTTGAGGTATTGAATATGTCATAGGGATCTCTGGTTCATATATCGTGCTGGATCTCACAAACTTCATATATTTAGAGCTGTTATTTTCCAGACAAGATTGAGTGGTTGAGATAGATGAACTTCCTTCATTTATGCTGTAGTCTAAGCCAGATTTATCTCCAGCTTGCTTTTGCATTCCAGTAAGTTTATCTAAAGATATCGATGTTTTATTCCAAGAGTTTACTAGATCTGTTAATCTCTGATTTTCAGATAATGTTTCTTGAAGCTTATTTCTCATTTCATTTTTTCTCAGTCATTAACAAACTTATCTGAGCCTTTAGGCTGTCTGATCCAGTGTACTCATTTGAGTTACTTTGATCTGACTTATCTGTTGAGTTTTTTTTCATTTGTTCTGACTTCATCAAACTTATGAGATAGCATGCGATATTCAATAACCATTTCATTTAATGCATTATTAATATCTTCCTTACTAAATTCATCAGAAGTAAAGTCAAGTACCTCTCCATCATCTGGACTGTCCGAGTCATTAGCCATAAGACATTTGACAGCTTCTTCTTCATTTTTACTTTACGATATTTCTGAGTCAGATGAAGTGGAGTCTGATTCAGCCCATTTGTTGTTGCTTTCATATGCTAATAGAGCCTTTTTTTTCTTTCTTCCTGCTGAATCTCTTCCTTTCTTCTCTTGGATTCTTCTTGTATGATGTTATTTTCTCATCCTTCTTGGGTTTGGTATAGTCAGCTATGAAGTGTCCTTCTTTTCCGCAGTTGTAACAAGCTCGATTTTCTTCAACTGGTTCTTTTATTTTGAAGCTTGATCTGTTTTCTCTTTGGAAATTATTGTGATTCTTCCTCATGAACCTTCCAAACTTCTTAACAAATAGTGACATTGCATCACTACTGATTTGTTCTACGGTTTTAGTTACTGGGATTTCATCCCCTATTTATAGACAGAGTTCGAGCCGTCCGAACCCAGTTCGGAGCCTCCGAACACGATCAGAACATCCGATCTCGATTTCAGGGCATCCGAAATCCCATAAATGCATCAGCCATGATGTCGCCTTGCTGCCGTAAGCAATGACGATGCCCTGATCTTGATTGGACCTCCCGATATTGCCGATGGAGCTCCCGATTCTGATCGGAGCCTCCGATCTTGGCTTCGGAACGTCCGAACCACTTCGGATCCCCCGAACTTCTCTTCGGACCGTCCGATCCATGTTGGGTTATTTACGCAAGTTTTTAGTAATTATTAACTTAATTACTTTAATTAATTGCGGGTCACTACATTCTCCCTCACTTAAGAAATTTTGTCCTCGAAATTTAAGCCTGAAGGAACGAAAAACATTTAATCTAAAATGTTCTTTATTACAACTGAACAAGTACAAACTGAGACAAAGAAATACAAAATCTCAAAACAACTTGGGGTGCTCGGTTTGCATCCGACTCTCTAACTCCCAAATAGCTTCCTCTGTGCCTCTGCGATGCCATTGTACCATCACCAATGGTATGCGCTTATTATGAAGCACTTTGTCCTTCCTGTCTAGAATCCGTAGGGGTCTCTCCACATATGACATATCCTGTTCTAATTGCAACTCAGTCGGATGCAAAATATGCGACTCATCCGTCACGTACTATCTCAACAAGGACACGTGGAACACATCATGGATCCCTGAAAGATCTGGTGGCAAGGCTAGATGATAAGCCACGTCCCCAACCTTCTCGAGAATATCAAAAGTACCAATAAATCTCGATGTCAGCTTACCCTTGCGACCGAACCTCATCACCTTCCGAAAAGGTGACACACGTAAGAATACATGCTCTCCTACCTCGAAGTGTAACGGCCTCTGGTGAGTGTTCGCGTAGCTAGACTTTCGATCCGGGGATGCCTTAATCCCGCGTCGGATCAACTCCACTGCATTAGTCATCTGCTGAATCATCTGAGGACCCTCAACCTAATGCTCGCAAACCTCATCCCAAAACAGAGGTGTAAGACTGCGATGTCCATAAAGAACCTCAAATGGTACCATGACAATGCTGCGATGGTAACTATTGTTGTAAGAGAACTCCACCAACAGTAAATGATCATGCCACGCTGGACCAAAATCCATCACCGCTGCGCAAAGCATGTCCTCCAAAGTGCGAATAGTACGCTCGGACTGTCCGTCTGTCTCTGGATGATAAGCCGTACCCAAGCTCAAAGTAGTACCAAGGGCTCGCTGGAAACTACACCAGAATCTCGAGGTGAATCTTGGATCTCTATCACTGACAATGCTCAACAGAATTCCATGCAATCGAATGATCTCCCACACATACAATTGCGCCATCATATCAAAAGTATAATATCGGGAAGAAAATGCGCTAACTTAGATAATCGATCCACGACAACCCAAATAGCATCACAATTCCTGGAAGACATAAGCAAGTGGGTGACAAAATCCATCGTCACATGCTCCCACATCCACTCAGGAATCTCTAAGTTGTGAAGTAATTCTCCGGGTCATCTAAACTCTACCTTGACCTGCTGACACACAAGGCATCAGGATACAAACTGATAGACACTGCGCTTCATCCCTGTGAGACCTCGGTTCCAAAAAACTAATCTCGGGATTAAACAACAATAAGGCATACAATAACCAAAGGTTAAAAGCAATAAAGAAATTTTTTTTTTGAAATAGTGCCTCGCTTGATCGGTAAGATCTTACCGATCGAGCGAGCCAAAAACTCAAAAGGTTCTGCCCGAGAAAACCAGCCCTCGCTCGATCCGCAACATATTGCCGATCGAGCGGCGACAGAAACAGAGCCAAAAATAGCAGAATTCATTCTAGAAACTTGAGTCCAAAACCCACAAAAATATTATCATGCATTGCAATAACAAGTTCTCCAACTAATACATGAAGTTCTAGGGTTACACAACCACTCAAAAGTAATGGATTGTAACGACAATCTTTAAACATAGCTCGCATAACCAATACAACAACAAAACGAAGTTCGATATCTAAACATATTCCAATACAACTAGGTAGACATGCTGACACGACTTTCTAAATCGAGTCTCACTACTAGCTCTCCCTCTTGATGTTAACCAGGCCTTCGCTGACTTGGTCCTGCCGCACCTGTTGCCAAGTACACATACAAAACGAAGCAACAGCCGGATAACCGGTGAGAATGATAATCCCAGTAAAAGCAACATAACAAGTAATACAACAATAAACATGCTTTCAAGACAACGACGAAATCAATAACAACATAATGAGATGCATGTCTTTAAACCGGGATATCAAATCTGATAAACGAGGGATTGCTGCTGTGCTTTTGGGATCCCGAGGATGAGATCACGTAATGACTCATCGACTCTCCCAATCGAGGTGGTGCCACGTATCCTACTCCTCTAGACTTTGAGCAACTATAATGAGTATGCTAGCACCAGGCGAAACGACTACGACCTAAGCCACTCAATCATAGTTCCCAAACGTCTAAACAAAAGGGGCGGTTCTGCCGCTAGAAACAAGATTGGCTCAAAATGAATGCATATCAAAAAATAAACATAAGCCACATAAACAACTCAAATAACAACCAAAATACAAGTTCCACATGCTAGAACAAGTATTGATGCAATATGTGATTTGAAAGGGAAACTCGAGAACCAGCAGTCCCGAGTATGCTATCCCGCTACAATGACTGCTTTTACCTTTCAAGGCAGTAGTTCCAACTTCTGGGAAGCTACAACAAAAGATTGTATCAAAGTCTAACCAATCTAAACAACAACAAGGCTCAAGGTAATTCTCTATATCGTTCTTCGTCCAAATCTCTGAACGAACAATGCGGTTAACTTTGGGCTTGACAAACTCCAAACAAATCTGTTCAGATACAAAACAAAGATCAATAACCATGATCAACTTACAATTCAAGTTCAACAACTTCAAAAATGGTTCAAATCTCCAAAACTCAAACCGACGGCATAACGGCTATAACTGAACAAACCGACAATGCAGACAGCAGTTCAATAGCGATATAACCTCATAACAATGCTAATACAACCTTAACAAGGCAATCCCAACAAATCTCAAAATCAATATTTTCGAAAATGGCTTCCAAAAATCACAACAAATCCGAACGTCGCTCAAATTCAAAACCGACAGATAATAAACGATCAGAACTCTGCCAAGAACAACATACTTGAATCTAGATCGATTCTAACAACCTCCAAAAAACAAAACATAATCGATCGGAGAAATACTTACGGTATAACGGAGCTCTCACTGCAGTGATCACTAATCTGCCTTCAGAAATAATTTCCAACAGACGGATCAAGCTCGGACTGAAATCTGGGAACTTGGAGAAATGTTTAAAGCATTTCAATGGAGGGGAGGCGGCTAAGGGAAGGTGGTGAATGAATAATACAAGCCATTTCCCTGATAAATATCTAATAAAACCGATATTTGTGTTTTAGTCCCTGAAAAATCCAAAATTTGCAAAAAGGACCCTGATCAAAATAAATTCGGCTCTTGAACTCTTCAATCTCCGATTAACTCAAATAAACTCATTTAAGATAAAAACGGGGCGTTACAATTCTCCCCCACTAAGAAGAGATTTCGTCCTCAAAATCAACAAGAACCACAACTCATAAGATAGAATAAAGAACTAAAGACAGTAAGAAGAACTCACGTCATCCGAATAACTCCGGAAATTGTTGTCTCATGTATGATTCTGTCTCCCAAGTCGCTTCCTCGACACCGTGACGGCTCCACTGCACTTTCACCAACGGAATAAACTTGGTTCTGAGTTGCTTTTCTTTCCGATCAAGGATCTGAATCGGTCGTTAAAAATAGCTCAGAGTCTCGTCTAACTCGGCTTCATCAGGCTGAAGGATATGAGAAGGATCTAGATGATACTTTCGCAGCATAGAGACGTGAAAAATGTCGTGAATACCAAATAAAGACGGAGGAAGTGCAAGTCTGTAGGCAAGATCGCCTATCTTCTCGAGAATCTCGTACGGCCCGATGAATCTCGGAGATAACTTACCTCCCTTCCCAAATCTAATAGTGCCTCTGAACGGAGAAATCTTCAAAAAAACTCGGTCTCCCTGATCAAAACTCAGAGGTATACGCGTGACATTCGCATACTTTGCCTGTCTATCCTGAGCTGACTTTATTCTAGACTGAATGACCTTAACCTGTTATGCCATATCTCAAAGCATATGCGGTCCCAAATCTGGTGACTCGGACAAGTCATCCCAAAACAATGGAGATCGGCACTTCTTGCCATACAATGCCTCAAAAGGCGCCATACCAATACTCGCTTGGAAGCAGTTGTTGTAAGAAAACTCGACAAGAGGCAAAGAATCCTGCCAACTAGTGCCAAAGTCTAGCACTATCGCTCGCAGCATATCCTCTAACGTCTGAATAGTCCGCTCTGACTGTCCATCCATCTGAGGATGATAAGCTGTACTCAGATGCAATCGAGTACCAAGTGCCTCCTGAAGACTATGCCAGAAGTTCAAAGTGAATCTAGGATCTCTGTCTGAAACGATCGACTTCGGCACCCCATAAAATCTCACAACATTTCTAACATACAACTCAGCCATTTGATCGTGACGATACGTCATCCTATAAGGAATAAAACATGCATACTTTTTCAATCGGTCGATTACTACCAAAATGGCATCGCATCCTCGAACGGATCGTGGTAGCTTCGTGACGAAATCCATAGAAATGTGATCCCATTTCCATTCAAGAACAGATAGGCTGTGCAACAGACCACCCGGTCGTTTCCGCTCTGCTTTCACTTGCTGACAGTTCAAACACCGAGATACAAACCTCGCGATGTCACTCTTCATTCTCTTCCACCAGAACTGAATCTTCAAATCGTTGTACATCTTACGACCTCCAGGATGAACACTGAACCGATTGCAATGAGCCTCTCGGAGAATACGTTGTCTCAACTCCGAAATATCAGGCACAACAATACGGTTATTCACCAACAAAACATCATCTCTAACCTGGAATTCAGACTGATGTCCCGATCTGACTTTCTCTACTGAAACCTGAATGCTCGGCTCAGACTTCTGTGCTTCTCTGATTGCATCAAACAACTCCGGCTCGGCTTGAATAGCAAACACTCTGATAGTCTCCCTATCTATTTCAAACTCTAAACCAGATGTGCAATAATCATCGATCAACTGAGAAACACCAATAGTAGAAAGAGATAAAGAACATAGCTTTTGGCTCAAGGCATCTTCAACTGCATTCAACTTTCCCGGATAATACTTGATTTCACAGTCGAAATCCTTCAACAAGTTCAGCCATCTTCTCAGTCTCACATTCAGTTCTGCCTGTGAAAACAAGTACTTGTTGGAGAACGGTGATCAGATCAATCAGAATTGATACCCGGTGCTGAAAGAGTGGGTGCCCGGTAAGCCAACTTGTGGCTAAGGGCTTTGATGACTCTTTGTATAAACAATCTTTTGTTTAATATTATTTACACTTTTATTAATGGCAATGACTTTATCTTTCTTCATATTGTTATATTGTGATATACTATTGTTGTTTTGATAAAGACCTTGAATATACTATAGTGTATGTAAGATGTGGTAGAACATGGGGATGTCTATCATGAAACACATCTTATAGTCATTGTGTATTCTAAACTGTTCCTAGTCGATTGAGCCGTCCGATAATAAGGATAAGGATCGCTCGAGTTTGAGACTAGCATTTGCGATGCAGAGTACCACGTTTCATTGGTAAGGAACATAGAGATGTTCGAAGCATGCAAATGGATATTCATACGATGAATGATCGAACTACCCTATCCGGACTTTCCAAGTGGTTATCACTTATCGATTGGATAAAGTCTGCGGTTTTTGTTGTACACCATTAGTCCTTATTACTTGAAACATCATTGAGACTCTATATGCTAGTACTGTGCTTTGACTCGTTTACCGACTCTAGTGGGGTCATCAGGTGTCGGGATTGGGTACAGTTACAACACATATAGGAGTCGATGCTTTGTTGTCAAGGATTCACCACATACTTGCGAGTGTGGATATCCTATGCGATCTGAGGAGATATTAGTGTGACGAATCTCTGGCCAGAGTACATGATGTGTTTTAAGAAATGGTTTCTTAGTAGCACATGCGATGTCACTATTTGATCTTCAAGATGTATTGCATAGTTATCGAATCTCGAACGACTCTCGATTTACCAATGGTTGTTGATTCGATCGGGATATATGGATGAAGGGACCGTACTGTATGCTAACCAAAATCTATTGGTTCTTGCAGGCACTATAAGTGATACCTAGGGAATCATGGGGCAATGTTGCTAGGCGCTCTTACCATGATTCGATAGGCAAGTCGGAAATTGTTGTTCCGAGTCACAAGGAGTTGTGAGCCCACGGCTAGCTGTATCCCTGAACCATTGAGGGTCACACAGAGTAATGGATTTTTAATTCCCGTTGAGATAGTTAAATTTAAAGAGTTAAATTTAATGAACAAAGAAGTTGGACTTCTTATTTACGAGAAGAGGAGTAAGATTTTCTAAAATGACATAGGGATGGGCATTTTTGGAAATCACTGAATTCGGATTCAGAAAAATTTATCTTGACTTTAAAAGGTGCAGAAATGGTTTCTGTACACATTGGTGAAATCGGTTTATCAATCGGAGTCATGATGAATTTTATATTAATTTCTGAACATGCGGGCTTTGCTTGTCGGGCTTGAACTTATGACTAATGGGCCCTAAGCTGTTAGCGGCCTACATTATAAATAAGTTATTGCAGTACAGAAATTACACACAATAGGTCACAAATTTTCGAAAACCCTAAGTATTTTCTCTAACAGTGGCCGCCCCCCTCCCCTCTGCTCAGGAAAATCCAGCCTGTGAATTTTTAATTACAGTCTGGTTTAACGGATCAAATTCGTTAATTCTCTTCGTAGAAACTTCTAATAGATTTTCTAGTGCAATCTATCAGAGGGATTAAATATCCGTTCGTGGACCTGATTGAAGAACAGTTCGTCCATCAGTTCCAAGGATATACAACAAGAGCAGAGCAATCTGTTGGTGTCCATAATCTCGCTTCGAGACTGGAGGTAAAAATTTATAATTGTTATTTAATTTTTACACACACACAATTTAATCGTTAAGTTTTGATACCCATTATGGAATCGTTCCATATAAAATTTTTAAACTTCCGCTGCACCGGGTATCAATTGTGATTGATCGGATCGCCGCGTTCTCCAACAGTGGTATCAGAGACAGGTTGCTCAGATCAAGCGATTAAATTAATCGATTGTACAAAAATTTTTTAAGCCTCGGTTTTTGAAACAAAATAAATATTTTAAAAAATAAAAAAAAATTTCGGGAAAAACCCGGGCAGCGATTGGATCGCTGCCCCGGGCAGTGCACGGCGCTGCCCGGCCCGAGCCCTTTGGGGCGCGGGTAGCCCGGGAGTGTCCCGGGCGGCCCGCAGAAAAATTAATTTTTAATTTTAAAATTAAATTTTAATATGTTAAAATTCTATTTTTGGTCCGATCGAAAATTGTTTTTGATTGGTCCACGAGGCGTCGGATCGAATTGTTCGAGTCCGAAAATTTTAAAATTGATTTTTGGATAAATTTGAATTTTTTGAAAATTTAAATATTTTATCCGTTAAATTAAATTTTGAAATTTATTATTTTTGGTACAATTGATGATAAGATATGATCTTATGGATATATTGAGTAAAATATGATTTTATGTATAAAATTGGATTTTATAGATAAAATATGATTTTATTTGATAAAAAGATAAAATTTGATTTTGTATGTAAAATAAGATTTTATATATGAAATATGATTTTATCCTTTTAAATTTAAATTGCCATTGCATGTTATCCAATAAATTAATTTTGAATTAAATGTTATTGGATAAGGATGATCGATTGACATGACCAATTTTGTAGGTGTATGTTAGGAATTTACATTTGTTTTTATTGTTGTTGAATATATTAATGGCCTGGTTTATGGCCCAATATGAATTGTCATATGTAATAAAAGTGGGCTTGGTTTATGGCCCGTTCCCACCCCTTAAAAATGTATCCCCTACTTGTCATTGTTATTTATTGTAAATAAATTAGATTTAGTGGGAGATGAAGATTTGAAGACGGAGGTGGGCCCAGCAGACAATAATGACAGAAGAAATGTAAATTGGAAGCTCAATGTAATAGGATTGCATTGCATACTGCATATTACCTAGGATTGGACTAAGACTCGTGATTGGCAACCACGGGTCGATTAGAAATGGAATCGATCATCCTATATAATATTTGATATTATTGTTGTATGCATGTTTTAGACAAAATTGTGTGAATCCGGCAAGCATACAAAATTTTAAAAATGATGAGACAAATTTTCAAAATTAAAATCCCTCATTTTAAAAATGATTTAAAATTGATATCAAGATAAATAAAGGAAATTTAAAATTATTTAAATGTTCCTACCTTCCATCAACGATCAATGTATGAGATGCTACCCGCGGATACGGTCCGGCTCATATTATTGGGGGGGCCCGTTCGTCGGAAAGCTGTACATTGGATCGACACATGTTGTAAGTTGGGTGGAACTCCCAGGGGATCGGCTCATATTATTGGGGGATCCACATGGAGACCGTCCATCACAACTTAATATTGATGGGTCATCTTGACATGTCACAATAAACGGCGTCATATTATTGGGCCCTTATTGGACATGAGGTAAAAACGTGGAGGTTGCTTTTGAAGCAATTGGGCTCTATCTTTTGAAAATTATGGTTGGCTGATATTATTCGGGACCATAGTTTGTCAATTGGACTCCATGTTCTCACTAAGGAAAACAGTTTCCCATTTTCACTAGAGGGTAGTGAAATCATTAAAATAGTGGGAGTGAGATTCATAAAATAAATTTCGCCTATTTTATGTCTTAGTAAATTACTTAAACAATCACTGATATTTGTCTGTTTCTTTTCAGTATTTCATAAATATGAATTCGCATAATCCACTTTTCTCGATCCTCTAACAAAATAAATTGACTGGCGCAAACTATACGGAATGGTTCCGTAAGTTGAAGATTGTCTTGACTTCGGAGAAGATGCTCTACGTGTTAGAAAAATCTCCTCCGAAGGAAGCACCAGCTGACATAAGTCCGGAAGAATTAGCCAAACTTGATACATGGTGGGACCATGATATCAAGGCCAAATGCTATATGCAAGCCTCGATGTCTGATGAACTCCAGAGGCGATTTGAGGACACCGTGAATGCTGCTAACATTCACGTACAACTCAAGGAACTTTTTGGGGCTCAATCGAGGGCTGAAAGGTTCGCTACTGTAAAGGAGCTAATGACTTGTCGCATGCGTGAAGGGACTTCGGTCCGTGATCATGGAGTACGAGTGATTTGGCTCATACAGAAGTTGGTAACCCTTGATTTGGTGTTGGAGCATGAACTCAATGTGGACTTACTACTTCTATCTCTTCCTTCTTCGTTTGACGGATTTGTGGTGAATTTCAATATGAACAAGATAGAGGCCTCCCTTGAAGAGATGGTCAATATGCTTGTGACATATGAATCCACTTTAAAGAAGGATAAACCGGCTTTCTTGGTGGGCTCCTCTTCTTCTGCTAAGAAGGGGCCAAGTACAAAGGGTAAGAAACGTTCTGCCCCACCCAAGAAAATCAAACCTGAGAAGAAGTACAAGAAAAAGGCTTCAAACATGGAAAAGTCCAAGGATGTTTGCCATTACTGCAATAAGCCCGGTCATTGGAAGCGTAACTGCAAGGAATATCTAGAGCAGTTGCGAACTGTGAAGGGTATGTTCTATATTGAAATAAATGTTTCACTTAATACTACTTCTTGGGTATTGGATACCGGATGTGGATCTCACATTTGCAATGATTTACAGGTGATGACAAGAAGTCGCAGGCTTAGAATGGGTGAGACCCAGCTGAGGCTCGGAAATGGTTCCAGAGTTGAAGCTAAAGCTGTGGGAGATATTTATTTAATTTTGCAGAACGGTTTTAAGTTACTTTTGAGAGATGTTTTATTTGTTCCGGATTTGATTAAAAACATTATTTTTGTTTCTATGCTTTATAGAGATGGTTATTCTTGCAATTTTGTGAATGGGATTTGCAATATTTACAAGAATGAATGTTTGATTGGAAATGGACAACTTGAAAATGATCTATATAACTTAAAACTAAAAGTCGTTCCAATAAATTATGTTGATAAACCGGCAACAACAAACAAAAGGAAAATCGATAGCCAAAACCCGACAAACCTTTGGCATGCTAGGCTAGGTCATATTTCCTCAAGGAGGATGAACAAGCTAGTGGGAGAGGGCATGTTTGATATGTCTGATATTAACTCTCTACCTACTTGTGAATCCTGCCTGAAAGGCAAAATGACTAAATCTCCTTTTAAGGGGAAACCTGAGCGTAGTCAAAATCTATTGGATTTGATCCATACAGATGTTTGTGGTCCATTTAGAGTTGGTACTCAATATGGCCACACCTACTTCATTACCTTTACTGATGATTATTCTAGGTATGGGTATTTATATTTAATGAAATATAAGTCTGAAGCATTTGAAAAGTTCAAAGAATTCAAGGCTGAAGTAGAAAACAAGCTAGGTAAAAGTATTAAAGCACTTCGATCGGATCGAGGTGGAGAATACTTAAGTACCGAGTTTTTGGACTATCTGAAAGAGAATGGGATTCTCTCTCAGTGGACTCCTCCTATGACACCACAGCTGAATGGTGTATCGGAGCGTCGTAATCGAACTTTGTTGGACATGGTTCGATCCATGATGAGCTTCACTGAGCTTCCACCTTCGTTTTGGGGCTATGCGCTTGAAACGGCAGTATTGTTGTTGAACAACGTCCACACTAAAGCAGTGGACAAAACACCATACGAGTTATGGAATGGCAAAGCTCCTAAGTATTCGTACTTGAGGATTTGGGGATGTCCTGCTTACGTGAAGCAGACAGTGGGAGATAAGTTGGATAGTCGATCCACCTTATGTTATTTTGTAGGGTATCCGAAGAATTCAATCGGATATTATTTCTATTATCCTGCTGAAACAAAGGTGTTTGTTCAAGGAATGCCACCTTCTTGGAGAAGGAGTTCTTATTGGATAAGAAAGGCGAGATGATGGAACTCGAAGAAATTCGAGAAGAACCCGAAATTCAAAATAACGATCCTACACCTCAAGAACCATTGATAGACACGCCTGTACCTAGAAGATCCGAGAGGACTTCTAGACCTCCTATTCGATATGGTCTTCTTCTTGAAGGGGATCAAGATGAACCCGATGTTGGATGTGATCCAAGAAACTTAAAGGAAGCAATTTCTGATGCGGATTCAAATTTATGGCTTGAAGCTATGCAGTCGGAAATAGATTCGATGCATACAAACCAAGTTTGGTCTTTAGTAGATCCTCCCGATGGAATTGTTCCAATAGGGTGTAAATGGATCTACAAGAGAAAGCTTGGGCCTGATGGTAAGGTATTGACCTACAAGGCGCGATTGGTGGCGAAAGGTTATACTCAAAGACAAGGAGTTGACTATGATGAAACCTTTTCACCAGTTGCAATGTTCAAGTCCATAAGGATCCTTATTGCCATAGCTGCTTGGTATGACTATGAGATATGGCAAAGGGATGTGAAGACTGCTTTTCTTAATGGAGACATTAAGGAAGAAATCTATATGAAGCTGCCTGAGGGGTACACATCCATGGGAAGCGAGCATAAGGTATGCAAGCTTCAGAGATCAATTTATGGTCTAAAACAAGCTTCAAGAAGTTGGAACCAGAAATTTAATGAAACAATAAAGGATTTTGATTTCATCAAGAACCCGGAGGAACCATGCGTGTACAAGAAAGTAGTTAAGGATGCTGTGACATTCTTAGTACTTTATGTTGATGACATCCTACTCATTGGGAATGACGTAGGGATGTTGCAATCAACAAAGATATGGTTATCAGGTAGATTCTCGATGAAGGATTTGGGTGAGGCATCCTATATTCTAGGGATACAGATCTATAGAGATAGATCTAAGAGAATGATAGGACTCACTCAATCAATCTACATCAACACCATATTGAAACGGTTTTCAATGGATGGGTCCAAGAGAGGACATCTACCCATGTGTCATGGAGTTTCTCTATCCAAGTCTATGTGTCCCAAGACTGATGAAGAGATAGAGAAAATGACACATGTACCATATGCGTCATCCATAGGTAGTATCATGTATGGGATGATATCTACCAGACCGGATGTAGCATTTGCTCTGAGTGTCACGAGCAGATATCAAGCTAATCCCAGTCAAATGCATTGGAAAGCCGTGAAGGACATTCTTAAGTACTTACAAAGGACTAAGAATATGTTCATGGTATATGGAGGAAGAGAACTAAAATTGGAAGGCTATACCGACTCTAGCTTCCAAAGTGACGTGGATGACTCGAAGTCAACCTCTGGATTTGTGTTCATGCTCAATGGCGGTGCTGTCTCTTGGAAGAGTTCCAAGCAGGACACCACAGCGGATTCCACCACTGAGGCAGAATACATTGCAGCATCAGCTGCTGCTAAAGAGGCCGTTTGGATGAGGAATTTCGTCCAAGAGTTGGGCGTCATTCCAGAAGTTGTTGGTCCAGTCCCGGTGTACTGTGACAACACGGGTGCCGTTGCTCAGGCAAAAGAACCAAAGTCTCATCAAAGATCCAAACACGTACTGAGGAAATACCACATCATCCGGGAGATTGTGGAAAGAGGAGACATCACTGTCGAAAGAGTGGCCTCTGCAGACAATATCGCTGATCCACTTACTAAGCCCTTGCCAGGACCATTATTTGACAAACATCGCGAAGCAATGGGTCTACGTAGTATGACTAGTTGGCTATAGGGCAAGTGGGAGGTTGAAAGAGTGGGTGCCCAGTGAGCCAACTTGTGGCTAAGGGCTTTGATGACTCTTTGTATAAACAATCTTTTGTTTAATATTATTTACACTTTTATTAATGGCAATGACTTTATCTTTCTTCATATTGTTATATTGTGATATACTATTGTTGTTTTGATAAAGACCTTGAATATACTATTGTGTATGTAAGATGTGGTAGAACATGGGGATGTCTATCATGAAACACATCTTATAGTCACTGTGTATTCTAAACTGTTCCTAGTCGATTGAGCCATCCGATAATAAGGATAAGGATCGCTCGAGTTTGAGACTAGCATTTGCGATGCAGAGTACCACGTTTCATTGGTAAGGAACATAGAGATGTTCGAAGCATGCAAATGGATATTCATACGATGAATGATCGAACTACCCTATCCGGACTTTCCAATTGGTTATCACTTATCGAGTGGATAAAGTCCGCGGTTTTGGTTGTACACCATTAGTCCTTATTACTTGAAACATCATTGAGACTCTATATGCTAGTACTGTGCTTTGACTCGTTTACCGACTCTAGTGGGGTCATCAGGTGTCGGGATTGGGTACAGTTACAACACATATAGGAGTCGATGCTTTGTTGTCAAGGATTCACCACATACTTGCGAGTGTGGATATCCTATGCAATCTGAGGAGATATTAGTGTGACGAATCTCTGGCCAGAGTACATGATGTGTTTTAAGAAATGGTTTCTTAGTAGCACATGCGATGTCACTATTTGATCTTCAAGATGTATTGCATAGTTATCGAATCTCGAACGACTCTCGATTTACCAATGGTTGTTGATTCGATCGGGATATATGGATGAAGGGACCGTACCGTACGCTAACCAAAATCTATTGGTTCTTGCAGGCACTATCAGTGATACCTAGGGAATCATGGGGAGATGTTGCTAGGCGCTCTTACCATGATTCGATGGGCAAGTCGGAAATTGTTGTTCCGAGTCACAAGGAGTTGTGAGCCCACGGCTAGCTGTATCCCTGAACCATTGAGGGTCACACAGAGTAATGGATTTTTAATCCCCGTTGATATAGTTAAATTTAAAGAGTTAAATTTAATGAACAAAGAAGTTGGAATTCTTATTTACGAGTAGAGGAGTAAGATTTCCTAAAATGACATAGGGATGGGCATTTTTGGAAATCACTGAATTCGGATTCAGAAAAATTTATCTTGACTTAAAAAGGTGCAGAAATGGTTTCTGTACACATTGGTGAAATCGGTTTATCAATCGGAGTCATTTTATATTAATTTCTGAACATGCGGGCTTTGCTTGTCGGGCTTGAACTTATGACTAATGGGCCCTAAGCTGTTAGCGGCCTACATTATAAATAAGTTATTGCAGTACAGAAATTACACACAACAGGTCACAAATTTTTGAAAACCCTAAGTATTTTCTCTAACAGTGGCCGCCCCCCTCCCCTCTGCTCAGGAAAATCCAGCCTGTGAATTTTGAATTACAGTCTGGTTTAACGGATCAAATTCGTTAATTCTCTTCGTAGAAACTTCTGATAGATTTTCTAGTGCAATCTATCAGAGGGATTAAATATCCGTTCATGGACCTGATTGAAGAACAGTTCGTCCATCAGTTCCAGGGATATACAACAAGAGCAGAGCAATCTGTTGGTGTCCATAATCTCGCTTCGAGATTGGAGGTAAAAATTTATAATTGTTATTTAATTTTTACACACACACAATTTAATCGTTAAGTTTTGATACCCATTATGGAATCGTTCCATATAAAATTTTTAAACTTCCGCTGCACCGGGTATCAATTCTGATTGATCTGATCGCCGCGTTCTCCAACGGGTGCAGCGGAAGTTTAAAAAATTTTATATGGAACAATTCCATATCATGGGTATCAAAATTTTACGATTAAATTGTGCGTGTAAAAATTAAATAACAATTAAATTTTTACCTTTAAATCTCAAAACGAGATTATGGACACCAACAGATTACTCTGCTCTTGTTGTATATCCCAGGAACTGATGGACGAATAATTCTCCAATCAGGTCCACGAACATAAGTTTAATCCCTCTGATAGATTGCACTAGAAAATCTATCAGAAGTTTCTACGAAGAGAATTAACGAATTTGATCCATTAAAACAGACTGCAAATTCAAAATTCACAGGCAGGAATTTTCGAGCAGAGAGGGGAGGGGGCGGCGGCCACTAGGAGAAAAAAACTAGGGTTTTTCGAAAATTTGTGACCTCTCTTATGTAATTTCTGTACTGCAATAACTTATTTATAATGTGGGCTGCTAACAGCTTAGGGCCCATTAGTCATAAGTTCAAGCCTGACAAGCAAAGCCCGCATGTTCAGAAATTAATATAAAATTCATCGTGACTCAGATTGTTAAACCAATTTCACCAATGTGCACAAAAACCATTTCTGCATCTTTTAGAGTCAAGATAAATTTTTTGAATCCGAATTCAGTGGTTTCCAAAAATGTCCATCCCTATGTCATTTTAGGAAATCTTACTCCCTCTACTCTTAAATAAGAAGTCCCACTTCTTTGTTCATTAAATTTAACTCTTTAAATTTAACTATCTCAACGGGGATTAAAAATCCATTACTTGTGTGACCCTCAATGGTTCAGGGATACAGCTAGCCGTGGGCTCACAACTCCTTGTGACTCGGAACAACAATTTCCGACTTGCCCATCGAATCATGGTAAGAGCGCCTAGCAACATCGCCCCATGATTCCCTAGGTATCACTGATAGTGCCTGCAAGAACCAATAGATTTTGGTTAGCGTACAGTACGGTCCCTTCATCCATATATCCCGATCAAATCAACAACCATTGGTAAATCGAGAGTCATTCGAGATTCGATAACTATGCAATACATCTTGAAGATCAAATAGTGACATCGCATGTGCTACTAAGAAACCATTTCTTAAAACACATCATGTACTCTGGCCAGAGATTCGTCACACTAATATCTCCTCAGATTGCATAGGATATCCACACTATCAAGTATGTGGTGAATCCTTGACAACAAAGCATCGACTCCTATATGTGTCGTAACTGTACCCAATCCCGACACCTGATGACCCCAATAGAGTCGGTAAACGAGTCAAAGCACAGTACTAGTATATAGAGTCTCAATGATGTTTCAAGTAGTAAAGACTAATGGTGTACAACCAAAACCGAGGACTTTATCCACTCGATAAGTGATAACCACTTGGAAAGTCCGGATAGGGTAGTTCGATCATTCATCGTATGAATATCCATTTGTATGCTTTGAACATCTCTAT
Source organism: Henckelia pumila (assembly GCF_033568475.1). Lineage (NCBI taxonomy): Eukaryota > Viridiplantae > Streptophyta > Magnoliopsida > Lamiales > Gesneriaceae > Henckelia > Henckelia pumila. The sequence continues at coordinate 74,109,126 of NC_133121.1, forward strand.
GTTCCATACCAATGAAACGTGGTACTCGGCATGGCAAATGCTAGTCTCAATCTCGAGCGATCCTTATCCTTATTAACGGACGGCTCAATCGACTAGGAACTGTTTAGAATATACAGTGACTATAAGATGTGTTTCATGATAGCCATCCCCATATGCCACCACATCTTACATACACTATAGTATATTCAAGGTCTTCATCTAAACATCTTATAGTATGTCACAACATAATAATATGATAATAGATAAAGTGAAAGCCTGTATAAAAGTGTAAATTATATTAAACAAAAGATTGTTTGTACATAGAGTCATCAAAGCCCTTAGCCACAAGTTGGCTCACCGGACACCCACTCTTTCAATCTCCCACTTGCCCTAAAGCCAACTAGTCATACTACGCAGTCCCATTGCTTCGCGATTTTTGTCAAATAATGGTCCTGGCAAGGGCTTAGTAAGTGGATCAGCGATATTGTCTGCAGAGGCCACTCTCTCGACAGTGATGTCTCCTCTTTCCACGATCTCCCGGATGATGTGGTATTTCCTCAGTACGTGTTTGGATCTTTGATGAGACCTTGGTTCCTTTGCCTGAGCAATGGCACCTGTGTTGTCACAGTACACCAGGACTGGACCAACAACTTCAGGAATAACGCCCAACTCTTGTACGAAATTCCTCATCCAAACGGCCTCTTTAGCAGCAGCTGATGCCGCAATGTATTCTGCCTCAGTGGTGGAATCCGCTGTGGTGTCCTGCTTGGAACTCTTCCAAGAGACAGCACCGCCATTGAGCATGAACACAAATCCAGAGGTTGACTTCGAGTCATCCACGTCACTTTGGAAGCTAGAGTCGGTATAGCCTTCCAATTTCAGTTCTCTTCCTCCATATACCATGAACATATTCTTAGTCCTTCGTAAGTACTTAAGAATGTACTTCACGGCTTTCCAATGCATTTGACCGGGATTAGTTTGATATCTGCTCGTGACACTCAGAGCAAATGCTACATCCGGTCTGGTAGATATCATCCCATACATGATACTACCTATGGCTAACGCATATGGTACATGTGTCATTTTCTCTATCTCTTCATCAGTCTTGGGACACATGGACTTGGATAGAGAAACTCCATGACACATAGGTAGATGTCCTCTCTTGGACCCATCCATTGAAAACCTTTTCAATATGGTTTCGATGTAAGTTGATTGAGTGAGTCCTATCATTCTCTTAGATCTATCTCCATAGATCTGTATCCCTAGAATATAGGATGCCTCACCCAAATCCTTCATCGAGAATCTACCTGATAACCATATCTTTGTTGACTGCAACATCCCTACATCATTCCCAATGAGTAAGATGTCATCAACATAAAGTACTAAGAATGTCACAGCATCCTTAATTACTTTCTTGTACACGCACGGTTCCTTAGGGTTCTTGATGAAACCAAAATCCTTTATTGTTTCATCAAATTTCTGGTTCCAACTTCTTGATGCTTGTTTGAGACCATAGATCGATCTCTGAAGCTTGCATACCTTATGCTCGCTTCCCATGAATGTGTATCCCTCAGGCTGCGTCATATAGATCTCTTCCTTAATGTTTCCATTAAGAAATGCAGTCTTCACATCCATTTGCCATATCTCATAGTCATACCAAGCAGCTATGGCAATAAGGATTCTTATGGACTTGAACATTGCAACTGGTGAAAAGGTTTCATCATAGTCAACTCCTTGTCTTTGAGTATAACCTTTCGCCACCAATCGTGCCTTGTAGGTCAATACCTTACCATCAGGCCCAAGCTTTCTCTTGTAGATCCATTTACACCCTATTGGAACAATTCCATCGGGAGGATCTACTAAAGACCAAACTTAGTTTGTATGCATCGAATCTATTTCCGACTGCATAGCTTCAAGCCATAAATTTGAATCCGCATCAGAAATTGCTTCCTTGAAGTTTCTTGGATCACATCCATCGTCGGGTTCACCTTGATCCCCTTCAAGAAGAAGACCATATCGTATAGGAGGTCTAGAAGTCCTCTCGGATCTTCTAGGTATAGGCGTGTCCATCAATGGTTCCTGAGGTGTAGGATCATTATTTTGTATTTCGGGTTCTTCTCGAATTTCTTCGAGTTCCATCATCTCGCCTTTCTTATCCAATAAGAACTCCTTCTCCAAGAAGGTGGCATTCCTTGAAACAAACACTTTTGTTTCAGTAGGATGATAGAAATAATATCCGATTGAATTCTTTGGATACCCTACAAAATAACAGAAGGTGGATCGACTATCCAACTTATCTCCCACTGTCTGCTTCACGTAAGCAGGACATCCCCAAATCCTCAAGTACGAATACTTAGGAGCTTTGCCATTCCATAACTCGTATGGTGTTTTATCCACTGCTTTGGTGTGGAAGTTGTTCAACAACAATACCGCTGTTTCAAGCGCGTAGCCCCAAAACAAAGGTGGAAGCTCAGTGAAGCTCATCATGGATCGAACCATGTCCAACAAAGTTCGATTACGACGCTCCGATACACCATTTAGCTGAGGTGTCATAGGAGGAGTCCACTGAGAGAGAATCCCATTCTCTTTCAGATAGTCCAAAAACTCGGTACTTAAGTATTCTCCAACTCGATCCGATCGAAGTGCTTTAATACTTTTACCTAGCTTGTTTTCTACTTCAGCCTTGAATTCTTTGAACTTTTCAAATGCTTCAGACTTATATTTCATTAAATATAAATACACATACCTAGAATAATCATCAGTAAAGGTAATGAAGTAGGTGTGGCCAAATTGAGTATCAATTCTAAATGGACCACAAACATCTGTATGGATCAAATCCAACAGATTTTGACTACGCTCAGGTTTCCCCTTAAAAGGAGATTTAGTCATTTTTCCTTTCAGGCAGGACTCACAAGTAGATAGAGAGTTAATATCAGACATATCAAACATGCCCTCTCCCACTAATTTGTTCATCCTCCTTGAGGAAATATGACCTAGCCTAGCATGCCAAAGGTTTGCCGGGTTTTGACTATCGATTTTTCTTTTGTTCGTTATTACCGGTTTATCAACATAATTTATTGGAACGTCTTTTAATTTTAAGTTATATAGATCGTTTTCAAGTTATCCATTTTCAATCAAACATTCATTCTTGTAAAATATTGCAAATCCCATTCACAAAATTGCAAGAAAAATCATCTCTATCAAGCATAGAAACAGAAATAATGTTTTTAATCAAATATGGAACAAATAAAACATCTCTCAAAAGTAACTTAAAATCGTTCTGCAAAATTAAATAAACATCTCCCACAGCTTTAGCTTCAACTCTAGAACCATTACCGAGCCTCAGCTGGGTCTCACCCATTCTAAGCTTGCGACTTCTTGTCATCACCTGAAAATCATTGCAAATGTGAGATCCACATCCGGTATCCAATACCCAAGAAGTAGTATTAAGTGAAACATTTATTTCAATATAGAACATACCTTTCGCGGTTCGCAACTGCTCTAGATTTTCCTTGCAGTTACGTTTCAAATGACCGGGTTTCTTGCAGTGATGACAAACATCCTTGGACTTTTCCAGGTTTGAAGCCTTTGTCTTGTTCTTCTTCTCGGGTCCGGTTTTCTTGGGTGGGGCAGAACGTTTCTTACCCTTTGTACTTGGCCCCTTCTTAGCTGAAGAAGAGGAGCCCACTAAGAGAACTGGTTTATCCTTCTTTAAAGTGGCTTCATATGTTACAAGCATATTGACCATCTCTTCAAGGGAGGCCTCTATCTTGTTCATATTGAAATTCACCACAAATCCGTCAAACGAAGAAGGAAGAGAGAGAAGTAATAAGTCCACGTTGAGTTCATGCTCCAACACCAAATCAAGCGTTACCAACTTCTGTATGAGCCAAATCACTCGTACCCCATGATCACGGACCGAAGTCCCTTCACGCATGCGACACGTCATTAGCTCTTTTACAGTAGCGAACCTTTCAGCTCTCGATTGAGCCCCAAAAAGTTCCTTGAGATGTACGTGAATGTCAGCAGCATTCACGGTATCCTCAAATCGCCTCTGGAGTTCATCAGACATCGAGGCTTGCATATAGAATTTGGCCTTGATATCATGGTCCCACCATGTATCAAGTTTGGCCAACTCTTCTGGACTTATGTCAGCTGGTGCTTCCTTCGGAGGAGATTTTTCTAACACGTAGAGCATCTTCTCCGAGGTCAAGACAATCTTCAACTTACGGAACCATTCCGTATAGTTTGCGCCAGTCAGTTTATTTTGTTTGAGAATAGAGAATAGTGGATTGCGCGAATTCATCTTATGAAATACTAAAAAGAAACAAACAATAATCAGTGATTGTTTAATTAATTTACTAAGACATAAAATAGGCGAAATTTATTTTTTGAATCTCACTCCCACTATTTTAACGATTTCACTACCCTCTAGTGAAAACGGAAAACTGTTTTCCTTAGTGGGAACATGGAGTCCAATTGACAAACTATGGTCCCGAATAATATCAGCCAACCATAATTTTCAAAAGGTAGAGCCCAATTGCTTCCAAAGCAACCTCCACGTTTTTACCTCATGTCCAATAAGGGCCCAATAATATGACGCCGTTTATTGTGACATGTCAAGATGACCCATCAATATTAAGTTGTGATGCACGGTCGCCATGTGGATCCCCCAATAATATGAGCCGATCCCATGGGAGTTCCACCCAACTTACAACATGTGTCGATCCAATGTACAGCTTTCCGACAAACGGGCCCCGCCAATAATATGAGCCGGACCGTATCCGCGGGTAGCATCTCATACATTGATCGTTGATGGAAGGTAGGAACATTTAAACAATATTTAAATTTCTTTTATTTATCTTGATATCAATTTTAAATCATATTTAAAATGAGAGATTTTAATTTTGAAAATTTGTCTCATCATTTAAAATTTGTATGCTTGCGGGATTCATACAATTTAGTCTAAAACATGCATACAACGATAATATCATATATTATATAGGATGATCGATTCCATTTCTAATCGACCCGTGGTTGCCAATCACGAGTCTATGTCCAATCCTAGGTAATATGCAGGTATGCAATGCAATCCTATTACATTGAGCTTCCAATTTACATTTTTTCAGTCTTTATTGTCTGCTGGGCCCACCTCCGTCTTCAAATCTTCATCTCCTACTAAGTCTAATGTATTTACAATAAATAACTATGACAAGTAGGGGGTACATTTTAAGGGGTGGGAACGGGCCATAAACCAGGCCCACTTTTATTACATATGACAATTCATATTGGGTCATAAACCAGGCCCATTAATAAATCCAACAACAATAAAAACAAATGTAAATTCCTAACATACACCTACAAAATTGGTCATGGCAATCGATCATCCTTATCCAATAATATTTAATTCAAAATTAATTTATTGGATAACATGCAATGGCAATTAAATTAAAAGGATAAAATCATATTCCATATATAAATTTTATTTTACATACAAAATCATATTTTATCTTTTTATCAAATAAAATCATATTTTACATATAAAATCCAATTTTATACATAAAATCATATTTTACTCAATATTTCCATAAAATCATATCTTATCATCAATCGTACCAAAAATAATTAATTTCATAAAATCTGATTTAACGGATAAAATCTATAAATTTTCCAAAAATTCAAATTTATCCAAAAATTAATTTTAAAATTTTCGGACTCGAACAATTCGATCCGACGCCTCGTGGACCAATCAAAAAAAATTTTCGATCGGACCAAAAATAGAATTTTAACATATTAAAATTTTAATTTAAAAAAAAAATTAATTTTTCCCGGGCCGCCCGGGACGATCCCGGGCAGCCCGCGCCCCAAAAGGGGCTCGGGCCGGGTAGCCCGTCACTGCCCCTTGGGCAGCGACGATCGCTGCCCTGGGCAGCGCCGATCGCTGCCCATGGGCAGCACTGTGCGCTGCCCCCCGGGCAGCGATCCAATTGCTGCCCGTGTTTTTCCCGAAAAAAAAAAAATTTATTTTAAAAAATTTATTTTGTTTCAAAAACCGAGGCTTAAAAATATTTGTACAATCGATTAATTTAATCGTTTGATCTGAGCAACCTGGCTCTGATACCACTGTTGGAGAACGGTGATCAGATCAATCAGAATTGATACCCGGTGCAGCGGAAGTTTAATAATTTTTATATGGAACAATTCCATATCATGGGTATCAAAACTTTACGATTAAATTGTATGTATAAAAATTAAATAACAATTAAATTTTTACCTTGAAATCTCGAAACGAGATTATGGACACCAACAGATTACTCTACTCTTGTTGTATATCCCAGGAACTGATGGACGAACAATTCTTCAATCAGGTCCACGAACAGAAGTTTAATCCCTCTGATAGATTGCACTAGAAAATCTATCAGAAGTTTCTACGAAGAGAATTAACGAATTTGATCCGTTAAACCAGACTGCAAATTCAAAATTCACAGGCTGGAATTTTCGAGCAGAGAGGGGAGGGGGTGGCGGCCACTAGGAGAAAAAAACTAGGGTTTTTCGAAAATTTGTGACCTCTCTTATGTAATTTCTGTACTGCAATAACTTATTTATAATGTGGGCTGCTAACAGCTTAGGGCCCATTAGTCATAAGTTCAAGCCTGACAAGCAAAGCCCGCATGTTCAGAAATTAATATAAAATTCATCGTGACTCAGATTGATAAACCAATTTCACCAATGTGCACAGAAACCATTTCTGCATCTTTTAGAGTCAAGATAAATTTTCTGAATCCAAATTCAGTGGTTTCCAAAAATGTCCATCCCTATGTCATTTTAGGAAATCTTACTCCCTCTACTCTTAAATAAGAAGTCCCACTTCTTTGTTCATTAAATTTAACTCTTAAAATTTAACTATCTCAACGGGGATTAAAAATTCATTACTTGTGTGACCCTAAATGGTTCAGGGATACAGCTAGCCGTGGGCTCACAACTCCTTGTGACTCGGAACAACAATTTCCGACTTGCCCATCGAATCAGGGTAAGAGCGCCTAGAACCATCGCCCCATGATTCCCTAGGTATCACTGATAGTGCCTGCAAGAACCAATAGATTTTGGTTAGCGTACAGTACGGTCCCTTCATCCATATATCCCGATCGAATCAACAACCATTGGTAAATCGAGAGTCGTTCGAGATTCGATAACTATGCAATACATCTTGAAGATCAAATAGTGACATCGCATGTGCTACTAAGAAACCATTTCTTAAAACACATCATGTACTCTGGCCAGAGATTCGTCACACTAATATCTCCTCAGATTGCATAGAATATCCACACTATCAAGTATGTGGTGAATCCTTGACAACAAAGCATCGACTCCTATATGTGTCGTAACTGTAGCCAATCCTGACACCTGATGACCCCAATAGAGTCGGTAAACGAGTCAAAGCACAGTACTAGCATATAGAGTCTCAATGATGTTTCAAGTAGTAAGGACTAATGGTGTACAACCAAAACCGCGGACTTTATCCACTCGATAAGTGATAACCACTTGGAAAGTCCGGATAGGGTAGTTCGATCATTCATCGTATGAATATCCATTTGCATGCTTTGAACATCTCTATGTTCCATACCAATGAAATGTGGTACTCGGCATCGCAAATGCTAGTCTCAATCTCGAGCGATCCTTATCCTTATTAATGGACGGCTCAATCGACTAGGAACTGTTTAGAATATACAGTGACTATAAGATGTGTTTCATGATAGCCATCTCCATGTGCCACCACATGTTACATACACTATAGTATATTCAAGGTCTTCATCTAAACATCTTATAGTATGTCACACCATAATAATATGATAATAGATAAAGTGAAAGCCTTTATAAAAGTGTAAATTATATTAAAAAAAATATTGTTTGTACATAGAGTCATCAAAGCCCTTAGCCACAAGTTGGCTCATCGGGCACCCACTCTTTCAGTACTTAAGGCTCTTATGGTCAGAAAAGATCTCGAAAGACTCACCATAAAGATAGTGACGCCAGATCTTCAGAGCAAAGACGATCGCAGCTAGTTCAAGATCATGACCAGATAACGAGTCTCGTGCGGTTTCAGCTGCCTTGATGCATATGCTATCACATTCTTATGCTGCATAAGAACACAACCCAAGCCTCGGTTAGAGGCATCACAATAGACTGTGAAACCTCCAGTACCTTTCGAAATAGAAAGAATTGGAGCACTGGTCAGTCTCCTCTTCAGATCAACAAAGCTAGCCTCACAATCTGGAGTCCAAACAAAAGGCGCATTCTTCTAAGTCAGCTGGGTAATTGGCTTGGCAATAGACGAGAAACCCTCGATGAAACGACGGTAATAACCAGCTAAACCCATGAAGCTTTGGATTTCAGGTACTTTTGTCGGTCTAGGCCAATTCATAACCACTTCAATCTTGCTGGGATCGACAGAAATCTCACCTTCAGAAATAATATGACCGAGAAAGACAACTCGATCTAACCAGAATTCACACTTAGACAGCTTGGCAAACAACTGCTCAACTCGCAAAATCTGCAGTACGGTCTTCAAGTGCTCTACATGGTCAGTACGGTTTTTCGAGTAGATAAGAATATCATTGATAAAGATAATGACGAACTCATCTAAATAACGCTGAAAGATACGGTTCATCAAACCCATAAAAACAGTTGGAGCGTTAGTCAAACTGAACGGCATGACTATAAACTCAAAATGACCATACCTCGTTTTGAAGGTGGTCTTAGGAACGTCTTCCTCTTGCACTCTCAACTGGTGATAACCTGACCTCAGATCAATCTTACAGTAGACAGAAGAACCCATCAGTTGATCAAAAAGGTCATCTATTCGGGGTAAAGGATACCTGTTTTTAACTGTAGCCTGATTCAATTGTCGGTAGTTGATACAGAGCCGCATAGAACCATCCTTTTTCCGAACAAAAAGCACAGGAGCACCCCAAGGCGATACACTAGGTCTGATGTATCCCTTGGCAATTAAATCCTCAAGCTGCTCCTTCAATTCTCTCAATTCAATAAGTGTCATACGATACGGAGCTTTGGAGATAGGTTGAGTACCTGGCACTAAGTCAATGCTGAATTCAATTTCTCGAATAGGTGGCAAACATGGAACATCTTCCGGGAACACATCAGCAAATTCTCTAACTGTAGCGACCCGACCCGGATCCACTACCTAATCAGAGTTAAGAGCATAATTAAGCATGCATTAAGTAAAATCGCTGCGGAAGACTTAAATACAAATAGACCGGCAGAATATAACCGGCTAACAAACTCGATTTATACAACCCAATCGAATTACTTAGATAAAAACCTACAGCTAAATACTGCTATCTTAAAGGTCGCTGGCTCCTCCAGGCTCCTGGTGCTCAATCTTGCACCTACACCTCTCCCGTCGAATAGGGTATCCAGATACACAGAAAATACTGGATGTGAGATCTAAGCTCAATACGAAAGCATGGATAAACATACAAATATGATGCATGCAAATGACAGGGTATCCATATCTGGGATAACTGTATACAACCACTCAGACTGGCGCCTAGAATAAAAGCTCATCACATCGGGGTAGCTAACCACTGTGCGCGACCACTCATTCCCGAATCACGGACGCGGACCACGAAGTCCTTCAGGTATCAGTACCTAGGGGTACTCGATATCAAACGTCCTAACAGGGCTGAGCAACCCTAACTGGCTCATCTCGAAAGATATACAGATGTACAGGCACAAGATGATATGCACATGCCGCATAACAATAATAACATGCAAACACATAAATGCAACATATAAGCATGCATATCCGCTGGCAATCTCAGTCAGTACTTACGTACCTTTCTAAGGCAGTCCTAGTAGTCCCACTCTAGGTTCCAAGCCTACCATCAAGTCTACAATGCAAATACCCATGCATCATTCAATAAGCGCTAAAAGCCTTAACTAAGCTATTGCATACTCCTAAATAATTTAAGGAGACCATAGCTATACCTGCGTCCGTTGTCAGCCCACTGATGGCGACTATCCTGCAACTAGGGGCACACCCCTGTTGCAGCTCCACAGCCTCGAGCACTACTCCGCTACACGAGCGCTGCTCCGCTACTATGTCAGACACTGTCTGACTATACTAAAATATATTCCCTACTCCAACTCTAAAATAAGAGTACCCAAAGCCCTAAAATAGAGCTACTAGGCGAAGGATAGGAACTCGGAATTGGCAAGAAATGAGGAGCTTGGACTTCATATTTATAGGCATCGATCGGAAGCTCCGTTCCTCGATCGGAAGCTCCGAACGTGTAGATCGGAAGCTCCATTCCCTCGATCGGAAGCTCCGTTCGCTACGTGTCAATTCGGTCCACATGCAACCACACACCTGTCACCGACAGCCATCGGAACTCCGATCCTGATCGGACGTTCCGATCTCCCTGCTTCCGATGTGGTTCCGAACTCAACAAGATTGGAAGTTCCGATCCTGGATCGGTGGTTCTGATCCCACTCGAATCTTGGGACCCTCCAAACCATTTTCGAGTGTTCTGGATCCATTTCTAGACTTCGTTAACCCTTTTGGAATTTCTTTAATCATGTTTTACTTAATCCAAACATAATTACACGATTAAATACTTATTAATCGTTAATTATAGATACGGGCTACTACATTCTCCCCCACTTAAGATATTTCGTCCTTGAAATCAGATCTTAAGTACCGAATGAAAACAACTCAGGATGTTCTGAACACATCCTGCTCTCAAGTTCCCAAATAGCTTCCTCAGTACTTCAATGTCATCATTGAACTATCAATCAGAGGAATAACTTTATTACGCAAGACCTTAGCATTATGATCCAGGATACGAGTAGGTCTTTCCACATAAATCAAATCTGTATCCTCTTGAATCTCAGACCGATGCAAAATATGAGAATGATCCACCACATATCGTCGCAACAGAGATACGTGAAATACGTCGTGAATACTGGGAAAATAAGGTAGCAAAGCTAGCCGATAACACAAATTGCCAATGCTCTCGAACGAACCATAAACCTAGGAGATAACTTGCCCTTAAGGCCAAATATGAGAATCCTGCAGAAAGGTGACATTCTCAGAGTTACTTTCTCCCCCAGAATCAAGCTGCAAAGGCTCACGCTTAGTATCGGGCATAGCTGTCCTGACGATCCTGTGCACTCTTAATCCGTTTCTTGGTCTGATCAACTATGTCTGCTAACTGCTGGACTAACTCCAGTCCTTCAGTCTGTCTCTCCCCCACTTCTCCCCTAGAAGGGTGGAGTATGAAAATGTCGTCCGTACAACGCCTCAAATGGTGTCATCCCAAAGCTACTATGATAGTTGTTGTTGTACGCGAACTCAATCAATGGCAACTGATCCTGCCAGACTGAACCAAAATCTATAACACATGCTCGCAGCATATCCTTCAAAGTAAGGATTGTGCTCTCTGACTGACCATCTGTCTCTGGATGATATGTATTACTCAAACTGAGAGTAATGCCCATTACACGTCGAACCCTCCCCCAAAATCTAGAAGTAAACCTGGGGCCTCGATCACTGATAATGCTCATAGGCACTCCATGAAGTCGATCGATCTCCTGAATACATAACCGAGTCAAAACGATCCACATTGTACTCTCGGCTACAAAAAATGAAATGCGCTGACTTGGTGAGTCGGTCCACCACAACCCAGATAGTATCACAATTCCTCGAGGATACCGGAAAATGGGTCACAAAAAGTCCATCGTGATAACTCCCATTTCCCACTCAGGAATAGGCAGACTGTGAAGCAAACCTCCAGGTCGTCGGTGCTCTGCCTTGACCTGCTGACACACCAAATATCTCGAGACAAGTTGATAAACATAGCATTTCATTCCCTTTCATCCAAACCGAGTACGTAGATCTTTGCACAACCTGTTGCTTCCCCGGATGAATACTTAACTTAGCGTGATGCGCCTCCAAAGAACAAATCTCAAGAAATCCACTGGAAGCACCCAAACTAATTATTCCGATTAACAGTCTTTAAAATTTTTCCACTGACAATCCTTGGACAATCACTGAATTCTATTTCCCATGCTGAATCAATCATTGCTAAAACCAAGCAATGCTCAAATAAAAATCCGCCCATGGTAATCTCAGCAACGCTGTCAACGAACTACAATCACAAGAGCCACCCTATGACCACTTTCGTGATCCATAGAATCCAAAAGTCCAGATCTCCGCATTCCGGAAGATCCTTAGCGATGAAGAATCCCCTAAATACACTTGAATCGCTATATCAAGCATACAATACTTAAAGTACTATTTCCAGCACTTGTTGATTCACTATATCCCAATCAACACCGATTGGAATAATATGATCGATCAAGTCAATCTACTGTAGCTCCCGATCTTCCTGACGATATCGACCTTAGTAAGACGATCACAGATCAATGAACTCTCATGGATGATCAATATTGATGATCTCCCTGCCACACGTCCGCAGATCCCAAATACTTGGAATCAAAAGAATCACACCTGATTCAACCACTCATCTTTGTCAGAGTCAGACAATAACCACGAGTAATCACCAATGCCGAGCCGGCATCCATCTAGACATACTAACCACTGTCTATACTCGTTCAAGATTATCCTAAGGACTTGTTCAACTCAAATCACAATACAAGTCCGAAAGATTCCAGATAACGTTGAACATGCTCCTGATAATTATATCTCTCGCTAAGATTGCAACAAATCGAGACTGAGGTAACCTGTCAAAATGTACCACCTGGAATCACCACCAAGTGTACACTGGTATAAGTCACGCTTTCCTCACGCCTCAATTAGCCATGTACAATCCTTAGCATCAGATATAATCTATCACTGAATAAAACTATCCTTGCCGAAAAATACTCATCCCCGAGTCAAATGCTCTAGGAAATTCACTAACACAACTCCTGAATAGCCCTTATCACCAGAGCATCCAAACACCGACTAGATCCACTAGTCTAGCAATATTCGATAGGCTAAAACTATCTGCTCAGAGTACGCACTTGTCAAGGAAAAATCCCTCCAAGACTGGTCCTTATGACAAAAACTGCAAACCAATATCTCTGACGACAGTCAGACGATATCTAAACCGCTGATACCTAACCAGGCATCTAATCCAATGTCATACCCCGTCGTGACTGTTATCAAAACTCTAGACTAGGTAGCCTTCCCACCGCCAATCCTGAAGCACGAAGGCTTCCAGGCATTCTCCAAAGTACGAAAGGCTCCCAGAGTAACACTGGCATAGGGTCGCGCTCCATCATGTCTAGTCATGGTCATAGTCCACAACTCTCGGCATATACTCGACTTGGTATCCCGATGAAATCCCATCATCACGAAGTCTCAACCTATGAAGGTCAATCAAAGTACTGTCCTAAGGAAACAACTTAGAACAAAAACTCAAAATTTCCAAACAAGATCAATATTTCCATGTCCCCAGATGAATTACCTCATCAATGGCACTAACCCAGTCAAACGACTAATTAGGTCAGCCCTAGGAAAACACCTAGACTAACCCCATGTCAATCCGTTACCGCTGGCTTACTCAAAATCCATGAGCTATCCTAGTTGATTACCAATCAACTAATTCCAAGCCAAACTTAGTAAAATTACTTGTAATCAAACACGAATCTTTGAATAAGTAAAACATGTATCATTACTTCAAGTTATGTACAATTTTCTTTATTACAATCCCATGTAATACATACAGTATTCAAAATACAACAAAATGTACATCCAATAATTTGAACTGATACAACCAAATTCTGATGATTCATTACAACTGAAATACTGTTTACAAATACATCAATACAGTATTAAAAATCGTCGAACTTGTCTTCACTCCTTGAGCATGATGCTTCCAATCGACACACGCATCGATACAAGCATACTTCCGTCCAAGTCTCTCTACATGTCCTCCAGCGAAGAACTCCGGAGAAATGACACGTGATAGCTAACCAGCTATGCTCTGCGTCAGTGCATGTCAGTCGACTTCTTCTGCTCACGATCTACCATCAGCGTTCTTCTTGTATCCAAATCATGCTTTTGAACATGAAGTTTTCCGTATGCCTACCAAAAGCATCGATACAAGCATACCGGCAAAACCATGTTCTGCACGAGTTTACAGACCTTACGCTCAAAACCTGTCATGCCTTAGGCACTCAAGGTATCTCCTGTGAAGTCTATCTGACAATCTCTCCAGCTACGAGTGGAGAATCTTCAAGGACTGGAACCACATGGATTACTAAACACCATTCGTTCCAAAAAGCCCTCAGAGGTATCTGACGCGATATACTCGATCTTCTCTTCCAATCTTCCCTGGTTGGAATCCATATATTCTTCGATCAGCATTCCAATGAATCGAATGATGAACTGTTCACAGCAGTCAGTTTATCTATCGATATGCTACTACAGGTGTTCTCATCACTGCTTCATTCCTTATAGTAAAGACTTATGCCGCAAACCTCGGCAATGAAGAACCAAATCTTCTTTCGCTAGGCCTCAATAAATCCTACAAGGATAATCAAGAAGTCTTATTATCAATTTCCTAAGTCCCTTGCATGCAATGATCTGATACCATAAATGTAGCGACCCGACCCGGATCCACTACCTAATCAGATTTAAGAGCATAATTAAACATGCATTAAGTAAAATCGCTGCGAAAGACTTAAATACAAACAGATCGGCAGAATACAACCGGCTAACAAACTCGATATATACAACCCAATCGAATTACTTAGATAAAAACCTACAGCTAAATACTGCTGTCTTCAAGGTCGCTGGCTCCACCAGGCTCTTGGTGCTCAATCCTATACCTACACCTGCCCCGTCGAATTGGGTATCCAGATACACAGAAAATACTGGACGTGAGCTCTAAGCTCAATACGAAAGCACGGATAAACATACAAATATGATGCATGCAAATGACAGGGTATCCATATCTGGGATAACTGTATACAACCACTCAGACTGGCGCTTGGAATATAAGCTCGTCACATCGGGGTAGCTAACCACTGTGCGCGACCACTCATTCCCGAATCACGAACGCGGACCACGGAGTCCTTCAGGTATCAGTACCTAGGGGTACTCGATATCAAACATCCTAACAGGGCTGAGGAACCCTAACTAGCTCATCTCGAAAGATATAAAGATGTACAGGCACAAGAAGATATGAACATGCCGCATAACAATAATAACATGCAAACACATAAATGCAACATATAAGCATGCATATCCGCTGGCAATCTCATTCAGTACTTACGTACCTTTCTAAGGCAGTCCTAGTAGTCCCACTCTAGGTTCCAAGCCTATCATCAAGTCTACAATGCAAATACCCATGCATCATTCAATAAGCGCTAAAAGCCTTAACTAAGCTATTGCATACTCCTAAATAATTTAAGGAGACCATAGCTATACCTGCGTCCGTCGTCAGCCCACTGATGGCGACTATCCCGCAACTAGGGGCACACCCCTGCTGCAGCTCCGCAGCCTCGAGCACTACTCTGCTACACGAGCGCTGCTCCGCTACTATGTCAGACACTGTTTGACTATACTAAAATATAATCCCTACTCCAAATCTAAAATAAGAGTGCCCAAAGCCCTAAAATAGAGCTACTAGGAGAAGGAGAGAAACTCGGAATTGGCAAGAAATGAGGAGCTCGGACCTCATATTTATAGGCATCGATCGGAACCTCCGTTCCTCGATCGGAAGCTCCGAACGTGTAGATCGGAAGCTCCGTTCCCCCGATCGGAAGCTCCGTTCGCTACGTGTCAATTTGGTCCACATGACACCACACACCTGTCACCGACAGCCATCGGAAGCTCCGATCCTGATCGGATGTTCCGATCTCCCTGCTTCCGATGTGGTTCGGAACTCACCAAGATCGGAAGTTCCGATCCTGGATCGGTGGTTCCGATCCCACTCGAATCTTGGGACCCTCCAAACCATTTTCGAGTGTTATGGATCCATTTCTAGACTCCGTTAACCCTTCTGGAATTTCCTTAATCATGTTTTACTTAATCCAAACATCATTACACGATTAAATACTTATTAATCGTTAATACTGGATATGGGCTACTACACTAACCACCGGTAATTCTACCAAAGCTGGGCTAGATTTCAGTACATCAACTGCATACACTAAAAATCCTTCTGCACCTTTCTGTAGCAAACGAGTCATAGATAACACTGAAATCAAAGGAATTCTAGATCGAGAACCCTTACCAAAGAATTTCCACTCGTCTGCCATTTCAGGTCTGAACCTGACAACCTTCAGAAAACAATCAACTGTTGCCCTGTACTTGGTCAAAGCATCTATACCGACTATACAATCAAAATCTGACAGCCCAAGCATAATATAGTCGAATTCTAACAAATTCCCCTCAAAAAAAAGTTCACAGTTCCTGACTAGTCTGACAGAAACAATTCCTCCACCCAAAGGCAAAGTAACAGCTACTACCGTAGGCAACAATTCAGTTGGCAAAGCATGCAATAACACAAATTTCTCAGAGATAAAGGAATGGGAAGCACCCGTATCAATCAATACGTGAGCATAATAACCAAAAATCGAACAGTTACCTGCTATAACATCATCAGGTGCTTCTGAGCCTGTTCCTCTGTCAGAGCAAAGACACGTGCTTGCTGTCTTGGAGGCTGGTTCGCACTAGAGTTACCTCCCTGTCTATTTTGCTGCTGAGGCTGGAAAGAGTGCACTGCAAAAGACTGCCTCTCAGGCTGAGCTGCAGGTCTAGACGAACTCCCACTCTGAGCTCTATCTCTGTTACGCTGTGGGCACAACTTAGAGAAGTGTCCCTGTTGCTGACAGGTATTACAATTGCCAAAGACTCCCACACACTGATCCGGTGAGTGTCTTCCTTCACACTTGGTGTAGTACAAGGATGATGACCCAGAACTCGGTCCTGAACCGAATTGCTTCGAACCACTGGAACTGGAAGAACTGTTTCCTTGCCTCTTAAACTGCTTACCTCTTGCCTTGTACTGATCCTTTCTGTTTCCCCCACTGTTTCCACCTTCATACCTTTTCTACTGGTTCTGATGCTGCAGTGGCTGATTCTGATACTGAGATGGTTGGTTCTGATTCTGCCTTTGCTGCTGAGGTGCCACCTGATTACCTCTTTGCCTCCACAAGCCTGCTTCTGCTCCCTTTGCGTGGTTCATGTCATCCGCAAAGTTGTTAGGCCTGTTGGTGTTTACCAATGTGAAGACGTCGGAGTTCAAACCATTGATGAACTGATCTTCCTTAGCTTCTTCATCTCCGACAATTAGCGGTGCAAAATGCAACAGACTATCAAACTTAGCCACGTACTCTTCAATGTTCAGATTCCCTTGCCTCAGGTTGGCAAACTTTGCTCCCTTATCTTTGCGATACGAGATAGGGAAAAACTGCTTATAAAATTCAGATTTAAAAAGAGTCCAAGTAACTTCCGTACCTCTACTCTCCATTGCTTTCTTTGTCATGATCCACCAGCTCTTAGCAACCCCACGTAGCTGATGAATGACTAACCTAATTCTGCGGTCATCTGTGTAATCAATGGAATCGAACAGCTGATCAATATCATCCAACCAACTCTCGCAGTCAACTGGATTTTCTGAACCCATCAATAACGGCGGATTGAACGACTGAAACCTCTTCAGCAAGGTTTCCATAGGTGTGAGACCTCGGTTCTAAAAAACTAATCTCGGCTTAAACAACAATTAAGCATACAAGATCCAAGACCAAAGTAAGAAGAAAATTTTTTATTTTTTTTTTAAAAGGGGGCTGCGATCGGGCGGGAAAAAACTGCCGCTCGAGCGCGTCCTAAACTCCAGCGCTGCTGGACAATAAAAAGGGGGGTGCGCTCGGGCGGGCAAAAACTGCCGCTCGAGCGCGCCCTATGCAGCAGAAACAGAACAGAGCAGAAAAAGCTTGGCAACTCAAACTAAAAGTTATTCCATACATCAAACACAAATTCATGCATTAAAAACATAACTTCTCCAAATATTACATGAAATGCTAGTGTTGATCAACTACGCACCAGTCTATAACATGCAACATAAGACTCGCATAATCGATACAACATAAACAACGATGTT
The DNA here is from genome assembly GCF_033568475.1 of Henckelia pumila. Lineage (NCBI taxonomy): Eukaryota > Viridiplantae > Streptophyta > Magnoliopsida > Lamiales > Gesneriaceae > Henckelia > Henckelia pumila. Next base: position 74,127,242 of record NC_133121.1, read on the forward strand.
TGAGATCTAAACATGTTCCAAAACAACTAGGTAGACATGCTGACACGACTTCTAAACCGAGTCTCACTACTAGCTCTCCCTCTTGTTGCTAACCAGGTCTTCGCTGACTTGGTCCTGCCCCACCTGTTGCCAAGTACACATACTATAAACAGTAAAAACAACATATCAAGTAATACAACAATAAACATGCTTTCAAGACAACAACGAAATCAATAACGATGTAATGAAATGCATGTCTTTAAATCGGGATATCAAATCTGATAACAAGGGATTGCTGCTGTGCTTTTGGGATCCCGAGGGTGAGATTACGTAACGACTCACCGACTCACCCAATCGAGGTGGTGCCACATATCCCACTCCTCTAAACTTTGAGCAACTATAATGAGTATGCTAGCACTAGGCGAAATGACTACGACCTAGGCCACTCAATCATAGTTCCCAAACGTCTAAACAAAAAGGGCGGTTTTGCCCGCTGAAAACAAGATTGGCTCAAGATGAATGCATAACAGAAACATAAAACATAGCCATATAACAAAAGCTCAATCAAAACAACAAAACACAAGTTCCTCATGCTAGAACGAGTGTAGATGCAAGTATATGATTTTAAGGGAAACTCGAGAACCAACTGTCCCGAGTATGCTATCCCACTATTGATGCCTGCTTTTACCTTTCAATGCAGTAGTTCCAACTCTGAATAAGCTAAAACAAAAGGTTTAATCAAGAACTAAACAATCCAACAACAAAGGCAACGGTTCAAGGTAATCTCTTTAACGTTCTTCGTCCAATTCTCGATGACCAAATGCTGCTAACACAGGGCTTGAAAACTCCAAACGAATCTGTTCAGATACAATCAAAGATCAATTACCATGATCGACTTACAAGCCAAGTTCAACAACTTCAAAAACGGTTCAAATCTCCAAAAGTCAAACCGACGGCATAACGGCTATAACTGAACAAACCGACAACGCAGACAGCAGTTCAATAGTGATATAACCTCATAACAATTCTAAGACAACCAAAACAAGGCAATCCCAACAAATCTCAAATCACAATTTTCGAAAATGGCTTCCAAAAATTATAACAATTCCAAACGTCGTTCAAATTCAAAACCGGCAGATAATAAACTATCAGAACTCTGTCTAGAACAACATACTCGAATCTCGAACGATTCTAACAACATCCAAAAACGAGAATGTATCTGATCGTAGAAAAACTTACGATATAACAGAGCTCTCACTGCAGTGATCGATAATCTGCCTTCAGAAATAAATTCCAACGGCCGGATAGAGCTCGGACTGGATTCTGGGAGCTTGGAGAAACGTTTAAAGCATTTCAATGGAGGAGGAGCCGGCTAAGGAAGGAGATGAAGACTTTTCAATCTCAATTCTATGTGTAGATAATATATAAAATCCAATAATTGCGTTTTAGTACCTAAAAAATCCAAATTCTGCAAAAAGGACCATGATTTAAGATAAAAACGGGGCGTTACAATTCTCCCCCACTAAGAAGAGATTTCGTCCTCGAAATCAACAAGAACCACAACTCATAAGATAGAATAAGGAACTAAAGACAGTAAGAAGAACTCACGTCATCCGAATAACTCTGGAAATCGTTGTCTCATGTCAGATTATGTCTCCCAAGTCGCTTCCTTGACTCCGTGACGGCTCCACTGCACTTTCACCAACGGAATAAACTTGGTTCTGAGTTGTTTCTCCTTCCGATCAAGGATCTGAATCGGTCGCTCAAAGTAGCTCAGAGTCTCGTCTAACTCGGCTTCGTCAGGCTGAAGGATATGAGAAGGATCTGGATGATACTTTCGTAGCATAGAGACGTGAAAAATGTCATGAATACCAGATAAAGACGGAGGAAGTGCAAGTCTGTAGGCAAGATCGCCTATCTTCTCGAGAATCTCGTACGGCCCGATGAATCTCGGAGATAACTTCCCTCTCTTACCGAATCTGACAGTGCCTCTGAAAGGAGAAATCTTAAGGAATACACGGTCTCCCTGCTCAAAACTCAGAGGTATACGCCTAACATTCGCATACTTCACCTATCTATCTTGAGCTGACTTCATTCTGGTCTGAATGATCTTAACCTGCTCTGCCATATCTCTAAGCATCTCCGGTCCCAAATCTGGTGACTCGGACAAGTCATCCCAAAATAGCGGAGATTGGCACTTCTTGCCGTACAAAGCCTCAAAAGGCGCCATATCGATACTCGCTTGGAAGCTGTTGTTGTAAGAAAGCTCGACAAGAGGCAAAGAATCCTGCCAACTAGTGCCAAAGTCTAGCACTACCGCTCGCAGCATATCCTCTAATGTCTGGATAGTCCGCTCTGACTGTCCATCGGTCTGAGGATGATAAGCTATACTAAGATGCAATCGAGTACCAAGTGCCCCTTGAAGACTGTGCCAAAAGTGAGAAGTGAATTTAGGATCTCTGTCTGAAACGATCGACTTCGGCACACCATGCAATCTCACAACATTGCTAACATATAACTCAGCCATCTGATCATGACGATACGTCATCCTGTACGGAATAAAACACGCAGACTTCGTCAATCGGTCGATCACTACCCAAATGGCATCGCATCCTCGAACGGATCGTGGTAGCTTCGTGACGAAATCCATGGAAATGTGATCCCACTTCCATTCAAAAACAGATAGATTGTGCAACAGACCTCCTGGTTGCTTCCGTTCTACTTTTACTTGCTGATAGTTCAAACACCGAGATACAAACCTCGCAATATCGCTCTTCATTCTCTTCCACCAGAACTGGTTCTTCAGGTCGTTGTACATCTTACGACCTCCAGGATGAATACTGAACCGACTGCAATGAGCCTCTCGGAGAATATGTTGTCTCAACTCCGCAACATCAGGCATAACAAGACGGTTATTCACAAACAAGACTTCATCTCTAACCTGGAATTCAGACTGATGCCCAGATCTGACTTTCTCCACTGAAACTTGAATACTTGGCTCAGACTTCTATGCTTCTCTGATTGCAACAAACAACTCCGGCTCGGCTTGAATAGCAAACACCCTGATAGTCTCCCTATCTGTTTCAAAATCTATGCCAGAAGTGCAACAATCATCGATCAACTGAGAAACACCGATAGTAGAAAGAGATAAAGAACAAAGCTTTCGGCTCAATGCATCTGCAACTGCATTTGACTTTCCGGGATAATACTTGATTTTGCAGTCAAAATCTTTCAACAGATCTAACCATATTCTCTGTCTCATATTCAGCTCTGCCTGTGAAAACAAGTACTTAAGACTCTTATGATCAGAAAAGATCTCGAAAGACTCACCATAAAGATAGTGACGCCAGATCTTCAAAGCAAATACAATCGCAGCTAGTTCAAGGTCATGAACCGGATAATGAGTCTCGTGCGGTTTCAGCTGCCTCGACGCATACGCTATAACGTGCTTATGCTGCATAAGAACACAACCCAAGCCTCGGTTAGAAGCATCACAATAGACTGTGAAACCTCCAGTACCCTTCGAAATAGAAAGAATTGGAGCACTGGTCAGTCTCCTCTTTAGATCAACGAAGCTCGCCTCACAATCTGAAGTCCAAACAAAAGGAGCATTTTTCTGAGTCAGCTGGGTAATTGGCTTGGCAATAGATGAGAAACCCTTGATGAAACGACGGTAATAACCAGCTAAACCCATTAAGCTTCGGATCTCTGGCACTGAAGTAGGTCTAGGCCAATTCATAACCGCTTCAATCTTGCTGGGATCGACAGAAATCCCATCTTCAGAAATAATATGACCGAGAAAGAAAACTCGATCTAACCAGAATTCACACATAGACAGCTTGGCAAACAGCTGCTCAACCCGCAAAATCTGCAGTACGGTCCTCAAGTGCTCTGCATGGTCGGTACGGTTCTTTGAATAGATAAGAATACCATCGATGAAGATAATGACGAACTCATCTAGATAGCGCTGAAAGATACGGTTCATCAATCTTATAAAAACCGCGGGAGCATTAGTCAAACCGAACGGCATGACTATAAACTCAAAATGACCATACCTCGTTCTGAATGCGGTCTTAGGAACGTCTTCCTCTCGCACTCTCAACTGGTGATAACCTGACCTCAGATCAATCTTAGAGTAGACAGAAGAACCCTGCAGTTGATCAAAAAGGTCATCTATTCGGGATAAAGGATACCTGTTCTTAACTGTAGCCTTATTCAATTGGCGGTAGTCGATACAGAGCCGCATAGAACCATCCTTCTTCCGAACAAATAGAACAGGAGCACCCCAAGGCGATACACTAGGTCTGATGTATCCCTTGGCAATCAAATCCTCAAGCTGCTCCTTCAACTCTCTCAATTCAATAAGTGCCATACGATACGGATCTTTTGAAATAGGTTGAGTACCTGGCACTAAGTCAATGCTGAATTCGATTTCTCGAATAAGTGGCAAACCAGGAACCTCTTCCAAGAACACATCAGCAAATTCTCTAACCACCGATAATTCTACCAAATCTTGGCTAGATTTTAGTACATCAACTGCATACACTAAAAATCCTTCTGCACCTTTCTGTAGCAAATGAGTCATAGATAACACTGAAATCAAAGGAATTCTAGATCGAGAACCCTTACCAAAGAATTTCCACTCGTCTGCCATTTCAGGTCTGAACCAGACAACCTTCAGAAAACAATCAACTGTTGCCCTGTACTTGGTTAAAGCATCTATACCGACAATACAATCAAAATCTGACAGTCCAAGTACGATACAGTCGAATTCTAACAAATTTCCTTCAAAACACAGTTCACAGTTCCTGACTAATCTGACAGAAACAATTCCTCCACCCGAAGGTGAAGTAACAGCTACTACTGTAGGCAACAACTCAGTAGGCAAAGCATGCAATAACACAAATTTCTCAGAGATAAAGGAATGGAAAGCACATGTATCTATCAAAACATGAGGAGAATGACCAAAAATTGAACAGTTACCTGCTATAACATCATCAGGTGCCGCCTGAGCCTGATCCTCTGTCAGAGCAAAGACACGTGCTTGCTGTCTCGGAGGCTGGTTCGCACTAGAATTACCTCCCTGTCTGCTCTGCTGCTGAGGCTGGAAAGAGTGCACTGCAGATGACTGCCTCTCAGGCTGAACTGCAGGTCTAGACGAACTCCCACTCTGAGCTCTATCTCTGTTACGCTGAGGGCACACCTTAGAGAAGTGTCCCGGTTGCTGACAGGTGTTATAATTACCGAAGACTCCCACACACTGATCCGGTAAGTGTCTTCCCCCACACTTGCTGCAGTACAAGGATGATGATCCAGAGCTCTGTCCTGAACCAAACTATCGGGAACCACTGGAACTGGACGAACTGTTCCCCTGGCTTTTGAACTGTTTACCCCTTGCCTTGTACTGATCCTTTCTATTTCCCCCACTGCTACCACCTTCATACCTCTGCTGCTGGTTTTGATGCTGAGATGGTTGATTCTGATACTGAGACGGTGGGTTCTGATACTGCCTCTGTTGCTGAGGTGCTACCTGGTTACCTCTTTGCCTCCACAAGCCTGCTTCTGCTCCCTTTGCGTGATTCATGGCATCCGCAAAGTTGTTAGGCCTGTTGGTGTTAACCAATGTGAAGACGTTGGGATTCAACCCATTGATGAATTTATCTGCCTTAGCTTCTTCATCCCCAGCAATTAGCGGTGCAAAACACAGCAGAATATCAAACTTAGCCACGTAGTCTTCAATGTTCAGATTCCCTTGCTTCAGATTTGCAAACTCTGCTCCCTTATCCTTACGATACGAGATAGGGAAAAACCGCTTATAAAACTCAGATTTAAAAAGAGTCCAAGTAACCTCTGTACCTCTACTCTCAAATTCTTTCTTTGTCATGATCCACCAATTCTTAACACCACCACGCAGCTGATGAATTACTAACCATATTCGGCGGTCATCGGTGTAGTCAATGGAATCAAACAACTGATCCATATCATCCAACCAACTCTCACAGTCAACTGGATTTTCTGAACCCATCAACAACGGCGGATTGAACGACTGAAACCTCTTCAGCAAGGTTTCCATAGGAGTCGCTGAAGCATCCAACTGATCAACTTCAGTGCTAGCTTGCTCAGTCGCAGGGATGACTGGCGGTGTGTTTCTGTTTATCACTCGACAAGGACCCAATCGATAATCAAAGGTTAGGACACGAGATATCTCAATCGCTACAATCCGTGCCCTTACAACCGCTTGGAATATCGGATACTAGTCGATAGCAGAAACAGTTATATCTCAAGCAGATCATGCTTTATAAATTAAATCACATAACCATGTAATTCAATAATTCTCAATAACAAAGCATGCTCGCATGGAATTAAGTACACAGTTAGAATAATTCAAACACATGCGAGGAGCCAATACACGCAGACTCGATCTACCCACTCACTCTAGTTCAACCAAGAATCTTAACTCTCTGATACCACTTAATGTGAGACCTCGGTTCTAAACAACTAATCTCGGCTTAAACAACAATTAAGCATACAAGATCCAAGACCAAAGTAAGAAGAAATTTTTTATTTTTTTTTTAAATAGGGGCTGCGCTCGGGCGGGCAAAAACTACCGCTCGAGCGCGTCCTAAACTCCAGCGCTGCTGGACAATAAAAAGGGGGGTACGCTCGGGCGGGCAAAAACTGTCGCTCGAGCGCGCCCTCTGCAGCAGAAACAGAACAGAGCAGAAAAAGCTTGGCAACTCAAACTAAAAGTTATTCCATACATCAAACTCAAATTCATGCATTAAAAACATAACTTCTCCAGATATTACATGAAATGCTAGTGTTGATCAACTACGCACCAGTCTATAACATGCAACATAAGACTCGCATAATCGATACAACATAAACAACAAAGTTCGAGATCTAAACATGTTCCAAAACAACTAGGTAGACATGCTGACACGACTTCTAAACCGAGTCTCACTACTAGCTCTCCCTCTTGTTGCTAACCAGGCCTTCGCTGACTTGGTCCTGCCCCACCTGTTGCCAAGTACACATACAAAACAAAGCAACAGTCGGATAACCGATGAGAATGATAATCCCAGTAAAAACAACATATCAAGTAATACAACAATAAACATGCTTTCAAGACAACAACGAAATCAATAACGATGTAATGAAATGCATGTCTTTAAACCGGGATATCAAATCTGATAACGAGGGATTGCTGCTGTGCTTTTGGGATCCCGAGGGTGAGATTACGTAACGACTCACCGACTCACCCAATCGAGGTGGTGCCACATATCCCACTCCTCTAGACATTGAGCAACTATAATGAGTATGCTAGCACTAGGCAAAACTATTACGACCTAGGCCACTCAATCATAGTTCCCAAACGTCTAAACAAGATTGGCTCAAGATGAATGCATAACAGAAACATAAAACATAGCCATATAACAAAAGCTCAATCAAAACAACAAAACACAAGTTCCTCATGCTAGAACGAGTGTAGATGCAAGTATATGATTTTAAGGGAAACTCGAGAACCAACTGTTCCGAGTATGCTATCCCGCTATCGATGCCTGCTTTTACCTTTCAATGCAGTAGTTCCAACTCTGTGTTGGAGAACGCGGCGATCAGATCAATTAGGATTGATACCCGGTGCAGCGGAAGTTTAAAAATTTTTATATGGAACGATTCCATAATGGGTATCAACCTTACGATTAAATTGTGTGTGTAAAAATTAAATAACGATTATAAAATTTTTACCTTTAATCTCGAATCGAGATTTTGGACACCAAGAGATTTCTCTGCTCTTGTTGTATATCCCTGGAACTGATGGACGAACTGTTCTTCAATCAGGTCCACGAACGGATATTTAATCCCTCTGATAGATTGCACTAGAAAATCTATCAGAAGTTTCTATGAAGAGATTAACGAATTTGATCCGTTAAACCAGACTGCAATTCAAAATTCACAGACTGGATTTTACCGAGTAGAGAGGGAGGGGGGGCGGCCACTATTGATAGAAAAATAACTAGGTTTTCGAAAATTGTGACCTGTTGTGTGTAATTTCTGTACTGCAATAACTTATTTATAATGTAGGCCACTAACAGCTTAGGGCCCATTAGTCATAAGTTCAAGCCCGACAAGCAAAGCCCGCATGTTCAGAAATTAATATAAAATTCATCATGACTCCGATTGATAAACCGATTTCACCAATGTGCACAGAAACCATTTCTGCACCTTTTAAAGTCAAGATAAATTTTTCTGAATCCGAATACAGTGGTTTCCAAAAATGTCCATCCCTATGTCATTTTAGGAAATCTTACTCCTCTACTCATAATTAAGAAGTCCAACTTCTTTGTTCATTAAATTTAACTCTTTAAATTTAACTATCTCAACGGGGATTAAAAATCCATTACACTGTGTGACCCTCAATGGTTCAGGGATACAGCTAGCCGTGGGCTCACAACTCCTTGTGACTCGGAACAACAATTTCCGACTTGCCCATCGAATCATGGTAAGAGCGCCTAGCAACATCGCCCCATGATTCCCTAGGTATCACTGATAGTGCCTACAAGAACCAATAGATTTTGGTTAGCGTACAGTACGGTCCCTTCATCCATATATCCCGATCGAATCAACAACCATTGGTATATCGAGAGTCGTTCGAGATTCGATAACTATGCAATACATCTTGAAGATCAAATAGTGACATCGCATGTGCTACTAAGAAACCATTTCTTAAACCACATCATGTACTCTGGCCAGAGATTCGTCACACTAATATCTCCTCAGATCGCATAGGATATCCACACTCGCAAGTATGTGGTGAATCCTTGACAACAAAGCATCGACTCCTATATGTGTTGTAACTGTACCCAATCCCGACACCTGATGACCCCAATAGAGTCGGTAATGAGTCAAAGCACAGTACTAGCATATAGAGTCTCAATGATGTTTCAAGTAGTAAGGACTAATGGTGTACAACCAAAACCGCGGACTATATCCACTCGATAAGTGATAACCACTTGGAAAGTCCGGATAGGGTAGTTCGATCATTCATCATATGAATATCCATTTGCATGCTTCAAACATCTCTATGTTCCTTACCAATGAAACGTGGTACTCCGCATCGCAAATGCTAGTCTCAAACTCGAGCGATCCTTATCCTTATTATCGGACGGCTCAATCGACTAAGAACAGTTTAGAATATACAGTGACTATAAGATGTGTTTCATGATAGACATCTCCATGTTCTACCACATCTTACATACACTATAGTATATTCAAGGTCTTTATCAAAACAACAATAGTATATCACAATATCACAATATGAAGAAAGATAAAGTCATTGCCATTAATAAAAGTGTAAATTATATTAAACAAAAGATAGTTTATACAAAGAGTCATCAAAGCCCTTAGCCACAAGTTGGCTCACCGGGCACCCACTCTTTCAATCTCCCACTTGCCCTAAAGCCAACTAGTCATACTACGTAGACCCATTGCTTCGCGATGTTTGTCAAATAATGGTCCTGGCAAGGGCTTAGTAAGTGGATCAGCGATATTGTCTGCAGAGGCTACTCTTTCGACAGTGATGTCTCCTCTTTCCACAATCTCCCGGATGATGTGGTATTTCCTCAGTACGTGTTTGGATCTTTGATGAGACCTTGGTTCCTTTGCCTCAGCAACGGCACCCGTGTTGTCACAGTACACCGGGACTGGACCAACAACTTCAGGAATGACGCCCAACTCTTGGACGAAATTCCTCATCCAAACGGCCTCTTTAGCAGCAGCTGATGCTGCAATGTATTCAGCCTCAGTGGTGGAATCCGCTGTGGTGTCCTGCTTGGAACTCTTTCAAGAGACAGCACCGCCATTGAGCATGAACACAAATCCAGAGGTTGACTTCGAGTCATCCACATCACTTTGGAAGCTAGAGTCGGTATAGCCTTCCAATTTTAGTTCTCTTCCTCCATATACCATGAACATATTCTTAGTCCTTCGTAAGTACTTAAGAATGTCCTTCACGGCTTTCCAATGCATTTGACCAGGATTATCTTGATATCTGCTCATGACACTCAGAGCAAATGCTACATCCGGTCTGGTAGATATCATCCCATACATGATACTACCTATGGCTGACGCATATGGTACATGTGTCATTTTCTCTATCTCTTCATCAGTCTTGGGACACATAGACTTGGATAGAGAAACTCCATGACACATGGGTAGATGTCCTCTCTTGGACCCATCCATTGAAAACCTTTTCAATATGGTGTCGATGTAGGTTGATTGAGTGAGTCCTATCATTCTCTTAGATCTATCTCTATAGATCTGTATCCCAAGAATATAGGATGCCTCACCCAAATCCTTCATCGAGAATCTACCTGATAACCATATCTTTGTTGAATGCAACATCCCTACATCATTCCCAATGAGTAGGATTTCATCAACATAAAGTACTAAGAATGTCACAGCATCCTTAACTACTTTCTTGTACACGCATGGTTCCTCCGGATTCTTGATGAAACCAAAATCCTTTATTGTTTCATCAAATTTCTGGTTCCAACTTCTTGATGCTTGTTTTAGACCATAAATTGATCTCTGAAGCTTGCATACCTTATGCTCGCTTCCCATGGATGTGTACCCCTCAGGCTGCTTCATATAGATTTCTTCCTTAATGTCTCCATTAAGAAAATCAGTCTTCACATCCATTTGCCATAACTCATAGTCATACCAAGAAGCTATGGCAATAAGGATTCTTATGGACTTGAACATTGCAACTGGTGAAAAGGTTTCATCATAGTCAACTCCTTGTCTTTGAGTATAACCTTTCGCCACCAATCGCGCCTTGTAGGTCAATACCTTACCATCAGGCCCAAGCTTTCTCTTGTAGATCCATTTACACCCTATTGGAACAATTCCATTGGGAGGATCTACTAAAGACCAAACTTGGTTTGTATGCATCGAATCTATTTCCGACTGCATAGCTTCAAGCAATAAATTTGAATCCGCATCAGAAATTGCTTCCTTGAAGTTTCTTGGATCACATCCAACATCGGGTTCATCTTGATCCCCTTCAAGAAGAAGACCATATCGAATAGGAGGTCTAGAAGTCCTCTCGGATCATCTAGGTACAGGCGTGTCTATTAATGGTTCCTGAGGTGTAGGATCGTTATTTTGTATTTCGGGTTCTTCTCGAATTTCTTCGAGTTCCATCATCTCGCCTTTCTTATCCAATAAGAACTCCTTCTCCAAGAAGGTGGCATTCCTTGAAACAAACACCTTTGTTTCAGCAGGATAATAGAAATAATATCCGATTGAATTCTTCGGATACCCTACAAAATAACATAAGCTGGATCGACTATCCAACTTATCTCCCACTGTCCGCTTCACGTAAGCAGGACATCCCCAAATCCTCAAGTACGAATACTTAGGAGCTTTGCCATTCCATAACTCGTATGGTGTTTTGTCCACTGCTTTAGTGTGGACGTTGTTCAACAACAATACTGCCGTTTTAAGCGCATAGCCCCAAAACGAAGGTGGAAGCTCAGTGAAGCTCATCATGGATCAAACCATGTCCAACAAAGTTCGATTACGATGCTCCGATACACCATTAAGCTGTGGTGTCATAGGAGGAGTCCACTGAGAGAGAATCCCATTCTCTTTTAGATAGTCCAAAAACTCGGTACTTAAGTATTCTCCACCTCGATCCGATCGAAGTGCTTTAATACTTTTACCTAGCTTGTTTTCTACTTCAGCCTTGAATTCTTTGAACTTTTCAAATGCTTCAGACTTATATTTCATTAAATATAAATACCCATACCTAGAATAATCATCAGTAAAAGTAATGAAGTAGGTGTGGCCATATTGAGTACCAACTCTAAATGGACCACAAACATCTGTATGGATCAAATCCAACAGATCTTGACTACGCTCAGGTTTCCCCTTAAAAAGAGATTTAGTCATTTTTCCTTTTAGGCAGGATTCACAAGTAGGTAGAGAGTTAATATCAGACATATCAAACATTCCCTCTTCCACTAGCTTGTTCATCCTCCTTGAGGAAATATGACCTAGCCTAGCGTGCCAAAGGTTTGCCGGGTTTTGGCTATCGATTTTCCTTTTGTTTGTTGTTGCCGGTTTATCAACATAATTTATTGGAACGTCTTTTAGTTTTAAGTTGTATAGATCGTTTTCAAGTTGTCCATTTCCAATTAAACATTCATTCTTGTAAATATTGCAAATCTCATTCACAAAATTGCAAGAATAACCATCTCTATCAAGCATAGAAACAGAAATAATGTTTTTAATCAAATCCGAAACAAATAAAACATCTCTTAAAAGTAACTTAAAACCGTTTTGCAAAATTAAATAAACATCTCCCACGGCTTTAGCTTCAACTCTGGAACCATTTCCGAGCCTCAGCTGGGTCTCACCCATTCTAAGCCTGCGACTTCTTATCATCACCTGCAAATCATTGCAAATGTGAGATCCACATCCGGTATCCAATACCCAAGAAGTAGTATTAAGTGAAACATTTATTTCAATATAGAACATACCCTTCGCAGTTCGCAACTGCTCTAGATATTCCTTGCAGTTACGCTTCCAATGACCGGGCTTCTTGCAGTAATGGCAAACATCCTTGGATTTTTCCATGTTTGAAGCCTTTGTCTTGTACTTCTTCTCGGGTTTGATTTTCCTGGGTGGGGCAGAACGTTTCTTGCCCTTTGTACTTGGCCCCTTCTTAGCAGAAGAAGAGGAGCCCACCAAGAAAGCCGGTTTATCCTTCTTTAATGTGGATTCATATGTCACAAGCATATTGACCATCTCTTCAAGGGAGGCCTCTATCTTGTTCATATTGAAATTCACCACAAATCCGTCAAACGAAGAAGGAAGAGACAGAAGTAGTAAGTCCACGTTGAGTTCATGCTCCAACAACAAATCAAGGGTTACCAACTTCTGTATGAGCCAAATCACTCGTACCCCATGATCACGGACCGAAGTCCCTTCACGCATGCGACACGTCATTAGCTCCTTTACAGTAGCGAACCTTTCAGCCCTCGATTGAGCCCCAAAAAGTTCCTTGAGTTGTACGTGAATGTCAGCAGCATTCACGGTGTCCTCAAATCGCCTCTGGAGTTCATCGGACATCGAGGCTTGCATATAGCATTTGGTCTTGATATCATGGTCCCACCATGTATCAAGTTTGGCTAACTCTTCCGGACTTACGTCAGCTGGTGCTTCCTTCGGAGGAGATTTTTCTAACACGTAGAGCATCTTCTCCGAAGTCAAGACAATCTTCAACTTACGGAACCATTCCGTATAGTTTGCGCCAGTCAACTTATTTTGTTCGAGGATCGAGAAAAGTGGATTACGCGAATTCATCTTATGAAATACTAAAAAGAAACAGAAAAATATCAGTGATTGTTTAAGCAATTTACTAAGACATAAAATAGGCGAAATTTATTTTATGAATCTCACTCCCACTATTTTAACGATTTCACTACCCTCTAGTGAAAACGGGAAACTGTTTTTCTTAGTGAGAACATGGAGTCCAATTGACAAACTTATGGTCCCGAATAATATCAGCCAACCATAATTTTCAAAAGGTAGAGCCCAATTGCTTCCAAAGCAACCTCCACGTTTTTACCTCATGTTCAATAAGGGCCCAATAATATGACGCCGATTATTGTGACATGTCAAGATGACCCATCAATATTAAGTTGTGATGGACGGTCGCCATGTGGATCCCCCAATAATATGAGCCGATCCCATGGGAGTTCCACCCAACTTACAACATGTGTCGATCCAATGTACAGCTTTCCGACGAACGGGCCCCCCCAATAATATGAGCCGGACCGTATCCGCGGGTAGCATCTCATACATTGATCGTTGATGGAAGGTAGGAACATTTAAACAAATTTAAATTTCCTTTATTTATCTTGATATCAATTTTAAATTATATTTAAAATGAGGGATTTTTAATTATGAAAATTTGTCTCATCATTTTAAAAATTTTGTATGCTTGTCGGATTCACACAATTTTGTCTAAAACATGCATACAACCATAATATCACATATTATATAGGATGATCGATTCCATTTCTAATCGACCCGTGGTTGCCAATCACAAGTCTTAGTCCAATCCTAGGTAATATGCAGTATGCAATGCAATCCTATTACATTTGCTTCCAATTTACATTTCTTCTGTCTTTATTGTCTGCTGGGCCCACCTCCATCTTCAAATCTTGATCTCCCACTAAATCTAATGTATTTACAATAAATAACAATGACAAGTAGGGGATACATTTTTAAGGGGTGAGAACGGGCCATAAACTAAGCCCACATTTATTACATATGACATTCACATTGGGCCATAAACCAGGCCCATTAATAAAACCAACAACAATAAAACAAATGTAAATTCCTAACATACACCTACAAAATTGGTAATGGCAATCGATCATCCTTATCCAATAACATTTAATTCAAAATTAATTTATTGGATAACATGCAATGGCAATTTAAATTTAAAAGGATAAAATCATATTTCATACATAAAATCTTATTTTACATACAAAATCATATTTTATCTTTTTATCAAATAAAATCATATTTTATCTATAAAATCCAATTTTATACATAAAATCATATTTTACTCAATATATCCATAAGATCATATCTTATCATCAATTGTACCAAAAATAATCAATTTCAAAATTCAATTTAAGGATAAAATATTAAAATTTTCCAAAAATTCAAATTTATCCAAAAATCAATTTTAAAATTTTCGGACTCGAACAATTCGATCCGATGCCTCGTGGACCAATCAAAACAATTTTCGATCGGATCAAAAATAGAATTTTAACATATTAAAATTTAATTTAAAAATTAAAAAAATAATTTTTCCGCGGGCCGCCGGGACATTCCCGGGCTGCCCGCGCCCTAATGGGGTCGGGCCGGGCAGCGACGATCGCTGCCCTGGGCAGCGCCGAGCGCTGCCCTGCGCAGCGCCCAGCGTTGCCCTGCGCAGCGCCGTGCGCCGCCCTGTGCAGCGAGCGCTGCGCAGGGCAGCGACCATCGCTGCCCCCCCGGGCAGCGATCCAATCGCTGCTCGGGTTTTTGCCCGAAAAAAAATAATTTTATTTTTAAAATATTTATTTTGTTTCAAAAACCGAGGCTTAAAAATTTTTGTACAATCGATTAATTTAATCGCTTGATCTGAGCAACCTGGCTCTGATACCACTGTTGGAGAACGCGGCGATCAGATCAATTAGGATTGATACCCGGTGCAGCGGAAGTTTAAAAATTTTTATATGGAACGATTCCATAATGGGTATCAACCTTACGATTAAATTGTGTGTGTAAAAATTAAATAACGATTATAAAATTTTTACCTTTAATCTCGAATCGAGATTTTGGACACCAACAGATTTCTCTGCTCTTGTTGTATATCCCTAGAACTGATGGACGAACTGTTCTTCAATCAGGTCCACGAACGGATATTTAATCCCTCTGATAGATTGCACTAGAAAATCTATCAGAAGTTTCTACGAAGAGATTAACGAATTTGATCCGTTAAACCAGACTGCAATTCAAAATTCACAGACTGGATTTTACCGAGTAGAGAGGGAGGGGGGCGGCCACTATTGATAGAAAAATAACTAGGTTTTCGAAAATTGTGACCTGTTGTGTGTAATTTCTGTACTGCAATAACTTATTTATAATGTAGACCACTAACAGCTTAGGGCCCATTAGTCATAAGTTCAAGCCCGACAAGCAAAGCCCGCATGTTCCGAAATTAATATAAAATTCATCGTGACTCCGATTGATAAACCGATTTCACCAATGTGCACAGAAACCATTTCTGCACCTTTTAAAGTCAATATAAATTTTTCTGAATCCGAATTCAGTAGTTTCCAAAAATGTCCATCCCTATGTCATTTTAGGAAATCTTACTCCTCTACTCATAATTAAGAAGTCCAACTTCTTTGTTCATTAAATTTAACTCTTTAAATTTAACTATCTCAACGGGGATTAAAAATCCATTACACTGTGTGACCCTCAATGGTTCAGGGATACAGCTAGCCGTGGGCTCAAAACTCCTTGTGACTCGGAACAACAATTTCCGACTTGCCCATCGAATCATGGTAAGAGCGCCTAGCAACATCGCCCCATGATTCCCTAGGTATCACTAATAGTGCCTACAAGAACCAATAGATTTTGGTTAGCGTACAGTACGGTCCCTTCATCCATATATCCCGATCGAATCAACAACCATTGGTATATCGAGAGTCGTTCGAGATTCGATAACTATGCAATACATCTTGAAGATCAAATAGTGACATCGCATGTGCTACTAAGAAACCATTTCTTAAACCACATCATGTACTCTGGCCAGAGATTCTTCACACTAATATCTCCTCAGATCGCATAGGATATCCACACTCGCAAGTATGTGGTGAATCCTTGACAACAAAGCATCGACTCCTATATGTGTTGTAACTGTACCCAATCCCGACACCTGATCCCCCCAATAGAGTCGGTAAACGAGTCAAAGCACAGTACTAGCATATAGAGTCTCAATGATGTTTCAAGTAGTAAGGACTAATGGTGTACAACCAAAACCGCGGACTATATCCACTCGATAAGTGATAACCACTTGGAAAGTCCGGATAGGGTAGTTCGATCATTCATCATATGAATATCCATTTGCATGCTTCGAACATCTCTATGTTCCTTACCAATGAAACGTGGTACTCCGCATCGCAAATGCTAGTCTCAAACTCGAGCGATCCTTATCCTTATTATCGGACGGCTCAATCGACTAGGAACAGTTTAGAATATACAGTGACTATAAGATGTGTTTCATGATAGACATCTCCATGTTCTACCACATCTTACATACACTATAGTATATTCAAGGTCTTTATCAAAACAACAATAGTATATCACAATATCACAATATGAAGAAAGATAAAGTCATTGCCATTAATAAAAGTGTAAATTATATTAAACAAAAGATTGTTTATACAAAGAGTCATCAAAGCCCTTAGCCACAAGTTGGCTCATCGGGCTCCCACTCTTTCAATCTAGATAAGCTACAACAAAAGGTTTAATCAACAACTAAACAATCCAATAACAAAGGCAACGGTTCAAGGTAATCTCTTTACCGTTCTTTGTCCAATTCTCGACGACCAAATGCTGCTAACACAGGGCTTGAAATCTCCAAACGAATCTGTTCAGATACAATCAAAGATCAATTACCATGATCGACTTACAAGCCAAGTTCAACAACTTCAAAAACGGTTCAAATCTCCAAAACTCAAACCGACGGCATAACGGCTATAACTGAACAAACCGACAATGCAGACAGCAGTTCAATAGCGATATAACCTCATAAAAATTCTAAGACAACCAAAACAAGGCAATCCCAACAAATCTCAAATCATAATTTTCGAAAATGGCTTCCAAAAATCATAACAATTCCGAACATCGCTCAAATTCAAAATCGGAAGATAATAAACGACCAGAACTCTGTCTAGAACAACATACTCGAATCTCGAACGATTCTAATAACATCCAAAAACTAGAATGTATCTGATCGTAGAAAAACTTACGATATAACAGAGCTCTCACTGCAGTGATCGATAATCTGCCTTCAGAAATAAATTCCAACGGCTGGATCAAGCTCGGACTGGATTCTGGGAGATTAGAGAAACGTTTAAAGCATTTCAATGGAGGAGGAGCCGGCTAAGGAAGGAGATGAAGACTTTTCAATCTCAATTCTAAGTGTAGATAATATATAAAATCCAATAATCTCGCATGGAATTAAGTACACAGTTAAAATAATTCAAACACATGCGAGGAGCCAATACACGCAGACTCGATCTACCCGCTCACTCTAGTTCAACCAAGAATCTTAACTCTCTGATACCACTTAATGTTAGACCTCGGTTCCAAACAACTAATCTCGTGATTAAACAACAATAAGGCATACAATAACTAAAGGTTAAAAGCAATAAAGATTTTTTTTTTTGAAATAGTGCCTCGCTCGATCGGTAAGAACTTACCGATCAAGCGAGCCAAAAACTCAAAAGGTTCTGCCCGAGAAAACCAGCCCTCGCTCAATCCGCAACATATTGCCGATCGAGCGTCGGCAGAAACAGAGCCAAAAACAGCAGAATTCATGCTAGAAACTTGAGTCCAAAACCCACAAAAATAATATCATGCATTGCAATCACAAGTTCTCCAACTAATACATGAAGTTCTAGGGTTACACAACCACTCAAAAGTAATGGATTGTAACGACAATCTTTAAACACAGCTCGCATAATCAATACAACAACAAAACAAAGTTCGATATCTAAACATGTTCCAATACAACTAGGTAGACATGCTGACACGACTTTCTAAACCGAGTCTGACTACTAGCTCTCCCTCTTGATGTTAACCAGGCCTTCGCTGACTTGGTCCTGCCCCACCTGTTGCCAAGTACACATACAAAATGAAGCAACAGCCGGATAACTGGTGAGAATGATAATCCCAGTAAAAGCAACATAACAAGTAATACAACAATAAACATGCTTTCAAGACAACGACGAAATCAATAACAACGTAATGAGATGCATGTCTTTAAACCGGGATATCAAATCTGATAAACGAGGGATTGCTGTTGTGCTTTTGGGATCCCGAGGATGAGATCACATAACGACTCACCGACTCTCCCAATCGAGGTGGTGCCACGTATCCCACTCCTCTAGACTTTGAGCAACTATAATGAGTATGCTAGCACCAGGAGAAACGACTACGACCTAAGCCACTCAATCATAGTTCCCAAACATCTAAACAAAAGGGGCGGTTCTGCCGCTAGAAACAAGATTGGCTCAAGATGAATGCATATCAAAACATAAACATAAGCCACATAAACAACTCAAATAACAACCAAAATACAAGTTCCACATGCTAGAACAAGTATTGATGCAATATGTGATTTGAAAGGGAAACTCGAGAACCAACAGTCCCGAGTATGCTATCCTGCTACAATGACTGCTTTTACCGTTCAAGGCAGTAGTTCCAACTTCTGGGAAGCTACAAAAAAAGATTGTATCAAAGTCTAACCAATCTAAACAACAACAAGGCTCAAGGTAATTCTCTATACCGTTCTTCATCCAAATCTCTGAAACGAACAATGCGGTTAACCCTGGGCTTGACAAACTCCAAACGAATCTGTTCAGATACAAAACAAAGATCAATAACCATGATCAACTTACAATTCAAGTTCAACAACTTCAAAAACGGTTCAAATTTCCAAAACTCGAACCGACGGCATAACGGCTATAACTGAACAAACCGACAACACAGACAGCAGTTCAATAGCGATATAACCTCATAACAATGCTAATACAACCTTAACAAGGCAATCCCAACAAATTTCAAAATCAATATTTTCGAAAATGGCTTCCAAAAATCACAACAAATCCGAACGTCGCTCTAATTCAAAACCGACAGATAATAAACGATCAGAACTCTGCCAAGAACAACATACTAGAATCTAGATCGATTCTAACAACCTCCAAAAAACAAAACATATCCAATCGGAGAAATACTTACGGTATAACGGAGCTCTCACTGAAGTGATCACTAATCTGCCTTCAGAAATAATTTCCAACGAACGGATCGAGCTCGGACTGAAATCTGGGAGCTTGGAGAAACGTTTAAAGAGTTTCAATGGAGGGGAGGCGGCTAAGGGAAGGTGGTGAATGAATAATACAAGTCATTGCCCTGATAAATATCTAATAAAACCGATATTTACATTTTAGTCCCTGAAAAATCCAAAATTTGCAAAAAGGACCCTGATCAAAATCAAGTCGGCTCTTGAACTCTGCAATCTCCGATTAACTCAAATAAACTCATTTAAGATAAAAATGGGGCGTTACAATCCCTTTCCACCAAAATCGAGTGCGAAGTTCCTTATACATCTTCATGCTGCCTGGATGTACAGAAAATCTATTGCGGTGAGCTTGCGATAATATCTCTTCCCTCAAATCCAAATCATCGGGTACTACTGCTCGACCAGAAAGACACAACAGACCGTCTCCTTGCAGATGGAAACCAGAAGTATTGCCATTCTCAGCCAAACGGGCTATCTTCTGAGTCCTGAAATCAGAATTCTGAGCTTCCCGGATTCGTCGATACAATGTTGGCTCTGCAAGCACAAAAGAAACACGAATTCCTTGTTGTTCTTTCTTGTGATGGAACGTGAATCCCAAAGAACAACACTCTTCCACTACCTTCGAAACGTAACTGATACGAAGGGAACTCACATAGACCTTGCGACTTAGCGCATCAGCAACGGGGTTTGAAGAACCTAGATGGTAATTGATCTCACAATCGTTGTCCTTCAACAGATCCATCCAACGATGCTGCCGCATGTTCAACCTATCCTGAGTGAACAGATACTTCAAACTCTTATAATCGGTAAATATCGCGAATCTTTCTCTGTACAAATAGTGACTCCATATCTTCAAAGAAAAGACAATAGCTGCAAGCTCTAGATCATGTACGGGATAGTTCTCCTCGTGAGTCTTCAACTATCATGAATCATAAGCGATCACATTGCCGTTCTGAGTCAACACACACCCCAAACCCTGGAGAGAAGCATCAGTGTAGACTACGAACCCACCTGATCCAGATGGCAAAGCAAGAACTCGCTCTGTTGTCAAACGACGTCTCAGCTCACGAAAACTGTCTTCACAAGCATCAGACCACACGAAAGAAGAATCTTTCTTCTTCAACTGTGTCAAAGGCATAGATATCTCAGAGAAATTCTCCAGAAAACGCCGGTAGTACCCTGCCAAACCGAGGAAACTACGGATCTCAGAAGCTGTAGTCGGACGCGACCAATTTAGAATAGCCTCTGTCTTGCTGGGGTCAACAGATACGCCCTCCTGAGAAATGACATGACCAAGGAATACAACTCGGTCAATCCAAAAGTCACACTTGCTCAATTGTGCATACAACTGTCTCTCTCTCAAGACTTGGAGTACAATGCATAGATGATAGGCATGCTCATCCATGCTTCGAGAATATACCAATATATCATCGATGAACACCACCACGAACTTATCCAAAAAGTCACAGAATACCCTATTCATCATATCCATAAAGACAGATGAAGCATTCTTCAGACCAAACGGCATCACTAGAAACTCATAGTATCCGTACCTTGTACGAAATGCTGTCTTAGGAACATCCTCTTGCCGAACTCGCAACTGATGATACCCAGACCGAAGATCAATCTTCGAATAAACTGAAATACCCTGCAACTGATCAAAGAGATCATCTATCCGCGGAAGAGGATACTTATTCTTCACGGTCACTTTATTCAACTGTCGGTAATCGATACACAGTTGCATCGACCCGTCTTTCTTCTTGACAAAAAACACTGGGGCTCCCCATAGCAAAACACTGGGTCGAATATAGCCCTTATCAAGAAGATCTTGCAATTTATTTTGCAGCTATTTCATCTCTGATGGTGCTAAACGGTAAGGAGTTCTGGAAATCGGTGCAGTCTCTGGCAGTAACTCAATGCCAAACTCGATCTCCCGCATTGATGGTAAGCCTGGAATCTCCTCCGGAAACACATCTGAAAATCACAAACCACTGGTATCTCTCGGATATCTGGTTCCCCTAAGGATGCGTCAATAGCGTATATAAGGTAGACTTCCCCTCAAGACTCTAATGCACACCGGGCTTTCAGAGCATAAACCACAGCCATCGACCACCACCTTTACTATCATGGCCCTCATCGAAATCTGCCATCTGTTGCACAATAATAGATAATAACATAATCCGCTTTACGAAATTCCCAGTGCAATGTGCTCTGATACCAAAAAGTGTAGCGACCCTACCCGAATCCACTACGAAATCAGAGTTAATAAAGCGCGTGCAATAAATACTTAAAGCGTAAGGAGCGGATAAATTAAAATAC
Organism: Henckelia pumila; assembly: GCF_033568475.1. Taxonomy (NCBI): domain Eukaryota; kingdom Viridiplantae; phylum Streptophyta; class Magnoliopsida; order Lamiales; family Gesneriaceae; genus Henckelia; species Henckelia pumila. The sequence goes on from NC_133121.1 coordinate 74,149,200, forward strand.
AACAAATCCAATCGGTAGAATACAACCGACGATAACAAAAGTGTATAAATACTCTTATACAACCAAATCGAAGGTTCAGGGTAAACAAATACCTACCCTCTAAACTCACTCTCTCGGATCCTCAATCCTACTGAGAGCCGCACGGACTGTCCAGCCTCAAACCTGCCCCGCCACAAGGTACACCATAATACCCAAACACATGGGCGTGAGCGACTACGCTCAATACATAAGCAATGATATAAGTACAAATATGCGCACAGAGATGACTTTAAAATCCCAAGTAAAACACTTGCTCATGGCGCCGGAAATATACGGTACGAGCTAGAGAGTGACTCCACGGGGTACTCATATATTCTATATCATGGCTGAGCCAACCCCATCCTGACCCGAATCTTGAGTTATTCTTTCCATCTTATTTAATGTATATTCATACCATTTATCTGGATTCAAACATCTTGAATCATTGCATAATTTTTCTTATACTGATTCACTTCAATTTAGCCAAATCTGTCATCAAATTATGTTCATTTCAATCTGTGCTACTTGAAGGTGTTCTTGATTCAACTTCAAACAATTCAAGTCATTTGAACTTGAACTCGTCGATTCGACTTCTATAATCTTCAATTCAATGTCATTATAATCTATTCAAGTCTGAAATGAAGTGTGTAACAATATCATATCAGTTCTCAAACTCATTTCAATTCATAAAGTCTTAAACAATTCGAATGTTGATCAAATGATCAAAATTCCAATCGACGACACCGTAATTCAAAACCGAAAATTTCAAAAACTTAATCATCATCTATACATTGATATATACCTAATATCATGATGATTTCAATGCTGAAAATTCGAATTCAGCTGTATGTATTCCAAATATTCGACAAACACAAACCGACAGCGTAACGATTCGAAGTCGGTAATTCCGAAAGCATAAACATCACCAATACTATGATCTCAACATAATAACATATTCAATTCTTCAGCAGAATTTCGAAATATGCAGCCACTAAATTTCAGAATTGCAAATAATCTTCAAAAATTCATAAACAGGCTCAAACGACGATCTTTTCTCAATCCGTCTTAGATATGTCATCGTCGTATATACTAGAACATGTTTATATAATCAAATCTTAATTCTAACAACATCATAAAATTCAAACATGGTAGAAATTCTTAAAACTTACGTCTAAACGTAGCAACTCGAAGCCGTGATCGCAAATATACGATCAATCGAAAATTCTACCGGGCAGATCAAAAGATATCGGAGCTTGAAATCTTCAAAATGGCTTAGAACCCCTTTCTCCCTCTCTCTCTCTCGGTTTTTGCCGTCCCAAATCTGATTCTCACGTGAATTCTTAAGTCAAAGTAGATATATATTGACATATTTGCAGTTTAGCCCCTGAACTTTGGCATAATTGCAAACTAGTCCCCAGGCAAGCGATTTAATTCAATTTCAATCCTAAATAATTTAAGAATATTAGAATTTAATTTTAAACTCTAAATATTCTCAAATTAAATATTATCAGATTAAATTTAAATAATATCGGACCTTATTGCATTTTAGTCCTTGAACTTCTCAATATATACAAACGGGTCCTTGCTCGAATTTCATCCTAAAATTAAATTCTTGATATTTCTAATCTTGGAATTCACATCTTCAATTCCATAAATATAAATTCAAATAATTTTAATATTTTAATTTAAGAATTTTGGATATTAAAATCTTACAATCCGAAAATCCTCAAATTAAATATTTTCGACCCGAAATCAAATTTCTAATTTCTCAAATTCTTCAAAGTAATATTTTCTCATATCCGGAATTTAAATCTCAAATCCCGTAATTAAGAACATAATATTTTCTGGGCCTTACAATTCCTCCCCTCTAAGGAATGATTTCTTCCTCGAAATCGCATTCAATCTTATGGCTGATTCTCGTAAGCTGTATAGCTGAATGAAGTATTACTTACTTCATTTCTATGAGTTCTAGATATATATATTCTGATATCTTCTCTTCTTTCTGATCGCTTCTGCAAACATATCTAGTCTCATTAACATATAATCACTGAGTCAACTTATATCTGAGTTGCTCTTTCTCGTGATCTAACTCTGCATTGGTTAGTCTGCTTCTCATAAAATATTATCGGATTCTGCTTTAGCTAATGAAATACACATAATATATTCTAGATTATGTTCTTCAGTTTAAGTGTATGGATCACATTTCGTATATCTGATCATTCAGGATTGAGTATTAATCAATAAGCTGGATTGAATACTCACAAGGATCCATATTTAGATCATTTCTGAAATCTCTATCTAAATTGGATAGTGCTCTAATACAAATTTTCTTGTTGATCATTCTGTTCAAGCTTCAAAATATGTATTTCGTATTCGTCTTCTAACTCTGTCTATGCTGCTCTGTTCTTATTCTGTTCAAGCACTCTTTACATTCTCTATCTTTTCTTGACTCATATCTGGTCTGATAGCTGATACTTCTGAAATATCATTTCAATATAAAGACAATTCTGCTTTTCTTATCATCGAAAATCAAAATACTGTCTCTATATCTATAAGATAGCTGTCACAGGCATTATAGTAATCAAGTGGCAAATAATCAATGAACTAATACCGACTCTAGTACTATATTTTTGAGCATATCCTCGAAAATTTGGATAATCATATCTGATAGTCCACTAATCGGAGGATGGTATAATGAAATCTTATACAACCAAACACTCAAAACATCTGACAATCAGTGCCACAATCTAGAAAACAAATCTAATGTCTCTATCTCGACAATAGATTTCAATAATTCCTGTCATCTGATCATCTTGCTAACTTTGTAACAAGTATCTATTTATGTTTGTATCATGTCTAATACATAATATTCTTGAATCTGTCGAAATATACTACAATCTAAATCGCAAAATCATGACGATTGGAGTAGATTCGAACTAAAATGTTTCGAAAAGTTAATCTTCTTTCAGCTCTTATGTAACTAATCTATTACAGAAACCACTTGGGTTCTTCTTTTCTGCTTCTTTTACTTGAATTTTAGTATTGGTAATGTCAATTCTGTCATATCTGCTTTCCTTTCTTTACCAATACTGATGTCCAAGTAATGACTACATGTAAGTCATACATGTTTAGACAACTAAATGGATATTAAATCTGTAGTCATATGCCTCTTTCAGAATCTGATATTTCATATCTAGAATATCTGGCATCCTCAAACGATTATTCACCGCAAAATTCATCTGTTCTGATCTGTTGTATTGTCTCATATCTTAATCTAGTGTTTTCAATCGAAATTTTATTGTTTGATCTAATATCAATGTTGCTTTTATCTTTCCAAACCAATCAAGTTTAGCTTGGATTGAAACAATTCTGATTGTTTGAGTATCTATCTAGAAACTCAAGCACAAAAGTACAAAAATTGCAAACCTGTACACAATTGATCAAGCAGTCATCTAATTTCTTCTTTCTATTTCCCAATTATTGGCAACTTATGCAATCAACCCATAAATCTTGCTGCTATTCGAAATCATAATATCTATCAGTTACGAGCCAAAAACTTCAACATATACTGAATATACACATCAAATACTCAATAATTCTCAAATTTCAAATCAAAGGAACTCACTCAAGTCAAGGTCATCCAAAATCATTTATTCTGAATGACAAAATCTGCACAATGAAAACAACTCACTTGCATATCAAAACTTAAAGCGAGTAAATCAAATCAGACTCAAGCAAAGAAATAAGAGTCAATCAAGATCGATCGAGGTCGAATACAAAAACCTCAGAATCGATATCAAGAAATTCAAGAATCGTGATTTCTATGATGAAATAGCTTCAGCAAAATTGAAGAGAAAGCTCGGCTGTAACTGATTTTTCTTATTCTCTATTGACATGAGTTTAGCTATTAATTCTATTTTGACAATAGTCGAATATTATCTTTTCGACTTAACTTGTTGTCATAGAATTAATAATCACTTCGGTACTAGAATAATTTTTTGCTAATCAATATTATGCTATTTTTTGGAGTTCTTCAGTTCAATTAGTGCTCTTCTCTACGAGTTGTCATAAGATCTTCGTACTAGACACCACTCTATATAGAACATGTTTCATTTTGTAGAAAGGTCGGAATATTTCATCTGAATATTTCAGCACATTCTAACCACTGACATATCTGTCAATTCTAGGTTAGTTCCATACTGGTCTAGTAAATCTACTAGAATTATTCCGACACTCTTCTACATTAGATATAACCAGTACCAAATAAAATAAATCTTAGTTTCTATAACTCATATAATAAATCTCTAATCATCTCTATTGCTGGTCATTGCACGTATTCAATCGACTATTAACTGGTACTCAATTATTGCATTAATATCGAATTCAATCTTATTTTCTCAAATCTGTATTTCATCTTTTCTGACTAATCTTGTAAATGCGTTCCATCTACTCAAAGATAAAATCTCAGCAAATACAAGTAATAAAGGCTCAATAGATAAGGATTGTAGAATAACAAATCATTGATCTATGAATATGTATGCTATACAATAAATATATAAGCAGGTTAACAAGAATTAACTCACTTACCTGCAATAATCTTATTTGATACAAATTGAATCCAATATTCTGTACTCGCTTATTGCTATAAGATTATCTGTCATTCAAATTTTCTCTTGATCTGTTTCAGCTAGGGGAGTTATGCTTATATTTCTTCATCTGCTGGCGTTTAGGCTGAATCGATCATTGCTGCTGTTGTCACTATCTCTTGCTTCATAGCTATACTTCTATGGAAGTTGTAGTGGTGGTGATGATCATAGTTTTTTGCAATTACAGAGGCATGGATGTAATTCAAATCTGCCTAGTACTACCGGTTCGTGGTTTCTTTATTCTGTCACTGGCTTCAGTCAACTCATTCAAGTTTTTATGCTTGTATTCTGCAAATTCTGCTTTTCTATCTTCTCTATCATATACGGGAAGAAACAATTCTATTTACTTACCTTCCAAACCATTTCAGTACGTCTGATCTTCAACAAGCTCTTCTGTACAATTCACCAATTTCTTGCTAAGCCATGGAGTTGATTTAACATCAGGCTGGTTCTATGTTCATCTGAATATGCTTCACTTGAACAACTGATCCAGCTTTTCAACTCAACCCCTTTCTAGGCATAGCATATTTTGTATTTTTCTGAGTTGGTGATTAATAACTGTGGAGTTGTTCAACTAACATACTCCTCAGGGCAATCATTATATCGATCGGCTCAAAACCTTACCTCAACACTGTTCTATTATGTCTGAGGTTCTGTTCTGTTTGAGGTTCTCATACTATCTGCACAATCTGTCTTATTCGATAACAGAAGCAATATATAATGTAGAGATTATAAAAGACAATTCAGTATACAGCATATAATCTCATGCTTCTGAATCTAACTCATGCTTGCACATTCTCATGCTTTCGCACATACTACATGCTTACAACGAATTCACTTATTCTAATGAATTCAGTAAATCAAGCATACATATCAACATATAAGCATGTAATTCTCATAGCAGTAAAGAAAACAGTGGTAAATCAACAATTAGGGTCGCATAAGTAAAGCATAATCATGCAATACCATAAATGCATGCGACTCAATATACCTCGCACAACTTCTATCTTAGTCCAAGACTTTACGCTCTGATACCACCTGTTGTGGGGACCTCGGGTGCTAATCTCATCTTAAGGGGCAATGAATGAATAAGAATCATTAATAAAAAATAATTCAAGACATTTGGCGACGCAAAATCACGTCTCAGAACCCTTTTATGTATTGGGCTGGGTGCGTCCCTCTGATTCTGGCCTATCTGGCCTTCTGCTCTGGGGTCCCTGGCCCATACTCATGGACTTCTCTCCACCTGGAAAGGAGAGTTTTTGTAACAACACGTCTAAAGGAACAAACGATAATCTATACCTCTTTTCAAAACGTGCTGAGATGAATGAGTGTGACACACCGGTGTCAATCAAAACATATGCAGGAAAACCACATAAACTATGGGTACCTGCAATCATCCATCACTTTTGGCCTCTGCCTGCTCCTGGTTCAGTGCAATGACTTGCCCCTGAACACGTGGCCGTAGAGAAGAATGACAACGGGAAGAAGTTTGTCGCTGCAATGGCTGCGACTGCTGGCGCTGATGGTGAGAGGGCTGCTGCTGATACTGCTGTTGTGGCTGCTGTACTGATTCCTGGGAACCTCCGGAACCACTATCTTCTCCCATAAGAGTAGGACAATCTCTCTTCATGTGTCCCTCCTGTTCACAATGAAAACATGCGCCATTCGATCTAGGACACGGGCCTGGTGGATGCTTGCGCCTACACTGCCGACACCGGCTCATCCCCTGGCTATCGAAACGCTGCACTCCGCCAGATCTAGAAGAAGAAGAAGAAGTGTAAGGTCCTGAAAATATTAAGTTATTAATTACGTAATTTGAGATTTAAATTCTGAATTTGGAAATTATTAAATGGAGAATTTATGGAATTAGAGATTTAATTTCCGAGTCAAAAATATTTAATTTGAGAATTTACGGATATTAAAATTTTTATTCCGGAATCCTTAAATTAAAATATTAGAATATTTGAATTGAATATTTATGGGATTTAAGATTTAGATTTTGAGTTTGGATTTAAAAGGGATTATATTTGAAGTAAAGAATTGATTAAGGACCGAATTGCAAATAGTAAGAAGTTGGGGGACCAAAGTGTAATTTCTTACACAAGTGGATGACACATGTGATGTATATATTGCATTAAACGTGTATATCCTTCAGATTGGATCAGAAAGTCGAGAGTTCAGCCAAGAAGAAGAAGAAAAGCTGATTTCAATATTTCCAATCCCGATTACATTAAATCCGCCCGGTAGAATTCAGAATTGATCGTATATTTGCGATCACGGTGACGAGGGATACATTTTGACGTAAGTTTGATTAAGTTCTACGATGTTTTAATTTTAATATGATGTTAGAATTAATATTTTATTGTATAAACGTGTTCTAGTATGTACAGCGATAACATATCTAAGTCATATCGAGAAAAGATCGTCGTTTGGACATGTTTACGAATTTTTTAAGCATTGATGAAATTCTGAAATTACATGCTGCTGAGTTTCGAGATTCTGATGTTGAATTGGTATGGATATTGAGTTTAGATGATTGATATATTGATGATTATGCCGTTAGAATTTCCAGTTTTGAATCGTTATTCTGCCGGTTTGAATTTCGGTTATTTGATCAAGTTGTGAGATTGTTTAAGACTTGATGAGATTGAATTGAGATTGTGAGTTGATGATATTGAATTGTATAACTTCATTTCATATTTGAATTGAAGATATCGATTTCGAGTCGACGAGTTCAAGTCGGCAAGAAGTTGAACCAAGAGTTGGAGCAACAAAGAGCTTGAACTAGCAAGGTTTGAATGAGCAGAATTTAGACGGATTGTGGTTGATTAAGAATTTCAAGAGTTCATAGATTGAATCAAGAAAGAGAGGTATGATTCGACATTAGTCCCGATAGGTAGAATAACTCGAGAACTTGGTGATTTTTGAGTTTCTTCAATCACATACGTACATGATTACTTGCGCTTGTTTAATTCTATATGATTTACTTGATCTACTTGATTTAGTTGATCTAAGTGATTTGATAAATGAATGTGTTTGATTAAACATGCTTTATATGATTTAGATTGATGTTACAAATTGTTACACATCTATTTTATTGTGGTTGAATGCTTATAGATTGTGTTTGCATTCATCTTGAGCCACAATTCCTTCGAACTTTGAAAACAAATTTAGAAAGAAAGATATTGGACGTTTGGACTTATATATGAGTGGCTAGGAAACATATTGATTCCTACTGCCAGAGTTCCCAGTATAGTGTCCAATCCAAGGAATAAGAGCTCATCACCACCCAGATCGTAAGAGTAGGTGGGAGACTTGTTGTGCTCTTTTTCCCGGGATCGCAAAGAGATGATTTCAGATTTTATAAGATATTTTCGAACCCTGTCCTTTTTACATGCATTGCATCTATGAGATATCCTAGAGATTTCTATGGGGTTCGATGATACCTATGAAAATGATAGCAGATTATGATTTGAAATTCCAGATTGGGATATTATTATATGAATTTCAATGGCTTATGCTTTGTGAATGCTAGCATGCTTTGATATTCCATTCAAGATTTGAATGTGTTGTAATGATATGAGAATACTTGTTTTCAGAATTGATTATCAAGATGTTAGAATTTGTTGATAGAGTCAAATATGATATCACTTGAAACTATATGTTTGGCTATTGAGATCACTTGAGGATTGAGAAATCCTTTGATAGATAGCATGTTTTGTATTCATGCTATTTCTATAGAAGAATCTTGATAGTTGTTAATGCAAGAAGGAAATATGCTTATATGTTTATATGCATTTGATTTAGAAATGAGCTATGGCATGAATTTCATGAATTTTATATGCCTATATGTTTTATATATATGTCGTTCAAACTGAGATATATTTCTCACAAAATTTATCCGACTGGTGCTTTGTTGTATGTCTGCATTGCTTCAGGTTAGGGCATGAGCGAATCAAAATGAACTTGGATAGCTCAAGATGAAGACATATATGTGGGCTTTGGGATTAAAGACTAGATTGCTGTCAAATGCATATGAGAAGGTGTTATATTAGTTGAGATTTTAAAACTTAAATTTGAGTTTATTGTATTGCACCTTAGATGAAAGAGTGGGTGCCCGGTGAGCCAACTTGTGGCTAAGGGCTTTGATGACTCTTTGTATAAACAATCTTTTGTTTAATATAATTTACACTTTTATAATGGCGTTTACTTTATCTTTTATCATATTATTATGTTGTGACATAATATAAGATGTTTAGATGAAGACCTTGAATATACTATAGTGTGTGTAAGATGTGGTAGCACATGGGGATGGCTATCATGAAACACATCTTATAGTCACTGTATATTCTAAACAGTTCCTAATCGATTGAGCCGTCCGTTAATAAGGATAAGGATCGCTCGAGATTGAGACTAGTATTTGCGATGCAGAGTACCACGTTTCATTGGTATGGAACATAGAGATGTTCAAAGCATGCAAATGGATATTCATACGATGAATGATCGAACTACCCTATCCGGACTTTCCAAGTGGTTATCATTTATCGAGTGGATAAAGTCCGTGGTTTTGGTTGTACACCATTAGTCCTTACTACTTGAAACATCATTGAGACTCTATATGCTAGTACTGTACTTTGACTCGTTTACCGACTCTATTAGGGTCATCAGGTGTCGGGATTGGGTACAGTTACGACACATATAGGAGTCGATGCTTTGTTGTCAAGGATTCACCACATACTTGCTAGTGTGGATATCCTATGCAATCTGAGGATATATTAGTGTGACGAATCTCTGGCCAGAGTACATGATGTGTTTTAAGAAATGGTTTCTTAGTAGCACATGCGATGTCACTATTTGATCTTCAAGATGCATTGCATATTTATTGAATCTCGAACGACTCTCGATTTACCAATGGTTGTTGATTCGATCGGGATATATGGATGAAGGGACCGTACTGTACGCTAACCAAAATCTATTGGTTCTTGCAGGCACTATCAGTGATACCTAGGGAATCATGGGACGATGTTGCTAGGCGCTCTTACCATGATTCGATGGGCAAGTCGGAAATTGTTGTTCCGAGTCACAAGGAGTTGTGAGCCCACGGCTAGCTGTATCCCTGAACCATTGAGGGTCACACAAGTAATGGATTTTTTAATTCCCGTTGAGATAGTTAAATTTAAAGAGTTAAATTTAATGAACAAAGAAGTGGGACTTCTTATTTAAGAGTAGAGGAGTAAGATTTCCTAAAATGACATAGGGATGGGCATTTTTGGAAACCACTGAATTCGGATTCAGAAAATTTATCTTGACTTTAAAAGATGCAGAAATGGTTTCTGTGCACATTGGTGAAATTGGTTTATCAATCTGAGTCACGATGAATTTTATATTAATTTCTGAACATGCGGGCTTTGCTTGTCAAGCTTGAACTTATGACTAATGGGCCCTAAGCTGTTAGCAGCCCACATTATAAATAAGTTATTGCAGTACAGAAATTACACAACAGAGGTCACAATTTTCAAAAACCCTAGCTGTTTTTCTCTCTAAGTGGCCGCCCCCCTCCCTCTCTGCTCGGGAAAATCCAGCCTGTGAATTTTGAATTTGCAGTCTGGTTTAACGGATCAAATTCGTTAATTCTCTTCGTAGAAACTTCTGATAGATTTTCTAGTGCAATCTATCAGAGGAATTAAATTTCTGTTCGTGGACCTGATTGAAGAATTGTTCGTCCATCACTTCCTGGGATATACAACAAGAGCAGAGTAATCTGTTGGTGTCCATAATCTCGATTCCAGATTGGAGGTAAAAATTTAATTGTTATTTAATTTTTACACGCACAATTTAATCGTAAAGTTTTGATACCTATTATGGAATCGTTCCATATAAAATTTTTAAACTTCCGCTGCACCGGGTATCAATTCTGATTGATCTGATCACCGTTCTCCAACAGTGGTATCAGAGCCAGGTTGCTCAGATCAAGCGATTAAATTAATCGATTGTACAAAAATTTTTAAGCCTCGGTTTTTGAAACAAAATAATTTTTTTTTTTTTCGGGCAAAACACACGCAGCGATTGGATCGCTGCCCGGGGGGCAGCGATGGTCACTGCCCAGGGCAGCGACGGGCTGCCCGGCCCGAGCCCCTTTTGGGGCGCGGGCGGCCCGGGAAAATTTAATTTTTAATTTTAAATTAAAATTTTAATATGTTAAAATTCTATTTTTGGTCCGATCGAAAATTGTTTTTGATTGGTCCACGAGGCATCGGATCGAATTGTTCGAGTCCGAAAATTTTAAAATTGATATTTGGATAAATTTGAATTTTTGGAAAATTTATAGATTTTTATCCGTTAAATCAGATTTTATGAAATTAATTATTTTTGGTACAATTGATGATAAGATATGATCTTATGGAAATATTGAGTAAAATATGATTTTATGTATAAAATTGGATTTTATATGTAAAATATGATTTTATTTGATAAAAAGATAAAATATGATTTTGTATGTAAAATAAGATTTTATATATGGAATATGATTTTATCTTTTTAAATTTAACTGCCATTGCATGTTATCCAATAAATTAATTTTGAATTAAATATTATTGGATAAGGATGATCGATTGCCATGACCAATTTTCTAGGTGTATGTTAGGAATTTACATTTGTTTTTATTGTTGTTAGATTTATTAATGGGCCTGGTTTATGGCCCAATATGAATTGTCATATGTAATAAAAGTGGGCCTGGTTTATGGCCCGTTCCCACCCCTTGAAATGTATCCCCTACTTGTCATAGTTATTTATTGTAAATACATTAGACTTAGTGGGAGATGAAGATTTGAAGACGGAGGTGGGCACCAGCAGACAATAAAGACTGAAGAAATATAAATTGGAAGCTCAATGTAATAGGATTGCATTGCATACCTGCATATTACCTAGGATTGGACTTAGACTCGTGATTGGCAACCACGGGTCGATTAGAAATGGAATCGATCATCCTATATAATGTATGATATTATCGTTGTATGCATGTTTTAGACTAAATTGTATGAATCCCGCAAGCATACAAATTTTCAATGATGAGACAAATTTTCAAAATTAAAATCCCTCATTTTAAATATGATTTAAAATTGATATCAAGATAAATAAAGGAAATTTAAATATTGTTTAAATGTTCCTACCTTCCATCAACGATCAATGTATGAGATGCTACCCGCGGATACGGTCCGGCTCATATTATTGGGGGGGCCCGTTCGTCGGAAAGCTGTACATTGGATCGACACATGTTGTAAGTTGGGTGGAACTCCCATGGGATCGGCTCATATTATTGGGGGATCCACATGGCGACCGTCCATCACAACTTAATATTGATGGGTCATCTTGACATGTCACAATAAACAGCGTCATATTATTGGGCCCTTATTGGACATGAGGTAAAAACGTGGAGGTTGCTTTGGAAGCAATTGGGCTCTACCTTTTGAAAATTATGGTTGGCTGATATTATTCGGGACCATAGTTTGTCAATTGGACTCCATGTTCCCACTAAGGAAAATAGTTTCCCGTTTTCACTAGAGGGTAGTGAAATCGTTAAAATAGTGGGAGTGAGATTCATAAAATAAATTTCGCCTATTTTATGTCTTAGTAAATTAATTAAACAATCACTTATAATTGTCTGTTTCTTTTTATTATTTCATTAAGATGAATTCACGCAATCCACTATTCTCTATCCTCGAATAAAATAAACAGACTGGCGCAAACTATACGAAATGGTTCCGTAAGTTGAAGATTGTCTTGACCTCGGAGAAGATGCTCTACGTGTTAGAAAAATCTCCTCCGAAGGAAGCACCAGCTGATATAAGTCCGAAAGAGTTGGCCAAACTTGATACATGGTGGGACCATGATATCAAGGCCAAATGCTATATGCAAGCCTCGATGTCTGATGAACTCCAGAGGCGATTTGAGGATACCGTGAATGCTGCTGACATTCACGTACAACTCAAAGAACTTTTGGGGCTCAATCGAGAGCTGAAAGGTTCGCTACTATAAAAGAGCTAATAACGTGTCGCATGCGTGAAGGGACTTCGGTCCGTGATCATGGGGTACGAGTGATTTGGCTCATACAGAAGTTGGTAATGCTTGATTTGGTGTTGGAGCATGAACTCAACGTGGACTTATTACTTCTCTGTCTTCCTTCTTCGTTTGATGGTTTTGTGGTGAATTTCAATATGAACAAGATAGAGGCCTTCCTTGAAGAGATGGTCAATATGCTTGTAACATATGAAGCCACTTTAAAGAAGGATAAACCGGCTCTCTTGGTGGGCTCCTCTTCTTCTGCTAAGAAGGGGCCAAGTACAAAGGGTAAGAAACGTTCTGCCCCACCCAAGAAAACCGGACCCAAGAAGAAGAACAAGACAAAGGCTTCAAACATGGAAAAGTCCAAGGATGTTTGCCATCATTGCAAGAAACCCGGTCATTGGAAACGTAACTGTAAGGAATATCTAGAGCAGTTGTGAACTACGAAGGGTATGTTCTATATTGAAATAAATGTTTCACTTAATACTACTTCTTGGGTATTGGATACCGGATGTGGATCTCACATTTGCAATGATTTGCAGGTGATGACAAGAAGTCGCAAGCTTAGAATGGGTGAGACCCAGCTGAGGCTCGGAAATGGTTCTAGAGTTGAAGCAAAAGCTGTGGGAGACGTTTATTTAATTTTGCAGAACGATTTTAAGTTACTTTTGAGAGATGTTTTATTTGTTCCAGATTTGATTAAAAACATTATTTCTGTTTCTATGCTTGATAGAGATGGTTTTTCTTGAAATTTTGTGAATGGGATTTGCAATATTTACAAGAATGAATGTTTGATTGGAAATGGACAACTTGAAAACGATCTATATAACTTAAAATTAAAAGACGTTCCAATAAATTATGTTGATAAACCGGTAACAACGAACAAAAGGAAAATCGATAGTCAAAACCCGGCAAACCTTTGGCATGCTAGGCTAGGTCATATTTCCTCAAGGAGGATGAAATAGCTAGTGGGAGAGGGCATGTTTGATATGTCTGATATTAACTCTCTATCTACTTGTGAGTCCTGCCTGAAAGGAAAAATGACTAAATCTCCTTTTAAGGGGAAACCTGAGCGTAGTCAAAATCTGTTGGATTTGATCCATACAGATGTTTGTGGTCCATTTAGAATTGGTACTCAATTTGGCCACACCTACTTCATTACCTTTACTGATGATTATTCTAGGTATGGGTATTTATATTTAATGAAATATAAGTCTGAAGCATTTGAAAAGTTCAAAGAATTCAAGGCTGAAGTAGAAAACAAGCTATGTAAAAGTATTAAAGCACTTCGATCGGATCGAGGTGGAGAATACTTAAGTACCGAGTTTTTGGACTATCTGAAAGAGAATGGGATTCTCTCTCAGTGGACTCCTCCTATGACACCTCAGCTAAATGGTGTATCGGAGCGTCGTAATCGAACTTTGTTGGACATGGTTTGATCCATGATGAGCTTCACTGAGCTTCCACCTTCGTTTTGGGGCTACGCGGTTGAAACGGCGGTATTGTTGTTGAACAACGTCCACACCAAAGCAGTGGATAAAACACCATACGAGTTATGGAATGGCAAAGCTCCTAAGTATTCGTACTTGAGGATTTGGGGATGTCCTGCTTATGTGAAGCAGACAGTGGGAGATAAGTTGGATAGTCGATCCACCTTATGTTATTTTGTAGGGTATCCGAAGAATTCAATCGGATATTATTTCTATCATCCTACTAAAACAAAAGTGTTTGTTTCAAGGAATGCCACCTTCTTGGAGAAGGAGTTCTTATTGGATAAGAAAGGCGAGATGATGGAACTCGAAGAAATTCGAGAAGAACCCAAGATACAAAATAATGATCCTACACCTCAGGAACCATTGATGGACACGCATATACCTAGAAGATCCGAGAGGACTTCTAGAACTCCTATTCGATATGGTCTTCTTCTTGAAGGGGATCAAGATGAACCCAACATTGGATGTGATCCAAGAAACTTCAAGGAAGCAATTTTTGATGCGGATTCAAATTTATGGCTTGAAGCTATGCAGTCGGAAATAGATTTGATGCATACAAACCAAGTTTGGTCTTTAGTAGATCCTCCCGATGGAATTGTTCCAATAGGGTGTAAATTGATCTACAAGAGAAAGCTTGGGCCTGATGGTAAGGTATTGACCTATAAGGCACGATTGGTGGCGAAAGGTTATACTCAAAGACAAGGAGTTGACTATGATGAAACCTTTTCACCAGTTGCAATGTTCAAGTCCATAAGAATCCTTATTACCATAGCTGCTTGGTAAGACTATGAGATATGGAAAATGGATGTGAAGACTGCATTTCTTAATGGAAACATTAAGGAAGAGATCTATATGATGCAGCCTGAGGGATACACATCCATGGGAAGCGAGCATAAGGTATGCAAGCTTCAGAGATCGATCTATGGTCTCAAACAAGCATCAAGAAGTTGGAACCAGAAATTTGATGAAACAATAAAGGATTTTGGTTTCATCAAGAACCCGGATGAACCATGCGTGTACAAGAAAGTAGTTAAGGATGTTGTGACATTCTTAGTACTTTATGTTGATGACATCCTACTCATTGGGAATGATGTAGGGATGTTGCAGTCAACAAAGATATGGTTATCAGGTAGATTCTCGATGAAGGATTTGGGTGAGGCATCCTATATTCTAGTGATACAGATCTATAGAGATAGATCTAAGAGAATGATAGGACTCACTCAAGCAACCTACATCGACACCATATTGAAAAGGTTTTCAATGGATGGGTCCAAGAGAGGACATCTACCTATGTGTCATGGAGTTTCTCTATCCAAGTCCATGTGTCCCAAGACTGATGAAGAGATAGAGAAAATGACACATGTACTATATGCGTCAGCCATAGGTAGTATCATGTATGGGATGATATCTACCAGACCGGATGTAGCATTTGCTCTGAGTGTCATGAGCAGATATCAAGCTAATCCCGGTCAAATGCATTGGAAAGCCGTGAAGGACATTCTTAAGTACTTACGAAGGACTAAGAATATGTTCATGGTATATGGAGGAAGAGAACTGAAATTGGAAGGCTATACCGACTCTAGCTTCCAAAGTGACGTGGATGACTCGAAGTTAACCTCTGGATTTGTGTTCATGCTCAATGGCGGTGCTGTCTCTTGGAAGAGTTCCAAGCAGGACACCACAGCGGATTCCACCACTGAGGCAGAATACATTGCGGCATCAGCTACTGCTAAAGAGGCCATTTGGATGAGGAATTTCGTCCAAGAGTTGGGCATTATTCCTGAAGTTGTTGGTCCAGTCCCGGTGTACTATGACAACACGGGTGCCGTTGCTCAGGCAAAGGAACCAAGGTCTCATCAAAGATCCAAACACGTACTGAGGAAATACCACATCATCCGGGAGATCGTGGAAAGAGGAGACATCACTGTCGAGAGAGTGGCCTCTGCAGACAATATCGCTGATCCACTTACTAAGCCCTTGCCAGGACCATTATTTGACAAACATCGCGAAGCAATGGGACTGCATAGTATGACTAGTTGGCTTTAGGGCAAGTGGGAGATTGAAAGAGTGGGTGCCCGGTGAGCCAACTTGTGGCTAAGGGCTTTGATGACTCTTTGTATAAAAAATCTTTTGTTTAATATAATTTACACTTTTATAATGGCGTTTACTTTATCTTTTATCATATTATTATGTTGTGACATACTATAAGATGTTTAGATGAAGACCTTGAATATAATATAGTGTGTGTAAGATGTGGTAGCACATGGGGATGGCTATCATAAAACACATCTTATAGTCACTGTATATTCTAAACAGTTCCTAGTCGATTGAGCCGTCCGTTAATAAGGATAAGGATCGCTCGAGATTGAGACTAGCATTTGCAATGCAGAGTACCACGTTTCATTGGTATGGAACATAGATATGTTCAAAGCATGCAAATGGATATTCATACGATGAATGATCGAACTACCCTATCCGGACTTTCCAAGTGGTTATCATTTATCGAGTGGATAAAGTCCGTGGTTTTGGTTGTACACCATTAGTCCTTACTACTTGAAACATCATTGAGACTCTATATGCTAGTACTGTACTTTGACTCGTTTACCGACTCTATTAGGGTCATCAGGTGTCGGGATTGGGTACAGTTACGACACATATAGGAGTCGATGCTTTGTTGTCAAGGATTCACCACATACTTGCTAGTGTGGATATCCTATGCAATCTGAGGAGATATTAGTGTGACGAATCTCTGGCCAGAGTACATGATGTGTTTTAAGAAATGGTTTCTTAGTAGCACATGCGATGTCACTATTTGATCTTCAAGATGCATTGCATGGTTATCGAATCTCGAATGACTCTCGATTTACCAATGGTTGTTGATTTGATCGGGATATATGGATGAAGGGACCGTACTGTACGCTAACCAAAATCTATTGGTTCTTGCAGGCACTATCAGTGATACCTAGGGAATCATGGGGCGATGTTGCTAGGCGCTCTTACCATGATTCGATGGGCAAGTCGGAAATTGTTGTTCCGAGTCACAAGGAGTTGTGAGCCCACGGCTAGCTGTATCCCTGAACCATTGAGGGTCACACAAGTAATGGATTTTTTAATTCCCGTTGAGATAGTTAAATTTAAAAAGTTAAATTTAATGAACAAAGAAGTGGGACTTCTTATTTAAGAGTAGAGGAGTAAGATTTTCTAAAATGACATAGGGATGGGCATTTTTGGAAACCACTGAATTCGGATTCAGAAAATTTATCTTGACTTTAAAAGATGCAGAAATGGTTTCTGTGCACATTGGTGAAATTTGTTTATCAATCTGAGTCACGATGAATTTTATATTAATTTCTGAACATGCGGGCTTTGCTTGTCAAGCTTGAACTTATGACTAATGGGCCCTAAGCTGTTAGCAGCCCACATTATAAATAAGTTATTGCAGTACAAAAATTACACAATAGAGGTCACAATTTTCGAAAACCCTAGCTGTTTTTCTCTCTAAGTGGCCGCCCCCCTCCCTCTCTGCTCGGGAAATTCCAGCCTGTGAATTTTGAATTTGCAGTCTGGTTTAACGGATCAAATTAGTTAATTCTCTTCGTAAAAACTTCTGATAGATTTTCTAGTGCAATCTATCAGAGGAATTAAATTTCTGTTCGTGGACTTGATTGAAGAATTGTTCGTCCATCAGTTCCTGGGATATACAACAAGAGCAGAGTAATCTGTTGGTGTCCATAATCTCGATTCGAGATTGGAGGTAAAAATTTAATTGTTATTTAATTTTTACACGCACAATTTAATCGTAAAGTTTTAATACCTATTATGGAATCGTTCCATATAAAATTTTTAAACTTCCGCTGCACCGGGTATCAATTCTGATTGATCTGATCACCGTTCTCCAACATTAGAAACATGTATGAGACTGTTATGCTCTAAACTTCATGTTATATCTTGTATCTTAAGTTTAGATATTTTTGAAGGGATTTGAGTTGTTTGATTGTTGAAAGTACATCAAAAATATGTTTGGAGAGCAAAAGGGCAAGTTTCATATTTTTCGGGCAGAAAATGGCTCGCTCGAGCGCACGAGCCTACACTCGAGCGAGGCCGAGTTGGGCTCGGCCAAAGCAGCGCTCACTCGAGCGCGCCTATAGTGTGCTCGAGCAAGGCACTTTCTTTTAAAAAAAATTGTATTTGCTTTCTTTTGTTGCTTACTTGTTCAGATTATTATTGATTGTGTTTAAGAATTGAGATTAGCACCCAAGGTCCCCACAACAGGTGGTATCTGATCGGAAAGTTCTTGGATTAGGGTAGAAGTTGAGCGGGGTAGATTGAGTCGCATGCATTTATAGTATTAAATGATTTATGCTTTACTTGATTTGATTAATTGTATGCAAACATGATTTATTTACTGATAAATACCTGCTCTACTGATTTAAGAATTACATGCTCATATGCTGATGTTCATATAAGATTTATTGAATTCATATGAGTAATTGAATTTGTTATAAGCATGTATACATGTTATACTGAATTGCATTTTATAATATCTACATTATATATTGCTTTTGTGGAAGAGTAAGACATATTTTGCAGGCAAAACAAAAACCTCAAACAAAAAAGAACATTGTTGTGGTAAGTTTTGAACCGATAGATATGATGATTGCACTGAGGAGGATGTTAGTTGAACAACTCCAGAGCTATTAATCACCAACTCAGGAAAAAAAATGCTATGACGAGATGAGGTTAATTTGAAGAGATGGATCAATTGTTCGAGATGGGAATATTCAGAGGAACATTGAACCAGCCTGATTTTATATCAACTCTATGGTTGAGAAAGAATTTGGTGGATTATGAAGAAGTGATTTTTTAAAAATGGAGGTACTGACATTGTTTGGCAGGTATGTAAACAGAATTGTTGTTAGAAATTTCTCTTTGATTTGATGAAGAAGATAGAATAGCAGAATTTTCCAAACTAAATCATAGTAATTTGAATATAGAACAATCACATAGTCAACAAGCATTTATGAGAATGAATTTATGTTGAACTTGATCACGAGATTGTAATGATGAATTACTAGTTTTGAAGTATGCTTATATATATCTTCTTTCACTTTCTTATTATACTCATTTCAACGTGTAAGCATAGTAATAAGGGATGAAGAAGAACCGAGACAACCTTCATGCCATTTTCATCTTTTAAAAGCTCCGATTCTTCGATATCCGATCGTCAGAATTTAGAATCACTTATATATCTGTGATCACAATGCTGAGAGATTCGTTCTGGTATATATTTTATTAAGTTCTATAATCGTTGAATTTTTTAAGATATTATGGAATTTTATTCTTATTGATTATATGCGGTTATGAGCTAGCATCAATTGGTTATTCAAAGACGGATCGAAGAAAGAACGTCGTATGAATTTGATATGATTTATTAAAGCATTTTCAAAAATCCTATCTTCTGAAATTCGGGTTTGGACGTGTGATATTGATGGTTGATGATATATTTGTGCCGTTATGTAGCTTATTGAGTTGTGGGTTTGGATTTGATATTTTTTTGGTTACCGATTTTCAGTCATTACGTCGCCGTTCACGAACTTGTTCAAGTTTGAATATTGATTGATTGAGCTGAACGTGATTGAATGTCTTGCTAATATATATTGCTTATGAATACTTCAAATTCAGCTTTGACAAGAGATTGAGCGACTCGAGAACCTTGAATTCGAACTGAGGAAGAATTGCTTGAAATTTGAAGCGTCTACAATCCGAGAAAAAACGAGAAGGTATAAGACAACATCGAGAGTCAGGGACTTGAAACTCGAGAATGAAGCTTCTTGAGTTATCCCAACAAACCACATACTTGCTTTATTGCTTATTATTGATGTTGTCGATCCATTTCAGGTAGAGGATCTTTATTTGATATGTTATGATATGAGATAGGAATTGATTCTTATGCCAAGGTCTGATACAACCTTATTTTCTAGTCCAATGGGATGACGATAGATGGATATCCATGTCAAGATCGTATACGAATCTAGATGGCAAAGTTTGATAGGAATCAATTCTTTATATATGTGTTATATTACTCTATTCTTGAATTGAAATGTTTAGAGTCGATATGATTTTATTTTTAACGCATGTATATGTTGATTATACTTAGAATTATATTCTCATCGGATGTTTCCGGTTGTTGTCTTCTTTTGTATGTGTGCATGACAACAGATAGGGCAGGAGCTGGCCAGAATCAACGTGGGTAGCTCGAGAGAGAGTCTAGAAGTGTGGAATCGGGTTGTTGCAGCTGAATGATGTAGTTAGAAGCCTTGCAAGCATGATAGAATACTTTTGGCATGTTGTAGTTGTTTTGAGATGCACTTTGGACATGTTTTGTATTTATGCTTTTGGCTAGACTTTGAACTAATAGATGATGTAAGAAATCTAGAATCTTGTACTTGAACTTGACTCATATGTATATACATGCTTTGGTATTGAGTTAGCATGCTTTGGAATTGTTATAGGTTATGAAAACATGATTTGAGCAACTTTTGACAGCAACAGAATTCTGCAGATTTTCGAGCAGAGTGTGCTCGCTCGATCGATAATGTTTGACCGATCGAGCGAGTCATTCTATTTTCCAAACCGAGAGTTTGATTTTTCTGCTCGCTCGATCGGTAGAGTTGTACTGATCGAGCAAGGCCATTGTTGCTCAAATCCGAGAAATGGAATTTTCCGCCCGCTCGATCGGTTACTTTTGACCGATCGAGCGAGGTGCATAGTTTTAAAAAAAATTATCTGCTTTAATGATCTTGATTTATTTATTTAAGCTTCTATTTTTTGCCCTAATTTGATGTTAGCAACCCGAGGCACCACAACAGGTGGTATTAGAGCATAAGTTCTTGGACTGAACTAGAATGAGTGGGGTAGATCGAGTTTTTTTGACTGATTTATGTATTTGTAAAGCATGCTTATGATTTGAATTTATTTATTTCTTTACAAATTACATACTTGCCTTTATACCTGAAGCATTTGGAAGTATGTGCTATTGATAATGAGTCAGCATAGATTCTTGATCGGACTATATCTCTTGAGAAAGCATAACTGTTCTAATAAGAGGAAGACTGAAACAGAACTTTGGTCTGAGATATATTGTTGAATTATGCACTAATCTGTTTAATTATCAGATATTCCTCGAAGACCAGAGACTAGACAGACTGACACAGTTCCATTTCCAGAATAGGCAATGATAGCACCAACAGTGCCACAAGCAACAGAATCACCGAGAGTAGAACCGACAGTGCCACGAACAACAGAAATTCCTAGAATTGAACAAGGTAGTACTTCCAGAGATATGATGGATGTGACTGCTACTCCTATGGAAACTCTGTTGAAACGCTTTCAGTCGTTTAAACCACAACACTAAAAGGAACTGAGAATTTTGTGGAATTTGAGAGTTGGCTCGAGGATATTGAAGAGTTATTTGAATCCCTTGACTATGCAAACGATCGTCAAGTCAAACTTGTTATATACCAACTACACGAATTGCAAAAGGTTGGTGGATGGCAACACGGAGAGCACTGGAGCATCGAGGTACAATCATTACATGGTCTATTTTTAAAACTACTTTCTATCAACGATTCTTCCCAGTGTCTTATAGAAAAGAAATAGGAGCAGAATTTGATAGCTTGCAGCAAGGACAATTGAATATTGAATAGTATGTTGCCAAATTTACGAGTCTGCTGAAATTTTCTCCCCATATAGCGGACAGTGATGAAGCTCAAGTTGACCAGTTCATTAACGGATTCGATCCAGATGTCTTTACTCTAGTGAATCCGGGATGACCAAACAACTTTTCCGATGCTCTTAATCGTGCAAAAGGAGCAGAAGCTGATATACTAAGACAGAGAGCAGCACAGTTTGTACCATCACCATTTATACATGTAGCATCTTCTGATCAACCACCGGTTCTTCAACCACCGCCTCGATTTGAAGGAGGAGGTTCTAGCAATGGTTAGAAGAATTTCTTTAAAGGGAATGGAAAGCAATTTAAGCATTCTGGTAGTAGCTCTTCAAGTTCTGGTGGATCCAAACAGTCTAGAGTTGGACAAAAGTTTAGTGGTTCTGAGGTGTACTGTACCAAATGTGGAGGTCGTCATGTAAGCGACCAGTGTCGAGGAGTGTTTGGGAGCTGTCATATCTGTAATCAGACAGGACATTTTGTGAGAGTCTGCCCATAACATTGTGTTGGAGGTTCAAAAGGTGCGGGATCATCAAGACCAATGGCTCAATCTGAGAGACAGACATCTTCTGTTCATTCGTTCCAACCACAGACTCATGAAAAAGGTAGACAAGGAGGAAGTCAGACAGTGAGTCAACCTCCGAGACAGAAAGCTCGAGTTTTTGCTTTGACAGAGGAGCAGGCACAGGCATCACCTGATGATGTGATAGCAGGTACATGTTCTCTTTGTGGTTATCATGCTTATGTGCTAGTTGATAAAGGAGCTTCTCATACATTTATTTCAGAACAATTTGCGTTATTGCATTCATTACCTGTTGAATTGTTATCTGCTATTGTATCTATTTCATTACCTTTGGGAAAATGTATTGTGTCTATGAAATCATTTAGAAATTGTACATTGCAGTATGACAGTAACGAGATTGAAATAAACTGTATTGTGCTTGGTTTGTCCAACTTTGATTGTATTATTGGCATTGATATGTTAACCAAGTACAGGGCTACAGTTGATTGAGTTCAGAAGGTTGTATAGTTCAGACCTGAGATGGCTGATGAATGGAGATTTTATGGTAAAGGTTCAAAATCGTGTATTCCTTTGATATCTGTTCTATCCATGACACGTTTATTACAGAAAGGAGCAGAGAGATTTCTTGTATATGTTGTAGATGTGATGAAAACTAGCCCGAAATTTTCTGATTTTCCAATGGTTAGTGAATTCCCTGAAGTTTTTCCTGATGAGATTCCAGGATTGCCTCCATTTCGAGAGATTGACTCAGCATTGAACTGATGTCAGGTACGCAACCTATTTCGAAAGCACCTTACCGAATTGCACCAGTTTAATTGAAAGAGTTAAAAGAACAGTTGGAAGATCTATTTTCCAAAGGGTACATTAGACCGAGTGTCTCTCCTTGGGGCGCACCGGCACTTTTTGTACGAAAGGACGGATCAATGAGACTTTGCATCGACTACCTACAATTGAACAAGGCAACGGTAAAGAATCGTTATCCTTTACCTCGAATTGATGATTTTTTTTATCATTTACAGGGTTCATCAGTATATTCTAAAATTAATTTGAGATCCGGCTACCATCAATTGAGAGTAAGAGATGAAGATGTATCGAAAACTGCTTTTCGAACGAGTTATGGTCACTTTGAATTTGTTGTAATGCCGTTTGGTTTGACGAATGCTCCAGCGGTATTTATGGGTCTTATGAATCGAGTGTTTCAAAAATGTCTTGATGATTTCGTTATCATATTTATTGACGATATTCTGATCTATTCCAAGAAACTATGTGATTATGCTGATCATTTGAGAACAGTTCTAAAGACTTTGAGAGAAGAAAGCTTGTATGCCAAGTTATCAAAATGTGAATTTTGGTTGCGGAAGGTAGTATTTCTCGGTCATATTATATCCGAAGACGGTATTTCTGTTGATCCGAGTAAGGTTGAAGCAGTTATCAGTTGGCCTAGACCAAAGTATGTACCAAAGATACGGAGTTTTATGGGTTTAGCAAGTTATTATCGTCAGTGTATCAAAGATTTCTCGAGTATTGCCAAACCTATCACTCAACTTACATAGAAAAATGCACCATATATCTGGACTGAAGCTTGTGAAGACAGTTTTATTGAGTTGAAGAAGAGGCTGACAAGTGCACCAGTCTTGACTATCCCTTCAGGTACTGGTTTTTTCACTGTTTATTGTGATGCTTCTCATAGGGGACTAGGATGTGTGCTGATGCAGCGAGATCATGTTGTTGCTTATGCTTTGAGATAGCTGAAGCCACATGAGACAAGATATCCAATTCATGATCTTGAATTGGTAGCCATCATCTTTGCATTGAAGATATGGCGACATTATTTTTACGGTGAGAAGTTCAAAATTTATTCTGATCATAAGAGTCTGAAATATCTGTTAACGCAATCTAAATTTAACATGAGACAACGAAGATAGTTAGATTTGTTGAAGGACTTTGATTGCGAAATCAAATATTATCCAGGAAAATCAAATGCTGCAGATGCCCTACGTAGGAAGGTATGAGCTCTATCCTTATCTACTGTAGGTGTATCTCATTTGATTGAAGATTGTTGCATTTCTGGATTAACATTTGAGACATATATTAGGCCTATTCAAGTTTGTGCGATTCGAGATGAGCCTGAATTGTTGATTTGAATCAAGGATGCACAGAAATAAGATCAGAGTATTGAGAAATCCATTGAAATGGTTAAGTCTTGACATCAATACGAATATAAGGTCAGTGCTGATGATATCTTATATATGAATAACCGAATTATTGTTCCAAATGTTTCTGATCTGAAACAACAGATATTGAAAGAAACACATTGCAGTAGATACAGTATTCATCCTAGTGGCAGAAAAATGTATAATGATTTGAAGAATCATTACTGGTGGAAACAAATGAAATCAGATGTCACTGAATACGTATCTAAGTGCCTGAATTGCTAACAGGTGAAGGCTGAGAGATAGAATCCTTGTGGTCTATTATAAAGTTTGTCGATTCCTGAATGGAAATGAGATCATATTTCTATGGACTTTGTGATGAATTTGCCACGTTCATCCCGAGGTTGTGATGCAATTTGAATGATCATTGACAGGTTGACGAAATCAGCATGCTTCATTCCATACCAAATGACATATCGACATGAACAGATGGCAAAAATATATGTCAGAGAAGTGGTAAGATTGCATGGTGTGCCTAAGTCCATTGTGTCTGATCGTGACCCTAGATTTACATCTCATTTTTGGCACAGTCTGCAACAAGCTTTAGGTACTCGTTTGAACTTGAGTACTGTTTATCATCCTCAAACTGACGGACAGTTAGAACGAACGATTCAAACTCTTGAGGATATGCTGAGAGCTGTACGTAGTACTTGATTTTAGTACAAACTGGCAAGATTCGTTACCACTCATGGATTTCTCGTACAACAACAACTATCAAACTAGTATTGAGATGGCTCCATTCAAAGCATTGTATGGTATGAAGTGCAGATAACCATTGTACTGGGATGATGTTACAGAGGTACCTGATATTGGTCCTGATATGATTAGATAGATGACTGACAAAGTGAAACACATTAAGAAACGAATGAAGACAGCTCAAGACAGACAGGAAAAGTATGCGAACGTGAGACGTTGACCTTTAAGTTTTGAGCAAGGAGACAGAGTATTCTTCAAGATTTAACCTTTCAGGGGTATTGTTCGATTTGGCAAGAAAGGAAAGTTGTCTCCACGTTTTGTTGGACCGTATGAGATTCTGGAGAAGATAGGCGATTTAGCTTATCGACTAGCATTGCCTCCAGATTTATCTGGTATTCACGATGTATTTCATGTTTCGATGCTAAGGAAGTAATAGCCTTATTTATCTCATATTATCCCAGTAGATGAAGCTGAACTTGAAGATACTTTAAGTTACTTCGAGAAGCCAATTCAGATTCTCGATCGAAAAGAAAAGCAACTCAGAACCAAGACTATTCCGTTAGTTAAAGTTCAGTGAAGTCGACATGGTACTGAAGAAGAAACATGGGAGACTGAAGAAGACATGAGACAAAGGTTCCAAGATTTATTTCACTGATGTGAGTTCTTATTCAGTATTTCTGTTATTTATTTATCTTATGTGCTTACAGATTGCTTATGAATTCGAGGACGAACTCATGTCTTAAAGGGGGAGAAATGTAAAGCCCTGAAATTATTTATCTTTGATACGAGATTATTTAATTTGAGAATATATTGAAATTGAATTAAAAGATTTGTCGAGGACTGAATTGCAAATAACTGAAGTTGTTAGGGACTAAACTATAGTATTCTTATATATATCTTCTTCCACTTGCTTATTATACTCATTTCAACGTGTAAGCATAGTAATAAGGGAGGAAGAAGAACCAAGACAACCTTCACGCCGTTTTCATCTTTTAAAAGCTCCGATTCTTCAATATCTGGCCGTCAGAATTCAGAATCGCTTATATATATGTGATCGCGGTGCTGAGAGCTTTGTTTTGGTATATATTTTCTTAAGTTATATCATCATTGAATTTTTGAAGATATGATGGAATTTTATTCTTGTTGATTATATGTGGTTATGAGCTAGCATCGATTTGTTATTCGAAGACGGATCGAAGAAAGAACGTCGTATGAATTTGATATGATTTATTGAAGCATTTTCGAAAATCCTATCTTCTGAAATTTGGGTTTGGACGTGTGATATTGATGGTTGATGATATATTTGTGCTATTATGTAGCGTATTGAGTTGTGGGTTTGGATTTGATATTGTTTTGGTTACCGATTTCTAGTCGTTACGCTGCTGATTCGCGAATGTTGTGAAAATTCCTCGCAAGCATACGAGTGTCAAGTTTTAATATAGTAAATAATTTAGATATCGATCCCACAGGGAGTAAAATGAAAATAATCAGTGCTTGTAATTAAAATAATCTAAACTTTATCTAGAAAATCAATATTTCAGAATTTTGATGAAAAATAAAATAGCAATGAAGTTTTGATAAGCACGCACACAACTTTCAGATAAAAACCAATCAGAGAAAAATGGTCTAGAGGTTTAGATTTCACCTGGTTTCAACAACAATAAATCCTAATTAATTAATCTTCATTAATTTCAGTCAATTAATAGCCAAGAACACTTAAGTTTATTATTTCCCTCTCCCGAGCAACAAATAATTTTTATAAACTACAATTAAATTCCAATATCCCTATTAAGAATTTATCGCAGTGATCTATCACAAAACAATGTTCTTTTTAAAAGCTCTGTTAAAATTATACACTCTCCCGAGCTATATAAATAATTAACAGTGTATTTTCCAATGGTCATATTCAAAATCCCCTCTTCCGAGTAATGATTTCAAATAAATATAACAAATCAAAAACGACAATCAATTCTAGAAAAAACAATTAATCTAGAAGAAATTCAATTCAATAAAATAAAAAATTCATGAAAGCGTCTACACCAGGTTCCATCCGACCTCTAGACTCTAAAAAATTAGTTCATAATAAAATTCTGAATAAAACAATAATTCATAAATCCAAACATAAATTCAGAATTAAAATAAAA
Source organism: Henckelia pumila (assembly GCF_033568475.1). Lineage (NCBI taxonomy): Eukaryota > Viridiplantae > Streptophyta > Magnoliopsida > Lamiales > Gesneriaceae > Henckelia > Henckelia pumila. Next base: position 74,176,726 of record NC_133121.1, read on the forward strand.
GATAAAAAACAAATCCTTCGTCGACGCCGTGTCCAGTCTATCGATCTCCGTCTCCGTTCTTCAATTAAGCCCAAAAATTCTCTCAAAAATCCCACGATCGAATCTCTCAACTCTCTGATATCTGTGCGTAATGTGTGTGGCGGCTCCTCCTTTCTGATGGAATTAAATTCCCTTTTATATCGTGTGAAAAAGCCCATCCAAAAAGCCCATAGAATAATTGCCCGAAATAATTAAAACATTCCAAACAGCAACGGGGCAGGCGCACTAGGAACGGCGCGGGCGCGCCTTTAGTTCGATTTCAATCCTCTCATATTTCCAGATCATAGCGCGATAGCTCTTTCTTTAGAGCCAAAGAGAAGCGCTAACCATGGCCCAAATTGAAAAGCCCAATAACATTCTCTTCTTTTATCTGATCGTTCTTTTCTTTCTTTTCTCTTTATTTTCTTCTTCCTCAACTCTCTTCTAAATTCTTATTTTCCTCTTCTTTTCCACATAACTTCCATAAATTCCTACAACCACAAAAACAACAAAACACCCACATAAATCTACTCGAAACAAACAATTAACAATTAAAATCATATATAAATTAAGTGTATAAAATACACTTATCAGCGAACTTGTTCAAGTTTGAATATTTATAGATTGAGCTGAACGTGATTGAATGTCTTGCTGATATATATTGCTTTTGAATACTTCAATTTCAGCTTTGACAAGAGATTGAGCGACTCGAGAACCTTGAATTCGAACTAAGGAAGAATTGTTTGAAATTTGAAGTGTCTACAATCCGAGAAGAAACGAGAAGGTATAAGACAACATCGAGTGTTAGGGACTTGAAACTCGAGAATGAAGCTTCTTGAGTTATCCCGATAAACCACATACTTGCTTTATTGTTTATTATTGATGTTGTCGATCCATTTCAGGTAGTAGATCTTTATTTCATATGATATGATATGAGATATGAATTGATTCTTATGCCAAGGTCTGACGACCTTATTTTCTAGTCCGATGGGACGACGATAGATGGATATCCATGTCAAGATCGTATACGAATCATGATGGCAAAGTTTGATAGGAATCAATTCTTTATATATGCGTTATATTACTCTATTCTTGGATTGAAATGTTTAGAGTTGATATGATTTTATTTTTAACGCATGTATATGTTGATTATACTAAAAATTATATTCTCACCGGATGTTTTTGTCTATTTTCTTGTTTTGTATGTGTGCATGACAACATATGGGCAGGAGCTGGCCAGAATCGACGTGGGTAGCTCGAGAGAGAGTCTAGAAGTGTGGAATCGGGTTGTTGTAGCTGAATGATGTAGGTAGAAGCCTTGCAAGCATGATAGAATACTTTTGGCATGTTGTAGTTGTTTTGTGATGCACTTTGGACATGTTTTATATTTATGCTTTTGGCTAGACTTTGAACTAGTAGATGATGTAAGAAAGCTAGAATCTTGTACTTGAACTTGACTTATATGTATATACATGCTTTGGTATTGAGTTAGCATGCTTTGGAATTGTTATAGGTTGTGAAAACATGATTTGAGCAACTTTTGACACCAACAGAATTCTGCAGATTTTTGAACAGAGTGTGCTCGCTCGATCGGTTATTTCCAAACCGAGAGTTGGATTTTTCTTCTCGCTCGATCGGTAGAGTTTTACCGATCGAGCGAGGCCATTGTTGCTCAAACCCGATAAATGGAATTTTCTGCCCGCTCGATCGGTTACTTTTGACCGATCGAGCGAGGTGCATAGTTTTAAAAAAAAAATTGTTGCTTGAAAGATCTTGATTTATTTATTTAAGCTTTTATTTATTGCCCTAATTTGAGATTAGCAACCCGAGGCCCCACAAAGATGCATTAACCAAGTACAGAATAACAGAAGATGAATTCCATGAAGCGATTAAGCGAGAGCAGAAAGTGCATATGAATATGATGATATGGTATGAGATCTAGAACTCAGATTCTTTTTATTTCAGTACGATGTATATTAAGTTTGACTACAGAAAGGTTCTGAAATAAGTATATTCAATGCACTAGATATGTTAAGAATTATACCAGAATTGGTAAATATGTCAGTGGTTAAAATTTGCAGATATATTCCAGGTAAGACTTCAGACTTTATTTTAAGTTGTGAACTTAAGTTCAATAGCGAGTTGATAAGATTATGAATTTTATACCGCTAATAAGAGTTTACAGATCGGACGAAGATAGGAAAATAAGTTACAGTTGAGTCTTTTCTTTGATTATGCTTAAGTTACGACATCATAGAAATTATGATTCTTGAATCTCTTGATATCGATTTTGAGGTTTTTGATATTCGACTCGATTGATCTTGATTGGCTCTCATTCTTTGTTAGAGTTTGATTTGATTTACTCGCCCTGAGTTTTGATATGCAAGTGAGTTGTTTAAACTTAGCAAATTTGTTATTCAGAATATTTGATTTTGGATGACCTTGACTTGAGCGAGTTTCTTTGATTTAGAATTTCGAGAATCGTTTATCATTTGATGTGTACATTCAGTATATTTTGAGGTCTTCGGCTCGTAACTGATAGAAATTTTGATTCAGAATACTAGCAAGATTTATGAATTGTTTGCATGACTTGCAAGTAATTGAGATAAATAAAGAAGAAACTAGATGAATTCTTGATCTATGATTAAAGATTTTTGCTTTTTGTGTTTGAGTTTCCCTAAACAGATACTCAAACAATTAGAATTGTTTCAATCCAATCTAAGCTAGATTAGTTTGGAAATATTAAAGCAACATTGATATGAAGTCAAGAAATTAGAATTCGATTGAGAACGCTAGATCACGATATGAAACAAGACAACAGATCAGTGTGGATGGATTTTGTGGTAAATAATCGTTTGATTATGCCAGATATTCTAGATATGGGATATCAGATTCTGAAAGAGGCACACTACAACAGATTTAATATCCATCCAATTGTTTGAAAAATGTATAAATTACTTGGAAATCATTATTGGTGAAGGAAAATGGAAGCAGATACGATAGAATTGAATTTCTGATACCTATATTTCATGTAAAAGAAGCAAAAAAAAAAGATACCAAGTGTTCTATGTAACAGTTAGCAACTTTAGAGTCGAAATAAGATTAAATTTTCGAAAGATTTTTAGTTCAAAACTACTCAGATCGTCATGAATTTGTGATTTGAATTGGGTAGATTTCGACAAATTCAAGAATACGCTGTATTAGACATGATACAGATATGAATAGATAGCTGTTAAGAAAATAGAGACATTATGAGATTAGAGAAATTTTTGAAATCTATTGTCAAGACAGAGACTTTAGATTTATTTGATAGATTGTGGTACCGATTGTTAGATGCTCTGAGTGTTTGGTTGTATGTGATTTCATTATACCATTCTTCGATCGATGGACTATCTGATGTGACTATCCAGATTTTTGAGGATATACTCAGAACTATAGTACTAGATTCGGTACTAGCTGACCAACTTTTGCCACATGATTATCGTGATTCATATGACAGTTATCTAATAGATATAGAGATAGTGTTTTTGATTGTTTGATGATAAGAGAATCAGAAATCCTTTATGCTGAGACAATATTTCAAAAGTATCAACTATCATATCAGATATGATTTGAGAAAATACAGAGAATATGAAGATTGATCCGTACAGAATAAAAACAGAGCAGAATAGACAGAGTTAGTAAATGAATGACAGATACAGATTTTGAATCTTGAACAGAGTGTTCAGCGAGAAAGTTCTTTCCAGAGCATCATCTGATTCAGAAAGAGATTCTAGAAATGATCCAGTATTTTATCCTCGTAAATATTCTAAATGGAGTTAGCAATATAGCTTATCGATTAATACTCTATTTAGATTTATCTGATAGATGAGAAGTGATCCTTGTGTATAAGCTGAAGAACATCAGCTAGATTATTTCTTATGGACTTCTAAGATGAAACAAAAGTCGATAAGACTTTAAGCTAATCCGAATAACCAATACAGATTTTGATCCAGAGAAAGAGAAGTTCAGAGGTAAGTTGACTCAGTGATTATAGAATAATGGACTAGACATGATTGAAGAAGTAATCAAAAAGAGAAATAAGATACGATATAAGAAACAAAGATATCTAGAGCTCACAGAATTGAAGTATTACTTCAACCAGCTTTACAGTTTACGAGATTCAATAGTAAAAGAGAATGCGATTTCGAGCACGAAATTATTCTTTAGAGGGGAGAAATTGTAAGTTCCTGAAAATATTAAGTTATTAATTACAAAATTTGAGATTTAAATTCCAAATTTGGAAAATATTAATTGGAGAATTTATGGAATTAGAGATTTAATTTCCGAGTCGAAAATATTTAATTTGAGGATTTACGGATATTAAGATTTTAATTTCAGAATTCTTAAATAAAAAGATTAGAATATTTTAATTGAATATTTATGGGATTTAATATTGAAATTTTTTTGTTTGGATTTTAAAAGGATTAAATTAGAAGTAAAGATTTGATTAAGGACCGAATTGAAAATAGTAAGAAGTTGGGGGACCAAAGTGCAATTTCTTACACAAGTGGATGACACATGTGATGTATATATTGCATTAAACGTGTATATCCTTCAGAATTGGATCAGAAAGTAGAGAGTTCAGCCAAGAAGAAGAAAAAAAGTTGATTTCAATATTTCCAATCCCGATTAAATTCAATCTACCCGGTAGAATTCAGGATTGACCGTATATTTGCGATCACGACGATGAGGGCTACGTTTTGACGTAAGTTTTATTAAGTTCTACGATGTTTTAATTTTAAGATGATGTTATAATTAAGATTTGATTGTATAAACGTGTTCTAGTATATACGACGATAGCATATCTAAGTTAGATCGAGAAAAGATCATCGTTTGGACATTTTTATGAATTTTTGAAGTATTGATGAAATTCTCAAAATAAAAGCTGCTGAATTTCAAGATTTTGATGTTGAATTGGTATGGATATTGAGTTTAGATGATTGATATATTGATGATTATGCCACTAGAATATCCGGTTTTGAATCGTTACGCCGCCGGTTTGAATTCCGGTCATTTGATCAAGTTGTGAGATTGTTTAAGACTTGATGAGATTGAATTGTGTTGGGGATCAAATATGTGTGTACAGCAGGGGTGAATACACAATTATAAATTTTTACTATAGAAACATGGTGATTGAGAAAATGTTAGTCTACTCAACCGATTTTTCTTTTTTGCTTTCTAGATAAATAAGAACTACTTGAATAGTGCGGAAACAGTTCTCACTAAGCTAGGTGATTATGATGGAGAGTAGTGTAATGCAGTAATGTAAATGAACACATATATGTTTATGGATATTCGAAGATCAATTGAAAGAGTGGGTGCCCAGTGAGCCAACTTGTGGCTAAGGGCTTTGATGACTCTTTGTACAAACGATCTTTTGTTTAATATAATTTACACTTTTATTAATGGCAATGACTTTATCTTTCTTCATATTGTTATATTGTGATATACTATTGTTGTTTTGATAAAGACCTTGAATATACTATAGTGTATGTAAGATGTGGTAGAACATGGGGATGTCTATCATGAAATACATCTTATAGTCACTGTATATTCTAAACTGTTCCTAGTTGATTGAGCCGTCCGATAATAAGGATAAGGATCGCTCGAGTTTGAGACTAGCATTTGCGATGCGGAGTACCACGTTTCATTGGTAGGGAACATGGAGATGTTCGAAGCATGAAAATGGATATTCATAGGATGAATAATCGAACTACCCTATCCGGACTTTCCAAGTGGTTATCACTTATCGAGTGGATAAAGTCCGCGGTTTTGGATGTACACCATTAGTCCTTACTACTTGAAACATCATGGAGACTCTATATGCTAGTACTGTGCTTTGACTCGTTTACCGACTCTATGGGGGTCATCAGGTGTCGGGATTGGGTACAGTTACAACACATATAGGAGTCGATGCATTGTTGTCAAGGATTCACCACATATTTGCGAGTGTGGATATCCTATGCGATCTGAGGAGATATTAGTGTGACGAATCTCTGGCCAGAGTACTTGATGTGATTTAAGAAATGGTTTCTTAGTAGCACATGCGATGTCACTAATTTGATCTTCAAGATGTATTGCATAGTTATCGAATCTTGAGCGACTCTCGATATACCAATGGTTGTTGATTCGATCGGGATATATGGATGAAGGGACCGTACTGTACGCTAACCAAAATCTACTGGTTCTTGTAGGCACTATCAGTGATACCTAGGGAATCATGGGGCGATGTTGCTAGGCGCTTTACCATGATTCGTTGGGCAAGTCGGAAATCGTTGTTCCGAGTCACAAGGAGTTGTGAGCCCACGGCTAGCTGTATCCCTGAACCATTGAGGGTCACACAGTGTAATGGAGTTTTAATCCCCGTTGAGATAGTTAAATTTAAAGAGTTAAATTTAATGAATAAAGAAGTTGGACTTCTTAAATAAGAGTAAGGGAGTAGGATTTCCTAAAATGACATGGGGATGTACATTTTCGGAAACCACTGAATTCGGATTCAGGAAAATTTATCTTGACTTTAAAATGTGCAGAAATGGTTTCTGTGCACATTGGTAAAATCGGTTTATCAATTGGAGTCACGATGAATTTTATATTAATTTCTGAACATGCGGGTTTTGCTTGTCGGGCCTCAACTTATGACTAATGGGCCCTAAGGTGTTAGTGGCCTGCATTATAAATAAGTTATTGCAGTACAGAAATTACACACAACTGGTCATAATTTTGAGAGCAAAATTTCGAAACCCTAGCCTCCTCTCAAGAATATTTCGGCCGACCCCTCCCTCTCTCTGTCAGAGAAATTCCGGTCTGTGATTTTGAATTGCAGTCTGGAATAAGCGAATCAAATTCGTTATTCTCTTCGCAGAAAACTTCTGATAGATTTTCTAGTGCAATCTATCAGAGGGATTAAACCTCCATTCGTGGACCTGATTGAAGGAGTTCATCGGTTCTAGGGAGAGACAACAAGAGCAGAGAAATCTGTTGGAGTCCAATAATCTCGATTCGAGATTGAAGGTAAAATTTAATAATTGTTATTTAAATTTTACACACACTTATAATTTAATCGTTGAACGGTTGATACCCACAATATGGAATTGTTCCATAATAAAATTTTTAAACTTCCGCTGCACCGGGTATCAATCGTGATTGATCTGAACGCCAGTTTTCCAACATCAATATCCTATGTCCACTCTTCTTCCTCACGGGAAGGAACACTAGAAGACTTTGGTTATTACAACGTCTTGTAATACACCCAATCCAAGTTAGGACTTATCAATCGCCTAAGATTGAACTCCTAAATTTACACCGATAAGATCTCAAGTTCTTATCAAACTTTTCTTTAGTTGATGATGATAAATTTCTAAGCTGCTTGAGAGCTTAGAATCTCAAATTCTTGTAACGATGAATTTTCTTCAAACAACAGCTTGGATCTGAGTATCCCTTGAGTAGATCTAAGGGTTAAGTGAGCAGTCGAGTATTCAGAGTAGTATCAAGTGCTCAAGTGTGCAAATCTTTGTGTGGGCGTTATTCTATTTATTCTTGATGAGCTCTTATATTTATATCAGTTTTTCCAACGTCTTTTTCATTTTGTCAACGGTAGGAAACGTCTTGAGTGTCAGATATCAATCCTTGATTTGTGAAATGACTTTATCTTCTGAAGTATCTGTACTCGGAGTGTCTTAAATTGTCTATTCATTGTGTCTCGGCATTAAATGCTATTTATGTCTTTTCTCACTTTATTAGACGGCTCCTTAAATGCTTTGTCATTTGCATTTGAGTTGTCTTGTCAACTATCCGATACTGGGAATTCGTGACTTTTTGAATTTGGCAGCTGATATGAATTCTTATGAATGAAAGGCAAGCACGATTATAGCGAATCGTATCCTCAATTCGAATACAAAATAAATCAAATATTTTGTCCCGACTTTTAAAACAAGTAACAAATTTGGATCTCCACCTCTAGTTGAACCCGTAACTATCAATAGAGAAACAGGATAGAAAACAATCAATAATTCAATTAGACCTTCAAATGAACCTGTCTTTGACAACCCAAGTGAAAAATCGATTGACAAACGCCACAAAGTTGAAGAACTTTGATAAGTTTTATTTTGAATAAAGCACAAAGCTTCAATAAAATTCTAGAGAGAATTTTATGTATTGAGTAATCGATAATCTGAAAATCTTAAATCTTCTTCAATAATGAATGTTTGTTGTATTTTTAATACAACTACAAAATAATAAAAGATATCACAAAATATATATAAAGATATAATAATATCTCCTAAAAGTTTCCTAGTAGGAATAAAAAAACTAAAATAAGCAAAATAATGCCAAAATATTAAGATTCCCAAACACACACACAAACACCTTTGGTGCATGTAAAATTCATCGGCGCTGGCACGCTAGGATGTGGTGCGGGCGCGCAGAAACTGCTTAGATCATGGCGTGGGCGCGCCGAAGTTTCGCAAAATCTTTGGCAATTTGGCACTCGTACGCGCGGGCGCGCGGCTACTTTGCAAAAACAAGGCCAAGGTGCGGGCGCACGGAGTCTCAGGCGCGGGCGCGTCGCAGCTTCGAGCTTGGTCTTGAATTTCTTCACTTTATTGACCTTCTTTTACCTCAATAAGATTATAACGTCGCCCAAACTGAATATCAAGAAATCCAACGCCCTCTTGTGACTTCAACATCAAGGATTGAAGTGATTCCTTGAACTTCTGAGCTCGGCCTCTCGTAACTGGTCCTCTTGGCATTTCCAACGGATCCTTAGCCACTCGATCAACATGCGAACCATCCATTATCGCATCATCCTCCCCTTCTTGAAAAGGATTTGTCCTCAAATCTTGATCATCACCTACATAAAACGGAGATAAATCAAAAACGTTAAAAGTATCACTGACATTATACTCACCTGGCAATCAAATTTATAAGCATTGTCATTGATCCTCTCCAAGACTTGGAAAGGTCCATCTCCTTTTGGTAAAAACATAGAATGCCGCTTCTCCAGAAATCGCTTCTTCCTCAGATGCAACCAAACCCAATCACCGGGTTCAAACACGACCTTCTTTTTATCTTTGTTTTCTTGCTTTGTGTATTGCAAATTCTTTTTCTAATTGTTCGCTTTCACCTTCTCTTGAAAATTTCGCTCAAATTCAGTCTTTTTCTTTCCATCCAAATTAACCCTTTCACTCATAGGCAAAAACATCAAATCCAATGGGGTTAAAGGATTAAAACAATACACAATTTCAAATGGTGAAAATTTTGTATTAGAATGCACACTACGATTATATGCAAACTCAACAAATGACAAACATTCATCCCAACTCTTCAAATTCTTTTTAATTATAGTACACAACAAATTTTCTAACGTCCTATTAACAACCTTAGTTTGACCATCCGTTTGAGGATGACATGTAGTCAAAAACGGTAGTTTAGTACCAAATTTGCACCATAATATTTTTCAAAAGTAGCTCAAGAAACGAGTATCTCTATCAGAGACAATACTCCTAGGCATGCCATGTAATCTCACAACCTATTTAAAGAATAAATCCGCAACATGAGAAGCATCATCAGATTTATGACAAGAAATAAAATGATCCATTTTCGAAAATCTATCAACCACCACAAATATAGAATCCCTCCCTTTTGAAAGAGTGGGTGCCCGGTGAGCCAACTTGTGGCTAAGGGCTTTGATGACTCTTTGTATAAACAATCTTTTGTTTAATATAATTTACACTTTTATTAATGACAATGACTTTATCTTTCTTCATATTATGATATTGTGATATACTATTGTTGTTTTGATAAAGACCTTGAATATACTATAGTGTATGTAAGATGTGGTAGAACATGGAGATGTCTATCATGAAACACATCTTATAGTAACTGTATATTCTAAACTGTTCCTAGTCGATTGAGCCGTCCGATAATAAGGATAAGGATCGCTCGAGTTTGAGACTAGCATTTGCGATGCGGAGTACCACGTTTCATTGGTAAGGAACATAGAGATGTTCGAAGCATGCAAATGGATATTCATATGATGAATGATCGAACTACCCTATCCGGACTTTCCAAGTGGTTATCACTTATCGAGTGGATATAGTCCGCGGTTTTGGTTGTACACCATTAGTCCTTACTACTTGAAACATCATTGAGACTCTATATGCTAGTACTGTGCTTTGACTCGTTTACCGACTCTATTGGGGTCATCAGGTGTCGGGATTCGGTACAGTTACAACACATATAGGAGTCGATGCTTTGTTGTCAAGGATTCACCACATACTTGCGAGTGTGGATATCCTATGCGATCTGAGGAGATATTAGTGTGACGAATCTCTGGCCAGAGTACATGATGTGGTTTAAGAAATGGTTTCTTAGTAGCACATGCGATGTCACTATTTGATCTTCAAGATGTATTGCATAGTTATCGAATCTCGAACGACTCTCGATATACCAATGGTTGTTGATTCGATCGGGATATATGGATGAAGGGACCGTACTGTACGCTAACCAAAATCTATTGGTTCTTGTAGGCACTATCAGTGATACCTAGGGAATCATGGGGCGATGTTGCTAGGCGCTCTTACCATGATTCGATGGGCAAGTCGGAAATTGTTGTTCCGAGTCACAAGGAGTTGTGAGCCCACGGCTAGCTGTATCCCTGAACCATTGAGGGTCACACAGTGTAATGGATTTTTAATCCCCGTTGAGATAGTTAAATTTAAAGAGTTAAATTTAATGAACAAAGAAGTTGGACTTCTTAATTAAGAGTAGAAGAGTAAGATTTCCTAAAATGACATAGGGATGGGCATTTTGGAAACCACTGAATTCGAATTCAGAAAAATTTATCTTGACTTTAAAAGATGCAGAAATGTTTTCTGTGCACATTGGTGAAATTGGTTTATCAATCTGAGTCACGATAAATTTTATATTAATTTCTGAACATGCGGGCTTTGCTTGTCAGGCTTGAACTTATGACTAATGGGCCCTAAGCTGTTAGCAGCCCACATTATAAATAAGTTATTGCAGTACAAAAATTACATAACAGATGTCACAAAATATTTTTGAAAACCCTAGCTGTGTTTTTAAAAGTGGCCGCCCCCCTCCCTCTCTGCTCGGGAAAATCCAGCCTGTGAATTTTGAATTTGCAGTCTGGTTTAATGGATCAAATTCGTTAATTCTCTTCGTAGAAACTTCTGATAGATTTTCTAGTGCAATCTATCAGAGGAATTAAATTTCTGTTCGTGGACCTGATTGAAGAATTGTTCGTCCATCAGTTCCTGGGATATACAACAAGAGCAGAGTAATCTGTTGGTGTCCATAATCTCGATTCGAGATTGGAGGTAAAAATTTAATTGTTATTTAATTTTTACACGCACAATTTAATCGTAAAGTTTTGATACCTATTATGGAATCGTTCCATATAAAATTTTTAAACTTCCGCTGCACCGGGTATCAATTCTGATTGATCTGATCATCGTTCTCCAACAGTGGTATCAGAGACAGGTTGCTCAGATCAAGCGATTAAACTAATCGATTGTACAAAAATTTTTAAGCCTCGGTTTTTGAAACAAAATAATTTTTTTTAAAAATAAAAATTTTTTCGGGCAAAACACGGGAAACGATTGGATCGCTGCCCGTGGGGCAGCGATGGTCCCTGCCCAGGGCAGCGCACAGCGTAGCGCTTGGCGCTGCACAGGGCAGCGATCGTCGCTGCCCAAGGGGCAGCGACGGGCTGCCCGGCCCGACCCCCTTTTGGGGCGCGGGCCACCCAGGATCGTCCCAGGCGGCCCGGGAAAAATTAATTTTTTTTATTTAAATTAAAATTTTAATATGTTAAAATTCTATTTTTGGTCCGATCGAAAATTGTTTTTGATTGGTCCACGAGGCGTCGGATCGAATTGTTCGAGTCCGAAAATTTTAAAATTGATTTTTGGATAAATTTGAATTTTTTGGAAAATTTATAGATTTTATCCGTTAAATCAGATTTTATGAAATTAGTTATTTTTGTTACAATTGATGATAAGATATGATCTTATGCAAATATTGAGTAAAATATGATTTTATGTATAAAATTGGATTTTATATGTAAAATATGATTTTATTTGATAAAAAGATAAAATATGATTTTGTATGTAAAATAGGATTTTATATATGAAATATGATTTTATCCTTTTTAAATTTAATTGCCATTGCATGTTATCCAATAAATTAATTTTTAATTAAATATTATTGAATAAGGATGATCGATTGCCATGACCAATTTTGTAGGTGTATGTTAGGAATTTACATTTGTTTTTATTGTTGTTGGATTTATTAATAGGCCTGGTTTATGGCCCAATATGAATTGTCATATGTAATAAAAGTGGGTTTGGTTTATGGCCCGTTCCCACCCCTCAAAATGTATCCCATACTTGTCATGGTTATTTATTGTAAATACATTAGACTTAGTGGGAGATGAAGATTTGAAGACGGAGGTGGGCCCAGCAGACAATAAAGACTGAAGAAATGTAAATTGGAAGCTCAATGTAATAGGATTGCATTGCATACCTGCATATTACCTAGGATTGGACTTAGACTCGTGATTGGCAACCACGGGTCGATTAGAAATGGAATCGATCATCCTATATAATATATGATATTATCGTTGTATGCATGTTTTAGACTAAATTGTATGAATCCCGCAAGCATACAAATTTTCAATGATGAGAAAAATTTTCAAAATTAAAATCCCTCATTTTAAATATGATTTAAAATTGATATCAAGAAATATAAAGGAAATTTAAATATTGTTCAAATGTTCCTACCTTCCATCAACGATCAATGTATGAGATGCTACCCGCGGATACGGTCCGGCTCATATTATTGGGGGGGGCCCGTTCGTCGAAAAGTTGTACATTGGATCGACACATAGTTGTAAGTTGGGTGGAACTCCCATGGGATCGGCTCATATTATTGGGGGATCCACATGGCGACCGTCCATCACAACTTAATATTGATGGGTCATCTTGACATGTCACAATAAACGGCGTCATATTATTCGGCCCTTATTGGACATGAGGTAAAAACGTGGAGGTTGCTTTGGAAGCAATTGGGCTCTACCTTTTGAAAATTATGGTTGGCTGATATTATTCGGGACCATAGTTTGTCAATTGGACTCCATGTTCCCACTAAGTAAAATAGTTTCCCGTTTTCACTAGAGGGTAGTGAAATCGTTAAAATAGTGGGAGTGAGATTCATAAAATAAATTTTGCCTATTTTATGTCTTAGTAAATTAATTAAACAATCACTGATTATTGTCTGTTTCATTTCAGTATTTCATTAAGATGAATTCGCGCAATCCACTATTCTCTATCCTCGAACAAAATAAACTGACTGGCGCAAACTATACAGAATGGTTCCGTAAGTTGAAGATTGTCTTGACCTCGGAGAAGATGCTCTACGTGTTAGAAAAATCTCCTCCGAAGGAAGCACCAGCTGATATAAGTCCGGAAGAGTTGGCCAAACTTGATACATGGTGGGACCATGATATCAAGGCCAAATGCTATATGCAAGCCTCGATGTCTGATGAACTCCAGAGGCGATTTGAGGATACCGTGAATGCTGCTGACATTCACGTACAACTCAAGGAACTTTTTAAGGCTCAATCGAGAGCTGAAAGGTTCGCTACTGTAAAAGAGCTAATGACGTGTCGCATGCATGAAGGGACTTCGGTCCGTGATCATGGGGTACGAGTGATTTGGCTCATACAGAAATTGGTAACGCTTGATTTGGTGTTGGAGCATGAAATCAACGTGGACTTATTACTTCTCTCTCTTCCTTCTTCGTTTGACTGTTTTGTGGTGAATTTCAATATGAACAAGATAGAGGCCTCCCTTGAAGAGATGGTCAATATGCTTGTAACATATGAAGCCACTTTAAAGAAGGATAAACCGGCTCTCTTGGTGGGCTCCTCTTCTTCTGCTAAGAAGGGGCCAAGTACAAAGGGTAAGAAACGTTCTGCCCCACCCAAGAAAACCGGACCCGAGAAGAAGAACAAGACAAAGGCTTCAAACATGGTAAAGTCCAAGGATGTTTGCCATCACTGCAAGAAACCCGGTCATTGGAATCGTAACTGCAAGGAATATCTAGAGCAGTTGCGAACTGCGAAGGGTATGTTCTATATTGAAATAAATGTTTCACTTAATACTACTTCTTGGGTATTGGATACCGGATATGGATCTCACATTTGCAATGATTTGCAGGTGATGACAAGAAGTCGCAAGCTTAGAATGGGTGAGACCCAGCTGAGGCTCGGAAATGGTTCTAGAGTTGATGCCAAAGCTGTAGGAGACGTTTATTTAATATTGCAGAACGATTTTAAGTTACTTTTGAGAGATGTTTTATTTGTTCCAGATTTGATTAAAAACATTATTTCTGTTTCTATGCTTGATAGAGATGGTTTTTTCTTGCAATTTTGTGAATGGGATTTGCAATTTTTACAAGAATGAATGTTTGATTGGAAATGGACAACTTGAAAACGATCTATATAACTTAAAATTAAAAGACGTTCCAATAAATTATGTTGATAAACCGGTAACAACGAACAAAAGGAAAATCGATAGTCAAAACCCAGCAAACCTTTGGCATGCTAGGCTAGGTCATATTTCCTCAAGGAGGATGAACAAGCTAGTAGGAGAGGGCATGTTTGATATGTCTGATATTAACTCTCTATCTACTTGTGAGTCCTGCCTGAAAGAAAAAATGACTAAATCTCCTTTTAAGGGGAAACCTGAGCGTAGTCAAAATCTGTTGGATTTGATCCATACAGATGTTTGTGGTCCATTTAGAATTGGTACTCAATTTGGCCACACCTACTTCATTACCTTTACTGATGATTATTCTAGGTATGGGTATTTATATTTAATGAAATATAAGTCTGAAGCATTTGAAAAGTTCAAAGAATTCAAGGCTGAAGTAGAAAACAAGCTAGGTAAAAGTATTAAAGCACTTCGATCGGATCGAGGTGGAGAATACTTAAGTACCGAGTTTTTGGACTATCTGAAAGAGAATGGGATTCTCTCTCAGTGGACTCCTCCTATGACACCTCAGCTAAATGGTGTATCGGAGCGTCGTAATCGAACTTTGTTGGACATGGTTCGATCCATGATGAGCTTCACTGAGCTTCCACCTTCGTTTTGGGGCTATGCGCTTGAAACGGCGGTATTGTTGTTGAACAACGTCCACACCAAAGCAGTGGATAAAGCACCATACGAGTTATGGAATGGCAAAGCTCCTAAGTATTCGTACTTGAGGATTTGGGGATGTCCTGCTTACGTGAAGCAGACAGTGGGAGATAAGTTGGATAGTCGATCCACCTTATGTTATTTTGTAGAGTATCCGAAGAATTCAATCGGATATTATTTCTATCATCCTACTGAAACAAAAGTGTTTGTTTCAAGGAATGCGACCTTCTTGGAGAAGGAGTTCTTATTGGATAAGAAAGGCAAGATGATGGAACTCGAAGAAATTCGAGAAGAACCCGAAATACAAAATAATGATCCTACACCTCAGGAACCAATTATGGACACGCCTATACCTAGAAGATCCGAGAGGACTTCTAGACCTCCTATTCGATATGGTCTTCTTCTTGAAGGGGATCAAGATAAACCCGATGTTGGATGTGATCCAAGAAACATCAAGGAAGCAATTTCTGATGCGGATTCAAATTTATGGCTTGAAGCTATGCAGTCGGAAATAGATTCGATGCATACAAACCAAGTTTGGTCATTAGTAGATCCTCCCGATGGAATTGTTCCAATAGGGTGTAAATGGATCTACAAGAGAATGCTTGGGCCTGATGGTAAGGTATTGACCTACAAGGCACGATTGGTGGCGAAAGGTTATACTCAAGACAAGGAGTTGACTATGATGAAACCTTTTCACCAGTTGCAATGTTCAAGTCCATAAGAATCCTTATTGCCATAGCTGCTTGGTATGACTATGAGATATGGCAAATGGATGTGAAGACTGCATTTATTAATGGAAACATTAAGGAAGAGATCTATATGACGCAGCCTGAGGGATACACATCCATGGAAAGCGAGCATAAGGTATGCAAGCTTCAGAGATCGATCTATGGTCTCAAACAAGCATCAAGAAGTTGGAACCAGAAATTTGATGAAACAATAAAGGATTTTGGTTTCATCAAGAACCCGGAGGAACCATGCGTGTACAAGAAAGTAGTTAAGGATGCTGTGACATTCTTAGTACTTTATGTTGATGACATCCTACTCATTGGGAATGATGTAGGGATGTTGCAGTCAACAAAGATATGGTTATCAGGTAGATTCTCGATGAAGGATTTGGGTGAGGCATCCTATATTCTAGGGATACAGATCTATAGAGATAGATCTAAGAGAATGATAGGACTCACTCAAGAAACTACATCGACACCATATTGAAAAGGTTTTCAATGGATGGGTCCAAGAGAGGACATCTACCTATGTGTCATGGAGTTTCTCTATCCAAGTCTATGTGTCCCAAGACTGATGAAGAGATAGAGAAAATGACACATGCACCATATGCATCAGCCATAGGTAGTATCATGTATGGGATGATATCTACCAGACCGGTTGTAGCATTTGCTCTGAGTGTCACGAGAAGATATCAAGCTAATCCCGGTCAAATGCATTGGAAAGCCGTGAAGGACATTCTTAAGTACTTACAAAGGACTAAGAATATGTTCATGGTATATGGAGGAAGAGAGCTGAAATTGGAAGGCTATACCGACTCTAGCTTCCAAAGTGACGTGGATGACTTGAAGTCAACCTCTGGATTTGTGTTCATGCTCAATGGCGGTGCTGTCTCTTGGAAGAGTTTCAAGCAGGACACCACAGCGGATTCCACCACTGAGGCAGAATACATTGCGGCATCAGCTACTGCTAAAGAGGCCGTTTGGATGAGGAATTTCGTCCAAGAGTTGGGCGTTATTCCGGAAGTTGTTGCTCCAGTCCCGGTGTACTGTGACAACACGGGTGCCATTGCTCCGGCAAAGGAACCAAGGTCTCATCAAAGATCCAAACATGTACTGAGGTAATACCACATCATCCGGGAGATCGTGGAAAGAGGAGACATCACTGTCGAGAGAGTGGCCTCTGCAGACAATATCGCTGATCCACTTACTAAGCCCTTTCCAGGACCATTATTTGACAAACATCGCGAAGCAATGGGACTGCGTAGTATGACTAGTTGGCTATAGGACAAGTGGTAGATTGAAAGAGTGGGTGCCCGGTGAGCCAACTTGTGGCTAAGGGCTTTGATGACTCTTTGTATAAACAATCTTTTGTTTAATATAATTTACACTTTTATAATGGCGTTTACTTTATCTTTTATCATATTATTATGTTGTGAGATACTATAAGATGTTTAGATGAAGACCTTGAATATACTATAGTGTATGTAAGATGTGGTAGCACATGGGGATGGCTATCATGAAACACATCTTATAGTCACTGTATATTCTAAACAGTTCCTAGTCGATTGAGCCGTCCGTTAATAAGGATAAGGATCGCTCGAGATTGAGACTAGCATTTGCGATGCCGAGTACCACGTTTCATTGGTATGGAACATAGAGATGTTCAAAGCATGCAAATGGATATTCATACGATGAATGATCGAACTACCCTATCCGGACTTTCCAAGTGGTTATCACTTATCGAGTGGATAAAGTCCGTGGTTTTGGTTGTACACCATTAGTCCTTACTACTTGAAACATCATTGAGACTCTATATGCTAGTACTGTACTTTGACTCGTTTACCGACTTTATTCGGGTCATCAGGTGTCGAGATTGGGTACAGTTACGACACATATAGGAGTCGATGCTTTGTTGTCAAGGATTCACCACATACTTGCTAGTGTGGATATCCTATGCAATCTGAGGAGATATTAGTGTGACGAATCTTTGGCCAGAGTACATGATGTGTTTTAATAAATGGTTTCTTAGTAGCACATGCGATGTCACTATTTGATCTTCAAGATGTATTGCATAGTTATCGAATCTCGAACGACTCTCGATTTACCAATGGTTGTTGATTCGATCGGGATATATGGATGAAGGGACCGTACTGTATGCTAACCAAAATCTATTGGTTCTTGCACGCACTATCACTGATACCTAGGGAATCATGGGGCGATATTGCTAGGCGCTCTTACCATGATTCGATGGGCAAGTCGGAAATTATTGTTTCGAGTCACAAGGAGTTGTGAGCCCACGGCTAGCTGTATCCCTGAACCATTGAGGGTCACACAAGTAATGGATTTTTAATTCCCGTTGAGATAGTTAAATTTAAAGAGTTAAATTTAATGAACAAAGAAGTGGGACTTCTTATTTAAGAGTAGAGGAGTAAGATTTCCTAAAATGACATAGGGATGGGCATTTTTGGAAACCACTGAATTCGGATTCAGAAAATTTATCTTGACTTTAAAAGATGCAGAAATGGTTTCTGTGCACATTGGTGAAATTGGTTTATCAATCTGAGTCACGATGAATTTTATATTAATTTCTGAACATGCGGGCTTTGCTTGTCAGGCTTGAACTTATGACTAATGGGCCCTAAGCTGTTAGCAGCCCACATTATAAATAAGTTATTGCAGTACAGAAATTACATAACAGAGGTCACAAAATATTTTCGAAAACCCTAGCTGTGTTTTTAAAAGTGGCCGCCCCCCTCCCTCTCTGCTCGGGAAAATCCAGCCTGTGAATTTTGAATTTGCAGTCTGGTTTAACGGATCAAATTTGTTAATTCTCTTCGTAAAAACTTCTGATAGATTTTCTAGTGCAATCTATCAGAGGAATTAAATTTCTGTTCGTGGACTTGATTGAAGAATTGTTCGTCCATCAGTTCCTGGGATATACAACAAGAGCAGAGTAATCTGTTGGTGTCCATAATCTCGATTCGAGATTGGAGGTAAAAATTTAATTGTTATTTAATTTTTACACGCACAATTTAATCGTAAAGTTTTGATACCTATTATGGAATCGTTCCATATAAAATTTTTAAACTTCCGCTGCACCGGGTATCAATTCTGATTGATCTGATCACCGTTCTCCAACATCAACCTCATAAAAGTACTAGTGCATTAGTTAACCCAAATGGCATAACCAACCACTCATACAATCCATACTTAGTTTTGAAAGCAGTTTTCCACTCGTCACCCTCTCTCATTCTAATTTGATGATAACCACTTTTAAGATAAATTTTACTAAAAATACTAGAACCATGCAATTCATATAACATATCATATAGCCTAGGAATAGGATGCCTATACTTGATGGTAATGTTATTAATGGCTCTACAATCCACGCACATTCTCCATGAACCGTCTTTCTTAGGAACCAACAAAACAGGTACAACACAAGGAGACATAGACTCACGCACAAATCCCTTGTCAAGAAGTTCACTTACCTGCCTTTGTAGCTCTTTAGTCTCCTCCGGGTTACTCCTATAAGCTGGACGATTCGGTAATGCACTTCCGGGCACAAGATCAATTTGATGCTCAATTCCCTCAAATGTGGTAATCCTTGAGGTAAATCCTCTGGAAATAAATCTTCAAATTCATGCAAGAGAGAAACAACATTGCTCGGAAGATTTCCGGCTATATCACTTGTGTTAAGAAGAATCTCTTAATAGAAAATCAACACAAGTGAAGTATGCATATGTAAAATCTATCGCAACTCACTCTTTTGGGTCATACATTTTTTTATCGGCCTCTTTCCTCCTAATTTTTTTTCATCTTTTTTTCTCTCAATTTTTTTTCTAAGGCCAACTCACTTTTTTGTTCACTTTTTTTTTCGGCCTCTTCTTTCTTTTTCTTTTTCAAATGATCCTCCAACACTTGCTTTAGAGTCATACGAAATAATACAACAGACTCTTTTTTCATAGTAAAAGAATATCGATTTTTAAACCCATCATGTGTCACATTTCTATTAAATTGCCACGGTCTACCCAACAAGATATGACAAGCTTGCATAGGCACCACATCACAAAACACTTTGTCCACGTACTTACCAATGGAAAATGGTACCACCACTTGCTAATGCACTCTCACCTCCGAATTGTCATTAAACCATTGCAATTTTTACGGTTGAGGATGCTTTATAGTAGGCAAACTCAACTTCTCCACAAGCTCATAACTCCTTACATTGATACAACTCCCCCCGTCAATAATGACACTACACACTTTATTTTTCACAAAGCATCTAGTATGAAATAAATTTTCTCTTTGATTTTCCTCATCCTCTTTTTGTTGCACATTCAAAACTCTCCTATTCACCAACAATTCCCCAACAACCGCATCATATCCCTCATCATCGGGATCCTCCAATGCTGGCATATCACCATAATCCTCCTCCTCACTCTCTGACTCAAACTCACCACATGCATTCACAATCATAATTTTTTTATTAGAACACTGACTAGCAATATGACCAACCCCATGACATCTAATGCATTTGATATCTCTAAAACGATTAATAGGAGTTTCAGGTTTATCTTGCACCCCTTGCTTTGGTGTCTCTTGCTTGTTGTCAGTTTTTGGCTTGGACCATGGTTTGACATCCTCTCGTTTTGCAATGTTTGGATGCCAAGAATTGGATGGAACTCCAGCTATAGGATTTCATCCCATGCCTCTCCTCTTAAATTTGTTCCACTTTCATGGCAATTTGCATCATCTCTTCAAGATCCATGCAATGTCTAAGCTCCACCTGGTCTTGAATCTCCTTATTCAACCCACATGAGAAATGAGCCATGGTTGCTTCACGATCCTCCTCAATGTTAGCTCGAATCATAGTGACTTCTAATTCTTTGAAATAATCTTCTTCACTCTTGGAGCCTTGCTTCAAATTCTATAGCCGCCTAAACATATCACGATGGTAATAATTCGGCACAAATCTCTTTCGCAAAATTTGCTTCATCTCATCCCATTTCTCGATAGGACGCTCTCGATTCCTTCTCCTAGAAGTAACAAATTGATCCCACCAAATGAGAGCATAATCCACAAACTCAACAACCGCCAATTTTATTTTTTTCGCATCATTGTAGTTGTGGCAATCAAACACAGATTCTACTCTAATCTCCCACTCTAAATAAGCCTCCGGATCAGATCTCCCATGGAATGGAGGAATTTTCATCTTAATCCCACTAATATTCTCATCTTCTCGACCCCCTTCAATGTATCTCGCTCTCATCGCTCCCCTTCTATTTCTTTCACCTCATGAGCCCTCCTATTTCTACCCCATTTTTCACCAAAACATTCTTCATCCTCACTACCACCAACTTCAAGTTTACTTATCCTCTCATGCACCGTCTCCAAATCAGCCCTCATTGCTTCCCTCACCATCTTAGACAAATCATCTATTTGGGTCTTGGAAAACCCTTGGCTAGAACTATCCTCTCCTTCTTTATTTGAACTCATTGTACCTACAAGAAACGGTTAGTAATAAAATTACCTTACACAAATTTTTACAATTCACTCCAAATAAAATTCACTCAATCACTCTTTTCTTTCCGCTCAAAATTTATGTCGAAGGGCTTTTTGCTTTATGATTTTGTATCAAACTCACAAATAAAAAACTTGTAGATGCTTGAAAACTGACTTCCACGTGAGGTAATAAAATTACCTTACACAAATTTTTACAATTCACTCCAAAGAAAATTCACTCAATCACTCTTTTCTTTCCGCTCAAAATTTATGTCGAAGGGCTTTTTGCTTTATGATTTTGTATCAAACTCACAAATCAAAAACTTGTAGATGCTTGAAAACTGACTTCCACGTGTTGCACAAAAACAAGAAGAAATTTATGGACTTGAATTTCTGACTTGCACCCAAGGATGAACAAGTGCCAAGTAATTGACCACAAGTTATCTTGGTTCTTCAATATATTTTTTTTGTAGCTTTTTTTTAACTTTTCTAGATAACTTGTAGCATAAAAAATGACAACTTGGCGACAATATAGACGCGTAAAGACTTAGAAATTTGAAATAAAATAGACTCAGATGAAGAATGAAAGATGAAGTGCGAAGAACACAAAGAACACAAAGAACGAAAAGATATGATGCTTACTTGATTCAAAAACCTTGGCTTTGATACCAAATGATATGAATTTTTATGAATGAAAGGCAAGCACGATTATAGCGAATTTCACCCTCAATTCGAATACAAAAGAAATCAAATATTTTGTCCCAACTTTTGAAACAAGTAACAAATTTGGATCTCCACTTCTAGTTGAAACCGTAACTAGCAACAGAGAATCACGATAGAAAACAATCAATAATTCAATTAAACCTTCAAAGGAACTTGTCTTTTACAACACAAGTGAAAAATCGATTGACAAACGCCACAAAGTTGAAGAACTTTGATAAGTTTGATTTTAAATAAAGCACAAAGCTTCAATAAAATTCTAGAGAGAATTTTATTTATTGAGTAATCGATAATCTGAAAATTTTAAATCTTCTTCAATAATGAATGTTTGTTGTATTTATAATACAACTACAAAATAATAAAAAATATCACAAAATATATCTAAAGATATAATAATATCTCCTAAAAGTTTCCTAGTAGGAATAAAAGACCTAAAATAAGCAAAATAATGCCAAAATATTAAGATTCCCAAACACACACACAAAAACCTTCTGTGCATGTAAAATTCATCGGCGCGGGCATGCTAGGATGTGGCACGGGCGCACAGAATCTGTGCAAATCATGGCGTGGGCACGCCGAAGTTTCGCAAAATCTTTGTCAATTTGGAACTCGTACGCGCGGGCGCGCGATTAGAATGTGCGGGCTCGCGGAGTCTCAAGCGCAGGCGCGCCGCAACTTCGAGCTTGGTCTTGAATTTCTTCACTTTCTTGACCTCCTTTTACCTCAATAAGATTATAACATCCCCCAAACTGGATATCAAGAAATCCAACGCCCTCTTGTGACTTCAACATCAATGATTGAAGTGCTTCCTTGAATTTCTGAGCTCGGCCTCTACTGGTCCTCTTGGCATTTCCAATGGATCCTTAGCCACTCGATCAACACGCAAACCATCCATGCTTGCATCACACAGCTCCGCTATGACGCCTGGCTATGCCACTTCCGGGTTCCCAATGGGATGCCTAGAATTCCCTATGTCTAAGTTAGAAGGCTAAAAAATTGAGAGAAGAGAGGTGATTGATGCACTTGAAAATGAATCTCGGCACCTCTATTTATAGACGGAGTTCGGGCCGTCCAAACCGGCTTCGGAGCGTCCGAACATGTTCGGACCGACCAATTTGGTCTCCGGGTCGTTCGTAGTCCCATCATTGCATCAGCCATGACGTTACTTTTTTGACGTAATCAATGACGTAATACTTGATCCCGATCGGACCGTTCGAACCTGTCGATGGAGCGTCCGAACACGTTCGGAGCCTCCGATCCTGGCTTTGAATCGTCCGATCTTGTTCGGGGCCTCTGATCTATCCTACAGGACGCTGATGCTCTACTTTGACTTGCTGACAAGTCAAACACTCTGCTACAAAACGCCCGATATCTCTCTTCATTCCAGGACACCAATACAAAGATTGTAAATCTCGGTACATCTTCATTATTCCGGGATGAATGGAGTACGGAGATGCGTGAGCCTCTGTCAAGATATCTGTCCTCAATTGGTCAATGTTCGGTACCCACATCCGACCTCGGTACTGAACAATACCATCTACGACAGTATAAAGAAGGTTGCCCTTAGCCTCATCCTTCTGCCTCATAAGATGTAACTGCTCATCAGTAGACTGTCCATATCTGATCTGATCTCGAAGAGTCGGCTGCACTATTAATGCTGATAAACTCGGTGTGTGCCCGCCTGAGTAGACCTCTAGCTCAAACATCTGAATCTCTCTCTGAAGTGGCAACTGCATTGATAAACACGATACCACTGATGTCTTCCGGCTCAAAGCATCGGTCACTATATTAGCTTTATCCGGATGGTAGCTAATGTCGCAGTCATAATATTTTCACGAGCTCTAACCATCTGCGTTGCCTCATGTTCAGCTCCTTCTGAGTGAAGAAGTACTTGAGGCTCTTGTGATCAGTGAAAATCTTACACTTCTCGCCATAAAAATAGTGTCTCCAGATTTTCAATGCAAACACAACTGCTGCAAGCTCCAAATCATGCATCGGATAATTCTGCTCATTAATATTCAGGTGTCTCGACGCATAAGCAATCACTCTGTCACACTGCATAAGTATGGAGCCTAAACCCAGCTTAGACGCATCTTTGTACACCACTAACTCCTCGTGTGCTACAGGCATCGCCAACAATGGCGCAGAAGTGAGTGCCTCCTTCAACTGATCGAAGCTCCTCTGACAGTTAGGACTCCACACAAACTTCGCATTATTCTTGGTCAAGGATGTCAAGGGCACTGCAATAGAGGAAAAGCCCTTGATAAACTTTCTGTAGTATCCTGCTAAACCCAAGAAACTTCAAATCTCTAATGCATTCTTCGGAATCCCCCAGTTCTGCACTGCCTCTACCTTAGAATGATCCATAGCTATCCCATCTCTAGAAACAACATGGCCAAGAAATGCCACCTTCTCAAGCCAAAACTCACACTTGCTGAACTTTGCATACAATCGATGCTACCTCAGAGTCTGCAAAGCTGTCTGCAAGTGCTATCTATGCTCCGCTATGCTCCTGGAGTAGATCAATATGTCATCAATAAATAATATGATGAACTGATCATGATACGGCTGAAATACACGGTTCATGAGATCCATGAAGACCACTGGAGCATTAATCAATCTGAATGGCATCACCAAGAACTCGTAATGCCCATATCGTGTCCTGAAAGAAGTCTTAGACACATCAGCATCTTTGATCTGCAATTGATGATATCCAGATCGCAGATCAATCTTAGAGAATACCAAAGATCCCTGCAACTGATCAAATCAGTCCTCTATCCTCGGCAGTGGATACTTATTCTTCACTGTAACCCTGTTAAGCTCTCGGTATTCCATACACAGTCTCATGCTGCCATCCTTCTTCTTCACAAATAAAACTGGCGCTCCCCAAGGAGAAAAGCTAGGGCGAATAAAGCCTTTCTCCAATAATTCCTGAATCTGATCCTTCAGCTCTTTCATCTCAGTAGGAGAAAGTTGGTACGGTGCCTTAGAGATAGGCACAGTATCTGAAATCAACTCAATACTGAACTCCACTTCTCTAACCGGTGGAATTCCTACAATGTCATCTGGAAATACATCTGGAAAATCACGAACAACCTCTATCTCTGTCAAAGATCTGGTAGGCGGTTCTGACACTGCCACAACACTGGAAAGAAACCCCTGGCAACCCCTTTGTAATAATTTTCTCGCACGCAAAAAAGAGATGACATGCGAAGCACTACTGCTCTAGGATTCAAAGAAGATGAAAGGGTCACCCTAAGAAGGTTTCAATGATACTGTCCTCCGCCGAAAATCAAAAGAAGCTCCATTGACTGTGAGCCAGTCCATGCCCAATATTAGATCAAAGCCAGCCATCGATAATACTACTAGATAAGCCCTGATGGAATGTCCCTGCAGCTCTAACTCCAAACCTCTGATGACACTAGTAATAGAGAGAATCTGCCCAGATGGCATGGTGACATCATAACCTATGGTAGCAACCTCAGGGGTGATACCTATCCACTTAACAAACTCCAAGGAGATAAACGAATGCGTAGCTCCAGAATCTAGCAATGCAAAAATAGAGTTGCCCCCAACTAAAATTCTCCCTGCACGTAGAAAATTCCCAACATATGCACACCAACACTTAATTTACCCAAAGTTTAGGCACTAATAATAATAAAAAAAATATCTCTAGGGAAAAACACAAGTCCTACACTATCCATTCAAATGATTAACCTGAATAACATGCATCCGAATACCAAAATAATTAAATCATTAAATCTTAAATACAATAGTTAAGATATACCAGTGATCAATGAAGTGTTTGGATCCGCTTCCTCAGCCTGCATAAAAAACACCCTCCTAGGAGTGTTCTTCTTCTTAGGGCAATTGAGAGACATATGCATCGTCTCCTTGCAGTGGAAGCACACATTCGACCCGCTCAGACACTGGCCTGAATGTGGTTTCTAGAACTTCGAACACAACGGTACTCCTCCGGTATTAGGGGTCGTGCCCCTCTGCTGCTGCTGCTGGGCCAGACGCCCATAAGGCCTCTGATGCGGCTTCTACTGATTCGGGCTCTTTGAAGGCCCAGTGAACGGCTTCTTCACCTGCTGCTGTGAAGAAGGTCGATGAAATGATGACTGAAATGGCCTCTTCTTCTGTTGCTCAATGAGGATGAATTTCCTGCCACTCTCTGATCGTAATGCCCTATCCACAGCTGCCTCATAGGTGGCCACATCCAGCATACGCACATCATGCTTAATATATGCCCTCAGACCATCGATGAACTGTTTCTTCTTCTCTTTCTCATCACCTGCAATCAGGGGCACAAAGTGACACCCCCGCTCGAACTTCTTGATGTACTCAACCACAGACCTATCTCCCTGCCGGAGACTCATAAAATCCCTAATCATCTGGCTGCGCACATCCTCTGTGGAGTACTTGGCAAAGAATATCCTCTTGAAGTCCTCCCAGGTCAGAGTCTCCAAGTTCACCCCTCTTGCAGCGCCTTCCCACCATAGGGCTGCACCATCCTTCAACATGAAGATGGCACATCTCACCTTATCTGCATCTGTCAAACCCATGTAGGCGAATATGCTCTCCAGTGATCGAATCCACCCCTCATCAATGAGTGGATCTGTGGTGCCTGTGAACTCCGTCGGTCCCTTTTTTTGGAACCGCTCAGCTACATCCTCATCGTGGGACATCCTAGGTCATGTGGTCTGATGCTCCAACAGTCTAGTAATCCCCACCATCATATCAGCACTGGCCCTCTCCAATGCTGAAAGCTTCTCACGTGGATGAGGTGTGTTGGAAATCGGTGTTCAGATCAATTAGAATTGATACCCGGTGCAGCGGAAGTTTAAAAAATTTATTTTATTAATATGGAACGATTCCATATCTGGGTATCAAAACTTTACGATTAAATTTGTGTAAGTAAAACAAATAATCACTATTAAATATTTTACCTTGAAATCTCGAAGCGAGATTATGGACACCAACAGAATTTAATCTGCTCTTGTTGTATATCCCCGGAACTGATGAACGAACGTTTCTTCAATCAGGTCCACGAATAGAAAACAAAACCCTCTGATTGACTGCACTAGAAATCAATCAGAAGTTTGCGTAGAGAATAAACAGATATGATCTGTTAATTCAGATTGTAATTTTTCACAAAAATACAACCCGAATTTTTCTCCAAAAGGGACAGAGGATTTCGAAAATCCCCTTGAAAATTCTAGAGTGTATTTTTCAAAAATTGCAATATACTATGTGTGTGATTTTCGAACCCAACACCTCTATTTATAGATAATTTCTAGTTATAATTGTATGAGGACTCTAACTCCTTAAAGCCCACAATCCATAACTTAAGCCCAACAAGCCAAGCCCGTTGTTATAGAAATTAATATAAAATTCATCGTGACTCCGATTGATAAACTGATTTTACCAATGTGCACAGAAACCATTTCTGCATCTTTTAGAGTCAAGATAATTTTTCTGTATCCGAATTCAGTGATTTCCAAAAATGCCCATCCCTATGTCATTTTAGGAAATCCCACTCCCTTTAGTTAAGAATTCCAACTTATCTTTCATTAAATTTAACTCTTTAAATTTAACTATCTCTACGGGGTTTTAGTAATCCATTACTTGTGTAACCCTCAATGGTTCAGGAATACAGCTAGCCGTGGGCTCACAACTCCTTGTGATTCGGAACAACAATTTCCGACTTACCCATCGAATCATGGTAAGAGCGCCTAGCAACATCGCCCCATGATTCCCTAGGTATTACTGATAGTGCCTGCAAGAACCAGTAGATTTTAGTTAGCGTACAGTACGGTCCCTTCAACCAAATATCCCGATCAAATCAACAATTGTTACGCCTTAAACGCATATAAATCTCTAATTATGAGATTAATGTTTTTAATGCATTAACAAGTCTTATTTCTCTATGTTTTGATGATTAACAAAACTAGGTTAAAATGTTACTAATATTTACATTGAGCTTATTACAGAGTTAAAATTTTCAAGATGAATTAAGACTAAATTCATACTCAAGATCAGAAACAAAATTCGAAGAAGTTTACTGCTACGGGGTCGGAAGCTCCGATTGGAGATCGGAACCTCCGATCATGATCAGAAGCATCTTCGGAAGCTAAGGGTAGATCGGAAGCTCTGATCTTGGTTCGGAAGCTCCGATCTATTTCAGGGATTTTTATATTGTTTGGAATGCAGAACGGAAGCTACGAAGAAGAGGTTCGGAAGCTCCGATCTATGATCGGAAGGTCCGATCATTTTTTATGGAATATTATAATGTTCGGAAGCAGATCGGAGGCAACTAAGTGAAGCCGATCGGAAGCACCAAACGTGATCGGACGTTCCGATCTTGAACGACCGCCTGATAATCTTGTCCGGAAGACTTTTGCCCGACACCATATTTATTGCGCCGATCGGAAGCTCCGAAGTGGATCGGACGTTCCGATCCTGTACACCCGCGTGTCTCAGAATTCAAATTTCGGAAGCTCCGATGCAGGGATCGGAAGTTCCGATCGATGCCAAAATTTCAGCTATAAAAGGAGGCATTCCGAGGCCATTCAATCCATCCCAACATCTTCAAGTCTCTCAATCCTCTCAAGCATTATTCAAGCCATTTGTTGAGCAATTTGTAGCCCCTTTTGAGTGTTCAAAATATATTCACATATCGAGTTGTATTCGGGGTTGTAATATCGAGGGTTGTTAGTTTGTGAGTTGTTTGCTCGGTTTTGTAAACACTTGTGTGTGAAGCCAAGTGTATTTTACGAGTGTTGAGGCTATACTTGGAGCCCTTAAGGCCAAGAGTGTTGAGTTATATCGGCGCGGTGATCGTGTCAAGTTGTAAGGCTATCCTTGGAGCCATCAAGGCCAAGACATTCGAAGTGCTAGTGGATCCTTGGTTAATCGACTTAACCAAGAAGGGGAGACGTAGACGATTTATCGTCGAACTTCCATAAACATCTCTTATCCCTTTTACTGCTTTATTTACATTACGCATTTATTTACCGCACTTATTATTTGATTGCTTAAGTCTTCCGCTTGCGTACTTGCATAATCGCTTTAAATTGCTAAAGTTGCCAATAGAACCTAAATCCCCCCCCCCCCATTAGGTTCTAACAAGTGGTATCAGAGCCATTTGAAAATACTTTTCAAATCTTTTTTTATGGCAAACCTAGCGAGTGATTATGCTCAAGGGCAATCTACTAATCGTCCTCCTCTTTTTAATGGCATAAACTACGGGTATTGGAAAAATCGTATGTCCCTATATATCCAATCCGTAGACTATGACCTATGGAAAGTGACGGTGAAAGGTCCCTATACACCTATGAAAATAGTTGATGGGGTTGAAATTCCTAAGGGAATGGATGACTTTTCAAAAGAGGACATGAAATTAATTTCGCAAAATGCTAAAGCTATGAATATCTTGCATTGTTCTTTAGATATGAACGAGTACAATCGGATATCGATGTGCTCATCCGCTAAAGAGATATGGGACAAGCTAGAGATATGTCACGAAGGCACCAACCAAGTGAAAGAGACAAAGATCGACTTACTCCAACTCAAATACGAAACATTTGAGATGGAATCCAATGAAGATGTTGACACCATGTTCCGAAGGCTTACTCAAATCATCAATGAGTTAGCACAATTGGGAGAACAATATCCTACCAAGCAAGTTTGGAGGAGAGATCTTCGTGCCCTACCAAAAGAATGGGATGCAAAGAGAACCGCCATCATCGAATCCAACAAAGGGGACACTGCCGCCTATGATCTTGATCAACTACATGGGACCCTAAAAACCCATGAGTTAGAAGTGTCCACGAGAAAAGAATCAAAGAAAGAAGATGTCAAGCACAAAGGGATAGCTTTGACTACACAAGTCGAAGAAGATGACGATGATGACATGGCTCTCCTCACAAGAAAATTCAAGAAATTCATGCGAGGAAACAAATTCAAGAAAGACAAGAAGCCTGAAAGAGAAGTGACCTGCTACAACTGTCAACAACAAGGTCACTATGCCAATGAATGCCCACTCAAGAAGAAAGTGGACAAAGGAAAGAAGAAAGCCCTACTAGCTACCTGGAGTGATAGCGACGATGACGACGAGGAAGCAAACCTCTGCTTCATGGCTAAGAGTGATGACATCGTCTCTGACGACGTTGACGAGGTACCTACTTACGATGAACTCTTACATGCTTATAAAGATATGTTTGATATGGCTAAGGTTCTTAGAAAAGAGAATAGAAATCTTAAAAAAGAATTAGAAACTAAGGAGCATGATAATCTTAGACTTAAGGATGACCTAGATCACTTAGAAAAATCATTCGATAAATTCAATGTGAGTAGCAATAAATTGAACAACCTACTTAGCATGCAGAAATGTAGCTTTGATAAGGGAGGAATAGGCTATGGTAAGAAGTCTATAGACTTTTCTAGTCTAATAGCTAAGGCTAAGATGAGATCACCCCCTACTTGTTCTTATTGTTGCAAATCTGGTCATGTTAGACATAAATGCAGATCATTGAAATACCAATATGTTCAAAAGAGCTATATGAAATGGAGGCCTAAGAGTACTTAACAACTCATTAGTCGGCATTATGAGATCACAATCTAAAGGGAGTTCAATATAGACCGGCTTAAAAATGCCTTGACTTGCGGCTGGTCTCCCTGTTGAACGTTGCTCTGTCCAAGGAAATAGGTTTTTAAAGTGGCCATATGCCCTACCTACTACTGGGAGCACTTTTAGAAAGTGGCGATGATGTTGCTATGAGAGACTGAACTCTTAGAATTCTATTTTATATCTCTCTTTTCTAACATTGTAGACCCAAAAGAACTAAAGGGTACCAAAACAATTCTTTTTAGGGAACTAGGAAAACTGTTCTCCCTAGCATATGGTATCTAGACAGTGGATGTTCTAGACATATGACGGGGAACAAGGATCTACTCCAATCAGTCAAACCTAAGGAGAAGGGAACAGTCACCTTTGGAGACAACAGCAAAGGAGTCATTGAAGGCATCAGCTCAATAGGTATATCTAATTCTTGCTTGATTGATGATGTACTCCTAGTGAAAGGGCTTAAGCATAATCTACTAAGCATAAGTCAATTGTGCGATAGAGGTTATGAAGTCAAATTCACTCCCCAACACTGCACTATATCACTCACGACTGACAAATCCATAAATTTCAAAGGTTATAGAAGTGAAAATGTTTACAAGGTTTCTTTAAACAATTTATCTTTATCAAATATTAAAAGCCTTGTATCCTTGAATTTTGATGACAACATTCTTTGGCATAGACGACTAGGTCATGTTGGTCCTAGTACCATAGAAAAACTTTTTAAACTTGATTTAGTTGTTGGTATGCCAAAACTCAATTTAAAATTAGATTCTATTTGTGATGCATGTCAACTTGGCAAACATACAAGGGAATCTTTTAAAAGCAAAAATTTTATATCTACTTCTATGCCCCTTGAACTTCTTCACCTAGATCTATGTGGTCCATCGAGAAACTCTAGCCTAGGAGGAAAGCTTTATGCATTTGTCATTGTGGATGATTTTTCACGTTACACGTGGACATTGTTTTTAGCCCACAAAAATGATGCCTTTAATTATTTTAAAACTTTTGTCAAATGAGTTGAGAATGAAAAAAATCTTTCAATAAAGCAGATCCGTAGTGACCACGGAACTGAATTTCAAAATGAGAGTTTTTCAAACTTTTGTGAAGAGAAAGGCATCGGTCATAATTTTTCTTGTCCTAGGACTCCTCAACAAAACGGGGTCGTTGAGAGGAAAAATAGGACACTTGTGGAGATTGCGAGGACTATGATATGTGAGCATTCTCTACCAAAATATTTTTGGGCTGAAGCAATGAACACTGCCTGTTACATCATTAATCGTGTATCAATAAGGTCAATTCTCAAGAAAACTCCATATGAATTATGGAGAGGGAGAAAGCCTAACATTTCTTACTTTCGAGCTTTCGGTTCCAAATGCTACATCCATAACAATGGTAAGGACAACCTTGGCAAATTTGATGCCAAATCCGACAAAGGTATCTTTCTCGGATATTCTACCTCAAGTAAGGCCTTTAGAGTTTTTAATAAACGCACTTTACTCGTTGAAGAGTCTATGCATGTTATTTTTGATGAATCTATGTCTACTATTGTTCGCACTAACATTGATGATGTAGAATTACTCGAAGAGGAGTTGGCTTCCTCAAGCCTAAATGATATAGATGTTTCCATTGAGGAAACACCACTTCCGAAAGAGTGGACGCTTCACAAAGATCACCCAATGGATCTTATCATTGGAAGTCCTTCGAAGGGAGTAGCTACTCGTTCTTCTCTTAATAATATTTGTAATCATCTTGCCTTTGTTTCGCATGTTGAACCTAAATGCATAGATGATGCATTGTTAGATGATGCATGGATAATTGCGATGCAAGAAGAGTTGAATGAGTTTAAACGCAATGATGTTTGGATTCTTGTTCCTAGGCCGCATGATAGATCTATCATTGGCACTAAATGGGTGTTTAGGAATAAACTTGATGAGCATGGTACAATTACTAGAAATAAAGCTAGGCTTGTTGCTAAAGGATATAGTCAAGAAGAAGGCATAGATTATGATGAAACTTATGCGCCTGTTGCTAGACTAGAATCCATTCGCATGCTACTTGCTTTTGCTTGCTTTAGAAATTTTAAGTTATTTCAAATGGATGTCAAAAGTGTCTTTCTTAATGGTGAATTGAAAGAAGAGGTTTATATTGAGCAACCTGATGGCTTTGTTGATCTTTCTTTGCCTGATCATTGTTTAGACTAAACAAAGCATTGTATGGTTTGAAACAAGCTCCTCGAGCTTGGTATGATAAACTGTCTACTTTCTTGCTTTCAAATGGTTTTTCAAGAGGAAAGATCGACATTACCTTATTTACCAAGAATGTCAAAAATGATCTTTTGATCGTGCAAATTTATGTTGATGATATAATTTTTGGTTCTACTGACGAAACTCTTTGTCAAGATTTCTCCAAGATTATGCAGGAACACTTTGAGATGAGCATGATGGGGGAACTTAACTATTTCCTCGGATTTCAAATCAAACAGTGTAAAGATGGGTTCTTTGTGAACCAAAGCAAATACATTAAGGAGATTCTAAAGAAGTTTGGGATGGAGAACACCAAATCATCATCCACACCTATGAGCACAGCAATCAGACTCGAAAAGGATGAAAATGGTAAAACTGTAGATCAATCTTCCTTTCGTAGTATGATTGGCTCCTTATTATATGCTACTGCTAGTAGACCGGACATTATGTTTAGTGTTTGCTTGTGTGCACGATTTCAATAATGTCCAAAGGAATCACATTTGTTCGCCTTAAAACGCATTTTTAAATATCTTTCAAATACTCCAAATCTCGGCTTGTGGTATTCGAAAAATTCTTTCTTTGATTTAAAAGCTTACTGTGATGCCGACTTTGGTGGATATAAGGTGGACCGAAAAAGCACTAGTGGAACCTGTTTCTTTTTAGGAAATTGTTTGGTTTCTTGGTTTTCCAAAAAGCAAAACTGTGTTGCGTTATCAACGACCGAAGCCGAATATATGGCTGCTGGTAGTTGTTGTGCGCAAATTCTTTGGATGAAGCATCAATTGCTCGACTATGGCGTCTCTTTTTCAAAAATCCCTATTTTCTGTGACAACACTAGCGCCATTTGTCTTACAAAGAATCCAATTCAACATTCGCGCACCAAACATATTGACATTCGTCATCATTTTATTCGTGACCACATCGAACGAAATAAGGTTGAACTTCAATATGTTGACACAACTAATCAAATTGCTGATATTTTTACAAAACCACTAGATAAAAATACTTTTATTCGTTTGCGTGGTGAACTTGGCATGATTGAGTTGTAATCACTTCTAGGCATAAATTAAAATTTAATGTCATATTAAGGGGGAGCTTAATATTAAATTCAAGCAAATAAATTTTGGATAATACAAATCAATTGTATTTATTCAAAATTAAGAAGCTCACATTTTTATGTGAATTATCTCCTTAAATGTTAAATAAAATAAATTTTAAAGAGTCGAAATCATGCATTCTTCCTCAGGCAGATCGGAACCACCGATCCAGATCGAAACCTCCGATCTGTATCCCGCCACTTTTCATCTTGCGCGGTAATTTTTCCCTCCAAGATGCCGATCGGAACCACCGATCACGATCGGAACGTCCGATCCCCATCTAATCCGACTTTTCAAATTACTTTTCACCGCCTTATCTTTAATTACCGCCTCAGGATCGGAACGTCCGAAGCCTGTTCGGAGCTTCCGATCGACACGTGGCCTTACCTCAGTGGACCGCACGATCGGAACGACCGATCCAGATCGGAGCTTCCGATCGTTCCATCCCCTATAAATATCAGATCACTCATTCCGATTTCTTGCACCTAAAATTCTTTTCTTATCTCTATTTTATCCGATTCCAACATATTAAAATGCCTGTCAAACGCCGTCGCGATCAGGCGAGTTCTAGTCGTCCTATTATTGTCCGTGATCCTACCCAACCAGCTGTGTCTAGGCCCATTCCTGATGATTATTTACATCGTCAGATTCATCCAGGTCGTATCTTAGATACTACCTACTTGGCCCAATCCCATCTCCTACTGTTGAACTTAATCAATGCTCAACATTGGGAATCCTTTTTCCAGCCATCTGTCCCCGACCGAATCTTTCCTCCACTGATTCACGAGTTCTATGCCAACCTTGAACTCGAATTAGGGCATGGTGATATCACCATTGCCACTATCGTTCAAGGGAGGCATATCATTTTTTCTTCTGCTGATCTGTCCTCCTGGTTTGATCTTCCCAGGAATGGACCCGGTTAATACTTTTCCCAAACTTGGCCACAAAATGATCCAAACTTTGATCGTGATCTCTTTCTTTCTACTATTCTCGGTCGTCAAGCCACTGCTGCTGACGATCGAATCCATCTCAAGAGTCTTTGTCCTGATTTCCAAATCATTCAAAAACTCATCACCACATCTATAGTTCCCCGCAGTGGAGACCTCTCCACTTGCAAATATCTGGATTTGTATATTCTTTTTCATATCATCTCCTCTCGACCTTTTAACCTTCCGCGCCTTGTTATGCAGACTATGCATCACACGGCAACGACGGCTAAAAAGGTTTCCTTTCCTTTTGCCCGGTTTATTAACCGGATTTTGAGTCGTTTTGATATTGATTTTGAG
The DNA here is from genome assembly GCF_033568475.1 of Henckelia pumila. NCBI lineage: Eukaryota > Viridiplantae > Streptophyta > Magnoliopsida > Lamiales > Gesneriaceae > Henckelia > Henckelia pumila. The sequence goes on from NC_133121.1 coordinate 74,212,218, forward strand.
GGGATCCCTTCTCTTGAAATCCAGTCGAGTCATATCATCAACCATCAGTCTATTATCAGGATGGATTTATCTTGGAATCCTGTGTATTCTCGATGGGTTGATGATCCTAGTCGAGCTTTTTCTAGATTTTCTCCTATTTCTGATTTTCATCGAGACTTTTCCTCTCTTCCTCACTCTATCCAAACCAAAGGCTTTCCGACTGGTCCGCCCAACACTGATATTCCATCCTCTTCCAATTTTGAGGCATTTGCGTCTACCATTGGTGATCTTCCTTTCCAGGCTCCTGAGGTCCCTCCTACACCAATAAACCAATTTCCTAGCGACCGACTCTTCGAGGCCCTTCATCGCATTGAGACGAGTATGCACACTCATTTTATCGAGTTGACTGCTAGAGTTGCCTCTCTGGAGACTCGATTTGATGACTTCGCCGCTCGCTACCCTCCTCCGCAGCATGATGATGACTCTTAGATTTTTATTTTATTTTTATTTGTATTTTTTTTTTCTTGCATTGTATTAAAAATTTATTATTGTAAATGAAATTGTTGAGTACTTTTTTTTATTCTATGTTTCATTACTTTTTGTTTATCACAAAGGGGGAGAATTAATGGTTAAAATATTAATTAAGATAAAATTTGTTTATCTGATAAAATTTGTTTATCCGTTAAAATCTGTTGCTTATAAAAAATTGTTTATGATTATCGTATATTTTATCTCCTGTTTTTAACCAAGTTTTGTGATCATCAAAAAGGGGGAGATTGTTACGCCTTAAACGCATATAAATCTCTAATTATGAGATTAATGTTTTTAATGCATTAACAAGTCTTATTTCTCTATGTTTTGATGATTAACAAAACAAGGTTAAAATGTTACTAATATTTACATTGAGCTTATTACAGAGTTAAAATTTTCAAGATGAATTAAGACTAAATTCATACTTAAGATCAGAAACCAAATTCGAAGAAGTTTACTGCTACGGGATCGGAAGCTCCGATTGGAGATCGGAACCTCCGATCATGATCAGAAGCATCTTCGGAAGCTAGGGGTAGATCGGAAGCTCCGATCTTGGTTCGGAAGCTCCGATCTATTTCAGGGATTTTTATATTGTTCGGAATGCAGAACGGAAGCTACGAAGAAGAGGTTCGGAAGCTCCGATCTATGATCGGAAGGTCCGATCATTTTCTATGGAATATTATAATGTTCGGAAGCAGATCGGAGGCAACGAAGTGAAGCCGATCGGAAGCACCGAACGTGATCGGACGTTTCGATCCTGAACGGCCGCCTGATAATCTTGTCTGGAAGACTTTTGCCCGACACCATATTTATTGCGCCGATCGGAAGCTCCGAAGTGGATCGGACGTTCCGATCCTGTACACCCGCGTGTCTCAGAATTCAAATTTCGGAAGCTCCGATGCAGGGATCAGAAGTTCCGATCGATGCCAAAATTTCAGCTATAAAAGGAGGCATTCCGAGGCCATTCAATCCCTCCCAACATCTTCAAGTCTCTCAATCCTCTCAAGCATTATTCAAGCCATTTGTTTAGCAATTTGTAGCCCCTTTTGAGTGTTCAAAATATATTCACATATCGAGTTGTATTCGGGGTTGTAATATCGAGGGTTGTTAGTTTGTGAGTTGGTTGCTCGGTTTTGTAAACACTTGTGTGCGAAGCCAAGTGTATTTTACGAGTGTTGAGGCTATCCTTGGAGCCCTTAAGGCCAAGAGTGTTGAGTTATATCGGCGCGGTGATCGTGTCAAGTTGTAAGGTTATCCTTGGAGCCATCAAGGCCAAGACATTCGAAGTGCTAGTGGATCCTTGGTTAATCGACTTAACCAAGAAGGGGAGACGTAGACGATTTATCGTCGAACTTCCATAAACATCTCTTATCCCTTTTACTGCTTTATTTACATTACGCATTTATTTACCGCACTTATTATTTGATTGCTTAAGTCTTCCGCTTGCGTACTTGCATAATCGCTTTAAATTGCTAAAGTTGCCAATAGAACCTAAATCCCCCCCCCCCCATTAGGTTCTAACAACAACCATTGGTATATCGAGAGTCGTTCTAGATTCGATAACTATGCATTACATCTTGGAGATCAAATAGTGACATCGCATGTGTTACTAGGAAAACCCATTAACCTAAAACACATCATGTACTCTGGCCAGAGATTCGTCACACTAATATCTCCTCAGATCGCATAGGATATCCACACTCGCAAGTATGTGGTGAATCCTTGACAACAAAGCATCGACTCCTATATGTGTCGTAACTGTACCAAATCCCGACACTTGATGACCCAATAGAGTCGGTAAACGAGTCAAAGTACAGTACTAGCATATAGAGTCTCAATGATGTTTCAAGTAATAAGGACTAATGGTGTACAACCAAAACCGCGGACTTTATCCACTCGATAAGTGATAACCACTTGGAAAGTCCGAATAGGGTAGTTCGATCATTCATCATATGAATATCCATTTGCATGCTTTGAACATCTCTATATTCCATACCAATGAAACGTGGTACTCGGCATCGCAAATGCTAGTCTCAATCTCAAGCGATCCTTATCCTTATTTGCGGACGGCTCAATTGACTAGGAACAGTTTAGAATATACAGTGACTATAAGATGTGTTTCATGATAGCCATACCCATGTGCTACCACATCTTACATACACTATAGTATATTCAAGGTCTTTATCAAAACAACAATAGTATATCATAATATAACATTATGAAGAAAGATAAAGTCAATGCCATTACAAAAGTGTAAATTATATTAAACAAAAGATTGTTTTACATAAAGTCATAAAAGCCCTTAGCCACAAGTTGGCTAACCGGGCATCCACTCTTTCAATCTCCCACTTGCCCTAAAGCCAACTAGTCATACTACGTAATCCCATTGCTTCGCGATGTTTGTCAAACAATGGTCCTGTCAAGGGCTTAGTAAGCGGATCAGCGATATTGTCTGTAGAGGCCACTCTCTCGACACTAATGTCTCCTCTTTCAATGATCTCCCAGATGATATGGTATTTCCTCAGTATGTGTTTGGACTTTTGATGAGACCTTGGTTCCTTTGCCTGAGCAACGGCACCCTGTTGTCACAGTACACCGGGACTGGACCAACAGCTTCAGGAATTACACCCATCTCTTGGATGAATTTCCTTATCCAAACCGCCTCTTTAGCAGCAGCTGATGCTGCAATGTATTCTGCCTCAGTGGTGGAATCCGATGTGGTGTCCTGCTTGGAACTCTTCCAAGAGACAGCACCGCCATTGAGCACGAATACAAATCCAGAGGTTGATTTTTAGTCATCCATGTCTCATTGGAAGCTAGAGTCGGTATAGCCTTCCAACTTCAATTCTCTCCCTCCATAAACCATGAATAAATTCTTAGTCCTTTGAAAGTACTTAAGAATATCCTTCACGACTTTTCAATGCATTTGACCGGGATTGGCTTGGTATCTGCTCGTGACGCTCAGAGCATAGGCCACATCCGGTCTGGTAGATATCATCCCATACATGATACTACCTATGGCTGACGCATATGGCACGTGTGTCAGTCTTGGGACACATAGACTTGGATAGAGAAACTCCATGACACATAGGTAGATGTCCTCTCTTGGACTCATCCATAGAAAACCTTTTCACTATGGTGTCGATGTAGGTTGATTGTGTGAGTCCTATCATTCTTTTAGATCTATCTCTATAGATCTGAATTCCTAGAATATAGGATGCCTCACCTAAATCCTTCATCGAGAATCTACCTGATAACCATATCTTTGTTGATTGCAACATCCCTACATCATTCCCCATGAGTAGGATGTCATCAACATAAAGTACTAAGAATGTTACCGCATTCTTAACTACTTTCTTGTACACGCATGGTTCCTCCGGGTTCTTGATAAAACCAAAATCCTTTATCGTTTCATCAAATTTCTGGTTCCAACTTCTTGATTCTTGTTTGAGACCATAGATTGATCTCTGAAGCTTGCATACCTTATGCTCGCTTCCCATGGATGTGTTTCCCTCAGGCTGCATCATATAGATCTCTTCCTTAATGTTTGCATTAAGAAATGCAGTCCTTACATCCATTTGCCATATCTCATAGTCATACCATGCTGCTATGGCAATAAGGATTCTTATGGACTTGAACATTGCGACTGGTGAAAAGGTTTCATCATAGTCAACTCCTTGTCTTTGAGTATAACCTTTTGCCACCAATCGTGCCTTGTAGGTCAATACCTTTCCATCAGGCCCAAGCTTTCTCTTGTAGATCCAATTGCACCCAATTGGAACAATTCCATCGGGAGGATCTACTAAAGACCAAACTTGGTTAAAATGCATCGAATCTATTTCCGATTGCATAGCTTCAAGCCATAAATTCGAATCCGCATCAGAAATTGCTTCCTTGAAGTTTCTTGGATCACATCCAATGTTGGGTTCACTTTGATCCCCTTCAAGAAGAAGACCATATCTAATAGGAGGCCTAGAAGTCCTCTCGGATCTCCTAGTAGTAGGCGTGTCTTGTGATGATTCTTGATGTGTAGGATCGCTATTTTGTATCTCGGGTTCTTCTCGAATTTCTTCGAGTTCCTTCATCTTGCCTTTCTTATCCAATAAGAACTCCTTCTCCAAGAAGGTGGCATTCCTTGAAACAAACACTTTTGTTTCAGCAGGATGATAGAAATAATATCCGATTGAATGCTTCGGATACCCTACAAAATAACATAAGGTGGATCGACTATCCAACTTATCTCCCACTGTCTGCTTCACGTAAGCAGGACATCCCCAAATCCTAATGTACGAATACTTAGGAGCTTTGCCATTCCATAACTCGTATGGTGTTTTATTTACTGCTTTAGTGTGGACGCTGTTTAACAACAATACCGCCGTTTCAAGCGCGTATCCCCAAAACGAAGGTGGGAGCTCAGTGAAGCTCATCATGGATCGAACCATGTCCAACAAAGTTCGATTACGACGCTCCGATACACCATTTCGCTGAGGTGTCATAGGAGGAGTCCACTGAGAGAGAATCCCATTCTCTTTCAGATAGTCCAAAAACTCGGTACTTAAGTATTCTCCACCTCGATCCGATCGAAGTGCTTTAATACTTTTACCTAGCTTGTTTTCTACTTCAGCCTTGAATTCTTTGAACTTTTCAAATGCTTCAGACTTATATTTCATTAAATATAAATACCCATACCTAGAATAATCATCAATAAAGGTAATGAAGTAGGTGTGGCCAAATTGAGTACCAATTCTAAATGGACCACAAACATCTGTATGGATCAAATCAAACAGATTTTGACTACGCTTAGGTTTCCCCTTAAAAGGAGATTTAGTCATTTTTCCTTTCAGGCAGGACTCACAAGTAGATAGAGAGTTAATATCAGACATATCAAACATGCCCTCTCCCACTAGCTTGTTCATCCTCCTTGAGGAAATATGACCTAGCCTAGCATGCCAAAGGTTTGCCGGGTTTTGACTATCGATTTTCCTTTTGTTCGTTGTTACCGGTTTATCAACATAATTTATTGGAACGTCTTTTAATTTTAAGTTATATAGATCGTTTTCAAGTTGTCCATTTCCAATCAAACATTCATTCTTGTAAATATTGCAAATCTCATTCACAAAATTGCAAGAAAAACCATCTCTATCAAGCATAGAAACAGAAATAATGTTTTTAATCAAACCTGGAACAAATAAAACATCTCTCAAAAGTAACTTAAAATCGTTCTGCAAAATTAAATAAACATCTTCCACAGCTTTAGCTTCAACTCTAGAACCATTTTCGAGCCTCAGCTGGGTCTCACCCATTCTAAGCTTGCGACTTCTTGTCATCACCTGCAAATCATTGCAAATGTGAGATCCACATCCGGTATCCAATACCCAAGAAGTAGTATTAAGTGAAACATTTATTTCAATATAGAGCATACCCTTCGCAGTTCGCAACTGCTATAGATATTCCTTGCAGTTACATTTCCAATGACCGGGTTTCTTGCAGTGATGGCAAACATCCTTGGACTTTTTCATGTTTGAAGCCTTTGTCTTGTTCTTCTTCTCGGGTCCGGTTTTCTTGGGTGGGGCAGAACGTTTTTTACCCTTTGTACTTGGCCCCTTCTTAGCAGAAGAAGAGGAGCCTACCAAGAGAGCCGGTTTATCCTTCTTTAAAGTGGCTTCATATGTTACAAGCATATTGACCATCTCTTCAAGGGAGGCCTCTATCTTGTTCATATTGAAATTCACCACAAAATCGTCAAATGAAGAAGGAAGAGAGAGAAGTAATAAGTCCACGTTGAGTTCATGCTCCAACACCAAATCAAGCGTTACCAACTTCTGTATGAGCCAAATCACTCGTACCCCATGATCACGGACCGAAGTCCCTTCACGCATGCGACACGTCATTAGCTCTTTTACAGTAGCGAACCTTTCAGCTCTCGATTGAGCCCCAAAAAGTTCTTTGAGTTGTACGTGAATGTCAGCAGCATTCACGGTATCCTCAAATCGCCTCTGGAGTTCATCAGACATCGAGGCTTGCATATAGCATTTGGCCTTGATATCATGGTCCCACCATGTATCAAGTTTGGCCAACTCTTCCGGACTTATATCAGCTGGTTCTTCCTTCGGAGGAGATTTTTCTAACACGTAGAGCATCTTCTCCGAGGTCAAGACAATCTTCAACTTACGGAACCATTCCGTATAGTTTGCGCCAGTCAGTTTATTTTGTTCGAGGATAGAGAATAGTGGATTACGCGAATTAATCTTAATGAAATACTGAAAAGAAACAGACAATAATCAGTGATTGTTTAATTAATTTAATTAATTTACTAAGACATAAAATAGGCGAAATTTATTTTATGAATCTCACTCCCACTATTTTAACGATTTCACTACCCTCTAGTGAAAACGGGAAACTATTTTCCTTAGTGGGAACATGGAGTCCAATTGACAAACTATGGTCCCGAAAAATATCAGCCAACCATAATTTCAAAAGGTAGAGCCCAATTTCTTCCAAAGCAACCTCCACGTTTTTACCTCATGTCCAATAAGGGCCCAATAATATGACGCCGTTTATTGTGACATGTCAAGATGACCCATCAATATTAAGTTGTGATGGACGGTCGCCATGTGGATCCCCCAATAATATGAGCCGATCCCATGGGAGTTCCACTCAACTTACAACATGTGTCGATCCAATGTACAGCTTTCCGACGAACGGGCCCCCCCAATAATATGAGCCGGACCGTATCCGCGGGTAGCATCTCATACATTGATCGTTGATGGAAGGTAGGAACATTTAAACAATATTTAAATTTCCTTTATTTATCTTGATATCAATTTTAAATCTTATTTAAAATGAGGGATTTTAATTTTGAAAATTTGTCTCATCATTTAAAATTTGTATGCTTGCGGGATTCATACAATTTAGTCTAAAACATGCATACAATTATAATATCATATATTATATAGGATGATCGATTTCATTTCTAATCGACCCGTGGTTGCCAATCACGAGTCTAAGTCCAATCCTAGGTAATATGCAGGTATGCAATGCAATCCTATTAAATTGAGCTTCCAATTTACATTTCTTCAGTCTTTATTGTCTACTGGTGCCCACCTCCGTCTTCAAATCTTCATCTCCCACTAAGTCTAATGTATTTACAATAAATAACTATGACAAGTAGGGGATACATTTCAAGGGGTGGGAACGGGCCATAAACCAGGCCCACTTTTATTACATATGATAATTCATATTGGGCCATAAACCAGGCCCATTAATAAATCCAACAACAATAAAAATAAATGTAAATTCCTAACATACACCTACAAAATTGGTCATGGCAATCGATCATCCTTATCCAATAATATTTAATTCAAAATTAATTTATTGGATAACATGCAATGGCAATTAAATTTAAAAGTATAAAATCATATTCCATATATAAAATCTTATTTTACATACAAAATCATATTTTATCTTTTTATCAAATAAAATCATATTTTACATATAAAATCCAATTTTATACATAAAATCATATTTTACTCAATATTTCCATAAGATCATATATTATCATCAATTGTACCAAAAATAATTAATTTCATAAAATCTGATTTAACGGATAAAAATCTATAAATTTTCCAAAAATTCAAATTTATCCAAAAATCAATTTTAAAATTTTCGGACTCGAACAATTCGATCCGATGCCTCGTGGACCAATCAAAAACAATTTTCGATCGGACCAAAAATAGAATTTTAACATATCAAAATTTTAATTTAAAATTAAAAATTAAATTTTCCCGGGCCGCCCGGGACGATCCCGGGCGGCCCGAGCCCCCAGCCCGTCGCTGCCCCTTGGGCAGCGACGATCGCTTCCCTGGGCAGCGATCAGTCGCTGCCCGTGTTTTGCCCGAAAAAAAATTTTTATTTTAAAAAATTTATTTTTTTTCAAAAACCGAGGCTTAAAAATTTTTGTACAATCGATTAATTTAATCGCTTGATCAGAGCAACCTGTCTTTGATACCACTGTTGGAGAACGGTGATCAGATCAATCAGAATTGATACCCGGTGCAGCGGAAGTTTAAAAATTTTATATGGAACGATTCCATAATAGGTATCAAAACTTTACAATTAAATTGTGCGTGTAAAAATTAAATAACAATTAAATTTTTACCTCCAATCTCGAATCGAGATTATGGACACCAACAGATTACTCTGCTCTTGTTATATATCCCAGGAACTGATGGACGAACAATTCTTCAATCAGGTCCACGAACAGAAATTTAATTCCTCTGATAGATTGCACTAGAAAATCTATCAGAAGTTTCTACGAAGAGAATTAACGAATTTGATCGTTAAACTAGACTGCAAATTCAAAATTCACAGACTGGATTTTCCCGAGCAAAGAGGGAGGGGGGCGGCCACTTTTAAAAACACAGCTAGGGTTTTCGAAAATATTTTGTGACCTCTGTTGTGTAATTTCTGTACTGCAATAACTTATTTATAATGTGGGCTGCTAACAGCCTAGGGCCCATTAGTCATAAGTTCAAGCCTGACAAGCAAAGCCCGCATGTTCAGAAATTAATATAAAATTCATCGTGACTCAGATTGATAAACCAATTTCACCAATGTGCACAGAAACCATTTCTGCATCTTTTAAAGTCAAGATAAATTTTCTGAATCCGAATTCAGTGGTTTCCAAAAATGCCCATCCCTATGTCATTTTAGAAAATCTTACTCCTCTAATCTATAAGAAGTCCCACTTCTTTGTTCATTAAATTTAACTCTTTAAATTTAACTATCTCAACGGGAATTAAAAATCCATTACTTGTGTGACCCTCAATGGTTCAGGGATACAGCTAGCCGTGGGCTCACAACTCCTTGTAACTCGGAACAACAATTTCCGACTTGCCCATCGAATCATGGTAAGAGCGCCTAGCAACATCGCCCCATGATTCCCTAGGTATCACTGATAGTGCCTGCAAGAACCAATAGATTTTGGTTAGCGTACAGTACGGTCCCTTCATCCATATATCCCGATCGAATCAACAACCATTGGTAAATCGAGAGTCGTTTGAGATTCGATAACTATGCAATGCATCTTGAAGATCAAATTGTGACATCGCATGTGCTACTAAGAAATCATTTCTTAAAACACATCATGTACTCTGGCCAGAGATTCGTCACACTAATATCTCCTCAGATTGCATAGGATATCCACACTCGCAAGTATGTGGTGAATCCTTGACAACAAAGCATCGACTCCTATATGTGTCGTAACTGTACCCAATCCCGACACCTGATGACCCCAATAGAGTCGGTAAACGAGTCAAAGTACAGTACTAGCATATAGAGTCTCAATGATGTTTCAAGTAGTAAGGACTAATGGTGTACAACCAAAACCGCGGACTTTATCCACTCGATAAATGATAACCACTTGGAAAGTCCGGATAGGGTAGTTCGATCATTCATCGTATGAATATCCATTTGCATGCTTTGAACATCTCTATGTTCCATACCAATGAAACGTGGTACTCTGCATCGCAAATGCTAGTCTCAATCTCGAGCGATCCTTATCCTTATTAACGGACGGCTCAATCGACTAGGAACTGTTTAGAATATACAGTGACTATAAAATGTGTTTCATGATAGCCATCCCCATGTGCTACCACATCTTACATACACTATAGTATATTCAAGGTCTTCATCTAAACATCTTATAGTATGTCACAACATAATAATATGATAAAAGATAAAGTAAACGCCATTATAAAAGTGTAAATTATATTAAACAAAAGATTGTTTATACAAAGAGTCATCAAAGCCCTTAGCCACAAGTTGGCTCATCGGGCACCCACTCTTTCATATACTATGTGTGTGATTTTTGAACCCAACACCTCTATTTATAGAAAATTTCTAGTTATAATTGTATCAGGACTCTAACTCCTTAAAGCCCACAATCCATAACTTAAGCCCAACAAGCCAAGCCCGTTGTTATAGAAATTAATATAAAATTCATCGTGACTCCGATTGATAAACTGATTTTACCAATGTGCACAGAAACCATTTCTGCATCTTTTAGAGTCAAGATAATTTTTCTGAATCCGAATTCAGTGATTTTCAAAAATGCCCATCCCTATGTCATTTTAGGAAATCTCACTCCCTTTAGTTAAGAAGTCCAACTTCTCTTTCATTAAATTTAACTCTTTAAATTTAACTATCTCTACGGGGTTTTAGTAATCCATTACTTGTGTAACCCTCAATGGTTCAGGAATACAGCTAGCCATGGGCTCACAAATCCTTGTGACTCGGAACAACAATTTCCGACTTACCCATCGAATCATGGTAAGAGTGCCTAGCAACATCGCCCCATGATTCCCTAGGTATTACTGATAGTGCCTGCAAGAACCAGTAGATTTTAGTTAGCGTACAGTACGGTCCCTTAAACCAAATATCCCGATCGAATCAACAACCATTGGTATATCGAGAGTCGTTCTAGATTAGATAACTATGCATTACATCTTGGAGATCAAATAGTGACATCGCATGTGTTACTAGGAAAACCCATTAACCTAAAACACATCATGTACTCTGGCCAGAGATTCGTCACTCTAATATCTCCTCAGATTGCATAGGATATCCACACTCGCAAGTATGTGGTGAATCCTTGACAACAAAGCATCGACTCCTATATGTGTCATAACTGTACCAAATCCCGACACCTGATGACCCCAATAGAGTCGATAAACGAGTCAAAGTACAGTACTAGCATATAAAGTCTCAATTATATTTCAAGTAATAAGGACTAATGGTGTACAACCAAAACCGCGGACTTTATCCACTCGATAAGTGATAACCATTTGGAAAGTCCGAATAGGGTAGTTCGATCATTCATCATATGAATATTCATTTGCATGCTTTGAACATCTCTATGTTCCATACCAATGAAACGTGGTACTCGGCATCGCAAATGCTAGTCTCAATCTCGAGCGGTCCTTATCCTTATTTGCGGACGGCTCAATTGACTAGGAATAGTTTAGAATATACAGTGACTATAAGATGTGTTTCATGATAGCCATCCCCATGTGCTACCACATCTTACATACACTATAGTATATTCAAGGTCTTTATCAAAACAACAATAGTATATCATAATATAACATTATGAAGAAAGATAAAGTCAATGCCATTATAAAAGTGTAAATTATATTAAACAAAAGATTGTTTTACATAGAGTCATAAAAGTCCTTAGCCACAAGTTGGCTAACCGAGCATCCACTCTTTCAAGGTGGAGGTGGAGGTGGAGGTAGAGGTGGAGGTGGAGGTGGATGTGGATGTGGATGTGGAGGTGGATCAGCTCTACGACGGATAATTCGTCTAGAAGCCATACTACATCACCACAAATTCTTCACGTAAATCGCAATGCATAACTAAGTATTTTAAAAACATTCTTAACAAAAAATCTTAAACAATAAACACATGCTCCTAATAAAACATATTAAAAAATTTAAAACTTACAGACCGGTAGTGTGGCTTTTGAGCTCCACGTAGCAGACTAGTCACCCTCCAAGGACCGTGCTCTGATACCAATTGAAACGACTCTTACTACTAAATACTAATTTTTTTTAAAAATAAACTAATAAATTTAATGCATATATGCCCATACATATATGTATAAATACTTGAAATGAACACATAATTAAAAACTTGACAAATAATTTAGACGAATATCAAAAATATCTTGTAATAGATGAACACTTAAATAAATCACAACATCTTCAGTTTAAAATAAATAAGATCAAATAATTTTCCATGCATGCATAATAAAATAAAAATAATGTTTTCAAACCACCATAAAATATAAATATGAATAAAACTAGTTTTAGCTGCAAATATTCCAATAACATGACTACTCAGCACTGGTCACGGGCGCCATCTGCATGGAAGCTCATAGGCCCTCACCGCCGGTCGGAGCAACCGTGTCATCAATAAAATTATCATACTCACCTGCACCATATAAGCGTAGTGAGCCTAGAGGCCCAACATGTTTTATCTCATAATAACAAGGTTTAAAAATCACACATGCACATAATCATACTAATACATATATTCATCGTGAACATGCATGCATGATCTTAAAATAATGCATCATAACACCTTCCATATCATACTTTCATCATAAATTATACTGAGCTATTTCATAAAATACATATCATAATTGAGCATGTCATAATCATAAATAACAGTGTAGGTCATATCCATGAGTGTGGCTCGTAATCATGAGCGACTTATCAGTCTAAGAACCATCGTACGTGGCGGTGGGTAAATCCACCTCTATGTTAGTAGTAAAACTACCCTGTTCTCGGTGGTAAAACTGTTGGAAAACTGTGTTCAGATCAATTAGAATTGATACCCGGTGCAGTGGAAGTTTAAAAATTTATTTTATTAATATGGAACGATTCCATATCTGGATATCAAAACTTTACGATTAAATTTGTGTAAGTAAAACAAATAATCACTATTAAATATTTTACCTTGAAATCTCGAAGCGAGATTATGGACACCAACAGAATTTAATCTGCTCTTGTTGTATATCCCAGGAACTGATGAATGAACGTTTCTTCAATCAGGTCCACGAATAGAAAACAAAACCCTCTGATTGACTGCACTAGAAATCAATCAGAAGTTTGCGTAGAGAATAAAAACATATGATCTGTTAATCCGGATTGTAATTTTTCTCAAAAATCACAAGACCAAATTTTCTCCGAAAGGGACAAGGATTTTCGAAAAACCCTTAGAAAATAATATCTGTGTTCGAAAATTTGATGAATGAATTCTTCTTCAATTTTTGAACCACCCACTACATGTATTTATAGATAATTTCTAGTTATAATTGTATCAGGACTCTAACTCCTTAAAGCCCACAATCCATAACTTAAGCCCAACAAGCCAAGCCCGTTGTTATAGAAATTAATATAAAATTCATCGTGACTCCGATTGATAAACTGATTTCACCAATGTGCACAGAAACCATTTCTGCGTCTTTTAGAGTCAAGATAATATTTCTGAATCCGAATTCAGTGATTTCCAAAAATGTTCATCCCTATGTCATTTTAGGAAATCCCACTCCCTTTAGTTGAGAAGTTCAACTTCTCTTTCATTAAATTTAACTCTTTAAATTTAACTATCTCTACGGGGTTTTAGTAATCCATTACTTGTGTAACCCTCAATGGTTTAGGAATACAGCTAGCCGTGGGCTCACAACTCCTTGTGACTCGGAACAACAATTTCCGACTTACCCATCGAATCATGGTAAGAGCGCCTAGCAACATCGCCCCATGATTCCCTAGGTATTACTGATAGGGCCTGCAAGAACCAGTAGATTTTGGTTAGCGTACAGTACGGTCCCTTCATCCATATATCCCGATTGAATCAACAACCATTGGTATATCGAGAGTCATTTGAGATTCGATAACTATGCATAACATCTTGGAGATCTATTAGTGACATCACATGTGTTACTAGGAACACCAAGTAACCTAAAACACATCATGTACTCTGGCTAGAGATTCGTCACACTAATATCTCCTCAGATCGCATAGGATATCCACACTCGCAAGTATGTGGTGAATCCTTGACAACAAAGCATCGACTCCTATATGTGTCGTAAATGTACCCAATCCCGACACCTGATGACCCCAATAGAGTCGGTAAACGAGTCAAAGTACAGTACTAGCATATAGAGTCTCAATGATGTTTTAAGTAATAAGGACTAATGGTGTACAACCAAAACCGCGGACTTTATCCACTCGATAAGTGATAACCACTTGGAAAGTCCGAATAAGGTAGTTTGATAATTCATCATATGAATATCCATTTGCATGCTTTGAACATCTCTATGTTCCATACCAATGAAACGTGGTACTCGGCATCGCAAATGCTAGTCTCAATCTCGAGCGATCCTTATCCTTATTTGCGGACGGCTCAATTGACTAGGAACAGTTTAGAATATACAGTGACTATAAGATGTGTTTCATGATAGCCATCCCCATGTTCTACCACATCTTACATACACTATAGTATATTCAAGGTCTTTATCAAAACAACAATAGTATATCACAATATAACAATATGAAGAAAGATAAAGTCAATGCCATTATAAAAGTGTAAATTATATTAAACAAAAGATTGTTTTACATAGAGTCATAAAAGCCCTTAGCCACAAGTTGGCTAACCGGGCACCCACTCTTTCAATCTCCCACTTGCCCTAAAGCCAACTAGTCATACTACGTAATCCCATTGCTTCGCGATGTTTGTTAAACAATGGTCCTGGCAAGGGCGTAGTAAGCGGATCAGCGATATTGTCTGTAGAGGCCACTCTCTCGACACTGATGTCTCCTCTTTCCACAATCTCCCAGATGATGTGGTATTTGCTCGGTACTTGTTTGGAATTCTGATGAGACCTTGGTTCCTTTGCCTGAGCAACGGCACCCGTGTTGTCACAGTATATCGAGACTGGACCAACAGCTTCAGGAATTACACCCAACTCTTGGATGAATTTCCTTATCCAAATCGCCTTTTTAGCAGCAGCTGAGGCTGCAATGTATTCTGCCTCAGTGGTGGAATCCGCTGTGGTGTCCTGCTTGGAACTCTTCCAAGAGACAGCACCGCCATTGAGCACGAATACAAATCCAGAGATTGATTTCGAGTCATCCACGTCAAATTGAAAGCTAGAGTCGGTATAGCCTTCCAACTTCAATTCTCTCCCTGCATAAACCATGAATAAATTCTTAGTCCTTCGCAAGTACTTAAGAATATCCTTCACGGCTTTCCAATGCATTTGAACGGGATTGGCTTGGTATCTGCTCGTGACGCTCAGAGCATAGGCCACATCCGGTCTGGTAGATATCATCCCATACATGATACTACCTATGGCTGACGCATATGGCATGTGTGTCATCTTCTCTATCTCTTCGTCAGTCTTGGGACACATAGACTTGGATAGAAAAACTCCATGACACATAGGTAGATGTCCTCTCTTGGACTCATCCATAGAAAACCTTTTCAATATGATGTCGATGTAGGTTGATTGAGTGAGTCCTATCATTCTCTTAGATCTATCTCTATAGATCTGAATTCCTAGAATATAGGATGCCTCACCTAAATCCTTCATCGAAAATCTACCTGATAACCATATCTTTGTTGACTGCAACATCCCTACATCATTTCCCATGAGTAGGATGTCATCAACATAAAGTACTAAGAATGTTACCGCATTCTTAACTACTTTTTTGTACATGCATGGTTCCTCCGGGTTCTTGATAAAACCAAAATCCTTTATCGTTTCATCAAATTTCTGGTTCCAACTTCTTGATACTTGTTTGAGACCATAGATTGATCTCTGAAGCTTGCATACCTTATGCTCACTTCCCATGGATGTGTATCCCTCAAGCTGCATCATATAGATCTCTTCCTTAATGTTTCCATTAAGAAATGCAGTCTTTACATCCATTTGCCATATCTCATAGTCATACCATGCTGCTATGGCAATAAGGATTCTTATGGACTTGAACATTGCGACTGGTGAAAAAGTTTCATCATAGTCAACTCCTTGTCTTTGAGTATAACCTTTTGCCACCAATCGTGCCTTGTAGGTCAATACCTTTCCATCAGGCCCAAGCTTTCTCTTGTAGATCCATTTGCACCCAATTGGAACAATTCCATCGGGAGGATCTACTAAAGACCAAACTTGGTTAGAATGCATCGAGTCTATTTCCGATTGCATAGCTTCAAGCCATAAATTCGAATCCGCATCAGAAATTGCTTCCTTGAAGTTTCTTGGATCACATCCAATGTCGGGTTCACTTTGATCCCCTTCAAAAAGAAGACCATATCTAATAGGAGGCCTAGAAGTCCTCTCGGATCTCCTAGTAATAGGCGTGTCTTGTGATGATTCTTGAGGTGTAGGATCACTATTTTGTATCTCGGGTTCTTCTCGAATTTCTTCGAATTCCATCATCTTGCCTTTCTTATCCAATAAGAACTCCTTCTCCAAGAAGGTGGCATTCCTTGAAACAAACACTTTTGTTTCAGCAGGATGATAGAAATAATATCCGATTGAATTCTTCGGATACCCTACAAAATAACATAAGGTGGATCGACTATCCAACTTATCTCCCACTGTCTGCTTCACGTAAGCAGGACATCCCCAAATCCTCAAGTACGAATACTTAGGAGCTTTGCCATTCCATAACTCGTATGGTGTTTTATTTACTGCTTTAGTGTGGACGTTGTTTAACAATAATACCGCCGTTTCAAGCGCGTAGCCCCAAAACGAAGGTGGGAGCTCATTGAAGCTCATCATAGATCGAACCATGTCCAAAAAAGTTCGATTGCGACGCTCCGAAACACCATTAAGCTGAGGTGTCATAGGAGGAGTCCACTGAGAGAGAATCTCATTCTCTTTTAGATAGTCCAAAAACTCGGTACTTAAGTATTCTCCACCTCGATCCAATCGAAGTGCCTTAATACTTTTACCTAGTTTGTTTTCTACTTCAGCCTTGAATTCTTTGAACCTTTCAAATGCTTCAGACTTATATTTCATTAAATATAAATACCCATACCTAGAATGATCATCAGTAAAGGTAATGAAGTAGGTGTTGCCACATTTAGTATCAATCCTAAATGGACCGCAAACATCTGTATGGATCAAATCCAACAGATTTTGACTACGCTCAGGTTTCCCTTTGAAAGGAGATTTAGTCATTTTTCCCTTTAGGCAGGACTCACTAGTAGGTAGAGAGTTAATATCAGACATATCAAACATGTCCTCTCCCACTAGCTTGTTCATCCTCATTGAGGAAATATGACCTAGCCTAGCATGCCAAAGGTTTGCTGGGTTTTGACTATCGTTTTTCCTTTTAATTGTTGTTACCGGTTTATCAACATAATTAATTGGAACATCTTTTAATTTTAAGCTATATAGATCGTTTTCAAGTTGTCCATTTCCAATCAAGCATTCATTCTTGTAAATATTGCAAATCCCATTTACAAAATTGCAAGAAAATCCATCTCTATCAAGCATAGAAATAGATATAATGTTTTTGACCAAATCCGGAACATATAAAATATCTCTCAAAAATAACTTAAAATTCTTCTGCAAAACTAAATAAATGTCTCCTATAGCTTTGGCTTCGACTCTAGAACCATTCCCGAGCCTTAGCTGGGTCTCACCCATCCTTAGCTTACGACTTCTTGTCATTACCTGCAAATCATTGCAAATGTGAGATCCACATCCGGTATCCTATACCCAAGAAGAAGTATTAAGCGAAACATTTATTTCAATGTAAAACATACCCTTTGCAGTTCGCAACTGTTTGAGGTATTCCTTGCAGTTAAGTTTCCAATGACCGGGTTTCTTACAGTAATGGCAAATGTTTTCATCTTTTATCCCAATTGAAGCCTTGGCCTTTCCCTTCTTATTTGGTACAATTTCTTGGGCGGGGCAGAATGTTTCTTACCCTTTCCACTTGGTCCTTTCTTAGAGTTAGAAGAGGAGCCAACCAAGAGTACTGGTTTATCCTTCTTTAGTGTGGCTTCATATGTGACAAGCATATTGACCATCTCTTCAAGGGTGGCCTCTATCTTGTTCATATTGAAGTTCATCACAAAACCGTCAAACGATGAAGGAAGTGATAGAAGCAACAAGTCTGCGCTAAGTTCATGCTCCAAAGTCAAGTCGAGTATTACCAACTTTTCAATGAGCCCAATCATGCGTACCCCATGCTCACGAACCGAAGTCCCATCTCGCATGCGGCTCGTCATGAGCTCTCTAACGGTGGCATACCTCTCCGACCTTGACTGAGCTCCAAAGAGTTCCTTGAGGTTCTTGTGAATGTCAGCAGCATTCACGGTATTCTCGAATCTCCTTTGAAGCTCATCAGACATCGAAGCCTGCATGTAGCATTTGGCCTTGATATCATGGTCCCACCATAAATCAAGTTTGGCCAACTCTTCCGGACTTGTATTAGCTGGGGCTTCCTTCGGAGGCGGCTTCTCTAACACGTAGAAAGCTTTTTCTGAAGTAAGAATAATTTTCAACTTACGGAACCATTCCGTATAGTTTGCGCCAGTCAATTTGTTTTGTTTGAGAATTGAAAACAGTTGATTGCGAGAAGTCATTGTAATAGTATACTGAAAAGGAAACAGACAATAATCAATGATTGTTTAATTAATTTACTAAGACATAAAATATGGCGAATTTTAATTTTATGAATTACACTCCCACTATTTTAACGATTTCACTACCCTCTAGTGAAAACGGGAAACTGTTTTCCTTAGTGAGAACATAGAGTCCAATTGACAAATCATGATCCCGAATAATATTAGCCAACCATAATTTTCAAAAGGTAGAGCCCAATTACTTCTTAAGTAACCCCCATGTTTTTACCTCATGTCCAATAAGGGCCCAATAATATGACGCTGTTTATTGTGACATGTCAAGATAACCCATCAATATTAAGTTGTGATGGACGGTCGGCATGTGGATCCCCAATAATATGAGCCAATCCCATGGGAGTTTCACCCAACTTACAACATGTGTCGATCCAATGTACAGCTTTCCAACGAACGGGCCCCCCCAATAATATGAACCGGACCGTTTTCGCGGGTAGCATCTCATACATTGATCGTTGATGGAAGGTAGGAATATTTAAACAATATTTAAATTCCCTTTTTATTAATCTTGATATCAATTTTAAATCATATTTAAAATGAGGGATTTAATTTTGAAAATTTGTCTCATCATGCAATTTATGTATGCTTGCGGGATTCATACAATTTAGTCTAAACATGCATACATCAATAATATCATATATTATTTAAGAATGATAGATCCCATTAACTAATCGACCCGTGGTTGCCAATCACGAGTCTAAGTCCAATCCTAGGTGATATGTAAGTATGCAATGCAATCCTATTACATTGTGCTTCCAATTTACATTTCTTCGGTGTTCATTGTCTGCTGGGCCCACCATTTCTTCAAATCTTTGTCTCCCACTAAGTCTAATAAATTTACAATAAATTTCGATGACAAATATGGGATACATTTTTAGGGGTGGGAACGGGCCATAAACCAGGCCCACTTTTATTACATATGACAATCATATTGGGCAATAAACCAAGCCCATTAATAAACACCAACAAAAATAAGACAAATGCAAATCACCTAACATACACCTAAAACATTGGTCAAGGCAATCGATCATCCTTTATCCATTAATTAATTCAATAATTAAATAATTAGATAAACATACAAAGGCATCATAATTTAAAAGATAAAATCATATTTTATCTTATCCATCCATAAGATCATATCTTATCATCAATTGTACCAAAATAATTAATTTTATAAAATTTAATTTAACGGATAAAATTTATAAATTTTCCAAAAATTCAAATTTATCCAAAAATCAATTTTAAAATTTTCCAACTCGAACAATTCGATCCGATGCCTCGTGAACCAATCAAAAACAATTTTCGATCGGATCAAAAACTAGAATTTCAAAAATTAAAATTTTAATTAAAAATTAAAAAATAATTTTTCCGGGCTGCCCGGGACAATCCCGGGCAGCCTGCGCCCCAAAAAGGGGCCCGGGCTGGGCAGCCCGTCGCTGCCCATGGGCAGCGATCCAATCGCTGCCCATGGGCAGCGATCCAATCGCTGCCCTTGGGCACCGACGCTCGCTGCCCCGGGCAGCGACAATCGCTGCCCGATTTTCCCCTTAAAGTTTAATTTTAAATTTTCGTTTTGTTTCAAAAAAACCGAGGCTTAAAAATTTTGTACAATCGATTAATTTAATCGTTTGATCTGAGCAACCTGGCTCTGATACCACTGTTGGAAAACTGTGTTTAGATCAATTAGAATTGATACCCGGTGCAGCGAAAGTTTAAAAATTTATTTTATTAATATGGAACGATTCCATATCTGGATATCAAAACTTTACGATTAAATTTGTGTAAGTAAAACAAATAATCACTATTAAATATTTTACCTTGAAATCTCGAAGCGAGATTATGGACACCAACAGAATTTAATCTGCTCTTGTTGTATATCCCAGGAACTGATGAATGAACGTTTCTTCAATCAGGTCCACGAATAGAAAACAAAACCCTCTGATTGACTGCACTAGAAATCAATCAGAAGTTTGCGTAGAGAATAAACAGATATGATCTGTTAATCCGGATTGTAATTTTTCACAAAAATCACAAGATCGAATTTTCTCCGAAAGGGACAAGGATTTTCGAAAAACCCTTAGAAAATAATATGTGTGTGTTTGAAAATTTGATGAATGAATTCTTCTTCAATTTTCGAACCCACTACATGTATTTATAGATAATTTCTAGTTATAATTGTATCAGGACTCTAACTCTTTAAAGCCCACAATCCATAACTTAAGCCCAACAAGTCAAGCCCGTTGTTATAGAAATTAATATAAAATTCATCGTGACTCCGATTGATAAACTGATTTCACCAATGTGCACAGAAACCATTTTTGCATCTTTTAGAGTCAAGATAATATTTCTGAATCCGAATTCAGTGATTTCCAAAAATGCCCATCCCTATGTCATTTTAGGAAATCCCACTCCCTTTAGTTAAGAAGTCCAACTTCTCTTTCATTAAATTTAACTCTTTTAATTTTACTATCTCTACGGGGTTTTAGTAATCCATTACTTGTGTAACCCTCAATAGTTCAGGAATACAGCTAGCCGTGGGCTCACAACTCCTTGTGACTCGGAACAACAATTTCCGACTTACCCATCGAATCATGGTAAGAGCGCCTAGCAACATCGCCCCATGATTCCCTAGGTATTACTGATAGTGCCTACAAGAACCAGTAGATTTTGGTTAGCGTACAGTACGATCCCTTCATCCATATATCCCGATCGAATCAACAACCATTGGTATATCGAGAGTCTTTCGAGATTCGATAACTATGCATAACATCTTGGAGATCTATTAGTGACATCGCATGTGTTACTAGGAACACCAAGTAACCTAAAACACATCATTTACTCTGGCCAGAGATTCGTCACACTAATATCTCCTCAGATCGCATAGGATATCCACACTCGCAAGTATGTGGTGAATCCTTGACAACAAAGCATCTACTCCTATATGTGTCGTAACTGTACCCAATCCCGATACCTGATGACCCCAATAGAGTCGGTAAACGAGTCAAAGTACAGTACTAGTATATAGAGTCTCAATGATGTTTCAAGTAATAAGGACTAATGGTGTACAATCAAAACCGCGGACTTTATCCATTCGATAAGTGATAACCACTTGGAAAGTCCGAACTTTTCGATCATTCATCATATGAATATCCATTTGCATGATTTGAACATCTCTATGTTCCATACCAATGAAACGTGGTACTTGGCATCGCAAATGCTAGTCTCAATCTCGAGCGATCCTTATCCTTACTTGCGGACGGCTCAATTGACTAGGAACAGTTTAGAATATACAGTGACTATAAGATGTGTTTCATGATAGCCATCCCCATGTGCTACCACATCTTACATACACTATAGTATATTCAAGATCTTTATCAAAACAACAATAGTATATCACAATATAACAATATGAAGAAAGATAAAGTCAATGCCATTATAAAAGTGTAAATTATATTAAACAAAAGATTGTTTTACATAGAGTCATAAAAGCCCTTAGCCACAAGTTGGCTAACCGGGCACCCACTCTTTCAAAAACCACCTCTATGACGGTAGTAAACTACCTCTGCGCTTGGTGGTAAACCACATCTATGCTGCCACATCACTTCAATTTCCATAAAATATTTTTCATGTTCAAGAATTGTAAGGCCCTGAAAATATTAAATTATTAATTATAGAATTTTAAATTTAAATTCTTAATTTGGGGAAACTAGTGATTAAAGAATTTCTGGAAATCAGAAATTTAATTTTCGAGCTGAAAATATTTAATTTGAGAATTTACGGATTTTATGATTTAAATTTCGGGATTCTTAAATTAAAAGATGAAAATATTTGAATTGAATATTTTGGAATTTACTAATTAAATTCCGAGTTCCGAGACTTAAATAGAATTACATGAGAAGGTGAAATCCAAGCAGGGACCAATTTGCAAATATTGAGAAGTTCAAGGAGTAAAATGTGATAAGGTCCAAAATTATTGAATTTCAATTCAAAAATATGTAATTTGAGAATTTTTAGTGTTTTGACTTAAATTCTAATATTCTTAAATTATTTAGGATTGAAATTGAATTAAATCGATTGACCGAGGACCAAATTTCAACTATGAAAGAGTTCTGGGACCAAAGCGCAAATTTCCCTTACAAGTGGGCAAACATACGTGTAAGACATGTATGAAAGCTTACAATTCAAATTTACACAGAAGCAACAACCGAGAAGGAAAGGGAAAAGAAAATCTCAAGTAAAACCTTACTTTCAAATTTAGATATCTTTTGATCCGGTTATCCGATTTCAATTCCGGACATAGAGTTGCGATCCTTGAGATGGGAGCTTTGATTTTATGTAAGTGTTATTTTCTTTCCAACATGTTTTGAAAGTTTAAAGTTGGAGAAATCATAATTGAATATGAATATGCGTTCGTGAGCTTCTATATAGTGTATATTCGAAACCGTATTGAAGAACGGATATCGTTTGCAACTCTTATGATTTCCAGCATGTAATTCGAATTTTATAGCCTCTGGTTATGTTGTATTTGATGATATTTTACTGGTTCAAGAGGTATATGAAGCTGTTATGAATGATAGATTAGTTAGAGTTCCTTTTCGTTTACCGATTTCGTACCGTTACGCCGCCGGTTCAAGAATTTGCTAGAGTTTGATTGAGCTGTGATATATATGAGTTCTTGCTGAAATATATAGCTTAAATATATTTCATTTCAGAGTAGATAAGATCTTAAATCTACTCAAGAAGTTCGCTTTCGAACCGAGAAAGATTGATCACGGTTTGAAGTGAGATTTGATTGTGAGAAGTGAGTTGAATTGGAATAAAGATTAACTTGTCAATTGAGCTGAAGCTTATATGACTTGAAAGCTGACATTATATCTTGTTATAATTCCTTTTCCAGATTTGTATTAAAGCTTGACGAGTTCATGATTCATCCTTTTGAAATGAGAGATAATGGAACAAGGTTGCAGTTAATCCTTGAAGATTGAATGAGAAACTTGAGCAGATTTGGTTGATATTCTTTGTTGTAGATTGTTCAGAATTGAAGCAACAACGACTCAACAAAATGAAAGGTATAAGATGACAACGAGAGTCAGGGATTTGAAACTCAAAAATGATGCTTCTTGAGTTATCCCGAACAAATCACATACTTGATTATGTTTTATTCTTGATTTATAATTTGATGTTATCGATCCATTTCAGGTAGTGGATCTTTATTTCTTATGATATGATATGATACTATATTGAATTGATTCTAGTTCCAAGGTCAGCTGGACCTTATTTTTGAGTCTGATGAGACGACGATAGATCGATATCCATGTCAAGATCGGATACGAATCTTAATGGCAGTGATTTGATATGAATCAATTCTTGATAGTGCGCTATATAACTCTTATGATTTGAAGTACTGAGTTGAAGTCTTGATTGATATGTTTTGAATTGATAAATACATTAGATTACTCTATCATTGAGTTGAAATGGTAGAGTTGACATGTTTATATTTTAACGCATGTATATGTATCTTATACTGGGAATTATATTCTCACCGGAGTTTATCCGGCTATTGCTTTGTTTTGTATATGTGCATGACAATAGGTGGGGCAAGAGCAAGTCAAACAAGAATTGGATGGCTCGAGATTGAGAGTGTTAGCATTTCTGGACTCGGGTTTCAGCTGAAGAATATGTGTTATAGCTGTACAATATGTTAGAGAACAAAGTAGTTGTTTTACTATTGACGCACATAGTAAACTACTTGTATATCTTGTTGTATTGCTAGTTTCTAAACCTTTAGTTTGATGTATTCATCCCTTGAAAACATGTCTAGATATTGTTCTATGTAAACATACATGTTTTGGGACTTGAATATGATGATTTGGAGGAATGAAAGGATCAATAACTGCCATTGGAAAACAGAGTAGGATGCTGCCCAGAGCAGCGCCCGATCTGCACTTTTTGGCAGACCGGGCGCAACCCAAAACTCCTCAACCTGAGAGTTGGGTTAGGGAGGGGTGCTCGGTCGGCTGTTTTTGACCGACCGAGCGCACCCCTTGTTGAAAAAAAATTAAAATTTGTTGTATTTATCTTTGATCCTTTTTTAGTTAATCATGTTTATTGACTAATTGCTCCAAGATTTAATTAGCAACCCGAGGCCCCACAACAGGTGGTATCAGAGAGTTGGTTCTAGACTTTGGAGAAATGTGTGAGCGGGGTAGATCAAGTCGCATGCATCTTTAGTATTGCATGATTAATGCTTTACTTGCTCTGATGAATTGCATGTGAACCTGCTTACGTGCTTCCTTGATTAATTGAATTCATATGATTATTTGAATTCGTTGTAAGCCTATATGAATTGAAATGCATGATATTATATTTTTTATACTGAATCGTAATTTATAATCTCTTCATGATATATTGCTTATGTTTAGAATCAAACAGATACTACAGACAGAATCAGTACCTCAGTCAGAACAGAGTAGTATGAGATAAGTTGTTGAATTTATAGATATGATGACAGCACTGAGGAGGGTCTTAGTTGAGTGGCTCTGGAGTTGAGCTATTATTCATCAACTCAAAAAGATTCAGATTGTGCTATGGCTATAAAGGGGTTGAGTTAAAAAGCTATATCAATTGTTCACGTGAAGAGAATTTAGATGAACTAAAACCAGCCTGATTTCATACCAACTCCATGCCTTAGCAAGAAGTTGGTGAATTGTAAAGAAAAGCTTGCGGAAGAGCAGAACTATTGAAATGCTTTGGCAAGTAAGTAAACAGACTTGTTTATTTTTGTATTTGATATAGAAGACAGAAAGCAGAATCTACCAAACAGATGAATAAAAATTTATATGAGTTGCTTTTAAGCCAGTGGCAGAATAAAGAAACCACGAATCGGTTGTATGAAGCAGAGTTGAATTTTATTCATGCCTCCGTAATTGAGAAA
The DNA here is from genome assembly GCF_033568475.1 of Henckelia pumila. Lineage (NCBI taxonomy): Eukaryota > Viridiplantae > Streptophyta > Magnoliopsida > Lamiales > Gesneriaceae > Henckelia > Henckelia pumila. The sequence goes on from NC_133121.1 coordinate 74,237,881, forward strand.
ATTATGATCATCACCTCTACTGCAGATTCCATAGCAGTATAGATATGAAGCAAAAGATATGTGAATGGTAGATAATCTGATAGGCAATAAGCGAGTACAGAAGATTGGAGTCAAGATGCATCAGATAATGATATTGCAGGTAATTGAGTTGATTCTACTTAACCTGCTTAGATATTGATGGAAATGCATACAATCATAGATCCATTATTTTTTATGTTATAATCCTTATCTGATGAGTCATTTCCAATTGTACTTGCTTCGTCTTTGCCTTTGAGTAGGTGGAAAGCTTTTTCAGATGAATTAGAGAGATGAAATACAGATTTGAGGAAATAGGATTACATTGATCATGTAAAATTTGGATATGAAGTTAAGATGCATTAAAGAAATTAATGCAATAACTGATTACTAAGGAACAATGGAATATTTATGTGCAATGAGTAAGTGAGATCAGTAAAAGAAAGGATTTGATATTTTTATATGAGTTTTAGAAATGAAGATTTCAATTATTTGGTACTGGATATATCAAGATTAATGCAAAAAAAATTGTCGGAAGAACTCTAGTTGATGAACTAGATCAGTAGAGAACTAACCTAAATTTGACCGATATGTCAATGGTTAGAATGTACAGAAGTGTGTAGATGATGATATATATTCCGACCTTTCTGCATTATGAATGAAGTTCTATATTGAGTTGGGTGTCTGGTATGAAATTCTTATGAAAAAGTGTAGCCCAATTAAATGAAGAACTTCAGAAATCATTAGAATAGTGATTGGAGAAGAGTTATCTTAGTACCAGAGCGGTTATGAATTGTATGACCATAAATTTAATCGATAAGATTTACAACGACTATGATCAATTGGGAATTAAGTGATAAACTCATATCAGATGAAAATCAACGGAAATGCAGTTACAGTTGAGTCTTTTATTTGATTTTGCTGAAATTATTACATCTTACAATCACGATTCTTGAATCTCCTGAATATCGATTCTGAGGTTTTGATATTCAACCTCGATCGATTTTGATTGGCTCTTATTCTTTGTTAGAGTCTGATTTGATTCACTCGCTTTGAGTCGAGATGCAAGTGAGTTGTTTTCACTTAGCAAGTTGTCATTCAGAATATTTGATCTTTGGATGACCTTGACTTGAGTAAGTTTTTTTGATTATGAATTTCAAGAATTGTTGATCATTTGATGTATACATTCAGTATATTTGATGTTATGGCTCGTAATTGTTACATAACCACAAGATTTGGGTTGACTTAATGAATTTCCATGAATTGGGAACGTTGAAGAAGAGCTAGATGTATGCGTGATCTATTGATTCAAGATTTTTGATTCTGTGCTTGAGTTTCAAGATAGATATTCAAACAGTTAGAATTTTTGCACTCCAAGCTGAGTTTGATTGGTTTGGAAAGATTAAATCAGCATTGATATGAGATCAAGCGACTAGAATTTGATTGAGAATGATAAATCACGTTAAAAGATAACATATCAAAATGAGTGGATTTGAAGTGAATAATCAGTTGATTGTGCCGATAGTCTTGATAGGGATTATAAAATTCTGAAAGAATCACATTACAACAGATTTAACATCCATTCAATTATCTCAAATATGTATGAATTACTGGGAAACTAGTATTGATGAAAGAAAATGAAAGCAGATATGACAGAATTGACTTTTCAATACTTAAAATTCCAGTATTCGAAGCAGAAAAACAAAAGAAACTGAATGGTCTATGAACAGTGAAACAACTGTTGAATCGAAAGAAGAGCACCTGTTCAAAAGATTTGTCTCTTATAATGACTCGATTTGTCATGAATTTTTATGTTTAAGGAAAGGATATTTCGACAAATGCAAGAATGTGTTGTATGAGAAGTGATACAGATATGAATAGATAGATGTAAAGATTATAATGATGCTATTAGATTACAGGAATTTTTAAAATCTATTGTTGAGATAGAGACTTTAGATTTATTTAATAGATTGTGGCATTGATTTCCAGAGGTTCTGAGTGTTTGATTATATGTGATTGCATTATATCACCCTTGATCGATGGATTTTTTGAGATGACTATCCAGATTGTCGAGGAAATGCTCAGAATTGTAGTAACTGATTCGGTACTATCTGATTGATTTTGCCAATTGATTATTATGATTCATGTGACAGCTATCGGATAGATATTGAAATCATGGTTTTGATTATGACAAGAGAAGATAATCAGTAATTCTTTGAGTGAAGATAAGAATTTTCGAAGTATCAGCTACGAGATTAGATATGATTGGCGAAATGACAGAGCAGATAAGACGAAGTTGAAGAATTGAATGAGAGATACAGATTGTGAAACTTTGAACAGAATGTTAATGAGAAATATTTTTCTGATATATCATTCAATTCAGAAAGGGATTACAGAAATGATTTGATAATGAAGTCTCGGGAGTATTTGACATGAATATGATAATCTAGCCCATCGACTAATAGTTTATCCAAATTTGTTTGATAGATATGATGTGATCCTTGAGTATAAGCTGAAGAACATCAGCTAGAATATTCCTTGTGGAATTCTAGCAAGGATAGCAGAATTAGATAACCCTTTGAGCTAGTTAGAATTACTAATATCGACATTGATTCAGAGAAAGAATAGCTCAAATGTAGGATCACTTAGTAGCTACAGAATAGTATAATGATTATGAATGAAGAAGTGATCAGAAAGAAGAAGAAGCAGAAAAGATATCCGAACAGATATCTAGAATCCACATCATTGAATTGAAGAGTGAATACAGTTTTTGAAGCTGTGATCAGAATGACAACGTAGACTCGATATATGTTCTTTGTAGAACATAGAACGATATAGACACAAAAAGAAGTTGTCACAAGAAGTGAATTACATTATCTAAGAATTTAAACAGATCGAGTAGTGATTCACTGATAATTTGAATTCTTTTCAATTCAAGAAGATAAGATCAGATTTGTTCCATGTGTCTACAATTAAGTAAGTATCAACTTGATTCTTCGTTGTACGTCAATCAGACAAGACAGAGTCTGATAAGTTTGTGAGTTAAGTCAAGTATTTGATAGATTCTTGACGAAGCAAAGAAATGACTCGAAGAGAATTTTCCTTAACTAATTAAGTACAACGGAATAGACACAGAATGGGATTGGAAACCTAAAAATAAGATTTAGAAATGAGAAAAGAGTTCAAAGTTATATAACTGAAGTGAGAAGTATTTCAGATAGTCATTCAGTTTATCAGATTTGATATTCCGATTGAATGTGATTTCGAGGACGAAATCATTCCTTAGAGGGGAGGAATTGTAAGACCCTGAAAATATTAAGTTATTAATTATGAAATTTGAAATTTAAATTCCTAATTTGGGAAAAATAGTGATTGAAAAATTTATGGAAATCAGATATTTAATTTACGAGCTGAAAATATTTAATTTGAGAATATACGGATTTTATGATTTAAATTCCGGGATTCTTAAATTAAAAGATGAAAATATTTGAATTGAATATTTTGGGATTTACGAATTAAATTCAGAGTTCCGACACTGAAAGAGAATTTAATGAGAAGGTGAAATCCGAGCAGGGACCAATTTGCAAATATTGAGAAGTTCAAGGAATAAAATGCAATAAGGTCCAAAATTATTGAATTTTAATCCGATAATATGTAATTTGAGAATTTTTAGAGTTTTGACTTAAATTCTAATATTCTTAAATTATTTAGGATTGAAATTGAATTAAACCGATTGACCGAGGACCAAATTTCAACTATGGAAGAGTTCGGGGACCAAAGCGCAAATTTCCCTGGAAAGTGGGCAAACATACGTGTAAGACATGTATGAAAGCTTACAATTCAGATTTGCACAGAAGCAACAGCTGAGAAGGAAAGGGAAAAGAAAATCTCAAGTAAAACCATACTTTCAAATTTAGATATCTTTTGATTCGGTTATCCGATTTCAATTCCGGACATAGCGCTGCAATTCTTGCGATGAGAGCTTCAATTTTATGTAAGTTTTATTTTATTTCGAACATGTTTTGAAAGTTGGAAGTTGGAGAAATCAGAATTGATTACGAATATGTGTTCGTGAGCTTCTATATAGTGTATATTCGAAACCGTATTGAAGAACGAATATCGTTTGCAACTCTTATGATTTCAAGCATGTAATTCGAATTTTATAGCCTCTGGTTATGTTGTATTTGATGATATTTTTCTGGTTCAAGAGGTATATGAAGCTGTTATGAATGATAGATTAGTTAGAGTTCCGCCGGTTCAAGAATTTGCTAGAGTTTGATTGAGCAGTGCTATATATGAGTTCTTGCTGAAATATATAGCTTAAATATATTTCATTTCAGAGTAGATAAGATCTTAAATCTACTCGAGAAGTTCTCTTTCGAACCGAGAAATATTGATCACTGTTTGAAGTGCGATTTGATTGTGAGAAGTGAGTTGAATTGGAATAAAGATTAACTTGTCAATTGAGCTGAAGCTTATATGACTTGAACGCTGACATTATAGCTTGTTATAATTCCTTTTCCAGATTTGGATTAAAGCATGACGAGTTCATGATTCCGCCTTTTGAAATGAGAGAGAATGGAACAAGGTTGCAGTTAATCCTTGAAGATTGAATGAGAAACTTGAGTAGATTTGCTTGATATTCTTTGTTGTAGATTGTTCAGAATTGAAGCAAAGACGACTCAACGAAATGAAAGGTATAAGATTACAATGAGAGTCAGGGATTTGAAACTCGATAATGATGCTTCTTGAGTTATCACGAACAAATCACATACTTGATTATGTTTTATTATTGATTTAGAATTTGATGTTTTTGATCAATTTCAGGTAGTGGATCTTTATTGCTTATGATATGATATGATAAAATATTGAATTGATTCTAGTGCCAAGGTCAGATGGACCTTATTTTCGAGTTTGATGAGACGACGATAGATGGATATCCATGTCAAGATCGGATACGAATCTTGATGGCAGTGATTTGATTTGAATCAATTCTTGATAGCACACTATATAAATCTTTTGATTTGAAGTACTGAGTTGAAGTCTTGATTGATATGTTTTGAATTGATAAATACGTTAGATTACTCTATCCTTGAGTTAAAATGGTAGAGTTGACATGTTTATATTTTAACGCATGTATATGTATCTTATACTGGGAATTATATTCTGACCGGAATTTATCCGGCTATTTCTTTATTTTGTATGTGTGCATGGCAATAGGTGGGGCAAGAGTGAGTCAAACAAAAATTGGATGGATCGAGATTGAGAGTGCTAGCATTTGTGGACTCGGGTTTCAGCTGAAGAATATGTGTTATAGCTGTACAATATGTTAGAGAAGAAAGTAGTTGATTTACTATTGACGCACTTAGTAAACTACTTGTATATCTTGTTGTATTGCTAGTTTCTAAACCTTTAGTTTGATGTATCAATCCCTTGTAAACATGTCTAGATATTGTTCTATGTGAACATACATGTTTTGGGACTTGAATATGATGATTGGGAGGAATGAAAGGATCAATAACTGCTGTTGGAAAACAGAGTAGGATGCTGCCCAGAGCAGAGCCCGATCTGCACTTTTTGGCAGACCGGGCGCAGCCCAAAACTCCCCAACCCGAGAGTTGGGTTAGGAAGGGGCGCTCGGTCGGCTGTTTTTGACCGACCGAATGCACCCCTTGTTGAAATTTTTTTTTTTCTATTTATCTTTGATCTTTTTTTAGTTAATCATGTTTAGTGATTAATTGCCCCAAGATTGCATTAGCAACCCGAGGCCCCATAAGCATTAACATATAAGTCATAACAAAATGATTTCATGTATGCATGCACTAAAATTTGGTCCGTAATATATATTTAAATAATTTTCATAATATTTATACTTATACATAAAATAAATGTCATGCAAAAAATAAAATTAAATATATATTCCGGACTAATAAATTTTTCATGGGATTTTCCAGATTGCATGTCCCTAGAATTAAGCCATAATTTCTAAAACTGGCCCAATAATTCCCATGGGCTCCCAAGACCATGAAAATTTTTGAACTCACTTAAATAAATATTTTAAGGCTTAAATAAATTAATTAAAAACCCAAATAATATTTATAATAATTAAATTAGCCCAAAAAAACACACTTAAACTAATAATTACTTAAAATAAAAAAATACCCGAGTCCGACTAACATAACCCGAACCCAAACCCACTAACTTGACCCATGACCCGACAAACCCAACCCGTACCTCCAGACCCGACCCGACCTGATAAGTGTATTTTATACACTTAATTTATGTATGATTTTAATTGTTAATTGTTGGTTTCGAGCAGATTTATGTGTGTGTTTGGTTGTTTATGTGGTTGTAGGAAATTAGTAAAGTATATGGAAAAGAAGAAAAAATGTGGAAGAAAATAAGATATAAGAAAATTATGTGAGAAAAGAGAAAATAAAAGAAAGGAAAAAGTAAAGAAGAAAAAGAAAGGAACAGACAAGAAACGAGAGAAATATTGGGCTTCTTAATGGGCCAAATTGTCAGCGCTTGTCTTTATCGCTTGGAGAAGCTCTTTCGCGCAGTTGTCCGTGAGATTTGAGAATTGAGATCAGACGCTTATGCGCGCCCGCTTAGTTCCATTGCGCGCCTGCCCGTTGCTGTTTAGTGTTTTAATCGGGAAGGAAACTTTTATATTTTATGGGCTTTTGAGTGGGCTTTTGTGCATGATATAAAAGGGATTACTTGTCAGATTAGAGGGGGAAGCCGCCAATACACACAAAATACACACATCAGAGAATCAGAGATTGGAACGAGAAGAATTTTTGGAAGAATTCTGGGCAGAAACTTGAAGAACGAAGACGGAGTTCGATCGACCGGACACGGCGTCGACGACGGGTTTGATTCTTATCTACTTTTTATTTAATTCTGAATTTATGTATGGATTTTTGAACATGATTTTTTTTATTCTGAATTTTATTATGAACTAATTTTTTATAGTCTAGAGGTCGGATGGAACCTGGTGTAGACACTTTCATGAATTTTTGAATTGATTGTTTTTTCAATTATATGATCAATAATTGATTTGTAATATTTATTTGAAATCTGGCACTCGGGAGAGGAGATTTTGAATAAGACCAATAAAAAATACACTGTTATTTATTTATATCGCTCGAGAGAGTGTATAATTTTAACAGAGCTTTTAAAAAGAACATTGTTTTGAATTGATCATTGCAATTTGATTCTTAATAGGGATATTGAAATTGAATTGTAGTTGATATATTTTATTCGGCACTCGGGAAAGGGAATAATACACTTAAGTGTTCTTAGCTATTAATTCATTGAAATTCATGAAGATTAATTAATTAGGATTGATTGTTGTTGAAACCAGTTGAAATCTATACCTTTAGACCATTTTTCTCTGATTGATTATTTCTGAAAGTTGCGTGTGTGCTATAAAATCATTTGCTTATTTTTATTTTTATGCAAATATCTCAAATATTGATTTTTTAGATAAATTTTGGACTATTTTAATTACAAGTACTAAATATTTTCAATTTACTCTCTGAGGGAACGATACTTTATTTTATCACTATATTAAAATTGACACTCGTACGCTTGCGAGTATTTTTCACAACAAGTTTTTGGCACCGTTGCTGGGTAGTAAATTTTGATTATTTTTTTTAGTCTTGTTACCAATTAGTCTAGATTTTAATTTAAAGCTTTTTTATTTTATTTTAAGTTACTAACTGATTTCTTCTTATTTTTAATTGCAGTCTATGCGACGATCTCAAAGTGCAAATTCATTACTTTTTGATCTGGAGATCGAGCGCACTGCACATGCTTTAAGAAGAGATAGAAGAGAAGAAATTGAAAGAATGGCTGAAGAAGAAACACAACAAGCTCCCTTGGTGCCAATCATAGATCACTTCAGGCCGACGATTCAGGCTCACTAGGAATCGCTCGAGGAATGATAAATGCCAACAACTTTGAACTGAAGCCGGCTTTGATCAACATGGTGCAATCAAACCAATTTAATGGGAGTGCCACTGCTGATCCTCACCTATACCTAAGCACTTTCTTGGAGATAACCGATACGGTAAAAATTAATGGTGTGTCTAAGGATATTATATGCTTATGCTTGTTTCCATTTTCTCTCAGGGATCAGGCCAGAAGTTGCCTCCAATCACTGCCTCTAGGAAGCATCACTACTTGGGAGGGGATGGCAGAAACATTTCTTGCAAAATATTTTCCTCCTGCCAAATCCACCCAACAGAAGATATAGATCAGCACATTTAGGAAGATGGACACTGAACAGCTCTACGAGGCATGGGAAAGGTATAAAGAATTATTAAGACGTTGTCCTAACCACAATTTTGCAGATTGGGAGCAGATAGAGTGGTTTTACAACGGACTGAATGTGCCTACAAGGATGAATGTAGATTCTGCGGCTTGAGGTACTATATTTGCAAAGGACCATGTACAGGCCTACGATATGCTGGAACAGATGACGATCAATAGTTTTCAATTGCCATATGAATGTATGGGAGTCAAGAAGCTAGTTGGAGTGTATGCAGTGGATCCTCTCACATCGATCACCGCTCAATTATCTCCACTAACTACACAGGTAGCTGCATTGAATAAAATGAGTGTTACAGAACCAGCAGGTGTTCCGGGTGCTATGGATGAATCTCACTATCCTGAACAAGTGCAGTACATCAATCAGAGAGGGTATGGAGGCTATCAAGGTAACCTTGTCCCTAATACTTATCACCCTATCATGCGTAATCATGAAAATTTTTCTTATGCTAACAATAAAAATGTGTTGAACCCTCCTCCGGGATACAACACAATTGAGGGTGAGGGTAAGCCTTCTTTGGAGGACGTTGTTAGCACTTTTGTGCAGGAATCAAGTAAGAGGATGGCGAGAACTGAGTCTCGCCTTGACAGTTTGGAGACACATGTGGCCAACATTTGTGCTGTATTGAAATCTATGGAGACTAGCATTGGGCAGCTAGCGAATGCCTTGAAGGATAACAACATAGGCCAGTTCCCAAGCAATACTGAGGTGAATCTCATAGAACAGTGTAAGTCCATAGAGTTGAGGAGTGGAAAAGAAGTTGGAGTCCAAGAACCTGCTGCTGAAGAGAATAAATTTGAGGAAAAAGTTGAGGAGAAGGAGCTTGAACCTGATCAGAAACCGATGTACAAGCCTCCACTCCCTTACACGCAGAGGTTCAAGAAAAAAGCTTTAGATGAGCAGTTCTCCAAATTTTTGGAGATTTTCAAGAATATTCACATAACATCCCCTTTGCTGATGCTTTGGAGCAAATGTCGAATTATGCAAAGTTCATCAAGGAGGTGATGTCCAAAAAGAGGAGGCTGCTAGAATGAAGTTGTGAATTTGACTGAAGAATGCAGTGACGTGCTTCAAAAGAAAATGCCACAAAAACTGAAAGATCCAGGGAGTTTTACTATTCCTTGTTCTATTGGTGGTTCTCATTTTACTACTGCACTTTGTGATTTAGGGGCCAGTATTACTTTAATGTCATTATCTATTTACAGGGCCTTGAAGTTGGAAAAGATGAAATCGACTATGATTTCATTGTAGTTGGCAGATACAAGCATCACATATCCATTGGGTATTGTTGAAGATGTGCTAGTCAAGGTGGATAAATTCATCTTCCCAGAGGATTTTGTGATATTGGACATAGAAGCAAATCATGGTGCTCCGCTGATTTTTGAAAGACCATTCTTGGCCACAGTGGATGCCAAAATTGAAGTGAAGAATGGGGAATTGTCGATGGGTGTGGAGTGCGAACGAGTGATTTTCAACTTATTCATGAAGATACCTAATACACCCATCGAGGAATTGTGCTTGATTGAGCCGGTTGAGAAGCTGGAAGCGCCAAAGTTACCTACAAAGCAATCCACGAAAAAGAGAGCAAAATTTAAAAGGCGGTTCGTGGAATTTATTTGGGCTGTGAAAGAGAAAGGGAAGACTTAATACCAGTGAAAGTCGGGTTGACGACTATAAACCAAGCGCTTTTTGGGAGGCAACCCAATTTTTTTTGTTTTATTTTATTTTTATTTAATTTTTCATTTTTATTCAATTTTGCTTTAATTTTTCATTTTAGTTAATTAGTTAATAATGTTTTTTGAATGCATTTTGGGAATTTTGGAGGCTTGATATTATAAAATTTTTGAATTTTTCAGGAATTTAGAACTTCCGGCAGACCTTTGTGCGCGCTCGCTCATGACTCTTCCGCGCCCACCTCTCCTCTAAGCTTTGAGACTTCCCAACCACACTGCACTATAGTGCAATCACGCAACTCTTTTGCGCAACACCATGCGGTAACAAGTTTCTCAACCGCGCACACTCCTTGCGCTAACGCGCTACTCAAATGCGCAACTCCAAGAGCAGACAAAGTTCCATTTGCGCAGCTGGAAGAACAATCGCGCCCCTCCAATTCTCATCCGCGCATGCCATCTGCGCAGCTATTTAGAGCAAATGCGCAGCTCTAATCTCACTACCATGCGCTAAACAATCCTCAACAGTGTTGATTCTTGAGCAAACGCGCAAGAAACTCTGCGCAATCAATATTTCCCACTGTTCCATATCAAGTGCAATCGTGCCACTAGCCAGCTCCTTCACCTTATGCATACCAGATCCTCAACCGTGCGCAAGAAAACTTGCTTCATTATGGACACTTGCAAGCCACAGCAGCAAACAATCCTACCTGCTCATTACCATGCGCAGCTTGCACTTCAAACAGCCTCTCCAAGGCTCACTTCCATGCCGCATCGAGTTAAATTGGATGTTAATTCGTGTATCTCTACCTCCTCCACCATAGTTTTGTGGCTGCAAGTTATTTTATTGGAAATTTTGATAACACTGGGTACTGATGCTCGGTGCTAAGGTACGCGTCCCTTGTTCTTTTCTAGTTTTTAATCATTAGGGACAATGATTATATTAAGTTTGGGGGGGGGGGGGGGTGAATCAGTGTCAGATATTGTTGTTTGGTTGATAGTTGATTAGGTTGAAAGTTGAGTAGTTGAATTTTATTGTGTGCTTCATAGATAAAATTTTTGTTTGAGTTTAGGAGTGTTAGTTGAGTTGAGTTGAGTTGAGTTGAATTGAGTTGAGTCGAGAAAGAAATGGATGCATGGCCAATGATGAAAATAATTTTTCTGCTATAACTGAAATCCATGACTGTCTACCTATCTGACAAAATATTTTTGAGAAAATAGAACCAATTGGATGAACAATTTCCCATATAATCTGTGATTAATACTTGAATCTGATTTTGAGACATACAGAAATAGATATGATTGAGGCATTGTTTGAAATTTTTGGGCCTGAATTTCATTGAAATAGTTTATCTTTAGTTGCCCATTTGAGCCTACACGTATATTTATACAATGAGATACGAAAATCTGAAATTTTTGTTGAAAATCATCGTTTACTGCTGATGATTAGTTTTTCTGCACTGATTGGGATTTTTATGAATTAATTGTGGAATGAGACTTGTCTAGAACTAGTTCGGACACTTTTCAAGGCGCAGTACGGGCAGAACTGTGATTAAGTATGATTTAGGAAATTTTTCTGAATTTGTTTGAGCCTTTCAAGCTACCTATTTATATATTTTATCCCTATTACATTGTTTGAGCTTTATTGAAAATCTAATGGCATGCGTGTAAACGTGTGATAAACCCCCCATTCATTATTGTTCAAGGTCCTACTTTTACTACCTGAATAGCCTATACACTATTTTCTACCTTTAAGGAAGTAATTTGAATGCTAAAATGTTATATGCTCCTAGTTCTTATTTTTGAAAATGGTATGGTGTTGTGGATGAATAGAAAAGATGAAAAGAGATTTGAAGAGTTGAAAAAATTTGGGATTGAAAAAATGGTAGAAGAAAGAGTTGTGAAAGAAGTTGTGAAAAAGTTGAAAAATCATTGAAGTGAAGAAGAAGTGTGAAAATATGAATGAAAAGGAGTTGAAGTTAGATTGAGCATTAATATAAATTACTCTTTATTTTGAATTATTATCCTTCTTTTGTAGCCATGATCCAGGCCTTACATTATAAGCTTAGTAAGTCCTATTGACCGAGTTATAGTTGCCCAATATACTAGTCGAGAAGAGTTGCGAGAATTTAGTCTATGGACTGTTGATTGATACTTTTAATGATTAGGAATTTTGATTGAAACACGCACACACTATTATTCTTTGCATTTACCTATTTGTGAGTGTTTTTGATAGATATCTTATATTTGATCCTATTCTACCTTGAAAAGTCCTCATGATCTATGAATGTGTGAATTGAATTTGGATAAGGGTGTTTTGAACGTGAGTTGCAGAGATTGTGAGTTTATATGGTTATTTGGTTATGATTAAAACTTTCAAGTGTTAGTAGGATGGATGTGATTGGATTTGATTTTTTTTAAATTATTTTTAAGGCCGTTGCTCCATAATATTTTTTGACTTTTCTTGTTGGTTTGATAGAATGAGTTTTTGAAGTTATTATTTTTATTAGTTTTGCTCGGGACTAGCAAAAGTCTAAGTTTGGGGGTATTTGATAAGTTTATTTTATACACTTAATTTATGTATGATTTTAATTGCTAATTATTGGTTTCGAGCAGATTTATGTGGGTGTTTTGTTATTTTTGTGGTTGTAGGAAATTAGTGAAGTATATAGAAAAGAAGAAAAATTGTGGAAGAAAATAAGAAATAAGAAAATTGTGTGAGAAAAGAGAAAATAAAAGAAAGGAAAAAGTAAAGAAGAAAAAGAAAGGAACAGACAAGAAACGAGAGAAATATTGGGCTTCTTAATGGGCCAAATTGTCAGCGCTTGAAGAAGCGCTTTCGCGCAGCTGTCCGTGAGATTTGAGAATTGAGATCAGAGGCTTATGCGTGCCCGCCCGTCGTTGTTTAGTGTTTTAATCGGGAAGGAAACTTTTATATTTTATGGGCTTTTGAGTGGGCTTTTGTGCATGATATAAAAGGGATTACTAGTTAGATTAGAGGGGGAAGCCGCCAATACACACACAATACACACATCAGAGAATCAGAGATTGGAACGAGAAGAATTTCTGGAAGAATTCTGGGCAGAAACTTGAAGAACAAAGACGGAGTTCGATCGACCGGACACGGCGTCGACGACGGATTTGATTCTTATCTAATTTTTATTTAATTCTGAATTTATGTCTGGATTTTTTAACATGATTTGTTTTATTTAGAATTTTATTATGAACTAATTTTTTATAGTCTAGAGGTCAGATGGAACCTGGTGTAGACGCTTTCATGAATTTTTGATTTTATTGTTCCGAGTACTGACGCTCGGTTCCCAAGGTATGTTTTTTTGGTTTTATTTTAATTTTTTTGTACATTGAGGACAATGCACAATTTAAGTTTGGGGGGTGTTTTCAAAATTTTTAAAATTTTAAAAATTTTTCTTGAGTTAGTTTGAGTTGAATAAATGATGTGTACTTGTGTTGTCCTATGATGAAAATATTTTTTGGTGTTAAAAATGTTAATGTTAGTTATATTTAATCTTGAGTTTTCACCCATATGCACTATGCCTTGATTGTCTAGACTTAAGTGATTAGATAAACTTTGTGATTTTGTAAGTGAACTGGATGATTTGATTCTTAACTTTGGTGATTTATGCTTGAAACTGAGGTAGAATTATACGAGCTTAGAAATGAATTAGGCATTAAAATATGAAAAGATTAATAATAACTCCATCTGGGTCATTGATAAGGAATTGAAATCCTAATTCTCTTGTCCTTGGCTAAGTATGCGGAATAAATGGGGTTGCAAAAGTAAAAGAATTAATTTTTGAAAAAAATTAACAACTCCATCCGGGCTTGGAAAGTGTTTGAAATTATATTCACTGTTTCATGCTATGTTTGGGAAAACAAATAATGGGTTTGATGTTCCATCCGAGCTATAGACGAGGGGATTGAAATTTGAATCCTATCTTTAGTTATAGCTAAGTATGCGGGTAATTATTGGGGCTAAATAAAATAAAACCGGATGAAAAATCCGGTGATTTTAGAAAAAAAAATGATATGTCTTGAACTTAGCGAGTAGAAGTTGAACTTGGTGGAGAGTGTTTTGAAACTAGAGAGCGGAATTGATGATTCTGTGAAACAAACTTGTTGCATTAGTGTATCGAAAGCGAGGAGGATAGACAAGATTGGCAAATCACACACACACGAGAACTCTTGAGAAAATTAACTTACATGTGTATTTAATCTTGGAATGTAAAAATTCGGAGGCCGACTATATTACTCATTATTGTTTTGCTCGGGACTAGCAAAAGTCTATGTTTGGGGGAATTTGATAAGTACAATTTATGCACTTAATTTATATATGATTTAAATTGACTTTTGTGATGTATCGAGTGGGTATTATGAATATTTTTTATTGTTTTTGTGAGTTGCAAGAATTGGCGCAAAAGTAGCAAAAAGAAGCGGAAGTATGCATTATGGAGTATGAAATTCAGAAACTTACTGGGAATTATAGAAGCATCAAAATCCAATCTCCACCGTTCATATTAACGTTAGGATGTTTTGAAGTTGCTGTCAAAATTTCAGCTCAATCCGACGGTTAGTTTGGGAGATATGATTTTTTGAAATTGTCGCGCGTTGCAGAAATGGACATGCAAGAGGAGGGCGCGCCCACGCCGCTTTTAGGTGCGCTTGCGCCTCCTGGACGTGAAAAATGGAAGCCAAAGACGAGGCTCAGGCGCGCCCTTGCCACTCTACTGCGCACCCGCGCCGTCCGAAATTCAGATTTTGTAATTTTTCGGGAAGGAAATTTTGAGACTTTTTCGGGCTTTTTTCGGCGGGCTTCGAGGACATATAAAAGGGACTTCAAGGACACAATCAAAAGGAGGGAGCCGCCACAATACATCAAAGAATTTTGAGAGCTTAAACTTGAGATTTGAGAGAAAAGATTGGAGGAGAAATCTGCACTACATCAAAGGAAGAACACGGAGATCGATCAACCGGATACGGAAGAGAGACTACGGATTTGTTCTTCTATTTTTATCTTTCTTAATTGTTGAATTCATGTCTAGATTTATGAATATTTTGTGTTATTTGAATTCAGTTATGAACTAATTTTTATAGTCTAGAGGTCGGATGAAACCTGGTGTAGACACTTTCATGAATTTTTTATTTTATTGAATTGAGTTTCTTCTAGATTAATTGTTTTTTCTAGAATTGATTGTTTTTTCAATTATCTGATCACTAATTGATTTTTTATATTTATTTGAAATCTGGCACTCAGGAGAGGAGATTTTGAATAGGACCATTAGAAAATACACTGTTAATTATTTATATAGCTCGGGAGAGTATATAAATTTAACGGAGCTTTTAAAAAGAACATTGTTTTGTGATAGATCACTGCAAGTAGATTTTTAATAGGGATATTGGAATTGAATTGTAGTTGATAAAAATTATTTGTTGCTCGGGAGAGGGAAATAATAAACTTAAGTGTTCTTGGCTATTAATTGACTGGAATTCATGAAACTTATATAATTAGGATTGATTGTTGTTGAAACCAGGTGAAGTCTAAACATCTAGACCATTTTTCCTCTGATTGATTTTTATCTGAAAGTTGTGTGCGTGCTATTAAAAACTCATTGATTATTTTATTCTGCAAAATTCTGATATTTTGATTTTCTAGATAATGTTTAGACTATTTTAATTACAAGCACTGAATATTTTCATTTTACTCCCTGTGGGATCGATACTTGATTTTATCACTATATTAAAACTTGACACTCGTACGCTTGCGAGCATTTTTCACAACAAACTTGTTATCCAAGTCTCGTGTCTTGTGCTACAAGTTATAAATTCAAAAAAAAATACAAAAATGAAAAAAAAGAGATTTGAAATCGGTTTAAAAAAAGAGTGAAGACAAAAATTTAGAAAAAAAAAAGGAAGCAAAATAGCTTGTGGCAAATTTCTCGTGTCTTGTGAGTTTTTGGGTGCCAAGTTTCTTTCAATATTCATAAGTCTCTTGACTTGTTCTTGTACAATCTACGTGACTTGATCGGCAAATGTTTACAAATTTTTGAACTTTTGAGTTTGATATTTAAATCACAAAGCATAAGCCATTCCATATTTTTGAGTGAAAAAAAATAGAGTGTTTGAGTGATTTTCTTTGGAGTGACTTGTGAGATTTTGGGTGAGAAATATTTTATTACTAACTTTTTTCTTGCAGATACGATGTCCTATAGAAATTATTTTGTTGGTGGAGATGATGAGTATATGGAGAGCAAAAGGAGATTTTATGGGTGTGGTAGTAATAGGAGAAAAGATGAATGTAGTAGTGAGGATTGGGGGAGAGAAAGGAGAAATTATGGGAGTAGGAGAGAGAGAAAAATCGAGGGGTATAGTGATATGTATAGATATGATTATGGAGAAAGAAATTTTGAATATTATTTGTATAGGTTCAAGAAAAATAAAATTCCGTCGTTCCATGGAGATATGGATTCAGAATCGTACTTGAAGTGGGATAATATGGCAGAGAATATATTTAAAGGTCATTATTTTTCTGAAGCTAAGAAGATTAAACTTGTCTTACAAGATTTTACCGACTATGCTTGCACTTGGTAGGATAACGTGGTGGTGAATAGGAAAAGGCATGGAATGAGTCCTATTTCTACATGGGATGAGATGAAGCAAGCTATGCGAACACGTTTTGCTCCTAATGAGAAGAAACGTGGAGTTCCAAAGCATGATTATCAAGGTACATCTAAACTTTCAAATTCTAGTACTTGTGATATTAAATGCTTATGGTGTCATAAAAAGGGTGAGCATGATATGAGACCATGTTTTAAGGAGTTTATGATGATCGTGGTGGGTTCTCAAGTAGATGTTGAATCCCATGTTGTAGTTGAAGATGAATTAAAAGTTGAAGTTGAGAAAATTGAGAATGAAACTTCATTGGTTGATGATTTTAGCGTTGGAAAATGTGAAGTGGTAGGTGAGTCTTTATGTGTTAATGAGTCATCTAGTATTCTTGTAGTAGATGAGAGTCCTATTGATGTTCATAGTGGGACTAGTAATTTGTTTGATGAGTCTTGCAATCTTGCTATTCAATTGAATCCAAAAGAATTTCTTGAGGATCGATTGGAATTTTAAAATTTGAGTGATATGGCTAAAAAAAAGTGATGAAAAAAAATTAAGATAACCATAGAAAAAGAAAAATAAAACTTAGAGGCTGAAAGAAAGAGAGTGCAAAAGAGTGAGATGACCTTTGAGAAAAAAAAAAGAGGAAAGAAAAGAGAGGAAAAAGACCAAGAAAAAAAATTATTATGGTCCAAAATAGTGAGGTTGAAAAGTTTGTGCAAATGAATAAAATCCCTAAAATACTTTTGTACAAAGAGGTTTTATCTTATTATCATAATATAGCCGATTCAATCTCGAGCATCGTTTGTTCTTCTTTGCAGGATTTTGGAGTTGTGTTGATGAAGAAGCAAAGAAGATACAATACTAAAAGTCTTAGCATGTTGAATCCATGTGAAGTTGGTCACACACAAAGTGAGGTTAGAGATTTGAGAGTTGTTCTACTCGAGAGGTATGATTTAAATGTTAAATATCAATCAAATGTATACTTTCAAAGGTATAATCTCAATTCTCAATTTTTTGGATTTAATAACTTTGTTGAGAGATTTGTAACTATGCTATCAATGAAATATGCTTTAATTTCAAATTTTGATCTTAAATCACTTGAAAATTTTCATACAACAATATTGAATTATATGGATCATATTGATGTGTTGAAGTTACTTTTTGATCTCAAGGTGTTTGAATCGTGGTATGTGATGAGATTGAGTGATTTGGTTTGTGTTGTTGTGAGTCAATTGTGCACGAATAATATAGGTGGTAAGTCTTATTTGCTTGAGTGGCTAGTGAGGTTTTTTGGGCTAGCTAATATGTGTAATACTTTCATGGAATAAATGGTCTATGTTTTGCATGCATCTATGGGTAACTTTGTTGTAGTATACTTTGATTGTGTCTTAGTATATAGCAAAATTTTTATTGTGCATGTTGAACATTATAGAATTGTGTTAATCATGTTGGATATGAAGTTTTTGAGTCATGAGCATGATAGAAAGTTGAATGTATTTCGTGCAAAAGAACTTGTTGATTTTGGTGTAAGTTCTCAAGGATTTCGCATTGTTAGTGAAGAGTTGATTAGTGTCACAAGGTAAGGAGTATGTGGTAGTTACTACACTGTCACGAAGGTACGTATTTTTATCTATCTTGTTTTTAAAGTTTTTATGGATTAAGAATGCTAAAGAACTGAATGCATTGAATCATGGTTTGAAAGATGTGTTTGAGTTATGTTTGCATGACTGTAGCACCTAAAATCCAATATATTAAATCGCATGCATTAAATTAAATAAATATTATGATTATTATTTTTAAGTTTAATCGATTTAAAATTCTTTATCTTAATTATTTGTTAATGAAATATCAATTATTTATTTAAATGTTTTTAATTGTACTAACTATTTAATTAATACTTTTAATTGCTTAAGTTAATTGCAAAAATGATTTTTATTGTGAAACTTAATTGTTGTAAATATTTTAAAGGTTTAAGTTTGCTTAATTAAATGATTTTAATTATTTAGTTTCTTCGTTTAAATGATCCTAACTATCCCATTCATTTATTTAAAATGATTTAAGTTTATTGGATGATTATTTAAATGATTTTAACTGTTAAGCTTATTTATTTAAATATTTTTGGATGGTCCAACTTATTTATTTTAAATAACTTAAGTTTAGCGGTTAGTTATTTAAAATCATTTTAAATGTCTAGCTTATTTATTTAAATGCTTATAATTGTCCAAGTCATTTTAAAGATTTTTATTCCGCTTGTGTATTTTATTTAAATGACTTATAAACAATTGTTTAGTTTATTTAAATTATTTTAATCGTTCAATTTATTATTTAAAAATTTTATTTAACATTGTGACATCAAAATAACTAAAGTATTGATTTTAATTTCTAAGTTAGAGTTTAAATTTCCTCAAACGTTTATTTGTTTTTGTGACGCCTAAATTCTATAAATTAAATTAAATGCCTAAATTAATTTTAATGTTAAAATTCTAAAATTCATGGTAATTTAAATGATTTAAATCTCCTTAAAATTTAATTTGTATGATATTAAAATTTTAATTGCTTAAATTGCTTGTATTGGGGACTTCCGGCTTCGGCGCCCGGTGAAGGCGGACACGGGAGGGAAAATCTTTTATTTTAAATATAGGTGACCTAAATTTCATGAGATGTGAAGATAATAAAATAAAATATTTAGTTTTAGATTTATCATTTAAGAAAAATCGTGTAAGCGCATTTTCGCGCGTAATTCCTTAAATTTCCCAATTTAGCCTTTTTGAACCCGCACAAGTGAAATTTCATTCTTGACATTTTAATTTAAAGATTCTAGACTTAGAATTTAAATTAGGGGCAATTCTACAAGCTAAAATTTGTAAAATCTAAATTAGCACCTTTATTAGTCAAAGAACACTTTTTGACTTGTCCTACTCTCACACACTCACACCTATATATACATATACATATTATACCATATCACAACTTAAACCCTAGCACTCCTAAACACTCACTAGCCGCCTCTCACCCCATTCTTCCCTCACCCTCACGCCTCCTCTCCCTCCTTCCTACTTTTCTCACGTTTTCCTCCATTTCCCTCCTCCCCTCGCCGCCGGCCGCCCCTCCTTGCCGTCCAGCCACCATCCAGCCTCCGTGAAGGCCACCTAGGAAGCCTGTCCAGCTGCTTAGCCGTGTGGGTTGTGTGCTAGTCAACCCCTCTTCACTCTTGTTTGGTTATTACTTGAGGCAAGATGAAGTTTCTTCTCTCTTTTTAAACCCAAGCATGGATTATAGTGTTTTCCTGATCCCACCTTCTTTAAATTCGAAATTTCAAATTCATATGGTGTTAATATAGTGTCTATGGGTTCGGTTTTCATCTAAATGTGAGGTTGGAATTTATTTTTATGCATCATGCTATGCTAGCTCGCTTGTTGAGCCTAAAAGAATGAGTTTAATGTAATTATATGAAAGTTTGATGGTGTAAATCGAAAATTCAGAATGTACCCCAATGTAATCAATCCATTTTCATGTGTGTGTGGTTGGTTTTAAGCCACATATGTTGTTGGCCAAGTTGTTCAATTCATGTGCCTTGAAATGTTGTGAAAAATATTGAGTTGTGGCGTTTGGATTGGAATTTTTGTAACGAATGGATGAATGGAGTTGAGGGGCTGCCATGGGATGTTCATGGGGTTAAACATGGGTATTTGAATGTTCTTGAGGAGGGTTATAGGGCTGGTCGTGGAGTAACTAAGTGGTGTGGTTGGTTGGTAGCGTTTTGAAGTCGTTGGGGCTAATAGTTTGGACTAAAGGGAGAAGAAAGGTAGTGTCGGGCTAGAACCTTGTTCAAGGAACCTAACTGGAGATAGAGACATGTCTACTAGTCATTTACATGGGTTTTTTTGAGGTGCAATAGGTAGAGGGATGAGCTCGGGAGCCCATAGTGTCAAGTGGTCCAAAAACAGAATTTTTACCATCGCATCAAGTCTTGGGAAACAGGTCTGGTGAGGTCGGTTTTAAGGGTCTGGACAGGGGCTACCCCTGATTTTCTTAAGGTATAGGATGTTAGGATCGTGTCAGTGTAAATTGGGCCTATTTCGGATAGAAGTCGAATAGGTTATGTGCGTTTTAAGTTGGGGTGACGCAAGCAGATTTTTCTATTGTCTACGGGCTGTCCGGGAGTCTAAGTTGTTGAGTTGTTTTGGGCCACTATAAAAATGTGAATACTGGTTATAGGAGTATTTTTAGGTGTGATTGAGGTGCCGGTTCGAACGGAAAGTCTTTTGGATTTAAATAGGATGATTTAAGGAATTTATGGGTTAACTGCTTGAGTTAGGCCTTGTGAGCGTAAACTTGAGTGGAAGGAGAAAAGCCTTTAAGCCAAGGGTTCTCCCCTACACTCCAATCATCCATAAAAATTCATGTTATTCTATCTTTTGAGTTTATGTCATTTAAATTATTCAATGCACATTTATTCGCGTGTGTGATTTCAAATTCATTTATATTCTAGTCCCGAAGTCTTATTTAAAGAATTCTTGTAAAGATGAAAGTTGAAATAAGAAAATGTTAAATGAAAGGAAAGTTAAAGAATGAAGTGAGTTGGTTGGGACTTGGACGTGCAATGATGGGTCGGGGGATGTCGTGATTCACTTGCCAAATGACGTGTAGTACGAGGTTGAGAGACATCTCGGTTTTCCTACCAAACAAACGTGTAGTACGGTGTTTAACGGGAGAAATCTCGGCATCCCTACCAACAAACATGTAGTACGGTGTTTAACTGGAGAAATCTCGGCATCCTTACCAAATTCAGAGGGGCAATGTGGTGTTTAACGGGAGAAATCTCGGCATCCTTGCCGGCATTGTATACTATAGACATTGATCGATCAAAATCATAGTCACAATCGAGGATCCAAATTCAAAAGTAAAATTAAATGATAATTGATTCATGAATGTGTTTTCCATCGCATATTGATATTGTTCTTACTTCGGACATGTTATGACTCTTTCCTCTTCGTGTGAGATTCATAAGTGTACTTAGTACTATTTTTATTATTATGCATTATTTTGAACCCTTGCTATATTATTTAAATCTTGCTGGGCTTTTAGGCTCACTACTATGCTTGATGCAGGTGAGTATGCAGACGAGGCTGCGGGGCAGGATTTCCAAGGTTCGTAGGTGTTCGGTGGCACGCCCTGACCGTTGCCGCTCTTTTCTTTCCGTATTATGTCATTGTAATAAATATACACTGCCAAATATCGTTTCCTTTTTAGTAGCAGGATGTGTTATTCCCTGCAATTATGTTGGCATGTAGACACTTTATATATATATTTTTTCCTTTCGTCTGGCGTCAACCAGTTACTGTTCATGCATGCTTTATGCATGTTTTTTGCCTCGGGTTGAGGTTTATCTTAAATTGTTGTTTGTGACAAGTCGTTTATTATTCAAACAAATTGGTCATGCCGAATTTTTTTAAAATTTCAGTATTTTCTTTATTTATTTTAAAAGTTAGAAGTTAGGGTTGTTTCAGTTGGTGTGAGAGCACGGTCATTGGGCTTGGGATGTGCCTACCTCCGAACGCTGGGACTCGGGAGATCTCGCCTCAAAGTCTGTAAGTTTTTAAAGAATTTTATATGTTAGTCATACCTGAATTGATACTTTAAATGTTTTGATGCCATCTTTTTTTAAAAATATTTTCAAAACTAGAAGTTTAATTTGTTTAAGTGTGTAGTTTAGTGTTTATTTTTCGTTTAAAAAAAATTGTTTTAGTGGTTTATAGTGTACCATTCAAATGTTTATTTTTATAGTATGCGGTTTCAAGTTGAACGGAGTTGGTGTACTAATATTCCTTTTCAGTTTTGAACAGTACGTGGATGTTGTTTGAGTTATTAGGTGGTGTTAACAATATTTGTTGAGATTGTAGGAATTTGTTGGAAATATTACAGTTGCGTATTAGGAGGTATTATTTGATCTGTCCTTGTCGTAATTTATTCTCTTAGGTTTGGGATTTAGTCGGATTAAACAAAGTGAATAGTTTGATTAGAAATTGATAGATGTATTAAGTTTATGAATCAAACTCGTGTGAAGACTTGGGATGCGTACTTTATTTTATATTATTATGGATAGTTTGAGTTTTTCGTTTGTTATTTGGGCAAATATGATTTTGAGGATTAGTGATTCGGTTACTATGAGCCTTTCAATTTTGTGAACTATTATTCCTATCATTATTTTTTTATTCTTCAATCGTGCTTGAATCTATTGCAACATATACTTTTGTATTCGAAATTTCTTTGCTTATCCATTGTTCATTTATGGATTCGTATGACATTAATCAGCGTTGAATTCTGCCACTTTGGCATTGGTTGAACTTCTTAGTAAAATCTTGTTAATGTTTTACACTTTTTTTAAAATTTTATTCGGTACTAGAGCCACATGTTGATGTGAGTAAGATTCACTTTATTTTTTTTTTGGTAATCTACTCATGTTGTGTGACTGACATCTGATTTTAATTTGAGACCGTTGTTTTCCCTAATTATTAACTTGTGTGGACTTATTTCGACTGAAGTCACACAGATTGCTCTTAATTGTGCTTTGATTGTTTGAGCATTATTTCATTATCCACGGATGAATGATTACGAGATCTGGATCTTGTTGGCCCATGTTCATCATTCATGGAGCCTCCATTATTATTCATTCACCCCTAGAATTGAATTATGAGTGAGTTGTTTTCACTTATCTAGATTTTTATTTTCAGCTCGTTTGTTTGTAATGCTTGCATTATTTCATTTTACATTAAGCAGCATTACTTGTATGTCTGTTTCCTTTCATGATCCATCATGATGAGGATTTGAGTGGATCATAATTTCAATTATTATTTCAAATTTTTGTGTAGAAAATTGGCTCGTAGCCGCTTAGCAAGAATTTAGACTGTTAGAATTTAGCATTTACACAAGATAAAATCCTAAATTATTGTTGTGATCCTAGGAGTGGCGACTATCAATTATATCTAGTTCTAGTAAGTAGACTGTTAACTAGTAAATTAATTGAATGGGTTGTTTCAAATTTTAAACAGGATCGTTAAGAGTAAATAGATGATTTTGGTGAGCCGAATGAGTGAACAGTTGAGAGATAGGAAATAGAGTTGTCCCTAGAATACTTTTGAGTACTTTACATTTGCATTCTAAGACTTTGTGATTGTCGATCAGTAATACTAATGCACCAACTATGTGAATAGAATGCTGAATAGAACATTCAAGTAGTTTTCTGGATAAGTTGTAGATTTATTTATTGGGAAAATACTAAGGGACTGGAAGATCAATTAGAAAGCCTTTTCGTTCAGGTTACAACTCTTCGAGGTGTCCAATTGTATACTAAGTTCATGAATTATGAATTCGGGTTGTACATATAATAATTTGGGAATTTTTGGATTTTCAGACATGCTGTCAAGTTGAACTAGGGATTTGAGATATGTCTTCAGGCGATACGTGAGAATTATTTGGTACTTAAAAATGATCTAGGTCCATAAGAGATTAATAGCTCATAGTATATTTTGACTTGAAGTGTAATTATGGATTTTTTAGTCGTTGCGTCTGGGATAGAAAATGTGGATAAATCTGTTGGGAAATTTTAATCAAGAGTTAAACTTTTGGTAAAATCAAAGATTCTAGAGATGAACGTATAAATTGGTGAGTGGATAATTGGGATCTGTTTATTCACCTATTTGGATTCTATATGTATCGGTTATTACCTTGGGACTGAACAACAGTGCATTTTATGGTTATATTTTCTTATCAAGGATTGTGTTAGATTTTTTTTTATAGAAATGGGTCAGATCTATCTCATATCTTGAGCTCTAACGAGTTAGAATTGAATTGTAGCGACCCTACCCGGATCCACTACCTACTCAGAGTGATTAGCGCAAGAAATAATAATTAAAACGTTAAATAGCGGATAATTCCAAAGTACAACAAATCCAATCGGCAGAATACAACCGACTTTATACAACCAAATCGAAATTAGGGTATCAGAATCCCTAACAAACTACCTCTGCACGGTAGCAACCTCAACCTTGCTGGGAACCACCGGGACCATCCAGCCTCAGACCTGACCCGCCACAAGGTTCACAATACCCAAACACAGGGGCGTGAGCTAGAACGCTCAATATGGAAGCAATGATATAAATACAAATATGAGCATGCACATGACTTTAAAAATCAGGGTTAAATCACTTTACTCATGGCGCCTGGAATACATAGTACCGGGCAAGAGAGCGACTCCGCGTGGTACTCGTATATTCCTAATGCTGTCTTCGAAACATCCTCGTCTCTAACTCGCAACTGATGATACCCAGAACGCAAGTCGATCTTGGAATAGATAGTAGTACCCTGCAATTGATCAAACAGATCGTCAATCCACGGGAGAGGATACTTGTTCTTTACTGTCACTTTGTTCAACTGACGATAGTCAATGCACAAACGCATCGAACCATCCTTCTTCTTGACGAATAGAACCGGGGCTCCCCAAGGTGAAACACTGGGTCGAATGTAGCCCTTATCAAGAAGATCCTGCAACTGCTGTTGCAACTCTCGCATCTCAGATGGATCTAATCGGTACGGTGCTCGGGAAATCGGCGCTGTCCCTGGCAACAAGTCAATGCCAAACTCGATCTCTCGCACATGTGGTAACCCTGGAATCTCGTCGGGAAACACATCCGGGAACTCACTAACTACTGGTATCTCCTCCATGTCCGGAACCTCTAAGGATGCATCAATCACATAGATCAGGTATCCTTCCCCGCCAGACTCTAAAGCACGTCGGGCTTTCAGAGCAGAAACCACTGGCATCGGGGGTCGCGCTCCCTCACCATAGAAATACCAAGCATCCTCAGCCTCAGGGCGAAACTGGACAAATCTCTGGTAGCAATCCACTACCGCTCGATACGAAGTCAGAAGATCAATCCCGATGATACCATCAAAGTCATCCATCGCTAAAACCATCAGGTTAGTGCTCAACAGATGTCCCTCAAATCCCAAAATACAACCCAAAACAAGACGCTTAGCTAAGTCTTCCTGACCCATCGGAGTCGTAACCGCTAACAAGACGTCTAAGGAAACCAAAGGTAATCTATGTCTCTTAACAAACCGAGCTGATATGAATGAATGCAAAGCACCAGTATCGATCAAAAGATAAGCAGGAAAACCGCACAAACTAAAAGTACCTGCAATCATGTTCTCACTTTCTGCCTGAGTCTGCTCCTGGTTCAGCGCAAACACCTGCCCCTGAGCATGCGGGCGCAATGACTATCCTCTCGAAGAATACTGAGAATGATATCGCTGCGATGGCTGCGACTGCTGATGCTGCTGCTGCGAAGGCTGCTGCTGATACTGTGGTGGATGATAGATAGTGGTCTGAGAACCACCAACACTCCCCGAACCACTCACTGTACCGGCCAAAGTGGGACAATCTCTTTTCATGTGACCCTCCTGGCCACACTGAAAACAAACACCAGTGATATGAGGACACGGTCCTGGGTGATGCTTCTGTTTGCACTGACGACAACGTCGTGAATCACCAAAACGATGAACACCGCCAGATCCGGAAGAAGAAGAAGAAGTACCACCCTGTCTCTTAAAAGACTGGGCCCTTGGACCCAAAGAGCTAGATGGTCTGGATCCAGAAGATCCGAAATCCTGTTCCTCTGCAGACTGTCCTCTGCCTGGTGACAATTGTTCACCAAATTCTCGAAGTTCCTCTCTCTGCCCACGGAAACCAACTGATGAATGTCAGGGTTAAGGCCCTGAAGAAATAGATCGTGCATCGTCTCTGATCTACTCGCAATATGGGGACTGAAAGAAAGAAACTCAAAGAATTTCTGCTGGTACTCATCAATGGTCATAGTACCCTGTCGCAAACTCAGCAACTCGCTCGCCTTCGTCTGACGCAAAGCTGGAGGAAAGTAATGCTTCTCGAAGGAAGACTTAAACTAAGCCCAAGTAGCGGTACCCCTGGCGGCAATAAACAGAGTAGAAGTATCTCTCCACCACCTCTTCGCATTTTCCTCTAGAACAAAAGCTAAAGTCTCCATCTTCTGGGCTTCAGTACACTGATACTCCCGAAAACAACTCTCCATACGCTCCAACAAGTCCTCAGCAAATGCAGGAGCCTCGCCACCCACCAATGGCTTAGGAGCCATCTGAAGAAAATGGTTCATACTAAAACGCCTATGATCCTCATGATGATGTCTACGGTGATGTCTCTTTGGTGGATCACCCCAACGACCACCGCTAGCCTGACTCTCGTAATCATCATCTGCCATCTTTCAATAACAACAGACAACTCTTAAAATCCGCTTTACAAATTCCCAGTTGCAATGCGCTCAAATAACAATGAATGTAGCGACCCTACCCGGATCCACTACCTACTCAGAGTGATTAGCGCAAGAAATAATAATTAAAGCGTTAAATAGCGGATAATTCCAAAGTACAACAAATCCAATCGGCAGAATACAACCGACTTTATACAACCAAATCAAAATTTGGGTATCAGAATCCCTAACAAACTACCTCTGCACGGTAGCAACCTCAACCCTGCTGGGAACCACCGGGACCGTCCAGCCTCAGACCTGACCCGCCACAAGGTACACAATACCCAAACACAGGGGCGTGAGCTAGAACGCTCAATACGGAAGCAATTATATAAATACAAATATGAGCATGCACATGACTTTAAAAATCAGGGTTAAATCACTTTACTCATGGCGCCTGGAATACACAGTACTGGGCAAGAGAGCGACTCCGCGTGGTACTCGTATATTCCTAAGACACGAATCCTCAGGAAGAATCGCCTCGACTTATAGAAACTGTCATGACTCACATCATACCCGATGCAGTCTCCGTAAAAACATATGCATGTGCTAAAAACAGTAAAACATAGTCAATACAGCACATACATCATGCATCACACACATATGTATAAATATCATGCCGGCTATCTCGGTCAGTACTTACGTACCTCTAACACTGCAGGTCAACTCCTAGCACACCCGTCTAGTTCCAAACCCTACAAGTCTGCTCTACTGCGTCTACACATGCAAAAGTCCATGCATTACTATAAACGCTCTAAAAGCCTTAACTAAGCTATTTCATACTCCTAAATATTTTTAGGAAGCCAAATTATACCTTCGTCCATCGTCAGCCCGCTGGTGTAGAATCGTCTCAAAACCTAGGTACACCTCTGCTACGATGCCGAGATCGCTAGGCAACTTCCGGATTCCCAATAGGATGCCTATAACTCCGTAGATCTAAGTAAGAAGGTTCGAAAACCAGAGGAAAGGAGGGGAAATCGGTGCACAGAATGAAGGCTCGGACCCCTTATTTATAGACGGCGATCGGAAAGTCCGATCCCTCATCGGAACGTCCGATCGCGAACGGAGCATCCGATCGTGACATCGGAACGTCCGATGTCACCTCACGTGCGTAAGCAGTGATGTCATCTTACTGACGTCGGTGATGACGCCAGCCCTAGCCAGAACGGAACCTCCGATCCTCCAACGGAACTTCCGATCCCGATCGGAGCTTCCGATCCGTGCTTCGGAGCTTCCGATCCACTTCGGATAATTTTTAGGCAAAATTTAGTAATTATTTTCCTTAATTACCTTGATTAAATGCGCGTCACTACATGAATAGTCCTTTAGCCATCCTATTTAGTAAATTTTAGTGTTAGTTGCTAAGTATTTTGTGAACTTGTGAATTTCTTAAGAGCTCAAGTTGTATATTATATGAGTTAAGTTTAATTGGTAAATAGACATTAAGCATAACTTTGTTGTTAGAAAGTTTTTAAGTTAAGGTCGAGGTCGACATAAATTATTTATTGGTTATGTGGAGCATAATTGATCAATAACAAAGGATATAAGATTAGAGAAATGTAAGTTGTGAAATAACTTAAAAGTCTAAGAATTTGTAGGTTGTGAAACTTATGAGTTGCAATAGAATGACGTTCGTAGGATGCAATTTAGATCAAAGTAATTTGCTGCAGTGATAAAATTTAAGTTGGAATAAAATCACTCGATAGCAAATAAGAACTAGGAATTTATAGGACAGTGAGAGTTAGCCAAACCCTTGGTGATATATAAATATTAATAAGTATCGGAATGTGCAGCGAAAGCTAATTAGCGTCAACTCTTGTGGGTGCGAGGTAAGAATATTTAGTGTTATTATGGTCTAAGATATTCGAACCTGGTTAGTAAGTTTTGAATTTCGAGGATGAAATTCCATTTAAGTAGGGAAATAATTGTAGCACCTAAAATCCAATCTATTAAATCGCATGCATTAAATTAAATAAATATTATGATTATTATTTTTAACTTTAATCGATTTAAAATTCTTTATCTTAATTATTTGTTAATTAAATATTAATTATTTATTTAAATATTTTTATTGTACTAACTATTTAATTAATACTTTTAATTGCTTAAGTTTAATTGCCAAAATGATTTTTATTGTGCAACTTATTTGTTGTAAATATTTTAAAGGTTTAAGTTTGCTTAATTAAATGATTTTAATTATTTAGTTTATTCATTTAAATGATCCTAACTGTCCCACTCATTTATTTAAAATGATTTAAGTTTATTAGATGGTTATTTAAATGATTTTAACTGTTAAGCTTATTTATTTAAATATTTTTGGATGGTCCAACTTCTTTGTTTTAAATAACTTAAGTTTATTGGTTAGTTATTTTAAATCATTTTAAATGTCTAGCTTATTTATTTAAATACTTTCAATTGTCCAAGTCATTTTAAAGATTTTTATTCTGCTTGTGTATTTTATTTAAATGACTTATAAACAATCGTACAGTTTATTTAAATTATTTTAATCGCTCAGTTTATTATTTAAACATTTTATTTAACATTGTGGCATCAAAATAACTAAATTATTGATTTTAATTTTTAAATTAGTGTTTAAATTTCCTCAAACGTTTATTTGTTTTTGTGATGCCTAAATTCTATAAATTAAATTACATGCCTAAATTAGTTTTAATGTTTAAAATTCTAAAATTCATGGTAATTTAAATGATTTAAATCTCCTTAAAATTTAATTTGTATGATATTAAAATTTTAATTGCTTAAATTGTTTGTATTGGGGACTTCCAACTTCGGCGCGCGGCAAAGGCGGACACGGCAGGGAAAATATTTCATTTTAAATATAGGTGAACTAAATTTCATGAGAGGTTAAGAAAATAAAATAAAATCTTTCGTTTTAGATTTATCATTTAATAAAAATCGCGTAAGCGCATTTTCGCACGTAATTCCTTAAATTGTCCCTGTCGGCAACTCCTTTCCTTCAATTTCGGGTTTTTCGCCGCCGGCCAGAAACGCCCATTTTTTCCCCCTTTTCCGAGTTCGTCGCCGAGTCAAGGGCTTTGTCCCCTCTTGCCGTCCGAGTCTGCACAATTGGACCCTAAAATCGTGTTCTCCACCACCTTGCCGGCTCTCGGTGGTACTCCAGCCGGTGACTCGCGGGTCAAATCGGGCGAGTCACCCGGCCTCACTCACTGTGTCAACTCAGCCAGTCAATGCGTGGTCAACCCAGTCAAAATCGTTGACTTCGCGGTAAAAATTGGACTTGGTCATGGTCAAATGGTTGACTTTGTCAACCCGGTCAAAATTGTTGACCCCTCGGTCAACGCAGTCAAAATTATTGACCCTGTGGTCAACCCGGTCAAAATTGTTGACTCTACAGTCAAAATTGGTGATGTTGACCTCCAAATGGTTGACTTGGATCCTCAAGTCCAAATTGGTGATTTACAAGTTAAAATTGTTGACCTGCCAGTCAACTCCAGCTCCAAAATGGCTGATTCAGTCCCTGTTTTGTTTCGGGATGCTTTAGGCCCTCCATATCCTCGAGCTTCAAGGAAGAGCTTTGCTGATGTGATCACTTCGATGGAGGATCTTCCGAAGCCAACTTTTTGGGATGGAAAACCGGGTATTCGATTCCCAGATGAGGTAATTTCCTTCCTGATTGAGCCTTTTAAGTTTGCCTTGGTGAGCAAAATTACGGGGAATCGGTCCACTGCTCCCAATATCCTGATTTCAACTGCTCTCTCTCAAATGGGTTTTAAGACTTCGTTTAATCTGAAATTCCTCCTTCGGGGTTATTTGGTCATCACTCTTTCTTGTTAAGAGGATTTTGCTCGTCTTTGGACGAAGGGAGGGATTTTTGTGGGAGCAGTCGGGATCCGCTTTTCCAAGTGGACCCCTGAATTAAAATTTGAGGCGGAGTCGCCCATTGCCCCAGTCTGGGTCAGATTCCCTGAGCTCCCCCTGCATTTTTATAACAAGAAGAGCTTGTATGCTATCGCCAGAATTCTCGAAAATCCAATCAAATTGGATGAGCATACGGCGGAGAGATCGAGAGGGGATTTTGCCCGTGTTTGTATCGAAATGAACGTGCTTGAGGAGCGTATCAAGCAAGTGTGGGTGGGATGGGGTGAGCACACTCAAGAGATTGACGTCTTTTATGAGAGGGTCCCTTCCTTATGCACTGATTGCAAGATGTTGGGTCATTCTACCTTTGTGTGCTATTCCCACGGGAAGAACCCAAGACCTCCTCGCCCAAAGCCTTCTATCGGGAAGGATAAGGTTGTGATCGGGAACCCTCCTCCGCAGCCTCAGGAGGCGGGTCCCTCAGTGGCCCCGAGAGGCCCTGCTCCTTTTGCACCTGGTGCGGGCACTTGGACCGCTAAGAAGAGAAGGCGTAACCAGCAGCGGCGGCCACCTCCTCAGGGTGTCCTGCGTAATCAGAATGCCTTCCAAGTTCTTGAGTCTTTACCTGAGGATCCTGATCTTTGTCGATCTGAGTTGAGGACCGAGGCTCCTTTCGAGTCTACTGAGCAGAGTCCAGATCTCCATGTGGATGGAGAGGTTGTTAAGGACATTGTTTCTGGGTGCAGTGATACTGCGATGGGAGGAGATGTTGGTGCTCCTGACCTGCAGCCTGTTGTCGCTCCCCAAGAGGGACCTGACCCCTGCTTGGCCCTTTCTTGGGCTCGCCAGGTTGAGGAAGAGGTTGGTGCCTCTTCTGTGGTTGGTGAGATGGAGCATGGTTTTCCGCAGGATGCCCCTTTGCCTGCCTTTGAGGCTACTGTTCATTGCACTCTGAATCACAGTAGCCATTTCGTCCCCTCGCTTCCTGGGACTCCTGGGGAGTCCTCCGCCCCTCCCTTTGAGGGCCTCGTCTCTCAGCAGGGTCCTTTTTGTCAGGACCTCGACCCGATTACAGAGTTTGTTAGCGAGGACGATTCTAGTTCCTTCTGTGGGACTGAATCGTGTGATGGGAGAGACTTTGGGATTTATGATGAGGATTTTGATTTCTCTGACTCACCCTCCAAGAGAACGCTTCGTTCTGACACGAAGCGACAACAGACTCGCCAGGAGTCTAGAAAGAAGACGGGGCCTTACTCCGCCCGTTCCAAATGCAGTGCCTGATATGGAACATCAGGGGACTCAGGAGCTCTGAGTCCCAGGAGAGGCTTCATGCCTTGGTGAAAGAGAAGCCGGTCAAGCTCTTGGCTATCCTGGAGCCGATGATTGCTCTTGATCAGCGCTTCATGACCCGTCGTCTTGGTTTCCAGAAGTTCTTTCGAATGTCTCTGGGCATATTTGGGTTTTTTTGGCGGACGATGTGAAGGTGGAGTGTGTCTTTGATCATGCTCAGTTCCTCCATCTTCGCGTGTCGGCTCCCTTTTTTCCGACCCATGTTTTTTGCTCTTTCGTTTGTGCCAAGTGTGACTAAATTTTACGGCGTGACTTGTGGGCTTCTTTGCTGCAGGTCAAGCCTGATGGTGGTCCTTGGCTTGTCGGGGGGGATTTTAATGTCGTGAGGGATGCCTCCGAGTGTCTTGGCTCTTCTGGTGGGAGGCAGCTCCCCATGGACGAGTTTAATCATTTTGTCTTGGAGTCTGCGCTGGTCGACGCTGGTTATAAGGGCTCTTCGTTCACCTGGACAAATAAGTCCATTTGGAAGCATCTTGACAGAGTCTTTGTCTCTGTGGATTGGGGTGATCATTTCAACTCAGTCAGAGTTGAACACCTCAGTCGCACGGTTTCGGACCATTGTCCTCTTTTGGTGTCTGCTCCTGTCTTTGCTTGGGGGCCGAGCTCGTTTCGGTTCCAGAGCATGTGGACTCGTCACCCGGGGTTCCTTCAAACTGTCAGGCTTAACTGGAACATGCCCAGCTCTTTGCAAGGCATGCCCAGGCTCTTTTCCAAGCTGGAGCGGTTGAAGGGCAACTTAAGTGGTGGAACCGGGATGTGTTTGGGAACCTTTTTGATAAGATCGCTGAGGCGAAGAGGTCGGTTAAGCTGGCTGAGGCCGCCTGTGAAGCGGACCCCTCTGAGCATTGCTGGACCCGCTTGTCCAGGTGCAATGAGGAGCTGTCTAGAGTCACCGCTATGGAAGCGGATTTTTGGAAGCAGAAAGCTGCTAGTAATTGGCTTGAGGACGGGGAGAGGAATAAGAAGCTTTTCCACAACTTGGTGAAGAAGAAGAATGTGGTCAATAAGATCTTTCGTATCTGGGAGGATGGAATTTGCCTCACCTCTCCTGGTCTCATTAAGCAGTCTGGGGCTGCCTATTTCGAGCGCCTCCTTACTGGAGATCCCTTTGCCCTGGATCTTCCGGATTTTTCTGGCTTCTCCTCGGATATTTCGGAGGAGGAGAACCTTATCTTTGTCACCGCACCTTCCTTGGAGGAGGTTCGTGCTATCGTTTTTTCCATACCTAGGGATAGTGTGGCGGGCCCCGATGGGTATTCTTTGGTTTTCTTTCAGAGCTGCTGGGATTTTGTGTAGCATGATGTCATGGACGCCATCCTAGATTTCTTTCGGGGCTCTCTTATGCCCCAGGGCTTCACTGCCACCACGATCACTTTGATCCCCAAGGTCGAGGGTGCACAAGCTTGGACGGACTTCCGTCCCATTAGCTTGTGTAATGTTTCCAACAAGATCATTTCAAAGCTTTTATACTCTCGTCTGAGGTCGGTGGTGGGGAGACTCGTTTCTTAGAGTTAGAGTGGCTTTGTGCCGGGGCGGATGATTGCTGACAATATCCTTCTCGCACATGAGCTCACTCACACTCTTAATCTCCCTACCCGAGGTGGCAATGTCATTCTGAAATTGGACATGGATAAGGCCTATGATAGAGTTAAATGGTCTTTTCTTCTGGATGTCCTCCGAAGGTTTGGTTTTTCGGAGCAGGTTGTGAGGATGGTGAGGGCTTGCATTTCTTTTTGCAAGTTTTAGGTTAATGTCAACGGCACCCTTGCTGGTTTCTTTGCTTCCTCGAGGGGCCTGAGACAGGGTGACCCGTTATCTCCCCTCCTCTTTGTTCTTGGAGCGGAGTATCTGTACCGTGGTTTGGACCGGTTGTTCCTCCAGCATGCCGATATGAGATATCGGTCTGGGTGTGATTTGCCAATTTCACATTTGGCCTATGCTGACGATGTCATTATTTTTTCTAATGGGGGATCCCGTGGTCTTCAGCGTCTCAATGATTTTTTGGCTCACTATGAGAATTGCTCGGGCCAGCTTGTTAATGTGGCCAAGAATGCTATGATCTTTCCTCTGGGCTGGACCGCTCGTCGCCGCTCCCGTTTGCTGTGAATCACTGGATTTGCGGAGGGGCAGCTGCCCTTGAAATACCTTGGAGCTCCGCTTTTCCGTGGGAACCGCAAGTGCTCTCTCTTTGAGCCTCTTCTGCAGTCAGTCCGGAAAAAGCTGGAGGGCTGGGAGTCCTATTCCCTTTCTCCTGGGAGTAGGATGACGCTGATCCGCAGTGTGCTCCTTTCGATCCCGATCTATCTCTGACAGGTGATCCAGCCTCCTTTGGCTGTTTTGGAGAAATTGGAGCATATTTTCAATGCTTTTCTTTGGGGCTCCAGACCCTTAGAGAAGAAGTGTAGTGACCCTTACCCGGATCACCTACTAAACAGAACTTATGCATGCAATTAACTTAATAAAATAGATATCAGAATAAAACTGCGGAAACCATAAACATTATACAATGCCAAGTAAAGGAATCTGTAATTATCCAATAATATACAACCAAATCGAATAGCTGTATAAACCCAAAACAACAATAATAAAACCTAGACGAAGCTCCAGCTGGCCAACCACTGACTAGCCCCTCCTGGATCCACCCTCCTCGTCCAATCGCAAACCTGCCCCATGGAATAGGGTGTCCAGAAAATACAGAGTACGAGACGTGAGCATAAAACGCTCAGTGCGAGAGTATGAGTATACATGCATGCAAAGTGAACTCCCTATAGACTCGAGGTCAAGGATCAGATAACAGAGACAGACCGGGCCCTGGTATGTAGCACGCTGTGCCGTTGCTTCAGGAGGTGGCTCCCATACCGAGATAACCGTGGAAACGCCGGACCCAAATCGATGGAAGTCCATCCACTAACAGGATAGGGTACAACCCTACTAACAGACATCTCGAAGGAGATACAGCAAGATGCAAATGAATGCAACATAATATCATGGCATATAAATCATGCGGTCACATAATACATGCATACTCAGTCAGGATATCTCGAACAGTACTTTCGTACCTCAAAACAGTGCAAGCTCTACCAACTCTAGGTCCACGCCTATAGTCTGCTCTACACTGCCAAATGATACTACTATCATTAAAGTGCTCTAAAAGCCTTAACTAAGCTATTGCATACTCCTAAATATTTATAGGAAGCAAAAGCTATACCTTCGTCCGTCGTTAGCCCTTTGATGTCGATGCCTCTAGAACTTGGACACAACTCCGCTACGACTACCGAACGCCTCGCCGACCTCCGGACCAAGCCTAAGAAGACTAGAACAGCTCCAAAAGGACTAGAAAGGAAAGGAGAACTCGGAATTGGCAAATGAAAATGAAGTCTTGGCCTTCTATTTATAGACAACGATCGGAACTTCCGATCCTTGATCGGAACATCCGAACCTCGATCGGAACGTCCGATCCTGCCATCGAAGCTTCCGAAGACCCTGATCTGCCACGTGTCAAAATATCACTTGATGACTCCGGATAGGGGTGATCGGAGCTTCCGGTCCTGATCGGAGCTTCCGATCCAACCACACGTCATGCCTGACGTAATAACATCGGTGCCTCCGATCGCTCATCGGAGCTTCCGATCCTGTTCGGAGCTTCCGATCGTGCCTTCGGAGCTTTTGATCCGTCCGATACCTAATTCAATTAATTAGCATTAATCTTTTAATTACTCAATTAGGGCACGGGCTACTACATTCTCCCCCACTTAAGATATTTCGTCCTCGAAATCAGATCTTAAGTACCGAATGCAAATACAGAAATCAGAAACATTCTTTATTCAAATCCAACGTTTACAGAGTTTGCAACTGAATACAACTTAAAGAATGAAATCAAAATAACTCAGGATGGTCTTTACGCATCCTGTCCTCAAGCTCCCAAGTGGCTTCCTCAGTGCCTCGGCGCTGCCACTGAATTAAAACCAAAGGAATGACTTTGTTCCGTAAAACCTTATCCTTATAATCCAGGATACGAAGAAGTTTCTCAACATAAGTCAAATCCTTGTCTACCTGAACCTCAGACCGCTGCAGAATATGAGATTCATCCGCCACATATCGTCGCAACAGAGATACGTGGAACACGTCGTGAATGTTGGATAGATGCGGTGGCAATGCTAGTCGATAAGCCAAATCGCCAATACTCTCCAAGATCTCAAACGGACCGATAAATCTGGGAGACAAATTGCCCTTAAGGCCAAATCTGAGAATCTTGCGGAAAGGTGACACTCTCAGAAACACTTTCTCCCCGACCTCGAACTGCAAAGGCCTACGCTTGATATTAGCATAACTGGCCTGACGATCCTGTGCAGTCTTAATCCGTTTCTTGATCTGATCAACAATGTCTATCGCCTGCTGGATAAACTCCGGTCCTTCAGCCTGTCTCTCCCCCACTTCTTCCCAGAAGAGTGGAGTACGACAACGTCGCCCATACAACGCTTCAAAAGGTGCTATCCCAATACTAGTGTGATAGCTGTTGTTGTAAGCGAACTCGATCAACGGCAAATGATCCTGTCAGGCTGAACCAAAATCCATGACGCACACTCTAAGCATATCTTCTAACGTACGGATAGTGCGCTCTGACTGACCATCAGTCTCCGGATGATAGGCTGTACTCAAACTGAGAGTAGTACCCATCGCACGCTGAACACTCCCCCAGAATCTAGAAGTAAACCTGGGGTCCCGATCGCTGACAATGCTCACAGGCACTCCATGAAGTCGGACGATCTCCTGAATGTACATCCGTGCCATGCGATCCACAGAGTACTCTCGGCTATAGGCAATGAAATGCGCTGACTTGGTGAGTCGGTCCACCACCACCCAGATAGCATCACAGTTCCTCGGGGATACCGGCAAATGGGTCACAAAGTCCATAGTGATAAACTCCCATTTCCATTCAGGAATAGGCAGACTGTGAAGCAATCCTCCAGGTCATCGGTGCTCTGCCTTGACCTGTTGACACACCAAACATCTCGAAACAAACTGATAAACACTGTGTTTCATTCCCTTCCACCAGAAACGAGTACGTAGATCCTTGTACATCTTGTTGCTCCCAAGATGAATACTCAACTTAGTGCGATGTGCCTGAGATAAAATCTCCTCTCGCAACTCTTCATCCTGTGGAATCACAAGCCTACCAGACAAACACAGAAAGCCATCTGACTGTTAATGAAATCCAGACGAGCTACCCTCGTTAGCTAGACGAGCTAAACGCTGGGTCTTTGAATCAGACATCTGAGCATCTCGGATCCGCGAGTACAAAGCTGGCTCAGATAATATCGCAAACATCTGGATACTCTGCATACCTTTCTTATGCTTGAAGGTAAAACCTGAAGTACAACAGTCACTGATCGCACTAGACATCGAACAAGTCTGAAGTGCGGATAGTCGCACCTTGCGACTCAAAGCATCAGCGGTGAGATTAGCAGCTCCCGGATGGTACTTAATCTCGCAATCATAGTCCTTAAGCAAGTCCATCCAACGTCTCTGTCTCATGTTCAATTCTTCCTGAGTGAAAAAATACTTGAGACTCTTATGGTCGGTGAAGATCTCAAATTTCTCGCCATAAAGATAATGACGCCAGATCTTCAAAGCGAACACAATGGCTGCCAATTCCAAATCATGGACTGGGTAGTTGTCCTCGTGAAGCTTCAGCTGTCTAGATGCGTATGCGATCACATGCCCATTCTGAGTCAGGACACAACCTAACCCCTGAAGAGAAGCATCCGTGTAAACCACATACCCTCCAGATCCTGACGGTAATGCCAACACCGGCGCAGAAGTCAACCGCCGTCGAAGCTCACGGAAATTCTCCTCACACTCGGAGGACCACTCAAAATCCACACCCTTGCGGGTAAGCTGCGTCAACGGTCGAGCTAACTGAGAGAAGTTCAGAATGAAGCGAC
Source organism: Henckelia pumila (assembly GCF_033568475.1). Classification (NCBI taxonomy): domain Eukaryota; kingdom Viridiplantae; phylum Streptophyta; class Magnoliopsida; order Lamiales; family Gesneriaceae; genus Henckelia; species Henckelia pumila. The sequence goes on from NC_133121.1 coordinate 74,276,003, forward strand.
GATAATACCCTGCTAGACCCAGAAAACTACGGATCTCAGCAACTATCGTCGGACGCGACCAATTAAGTACCGCTTCAATCTTGCTTGGATCCACAGAAATCCCCTCCCTGGATATGATATGGCCAAGAAAGACCACTCTATCCATCCAGAACTCACACTTGCTCAGCTTCGCGTACAACTGCTCATCTCGAAGAGTCTGTAGTACCAACCCCAAGTGAGAAACATGCTCTTCTGTATTACGCGAATACACCAAGATATCGTCAATGAAGACCACGATAAACTTGTCCAAATACTCCCTGAAGACACGGTTCATCAAATCCATGAATATAGCCGGCGCATTAGTCAAACCAAATGGCATCACTAGAAACTCGTAATGCCCATAGCGAGTACGGAATGCAGTTTTGGCTACGTCCTGATCACGGACTCTCAACTGATGATACCCAGATCTCAGGTCAATCTTGGAGTAAACTGACGTGCCCTGCAGCTGATCAAACAAGTCATCAATACGAGGCAACGGATACTTGTTCTTCACAGTGACTCGATTCAGCTGCCGATAGTCAATGCACAGCCGCATCGACCCATCCTTCTTCTTCACGAAGAGAACAGGAGCTCCCCAAGGAGATACACTAGGACGAATGTACCCCTTGTCCAAAAGATCCTGTAGCTGATTCTTTAACTCACGCATCTCTGACGGAGCCAGACGACACGGTGCTCTAGAAATAGGCGAAGTACCCGGCATCAACTCTATGTCAAACTCGACTTCCCTAGCAGGAGGAAAACCCGGAATCTCATCAGGAAACACATCTGGAAATTCATCCACAACAGGAATGCTCTCTATCCCAAAACTCTCAGCGGACAAATCAACTGCATAGATAAGGTAGCCTTCCCCGCCAGACTCTAGAACTCGACAGGCTCTCAAAGCTGATACCAAAGGCATCGGGGGTCGCGCTCCCTCACCATAGAAAAACCAACTCTCACTCCCTTCCGGATGAAAGCGTACTAATCTCTGATAGCAGTCCACTGAAGCTCGATAGGTAGTCAGCACATCTATTCCCAGAATGCAATCAAAGTCGTCCATCGCCAGGACCATGAGATTCGCTAACAGAACGTTCCCTTCGAACTCTAAAGGGCAACCCATCACTAGACGCTTAGCCAAAGCAGATTGGCCCGTCGGAGTAGAAACAGACATCACTACGTCTAGTGCAATGCATGGTAACTTATGCCTCTTAACAAAACGTGCAGAAATGAAGGAATGAGATGCACCAGTGTCAATAAGTACAAGAGCAGGTATACCATAAAGCATAAATGTACCTGCGATGACTTTCTCATTCTCCTCCACAGCCTGATCATGTCTCAGGGCAAACACCTGGCCAGAAGCTCGTGGCCTCAAATGAGAACTCCCAGCAGACTGTCCCTGCGACCTCTGCTGTACGGTAGCCTGAGAACCCGATCCTGTACCAGAATCAGAACCACCTCCCCCAGACATTGGACAATCTCTCCGGATATGACCAGTCTCTCCACAACGGAAACAAGCTCCAGAAGCTCTACGGTACTTGTCGGATGGATGGTTCTTCCCACAGTGATCACACTTGTCCTTCTTACCATAACGGACAATACCTCCAGAACCAGAGGAAGAAGAAGATCCAGACTTCTTGAAAGTTTGGGCACGGGGACCCAAAGAACTAGCAGGCCTCGACTGAGGGAAAGACCTGTTCCGCCGAATGCTGTCCTCTGCCTGATGACAACGGCTCACCAAACCCTCGTAGGACATGTCGTCGCCAATCGCCACACGGTCATGGATCTCAGGGTTAAGGCCCTGAAGAAACAGATTATACTTCATCTCTGAGCTATCAGCAATCTCGGGGCAATAGGATAGCAGATCAAAGAACCTCTGCTGATACTCATCGATAGACATGGTTCCCTGTCGCAGACTCAGTAGCTCGCCTGCCTTCGACTGTCGGAGTGCAGGAGGAAAATACCGCTTTTGGAAAGCTGTGCGAAACTCGGCCCAGGTGGCCACTCCTCTCGCCGCAACAAAAGGTGTAGAAGTAAACCTCCACCACCTGCGCGCACGCCCATCCAGAAGATAGGCAAGGGTCTCCACCTTCTGCTCATCGGTGCATTGGAAAGTCTGAAAAGTCGTCTCCATGCGGTCTAACCAGTTCTCCGCATCCTCCGGAGACTCACCTCCAACTAAGGTCTTAGGGCCCATAGCTAAGAATCGACGCACAGTGAAACGCTCGTCGTCATGATGACGATGACGCCGTTCTCGACGAGGCTCCCGGTCGGCATCTCCCCAACGCCCACCAAGACTGCCATGAGAACTCTGGTCATCAAGATTTGAAATCTACAAAAATACCTCAAGATGAGACTAAATCCCAAGAAATCTTTTGCATGCTCTGATACCATAAATGTAGTGACCCTTACCCGGATCACCTACTAAACAGAACTTATGCATGCAATTAACTTAATAAAACAGATATCAGAATAAAACTGCGGAAACCATAAACATTATACAATCCCAAGTAAAGGAATCTGTAATTATCCAATAATATACAACCAAATCGAATAGCTGTATAAACCCAAAACAACAATAATAAAACCTAGACGAAGCTCCAGCTGGCCAACCACTGACTAGCCCCTCTTGGATCCACCCTCCTCGTCCAATCGCAAACCTGCCCCATGGAATAGGGTGTCCAGAAAATACAGAGTACGAGACGTGAGCATAAAACGCTCAGTGCGAGAGTATGAGTATACATGCATGCAAAGTGAACTCCCTATAGACTCGAGGTCAAGGATCAGATAACAGAGACAGACTGGGCCCTGGTATGTAGCACGCTGTGCCGTCGCTTCAGGAGGTGGCTCCCATACCGAGATAACCGTGGAAACGCCGGACCCAAATCGATGGAAGTCCATCCACTAACAGGATAGGGTACAACCCTACTAACAGACATCTCGAAGGAGATACAGCAAGATGCAAATGAATGCAACATAATATCATGGCATATAAATCATGCGGTCACATAATACATGCATACTCAGTCAGGATATCTCGAACAGTACTTTCGTACCTCAAAACAGTGCAAGCTCTACCAACTCTAGGTCCACGCCTATAGTCTGCTCTACACTGCCAAATGATACTACTATCATTAAAGTGCTCTAAAAGCCTTAACTAAGCTATTGCATACTCCTAAATATTTATAGGAAGCAAAAGCTATACCTTCGTCCGTCGTTAGCCCTTTGATGTCGATGCCTCTAGAACTTGGGCACAACTCCGCTACGACTACCGAACGCCTCGCCGACCTCCGGACCAAGCCTAAGAAGACTAGAACAGCTCCAAAAGGACTAGAAAGGAAAGGAGAACTCGGAATTGGCAAATGAAAATGAAGTCTCGGCCTTCTATTTATAGACAACGATCGGAACTTCCGATCCTTGATCGGAACGTCCGAACCTCGATCGGAACGTCCGATCCTGCCATCGGAGCTTCCGAAGATCCTGATCTGCCACGTGTCAAAATATCACTTGATGACTCCGGATAGGGGTGATCGGAGCTTCCGGTCCTGATCGGAGCTTCCGATCCAACCACACGTCATGCCTGACGTAATAACATCGGTGCCTCCGATCGCTCATCGGAGCTTCCGATCCTGTTCGGAGCTTTCGATCGTGCCTTCGGAGCTTCCGATCCGTCCGATACCTAATTCAATTAATTAGCATTAATCCTTTAATTACTCAATTAGGGCACGGGCTACTACAAGAAGTGGCACTGGGCCCGCTGGTCTCGCGCCTGCCTCCCTGTGAAAGAAGGAGGCCTGGGTTTTCGCAGGCTCAAGGACATTGTTGACAGCTTTTCCATGAAGCTGTGGTTCTGATTCCGGCAGGGTTCCTCTATCTGGGCGAGATTCCTTTCGAGGAAGTATTGTCGGACTGTCAGCCCTATTTGTGCTCCTTCTCGTGGTGCCATTTCCCCCACTTGGAGGCGCTTGCTCCAGATTAGACATCGTGCGGAGCCTGGTATCCGGTGGAGGATTGGTCCTGGGGATGTCTCTTTTTGGGATGATACTTGGTTGGGTGATGCCCCTCTGTCGAGCAGGTGTGATGTCAGAGGGAATCGGTGTGTGCGTGTTTCCAGCTTCATTTTGGAGGGAGACTGGGATTTTGATCTCCTCCGCGCTGTCGTCGCTCCCTCGGTGGTGGATGAGATCGTCCAGATTTCTGTTTTGGTGGATGAGACGAATGCGATTATCTGGACCCACAGCACCGATGGTGCCTTTTCTGTGAGATCTGCTTGGGAGCAGGTCAGACCGAGAGGTTCGGTCTCGGATATCTTTACTCCCTGTTGGGGGCGCTGGATGAGGCCCACCATGTCCTTCTTTTTGTGGAGGTTTTGGCATCGGTGGTTGCCTGTGGATGAGGTGGTCCAGCAGCGGGGTTTCTCCCTTGTGTCCAAGTGCCAGTGCTGTGCGATGTCGGAGACATTCACGCACATTTTCATCGATGGTCTCATCGCCCGCTCTGTGTGGCATTTCTTTGGGGCTATCTTTAGAGTTCGCATCCCTCTCACTGAGAACTTCAGTCTGTTTCTCAGTACTTGGAAAAGGGGTCGCGAGTGGTCTCCGGGGGGTAATGTGAGGGAATTCATTCCTTTTGTCGTGCTTTGGTTCCTTTGGACTGCATGCAATGATGCTAAGAACCGTCACTTACCCTCCTCTACGGAGACGGTTAAGTTCCAAATTTTGTCTTATATGAGACTTGCTCATTCCGCAACTGTTATCAAGCTCCGTCCTTGGCTGGGGGCTTTGCAGGCTGCGAGGAAGATGGGCATTTCGGTCGGCCTCCAATGGATTCACAAGACTGGCATCGTCCGTTGGTTGAGGCCTCCACCTGGGTCCTTCAAGCTCAATGTGGATGGGAGCTCGAGAGGTAACCCGGGTGAGTCGTCTGTGGGAGGGGTTGTCCGAGATTCTTCTGGTAGGGTCTTGGCATTTTTTAGTGAGTTCATTGGTTTGGGGTCCAATGTCCGTGCAAAACTTTGGGCAGTTTGGAGGGGTATTCTTCTCTGTTCTGACCTTAGCCTTTTTCCCCTTTGGATTAAGACTGATTCCCAGATTTCCATTTAGATTCTTAGATCTCGGAGGTGCCATTGGGATTTGGACCATATTGTTTCGAGGACGCGTGTTTTGGTGCGGAATAGGCCGGTTCATTTCTCGCATATCTATTGGGAAGGGAATTCGGTTGCGGATGCATTGGCGCGGCAGGCTCATGATCATAGGCAGTGTTTGTTGGAGATTGGTGTTCCTTTAACCACTCCCATCGCTGCGTTGGCCCGTTCTGACTCTTCCGGGCTTCCTTACCTTAGATCTAGGTTTTCTTAGAGCCTCACGCTCTCTTATAGTCGTTTCTCTTGGGCTTTCTTCTTATTTGTTTGCTCTTCTTTTTGGTCTAGGTCATCCTAGATTTAGATATATGTTGATACTTATTTTTCTTTGCAGGTACAGCTCTCCGGCCTTTTCCCGGAGTTTTTTGGCGTTTCTTTGTCTCCCTGCCATTTGCTTTGCTTCTTCAGGGAGATGGATTTTCCAGGCGTTCACTGTGGTTTTCCCTTGCCTGGTTCTTGCTGTTGGATGGCTGTCTCGTGGGCGACCTCTTGCGCCCTTCCTTTCTTGGTTTTTCTTGGGTACTTGGATCTATGGGTATGGCTCGTGTTCTCTTTGCCATACTCCTGATATTTTGCTCCGAATCTGCTGGTTTGCGGTCATCCCCTTTTCCAGGAGGCCTCTGTTGTATAGTTACTCCCCAGCTGATCGTGACTTCTGGACATATTTCTAGCGTAGATCTGATCTTTAGTCCTGTCCTGGATGACTCCAGCCACTCTTTCGCGCCTCAGTGTCGGTTTTGGATTTTGCTGAGCTCAGGCTGTGGATATCTGCTGGCTTTTTGCTACTCAGGATGACTGCTGTAGATGAATTAGTTGGTTGTCTAGGTTTTTTGTCTGTATTTACTTATTTCCTAGGGTTGTTTTGGTTGTATTTTTGCCGATACCCTAGCTGCTCTGATGTTAGTATTATCTCTGTATAGCCTTTTGGGGAGGTCTTTGCCTAGTCCCCCTCCCCCGTTAGGTTTTATTTGTCTCGCTCTTTTATGTTTTATATACAGGTAGGGGTCTGCCTAACCCCCCCGCTTCCGGCGGTGTTTCCTTTCCAAAAAAAAAAAAAAAGAGCACTTTTTGACTTGCCCTACTCTCACACACTCACACCTATACATACATATACATATTATACCATACCACAACTTAAACCCTAGTACTCCTAAACACTCACTAGCCGCCTCTCACCCCATTCTTCCCTCTCCCTCACGCCGCCTCTCCCTCCTCCCCACTTTTCTCACGTTTTCCTCCATTTCCCTCCTCCCCTCGCCACCGGCCCCCCCTCCTTGTCATCCAGAAGCCATCCAGCCGCCGTGAAGGCCACCTAGGAAGCTTGTCCAGCTGCTTAGCCGTGTGGGTTGTGTGCTAGTCAACCCCTCTTCACTCTTGTTTGGTTACTCCTTGAGGAAAGATGAAGTTTCTTCTCTCTTTTTAAACCCAAGCATGGATTATAGTGTTTTCTTGATCCCACCTTGTTTAAATTTGAAATTTCATATTCATATGGTGTTAATATAGTGTGTATGGGTTCGGTTTTCATCTAAATGTGAGGTTGGAATTGATTTTTATGCATCATGCTATGCTAGCTTGCTTGTTGAGCCTAAAAGAATGAGTTTCATGTAATTATATGAATGTTAGAGGGTGTAACTCAAAAATTCAGAATGTATACCAATGTAATCAATCCATTTTCATGTGTGTATGGTTGGTTTTAAGCCTCATATGTTGTTGGCCAAGTTGTTCAATTCATGTGCCTTGCAATGTTGTGAAAAATATTGAGTTGTGGCGTTTGGATTGGAATTTTTGTAACCAATGGATGAATGGAGTTGAGAGGCTTCCACGGGATGTTCATGGGGTTAAACATGGGTATTTTAATGTGCTTGAGGTCGGTTATTTGGGTGGTCGTGGAGTAATTAAGTGGTGTGGTTGGTTAGTAGCATTTTGAAGTCGTTGGGACTAGTAGTTTGAACTAAAGGGAGAAGAAAGGTAGTGTCGGGCAAGAACCTTGTTCAAGGAACCTAACTGGAGATATAGGCATGTCTACTAGTCATTTACATGGGTTTTGTTGAGGTGCAATAGGTAGAGGGATGAGCTCGGGAGCCCATAGTGTCAAGTGGTCCAAAAACAGAATTTTTACCGTCGCGTCAAGTCTTGGTAAATAGGTCTGGTGAGGTCGGTTTTGGGGGTCTGGACAGAGGCTACTCCTGATTTTCTTAAGGTATAGGATGTTAGGATCGTGTTGGTGTAAATTGGGCCTATTTCGGATATAATTCGACTAGGTTATGTGCGTTTTAAGTTGGGGTGATGCAAGCAGATTTTTCTATTGTATACGGGCTGTCCGGGAGTCTAAGTTGTTGAGTTGTTTTGGGCCACTATAAAAATGTGAATACTGGTTTTAGGAGTATTTTAAGGTGTGTTTGAGGTGCCGGTTCAAACGGGAAGTATTTTGCATTTAAATAGGAAGATTTATGGAATTTATGGGTTAACCGCTCGAGTTAGGCCTTGTGAGCGTAAACTTAAGTGGAAGGAAAAAACCTTTAAGCCAAGGTTGCTCCCCTACACTCCAATCATCCATAAAAATTCAGGTTATGCTATCTTTTGATTTTATGTCATTTAAATTATTCAACGCTCATTTATTCGCGTGTGTGATTTCAAATTCATTTATATTCTAGTCCCGAAGTCTTATTTAAAGAATGCTTATAAAGATGAAAGTTGAAATGAGAAAATGTTAAATGAAAGGAAAGTTAAAGAATGAAGTAAGTTGGTTATGAATTGGACGTGCAATGATGGGTCGGGGGATGCCCTGATTCACTTTCGAAATGACGTGTAGTACGAGGTCGAGAGACATCTCGGTTTCCCTATCAAACAGACGTGTAGTACGGTGTTTAACGGGAGAAATCTCGGCATACCTACCAACAGACGTGTAGTACAATGTTTAACGGGAGAAATCTCGGCATCCCTACCAAATTTAGAGTGGCAATGTGGTGTTTAATAGGAGAAATCTCGGCATCCTTGCCGGCATTGTATACTATAGCCATTGATCGATCAAAATCATAGTCGCAATAGAGGATCCAAATTCAAAAGTAAAAGTAAAGGATAATTGATTCATGAATGTGTTTTCCATCCCATATTTCTATTGTTCTTACTTCGGGCATGTTATGGCTTTTTTCTCTTCGTGTGAGATTCATAAGTGTACTTAGTACTATTTTTAGTATTATGCATTATTTTGAGCCCTTATTGTATTATTTAAATCTTGCTGGGCTTTTAGGCTTACTACTATGCTTGGTGCAGGTGTGTATGCAGACGAGGCTGCGGGGCAGGATTTCCAAGGTCTGTAGGTGTTCAGTGGCACGCCCTGACCGTTGCCGCTCTTTTCTTTCCGCATTATGTCATTGTAATAAATATACACTATCGAATGTCGTTTCCTTTTTAGTAGCAGGATGTGTTATTCCCTGCAATTATGTTGGCATGTAGACACTTTATATATATATATTTTTTCCTTTTGTCTGGCGTCAACCAGTTACTATTCATGCATGCTTTATGCATGATGTTTGCCTCTGGTTGATGTTTATTTTAAATTGTTGTTTGTGAGAGGTGGTTTATTATTCAAACAAATAGGTCATGCCAAATGTTTTTAAAATTTTTGGTATTTTCTTTATTTATTTTAAAAGTTAGAAGTTAGGGTTGTTTCAGTGACACTCATGAAAAATTCTATGTGAGCAATAAGTGTTTGGTTTAAGAAAAATAGAATTTTCATTCCATGTTCATCATTGAATAAATTTCTTGTTGAGGGAGCATGTGTTTTGAATTTAAGATGTTACCATGGGAGATCCAAAAGAATGAATCTAATGGATGAATATTTGCTATGGTTGCACATGAAAAAGTTTGTTGAGTGGAGTTGCAAGTGGTATATTGCATATGAATTGTTCTTTATTCCTAGAAAACAATGGTTGTACTTAACTATGAATTTGTTGTTGGGGTTATCTAGGTCTAAGAAGGGGAGGAACTTGTTCTATGTTTTGCTTAATGGAATTTTAATTATGTTTATGCATGTTAATGATGCTGAGTTGTTTACTTTGTGCATGAAGAATTTCGTAAATTTTGGTATGGTTATAAGTGTGCAAGGTTTATTATTGCTTGTCGGAAATATTTTTTAAGTTTCTAAGTCTTTCTTGGTTTTTGTAGACAAGGGGCAAGATTTGAGGACAAATATTTTTGAAGAAGGGGAGTCTGATATGAATGTAGGATGTGCGTGAAGATTCATATTGTTCCAAGATTTGCTCCATGATTTACAATCGAGAGTTGAAGGGTTTGGAATTCATGGGAATCAAGTTGGAATACTTGATATTCAATTTAGAGGATTTTATAATCTTGTTGAGGTCAAATGAGGTTAAGAAAGTGAAGAAAATGAAGGCCAAAGTCGAAGCAGCAGCGCTCCTGCACCACGGACTCGTGGGCCCGCGTCTCACCTTTTCGAAGCTATCGCGCACCCGTGCCTTGTCCTTGGCGCGCTCGTGCGCCCATGTGCGTTGGATATGCGCGCCCGCGCCGATGTTTTCTCACACACACTTCGGCATGTAGTGTGTGCGCATAAAATTTTGAATATTTTTGATATATTTTGATATATTGTGTTATTTTGAGTCTTATAAGTCTATTAGGAAACTTCTAGATGATATCTTTGATATCTTTTGCAATATTTTGCATTATCTTTAGGATATTGGAATTATAATCCAACTAGAAAATCTTTAGTCTAATTCTATTACAGTGTGTTTGGTGGACATGATTTGGAGGGGATTTGGTGGGATTTGGATTTGTAAATACTGTTTTGGTGTTTGGCAAAATAAAATTTTAAAACGAGATTAGTATTTGATGGGATTTCATAAGTTTTTATTTAATTAACTGAAATCCTTACAAAATTAGTCGGATTTCATGGGATTTCATGGGATTTGGGTTTATAAAAATAATAAAATTATTTCTAATAATAAATTTATAAATTTAAGCTATAAATTTAAGTTTTCCAAACATTTTTTAAAAAAAAAAATCACTTTCCTAAAATTTATGCTAGCAAATTCCAATATCTATTTTAACTTTTTTCCAAAAACCAAAATGGAATTTGAATTCCATGAATTCCAATTCTAAATCCAAATCCAAATCCAATTTCAAATCCAATTCCATATTCTATTTTTTATGCATCCAAACAGACTATTAGGATTCCTAGTTTATTTCTTTTATATATTGTAAACTTCCCACTGTTGGAGAACGCGGCGATCAGATCAATTAGGATTGATATCCGGTGCAGCGGAAGTTTAAAATTTTTGTATGGAACGATTCCATAATAGGTATCAACCTTACGATTAAATTGTGTGTGTAAAAATTAAATAACGATTATAAAATTTTTACCTTTAATCTCGAATCGAGATTTTGGACACCAACAGATTTCTCTGCTCTTGTTGTATATCCCTGGAACTGATGAACGAACTGTTCTTCAATCAGGTCCACGAACGGATATTTAATCCCTCTGATAGATTGCACTAGAAAATCTATCAGAAGTTTCTACGAAGAGATTAACGAATTTGATCCGTTAAACCAGACTGTAATTCAAAATCACAGGCTGGATTTTTCTCGAGTAGACAGGGAAGGGGGCGGCCACTCTTGTTAGAAAATACTTAGGTTTTCGAAAATTGTGACCTTGTTGTATGTAATTTCTGTACTGCAATAACTTATTTATAATGTAGGCCACTAACAGCTTAGGGCCCATTAGTCATAAGTTCAAGCCCGACAAGCAAAGCCCGCATGTTCAGAAATTAATATAAAATTCATCGTGACTCCGATTGATAAACCGATTTCACCAATGTGCACAGAAACCATTTCTGCACCTTTAAAGTCAAGATAAATTTTTATGAATCCGAATTCAGTGATTTCCAAAAATGGCCATCCCTATGTCATTTTAGGAAATCTTACTCCTCTACTCTTAAATAAGAAGTCCAACTTCTTCGTTCATTAAATTTAACTCTTTAAATTTAACTATCTCAACGGGGATTAAAAATCCATTACACTGTGTGACCCTCAATGGTTCAGGGATACAGCTAGCCGTGGGCTCACAACTCCTTGTGACTCGGAACAACAATTTCCGACTTGCCCATCGAATCATGGTATGAGCGCCTAGCAACATCGCCCCATGATTCCCTAGGTATCACTGATAGTGCCTACAAGAACCAGTAGATTTTGGTTAGCGTACAGTACGGTCCCTTCATCCATATATCCTGATCGAATCAACAACCATTGGTATATCGAGAGTCGTTCGAGATTCGATAACTATGCAATACATCTTGAAGATCAAATAGTGACATCGCATGTGCTACTAAGAAACCATTTCTTAAATCACATCATGTACTCTGGCCAGAGATTCGTCACACTAATATCTCCTCAGATCGCATAGGATATCCACACTCGCAAGTATGTGGTGAATCCTTGACAACAAAGCATCGACTCCTATATGTGTTGTAACTGTACCCAATCCCGACACCTGATGACCCCAATAGAGTCGGTAAACGAGTCAAAGCACAGTACTAGCATATAGAGTCTCAATGATGTCTCAAGTAGTAAGGACTAATGGTGTACAACCAAAACCGCGGACTTTATCCACTCGATAAGTGATAACCACTTGGAAAGTCCGGATAGGGTAGTTCGATCATTCATCATATGAATATCCATTTGCATGCTTCGAACATCTCTATGTTCCTTACCAATGAAACGTGGTACTCTGCATCGCAAATGCTAGTCTAAAACTCGAGCGATCCTTATCCTTATTGTCGGATGGCTCAATGGACTAGGAACAGTTTAGAATATACAGTGACTATAAGATGTGTTTCATGATAGACATCTCCATGTTCTACCACATATTACATACACTATAGTATATTCAAGGTCTTTATCAAAACAACAATAGTATATCACAATATAACAATATGAAGAAAGATAAAGTCATTGCCATTAATAAAAGTGTAAATTATATTAAACAAAAGATTATTTATACAAAGAGTCATCAAAGCCCTTAGCCACAAGTTGGCTCACCGGGCACCCACTCTTTCAATCTCCCACTTGCCCTAAAGCCAACTGGTCATACTACGTAGACCCATTGCTTCGCGATGTTTGTCAAATAATGGTCCTGGCAAGGGCTTAGTAAGTGGATCAGCGATATTGTCTGCAGAGGCCACTCTTTCGACAGTGATGTCTCCTCTTTCCACAATCTCCCGGATGATGTGGTATTTCCTCAGTACGTGTTTGGATCTTTGATGAGACCTTGGTTCCTTTGCCTGAGCAATGGCACCCGTGTTGTCACAGTACACCGGGACTGGACCAACAACTTCAGGAATGACGCCCAACTCTTGGACGAAATTCCTCATCCAAACGGCCTCTTTAGCAGCAGCTGATGCTGCAATGTATTCTGCTTCAGTGGTGGAATCCGCTGTGGTGTCCTGCTTGGAACTCTTCCAAGAGACAGCACCGCCATTGAGCATGAACACAAATCCAGAGGTTGACTTCGAGTCATCCACGTCACTTTGGAAGCTAGAGTCGGTATAGCCTTCCAATTTTAGTTCTCTTCCTCCATATACCATGAACATATTCTTAGTCCTTCGTAAGTACTTAAGAATGTCCTTCACGGATTTCCAATGCATTTGACCGGGATTAGCTTGATATCTGCTCGTGACACTCAGAGCAAATGCTACATCCGGTCTGGTAGATATCATCCCATACATGATACTACCTATGGCTGACGCATATGGTACATGTGTCATTTTCTCTATCTCTTCATCAGTCTTGGGACACATAGACTTGGATAGAGAAACTCCATGACACATGGGTAGATGTCCTCTCTTGGACCCATCCATTGAAAACCGTTTCAATATGGTGTCGATGTAGGTTGATTGAGTGAGTCCTATCATTCTCTTAGATCTATCTCTATAGATCTGTATCCCTAGAATATAGGATGCCTCACCCAAATCCTTCATCGAGAATCTACCTGATAACCATATCTTTGTTGACTGCAACATCCCTACATCATTCCCAATGAGTAAGATGTCATCAACATAAAGTACTAAGAAGGTCACAGCATCCTTAACTACTTTCTTGTACACGCATGGTTCCTCCGGGTTCTTGATGAAACCAAAATCCTTTATTGTTTCATCAAATTTCCGGTTCCAACTTCTTGATGCTTGTTTTAGACCATAAATTGATCTCTGAAGCTTGCATACCTTATGCTCGCTTCCCATGGATGTGAACCCCTCAGGCTGCTTCATATAGATTTCTTCCTTAATGTCTCCATTAAGAAAAGCAGTCTTCACATCCATTTGCCATATCTCATAGTCATACCATGCAGCTATGGCAATAAGGATTCTTATGGACTTGAACATTGCAACTGGCGAAAAGGTTTCATCATAGTCAACTCCTTGTCTTTGAGTATAACCTTTTGCCACCAATCGCGCCTTATAGGTCAATACCTTACCATCAGGCCCAAGCTTTCTCTTGTAGATCCATTTACACCCTATTGGAACAATTCCATCGGGAGGATCTACTAGAGACCAAACTTGGTTTGTATGCATCGAATCTATTTCCGACTGCATAGCTTCAAGCCATAAATTTGAATCCGCATCAGAAATTGCTTCCTTGAAGTTTCTTGGATCACATCCAACATCGGGTTCATCTTGATCCCCTTCAAGAAGAAGACCATATCGAATAGGAGGTCTAGAAGTCCTCTCGGATCTTCTAGGTATAGGCGTGTCCAGCAATGGTTCCTGAGGTGTAGGATCGTTATTTTTTATTTCGGGTTCTTCTCGAATTTCTTCGAGTTCCATCATCTCGCCTTTCTTATCCAATAAGAACTCCTTCTCCAAGAAGGTGGCATTCCTTGAAACAAACACCTTTGTTTCAGCAGGATAATAGAAATAATATCCGATTGAATTCTTCGGATACCCTACAAAATAACATAAGATGGATCGACTATCCAACTTATCTCCCACTGTCCGCTTCACGTAAGCAGGACATCCCCAAATCCTCAAGTACGAATACTTGGGAGCTTTGCCATTCCATAACTCGTATGGTGTTTTGTCCACTGCTTTAGTGTGGACGTTGTTCAACAACAATACAGCCGTTTCAAGCGCATAGCCCCAAAACGAAGGAGGAAGCTCAGTGAAGCTCATCATGGACCGAACCATGTCCAACAAAGTTCGATTACGACGCTCCGATACACCATTAAGCTGTGGTGTCATAGGAGGAGTCCACTGAGAGAGAATCCCATTCTCTTTTAGATAGTCCAAAAACTCGGTACTCAAGTATTCTCCACCTCGATCCGATCGAAGTGCTTTAATACTTTTACCTAACTTGTTTTCTACTTCAGCCTTGAATTCTTTGAACTTTTCAAATGCTTCAGACTTATATTTCATTAAATATAAATACCCATACCTTGAATAATCATCAGTAAAGGTAATGAAGTAGGTGTGGCCAAATTGAGTCCCAACTCTAAATGGACCACAAACATCTGTATGGATCAAATCCAACAGATTTTGGCTACGTTCAGGTTTCCCCTTAAAAGGAGATTTAGTCATTTTTCCTTTTAGGCAGGATTCACAAGTAGGTAGAGAGTTAATATCAGACATATCAAACATGTCCTCTCCCACTAGCTTGTTCATCCTCCTTGAGGAAATATGACCTAGCCTAGCGTGCCAAAGGTTTGCCGGGTTTTGGCTATCGATTTTCCTTTTGTTTGTTGTTGCCGGTTTATCAACATAATTTATTGGAACGTCTTTTAGTTTTAAGTTGTATAGATCGTTTTCAAGTTGTCCATTTCCAATTAAACATTCATTCTTGTAAATATTGCAAATCCCATTCACAAAATTGCAAGAATAACCATTTCTATCAAGCATAGAAACAGAAATAATGTTTTTAATCAAATCCGGAACAAATAAAACATCTCTTAAAAGTAACTTAAAACCATTCTGCAAAATTAAATAAACATCTCCCACGGCTTTTGCTTCAACTCTGGAACCATTTCCGAGCCTCAGCTGGGTCTCATCCATCCTAAGCCTGCGACTTCTTGTCATCACCTGCAAATCATTGCAAATGTGAGATCCACATCCGGTATCCAATACCCAAGAAGTAGTATTAAGTGAAACATTTATTTCAATATAGAACATACCCTTCGCAGTTCGCAACTGCTCTAGATATTCCTTGCAGTTACGCTTCCAATGACCGGGCTTCTTGCAGTAATGGCAAACATCCTTGGATTTTTCCATGTTTGAAGCCTTTGTCTTGTACTTCTTCTCGGGTTCGATTTTCTTGGGTGGGGCAGAACGTTTCTTACCCTTTGTACTTGGCCCCTTCTTAGCAGAAGAAGAAGAGCCCACCAAGAAAGCCGGTTTATCCTTCTTTAATGTGGATTCATATGTCACAAGCATATTGACCATCTCTTCAAGGGAGGCCTCTATCTTGTTCATATTGAAATTTACCACAAATCCGTCAAACAAAGAAGGAAGAGACAGAAGTAGTAAGTCCATGTTGAGTTCATGCTCCAACACCAAATCAACAGTTACCAACTTCTGTATGAGCCAAATCACTCGTACCCCATGATCACGGACCGAAGTCCCTTCACGCATGCGACACGTCATTAGCTCCTTTATAGTAGCGAACCTTTCAGCCCTCGATTGAGCCCCAAAAAGTTCCTTGAGTTGAACGTGAATGTCAGCAGCATTCACGGTGTCCTCAAATCGCCTCTGGAGTTCATCAGACATCGAGGCTTGCATATAGCATTTGGTCTTGATATCATGGTCCCACCATGTATCAAGATTGGCTAACTCCTCCGGACTTACGTCAGCTGGTGCTTCCTTCGGAGGAGATTTTTCTAACACGTAGAGCATCTTCTCCGAAGTCAAGACAATCTTCAACTTACGGAACCATTCCGTATAGTTTGCGCCAGTCAACTTATTTTGTTCGAGGATCGAGAAAAGTGGATTACGCGAATTCATCGTATGAAATACTGAAAAGAAACAGACAAATATCAGTGATTGTTTAAGCATTTTACTAAGACATAAAATAGGCGAAATTTATTTTATGAATCTCACTCCCACTATTTTAACGATTTCACTACCCTCTAGTGAAAACGGGAAACTGTTTTCCTTAGTGAGCACATGGAGTCCAATTGACAATCTATGGTCCCGAATAATATCAGCCAACCATAATTTCAAAAGGTAGAGCCCAATTGCTTCCAAAGCAACCTCCATGTTTTTACCTCATGTCCAATAAGGGCCCAATAATATGACGCCGTTTATCGTGACATGTCAAGATGACCCATCAATATTAAGTTGTGATGGACGGTCGCCATGTGGATCCCCCAATAATATGAACCGATCCCATGGGAGTTCCACCCAACTTACAACATGTGTCGATCCAATGTACAGCTTTCCGACGAACGGGCCCCCCCAATAATATGAGCCGGACCGTATCCGCGGGTAGCATCTCATACATTGATCGTTGATGGAAGGTAGGAACATTTAAACAAATTTAAATTTCCTTTATTTATCTTGATATCAATTTTAAATCATATTTAAAATGAGGGATTTTTAATTATGAAAATTTGTCTCATCATTTTTAAAATTTTGTATGCTTGTCGGATTCACACAATTTTGTATAAAACATGCATACAACTATAATATCACATATTATATAGGATGATCGATTCCATTTCTAATCGACCCGTGGTTGCCAATCACGAGTCTTAGTCCAATCCTAGGTGATATGCAGTATGCAATGTAATCCTATTACATTTGCTTCCAATTTACATTTTTTCTGTCTTTATTGTCTGCTGGGCCCACCTCCATCTTCAAATCTTGATCTCCCACTAAATCTAATGTATTTACAATAAATAACAATGACAAGTAGGGAATACATTTTTAAGGGGTGGGAACGGGCCATAAACCAAGCCCACTTTTATTACATATGACATTCATATTGGGCCATAAATCAGGCCCATTAATAAAACCAACAACAATAAAACAAATGTAAATTCCTAACATACACCTACAAAATTGGTCATGGCAATCGATCATCCTTATCCAATAACATTTAATTCAAAATTAATTTATTGGATAACATGCAATGGCAATTTAAATTTAAAAGGATAAAATCATATTTCATACATAAAATCTTATTTTACATACAAAATCATATTTTATCTTTTTATCAAATAAAATCATATTTTATCTATAAAATCCAATTTTATACATAAAATCATATTTTACTCAATATATCCATAAGATCATATCTTATCATCAATTGTGCCAAAAATAATTAATTTCAAAATTCAATTAAAGGATAAAATATTAAAATTCTCCAAAAATTCAAATTTATCCAAAAATCAATTTTAAAATTTTCGGACTCGAACAATTCGATCCGACGCCTCGTGGACCAATCAAAAACGATTTTCGATCGGACCAAAAATAGAATTTTAACCTATTAAAATTTAATTTAAAAATTAAAAATTAATTTTTCCGCGGGCCGCCCGGGACATTCCCGGGCTGCCCGCGCCCCGTAGGGCTCGGGCCGGGCAGCGACGATCGCTGCCCTGGGTAGCGCCGTGCGCTGCCCATGGGCAGGGCGCTGCCCCTGCCTTGAGCAGCGATCCAATCGCTGCCCGGGTTTTTGCCCGAAAAAATATTTTTATTTAAAAACCGAGGCCTAAAAAAATTTTTTGTACAATCGATTAAATTTAATCGCTTGATCTGAGCAACCTGGCTCTGATACCACTGTTGGATAACGCGGCGATCAGATCAATTAGGATTGATACCCGGTGCAGCGGAAGTTTAAAATTTTTGTATGGAACGATTCCATAATAGGTATCAACCTTACGATTAAATTGTGTGTGTAAAAATTAAATAACGATTATAAAATTTTTACCTTTAATCTCGAATCGAGATTTTGGACACCAACAGATTTCTCTGCTCTTGTTGTATATCCCTGGAACTGATGGACGAACTGTTCTTCAATCAGGTCCACGAACGGATATTTAATCTCTCTGATAGATTGCACTAGAAAATCTATCAGAAGTTTCTACGAAGAGATTAACGAATTTGATCCGTTAAACCAGACTGTAATTCAAAATCACAGGCTGGATTTTTTTCGAGTAGACAGGGAAGGGGGCGGCCACTCTTGTTAGAAAATACTTAGGTTTTCGAAAATTGTGACCTTGTTGTATGTAATTTCTGTACTGCAATAACTTATTTATAATGTAGGCCACTAACAGCTTAGGGCCCATTAGTCATAAGTTCAAGCCCGACAAGCAAAGCCCGCATGTTCAGAAATTAATATAAAATTCATCGTGACTCCGATTGATAACTTATTTATAATGTAGGCCACTAACAGCTTAGGGCTTGGGATGTGCCTACCTCCGAACGCTGGGACTCGGGAGATCTCGCCTCAAAGTCTGTAAGTTTTTAAAGAATTTTATATGTTAGTCATACCTGAATTGATACTTTAAATGTTTTGATGTCATCTTTTTTTAAAAATATTTTCAAAACTAGAAGTTTAATTTGTTTAAGTGCGTAGTTTAGTGTTTATTTCTCGTTTAAAAAAAATTGTTTTAGTGGTTTATAGTGTACCATTCAAATGTTTATTTTTATAGTATGCGGTTTCAAGTTGAACGGAGTTGGTGTACTAATATTCCTTTTCAGTTTTGAACAGTACGTGGATGTTTTTTGAGTTATTAGGTGGTGTTAACAATATTTGTTGAGATTGTAGGAATTTGTTGGAAATATTACAGTTGCGTATTAGGAGGTATTATTTGATCTGTCCTTGTCGTAATTTATTCTCTTAGGTTTGGGATTTAGTCGGATTAAACAAAGTGAATAGTTTGATTAGAAATTGATAGATGTATTAAGTTTATGAATCAAACTCGTGTGAAGACTTGGGATGCGTACTTTATTTTATATTATTATGGATACTTTGAGTTTTTCGTTTGTTATTTGGGCAAATATGATTTTGAGGATTAGTGATTCGGTTACTATGAGCCTTTCAATTTTGTGAACTATTATTCCTATCATTATTTTTTTATTCTTCAATCGTGCTTGAATCTATTGCAACATATACTTTTGTATTCGAAATTTCTTTGCTTATCCATTGTTCATTTATGGATTCGTATGACATTAATCAGCGTTGAATTCTGCCACTTTGGCATTGGTTGAACTTCTTAGTAAAATCTTGTTAATGTTTTACACTTTTTTTAAAATTTTATTCGGTACTAGAGCCACATGTTGATGTGAGTAAGATTCACTTTCTTTTTTTTTGGTAATCTACTCATGTTGTGTGACTGACATCTGATTTTAATTTGAGACCGTTGTTTTCCCTAATTATTAACTTGTGTGGACTTATTTCGACTGAAGTCACACAGATTGCTCTTAATTGTGCTTTGATTGTTTGAGCATCATTTCATTATCCACGGATGAATGATTACGAGATCTGGATCTTGTTGGCCCATGTTCATCATTCATGGAGCCTCCATTATTATTCATTCACCCCTAGAATTGAATTATGAGTGAGTTGTTTTCACTTATCTAGATTTTTATTTTCAGCTCGTTTGTTTGTAATGCTTGCATTATTTCATTTTACATTAAGCAGCATTACTTGTATGTCTGTTTCCTTTCATGATCCATCATGATGAGGATTTGGGTGGATCATAATTTCAATTATTATTTCAAATTCTTGTGTAGAAAATTGGCTCGTAGCCGCTTAGCAAGAATTTAGACTGTTAGAATTTAGCATTTACACAAGATAAAATCCTAAATTATTGTTGTGATCCTAGGAGTGGCGACTATCAATTATATCTAGTTCTAGTAAGTAGACTGTTAACTAGTAAATTAATTGAATGGGTTGTTTCAAATTTTAAACAGGATCGTTAAGAGTAAATAGATGATTTTGGTGAGCCGAATGAGTGAACAGTTGAGAGATAGGAAATAGAGTTGTCCCTAGAATACTTTTGAGTACTTTACATTTGCATTCTAAGACTTTGTGATTGTCGATCAGTAATACTAATGCACCAACTATGTGAATAGAATGCTGAATAGAACATTCAAGTAGTTTTCTGGATAAGTTGTAGATTTATTTATTGGGAAAATACTAAGGGACTGGAAGATCAATTAGAAAGCCTTTTCGATCAGGTTACAACTCTTCGAGGTGTCCAATTGTATACTAAGTTCATGAATTATGAATTCGGGTTGTACATATAATAATTTGGGAATTTTTGGATTTTCAGACATGCTGTCAAGTTGAACTAGGGATTTGAGATATGTCTTCAGGCGATACGTGAGAATTATTTGGTACTTAAAAATGATCTAGGTCCATAAGAGATTAATAGCTCATAGTATATTTTGACTTGAAGTGTAATTATGGATTTTTTAGTCGTTGCGTCTGGGATAGAAAATGTGGATAAATCTGTTGGGAAATTTTAATCAAGAGTTAAACTTTTGGTAAAATCAAAGATTCTAGAGATGAACGTATAAATTGGTGAGTGGATAATTGGGATCTATTTATTCACCTATTTGGATTCTATATGTATCGGTTATTACCTTGGGACTGAACAACAGTGCATTTTATGGTTATATTTTCTTATCAAGGATTGTGTTAGATTTTTTTTTTATAGAAATGGGTCAGATCTATCTCATATCTTGAGCTCTAACGAGTTAGAATTGAATTGTAGCGACCCTACCCGGATCCACTACCTACTCAGAGTGATTAGCGCAAGAAATAATAATTAAAGCGTTAAATAGCGGATAATTCCAATGTACAACAAATCCAATCGGCAGAATACAACCGACTTTATACAACCAAATCGAAATTAGGGTATCAGAATCCCTAACAAACTACCTCTGCACGGTAGCAACCTCAACCTTGCTGGGAACCACCGGGACCATCCAGCCTCAGACCTGACCCACCACAAGGTTCACAATACCCAAACACAGGGGCGTGAGCTAGAACGCTCAATACGGAAGCAATGATATAAATACAAATATGAGCATGCACATGACTTTAAAAATCAGGGTTAAATCACTTTACTCATGGCGCCTGGAATACATAGTACCGGGCAAGAGAGCGACTCCGCGTGGTACTCGTATATTCCTAAGACACGAATCCTTAGGAAGAATCGCCTCGACTGATAGAAACTATCATGACTCACATCATACCCGATGCAGTCTCCGTAAAAACATATGCATGTGCTAAAAACAGTAAAATATAGCCAATACAGCACATACATCATGCATCACACACATATGTATAAATATCATGCCGGCTATCTCGGTCAGTACTTACGTACCTCTAACACTTCAGGTCAACTCCTAGCACACCCGTCTAGTTCCAAAGCCTACAAGTCTGCTCTACTGCGTCTACACATGCAAAAGTCCATGCATTACTATAAACGCTCTAAAAGCCTTAACTAAGCTATTTCATACTCCTAAATATTTTTAGGAAGCCAAATTATACCTTCGTCCGTCGTCAGCCCGCTGGTGTAGAATCGTCTCAAAACCTAGGCACACCTTCGCTACGATGCCAAGATCGCTAGGCAACTTCCGGATTCCCAATAGGATGCCTAGAACTCCGTAGATCTAAGTAAGAAGGTTCGAAAACCAGAGGAAAGGAGGGGAAATCGGTGCACAGAATGAGGGCTTGGACCCCTTATTTATAGATGGCGATCGGAACGTCCGATCCATCATCGGAACGTCCGATCGTGAACGGAGCGTCCGATCGTGACATCGGAACGTTCGATGTCACCTCACGTTCGTAAGCAGTGACGTCATCTTGCTGACGTCGGTGATGATGCCAGCCCTAGCCAGAACGGAACCTCCGATCCTCCAACGGAATGTCCGATCCCGATCGGAGCTTCCGATCCGTGCTTCGGAGCTTCTGATCCACTTCGGATAATTTTTAGGCAAAATTTAGTAATTAATTTCCTTAGTTACCTTGATTAATTGCGGGTCACTACATTTTCCCCCACTTAAGAAATTTCGTCCTCGAAATTACATCTTAAGGAAAACATAGTACGCAAAATCAATGCTCTTATTACAACTGAACAATATACATTCGATACAACAGAGTACAAAATCTTAAAATAACTCGGGGTGCTCGGCTAGCATCCGACTCTCCAACTCCCAAGTAGCTTCCTCTGTACCTCTGCGTTGCCACTGTACCATCACCAACGGTATGCACTTGTTACGAAGCACCTTGTTCTTCCTGTCGAGAATCCTGAGAGGTTTCTCCACATATGACAAATCGTGGTCTAGTTGCACCTCAGTTGGACGCAAGATGTGGGACTGATCCGCCACGTACTGTCTCAACAAAAACACGTGAAACACATCATGAATCTTCGAAAGATTCGGTGGCAAGGCTAGACGATAAGCCACGTCTCCAACTTTCTCGAGAATCTCGAAAGGACCAATAAATCTTAGTGACAACTTACCCTTGAGACCAAACCTCATCACCTTCCAGAAAGGTGATACACGCAAGAATACATACTCTCCTTCTTCAAAATGAAGTGGCCTGCGGTGAGTGTTCGCGTAGCTAGCCTGCCGATCCTGGGATGCTTTAATCCTGCATTGGATCAATTCTACTGCATCAGTCATCTGTTGAATCATCTGAGGACCCTCCACCTGCCGCTCACCATCCTCGTCCCAAAACAAAGGTGTACGACAACGACGTCCATAAAGAGCCTCAAATGGTGCCATGCCAATGCTGCTATGGTAGCTATTGTTATAAGCCAACTCCACCAATGGCAAATGATCGTGCCATGCTGGGCCAAAATCCATTACGGTAGCTCGAAGCATGTCCACAAGAGTACGGATAGTCCTCTCCGATTGTCCATCAGTCTCTGGATGATACGCTGTGCTCAAACTCAAAGTGGTACCAAGAGCACGCTGAAAACTCCCCCAAAATCTTGAGGTGAAACGAGGATCTCTGTCGCTCACAATACTCAGTGGAATACCATGGAAACGGACAATCTCTTGCACATACAGCCATGCCATCCTGTCGAAGGTGAAATCCCGGTTATATGGTAAGAAATGCGCGGATTTCGACAATCGGTCAACAACAACCCAAATCGCGTCGCAATTCCTGGAAGACATAGGCAAGTGGGTGACAAAGTCCATCGTCACATGCTCCCACTTCCACTCAGGAATATCGAGATTGTGAAGTAGACCTCCGGGTCGATGATACTCTGCCTTGACCTGCTGACACACAAGGTATCGGAACATGAACTGATAAACGCTGCGCTTCATTCCTTTCCACCAAAATTGAGTACGTAGATCCTTGTACATCTTCATGCTGCCAGGATGTACTGAGAACCTACTATGATGAGCTTGTGATAAGATCTCGTCTCTAAGTGTGGAATCGTCAGGCACAACCACACGGCCAGAAAGACACAACAAACCATCCGCCTAAAAATGGAAACCAGCTGAATTCTCACCCTCAGTGAATCGGGCTAATCTCTAAATCTTGGGATCAACACCCTGTGTGTAGCGACCCATCCCGGATCCACTACCTAATCAGAGATAAGAGCATAATAAAGCATGCATTAAATAACATCGCTGCGGAAGACTTAAATACAAAAAGACCGGCGGAATACAACCGGCTAAAAAAACTCGATTATACAACCCAATCGAATTTAAATAAAACCTACAGCTAATCCTGCTGTCTTCAAGGTCACTGATTACTCCAAGCTCCTGGTGCTCAAACCCTGCACCAAAATCTGCCCCGTCGAATAGGGTGTCCAGATATACAGAAAAGACTGAACGTGAGCTCTAAGCTCAATACGCAAATACGGATAAACATACAAATATGATGCATGCAAATGACAGGGTATCCATATCTGGGATAACTGTATACAAACTGCTCAGACTGGCGCCTGGAATATAAGCTCGTCACATCGGGGTAGCTAACCACTGTGTGCGACCACTCATTCCCAAATTCCAGACGCGGACCACGGAGTCCTCTAGATATTAGTACCTAAGGGTACTCAATATCAAACGTCCTAACAGGGCTGAGCAACCCTAACTGGCTCATCTCAAAAGATATACAGATGTACAGACACAAGATGATATGCACATGCCGCATAACAATAATAACATGCAAACACATAAATGCAACATATAAGCATGCATATCCGCTGGCAATCTCAGTCAGTACTTACGTACCTTTCTAAGGCAGTCCTAGTAGTCCCACTCTAGGTTCCAAGCCTATCATCAAGTCTACAATGCAAATACTCATGCATCAATCAATAAGCTCTAAAAGCCTTAACTAAGCTATTGCATACTCCTAAATAATTTAAGGAGACCATAGCTATACCTGCGTCCGTCGTCAGCCCACTGATGGCGACTATCCCGCAACTAGGGGCACACCCCTGCTGCAGCTCCACAGCCTCGAGCACTGCTCCGCTAAACGAGTACTGCTCAGCTACTATGTCAGACACTGTCTGACTATACTAGAATATATTTCCTACTCCAACTCTAAAATAAGAGTACCCAAAGCCCTAAAATAGAGCTACTAGGCGAAGGAGAGGAACTCGGAATTGACAAGAAATGAGGAGCTCGGACCTCATATTTATAGGCATCGATCGGAAGCTCCGTTCCTCGATCGGAAGCTCCGTTCGTTTAGATCGGAAGCTCCGTTCCCCGATCGGAAGTTCCGTTCGCTACGTGTCAATTCGGTCCACATGCAACCACACACCTGTCACCGACAGCCATCGGAAACTCCGATCCTGATCGGACGTTCCGATCTCCCTGCTTCCGATGTGGTTCCGAACTCACCAAGATCGGAGGCTCCGATCCTGGATCGGTGGTTCCGATCCCACTCGAGTCATGAAACCCTATAAGCCATTTTCGAGTGTCCTGGATCCATTTCTGGAAATCCGTAATCATGTTTTACTTAATCCCGACATGATTATACGATTTAATTACTCATTAATCATTAATAATTAGTTTTGGATACGGGCCACTACATTCCCACCACCTTAAAAGGATTTCATCCTCGAAATCTAAGGTAAACCTCGGAATATAGTACAAACCACTTGTCCAATTCAGCAATAGTTTTGGTTCCAAATATTGGGTCGAATAACCTTCGACAGACCCAATACTTGATAAAATAGTGTAACACTATTGACTACCGTCAGTTATCCATCGATAACCTCAACAACACGGCACCTTCGGTCCAAATTGCCCATTGAATCAGTCACACTGCCTACAAATCTTAGCGATGACACCCTTGCTAAGATAGTAATTAATCAGCAGTTATCTATAGATATGTACGAACTCCATCGCAGTCCAACTAGAGAACAAGATACAACACATTGTATCTCACTGGTCTAACGGTAACATCTCATCTCTTGATGTTATCGAAAAGCCCTAAACAATCGACCTAGATTCAACTCTCGGTCAAATCCTAGATATCCTTTTTCCAAGAACTCGAGTGAGTTACTTTTTATCACGAAGGATAAAATATATTTCCCAAAACAGTACCTTATGCGAATAGAAATGGCAGCTACCGGCCACCCGCTCGCAGAGCAATCCCACCACTGCACGCGACTCTAACCATTTGAAATCCTTAGAATAATTGCGATAAACCTTGATCCGAATCTCGCCATCGTAGATAGCATCTACTCGATTACATTAGTCATCCTGCCATGGATAACAACAAAATCCTGACAATTCCTGGCGTCATAGTATGTACTTTCAGTACTCACCCTGCCATTGGCCAACAAATGTTCCCAAAGAACAACAACTAGCAAACAAAGATTACTAACCCCAATTATGATAAGATCCTTATACACAATTTCTTGTCTAAAAGCATTCTTCGAGGTCGTCGTCTCGAAATTCACTAACATCATGCTGAAACTCCCAGATGGACCACACCATCCTCAGCAGTAGTCTCAATCAGATGTTTACTTCCATATCAGAACTAGAGATAGTATCAACGAAAATGATTCCGGTTAATCCTATTCCAGATAACCAAACCCTTGGCTCCCTAGCGGGGATAACCAAATTGATTCACCGCGATCCCGCACAGAATCTATCAATACGGATGGCAATTACGTTATCAAATCCTTTCAATGACACAGCATATCAGAATGCACTGGGATATCAGTGACAACAATCCTGCCAGACTCAGAAACACAAGTCTCAGCTGTTGTCTCATCCCATGAAACAACTAATGCTATCATGCTAATGCTCATTGAAATCCAAAAGCACTTGTTGAATTACCGCTCAAGAACAACTCTTGAGAAATCTGCTGGAAGCACCCAAGCTGATCATTCCGACTAACAGTCTCCAAAATTCGTTCACTGACAACCCTGGAACAATCACTGAATCCTTTTTCCGCAAACTGAATAAATCATTGCTAAAACCAAGCAATGTTCAGATCAAAATCCGTCACTGGTAGCCAAAGCAACGTTACCAACAACTACGATCGCAAAAGAAAACTAATGACCACTTTCGTGATCCGCAGAATCCAAAAGTCTCGATTCCCGCATCCCTGGAGATTCCTTAGCGACTAAAGAATTTCCTAAATGCACTTGAATCGCTATATCATAGCATACCATACTTAAGTACTATTCCAACACTTCTTGATTCACTATATCCCAATCAGTACCAATTGGAATATTCTGATCAATCAAGTTGATCTACTGTAGCTCTTGCTATGCCTGACGATACAAATTCTAATCAGACAATCACAGATCAAAGAAAAATCCCATGGCCGATCACTATCAATGATCTCAATGCCACACGTCCGCAGATCCCAAATACTTGAAATCAAAAGAATCACAGCTGATTCAATCACTCATCTTTGACAGAGTCAGACAACAGTTACAAGTAGTCACTAGTGCTAAACCTGCACCAGTCTAGACATACTATCCACTGTCTATCTTCATCCAAGATGATCATAAGGACTTGTTCAACTCAAGCCGCAATACAAGTCCGAATGATTTCAACTATCGTTGAACATACTCCTGATAATTATATCTCTTGCTAAGACTGCAACAAATCGAGACTGAGGTTACTTGCCGCGGTGTCCCACCTGAAATCACCACCAAGTGTACACTGGCATAAATCACGCTATCCTCACGCCTCAAATCGTCATGTACAATCCTTAGCATCGGATATAATCTATCACTGAAGGAAACCATCAATGCTGAAAAAAAATACTAATCCCCGAGTCAAACGTTATAGGAAGTTCACAAACCAAACTCCTAGTTAGCCCCTATCACCAGAGCATCCAAACACCGACTAGATCCACTAGTCTAGCAGTAACCAATAGTCTAAAACTATCTGATCAGAGTACGCACTTGTCAAGGAAATCCCTCCAAGACTGGTCCTTATGACAAAATCCAAAGCAATATCTCTGACGACAGTCAGACGATATCTAAACCACAGATACTTAACCAGCCAATATCTCTGACGAGAGTCAGACGATATCTAAACCACTGATACCTAACCAAGGCAACTAATCCAAATTCATACCCCGTTGTGACTGTTACCACAACTCTAGACTAGTAGCCTTCCCACCGCCAATCCTGAAGCACAAAGGCTTCCAGACATTCTCCAAAGTACGAAAGACTCCCAGAGTAACATTTGCATAGGGTCGCGCTCCATCATGTCTAGTCATGGTCATAGTCCACAACTCTCGGTATATATACTCGACTTGGTATCCCGATGAAATCCCATCATCACGAAGTCTCAACCTATGAAGGTTAATCAAGCTATTGATCTACGGAAATCACCTAGAACGAAACTCAAAATTCCAAAACAAGATCAATAATCCCATGCCCCCAGATGAATCACCTCATCAATGGCACTAACCCAGTCAAATGACTAAATAGGTCAATCCTAGGAAAACACCTAGACTAACCACACTTCAATTCGTTACCGCTGGCTTACCCAAAATCCATGAGCTAACCTAGTTGATTACCAATCAACTAATTCCAAGCCAAACTTTATAAAATTACTTGCAATCAATCACGAATTGCTGAATAAATAAAACATGTGTCATTACTTCAAGTTATGTACAATTTCCTTTATTACAATCCCATGTAATACATACAGTATTCAAAATAAAACAAATGTACATCCAATAACTTGAACTGATACAACCAAATTCTGATGATTCATTACAACTGAAATACTGTTTACAACTATAAATACAGTATTTAAAATCATCAAATCTTGTCTTCGTTCCTTGAGCATGAAGCTTCCCATCGACACACGCATCGATACAAGCATACTCCCGTCCAAGTCTCTCTACATGTCCTCCCGCGAAGAACTCCGAAGAAATGGCACGTAATAGCTAACCAGCTATGCTCTGCGTCAGTGCATGTCGGTCGACTTCTTTTGCTCGCGATCTACCATCAGCGTTCTTCTTGTATCCGAATCATGCTTTTGAACATGAAGTTTTCCGTATGCCTAACAAAAGCATCAATGCAAGCATACCGGCAAAACCATGTTCTGCATGAGTTTACAGACCTTACGCTAGGAACCTGCCATGCCTTAGGCACTCGAAGCATTCCCTGGTAAAGGTCTATCTGACAATCTCTCCAACTATGAGTGGAGAATATTCGAGGACTGGAACCACATGGATTATTAAACACCATTCGTTCCAAAAAGCCCTCAGAGGTATCTGACGCGATATACTCGATCTTCTCTTCCAGTCTTCCTTGGCTGGAATCCATATATTCTTCAATCAACATCCCAATGCATCGAATGATGAACTGTCCACAGCAGTCAGTCTATCTATCGATATGCTACTACTGGTGTTCTCATCACTGTTGCATTCCTTATTGTAAAGACTTATGCCGCAAACCTCGGCAATGAAGAACCAAATCTTCTTTCGCTGGGCCTCAATCAATCCTACAAGGATAATCAAGAAGTCTTAATATCAATTTCCTAAGTCCCTTGCATGCATTGCTCTGATACCAATAAATGTAGCGACCCATCCCGGATCCACTACCTAATCAGAGATAAGAGCATAATAAAGCATGCATTAAATAACATCGCTGCGGAAGACTTAAAAACAAAAAGACCGGCGGAATACAACCGGCTAAACAAACTCGATTATACAACCCAATCGAATTTAAATAAAACCTACAGCTAATCCTGCTGTCTTCAAGGTCACTGATTACTCCAAGCTCCTGGTGCTCAAACCCTGCACCTAAATCTGCCCCGTCGAATAGGGTGTCCAAATATACAGAAAAGACTGAACGTGAGCTCTAAGCTCAATACGCAAATACGGATAAACATACAAATATGATGCATGCAAATGACAGGGTATCCATATCTGGGATAACTGTATACAAACTGCTCAGACTGGCGCTTGGAATATAAGCTCGTCACATCGGGGTAGCTAACCACTGTGTGCGACCACTCATTCCCAAATTCCGGATGCGGACCACGGAGTCCTCTAGATATCAGTACCTAAGAGTACTCAATATCAAACGTCCTAACAGGGCTGAGCAACCCTAACTGGCTCATCTCAAAAGATATACAGATGTACAGGCACAAGATGATATGCACATGTCGCATAACAATAATAACATGCAAACACATAAATGCAACATATAAGCATGCATATCCGCTGGCAATCTCAGTCAGTACTTACGTACCTTTCTAAGGCAGTCCTAGTAGTCCCACTCTAGGTTCCAAGCCTATCATCAAGTCTACAATGCAAATACTCATGCATCAATCAATAAGCTCTAAAAGCCTTAACTAAGCTATTGCATACTCCTAAATAATTTAAGGAGACCATAGCTATACCTGCGTCCGTTGTCAGCCCACTGATGGCGACTATCCCGCAACTAGGGGCACACCCCTGCTGCAGCTCCACAGCCTCGAGCACTGCTCCGCTAAACGAGTACTGCTCAGCTACTATGTCAGACACTGTCTGACTATACTAGAATATATTTCCTACTCCAACTCTAAAATAAGAGTACCCAAACCCCTAAAATAGAGCTACTAGGCGAAGGAGAGGAACTCGGAATTGGCAAGAAATGAGGAGCTCGGACCTCATATTTATAGGCATCGATCGGAAGCTCCGTTCCTCGATCGGAAGCTCCGTTCGTTTAGATCGGAAGCTCCGTTCCCCGATCGGAAGTTTCGTTCGCTACGTGTCAATTCGGTCCACATGCAACCACACACCTGTCACCGACAGCCATCGGAAACTTCGATCCTGATCGGACGTTCCGATCTCCCTGCTTTCGATGTGGTTCCAAACTCACCAAGATCGAAGGCTCCGATCCTGGATCGGTGGTTCCGATCCCACTCGAGTCATGAAACCCTCTAAGCCATTTTCGAGTGTCCTGGATCCATTTCTGGAAATCCGTTAACCCTTCTGGAATTTCCTTAATCATGTTTTACTTAATCCCGACATGATTATACGATTTAATTACTCATTACTCATTAATCATTAGTTTTGGATACGGTCCACTACACTGTGCCTCACAAATACGTCTATACAAGGCTGGCTCGGCAAGCACAGACGCAACACAAACTCCCTGTTGTTCCTCTTATGACGGAAAGTGAAACCCAAGGAACAACACTCTTCGACCATTCGTGACACTGCACTGGCACGAAGGGAACTCAAATAAATCTTGCGACTAAGCGCATCAGCAACCGGATTAGAAGATCCTGGATGGTAATTGATTTCGCAATCATAGTCCTTCAGCAAGTCCATCCAACGGCGCTGTCGCATGTTCAACTCTGCCTGAGTGAACAGGTACTTCAAACTCTTATGATCAGTAAAAATCTGGAATCGTTCACCGTACAAATAATGACGCCATATCTTCAGAGCAAAGACAATGGCTGCAAGCTCTAGATCATGTACGGGATAATTCCCCTCGTGAGTCTTTAGTTGCCTGGAGGCATAGGCAATCACATGCCCGTTTTGAGTCAACACACACCCCAAACCCTGAAGAGAAGCATCGGTGTGGACTAGGAAACCACCAGATCCAATCGGCAAGGAGAGTACTGGAGCAGTCGTCAATCGACGTCTCAACTCATGAAAACTGTCTTCGCACGCAGAAGACCACTCAAAAGAAACATCCTTTTGCGTCAAATGTGTCAAAGGCCTGGATATATGAGAGAAATTCTCCACGAATCGACGGTAGTATCCGGACAAACCCAAGAAACTACGAATCTCAGATGCTGTCGTCGGGCACGACCAATTAAGAATAGACTCTGTCTTGCTAGGATCCACTGATACTCCATCTCTAGAAATTACATGACCAAGGAACACAACTCGGTCAATCCAGAAGTCACACTTGCTGAGCTTAGCATACAACTGATGCTCTCGCAAGGTCTGTAAAACAGTACGAAGATGAAAGGCATGCTCATCCATGCTACGAGAATACACAAGGATGTCATCGATGAAAACTACCACGAACTTATCCAAGAATTCTCGGAAAACCCTATTCATCAAATCCATGAAAACAGCTGGAGCATTCGTCACCAAATGGCATCAATAAGAACTCATAGTGCCCATATCGAGTACGAAATGCTGTCTTCGAAACATCCTCGTCTCTAACTTGCAACTGATGATACCCAAAACGCAAGTCGATCTTGGAATAGACAGTAGTACCCTGCAATTGATCAAACAGATCGTCAATCCACGGGAGAGGATACTTGTTCTTTATTGTCACTTTGTTCAACTGACGATAGTCAATGCACAAACGCATCGAACCATCCTTCTTCTTGACGAATAGAACCGGGGCTCCCCAAGGTGAAACACTGGGTCGAATGTAGCCCTTATCAAGAAGATCCTGCAACTGCTGTTGCAACTCTCGCATCTCAGATGGATCTAATTGGTACGGTGCTCGGGAAATCGGCGCTGTCCCTGGCAACAAGTCAATGCCAAACTCGATCTCTCGCACATGTGGTAACCCTGGAATCTCGTCGGGAAACACATCCGGGAACTCACTAACTACTGGTATCTCCTCCATGTCCGGAACCTCTAAGGATGCATCAATCACATAGATCAGGTATCCTTCCCCGCCAGACTCTAAAGCACGTCGGGCTTTCAGAGCAGAAACCACTGGCATCGGGGGTCGCGCTCCCTCACCATAGAAATACCAAGCATCCTCAGCCTCAGGGCGAAACTGGACAAATCTCTGGTAGCAATCCACTACCGCTCGATACGAAGTCAGAAGATCAATCCCGATGATACCATCAAAGTCATCCATCGCTAAAACCATCAGGTTAGTGCTCAACAGATGTCCCTCAAATCCCAAAATACAACCCAAAACAAGACGCTTAGCTAAGTCTTCCTGACCCATCGGAATCGTAACCGCTAACAAGACGTCTAAGGAAACCAAAGGTAATCTATGCCTCTTAACAAACCGAGCTGATATGAATGAATGCAAAGCACCAGTATCGATCAAAAGATAAGCAGGAAAACCGCACAAACTAAAAGTACCTACAATCATGTTCTCACTGTCTGCCTGAGTCTGCTCCTGGTTCAGCGCAAACACCTGCCCCTGAGCATGCGGGCGCGATGACTGTCCTCTCGAAGAATACTGAGAATGATATCGCTGCGATGGCTGCGACTGCTGATGCTGCTGCTGCGAAGGCTGCTGCTGATACTGTGGTGGATGATAGATAGTGGTCTGAGAAACACCAACACTCCCCGAACCACTCACTGTACCGGCCAAAGTGGGACAATCTCTTTTCATGTGACCCTCCTGGCCACACTGAAAACAAACACCAGTGATATGAGGACACGGTCCTCGGTGATGCTTCCGTTTGCACTGACGACAACGTCGTGAATCACCAAAATGATGAACACCGCCAGATCCGGAAGAAGAAGAAGAAGTACCACCCTGTCTCTTAAAAGACTGGGCCCTTGGACCCAAAGAGCTAGATGGTCTGGATCCAGAAGATCCGAAATCCTGTTCCTCTGCAGACTGTCCTCTGCCTGGTGACAATTGTTCACCAAATTCTCGAAGTTCCTCTCTCTGCCCACGGAAACCAACTGATGAATGTCAGGGTTAAGGCCCTGAAGAAATAGATCGTGCATCGTCTCTGATCTACTCGCAATATGGGGACTGAAAGAAAGAAGCTCAAAGAATTTCTGCTGGTACTCATCAATGGTCATAGTACCCTGTCGCAAACTCAGCAACTCGCTCGCCTTCGTCTGACGCAAAGCTGGAGGAAAGTAATGCTTCTCGAAGGAAGACTTAAACTAAGCCCAAGTAGCGGTACCCCTGGCGGCAATAAACAGAGTAGAAGTATCTCCCCACCACCTCTTCGCATTTTCCTCTAGAACAAAAGCTAAAGTCTCCATCTTCTGGGCTTCAGTACACTGATACTCCCGAAAACAACTCTCCATACGCTCCAACAAGTCCTCAGCAAATGCAGGAGCCTCGCCACCCACCAATGGCTTAGGAGCCATCTGAAGAAAATGGTTCATACTAAAACGCCTATGATCCTCATGATGATGTCTACGGTGATGTCTCTTTGGTGGATCACCCCAACGACCACCGCTAGCCTGACTCTCGTAATCATCATCTGCCATCTTTCAATAACAACAGACAACTCTTAAAATCCGCTTTACAAATTCCCAGTTGCAATGCGCTCAAATACCAATGAATGTAGCGACCCTACCCGGATCCACTACCTACTCAGAGTGATTAGCGCAAGAAATAATAATTAAAGCGTTAAATAGCGGATAATTCCAAAGTACAACAAATCCAATCGGCAGAATACAACCGACTTTATACAACCAAATCGAAATTTGGGTATCAGAATCCCTAACAAACTACCTCTGCACGGTAGCAACCTCAACCCTGCTGGGAACCACCGGGACCGTCCAGCCTCAGACCTGACCCGCCACAAGGTACACAATACCCAAACACAGGTGCGTGAGCTAGAACGCTCAATACGGAAGCAATTATATAAATACAAATATGAGCATGCATATGACTTTAAAAATCAGGGTTAAATCACTTTACTCATGGCGCCTGGAATACACAGTACCGGGCAAGAGAGCGACTCCGCGTGGTACTCGTATATTCCTAAGACACGAATCCTCAGGAAGAATCGCCTCGACTTATAGAAACTGTCATGACTCACATCATACCCGATGCAGTCTCTGTAAAAACATATGCATGTGCTAAAAACAGTAAAACATAGCCAATACAGCACATACATCATGCATCACACACATATGTATAAATATCATGCCGGCTATCTCGGTCAGTACTTACGTACCTCTAACACTGCAGGTCAACTCCTACCACACCCGTCTAGTTCCAAACCCTACAAGTCTGCTCTACTGCGTCTACACATGCAAAAGTCCATGCATTACTATAAACGCTCTAAAAGCCTTAACTAAGCTATTTCATACTCCTAAATATTTTTAGGAAGCCAAATTATACCTTCGTCCATCGTCAGCCCGCTGGTGTAGAATCGTCTCAAAACCTAGGTACACCTCTGCTACGACGCCGAGATCGCTAGGCAACTTCCGGATTCCCAATAGGATGCCTAGAACTCCGTAGATCTAAGTAAGAAGGTTCGAAAACCAGAGGAAAGGAGGGGAAATCAGTGCACAGAATGAGGGCTCGGACCCCTTATTTATAGACGGCGATCGGAAAGTCCGATCCCTCATCGGAACGTCCGATCGCGAACGGAGCATCCGATCGTGACATCGGAACGTCCGATGTCACCTCACGTGCGTAAGCAGTGATGTCATCTTATTGACGTCGGTGATGATGCCAGCCCTAGCCAGAACGGAACCTCCGATCCTCCAACGGAACTTCCGATCCCGATCGGAGCTTCCGATCCGTGCTTCGGAGCTTCCGATCCACTTCGGATAATTTTTAGGAAAAATTTAGTAATTATTTTCCTTAATTACCTTGATTAAATGCGCGTCACTACATGAATAGTCCTTTAGCCATCCTATTTAGTAAATTTTAGTGTTAGTTGCTAAGTATTTTGTGAACTTGTGAATTTCTTAAGAGCTCAAGTTGTATATTATATGAGTTAAGTTTAATTGGTAAATAGACATTAAGCATAACTTTGTTGTTAGAAAGTTTTTAAGTTATGGTCGAGGTCGACATAAATTATTTATTGGTTATGTGGAGCATAATTGATCAATAACAAAGGATATAAGATTAGAGAAATGTAAGTTGTGCAATAACTTAAAAGTCTAAGAATTTGTAGGTTGTGAAACTTATGAGTTGCAATAGGATGACGTTCGTAGGATGCAATTTAGATCAAAGTAATTTGCTGCAGTGATAAAATTTAAGTTGGAATAAAATCACTCGATAGCAAATAAGAACTAGGAATTTATAGGACAGTGAGAGTTAGCCAAACCCTTGGTGATATATAAATATTAATAAGTATCGGAATGTGCAGCGAAAGCTAATTAGCGTCAACTCTTGTGGGTGCGAGGTAAGAATATTTAGTGTTATTATGGTCTAAGATATTCGAACCTGGTTAGTAAGTTTTGAATTTCGAGGATGAAATTCCATTTAAGTAGGGAAAGAATTGTAGCACCTAAAATCCAATCTATTAAATCGCATGCATTAAATTAAATAAATATTATGATTATTATTTTTAACTTTAATCGATTTAAAATTCTTTATCTTAATTATTTGTTAATTAAATATTAATTATTTATTTAAATATTTTTATTGTACTAACTATTTAATTAATACTTTTAATTGCTTAAGTTTAATTGCCAAAATGATTTTTATTGTGCAACTTATTTGTTGTAAATATTTTAAAGGTTTAAGTTTGCTTAATTAAATGATTTTAATTATTTAGTTTATTCATTTAAATGATCCTAACTGTCCCACTCATTTATTTAAAATGATTTAAGTTTATTAGATGGTTATTTAAATGATTTTAACTGTTAAGCTTATTTATTTAAATATTTTTGGATGGTCCAACTTCTTTGTTTTAAATAACTTAAGTTTATTGGTTAGTTATTTTAAATCATTTTAAATGTCTAGCTTATTTATTTAAATACTTTCAATTGTCCAAGTCATTTTAAAGATTTTTATTCTGCTTGTGTATTTTATTTAAATGACTTATAAACAATCGTACAGTTTATTTAAATTATTTTAATCGCTCAGTTTATTATTTAAACATTTTATTTAACATTGTGGCATCAAAATAACTAAATTATTGATTTTAATTTTTAAATTAGTGTTTAAATTTCCTCAAACGTTTATTTGTTTTTGTGATGCCTAAATTCTATAAATTAAATTACATGCCTAAATTAGTTTTAATGTTTAAAATTCTAAAATTCATGGTAATTTAAATGATTTAAATCTCCTTAAAATTTAATTTGTATGATATTAAAATTTTAATTGCTTAAATTGTTTGTATTGGGGACTTCCAACTTCGGCGCGCGGCAAAGGCGGACACGGCAGGGAAAATATTTCATTTTAAATATAGGTGAACTAAATTTCATGAGAGGTTAAGAAAATAAAATAAAATCTTTCGTTTTAGATTTATCATTTAATAAAAATCGCGTAAGCGCATTTTCGCACGTAATTCCTTAAATTGTCCCTGTCGGCAACTCCTTTCCTTCAATTTCGGGTTTTTCGCCGCCGGCCAGAAACGCCCATTTTTCCCCCTTTTCCGAGTTCGTCGCCGAGTCAAGGGCTTTGTCCCCTCTTGCCGTCCGAGTCTGCACAATTGGACCCTAAAATCGTGTTCTCCACCACCTTGCCGGCTCTCGGTGGTACTCCAGCCGGTGACTCGCGGGTCAAATCGGGCGAGTCACCCGGCCTCACTCACTATGTCAACTCAGCCAGTCAATGCGTGGTCAACCCAGTCAAAATCGTTGACTTCGCGGTAAAAATTGGACTTGGTCATGGTCAAATGGTTGACTTTGTCAACTCGGTCAAAATTGTTGACCCCTCGGTCAACGCAGTCAAAATTATTGACCCTGTGGTCAACCCGGTCAAAATTGTTGACTCTACAGTCAAAATTGGTGATGTTGACCTCCAAATGGTTGACTTGGATCCTCAAGTCCAAATTGGTGGTTTACAAGTTAAAATTGTTGACCTGCCAGTCAACTCCAGCTCCAAAATGGCTGATTCAGTCCCTGTTTCGTTTCGGGATGCTTTAGGCCCTCCATATCCTCGAGCTTCAAGAAAGAGCTTTGCTGATGTGATCACTTCGATGGAGGATCTTCCGAAGCCAACTTTTTGGGATGGAAAACCGGGTATTCGATTCCCAGATGAGGTAATTTCCTTCCTGATTGAGCCTTTTAAGTTTGCCTTGGTGAGCAAAATTACGGGGAATCGGTCCACTGCTCCCAATATCCTGATTTCAACTGCTTTCTCTCAAATGGGTTTTAAGACTTCGTTTAATCTGAAATTCCTCCCTCGGGGTTATTTGGTCATCACTCTTTCTTGTTAAGAGGATTTTGCTCGTCTTTGGACGAAGGGAGGGATTTTTGTGGGAGCAGTCGGGATCCGCTTTTCCAAGTGGACCCCTGAATTAAAATTTGAGGCGGAGTCGCCCATTGCCCCAGTCTGGGTCAGATTCCCTGAGCTCCCCCTGCATTTGTATAACAAGAAGAGCTTGTATGCTATCGCCAGAATTCTCGAAAATCCAATCAAATTGGATGAGCATACGGCGGGGAGATCGAGAGGGGATTTTGCTCGTGTTTGTGTCGAAATGAACGTGCTTGAGGAGCGTATCAAGCAAGTGTGGGTGGGATGGAGTGAGCACACTCAAGAGATTGAGGTCTTTTATGAGAGGGTCCCTTCCTTATGCACTGATTGCAAGATGTTGGGTCATTCTACCTTTGTGTGCTATTCCCACGGGAAGAACCCAAGACCTCCTCGCCCAAAGCCTTCTATTGGGAAGGATAAGGTTGTGATCGGGAACCCTCCTCCGCAGCCTCAGGAGGCGGGTCCCTCAGTGGCCCCGAGAGTCCCTGCTCCTTTTGCACCTGGTGCGGGCACTTGGACCGCTAAGAAGAGAAGGCGTAACCAGCAGCGGCGGCCACCTCCTCAGGGTGTCCTGCGTAATCAGAATGCCTTCCAAGTTCTTGAGTCTTTACCTGAGGATCCTGATCTTTGTCGATCTCAGTTGAGGACTGAGGCTCCTTTCGAGTCTACTGAGCAGAGTCCAGATCTCCATGTGGATGGAGAGGTTGTTAAGGACATTGTTTCTGGGTGCAGTGATACTGCGATGGGAGGAGATGTTGGTGCTCCTGACCTGCAGCCTGTTGTCGCTCCCCAAGAGGGACCTGACCCCTGCTTGGCCCTTTCTTGGGCTCGCCAGGTTGAGGAAGAGGTTGGTGCCTCTTCTGTGGTTGGTGAGATGGAGCATGGTTTTCCGCAGGATGCCCCTTTGCCTGCCTTTGAGGCTACTGTTCATTGCACTCTGAATCACAGTAGCCATTTCGTCCCCTCGCTTCCTGGGACTCCTGGGGAGTCCTCCGCCCCTCCCTTTGAGGGCCTCGTCTCTCAGCAGGGTCCTTTTTGTCAGGACCTCGACCCGATTACAGAGTTTGTTAGCGAGGACGATTCTAGTTCCTTCTGTGGGACTGAATCGTGTGATGGGAGAGACTTTGGGATTTATGATGAGGATTTTGATTTCTCTGACTTACCCTCCAAGAGAACGCTTCGTTCTGACACGAAGCGACAACAGACTCGCCAGGAGTCTAGAAAGAAGACGGGGCCTTACTCCGCCCGTTCCAAATGCAGTGCCTGATATGGAACATCAGGGGACTCAGGAGCTCTGAGTCCCAGGAGAGGCTTCATGCCTTGGTGAAAGAGAAGCGGGTCAAGCTCTTGGCTATCCTGGAGCCGATGATTGCTCTTGATCAGCGCTTCATGACCCGTCGTCTTGGTTTCCAGAAGTTCTTTCGAATGTCTCTGGGCATATTTGGGTTTTTTTGGCGGACGATGTGAAGGTGGAGTGTGTCTTTGATCATGCTCAGTTCCTCCATCTTCGCGTGTCGGCTCCCTTTTTTCCGACCCATGTTTTTTGCTCTTTCGTTTATGCCAAGTGTGACTAAATTTTACGGCGCGACTTGTGGGCTTCTTTGCTGCAGGTCAAGCCTGATGGTGGTCCTTGGCTTGTCGGGGGGGATTTTAATGTCGTGAGGGATGCCTCCGAGTGTCTTGGCTCTTCTGGTGGGAGGCAGCTCCCCATGGACGAGTTTAATCATTTTGTCTTGGAGTCTGCGCTGGTTGACGCTGGTTCTAAGGGCTCTTCGTTCACCTGGACAAATAAGTCCATTTGGAAGCATCTTGACAGAGTCTTTGTCTCTGTGGATTGGGGTGATCATTTCAACTCAGTCAGAGTTGAACACCTCAGTCGCACGGTTTCGGACCATTGTCCTCTTTTGGTGTCTGCTCCTGTCTTTGCTTGGGGGCCGAGCTCGTTTCGGTTCCAGAGCATGTGGACTCGTCACCCGGGGTTCCTTCAAACTGTCAGGCTTAACTGGAACATGCCCAGCTCTTTGCAAGGCATGCCCAGGCTCTTTTCCAAGCTGGAGCGGTTGAAGGGCAACTTAAGTGGTGGAACCGGGATGTGTTTGGGAACCTTTTTGATAAGATCGCTGAGGCGGAGAGGTCGGTTAAGCTGGCTGAGGCCGCCTGTGAAGCGGACCCCTCTGAGCATTGCTGGACCCGCTTGTCCAGGTGCAATGAGGAGCTGTCTAGAGTCACCGCTATGGAAGCGGATTTTTGGAAGCAGAAAGCTGCTAGTAATTGGCTTGAGGACGGGGAGAGGAATAAGAAGCTTTTCCACAACTTGGTGAAGAAGAAGAATGTGGTCAATAAGATCTTTCGTATCTGGGAGGATGGAATTTGCCTCACCTCTCCTGGTCTCATTAAGCAGTCTGGGGCTGCCTATTTCGAGCGCCTCCTTACTGGAGATCCCTTTGCCCTGGATCTTCCGGATTTTTTTGGCTTCTCCTCGGATATTTCGGAGGAGGAGAACCTTATCTTTGTCACCGCACCTTCCTTGGAGGAGGTTCGTGCTATCGTTTTTTCCATACCTAGGGATAGTGTGGCGGGCCCTGATGGGTATTCTTTGGTTTTCTTTCAGAGCTGCTGGGATTTTGTGTAGCATGATGTCATGGACGCCATCCTAGATTTCTTTCGGGGCTCTCTTATGCCCCAGGGCTTCACTGCCACCACGATCACTTTGATCCCCAAGGTCGAGGGTGCATAAGCTTGGACGGACTTCCGTCCCATCAGCTTGTGTAATGTTTCCAACAAGATCATTTCAAAGCTTTTATACTCTCGTCTGAGGTCGGTGGTGGGGAGACTCGTTTCTTAGAGTTAGAGTGGCTTTGTGCCGGGGCGGATGATTGCTGACAATATCTTTCTCGCACATGAGCTCACTCACACTCTTAATCTCCCTGCCCGAGGTGGCAATGTCATTCTGAAATTGGACATGGCTAAGGCCTATGATAGAGTTCAATGGTCTTTTCTTCTGGATGTCCTCCGAAGGTTTGGTTTTTCGGAGCAGGTTGTGAGGATGGTGAGGGCTTGCATTTCTTTTTGCAAGTTTTAGGTTAATGTCAACGGCACCCCTGCTGGTTTCTTTGCTTCCTCGAGGGGCCTGAGACAGGGTGACCCGTTATCTCCCCTCCTCTTTGTTCTTGGAGCGGAGTATCTGTCCCGTGGTTTGGACCGGTTGTTCCTCCAGCATGCCGATATGAGATATCGGTCTGGGTGTGATTTGCCAATTTCACATTTGGCCTATGCTGACGATGTCATTATTTTTTCCAATGGGGGATCCCGTGGTCTTCAGCGTCTCAATGATTTTTTGGCTCACTATGAGAATTGCTCGGGCCAGCTTGTTAATGTGGCCAAGAGTGCTATGATCTTTCCTCTGGGCTGGACCGCTCGTCGCCGCTCCCGTTTGCTGTGAATCACTGGATTTGCGGAGGGGCAGCTGCCCTTGAAATACCTTGGAGCTCCGCTTTTCCGTGGGAACCGCAAGTGCTCTCTCTTTGAGCCTCTTCTGCAGTCAGTTCGGAAAAAGCTGGAGGGCTGGGAGTCCCGTTCCCTTTCTCCTGGGAGTAGGATGACGCTGATCCGCAGTGTGCTCCTTTCGATCCCGATCTATCTCTGACAGGTGATCCAGCCTCCTTTGGCTGTTTTGGAGAAATTGGAGCATATTTTCAATGCTTTTCTTTGGGGCTCCAGACCCTTAGAGAAGAAGTGTAGTGACCCTTACCCGGATCACCTACTAAACAGAACTTATGCATGCAATTAACTTAATAAAACAGATATCAGAATAAAACTGCGGAAACCATAAACATTATACAATCCCAAGTAAAGGAATCTGTAATTATCCAATAATATACAACCAAATCGAATAGCTGTATAAACCCAAAACAACAATAATAAAACCTAGACGAAGCTCCAGCTGGCCAACCACTGACTAGCCCCTCCTGGATCCACCCTCCTCGTCCAATCGCAAACCTGCCCCATGGAATAGGGTGTCCAGAAAATACAGAGTACGAGACGTGAGCATAAAACGCTCAGTGCGAGAGTATGAGTATACATGCATGCAAAGTGAACTCCCTATAGACTCGAGGTCAAGGATCATATAACAGAGACAGACCGGGCCCTGGTATGTAGCACGCTGTGCCGTCGCTTCAGGAGGTGGCTCCCATACCGAGATAACCGTGGAAACGTCGGACCCAAATCGATGGAAGTCCATCCACTAACAGGATAGGGTACAACCCTACTAACAGACATCTCGAAGGAGATACAGCAAGATGCAAATGAATGCAACATAATATCATGGCATATAAATCATGCGGTCATATAATACATGCATACTCAGTCAGGATATCTCAAACAGTACTTTCGTACCTCAAAACAGTGCAAGCTCTACCAACTCTAGGTCCACGCCTATAGTCTGCTCTACACTGCCAAATGATACTACTATCATTAAAGTGCTCTAAAAGCCTTAACTAAGCTATTGCATACTCCTAAATATTTATAGGAAGCAAAAGCTATACCTTCGTCCGTCGTTAGCCCTTTGATGTCGATGCCTCTAGAACTTGGGCACAACTCCGCTACGACTACCGAACGCCTCGCCGACCTCCGGACCAAGCCTAAGAAGACTAGAACAGCTCCAAAAGGACTAGAAAGGAAAGGAGAACTCGGAATTGGCAAATGAAAATGAAGTCTCGGCCTTCTATTTATAGACAACAATCGGAACTTCCGATCCTTGATCGGAACGTCCGAACCTCGATCGAAACGTCCGATCCTGCCATCGGAGCTTCCGAAGATCCTGATCTGCCACGTGTCAAAATATCACTTGATGACTCCGGATAGGGGTGATCGGAGCTTCCGGTCCTGATCGAAGCTTCCGATCCAACCACACGTCATGCCTGACGTAATAACATCGGTGCCTCCGATCGCTCATCGGAGCTTCCGATCCTGTTCGGAGCTTCCGATCGTGCCTTCGGAGCTTCCGATCCGTCCGATACCTAATTCAATTAATTAGCATTAATCTTTTAATTACTCAATTAGGGCACGGGCTACTACATTCTCCCCCACTTAAGATATTTCGTCCTCGAAATCAGATCTTAAGTACCGAATGCAAATACAGAAATCAGAAACATTCTTTATTCAAATCCAACGTTTACAGAGTTTGCAACTGAATACAACTTAAAGAATGAAATCAAAATAACTCAGGATGGTCTTTACGCATCTTGTCCTCAAGCTCCCAAGTGGCTTCCTCAGTGCCTCGGCGCTGCCACTGAATTAAAACCAAAGGAATGACTTTGTTCCGTAAAACCTTATCCTTATAATCCAGGATACGAAGAGGTTTCTCAACATAAGTCAAATCCTTGTCTACCTGAACCTCAGACCGCTGCAGAATATGAGATTCATCCGCCACATATCGTCGCAACAGAGATACGTGGAACACGTCGTGAATGTTGGATAGATGCGGTGGCAATGCTAGTCGATAAGCCAAATCGCCAATACTCTCCAAGATCTCAAACGGACCGATAAATCTGGGAGACAACTTGCCCTTAAGGCCAAATCTGAGAATCTTGCGGAAAGGTGACATTCTCAGAAACACTTTCTCCCCGACCTCGAACTGCAAAGGCCTACGCTTGATATTAGCATAACTGGCCTGACGATCCTGTGCAGTCTTAATTCGTTTCTTGATCTGATCAACAATGTCTATCGCCTGCTGGATAAACTCCGGTCCTTCAGCCTGTCTCTCCCCCACTTCTTCCCAGAAGAGTGGAGTACGACAACGTCGCCCATACAACGCTTCAAAAGGTGCTATCCCAATACTAGTGTGATAGCTGTTGTTGTAAGCGAACTCGATCAACGGCAAATGATCCTGCCAGGCTGAACCAAAATCCATGACGCAAGCTCTAAGCATATCTTCTAACGTACGGATAGTGCGCTCTGACTGACCATCAGTCTCCGGATGATAGGCTGTACTCAAACTGAGAGTAGTACCCATCGCACGCTGAACACTCCCCCAGAATCTAGAAGTAAACCTGGGGTCCCGATCGCTGACAATGCTCACAGGCACTCCATGAAGTCGGACGATCTCCTGAATGTACATCCGTGCCATGTGAGATCTGCTTGGGAGCAGGTTAGACCGAGAGGTTCGGTCTCGGATATCTTTACTCCCTGTTGGGGGCGCTGGATGAGGCCCACCATGTCCTTCTTTTTGTGGAGGTTTTGGCATCGGTGGTTGCCTGTGGATGAGGTGCTCCAGCAGCGGGGTTTCTCCCTTGTGTCCAAGTGCCAGTGCTGTGCGATGTCGGAGACATTCACGCACATTTTCATCGACGGTCTCATCGCCCGCTCTGTGTGGCATTTCTTTGGGGCTATCTTTAGAGTTCGCATCCCTCTCACTGAGAACTTCAGTCTGTTTCTCAGTACTTGGAAAAGGGGTCGCGAGTGGTCTCCGGGGGGTAATGTGAGGGAATTCATTCCTTTTGTCGTGCTTTGGTTCCTTTGGACTGCATGCAATGATGCTAAGCACCGTCACTTACCCTCCTCTACGGAGACGGTTAAGTTCCAAATTTTGTCTTATATGAGACTTGCTCATTCCGCAACTGTTATCAAGCTCC
Organism: Henckelia pumila; assembly: GCF_033568475.1. Taxonomy (NCBI): domain Eukaryota; kingdom Viridiplantae; phylum Streptophyta; class Magnoliopsida; order Lamiales; family Gesneriaceae; genus Henckelia; species Henckelia pumila. The sequence goes on from NC_133121.1 coordinate 74,320,251, forward strand.
GTCCTTGGCTGGGGGCTTTGCAGGCTGCGAGGAAGATGGGCATTTCGGTCGGCCTCCAACGGATTCACAAGACTGGCATCGTCCGTTGGTTGAGGCCTCCACCTGGGTCCTTCAAGCTCAATGTGGATGGGAGCTCGAGAGGTAACCCGGGTGAGTCGTCTGTGGGAGGGGTTGTCCGGGATTCTTCTGGTAGGGTCTTGGCATTTTTTAGTGAGTTCATTGGTTTGGGGTCCAATGTCCGTGCAAAACTTTGGGCAGTTTGGAGGGGTATTCTTCTCTGTTCTGACCTTAGCCTTTTTCCCCTTTGGATTAAGACCGATTCCCAGATTTCCATTTAGATTCTTAGATCTCGGAGGTGCCATTGGGATTTGGACCATATTGTTTCGAGGACGCGTGTTTTGGTGCGGAATAGGCCGGTTCATTTCTCGCATATCTATCGGGAAGGGAATTCGGTTGCGGATGCATTGGCGTGGCAGGCTCATGATCATAGGCAGTGTTTGTTGGAGATTGGTGTTCCTTTAACCACTCCCATCGCTGCGTTGGCCCGTTCTGACTCTTCCGGGCTTCCTTACCTTAGATCTAGGTTTTCTTAGAGCCTCACGCTCTCTTATAGTCGTTTCTCTTGGGCTTTCTTCTTATTTGTTTGCTCTTCTTTTTGGTCTAGGTCATCCTAGATTTAGATATATGTTGATATTTATTTTTCTTTGCAGGTACAGCTCTCCGGCCTTTTCCCGGAGTTTTTTGGCGTTTCTTTGTCTCCCTGCCGTTTGCTTTGCTTCTTCAGGGAGATGGATTTTCCAGGCGTTCACTGTGGTTTTCCCTTGCCTGGTTCTTGCTGTTGGATGGCTGTCTCGTGGGCGACCTCTTGCGCCCTTCCTTTCTTGGTTTTTCTTGGGTACTTGGATCTATGGGTATGGCTCGTGTTCTCTTCGCCATACTCCTGATATTTTGCTCCGAATCTGCTGGTTTGCGGTCATCCCCTTTTCCAGGCGGCCTCTGTTGTATAGTTACTCCCCAGCTGATCGTGACTTCTGGACATATTTCTAGCGTAGATCTGATCTTTAGTCCTGTCCTGGATGACTCCAGCCACTCTTTCGCGCCTCAGTGTCGGTTTTGGATTTTGCTGAGCTCGGGCTGTGGATATCTGCTGGCTTTTTGCTACTCAGGATGACTGCTGTAGATGACTTAGTTGGTTGTCTAGGTTTTTTGTCTGTATTTACTTATTTCCTAGGGTTGTTTTGGTTGTATTTTTGCCGATACCCTAGCTGCTTTGATGTTAGTATTATCTCTGTATAGCCTTTTGGGGAGGTCTTTGCCTAGTCCCCCTCCCCCGTTTTTATTTGTCTCGCTCTTTTATGTTTTATATACAGGTAGGGGTCTGCCTAACCCCCCCGCTTCCGGCGGTGTTTCCTTTCCAAAACAAAAAAAAAGAGCACTTTTTGACTTGCCCTACTCTCACACACTCACACCTATACATACATATACATATTATACCATACCACAACTTAAACCCTAGCACTCCTAAACACTCACTAGCCGCCTCTCACCCCATTCTTCCCTCTCCCTCACGCCGCCTCTCCCTCCTCCCCACTTTTCTCACGTTTTCCTCCATTTCCCTCCTCCCCTCGCCACCGGCCCCCCCTCCTTGTCATCCAGAAGCTGTCCAGCCGCCGTGAAGGCCACCTAGGAAGCTTGTCCAGCTGCTTAGCCGTGTGGGTTGTGTGCTAGTCAACCCCTCTTCACTCTTGTTTGGTTACTCCTTGAGGCAAGATGAAGTTTCTTCTCTCTTTTTAAACCCAAGCATGGATTATAGTGTTTTCTTGATCCCACCTTGTTTAAATTTGAAATTTCATATTCATATGGTGTTAATATAGTGTGTATGGGTTCGGTTTTCATCTAAATGTGAGGTTGGAATTGATTTTTATGCATCATGCTATGCTAGCTTGCTTGTTGAGCCTAAAAGAATGAGTTTCATGTAATTATATGAATGTTAGAGGGTGTAACTCAAAAATTCAGAATGTATACCAATGTAATCAATCCATTTTCATGTGTGTATGGTTGGTTTTAAGCCTCATATGTTGTTGGCCAAGTTGTTCAATTCATGTGCCTTGCAATGTTGTGAAAAATATTGAGTTGTGGCGTTTGGATTGGAATTTTTGTAACCAATGGATGAATGGAGTTGAGAGGCTTCCACGGGATGTTCATGGGGTTAAACATGGGTATTTTAATGTGCTTGAGGTGGGTTATATGGGTGGTCGTGGAGTAATTAAGTGGTGTGGTTGGTTAGTAGCGTTTTGAAGTCGTTGGGACTAGTAGTTTGAACTAAAGGGAGAAGAAAGGTAGTGTCGGGCAAGAACCTTGTTCAAGGAACCTAACTGGAGATATAGGCATGTCTACTAGTCATTTACATGGGTTTTTTTGAGGTGCAATAGGTAGAGGGATGAGCTCGGGAGCCCATAGTGTCAAGTGGTCCAAAAACAGAATTTTTACCGTCGCGTCAAGTCTTGGTAAATAGGTCTGGTGAGGTCGGTTTTGGGGGTCTGGACAGAGGCTACTCCTGATTTTCTTAAGGTATAGGATGTTAGGATCGTGTCGGTGTAAATTGGGCCTATTTCGGATATAATTCGACTAGGTTATGTGCGTTTTAAGTTGGGGTGATGCAAGCAGATTTTTCTATTGTATACGGGCTGTCCGGGAGTCTAAGTTGTTGAGTTGTTTTGGGCCACTATAAAAATGTGAATACTGGTTTTAGGAGTATTTTAAGGTGTGTTTGAGGTGCCGGTTCAAACGGGAAGTATTTTGCATTTAAATAGGAAGATTTATGGAATTTATGGGTTAACCGCTCGAGTTAGGCCTTGTGAGCGTAAACTTAAGTGGAAGGAAAAAACCTTTAAGCCAAGGGTGCTCCCCTACACTCCAATCATCCATAAAAATTCAGGTTATGCTATCTTTTGATTTTATGTCATTTAAATTATTCAACGCTCATTTATTCGCGTGTGTGATTTCAAATTCATTTATATTCTAGTCCCGAAGTCTTATTTAAAGAATGCTTATAAAGATGAAAGTTGAAATGAGAAAATGTTAAATTAAAGGAAAGTTAAAGAATGAAGTAAGTTGGTTATGAATTGGACGTGCAATGATGGGTCGGGGGATGCCCTGATTCACTTTCCAAATGACGTGTAGTACGAGGTCGAGAGACATCTCGGTTTCCCTATCAAACAGACGTGTAGTACGGTGTTTAACGGGAGAAATCTTGGCATACCTACCAACAGACGTGTAGTACAATGTTTAACGGGAGAAATCTCGGCATCCCTACCAAATTTAGAGTGGCAATGTGGTGTTTAATAGGAGAAATCTCGGCATCCTTGCCGGCATTGTATACTATAGCCATTGATCGATCAAAATCATAGTCGCAATAGAGGATCCAAATTCAAAAGTAAAAGTAAAGGATAATTGATTCATGAATGTGTTTTCCATCGCATATTTCTATTGTTCTTACTTCGGGCATGTTATGACTTTTTTCTCTTCGTGTGAGATTCATAAGTGTACTTAGTACTATTTTTAGTATTATGCATTATTTTGAGCCCTTATTGTATTATTTAAATCTTGCTGGGCTTTTAGGCTTACTACTATGCTTGGTGCAGGTGTGTATGCAGACGAGGCTGCGGGGCAGGATTTCCAAGGTCTGTAGGTGTTCAGTGGCACGCCCTGACCGTTGCCGCTCTTTTCTTTCCGCATTATGTCATTGTAATAAATATACACTATCGAATGTCGTTTCCTTTTTAGTAGCAGGATGTGTTATTCCCTGCAATTATGTTGGCATGTAGACACTTTATATATATATATTTTTTCCTTTTGTCTGGCGTCAACCAGTTACTATTCATACATGCTTTATGCATGATGTTTGCCTCGGGTTGATGTTTATTTTAAATTGTTGTTTGTGAGAGGTGGTTTATTATTCAAACAAATAGGTCATGCCAAATTTTTTTAAAATTTTTGGTATTTTCTTTATTTATTTTAAAAGTTAGAAGTTAGGGTTGTTTCAGTGACACTCATGAAAAATTCTATGTGAGCAATAAGTGTTTGGTTTAAGAAAAATAGAATTTTCATTCCATGTTCATCATTGAATAAATTTCTTGTTGAGGGAGCATGTGTTTTGAATTTAAGATGTTACCATGGGAGATCCAAAAGAATGAATCTAATGGATGAATATTTGCTATGGTTGCACATGAAAAAGTTTGTTGAGTGGAGTTGCAAGTGGTATATTGCATATGAATTGTTCTTTATTCCTAGAAAACAATGGTTGTACTTAACTATGAATTTGTTGTTGGGGTTATCTAGGTCTAAGAAGGGGAGGAACTTGTTCTATGTTTTGCTTAATGGAATTTTAATTATGTTTATGCATGTTAATGATGCTGAGTTGTTTACTTTGTGCATGAAGAATTTCGTAAATTTTGGTATGGTTATAAGTGTGCAAGGTTTATTATTGCTTGTCGGAAATATTTTTTAAGTTTCTAAGTCTTTCTTGGTTTTTGTAGACAAGGGGCAAGATTTGAGGACAAATATTTTTGAAGAAGGGGAGTCTGATATGAATCTAGGATGTGCGTGAAGATTCATATTGTTCCAAGATTTGCTCCATGATTTACAATCGAGAGTTGAAGGGTTTGGAATTCATGGGAATCAAGTTGGAGTACTTGATATTCAATTTAGAGGATTTTATAATCTTGTTGAGGTCAAATGAGGTTAAGAAAGTGAAGAAAATGAAGGCCAAAGTCGAAGCAGCAGCGCTCCCGCACCACGGACTCGTGGGCCCGCGTCTCACCTTTTCGAAGCTATCGCGCACCCGTGCCTTGTCCTTGGCGAGCTCGTGCGCCCATGTGCGTTGGATATGCGCGCCCGCGCCGATGTTTTCTCACACACACTTCGGCATGTAGTGTGTGCGCATAAAATTTTGAATATTTTTGATATATTTTGATATATTGTGTTATTTTGAGCCTTATAAGTCTATTAGGAAACTTCTAGATGATATCTTTGATATCTTTTGCAATATTTTGCATTATCTTTAGGATATTGGAATTATAATCCAACTAGAAAATCTTTAGTCTAATTCTATTACAGTGTGTTTGGTGGACATGATTTGGAGGGGATTTGGTGGGATTTGGATTTGTAAATACTGCTTTGGTGTTTGGCAAAATAAAATTTTAAAACGAGATTAGTATTTGATGGGATTTCATAAGTTTTTATTTAATTAACTGAAATCCTTAAAAAATTAGTCGAATTTCATGGGATTTCATGGGATTTGGGTTTATAAAAATAATAAAATTATTTCTAATAATAAATTTATAAATTTAAGCTATAAATTTAAGTTTTCCAAACATTTTTAAAAAAAAAAAATCACTTTCCTAAAATTTATGCTAGCAAATTCCAATATGTATTTTAACTTTTTTCCAAAAACCAAAATGGAATTTGAATTCCATGAATTCCAATTCTAAATCCAAATCCAAATCCAATTTCAAATCCAATTCCATATTCTATTTTTTATGCATCCAAACAGACTATTAGGATTCCTAGTTTATTTCTTTAATATATTGTAAACTTCCCACTGTTGGAGAACGCGGCGATCAGATCAATTAGGATTGATACCCGGTGCAGCGGAAGTTTAAAATTTTTGTATGGAACGATTCCATAATAGGTATCAACCTTACGATTAAATTGTGTGTGTAAAAATTAAATAACGATTATAAAATTTTTACCTTTAATCTCGAATCGAGATTTTGGACACCAACAGATTTCTCTGCTCTTGTTGTATATCCCTGGAACTGATGAACGAACTGTTCTTCAATCAGGTCCACGAACGGATATTTAATCCCTCTGATAGATTGCACTAGAAAATCTATCAGAAGTTTCTACGAAGAGATTTACGAATTTGATCCGTTAAACCAGACTGTAATTCAAAATCACAGGCTGGATTTTTCTCGAGTAGACAGGGAAGGGGGCGGCCACTCTTGTTAGAAAATACTTAGGTTTTCAAAAATTGTGACCTTGTTGTATGTAATTTCTGTACTGCAATAACTTATTTATAATGTAGGCCACTAACAGCTTAGGGCCCATTAGTCATAAGTTCAAGCCCGACAAGCAAAGCCCGCATGTTCAGAAATTAATATAAAATTCATCGTGACTCCGATTGATAAACCGATTTCACCAATGTGCACAGAAACCATTTCTGCACCTTTTAAAGTCAAGATAAATTTTTCTGAATCCGAATTCAGTGATTTCCAAAAATGGCCATCCCTATGTCATTTTAGGAAATCTTACTCCTCTACTCTTAAATAAGAAGTCCAACTTCTTCGTTCATTAAATTTAACTCTTTAAATTTAACTATCTCAACGGGGATTAAAAATCCATTACACTGTGTGACCCTCAATGGTTCAGGGATACAGCTAGCCGTGGGCTCACAACTCCTTGTGACTCGGAACAACAATTTCCGACTTGCCCATCGAATCATGGTATGAGCGCCTAGCAACATCGCCCCATGATTCCTTAGGTATCACTGATAGTGCCTACAAGAACCAGTAGATTTTGGTTAGCGTACAGTACGGTCCCGTCATCCATATATCCCGATCGAATCAACAACCATTGGTATATCGAGAGTCGTTCGAGATTCGATAACTATGCAATACATCTTGAAGATCAAATAGTGACATCGCATGTGCTACTAAGAAACCATTTCTTAAATCACATCATGTACTCTGGCCAGAGATTCGTCACACTAATATCTCCTCAGATCGCATAGGATATCCACACTCGCAAGTATGTGGTGAATCCTTGACAACAAAGCATCGACTCTTATATGTGTTGTAACTGTACCCAATCCCGACACCTGATGACCCCAATAGAGTCGGTAAACGAGTCAAAGCACAGTACTAGCATATAGAGTCTCAATGATGTCTCAAGTAGTAAGGACTAATGGTGTACAACAAAAACCGCGGACTTTATCCACTCGATAAGTGATAACCACTTGGAAAGTCCGGATAGGGTAGTTCGATCATTCATCATATGAATATCCATTTGCATGCTTCGAACATCTCTATGTTCCTTACCAATGAAACGTGGTACTCTGCATCGCAAATGCTAGTCTCAAACTCGAGCGATCCTTATCCTTATTGTCGGATGGCTCAATGGACTAGGAACAGTTTAGAATATACAGTGACTATAAGATGTGTTTCATGATAGACATCTCCATGTTCTACCACATATTACATACACTATAGTATATTCAAGGTCTTTATCAAAACAACAATAGTATATCACAATATAACAATATGAAGAAAGATAAAGTCATTGCCATTAATAAAAGTGTAATTTATATTAAACAAAAGATTGTTTATACAAAGAGTCATCAAAGCACTTAGCCACAAGTTGGCTCACCGGGCACCCACTCTTTCAATCTCCCACTTGCCCTAAAGCCAACTGGTCATACTACGTAGACCCATTGCTTCGCGATGTTTGTCAAATAATGGTCCTGGAAAGGGCTTAGTAAGTGGATCAGCGATATTGTCTACAGAGGCCACTCTTTCGACAGTGATGTCTCCTCTTTCCACAATCTCCCGGATGATGTGGTATTTCCTCAGTACGTGTTTGGATCTTTGATGAGACCTTGGTTCCTTTGCCTGAGCAATGACACCCGTGTTGTCACAGTACACCGGGACTGGACCAACAACTTCAGGAATGACGCCCAACTCTTGGACGAAATTCCTCATCCAAACGGCCTCTTTAGCAGCAGCTGATGCTGCAATGTATTCTGCTTCAGTGGTGGAATCCGCTGTGGTGTCCTGCTTGGAACTCTTCCAAGAGACAGCACCGCCATTGAGCATGAACACAAATCCAGAGGTTGACTTCGAGTAATCCACGTCACTTTGGAAGCTAGAGTCGGTATAGCCTTCCAATTTTAGTTCTCTTCCTCCATATACCATGAACATATTCTTAGTCCTTCGTAAGTACTTAAGAATGTCCTTCACGGCTTTCCAATGCATTTGACCGGGATTAGCTTGATATCTGCTCGTGACACTCAGAGCAAATGCTACATCCGGTCTGGTAGATATCATCCCATACATGATACTACCTATGGCTGACGCATATGGTACATGTGTCATTTTCTCTATCTCTTCATCAGTCTTGGGACACATAGACTTGGATAGAGAAACTCCATGACACATGGGTAGATGTCCTCTCTTGGACCCATCCATTGAAAACCGTTTCAATATGGTGTCGATGTAGGTTGATTGAGTGAGTCCTATCATTCTCTTAGATCTATCTCTATAGATCTGTATCCCTAGAATATAGGATGCCTCACCCAAATCCTTCATCGAGAATCTACCTGATAACCATATCTTTGTTGACTGCAACATCCCTACATCATTCCCAATGAGTAAGATGTCATCAACATAAAGTACTAAGAAGGTCACAGCATCCTTAACTACTTTCTTGTACACGCATGGTTCCTCCGGGTTCTTGATGAAACCAAAATCCTTTATTGTTTCATCAAATTTCCGGTTCCAACTTCTTGATGCTTGTTTTAGACCATAAATTGATCTCTGAAGCTTGCATACCTTATGCTCGCTTCCCATGGATGTGAACCCCTCAGGCTGCTTCATATAGATTTCTTCCTTAATGTCTCCATTAAGAAAAGCAGTCTTCACATCCATTTGCCATATCTCATAGTCATACCATGCAGCTATGGCAATAAGGATTCTTATGGACTTGAACATTGCAACTGGCGAAAAGGTTTCATCATAGTCAACTCCTTGTCTTTGAGTATAACCTTTTGCCACCAATCGCGCCTTATAGGTCAATACCTTACCATCAGGCTCAAGCTTTCTCTTGTAGATCCATTTACACCCTATTGGAACAATTCCATCGGGAGGATCTACTAGAGACCAAACTTGGTTTGTATGCATCGAATCTATTTCCGACTTCATAGCTTCAAGCCATAAATTTGAATCCGCATCAGAAATTGCTTCCTTGAAGTTTCTTGGATCACATCCAACATCGGGTTCATCTTGATCCCCTTCAAGAAGAAGACCATATCGAATAGGAGGTCTAGAAGTCCTCTCGGATCTTCTAGGTATAGGCGTGTCCAGCAATGGTTCCTGAGGTGTAGGATCGTTATTTTGTATTTCGGGTTCTTCTCGAATTTCTTCGAGTTCCATCATCTCGCTTTTCTTATCCAATAAGAACTCCTTCTCCAAGAAGGTGGCATTCCTTGAAACAAACACCTTTGTTTTAGCAGGATAATAGAAATAATATCCGATTGAATTCTTCGAATACCCTACAAAATAACATAAGATGGATCGACTATCCAACTTATCTCCCACTGTCCGCTTCACGTAAGCAGGACATCCCCAAATCCTCAAGTACGAATACTTGGGAGCTTTGCCATTCCATAACTCGTATGGTGTTTTGTCCACTGCTTTAGTGTGGACGTTGTTCAACAACAATACCGCCGTTTCAAGCGCATAGCCCCAAAACGAAGGTGGAAGCTCAGTGAAGCTCATCATGGACCGAACATGTCCAACAAAGTTCGATTACGACGCTCCGATACACCATTAAGCTGTGGTGTCATAGGAGGAGTCCACTGAGAGAGAATCCCATTCTCTTTTAGATAGTCCAAAAACTCGGTACTCAAGTATTCTCCACCTCAATCCGATCGAAGTGCTTTAATACTTTTACCTAACTTGTTTTCTACTTCAGCCTTGAATTCTTTGAACTTTTCAAATGCTTCAGACTTATATTTCATTAAATATAAATACCCATACCTTGAATAATCATCAGTAAAGGTAATGAAGTAGGTGTGGCCATATTGAGTCCCAACTCTAAATGGACCACAAACATCTATGGATCAAATCCAACAGATTTTGGCTACGTTCAGGTTTCCCCTTAAAAGGAGATTTAGTCATTTTTCCTTTTAGGCAGGATTCACAAGTAGGTAGAGAGTTAATATCAGACATATCAAACATGCCCTCTCCCACTAGCTTGTTCATCCTCCTTGAGGAAATATGACCTAGCCTAGCGTGCCAAAGGTTTGCCGGGTTTTGGCTATCGATTTTCCTTTTGTTTGTTGTTGCCGGTTTATCAACATAATTTATTGGAACGTCTTTTAGTTTTAAGTTGTATAGATCGTTTTCAAGTTGTCCATTTCCAATTAAACATTCATTCTTGTAAATATTGCAAATCTCATTCACAAAATTGCAAGAATAACCATTTCTATCAAGCATAGAAACAGAAATAATGTTTTTAATCAAATCCGGAACAAATAAAACATCTCTTAAAAGTAACTTAAAACCGTTCTGCAAAATTAAATAAACATCTCCCACGGCTTTTGCTTCAACTCTGGAACCATTTCCGAGCCTCAGTTGGGTCTCATCCATCCTAAGCCTGCGACTTCTTGTCATCACCTGCAAATCATTGCAAATGTGAGATCCACATCCGGTATCCAATACCCAAGAAGTAGTATTAAGTGAAACATTTATTTCAATATAGAACATACCCTTCGCAGTTCGCAACTGCTCTAGATATTCCTTGCAGTTACGCTTCCAATGACCGGGCTTCTTGCAGTAATGGCAAACATCCTTGGATTTTTCCATGTTTGAAACCTTTGTCTTGTACTTCTTCTCGGGTTCGATTTTCTTGGGTGGGGCAGAACGTTTCTTACCCTTTGTACTTGGCCCCTTCTTAGCAGAAGAAGAAGAGCCCACCAAGAAAGCCGGTTTATCCTTCTTTAATGTGGATTCATATGTCACAAGCATATTGACCATCTCTTCAAGGGAGGCCTCTATCTTGTTCATATTGAAATTTACCACAAATCCGTCAAACAAAGAAGGAAGAGACAGAAGTAGTAAGTCCACGTTGAGTTCATGCTCCAACACCAAATCAACAGTTACCAACTTCTGTATGAGCCAAATCACTCGTACCACATGATCACGGACCGAAGTCCCTTCACGCATGCGACACGTCATTAGCTCCTTTATAGTAGCGAACCTTTCAGCCCTCGATTGAGCCCCAAAAATTTCCTTGAGTTGAACGTGAATGTCAGCAGCATTCACGGTGTCCTCAAATCGCCTCAGGAGTTCATCAGACATCGAGGCTTGCATATAGCATTTGGTCTTGATATCATGGTCCCACCATGTATCAAGCTTGGCTAACTCCTCCGGACTTACGTCAGCTGGTGCTTCCTTCGGAGGAGATTTTTCTAACACGTAGAGCATCTTCTCCGAAGTCAAGACAATCTTCAACTTACGGAACCATTCCGTATAGTTTGCGCCAGTCAACTTATTTTGTTCGAGGATCGAGAAAAGTGGATTACGCGAATTCATCGTATGAAATACTGAAAAGAAACAGACAAATATCAGTGATTGTTTAAGCATTTTACTAAGACATAAAATAGGCGAAATTTATTTTATGAATCTCACTCCCACTATTTTAACGATTTCACTACCCTCTAGTGAAAACGGGAAACTGTTTTCCTTAGTGAGCACATGGAGTCCAATTGACAATCTATGGTCCCGAATAATATCAGCCAACCATAATTTCAAAAGGTAGAGCCCAATTGCTTCCAAAGCAACCTCTATGTTTTTACCTCATGTCCAATAAGGGCCCAATAATATGACGCCGTTTATCGTGACATGTCAAGATGACCCATCAATATTAAGTTGTGATGGACGGTCGCCATGTGGATCCCCCAATAATATGAGCCGATCCCATGGGAGTTCCACCCAACTTACAACATGTGTCGATCCAATGTACAGCTTTCCGACGAACGGGCCCCCCCAATAATATGAGCCGGACCGTATCCGCGGATAGCATCTCATACATTGATCGTTGATGGAAGGTAGGAACATTTAAACAAATTTAAATTTCCTTTATTTATCTTGATATCAATTTTAAATCATATTTAAAATGAGGGATTTTTAATTATGAAAATTTGTCTCATCATTTTTAAAATTTTGTATGCTTGTCGGATTCACACAATTTTGTATAAAACATGCATACAACTATAATATCACATATTATATAGGATGATCGATTCCATTTCTAATCGACCCGTGGTTGCCAATCACGAGTCTTAGTCCAATCCTAGGTGATATGCAGTATGCAATGTAATCCTATTACATTTGCTTCCAATTTACATTTCTTCTGTCTTTATTGTCTGCTGGGCCTACCTCCATCTTCAAATCTTGATCTCCCACTAAATCTAATGTATTTACAATAAATAACAATGACAAGTAGGGAATACATTTTTAAGGGGTGGGAACGGGCCATAAACCAAGCCCACTTTTATTACATATGACATTCATATTGGGCCATAAACCAGGCCCATTAATAAAACCAACAACAATAAAACAAATGTAAATTCCTAACATACACCTACAAAATTGGTCATGGCAATCGATCATCCTTATCCAATAACATTTAATTCAAAATTAATTTATTGGATAACATGCAATGGCAATTTAAATTTAAAAGGATAAAATCATATTTCATACATAAAATCTTATTTTACATACAAAATCATATTTTATCTTTTTATCAAATAAAATCATATTTTATCTATAAAATCCAATTTTATACATAAAATCATATTTTACTCAATATATCCATAAGATCATATCTTATCATCAATTGTACCAAAAATAATTAATTTCAAAATTCAATTAAAGGATAAAATATTAAAATTCTCCAAAAATTCAAATTTATCCAAAAATCAATTTTAAAATTTTCGGACTCGAACAATTCGAACCGACGCCTCGTGGACCAATCAAAAACGATTTTCGATCGGACCAAAAATAGAATTTTAACCTATTAAAATTTAATTTAAAAATTAAAAATTAATTTTTCCGCGGGCCGCCCGGGACATTCCCGGGCTGCTCGCGCCCCGTAGGGCTCGGGCCGGGCAGCCCGGCTGCCCCTAGGGCAGCGACGATCGCTGCCCATGGGCAGGGCGCTGCGCAGGGCAGCGCTCGATTAAATTTTTGTACAATCGATTAAATTTAATCGCTTGATCTGAGCAACCTGGCTCTGATACCACTGTTGGATAACACGGCGATCAGATCAATTAGGATTGATACTCGGTGCAGCGGAAGTTTAAAATTTTTGTATGGAACGATTCCATAATAGGTATCAACCTTACGATTAAATTGTGTGTGTAAAAATTAAATAACGATTATAAAATTTTTACCTTTAATCTCGAATCGAGATTTTGGACACCAACAGATTTCTCTGCTCTTGTTGTATATCCCTGGAACTGATGGACGAACTGTTTTTCAATCAGGTCCACGAACGGATATTTAATCCCTCTGATAGATTGCACTAGAAAATCTATCAGAAGTTTCTACGAAGAGATTAACGAATTTGATCCGTTAAACCAGACTGTAATTCAAAATCACAGGCTGGATTTTTCTCGAGTAGACAGGGAAGGGGGCGGCCACTCTTGTTAGAAAATACTTAGGTTTTCAAAAATTGTGACCTTGTTTTATGTAATTTCTGTACTGCAATAACTTATTTATAATGTAGGCCACTAACAGCTTAGGGCCCATTAGTCATAAGTTCAAGCCCGACAAGCAAAGCCCGCATGTTCAGAAATTAATATAAAATTCATCGTGACTCCGATTGATAAACCGATTTCACCAATGTGCACAGAAACCATTTCTGCACCTTTTAAAGTCAAGATAAATTTTTCTGAATCTGAATTCAGTGATTTCCAAAAATGGCCATCCCTATGTCATTTTAGGAAATCTTACTCCTCTACTCTTAAATAAGAAGTCCAACTTCTTCGTTCATTAAATTTAACTCTTTAAATTTAACTATCTCAACGGGGATTAAAAATCCATTACACTGTGTGACCCTCAATGGTTCAGGGATACAGCTAGCCGTGGGCTCACATTTCCTTGTGACTCGGAACAACAATTTCCGACTTGCCCATTGAATCATGGTATGAGCGCCTAGCAACATCGCCCCATGATTCCCTAGGTATCACTGATAGTGCCTACAAGAACCAGTAGATTTTGGTTAGCGTACAGTACGGTCCCTTCATCCATATATCCCGATCGAATCAACAACCATTGGTATATCGAGAATCGTTCGAGATTCGATAACTATGCATTACATCTTGAAGATCAAATAGTGACATCGCATGTGCTACTAAGAAACCATTTCTTAAATCACATTATGTACTTTGGCCAGAGATTCGTCACACTAATATCTCCTCAGATCGCATAGGATATCCACACTCGCAAGTATGTGGTGAATCCTTGACAACAAAGCATCGACTCCTATATGTGTTGTAACTGTACCCAATCCCGACACCTGATGACCCCAATAGAGTCGGTAAATGAGTCAAAGCACAGTACTAGCATATAGAGTCTCAATGATGTCTCAAGTAGTAAGGACTAATGGTGTACAACCAAAACCGCGGACTTTATCCACTCGATAAGTGATAACCACTTGGAAAGTCCGGATAGGGTAGTTCGATCATTCATCATATGAATATCCATTTGCATGCTTCGAACATCTCTATGTTCCTTACCAATAAAACGGGTACTCTGCATCGCAAATGCTAGTCTCAAACTCGAGCGATCCTTATCCTTATTGTCGGACGGCTCAATCGACTAGGAACAGTTTAGAATATACAGTGACTATAAGATGTGTTTCATGATAGACATCTCCATGTTCTACCACATATTACATACACTATAGTATATTCAAGGTCTTTATCAAAACAACAATAGTATATCACAATATAACAATATGAAGAAAGATAAAGTCATTGCCATTAATAAAAGTGTAAATTATATTAAACAAAATATTGTTTATACAAAGAGTCATCAAAGCCCTTAGCCACAAGTTGGCTCACCGGGCACCCACTCTTTCACCCACTCATGGGAGAACAACATAAATTATTGAAGTTATTGAATTATTGATTTTTATCAATCATTAAAAATTCTCTCTAGAATTTTCCAAAGCTTTGCTTTGTTTTTATCAAAAATCAAACTTATCAAAGTTTAATTACTTTGTTGAATTTGTCAATTGATTATCCTCGTGGATTGTCAGAAACAAGTTTTTTGAAGGTTCCGTTGTGATTAATTGTTTTCTTCTCGTGATTATCTATTGCTAATTTCAAGTAAATTAGAGGTGGATATCTAAAAACTTACTTGTTCAAAAGATTGGGACAAAATTAAATAATCTTTTTGCTATTGGATTGAGGGTAAGATTTTAATATAGTCGTGTGATATTCATGTTTGTGTTGCATATTTTCATATCATTTCATTGTCGTTTTTGCATGCATTCATTTGTTTTAATTAAGTTTTAGTTTGTATTTCATGCATCATGTCTACATTACGCGCTCCCGTGTTTATTGTATAGGACGTATCTTTTTGTCGAGGAAAAGATGGAAAAGCTTTTGCGCGAGAATGAATTACGGAGCAACAATGATCTGAAAATTATATTTAATTTTATTGAAGTCCAAATCCGATCTCACCGTTCAGAATGAAAGTTCAAGATGCTTTAAATCAGCTGTCCAAATTTCAGCTCAATCCGACGGTTATATTGTGAGATATGATTTTTTGAAAATTGTCGCTTGCTGTAGAATAACACATGCGAAGCTAAGGCGCACCCTCCCGATTTATAGGCGCGCTCGCGCCGTACCTGGACGTGAAAAGAGTGAAAATACGAAGCTAAGGCGCGCCCTCCCAATTTGTAGGAGCGCCCCCGCTGCTCTGTGCGAGAAATTGGCCGATTTTTGTAACTTTAAAACACTCGATTTGTCGGACTTTCTTTGACGGGCTTCGAGGACATATAAAAGAGATTTAAAAGACACAATAGAAGAGATCAGAGGGAACGACGCAGAATTGGACGGCCGAAGACAGAGAGAAATCTTCTGGCGGCTTGGTTCTTTCTTCCTTGTTCTTAGATTTTAATCTTTTAGTTTTTGTTCTTGGTTGAAGGAAGACGAAACCCTTGATTTTATTTAATTTGTGATATTCAGTTTGTATTTGTTTAATTCAAATTGCGTATCAAGAGTTATTCTGAATTGATTGTCATGCTTGTGTGTGAGATTATAGGCCTGTGATTTCTATACAATCTACTGCTAAATTAGAATTCAAATCCGTAATTGTTTGAAACCTCTGATTTGTGAAGCAACTACAATTAATAATCGTCCGCTTGTGAGATTAGGAATTGTAGGGATAATAATTGACTAGGCTAAATTCATTCTCTTGTGTATGGGTTGTCTAGACTTATCAGTTTTACTAGTTTGAATGCTGCCGTGGGTTTAAATCTGATCGCTTGTATTGGGTTAATTCATTGGTAAGGGTTAATTTAGAACGTTTGTGTCTAGTTAACTAAAATTAAGGTAAAACAGGAATTAAATTTCCAATGGTGAATATTCAATGAGAATTAATTATTTTTAGAGAATCGATGATCAAATGAATAATTTCAAGGGTGGAGTCGACTGATACCAAGACTTGTTTTTAAGTATTTTATTTTGTTTTAAATTGTTAGTAGTTATTTTTAAAAATCCGAATCCCTTTTTTTTTATTTAATTTCAGTAATTTTAAGAACACAGATAAATTTCACTTTCCTCGTGGAAACGATCCCTACTCTCGCTTCTACATGTTTAATTGTTTAATCTGAGTTGGGTTAATTTGGGCGTGACACGACTAAGCGCTACCAAATTTTGGCGCCGTTGCCGGGGAAAGGCGTTTAATTTATTTGTGTTTTGCTTTTTTTATTTTTATTATTCCTCCTAGTGCTACTCTGGTTTGTTCGTGCGTGCAGGTGAATCTTCGGAGGAAGAAGAATTTCCATATGACTTAGAGATAGAAAGAATTTTGCTTAGGCGAAGGAGGATTATTGCGGTGTAATACTTCGAGATGTTAAATCAACAAGTATTCCCAAGTTTTATCCAGCAACACAGAGAGCCTTTCTATGCAGCATGAAAGAGATTCAATGATTTAGCAACCATCATCCGGTATCGTGATTTTTCTAACTATTCTCTCCTAACATATTTTCTTGGTGTTTTGGATGCAGTGACAAGAAGATGGGTAATTGATGGAGCTTTCACAGTCGGTATTTCAATTTTTTGCCGAGATGAAGAGACCATTAGACACCTGATGGATGATATGGCAGAATTTGACTATTATCAGTATTCACACTTTCAATACCCAGATTTTACAGACCAACCATTCAAGCTTCAACATGAGGTGGGAAGTTGTGATCAAGGGGTCTTACATCCGCTGGAGGATATAATGAGCAAGCTTGTGGCATCGACTGAGGAAACTATAAAATATATGAAGAAGTCTAGATGCGACCTTGCGGAGCACATAGAGAATCTCAAGAGGTCAATTCTCCAGGGACACAGCGAACAGGAGGTGAAGCAAGATACTCAAGCAGTGACCAACCCAATTTGGTTTGATGATGATGACTCAGAGAACCAGGATTGGGAGTGCGAATCAATTCCTGCTGAAGATTTAGAGGTGCTTGAGTCTTCTCTTCTTATTGACCCTCAGCCGAAAGATGTACTAGAAGAAATATTGGTTGATGGAAATATGTCAGAAAAGTGTGAGGATGACGCGGTTCAAGAATCTATCGATAGGAGCTCATCGATAGTATTATCATACACACATCCTCAATATCCTGTCCTTCCATCAGTACCTGTTTCAAAGTATTTTGGCTTCCGAGATCCAGTAGAGATATTCTCTTCCCATGTTTACCAGCTTCAGAGTGTTGTTGAGGTGACGAGCTTAATCTGTTTACATCTAGCCAAGCTTGAGGGCATATGGAACCAAGACCCATTGTGGTGTCATATGACACTTACTTTGGGCGTCAACCGCTCTTTGAGCAGTGCTTCTGAGAGTCAAGCCGACGACTGAAAATCAAGCGCTGGCTGGGAGGCAACCCAGTGTCTTTTTCCTTTATTTCGTTTTTGTTTGTTTTGTTTTTTGTTTTATTTTCTTTGTTTGTCAGAACCTAGCCGCCCCATCTGCAGTCCAAAGTTTCAATAGGAATCTTCCGTTATTCAGCCAGATATCGAAGAGGAAAATGTCGACACTTAAACCAGGGGAGTATTGTTTTGTTTTTTGTTCTTTTTTTTCTTTTCGCTTTCATTTTCATCTTGTGTTTGCATTTGTGTTGTTAGTGCAAGAGCATTGAGGGCAATGCTTTGGTTAAGTGTGGGGGGAGTTTCATTCGTTTTTTGTCATTTTGTTCTGCATTTGTTTTGTTGCGTATTTGCATATAGTTCGTTCCGTATCATTTTTTAATTTGTTAGTATTTGTCGTGTTACATAAGTAGGATGGAAATTGATAGCCTATGAAGAGATTGTGAGAAAATGTTTTTTTTTTGTGAAAATTTGCTTTTGATTGGATATGAGAAACTTGAGGTTGAGTTGTGAATAATCTTTTGCACACATGTTTGACCACTGAACTGTAATGATGTATTAGACGAGTTGGTGTCTGTTGGACCATTGCACGACAATAGGTGTCTGTGAAACTTGATAGTTTCTTGAACCTTGATGATTTTTTTATGTGACACCTACGATCTTGGGCGTACCAAAAAAAAATTAAATTTTTTTTACAACTCCATCCGGGCCTTGACAGGATTGAAATCCTAAAAGAGCAAGATCAAGGCTAAGTATGCGGATTAAATGAGGTTGATGCTCCATCCGGGCTATAGACGAGGGGATTAGAAAGAAAAAATAGAATGATTTTTCGTATCCTAGCCAGTTATAGCTAAGTCAGCGGGTAATTATTGGGGCTATTGCAATACCGGGTGCAAAATCCGGAGGTACATAATTTTATCTCAAGAGAGTTGTGTTGTGTTAAAGGGTTGTTGAGAGGAGGGATTCTTGAGGGTGAAACGTACACTGATATGTCTTAGGTCGGCAAACAATCTTAAAACTTTTTCTTTTGAAGTTGCACTAGCTGGAATAACATGACACACACATACGTTTGCGCTTAACTGAAGGTGTGTCATTGAAAATCGAGAGTATTCGTAAGCTTGTTTTTGTGGGAGAAACTTCATTGAGGCTATGATGTCATGATCCATCCTTACTTATGATTGTTTTGTTTTATTTGCATATTGTTTTGCATAACTTGCTCGAGGGCGAACAAGGAGTAAGTGTGGGGGTATTTGATATTCATGTTTGTGTTGCATATTTTCATATCATTTCATTGTCATTTTTGCATGCATTCATTAGTTTTAATTAAGTTTTAGTTTGTATTTCATGCATCATATCTACATTACGCGATCCCGTGTTTATTGTATAGGACGTATCTTTTTTGTCGAGGAAAAGATGGAAAAGCTTTTGCGTGAGAATGAATTACGGAGCAGCAATGCTCTGAAAATTATATTTCATTTTATAAAAGTCCAAATCCAATCTCTACAGTTCAGAATAAAGTTCAAGATATTTTAAAGCAGCTGTCCAAATTTCAGCTCAATCCGATGGTTAGATTGTGAGATATGATTTTTTGAAAATTGTCGCTCGCTGTAGAATAACACATGCGAAGCTAAGGTGCGCCCTCCCGATTTATAGGCGCGCCCTCGCCGTCCCTGGACGTGAAAAGAAGTGAAAATACGAAGCTAAGGCGCGCCCTCCGGATTTTTAGGAGCGCCCGCGCTGTTCTGTGCGAGAAATTGGCCGATTTTTGTAACTTTAAAACACTCGATTTTGTCGAACTTTCTTTGACGGGCTTCGAGGACATATAAAAGAGATTTAAAAGACACAATACAAAAGATCAGAGGGAACGACGCAGACTTGGACGGCCGAAGATAGAGAGAAATCTTTTGGCGGCTTGGTTCTTTCTTCCTTGTTCTTAGATTTTAATCTTTTAGTTTTTGTTCTTGGTTGAAGGAAGACGAAACCCTTGATTTTATTTAATTTATGAGATTCAGTTTGTATTTGTTTAATTCAAATTGCGTATCAAGAGTTATTCTGAATTGATTGTCATTCTTGTGTGTGAGATTATAGGCCTGTGATTTCTATACTGTAGTAGCCCGTGCCCTAATTGAGTAATTAAAGGATTAATGCTAATTAATTGAATTAGGTATCGGACGGATCGAAAGCTCCGAAGGCACGATCGGAAGCTCCGAACAGGATCGGAAGCTCCGATGAGCGATCGGAGGCACCGATGTTATTACGTCAGGCATGACGTGTGGCTGGATCGGAAGCTCCGATCACCCCTATCCGGAGTCATCAAGTGATATTTTGACACGTGGCAGATCAGGATCTTCGGAAGCTCCGATGACAGGATCGGACGTTCCGATCGTTGTCTATAAATAGGAGGCCGAGACTTCACTTTCATTTGCCAATTCCGAGTTCTCCTTTCCTTTCTAGTCCTTTTGGAGCTGTTCTAGTCTTCTTAGGCTCGGTCCGGAGGTCGGAGAGGCGTTCGGTAGTCGTAGCGGAGTCGTGCCCAAGTTCTGGAGGCATCGACATCAAAGGGCTAACGACGGACGAAGGTATAGCTTTTGCTCCCTATAAATATTTAGGAGTATGCAATAGCTTAGTTAAGGCTTTTAGAACACTTTGATGATAGTGGTATCATTTGGCAGTGTAGAGCAGACTATAGGCGTGGACCTAGAGTTGGTAGAGCTTTCACTGTTTTGAGGTACGAAAGTACTGTTCGAGATATCCTGACTGAGTATGCATGTATTATATGACTGCATGATTTATATGCCATGATATTATGCTGCATTCATTTGCATCTTGCTGTATCTCCTTCGAGATGTCTGTAGTAGGGTTGTACCCTATCCTGTTAGTGGATGGACTTCCATCGATTTGGGTCCGGCGTATCCACGATTATCTCGGTATGGGAGCCACCTCCTGAAGCGACGGCACAGCGTGCTACATACCAGGGCCCGGTCTGTCTCTGTTATCTGATTCTTGAGCTCGAGTCTATAGGGAGTTCACTTTGCATGCATGTATACTCTGTATTTTCTGGACACCCTATTCCATGGGGCAGGTTTGCGATTGGATGAGGAGGGTGGATCCAGGAGGGGCTAGTCAGTGGTTGGCCAGCTGGAGCTTCGTCTAGGTTTTATTACTGTTGTTTGGGTTTATACAGCTATTCGATTTGGTTGTATATTATTGGATAATTACAGATTCCTTTACTTGGGATTGTATAATGTTATTGGATTCCGCAGTTTTATTCTGATATCTGTTTTATTAAGTTAATTGCATGCATAAGTTCTGTTTAGTAGGTGATCCGGGTAAGGGTCACTACATTTATGGTATCAGAGCATGCAAAAGATTTCTTGGGATTTAGTCTCATCTTGAGGTATTTTTGTAGATGTCAAATCGTGACGACCAGAGTTCTCATGGCAGTGTTGGTGGGCGTTGGGGTGATGCCGACCGGGAGCCTCGTCGAGAACGGCGTCATCGTCATCATGACGACGAGCGTTTCACTGTGCGTCGATTCTTAGCTATGGGTCCCAAGCCCTTAGTTGGAGGTGAGTCTCCGGAGGATGCGGAGAACTGGTTAGACCGCATGGAGATGACTTTTCAGACTTTCCAATGCACCGATGAGCAGAAGGTGGAGACCCTTGGCTATCTTCTGGATGGGCGTGCGCGCAGGTGGTGGAGGTTTACTTCTACACCTTTTGTTGCGGCGAGAGGAGTGGCCACCTGGGCCGAGTTTCGCACAGCTTTCCAAAAGCGGTATTTTCCTCCTGCACTCCGACAATCGAAGGCAGGTGAGCTACTGAGTCTACGACAGGGAACCATGTCTATCGATGAGTATCAATAGAGGTTCTTTGATCTGCTATCCTATTGCCCCGAGATTGCTGATAGCTCAGAGATGAAGTATAATATGTTCCTTCAGGGCCTTAACCCTGAGATCCATGACCGTGTGGCGGTTGGTGACGACATGTCCTACGAGGGTTTGGTGAGCCGTTGTCATCAGGCAGAGGACAGCATTCGGCGGAACAGGTCTTTCCCTCAGTCGAGGCCTGCTAGTTCTTTGGGTCCCCATGCCCAAACTTTCAAGAAGTCTGGATCTTCTTCTTCCTCTGGTTCTGGAGGTATTGTCCGTTACGGTAAGAAGGACAAGTGTGATCACTGTGGGAAGAACCATCCATCCGACAAGTGTCGCATTGCTTCTGGAGCTTGTTTCCGTTGTGGAGAGACTGGTCATATCCGGAGAGATTGTCCAATGTCTGGGGGAGGTGGTTCTGGTTCTGGTACAGGATCGGGTTCTCAGGCTACTGTACAGCAGAGGTCGCAGGGACAGTCTGCTGGGAGTTCTCATTTGAGGCCACGAGCTTCTGGCCAGGTGTTTGCCCTGAGACATGATCAGGCTGTGGAGGAGAATGAGAAAGTCATCGCAGGTACATTTATGCTTTATGGTATATCTGCTCTTGTACTTATTGACACTGGTGCATCTCATTCCTTCATTTCTGCATGTTTTGTTAAGAGCCATAAGTTACCATGCATTGCACTAGACGTAGTGATGTCTGTTTCTACTCCGACGGGCCAATCTGCTTTGGCTAAGCGTCTAGTGATGGGTTGTCCTTTAGAGTTCGAAGGGAACGTTCTGTTGGCAAATCTCATGGTCCTGGCGATGGACGACTTTGATTGCATTCTGGGAATATATGTGCTGACTACCTATCGAGCTTCAGTGGACTGCTATCATAGATTAGTACGCTTTCATCCGGAAGGGAGTGAGAGTTGGTTTTTCTATGGTGAGGGAGCGCGACCCCCGATGCCTTTGGTATCAGCTTTGAGAGCCTGTCGAGCTCTGGAGTCTGGCGGGGAAGGCTACCTTATCTATGCAGTTGATTTGTCCGCTGAGAGTATTGGGATAGAGAGCATTCCTGTTGTGGATGAATTTCCAGATGTGTTTCCTGATGAGATTCCGGGTTTTCCTCCTGCTAGGGAAGTCGAGTTTGGCATAGAGTTGATGCCGGGTACTTCGCCTATTTCTAGAGCACCGTATCGTCTGACTCCGTCAGAGATGCGTGAGTTGAAGAATCAGCTACAGGATCTTTTAGACAAGGGGTACATTCGTCCTAGTGTATCTCCTTGGGGAGCTCCTGTTCTCTTCGTGAAGAAGAAGGATGGGTCGATGCGGCTGTGCATTGACTATCGGCAGCTGAATCGAGTGACTGTGAAGAACAAGTATCCGTTGCCTCGTATTGATGAATTGTTTGACCAGCTGCAGGGCACGTCAGTTTACTCCAAGATTGACTTGAGATCTGTGTATCATCAGTTGAGAGTCCGTGATCAGGATGTAGCCAAGACTGCATTTCGTACTCGCTATGGGCATTACGAGTTCCTAGTGATGCCATTTGGTTTGACTAATGCGCCGGCTATATTCATGGATCTGATGAACCGTGTCTTCAGGGAGTATTTGGACAAGTTTGTCGTGGTCTTCATTGACGATATCTTGGTGTATTCGCGTAATACGGAAGAGCATGTTTCTCACTTGCGGTTGGTACTACAGACTCTTCGAGATGAGCAGTTGTACGCCAAACTGAGCAAGTGTGAGTTCTGGATGGATAGAGTGGTCTTTCTTGGCCATATCATATCCAGGGAGGGGATTTCTGTGGATCCAAGCAAGATTGAAGCGGTACTTAATTGGTCGCGTCCGACGACAGTTGCTGAGATCCGTAGTTTTCTGGGTCTAGCAGGGTATTATCGTCGCTTCATTCTGAACTTCTCTCAGTTAGCTCGACCGTTGACGCAGCTTACCCGCAAGGGTGTGGATTTTGAGTGGTCCTCCGAGTGTGAGGAGAATTTCCGTGAGCTTCGACGGCGATTGACTTCTGCACCGGTGTTGGCATTACCGTCAGGATCTGGAGGGTATGTGGTTTACACGGATGCTTCTCTTCAGGGGTTAGGTTGTGTCCTGACTCAGAATGGGCATGTGATCGCATATGCTTCTAGACAGCTGAAGCTTCACGAGGACAACTACCCAGTCCATGATTTGGAATTGGCAGCCATTGTGTTCGCTTTGAAGATCTGGCGTCATTATCTTTATGGCGAGAAATTTGAGATCTTCACCGACCATAAGAGTCTCAAGTATTTGTTCACTCAGGCAGAATTGAACATGAGACAGAGACGTTGGATGGACTTGCTTAAGGACTATGATTGCGAGATTAAGTACCATCTGGGAGCTGCTAATCTCACCGCTGATGCTTTGAGTCGCAAGGTGCGACTATCCGCACTTCAGACTTGTTCGATGTCTAGTGCGATCAGTGACTGTTCTACTTCAGGTTATACCTTCAAGCATAAGAAAGGTATGCAGAGTATCCAGATGTTTGCGATATTATCTGAGCCAGCCTTGTATTCGCGGATCCGAGATGCTCAGATGTCTGATTCAAAGACCCAGCGTTTAGCTCGTCTAGCTAACGAGGGTAGCTCGTCTGGATTTCATTATCAGTCAGATGGCTTTTTGTGTTTGTCTGGTAGGCTTGTGATTCCACAGGATGAAGAGTTGCAAGAGGAGATTTTATCTCAGGCACATCGCACTAAGTTGAGTATTCATCCTGGGAGCAACAAGATGTACAAGGATCTACGTACTCGTTTCTGGTGGAAGGGAATGAAACGCAGTGTTTATCAGTTTGTTTTGAGATGTTTGGTGTGTCAACAGGTCAAGGCAGAGCACCGACGACCTGGAGGATTGCTTCACAGTCTGCCTATTCCTGAATGGAAATGGGAGTTTATCACTATGGACTTTGTGACCCATTTGCCGGTATCCCCGAGGAACTGTGATGCTATCTGGGTGGTGGTGGACCGACTCACCAAGTCAGCGCATTTCATTGCCTATAGCCGAGAGTACTCTGTGGATCGCATGGCACGGATGTACATTCAGGATATCGTCCGACTTCATGGAGTGCCTGTGAGCATTGTCAGCGATCGGGACCCCAGGTTTACTTCTAGATTCTGGGGGAGTGTTCAGCGTGCGATGGGTACTACTCTCAGTTTGAGTACAGCCTATCATCCGGAGACTGATGGTCAGTCAGAGCGCACTATCCGTACGTTAGAAGATATGCTTAGAGCGTGCGTCATGGATTTTGGTTCAGCCTGGCAGGATCATTTGCCGTTGATCGAGTTCTCTTACAACAACAGCTATCACACTAGTATTGGGATGGCACCTTTTGAAGCGTTGTATGGGCGACGTTGTCGTACTCCACTCTTCTGGGAAGAAGTGGGGGAGAGACAGGCTGAAGGACCGGAGTTTATCCAGCAGGCGATAGACATTGTTGATCAGATCAAGAAACGGATTAAGACTGCACAGGATCGTCAGGCCAGTTATGCTAATATCAAGCGTAGGCCTTTGCAGTTCGAGGTCGGGGAGAAAGTGTTTCTGAGAGTGTCACCTTTCCGCAAGATTCTCAGATTTAGCCTTAAGGGCAAGTTGTCTCCCAGATTTATCGGTCCGTTTGAGATCTGGGAGAGTATTGGCGATTTGGCTTATCGACTAGCATTGCCACCGCATCTATCCAGCATTCACGACGTGTTCCACGTATCTCTGTTGCGACGGTATGTGGCGGATGAATCTCATATTCTGCAGCGATCTGAGGTTCAGGTAGACAAGGATTTGACTTATGTTGAGAAACCTCTTCGCATCCTTGATTATAAGGATAAGGTTTTACGGAACAAAGTCATTCCTTTGGTTTTAGTTCAATGGCAGCGCCGAGGCACTGAGGAAGCTACTTGGGAGCTTGAGGACAGGATGCGTAAAGACCATCCTGAGTTGTTTTGATTTCATTCTTTAAGTTGTATTCAGTTGCAAACTCTGTAAACGTTTGATTTGAATAAAAGAATGTTTCTGATTTCTGTACTTGCATTCGGTACTTAAGATCTGTTTTCGAGGACGAAATATCTTAAGTGGGGGAGAATGTAGTAGCCCGTGCCCTAATTGAGTAATTAAAGGATTAATGCTAATTAATTGAATTAGGTATCGGACGGATCGGAAGCTCCGAAGGCACGATCGGAAGCTCCGAACAGGATCGGAAGCTCCGATGAGCGATCGGAGGCACCGATGTTATTACGTCAGGCATGACGTGTGGCTGGATCGGAAGCTCCGATCAGGACCGGAAGCTCCGATCACCCCTATCCGGAGTCATCAAGTGATATTTTGACACGTGGCAGATCAGGATCTTCGGAAGCTCCGATGACAGGATCGGACGTTCCGATCGAGGTTCGGACGTTCCGATCAAAGATCGGAAGTTCCGATCGTTGTCTATAAATAGGAGGCCGAGACTTCACTTTCATTTGCCAATTCCGAGTTCTCCTTTCCTTTCTAGTCCTTTTGGAGCTGTTCTAGTCTTCTTAGGCTCGGTCCGGAGGTCGGAGAGGCGTTCGGTAGTCGTAGCGGAGTCGTGCCCAAGTTCTGGAGGCATCGACATCAAAGGGCTAACGACGGACGAAGGTATAGCTTTTGCTCCCTATAAATATTTAGGAGTATGCAATAGCTTAGTTAAGGCTTTTAGAGCACTTTGATGATAGTGGTATCATTTGGCAGTGTAGAGCAGACTATAGGCGTGGACCTAGAGTTGGTAGAGCTTTCACTGTTTTGAGGTACGAAAGTACTGTTCGAGATATCCTGACTGAGTATGCATGTATTATATGACTGCATGATTTATATGTCATGATATTATGCTGCATTCATTTGCATCTTGCTGTATCTCCTTCGAGATGTCTGTAGTAGGGTTGTACCCTATCCTGTTAGTGGATGGACTTCCATCGATTTGGGTCCGGCATATCCACGATTATCTCAGTATGGGAGCCACCTCCTGAAGAGACGGCACAGCGTGCTACATACCAGGGCCCGGTCTGTCTCTGTTATCTGATTCTTGAGCTCGAGTCTATAGGGAGTTCACTTTGCATGCATGTATACTCATACTATCGCACTGAGCGTTTTATGCTCACGTCTCATACTCTGTATTTTCTGGACACCCTATTCCATGGGGCAGGTTTGCGATTGGACGAGGAGGGTGGATCCAGGAGGGGCTAGTCAGTGGTTGGCCAGCTGGAGCTTCGTCTAGGTTTTATTACTGTTGTTTGGGTTTATACAGCTATTCGATTTGGTTGTATATTATTGGATAATTACAGATTCCTTTACTTGGGATTGTATAATGTTATTGGATTCCGCAGTTTTATTCTGATATCTGTTTTATTAAGTTAATTGCATGCATAAGTTCTGTTTAGTAGGTGATCCGGGTAAGGGTCACTACATATACAATCTACTGCTAAATTAGAATTCAAATCCGTAATTGTTTGAAACCTATGATTTGTGAAGCAACTACAATTAATAATCGTCCGCTTGTCAGATTAGGAATTGTAGGGATAACAATTGACTAGGCTAAATTCATCTGCTTGTATATGGGTTGTCTAGACTTATCAGTTTTACTAGTTTGAATGCTACCGTGGGTTTAAATCTGATCGCTTGTATTGGGTTAATTCATTGGTAAGGGTTAATTTAGAACGCTTGTGTCTAGTTAACTAAAATTAAGGTGAAACAGGAATTAAATTTCCAATGGTAAATATTCAATGAGAATTAATTATTTTTTAGAGAATCGATGATCAAATGAATAATTTCAAGGGTGGAGTCGACTGATACCAAGACTTGTTTTTAAGTATTTTATTTTGTTTTAAATTATTAGTAGTTATTTTTTAAAATCCAAATCCCTTTTTTTTATTTAATTTCAGTAATTTTAAGAACACAGATAAATTTCACTTTCCTCGTAAGAACGATTCCTAATCTCGCTACTACATGTTTAATTGTTTAATCTGATTTGGGTTAATTTGGGCGTGACACGACTAAGCGCTACCATCGTGTTTGCTTTTCTTGCATCCAAGATTCGCATCATCCACCGTCCCAACGTCCACCTCCGCTGCCACGGCTCTCATCATAGTCTGCCATATGTCAAAGGATAACATATATTATTCCAATCAGCTTTACTAATTCAAAATGCAATGCATCTGATACAAATAAATGTAGCGACCCAACCCGGATCCACTACCTAATTAGTGTTTAAATAGTGCATGCAATAATTAACTGAAGCGTAAAAGAGGATAATTAAAATACAATAAATCCAATCGGCAGAATACAACCGATGATCATAAACTTGTGCATAAACTCTGTTATACAACCAAATTGAATTTTAGGGTATCTAATCCCTAACCAATACACTCACTTTGTAGTGCTGACACCGGCCTCACCCCTGGTGCGAACCTCCTAGACCGTCAAGCCTCAAACCTGTCCCACCACAAGGTAAACCCAAAACCACCAAACACAGGGGAATGAGCGACTACACTCAATACGGAGGAAATGATATCTAAAATATATGCAGCATATAAATTACTTTAAAAAAACCCTGGTAAAATATTCTGCTCAGAGGCGCCAATGAATACACAGTACCGTGCCAGAGAGCGACTCCATGGGGTACTCGTATATTCTCCTATCACTGTAGCGTCTACTCCGTCGTCGCGGAGTCTCCCAGTGATAGACAAAACAAAGGGTTGAGCACCCCCTCACCTGACTCGAATCCATAGGGAAATCACCCTCGTATGGAAACTGTCATGACTCACATCTCACGAGATGCAGTCTCATATATATATAAAAACATGCATGTGCTAAAGCCGTAAAAACATGGTAAACACATAGCACATACAATGCAACAAATATATCATATATCATGCCGGCTATCTTGGTTAGTACTTATGTACCTCTTTCACTGTAGGTCAATCCAAGCACACTGCCCTAGTTCCAAGCCTAAAAATCCACGCTACTGCGTCTACAATGAATAATATACATGCATCACTATTTAAGCTCTAAAAGCCTTAACTAAGCTATTGCATACTCTTAAATATTTTTAGGAGGTCAAAGCTATACCTGCGTCCGTCATCAGCCCTCTATTGTCGAGTGCCCCACTACTAGGCCACAGCTCCGCAACGACTGTCGGAACGCCTCGCCAACTTCGGGATACGCTTAAAGGACTAGAAAATGCCTAAAAGGACTAAGAGGCAAGAGAAGAGGAATTGATCTCGATGCACCAAATGAGCTCTCGGACTGCCTTTTATAGAGATCGATCGGACCATCCGATCTGCCCATTGGATCGTCTGATCTCTCATGCACGACACGTGTCTTGCCAGCACATCAGAGCATTCGATCACCCCACCGGAGCATCCGATGTCCGATCATGACGTAAGCTGTGGGGCCTTGGGTTGCTAATCTCAAATTATAGAAATAAATAGAAGCTTAAATAAATAAATCAAGATCATTCAAGCAACTAAATTTTTTTTTAAACTATGCACCTCGCTCGATCGGTCAAAAGTAACTGATCGAGCGGGCAAAAAATTCCATTTCTCGGGTTTGAGCAACAATGGCCTCGCTCGATCGATACAACTCTACCAATCGAGCGAGAAGAAAAATCCAACTCTAGGTTTGGAAAATAATAGGCCTCGCTCGATCGTTCAAACATTACCGATCGAGCAAGCACACTCTGCTCGAAAATCTGCAGAATTATGTTGCTGTCAAAAGTTTCTCAAATCATGTTTTCACAACCTATAAAAATTCCAAAGCATGCTAACTCAATACCAAATCATGTATATACATATGAGTCAAGTTAAAGTACAAGATTCTAGCTTTCTTACATCATCTACTAGTTCAAAGTCTAGCCAAAAGCATAAATACAAAACATGTCCAAAGTGCATCTCAAAACAACTACAACATGCCAAAAGTATTCTATCATGCTTGCAAGGCTTCTAACTACATCATTCAGCTACAACAACCCGATTACACACTTCTAGACTGAAAGGACTAAAACACTCTGGACTAATTTATTTAATAGAGAAAATACGGGATTTTCGAAAATTTTTACCATAACTCGTTTGAAACTATTAAAAAGCCAACCTATCACAAGCAGCAGTTCAAACAAATAAAATAAACACCAAATAAAATCCGAATCAGAATACCACGAAATAAAAGTAAGTTAACCCCGCTTGATGCGGTACGACAGGTGGATAAGTTTACATGCCAAAAGATCAAAACCAGGGAAGACTCATCCTGAGAATAGCTGTAAATGTTTAAATTACTACTATTCATTATTAGATATCATCAGAGTTTGTGGAAATAAAAGAAAAACAGCGACGGTCAAGGGCCTGTACCACCAGTGGCCTCACCTTGGGGATCCTTCTCCTCAGTACCTAGGGAATCGTACTCACCTGAAAACAAATAATTGGAGTAAGTCTAAAAGACTCAGCAAGAATATGAGGGGGATAACGAGTACTAAATAAATACAAGCACAGGCGGATTAAAAATAACTTATACAAAAAGTAATTTTGTTTTGTGTCCTTAAATTTAAACAAAGAAGACTTCAAAACAAAATAGAGAACATGAATGAAACATATGGATTGCTAAGTTTAGCATAATAACTGTAACTGAAAAAAAAAAACTGTACTGAAGCATAAACATGAAATATCTTGGCGAACTTAGATCCTTGAATTGTGACCATGTGGTTTCAATCATGATCATGGTTGCAGTGCACTATGCCTCAAGGAGGTCAGGTATTTCCAAACCCATCTTTCCCATACTTGGTAAGGGAGGCCAAGATTTCTCTCGACCCCACACATGCATGTCTATATTTGGTAAGGTAGGCCAAGACGTCTCTCAACCCCACACATACACATCCTTTGGTAAGGTAGGTCAGAACGTCTCCCAACCCCACACATACACATAATTTCTTTAGTCACAATCATTTCACTTTGTTCGTAAAAGTTATTTTCCTTTTATTCTTGATTCTGGGACTTAGCATGCATATGTAAATGTTGTGCACTTAAAAATATTTACTCAATGATCATGCGAGAGACTCAAATGTGAATGACCGGGATGGTGAATTAGGGGACAACCAAAAGATGGGAATCTATGGCCTTATACCCGTACTTAGGGTAATTAGAGCGATTTACCCATAAAACCTACAACTCCCTCCGTTCTCGTTCAAAATGGGTTCCGTTTGAAATTGTATCTCCCACCCACTTACAACTAAACATAGTAGTGATTCCCGACGTATTAATCCCAATCAAACCATTTTATAAAGTTCTATTTCCGGACAGCACCTTATAACTAAAAAAAATTCTGCTCACCTTCGTTCAAAAGCCTAAAGCTTGGCCTAATTCTAATCGAATTACTCCCCGCTTTCACCAACAAGTTCTTAACATCTAATACTAAACCCCAACCCAAGCCCTTGTCTAAAATTCTGATTTGATCCCAGCCCTAGTCCCTTAGTTCCAGGCAACCCAAATCATTTCAAAAATCCTGCTGAAGCCCACTCTTTGCACCAAATCGAATACCTAAAATTTTCCAGCCACTAGACTAGGACCAAGATCAATACCTAGGTTCACTTAAACTCCTAAATCTCGCCGGTAATCATGTATAAACTAAACTCAAAAGTGCAGCCTTCAAACCCTACAAGTCGAGCCCAACCAAACTCCACAATCGAAGTGCCTCAAATCTACTCCTACAAGCTAACATCGAGCCAACCTAAGCACTACCATGTGAACTACATATCATTCATGGTATCTCTAATTCACCATCCGAATCATCACAACCAAACATCAAATATTTAATCGAATCAACAAGCTCAGGGAAATTTCTGGAAATCGATCGATCAACATGCTATACAACCAATGAAACATTCGAACTCAAGTCAAGAAGGAAAATTGGAAAATGCTCAAATCATATGCTATGTAACCTTTGTAAATTTGATCATCATGACACGAAATAACCCGGAAATTTTCGAACTAAACCATGTAAATAAATTTGCTTATACACACTTCACAATCGGGGAACAAATATACATAGGGATTTCAAATGTTCCAAGAATGCATCACACAATATATTAACCACATAACGAAGCAAGGAAATCCATATCCTTGCCTAGCTAGGAGAAAAAAAAAATTCGGACAGGGACAAGCTCGCTGCGGCCGATCGAGTTGAGAAATGGTGTTGCTCGATTGAGCTGGAAACGAGCTCCAAACTTTGACCAGCTAGCCTAGGATCGATTTGCCGGACATGGAATTGAAGATTGAAGAGCTGGGCGAGAAGATTTGAAGAAGCCGATTCCTTTTTTAAAGAACAGGGCAAAGAAATCGGGT
This sequence comes from Henckelia pumila, assembly GCF_033568475.1. NCBI lineage: Eukaryota > Viridiplantae > Streptophyta > Magnoliopsida > Lamiales > Gesneriaceae > Henckelia > Henckelia pumila. Next base: position 74,352,403 of record NC_133121.1, read on the forward strand.
TGTGTGTGTTTGAGTGTATGTGTGCGTGAGTCTTTTAGTGAGTGAGAGTGTGTGGCTAGGATTTTTATCTTTGAGTCCAAGTGCTAGAATAGGTAACCCTAAAAAAAATGAGAGTGTTGGAAATTTCATGAAAAAGTGAAACACACCTTTAAAAAGTGCTAAATCACAACTAGAAATTTGGACTACAATTTAAATTGCACTAAAAAAAATACGAGCTTGAAAAACCAAAATTTAAAATATTAATTTGATTTTACTAGTCCGGAAAATAAAAATATTAATCTTCGCAAAAGTTAAAATTAATAAATTCTAATGCGCAAAAAAATAGTAATATTTAGGCAATTAATACCGAAAATTAAAATAGTTAAAATTATAAATATTAAAAATAGATTTAGGCATGAAACTCTAATTAAGGAAATTTTAGGCGTCACATAGACTCTCTCTCGAGCTACCCACGTCGATTCTGGCTAGCTCCTGCCCCATCTGTTGTCATGCACACATACAAAACAAGACAACAGTCGGAAACATCCGGTGAGAATATAATTCTTAGTATAATCAACATATACATGCGTTAAAATAAAATCATATCGACTCTAAACATTTCAATTCAAGAATAGAGTAATATAACGCATATATAAAGAATTGATTCCTATCAAACTTTGCCATCAAGATTCGTATACGATCATCACATGGATATCTATCTATCATCGTCCCATCGGACTAGAAAATAAGGTCGTATCAGACCTTGGCATAAGAATCAATTCATATCTCATATCATACCATATCAAATAAAGATCCACTACATCAAATGGATCGACAACATCAATAATAAACAATAAAGCAAGTATGTGGTTTATCGGAATAACTCAAGAAACTTCATTCTCGAGTTTCAAGTCCCTGACTCTCGATGTTGTCTTATACCTTCTCGTTTCTTCTCGGATTGTAGACGCTTCAAATTTCAAACAATTCTTCCTCAGTTCAAATTCAAGGTTCTCGAGTCTCTCAATCTCTTGTCAAAGCTGAAACTGCAGCATTCATAAGCAAGATATATCACCAAGACATCCAATCACGTTCAGCTCAATCAATCAATATTCAAAATTGAACAAGTTCATGAACCGGTAGTGTAACGATTGAAAATCGGTAACCTAAACAATATCAAATCCAAACCCACAACTCAATACGCTACATAACAGCACAAATATATCATCAACCATCAATATCACACGTCCAAACCCGAATTTCAAAAGATAGGATTTTCGACAATGCTTCACTAATCATATCAAATTCATATGACGTTCTTTCTTCGATCCGTCTTCGAATATCCAATCGATGCTAACTCATAACCGCATATAATCAATAAGAATAAAAATCCATCATATCTTCAAAAACTCAACAATGATAGAACTTAAGAAAATATATACCAGAACGAAGCTCTCAGCGCCTTGATCACAGATATATAAGCGATTCGGAATTCTGACGGCCGGATATCAATGAATCAGAGCTTTTAAAAGATGAAAATGGCATGAAGGTTGTCTCGGTTCTTCTTCCTCCCTTCTTACTATGCTTACACATTGAAATTATTATAATAAGCAAGTGGAAGAAGATATATATAATCATATTGCATTTTAGTCCTTGACAACTTCAGTTATTTGCAATTCAGTCCTTGACAAATCTTTTAATTCAATTTCAATATATTCTCAAATTAAATAATCTCGGATCAACATTAAATAATTTTGGGGCTTTATATTTTTCCCTCTCTAAGACATGAGTTCGTCCTCGAATTCATAAGCAATATGTATGCGCATAAGATAAAGAAATAACAGAAATACTGAATAAGAACTCACATCAGTGAAATAAATCTGGGAGCCTTTGTCTCATGTCTTCTTCAGTCTCCCATGTCGCTTCTTCAATACCATGTTGACTCCACTGAAATTTAACTAACGGAATATTCTTGGTTCTGAGTTGCTTTTCTTTTCGATCAAGAATCTGAATCGGCTTATCGAAGTAACTCAAAGTATCATCAAGTTCAGCTTCATCTACTGGGATAATATGAGATAAATCAGGCTGATACTTCATCAGCATCGAAACATGGAATACATCGTGAATACCAGATAAAGCTAGAGGAAATGCTAGTCAATAAGCTAGATCGCCTATCTTCTCTAGAATCTCATACGGTCCAATAAAACATGGAGACAAATTTCCTCGCTTGCCGAATCTAACAAAACCCCTAAAAGGTGAAATCTTCAAGAATACTCTGTCTTCCTGCTCAAAACTCAAAGGTAGACGTCTCACGTTCGCATACTTTGCATGTCTGTCTTGAGCTGTCTTCATTCGTTTCTAAATGAGTTTCACTTTGTCAGTCATCTCTCTAATCATATCAGGACCAATATCAGGTACCTCTGTAACATCATCCCAGTACAACGGTGATCTGCACTTCTTACCATACAATGCTTCGAATGGAGCCATCTCAATACTTGTCTGATAGCTGTTGTTGTACGAGAACTCCACGAATGGTAACGAATCTTGCTAGTTTGTACTTAAATCAAGTACTACTGCGCTCAGCATATCCTCAAGAGTTTGAATCGTTCGTTTTGACTATCCGTCCATTTGAGGATGATAAGCAATACTCAAGTTCAAACGAGTACCTAAAGCTTGTTGCAGAATGTGCCAGAAATGAGATGTAAGGGTCACGATCAGACACAATGGAATTAGGCACACCGTGCAATCTTACCACTTCTCTGACATATATTTCTGCCATCTGTTCATGTCGATATGTCATTCGGTATGGAATGAAGCACGTTGATTTCGTCAACCTGTCAATGATCACCCAAATTGCATCACAACCTCGGGATGAACGTGACAACTTTGTCACAAAGTCCATAGAAATATGATCTCATTTACATTCAGGAATTGACAAACTCTGTAACAGACCACCATGCTTCTTTCTCTCAGCCTTCACCTGTTGGCAATTCATGCACTTAGATACGTATTCAGTGAAATCTGAATTCATCTGTTTCCACCAGTAATGATTCTTCAAATCATTCTACATTTTCCTGCCACCAGGATGAATACTGTATCTACTACAATGCGCATATTTCAATATCTACTGTTTCAGATCAGAAACATTTGGAACAACAAGTAGGTTATTTACATATAAGATATCATCAGCACTGACCTTATATTCGGATTGATGTCCAGACTTAACCATTTCAATGGATTTTTGAATACTCTAATCTTATTTCCGTACATCCTTGATTCGAATCAACAATTCAGGCTCAGCTCGAATCGCACAAACTTGAATATGCCTCATATCTGTCTCAAATGTTAATCCAAAAATGCAACAATCTTCAATCAAATGAGATACACCTACAGTAGATAAGGATAAAGCACATATCTTCCTACCTAGGGCATCTGCAGCAACATTTGATTTTCCTGGATAATATTTGATTTCTCAATCAAAGTCCCTCAACAAATCTAACCATCTTCATTGTCTCATGTTCAATTCAGATTGCATAAACAGATATTTCAGACTCTTATGATCAAAATAAATTTCGAATTTCTCACCATACAAATAATGTCGTCATATCTTCAATGCAAAGAAGATGGTTGCCAATTCAAGATCAAAAATTGGATATCTCATCTCATGTGGCTTCAGCTGTCTCGAAGCATAAGCAATCTCGCTGCATCAGCACTCATCCTAGTCCCCTATGAGAAGCATCACAATAAACAGTGAAATAACCAGTACCTGAAGGGATAGTCAAGACTGGTGCACTTGTCAGCCTCTTCTTCAACTCAATAAAACTATCTTCACAAGATTCAGTCCAGATATATGGTGCATTCTTCTATGTAAGTTGAGTGATAGGTTTGGCAATACTCGAGAAATCTTTGATAAACCGACGATAATAACCTGCTAAACCCATAAAACTCCGTATCTCAGGTACAGACTTCGGTCTAGGCCAACTAATCACTGCTTCAACCTTACACGGATCAACAGAAATACCATCTCCGGATATAATATGACCAAGAAATACTACCTTTCGCAACAAAAATTCACATTTTGATAACTTGGCATACAGTCTTTCTGCTATCAAAGTCTTCAGAACTGTTCTCAAATGGTCAGCATGATGACATAGGTTCTTGGAATAGATCAGAATATCGTCAATAAATATGATAACGAAATCATCAAGATATTTCTGAAACACTCGATTCATAAGACCCATAAATACCGTTGGAGCATTCGTCAAACCAAACGGCATTACAATGAATTCAAAGTGACCATACCTCGTTCGAAAAGCAGTTTTCGATACATCTTCATCTCTTACTCTCAATTGATGGTAGCCGGATCTCAAATCAATTTTAGAATATATTGACGAACCCTGTAACTGATCAAACAAATCATCAATTCGAGGTAAAGGATAACGATTATTTACCGTTGCCTTGTTCAGTTGTCGGTAGTTGATGCAAAGTCTCATTGATCCGTCCTTCTTTCGTACAAAAAGTACCGGTGCGCCCCAAGGAGAGACACTCGGTCTAATGTACCCTTTGGCCAATAGATCTTCCAACTGTTCTTTCAACTCTTTCAATTCAACTGGGGCCATTCGGTAAGGTGCTTTCGAAATAGGCTGCGTACCTAGCATCAGTTCAATGCTGAAGTCTATCTCTCGAAATGAAGGCAATCCTGGAATCTCATCAGGAAAAACATCAGTGAATTCACTAACCACTGGCAAATTAGCCAATTTCGGGCTAGTTTTCATCACATCTACTTCATATACAAGAAATTCCTCTGCTCCTTTCTTTAATAAACGTGTCATGGATAGAACAGATATCAAAGGAATACACGATTTTGATCCTTTACCATAAAATCTCCATTCCTAGGCCATCTCAGGTCTGAACTGTACAACCTTCTGAACACAATCAACTATAGCCCTGTACTTTGTTAACATATCGATGTCGATAATACAATAAAAGTCGGACAAACCAAGCACAATACAGTCTATTTCAATCTCGTTACCAAATGTACAATTTCTAACTGATTTCATTTACATAATACCTTTTCCCAAAGGTGATGAAATAGATACAATAACAGATAATGATTCAACAGGTAATGAATGCAATAACGCAAATTGTTCAGAAATAAATGTATGAGAAGCTCCTAGCACATAAGAAGGATAACCGCAAAGAGAACAAGTACCTGTTATCACATCATCAGGTGATGTCTGTGCCTGCTCCTTTGTCAAAGCAAAAACTCGATCTTGCTGTCTCGGAGGTTGACTCACTGTCTGACTTCCTCCTTATCTACCTTGTTGATGAGTCTGTGATTGGAACGAATGAACAGAAGTTGCCTGTATCTCATATTGAGCCATTGGTCTCGATGATCCCGCACATTGTGAACCTCCAACACCACGCTGTGGGCAGACTCTCGCAAAATGTCTCGTCTGAGTACAGATATGACAGCTGCCAAACACTCCTCGACACTAGTCGCTGACATGACGACCTCCACATTTGGTACAGTACACCTCAGAACCACTAAACTTTTGTCCAGCTCTAGACTGTTTGGATCCACCAGAACTTGAAGAGCTATTACCAGAATTCTTAAATTTCTTTGCTTTCCCTTTAAAGAAATTCTTCTTACCGCTGCTAAAACCTCCTCCTTCAAGTCGAGGCGGTGGTTGAGGAACCGGTGGTTGATCATAATATGGTACATGTATAGCTGGTGATGGTACAAATTGTGCTCCTCTCTATCTCAGTATACCATCTTCTGCTCCCTTTTCACGATTAAAATCATAGGAAAGTTGTTTGGTCGTCTCGCATTCACTAGAGTAAAGACGTCTGGATTCAACCCATTAATGAACTGGTTAGCTTGAGCTTCATCACTATCCGCTATATGGGGAGAAAATTTCAGAACACTCGCAAATTTGGCAACATACTTTTCGGTATTCAATTGCCCTTGCTGCAAGCTAGCAATTCTGCTCCTTTTTCTTTTCTAAAAGACACTGGGAAGAATCGTTGATAGAAAGCAGTTTTAAAAACAGACCATGTATTGATTGTAACTCGATGCTCCAGTGGTCTCCGTGTTGCTATCCACCAACCTTTTGCAACTTCGTGTAGTTGGTGTATAACAAGTTTGACTCAACGATCATCTGCATAGTCAAGGGATTCAAATAACTCTTCAATATCCTCGAGCCAACTCTCATATTCCACAGAATTCTCAGTTCCTTTCAGTGTTGGCGGTTTAAACGACTGAAAGCGTTTCAACAGAGTTTCCATAGGAATAGAAGTCACATCCATCATATCTCTGGATGTAACGACCCACTGTATCAAGACGAGTCTTTTCAGCGTGCTTATGTCCTCACTCACACGCACCCTGGAAAACTTTCCAGGGGGTCACCCATCCTATAATTTTCCCAAGTCAAGCACGATTAACTTTGGAGTTCTTATGTGATGAGCTCCCAAAAAGAAGATGCACCTTCTTGATATAAGCAGTACATATGAAATCTTTTAAACCCTCCTCAACTATGTAGTCCCATACCTACACAGTCTCAGAATCTCCTCTCATTCCGGCACGGGATTGGTTCATTCATGTCTCCCTTCGCCTAGAAGCCTACCCCAAGAGCCGCTCATTGTCCGTGCAACCTCTTGGCACCGGCGATCACTCCCTGCCTCCTCAGCCCCGTGCATCACATGCCCACCAGCTTCCGCTTGGTTCATCCCCGAACCATACCGTACTAAGAGAGGTCGGCTCTGATACCATTTGTAACGACCCACTGTATCAAGACGAGTCTTCTCAGCGTACTTATGTCCTCACTCACACGCACCTTGGAAAACTTCCCAGGGGGTCACCCATCCTATAATTTCCCCAAGTGTAGCACGCTTAACTTTGGAGTTCTTATGTGATGAGCTCCCGAAAAGAAGATGCACCTTCTTGATATGAGCAGTACATATGAAATCTTTTAAACCCTCCTCAACTATGTAGTCCTATACCTACACAGTCTCAGAATCCCCTCTTATTTCGGCACAGGATCGGTTCATTCATGTCTCCCTCCGCCTAGAAGCCTACCAGGAGCCGCTCATTGTCCGTGCAACCTCTTGGCACTGGCGATCACTCTCTGCCTCCTCAGCCCCGGGCGTCACACTGGATGTACTACCTTGTTCAGTTCTAGGAATTTTTGTTGTTCGTGGCACTTTCGGTTCTACTCTCGGTGCTTCTGTTGCTTGTGGTACTGTCGGTTCTATCACTGCCTGTTCTAGCAACGGAACTGTGCCAGTCTTTCTAGTCTTTGGTCTTCGAGGCATATCTGATAATTAAACAGATTAGTGCATAATTCAACAATATATCTCAGACCACAGTTCTGTTTCAGTCTTCCTCTGATTAGCACAATTATGTCTTCTCAAGAGATCGAGTCTGAACAAAGAATCTATGATGATTCATTCTCAATAGCACATACTTCCAAACACTTCAGGTATAAAGGAAAGTATGTAATTCGTAAAGCAATAAATAAATTCAAATCATAATCATGCTTTACAAATACATAAATCAGTCAAAAGGAGTCGATCTACCCCGCTCATTCTAGTTCCGTCCAAGAACTTACGCTCTGATACCACCTGTTGCGGGGCCTCAGGTTGCTAATCCCAAATTAGGGCAATAAATAAAACCTTAAATAAATAAATCAAGATAATTCAAGCAGCTTTTTTTAAAAAACTATGCACATCGCTCGATCGGTCAAAAGTAACCGCTCGAGCGGGCAGAAAATTCCATTTCTCGGGTTTGAGCAACAATGGCCTCGCTCGATCGGTTCAACTCTACCCATCGAGCGAGAAGAAAAATACAACTCTCGGTTTGGAAAATAACAGGCCTCGCTCAATCGGTCAAACATTATCGATTGAGCGAGCACACTCTGCTCGAAAATATGCAGAATTCTGTTGCTGTCAAAAGTTGCTCAAATCATGTTTTCACAACCTATAACAATTCCAAAGCAAGCTAACTCAATACCAAAGCATGTATATACATATGAGTCAACTTCAAGTACAAGATTCTAGCTTTCTTACATCATCTACTAGTTCAGAGTTTAGCCAAAAGCATAAATACAAAACATGACCAAAATGCATCTCAAAACAACTACAACATGCCAAAAGTATTCTATCATGCATGCAAGGCTTCTAACTACATCATTCAGCTACAACAACCCGATTCCACACTTTTAGACTATCTCTCGAGCTACCCACGTTGATTCTGGCCAGCTCCTGCCCCATCTATTGTCATGCACACATACAAAACAAGAAAGCATCCATAAACATCCGGTGAGAATATAATTCTCAGTATAATCAACATATACATGCGTTAAAAATAAAATCATATCGATTCTAAACATTTCAATTCAAGAATAGAGTAATATAATGCATATATAAAGAATTGATTCCTATCAAACTTTGCCATCAAGATTCGTATACGATCTTCACATGGATATCCATCTATCGTCGTCCCATCGAACTAGAAAATAAGTTCGTATCAGACATTTGCATAAGAATCAATTCATATCTCATATCATTCCATATCAAAAAAATATCCACTACCTGAAATGGATCGACAACATCAATAATAGACAATAAAGCAAGTATGTGGTTTATCGGGATAACTCAAGAAGCTTCATTCTCGAGTTTCAAGTCTCTGACTCTCGATGTTGTCTTATACCTTCTCATTTCTTCTCGGATTGTAGACGCTTAAAATTTCAAGCAATTCTTCCTTAGTTCGAATTCAAGGTTCTCGAGTCGCTCAATCTCTTGTCAAAGCTGAAATTGAAGTATTCATAAGAAATATATATCAGCAAGACATTCAATCACGTTCCGCTCAATCAATCAATATTCAAACTTGAACAAGTTCGTGAACCGGCGGCATAACGACTGAAAATCGGTAACCAAAACAATATCAAATCCAAACCCACAACTCAATACGCTACATAACAGCAAAAATATATCATCAACCATCAATATCACACGTCCAAACCCGAATTTCAGAAGATAGGATTTTCGAAAATTCTTCAATAAATCATATCAAATTCATACGACGTTCTTTCTTCGATCCGTCTTCGAATAACCAATCGATGCTAGCTCATAACCGCATATAATAAATAAGAATAAAATTCCATAATATCTTAAAAAATTCAACGAGGATAGAACTTAATAAAATATATACCAGAACGAAGCTCTTAGCGCCGTGATCGTAGATATATAAGCGATTCTGAATTCTGACGGCCGGATATCGAAGAATCGGAGCTTTTAAAAGCTGAAAATGGCGTGAAGGTTGTCTCGGTTCTTCTTCCTCCCTTATTACTATGCTTACACATTGAAATGATTATAATAAGCAAGTGGAAGAAGATATATATAAGCATATTGCAGTTTAGTCCCTAACAACTTCAGTGATTTGAAATTCAGTCCTCGACAAATCTTTTAATTCAATTTCAATATATTCTCAAATTAAATAATCTTGGATCAAAATTAAATAATTTTGGGGCTTTAAATTTGCAATGACATCATCTTTCTGAATTCGATGATAACGTAGGTCCTAGCCAGATCGGAGCATCCGTTCACTGATCGGACCGTCCGATCGCACCGGAGCGTCGCTTCCGATCTTCCTACCGAAGCTTCCGATCTGTCTTTTAATTAATTATTTAATTAATTGTGATTAATCCCTTAATCTAATCACCTTGTTTTGGGTACGGGTCACTACAGTGTCCTTGTTTTCATTTACTACTCTACATTGAGTACAATGCACATATTTGAGTTTGGGGGGTGTGTAAAAATTTGAAAATTTTTGATGAGTTAGTTGATAAGTTATGTATGGTTTAGGAGGTTGATTGGAGAGTTAAAGGAATTATTTTGTAAATGTTTTGGTCTATGATGAAAATTATTTGTGCTAGAAAAGAATCATTGTTAGCTATTGTAACGTCCAAAAAATTTATTACCGATTTAATTGGCAATTTAAAATAATTATTGAGTTGGAAAAATAATTATTACTGACAAATGAGTTATAGAGTGTATTTACAAAATACACGTGCCAATTAGTCAATGAGTTTGACTATTTCTGGATATCTGGTAATTTTGGCATTTTGAGATAATTATTGAGATAATGGAATTAAAATAATTATTTATGCCAGATAATTTAATTGGAGAAATTAATCAGTTTGGGTGACTGTTCAAAGCCTAAGATTTACTCAATTTATTTATTGGAAATTAACTGTCTAGTTGCAGGTCAAAGTTCGCTATTTCAAATAATTGTAAAAATGTGTTAAATTACATATTGTAGTAAAATAACACAAGATCATTGAAATGCATCAGACCGGGTCATTTTAGGACCAAATTTTATAATATTAAGTGGTACACTCTCTCTCATGCACTAAACACCTAAAAGACACACTAAAACCCTAACCCCAATTCACGCATCTTCCGTCGCCGGCCGCCAGCCGCTGCCCTTCGCCGTCGATTGACCCTCCCATCTTGTAGCTCTCGTCGAGGCGGTCACAACTATACCAAGATTAGTGAGTTTTGGTGTCCGATTTGGTGAGTACGAAGTTGAGAAAGAGGCGACACTATTCATCGTCTTCTTCGCATGTAATAGTAGGATTTTAGCTCGATTGAGCTCGTTTTTGGGCTGCTAAACGGTATTAGGATGTGTGTAGATCTTCTCCCAACCTTAATCCAGCATTTTTCGTGGAAAAATCGGGTAGATCGAAGCTTCGAAAGTCGTCACCGCCGCCGCCTCTATAATTCGCGATTTCCGGCTGCCACGGTGATCCATTCCGATCATGGCCTAGTGCGTTAGAATCGTCTCGTTGAGCTCTACAACCCTGCCAAATTTTAGAATTTTTTGAGTTGTTATGCGATTTTTCGACGACCGCCGCCGCGCCGCCGCCGTCTTCTCCGACGAGCCACCGACCTCCGACGTGTTAACCATTTTTGACCGGTTCGACGTGATGGATCCTAATATCCCAGTTTCGAGTCGAGATTCTAAATCGTTAAGAACTGAGAGCGCAATAAAGTTCGGAAATTTTTGGTCAAAGTTTGACCAAAGTTGACCAGGGTTGACTGTTGACCATTGTGTGATTTTTCGCAGATTGGAAGCTAGTTGAGAATAATTAGAGGCAAAAATCAGTAGATTAAGGATTTGATCTTCCAGAATTGGACAATTATAAGATTTCCGAGTCCCGATATGCGCAACCGCAGCTGTATAGGTTTTTCGTGCGTTTTAAACGCAAAGGCATGCTATACCCTTCCTTTCTCACACCATTTGGATCAATATATTCACTGTTTTGATGATTAAATAGTGTTGTTGCATTTGTATGTGGATATGATAGCTCAAATTTTAACTCATGCTTCATTCGTGTTTTTCTGTAATGTGAATGATTTTTCTGTCATGGCTGGGTCTTAGTTGTTGTTCATTGGTTAATGGCTGGGTTAGGCCCCTTTGGGTCTTGGTTTAAGATATCTTGAAGTAGTTTTGGCTAGGTGAACAGTTGGATAGTTGTAAGGATGGTCTATCTAGCGGGCAGCTCAGGCAGGACTCGGACGAGTGGGTTGTCCAGGTCGGGTAAAGTGTATTAGGGTTATATGTTATGGTTTGGTTTTCGGATTCTTTTATGTTGGGCCGGGTAATTTATTTTATAGTCTAAATGTTTAGTTTATTCATTGGGTCAATTTTGTTATTGGGCCTAAGATGTTCATTGGGCTTAATTTAGTTATTGGGTGTAAAATGTTTATTGGATTTAATTTATTTATTGGGCTTAGTTGTTTATTTGAGATAAAGTGTTATTTGGGCTTGAATGAATTGGTTTAGTTATTGAGCCAAGCTTATTGGGCTTAAGATATTTATTGGAGGTTTAATTTAATAATTGAGCTAAATTTGTTAATGGACCTAAATTGTTTAATTTATTTGGTTGGACTAAGTTCTAAGTTGGACTAAGTACTATTGGGTCAGTCTTAGTCTAATTGGATCAATTTAAGTGTGATCGGGATAGTCTAAGTATTATTGGGCCAGTTTAAGTGTTATTGAGTCATCTAAGTGTTATCAGACGAATATGAGTTTAATGGCTTTAGTTAAGGGGCAGCAACTCGAACTAGCCAGTGACAAACAAAATAGTCCGTAAATATATATTTAATTGATGTATATGTATATTTTGATATAAATATGATTTTTATGAAAAATGAATTAAATATATATTTACGGGAATAATTTTAAGGAAAATGATATTTTTAAGTTCATGATTCATGCATGTATTTTATGTTAATATTAAGGCATGTAAAGGAAATTTTTGGGAAGTTGATTTGAATTGTGACAATTATATTCAGGAGCCTACGGATCTCCATGTTAAGGTTGGGTGAAGTGGCATAAGAGGCGCAGGGAATCCCCGTGTTAAGGTTGGGTGAACCTTGCCGCCACGTACGTTGGTTTATTGATTGATTAATCGTTTATGTTTATGGTCACACTTCACTGATATGACCCACAAGAAATGATTTTTATGTTCATGACATGCATTATGTTATGTATTATGTTACGTATTATGTTATGATATAGAATATGATGCAGTTTATGCATACGATTTTACGATCATGCATGCATTAGAATCATCAGGTTATTTTTATATACGTTATGTGCTTGCATGTGGTTTTATTTAGTAGTACTCGTTATTAAAGGTAGAGCATGCTGGGTCTTTAGGCTCACTAGATTTAAATGGTGTGCAGGTGAGATTTATGTTATTCAGGAGGTTGTGGTCCCGACTGGTGGTGAAGACCTCTGGGCTTTCGTGGCAAGCTAGCACACCCGTGACCTTCGCGCTTTTATGTTTCAATGATTATGAGATTGTTTCAAACTATTTTTTGCATCTTACGTTATTGAATATTTACGCATGAATTTATAATGTGTTCGAGTATTTAAGTTTTGACATTAAATCGTTTTTTATTATGTATTAAATTTTATAAAAAAATATATTTTTAAGTATAGATTCATATATGTATGGGCATATATGTAATATAAAAAAAAATTCCTTCGAGTTTGGTTCGTTTCATTTGGTATTAGAGCAAGGTCCTTGAAGGGTTGGCTGGCCTGCTACGCGGAGCTCAGAAGTTGCATTGTCAGTCTGTGAGTTTTAAATGCTTTTAATTATGTTCAAAGAATGAGACCCATGAGTTAGATTTTTCACTGAATTTTTGTTATAATGGTTTTAAATTAAAATACTTAGTTAATGCGGTTGCGTGAGGGATTGTTGGAAATTATAGTATGCCTCCGATTCGTGTAGTTTGCGATATGAGTAATCAGGATCCACCTTTGCCTCTACGTTCACCTGCAGCTTTACCACTCACAGATTTTGAGAGGGCCAACATGGACATGTTATCTGGTACCACGAGGTTACTTGAGCATCAGGCTGGGCAGCATAGTAGGACGCACGAGGAGAACATCTCAAAGAGGTTCCGCAATCAGAGACCAAAGGAGTTCGCGTGGACCAGTGATCTACTTGTGGCAGAGTAGTGGATTTAAGCGTCGGAGACGATCTTTGCCTACATGGGGATCCAGGATGCCGATAGGGTCAGATGCGCAATCTACATGCTGGAGGATGATGCAACTCTCTGGTGGGAAGGCGCAGTGACTGGTCTTGATCTGGCTAAGATGATTTGAAGGGACTTCGAGACGGATTTATTTGAGAAGTACTTCACAGAGGATGTGCGAGGCCAGCTGATTCGTTACTTCATGAGCCTCCGACAGGGAGACAGGACTGTGGCCGAGTATCTAAGAAAGTTCGAGCGGGGTTGTCACTTCGTGCCCACAATTGCTACAGTGGAGAACGAGAGGCAGCGACATTTCACTGATGTCTTGAGGTCCGATATCAAGCATGATGTTTCCATGGCGGACGTGGCAACACACAAGGTAATGGTTAATCGAGCGTACCGGTCTAAGAAGGGGAGGAAGGAGATGCAGGCTGACTTCCAGAATAAGAGGCAGTTCCAGCAGTCATCAAGAGGACATTCCTTGCAGCAACCAGCATAAAAGTCTTATCTTGGGTCGTCTAAGGGATCAGATTCTCTTGGACCGCATCAGCAGCAGTAGAGGCCGCAGGGCAAGTAGAGACAACAACAGCATTAGGGGGCAGTTTCCCTTAGCACTGGAGGGGTACCTTTCTACATACAGTGTCAAAGGCCTCATTCTGGAAAGTGTGTGGTTGGCTCAGGCCGGTGCTACCATTCCGAGGATCTGGAACAATTTTGAGGAACTGTCACAGGGCGAGGCAAACCACAGGGTGCTTGTTTGTGGTGCATGCTGAGGATGCAGACCATGATACTTCTCTTATCGCGGATAGTCCTAATTTGCGTTCTTAAATTTCAGTTAATGGGATGCTTAGTTAAGATTTGCATTGGAAATTTCTTGACTGTTGTATTTGTGTTTTAGAAATGCATGTGTAGGATGAGAATTCTGAATTGGGGAAATTAGCATGCTTAGGATTTAAATTTAGATGTTAATTGGTTTCTCTTGAAGAACGGTCTATATCTGTTAGGAAATTTTTTTGCGTGCAGGAAAAGTTAGCATTAGAGGTATTGCTACGTTTGTGTTGCTAGATTCTGGAGCTACGTATTCTTTTATCTCTCATTAGTTTTGAGGATTTTTAGTAATTGTTTGCTATAGGTTAGATGCGAATGTTGGGTCGTAGAGAATGTTTTGAGAATTATCTTAGAGATTTGATTGATTGCTATTGAGGAATTCAGATTTCATTTTTCTCAGGAATCGTTGAGCCAAATGATTCGGGTGAAGGGTAATATTGAGAGATGAATTAGTTTGTTGCAGATATAAAATTTGGGAATTTGGTGATAGTTCTAACTGAGTAATTAAGCATTGATTGGAGTTTAGTTGATTTTGTGAGGGATTGGGAAGGTGCTTTTGGGATAGAGGAAAATCAGTTACACGAGTCATTTTACCGATTCTTTTTGAAAATATTGGAATCCTTCTTGTAGTTCATGCATTCCTTGATTCGCATGACATTGTTCATTGAAGATTCAGCCAATTTGGCTTCGAATGATATTTCGGTTATGAATTTTGGAAATTCATATTTCTTCAGAACTTGAATTCTAAATCTGGACATGGATATTGATTTGGGTGAGTATTGTTATTCTATTCCATTGGGATCTCGATTTTATTTTGTTGACATTGGATTACACCTTGGGATTTTATTTCATTTTCGTTGAGTGCGTGCGGATTTCCTCATACCTGTTGACAGTTGATCATCTGATTTGATATTTATTGATTGGCTCGTATCCATTGTTCATGGAGTCTTGAATTGATTCGCTCACCCCTTGTATTAGACTATAAACGAGTTGTTTCCTTTTTGCAGATTTGTTTTCCAGATTATTGTATTTCGATATTGTTCTGAACCATGTCTCTTCGATTTCGATTTGATTATGACCCAACAAGTTATTTATTGAGCTGAGTTATACTGAACTTTGTCTTGACATTATTTTGGCTCGTAACTGATAGTGATTGTTAGCACCATTAGAATTTAGTGTTTGGTGGGTACCAGATAGAATCGTGGGACAGTTGATATCGAGGTTTTGTTGAGATCCTGTTGTGATTGAATTTCAGGGCTCTTAGGAGTCGAGACTACCATTAGTGGAGTTCACCTATAGCATCAGTTGTCAGGCGTCCATAGGTATGGTTCCATACGAGACTTTTTCGAAACAAGGTGTAGATGTCCCGTGCATTGAGACGTTGTTGACAAAAAGATTCCCTTAGTGTTCGAGTTAGTTCTGCAGACTGCAGACGTCGTGGTTCGAATTTGGGACAAGATGAGGGCCACACAGAGTCTTCAGAAGAGTTATGCTGACCGACGACTACGAGACCTCGAGTTTGCTGTTGGAGACCTTGTGTTTGTGAGGATTGCGCCCATGAAGGGCGTGATGTGTTATGGATATGAGCCTCTGCAATTGGCGTCAGACTTGTTGTCCGAGGAATGAATAGAGAAGATATTAGCACGAGAGGAGGAGAGACTTAGAACGCGAGTTTTTCCCTTGGTAAAGTTCCGGTGTTAGAATCAGTCAGAGGAGGAGGCTCTCTCAGAGGCCAAGGTCGTTATGCAGACGTATTGTCCAGAGCTTCTCGGTACTTACTCCAATTTCGAGGACGAAATTTCATTTAAGGGGGGGAGAGTTGTAACGCCCAAAAAATTTATTACCGATTTAATTGGCAATTTAAAATAATTATTGAGTTGGAAAAATAATTATTACTGCCAAATGAGTTATAGAGTGTATTTACAAAATACACGTGCCAATTAGTCAATGAGTTTGACTATTTCTGGATATCTGGTAATTTTGGAATTTTCAAATAATTATTGAGATAATGAAATTAAAATAATTATTTATGCCAGATAATTTAATAGGAGAAATTAATCAGTTTGGGTGACTGGTCAAAGCCTAAGATCTACTCAATTTATTTATTGGAAATTAACTGTCTAGTTGCAGGTCAAAGTTCGCTATTTCAAATAATTGTAAAAATGTGTTAAATTACATATTGGAGTAAAATAACACAAGAGCATTGAAATGGATCAGACCGAGTCATTTTAGGACCAAATTTTATAATATTAAGTGGTACACTCTCTCTCACATACTAAATACCTAAAACACACACTAAAACCCTAACCCCCATTCACGCCTCTTCTGTCGCCGGCCGCCAGCCGCTGCCCTTCGCCGTCGGTTGACCCTCCCATCTTGTAGCTCTCGTCGAGGCAGTCACAACCATACCAAGAATCGTGAGTTTTGGTGTCCGATTTGGTGAGCACGAAGTCGAGAAAGAGGCGACACTATTCATCATCTTCTTCGCGTGTAATAGTAGGATTTTAGCTCGATTGAGCTCATTTTTGGGCTGCTAAATAGTATTAGGACGTGTGTAGATCTTTTCCCAAGCTTATTCCAGCATTTTTCGTGGAAATATCGGGTAGATCGAAGCTTCGAAAGTCGTCGCCGCTGCCTCTGTAATTCGTGATTTCCGGCCACCATGGCGGTCCATTCTGGTCATGGCCTAGTGCATTAGAATCATCTCGTTGAGCTCTACAACCCTGCCAAATTTTAGAATTTTTGGAGTTGTTATGCGATTTTCCGACGACCGCCGCCATCGCTGTCGTCTTTTCCGGCGAGCCACCGACCTCTGATGTGTTAACCATTTTTGACCGGTTCAATGTGATGAATCCTAATATCCAAGTTTTGAGCCGAGATTCGAAATCGTTAAGAGGTGAGAGCGCAATAAAGTTCGGAAATTTTTGGTCAAAGTTTGACCAGAGTTGACCAGGGTTGACTGTTGACCATTGTGTGATTTTTCGTAGATGGAAAGCTAGTTGAGAATAGTTAGAGGCAGAAATCAGCAGATTAGGGATTTGATCTTCCAGAATTGGAAAATTATAAGATTTCCGTGTCCCGATATGCGCAACCGCAACTGTATAGGTTTTTTCGTGCATTTTAAACACAAAGGAATGTTATACCCTTCCTTTATCACACCATTTAGATCAATGTATTCACTTCTTTGATGATTAAATAGTGTTGTTACATTTGTATGTGGATATGATAGCTCAAATTTTAACTCATGCATCATTCGTGTTTTTATGTAATGTGAATGATTTTTCTGTCATGGCTGGGTCTTAGTTGTTGTTCACTGGTCGATGGCTGGGTTAGGCCCCTTTGGGTCTTGGTTTAAGATATCTTGAAGTAGTTTCGGCTAGATGAACAGTTGGATGGTTGTAAGGGTGGTATATCTAGCGGGCAGCTCAGGCAGGACTCGGATGAGTGGGTTGTCCAGGTCGGGTAAAGTGTATTAGGAGCATATGTTATGGTTTGGTTTTCGAATTCTTTTATGTTGGGCCGGGTAATTTATTTAACAGTCTAAGTGTTTAGTTTATTCATTGGGTCAATTTTGTTATTGGGCATAAGATGTTCATTGAGCTTAATTTAGTTATTGGGTGTAAAATGTTTATTGGGTTTAATTTATTTATTGGGCTTAGTTGTTTATTTGAGATAAAGTATTATTTGGGCTTGAATGAATTGGTTTAGTTATTGAGCAAAGCTTATTGGGCTTAAGATATTTATTGGAGGTTTAATTTAATAATTGAGCTATATTTGTTAATGGGCCTAAATTATTTAATATATTGGGTTGGACTAAGTTTTAAGTTGGACTAAGTACTATTGGGCCAATCTTAGTCTAATTAGATCAATTTAAGTGTGATTGGGATAGTCTAAGTATTATTGGGCCAGTTTAAGTGTTATTGAGTCATCTAAGTGTTATCAGACGAATATGAGTTTAATGGCTTTAGTTAAGGGGCAGCAACTCGAACTAGCCAGTAACAAACAAAATAGTCAGTAAACATATATTTAATAGTCTAACCAAAACATGCAGCAACTTGATATAAATATAATTTTTATGGAAACTGAATTAAATATATATTTACGGGCATAATTTTAAGGAAAATGATATTTTTAAGTTCATGATTCATGCATGTATTTTATGTTAATATTAAGGGCATGTAAAGGAAATTTTTGGGAAGTTGATGTGAATTGTGACAATTATGTTCAGGAGCCTACGGATCCCCGTGTTAAGGTTGGATGAAGTGGCATAAGAGGCGCAGAGAATCCATGTGTTAAGGTTGGGTGAACCTTGCCTCCACGTACGTTGGTTTATAGAATGATCAATCGTTTATGTTTATGGTCACACTTCACTGATATGACCCACAAGAAATGATTTTTATGTTCATGACATGTCAATGCTTATGTTATGTATTATGTTATGTGATGAAACTTAAAATTTGTAATTATTTATATGTTAAAAAGTGTGTTTTAAAATTTAAGTTTAATTAAAATTATGAAGTTGTATTATTTTAGTGTTATGTGTTTATATTTAAATGTTTTACTAAAATGTTGTATTTTACGGTTTACGCAGGTTTGGTAAAAATAAAATTACTCAAGCTACAGAGGTCATAATGGAGTAATCTCAAAACCTGTAGAATCACAAAAGAGGCATCTTCAACTTTGTAGAAGACAAGAAATTCCAAAAACTTCATTAAGATGATCAAAATAATCAAACATCAAAATGGAGATAGATTTACTTTTACTATGACCAGCTTGGAGTAAAAATATCATAAGTATTTCATATGTTATCCAAAAGGGGTGAATGAGTTGTCCAAACACATCTACACAAAATATCCTACGTGTTCTATGTTGAAAAGAAAGGCTGAATCGGTGGTCGAAGGCATCAAACATGCCAATTAAAGTTGGGTCATGGTATTGACATTCAAGGAGACAAGCACCCACCAACTTTACTATTTCACATTTAATGAGCCTTGGACTCTTGCTCTCATTTGGCCTATAAATAGATGTGTTGTATAAGCTTTGTAGTGTGCAAGAGTGTAGAGAATTCTTCATTTGTAAAATAAATATTGTGTGTGTGAGAATAAAAGTTTGAGTGTGCAAGTTTCTCAAGTTCAAGTATGAAATTTCTTTTATCTTTATTCTTGAGTTTCATGTTCATGGAAAGCTAAATCTTTTTATGTCAAGGTGAAAAGGTTTCATTGTTGGTCAAGTAAGATTGTCTATATTTTGTATATTCTTTTCTTTTCTATTTTTATTTTTACTAATTGATCTTTATTTGTAGGTATAATTTTGGATGATTTGTTGTTATCTATTTACATCAAATGCTTGGTACCTTGAATGTGGTTACCTTGATTTGTTGTCAAATATGATACAATAATTACTACAATAATTATATACTATAAATATATGTATCTATTTATAATAAAGTCATATATATTATTTAGACGATAGCGTGACACTGTCGGTTGTTCTAAATAATATATTGTGATTTGAACTAACATTTACTTTATCGCATCTAACTTTTACTTTATCGCAACTAACATTTATTTTTCCGCAACTAACATTTACTTTCTCGCATCTAACTTTTACTTTTCCGCAACTAACATTTACTTTATCGCATCTAACATAAAGTCATATATTTTATTTAGACGATAGCGTGGCTCTGCCGGTTGTTCTAAATAAAATATTGTGATTTGATCTAACATTTACTTTTATGTCAATTTATATTTATGCATTTATATATATATTATGGGTACCATGTATTAAATATCGGTGGATATTAATATAGTGGGAACTATATTATATGATATACTTGTTTAAATATTTAATTGTTCTTTTTATGTTTATATTTATTCATCTATATATATATTATGGGTACCATGTATTAAATATCGGTTAATCTGATATTAATATAGTGGGAACTATATTATATGATATACTTGTTTAAATATTTCATTGTTCTTTTATGTTTATTTTTATTTTAGTTTCTTTTATTTAATTTTTATTAAGCAATCTTAAATAAACCAACAATGAACCTTTGAAACCTTGACAATTTTATAATTTGTGTATTTGAAGTTTTATAATAATATTTTCATCTATAATATATTATTGCTAAAATTAAACTTACAACATCCTCTCCGTGGATCGATCTCGTACTCACGAGTATATTACTTGCAGACAACCTACACTTGGGTGAATTACAATTTAAGTTGTAGCAAGTTTTTGGCGCCGTTGCCGGGGAGGTATAAATTAAGTTTAATTTTGTTATTATGTAAATAGTATGTTGTTTTTAATTGTATGATTGTTTGGAGTCGTAAACAAAGTGGTAGACTTGTTCGAGTAACTGAAAATATTTTAAACATGGACGATAATTCTAATAATCAAGATGATAATAATAATAATAATCATCATCAAGATTATGAACAACCAAGAACACTTAGGCACCATATGAATCCAATAAGAACTAGTACACCATCTTGTTTAGTTTTTCCTCCTGATGCATCTAATTTCAATTTTAAGCCACAAGTCATTCAACTTTTACCAAATTTTCATGGCTTAGATTCTGAAAATCCATATTTGCATTTAAGAGAATTTGAGGAGGTTTGCAACACTTATAATGATCAAAATTGTAGCATGGATACTGTTCGATTAAAGCTTTTCCCTTTTTCCTTAAAAGATAAAGCTAAAACATGGTTGCAAAATTTGAGATCAAGTTCAATAAGATCATGGGAAGAAATGCAACAACAATTTCTAAAAAAGTTTTTTCCTTCCCATAGAACAAACTCTTTTAAAAGACAAATTACAACTTTTTCTCAAAAACAAGGGGAAACATTTTATCAATGTTGGGATAGATATAAAGAGTTACTTAATACATGCCCACATCATGGTTTTGAAATATGGAGAATAGTTTCTCACTTTTATGAAGGTTTAATACCTAAAGATAGGCAAATGATAGAATTCATGTGTAATGGAACTTTTGAAGATAAAAACCCAAATGAAGCTATGGAATATTTGGAGTCATTAGCAGAAAATGCTCAAAATTGGGATAATATAGGCTCAATTGAACCACCAAGTAAAACCAATAATTCAACAAATGGGGGTGGTATTTATCATCTTAAAGATGATGTAGATGTTCAAGCTAAACTTGCATCTTTAGCAAGAAAAATCGAGTCATTAGAAATGAAAAAGAGTGATCAATTAAAAAGTGTTCATGAAATTGTTTGTCATATATGTGGCACACATGATCATCTTACAAAAAATTGTCCTACTTTGCCTTCATTTAAAGAATGTCTCCATGAACAAGCCAATTATGTTAACAATTTTAAAAAACCAACATTAGATCCTTTTTCACAAACATACAATCCTGGTTGGAGAAATCATCCCAATTTTAGTTGGAGGAACGATAATAATGCACAACCTTCACAACAACCTTTTCAAAATAACCAAAATCATCAAGGTTATGCTCCTTATATCCCACCTCCAAGAAAAAATTTTGAAGATGAAATTCATGCATACATTCAAAAGCAAGAGTCTATCAATATTCAAAACATTCAATCTATGAATGATTTGAAAGAAACTCTTGCAAAATTTGCATCTGCACTTAATATTCATGAAAAAGGAAAATTTCCATCTCAACCACAACCTAATCCTAAAAATCAAAATCAAGAAAAATTTGATCAAGTAAAATCTGTTATTACTCTTAGAAGTGGTAAAATAGTTAATGATCCATATAGTGATGAAAACAAAGATCAATTAAACTCAAAGAGTAAGGATTCAAATCCTGATACTTTTGAGAAAGATGATGCTTTGAGTCCTAAAAATAAGAAAATTGATGATAAAATAAATAAACATGTTCCTTTTCCTCATGCATTAGTAAATAATAAAAAACAAAAAAATGATTCTAATATTTATGAAGTTTTTAAACAAGTAAAAATAAATATTCCATTATTAGATGCTATTAAACAAGTTCCTTCTTATGCAAAGTTTTTAAAAGATTTATGTACTGTAAAAAGACAATTGCATGTAAAGAAGAAAGCATTCTTAACGGAGCAAGTAAGTTCTATTATTCAAAATAATTCTACTTTGAAATATAAAGATCCCGGTTGTCCAACAATTTCATGTATTATTGGAAAAAATAAAATTAAAAAAGCTTTGTTAGATTTGGGAGCAAGTGTGAATTTAATTCCTTATTCAGTTTATGAAAAGCTTAAGTTGGGAGATTTAAAACCTACATCTGTTACTCTTTTACTAGCCGATAGGTCAATCAAAATACCTAGAGGTATCGTAGAAGATGTGTTAGTTCAAGTCGATAAATTCATATATCCTGTGGATTTTATTGTCTTGGATACACAACCAATAGAAGTACATAACGAAATTCCAGTAATATTGGGACGTCCATTTCTAGCAACTTCAAATGCTTTAATTAATTGTCGAAATGGAATAATGAAATTGTCTTTTGGAAATATGACTTTAGAACTTAATGTGTTCAATTTATGTAAACAACCAAGTATTAATGAAGATGAAGATGATAATGCAATAGAAACAATTGTGGAAGAAAATATACACCAAGAAAACTTAAATCAACAATCTGAAGTTTGTTTAGTGGAAAGTTTTGATTCAAAAAATGTTTTTAAATCAAAGTTATTTGAAGAAATTAATGAACTTGAAGAAGTAAAAGAAAATGATCATCCAAAACTTGAATTAAAACCCTTGCCAATAGAACTAAAATATGCTTTTCTTGGTGAAAATCAAACATATCCTATTGTAATATCTTCTACTCTCTTACCAAAACAAGAAGAAGATGTAATAACACTACTTAAAAAACACAAAAATGCAATTGGATGGACTTTGCAAGATATAAAAGGTATAAATCCTTTAATCTGCACACATAGAATTCACTTGGAAGAAAATGCTAAAACATATCAACAACCACAAAGAAGATTAAATCCACACATGAAAGAAGTTGTTAAAAATGAAGTTTTAAAACTATTAGATGCCGGAATTATTTATCCAATCTCGGATAGTAAATGGGTAAGTCCAACACAAGTAGTACCAAAAAAATCAGGCATCACTGTTATAAAAAATGAAAAGGGAGAATTATTACAAGCTAGGATTCCATCTAGTTGGCGTATGTGCATTGATTATAGAAAATTAAATGATGCAACTAGAAAAGATCACTTTCCGTTACCATTTTTAGATCAAATTTTAGAGAAAGTGGCAGGTAATCCTTATTATTGTTTTCTTGATGGGTATTCGGGGTATTATCAAATACCAATATCATTAGAAGATCAAGAAAAAACTACTTTCACTTGTCCGTTCGAAACTTTTGCTTTTAAAAGAATGCCATTTGGTTTATGTAATGCCCCGGCTACTTTTCAAAGATGCATGCTAAGTATTTTTAGTGACATGATTGAAGAATTTGTGGAAGTTTTTATGGATGATATAACTGTTTTTGGAAACTCATTTGAAAACTGTCTTAAAAATTTGGAAGAAGTTTTAAAAAGATGTGAAGAAAAAAATCTTGTTTTAAATTGGGAAAAATGTCACTACATGGTTAAATCCGGAATTGTGTTAGGGCATGTCATATCTGAAAAAGGAATTGAAGTTGATAAAGCTAAGGTTGATGTTATTGCTAATCTACCATCACCAAACACGATCAAAGAAATTCGATCATTTTTGGGTCATGCGGGATTTTATAGAAGATTTATAAAAAAATTTTAGCATAATATCGAAACCAATTTCAAATCTTTTAACAAAAGATGCACAATTTGAATGGACTCAAGAATGTGAAACTGCTTTTAAAAAAATAATTAATCTTTTAACTACATCACCTATTTTACAACCTCCTGATTGGTCTTTACCATTTGAATTAATGTGTGATGCAAGTGATTATGCTGTAGGAGCCGTGTTAGGACAAAGAAAAGAAGGTAAACCTTATGTGATCTATTATGCAAGTAGAACCTTAAATAGTGCTCAAATCAATTATTCAACAATTGAAAAAGAATTACTTTCAGTAGTGTTTGCATTAGATAAATTTCGATCCTATTTAATTGGTTCTACTACTATTGTTTACACTGATCATTCTGCCATAAAATATTTATCAAATAAACAAGATGCTAAGCCGAGATTAATAAGATGGATTTTGTTGTTACAAGAATTTGATCTTGTAATAAAAGATAAAAAAGGAAAAGAAAATGTAGTAGCCGATCATTTATCAAGAATAATTTCTAAATCATCTCAAAATGAAATACCAATAAATGAAAATTTTCCGGATGATCAACTATTTTATGCTACTACTATGCCTTGGTTTGCTAATATTGTAAATTTTCTTGTGACAAATAAAATGCCTTCTCATTGGAGTTCACAAGATAAAAATAAATTCTTGAAAGAGGTCAAAAAATTTTATTGGGATGATCCTTATTTGTTTAAGTATTGTCCTGATCAAATTTTTCGACGATGCATACCCGACAATGAGGTAAGTAGTGTCATTAAATTTTGTCATTCTGAGGCATGTGGAGGTCATTTTTCGTCAAAGAAAACAGCTGCAAAAATCTTTCAATGTGGATTTTATTGGCCTTCTTTATTCAAAGATACACATTCATTTTGCAAATCTTGTGAAAATTGTCAGAAAATGGGTTCAATTTCAAAACGAAACATGATGCCTTTAAATCCAATCATGATTATTGAAATATTTGACAGTTGGGGAATAGATTTTATGGGTCCATTTCCATTATCTTTTGGATTCACTTATATTTTAGTAGCTGTCGATTATGTTTCAAAATGGATTGAAGCAATTGCATGTAGAACTAATGATCATAAAGTTGTGATAAAATTTTTGAAAGAAAATATTTTTAGTCGATTTGGAATACCTAGAGCTATAATAAGTGATGGGGGAAGTCATTTTATAAATAAATCATTTTCTTCGTTGTTAAGAAAATATGGTATTACACATAAAGTTTCTACTCCATATCACCCTCAAACGAATGGTCAGGTTGAACTTGCAAATAAAGAAATAAAACAAATTTTGGAAAAAACAGTCAATCCAAATCGAAAAGATTGGTCTTTAAGATTAAGTGATGCATTATGGGCATATAGAACTGCATTTAAAACATCAATGGGGATGTCACCATACAGATTAGTTTTTGGAAAGCATTGTCATTTACCTGTTGAAATTGAACATAAAGCTTATTGGGCAATTAAAGCGTTTAATACTAATTTAGATGATGCATCTAAATCAAGAAAATTGCAATTAAATGAACTAGAAGAATTAAGAAATGATGCATATGAAAATGCAAAGATTTATAAAGATAAAACAAAAGCATTTCATGATAAAAATATTATGAGAAAATCTTTTGAAATCGGACAAAAAGTTTTACTTTATAATTCTCGCTTGCATTTGTTTCCAGGAAAACTTAGATCGCGATGGTCTGGACCATTTATTGTTAAATTTGTCTATCCTAATGGTGCTGTTGATGTTGAAAATCCTAAAAATAATAATGTATTTAAAGTTAATGGGCAAAGACTTAAACCGTTTATAGAAAATGAAGTTCTTAATGAAGAGTTTATGCCTTTATATGATCCAACTTAATTGTTACTTATATTTTTATTTTATTTTTGCAGAAATTAGGACACTTCCCGGTTAAGTGGCGGATAACGGTACTCCGTGGCTCTTACAGTCGGTTAAATTGGTTTCCCACAATAACTGATCAAAAAAAAAATATATTTCTTTATTTTCAAAATGGAAGAAGCTATCAAAGAACATGGAAAATATATTTGTTCTTCTGTTTCTAAAAAAGTTCGAAGAATGATTTATGAATGCAGACGTGAAAGATTGAGAATTCTTATGCAAAAAGGAATTCCGGAGGATATTCGTCTTATAATTGAAGCCAAGGTTCGAATAGGTGGCGAAGTTCCAAAATTCTTATATGTTCGAAATATGTCCGGACTAGGAAAAAGCACCTATGCGAAGAAAAGGAGGGCAAAAGGGTTAGATGTTTGTCATAAATATGCCAGATGGACTTGTAACAAACGATGCAGATCTTTGGGATGTGTTTCCACAAATAGAGAAGATAAAATTGATTTCATTAAGAATGGGCTGAGTAAAGAGTCATTGGATGATATCTCATTGACTCTTGAGACGCATTCTAGTGGATATGTACAAGGTCAACTTCTCCGTTTATGGAAACTATTCCAAGCGCAGCGTCATGGTAATGGTCTTGGGAATCTGACTAAAAAAGACCCTATTTGCCAATTTATAAGAAAATTGGATGGGAAGCCAACCCTCAACTCATAAGAAGACGTTGAAGTCATCATTGATTCAACATGTCATGAAATGGTTTGTGTTTGTTCCTCATCTTCAATAATTCCAGATGATATCTCTTTCATCATGTACTCTTTATTAAAAAAAAAAAAAAAAAAAATTTAAAAACAATGTCATATTCAAGTTTGGGGGAGGGTTTATCTCTAAAAAAAAAAAAAAAAAAAAAATTTAAAATTTAAAAAAAAATATATTTCTATAATAATATTTATTTTTCTTTTTCAATGGCAGAGTAAGGAGTCAAAAACTCCTGACACGCATTAGTTTTTATTTATCATCTTATCACAATAGATTAGATTTTAATATTTCGTATATATTTAAATTGCAAACTACTAAGAAAATGAAGTTTTTTTGTATAGATGTTTATTTATTCTTCTTTTTATCAATTTAATAGAAAATATATAATTGATGGGATATAAGTTATAAATAATATATAATTGTGTGTTTTCAAATACATATTTTCTAAAACTTTTATGAGTATATAATTAAAGTGATATTGATTGAATAAATAATAACATGTATAATTGAGGGAATTAATTTGTAAAAGTGCAATAGTTACTCACATAAATTTTGTGAGTGAGGGGTAAGAATTGAGAAAACAACTTATAAGCTTTTATTGATTATTAAGAAATGGTTGATTACTAGATTAAACCCATTTTGAAAAAAAAAAAAAAAAGAAAAAAAAAAGAAAAATGAAAATTGGCTGCAAAGTTGTTTGAAGTTTGATTGTAAAGATGTAGAGTATTAATATCTCTACTATAATTATTAATGTAATAGATTTACCTCATAAAAAATAAAAAAATAAATAAACTTTGAAAAAAAAAAATGTTACATTTTCAAAGTTTATTGGAGGTATTTGATTATGTAAAAACAATTTTGCAGCCAAGCAAAAAAAAAAACAAAAAAAACAAAAAAAAAAAAATGGGTTTATTCTTTGTAAATCATCCTATCTTATTTTCAATATTAGGTTATTTGATTGTCTGCTTTACTAGCCATTTTCAAAGAGTGTATAATTTCTTCCAACTCCATGAGTGAAAAACAGCTATATATGAAATACTTTAACCCGAGAGAATATGGAGTTGAGACTTTTACATTAATATTCTTGATGATATACATGTTATGAAAATGATTTCTATTATCCTTTTAATTATATTATTCTCAAAGTTTTTAGAAAATATTTATGTAAAAAAAAGAAATTATATATATTTAATATTTTGATATTGTGTGAAATATATATGTATAGCCCATCCAATTACATATTGATATATTGGTTGATAATGAGATTTATAAATAAACATATGATCTCCTCACAAGTGTGTTTTTAAAATTTCAAAGTTTGCAAATTTAAATATATATATTAAGGAATAAAAATCTAACTTGTGATTTTATGATATTTTATGATATTTTATTACTAAGGGACTAGTAATTAGCCGGTTTGGGGGTGTGATGAAACTTAAAATTTGTAATTATTTATATGTTAAAAAGTGTGTTTTAAAATTTAAGTTTAATTAAAATTATGAAGTTGTATTATTTTAGTGTTATGTGTTTATATTTAAATGTTTTACTAAAATGTTGTATTTTACGGTTTACGCAGGTTTGGTAAAAATAAAATTACTCAAGCTACAGAGGTCATAATGGAGTAATCTCAAAACCTGTAGAATCACAAAAGAGGCATCTTCAACTTTGTAGAAGACAAGAAATTCCAAAAACTTCATTAAGATGATCAAAATAATCAAACATCAAAATGGAGATAGATTTACTTTTACTATGACCAGCTTGGAGTAAAAATATCATAAGTATTTCATATGTTATCCAAAAGGGGTGAATGAGTTGTCCAAAC
Organism: Henckelia pumila; assembly: GCF_033568475.1. NCBI lineage: Eukaryota > Viridiplantae > Streptophyta > Magnoliopsida > Lamiales > Gesneriaceae > Henckelia > Henckelia pumila. The sequence continues at coordinate 74,380,938 of NC_133121.1, forward strand.
ACATCTACACAAAATATCCTACGTGTTCTATGTTGAAAAGAAAGGCTGAATCGGTGGTCTAAGGCATCAAACATGCCAATTAAAGTTGGGTCATGGTATTGACATTCAAGGAGACAAGCACCCACCAACTTTACTATTTCACATTTAATGAGCCTTGGACTCTTGCTCTCATTTGGCCTATAAATAGATGTGTTGTATAAGCTTTGTAGTGTGCAAGAGTGTAGAGAATTCTTCATTTGTAAAATAAATATTGTGTGTGTGAGAATAAAAGTTTGAGTGTGCAAGTTTCTCAAGTTCAAGTATGAAATTTCTTTTATCTTTATTCTTGAGTTTCATGTTCATGGAAAGCTAAATCTTTTTATGTCAAGGTGAAAAGGTTTCATTGTTGGTCAAGTAAGATTGTCTATATTTTGTATATTCTTTTCTTTTCTATTTTTATTTTTACTAATTGATCTTTATTTGTAGGTATAATTTTGGATGATTTGTTGTTATCTATTTACATCAAATGCTTGGTACCTTGAATGTGGTTACCTTGATTTGTTGTCAAATATGATACAATAATTACTACAATAATTATATACTATAAATATATGTATCTATTTATAATAAAGTCATATATATTATTTAGACGATAGCGTGACACTGTCGGTTGTTCTAAATAATATATTGTGATTTGAACTAACATTTACTTTATCGCATCTAACTTTTACTTTATCGCAACTAACATTTATTTTTCCGCAACTAACATTTACTTTCTCGCATCTAACTTTTACTTTTCCGCAACTAACATTTACTTTATCGCATCTAACATAAAGTCATATATTTTATTTAGACGATAGCGTGGCTCTGCCGGTTGTTCTAAATAAAATATTGTGATTTGATCTAACATTTACTTTTATGTCAATTTATATTTATGCATTTATATATATATTATGGGTACCATGTATTAAATATCGGTGGATATTAATATAGTGGGAACTATATTATATGATATACTTGTTTAAATATTTAATTGTTCTTTTTATGTTTATATTTATTCATCTATATATATATTATGGGTACCATGTATTAAATATCGGTTAATCTGATATTAATATAGTGGGAACTATATTATATGATATACTTGTTTAAATATTTCATTGTTCTTTTATGTTTATTTTTATTTTAGTTTCTTTTATTTAATTTTTATTAAGCAATCTTAAATAAACCAACAATGAACCTTTGAAACCTTGACAATTTTATAATTTGTGTATTTGAAGTTTTATAATAATATTTTCATCTATAATATATTATTGCTAAAATTAAACTTACAACATCCTCTCCGTGGATCGATCTCGTACTCACGAGTATATTACTTGCAGACAACCTACACTTGGGTGAATTACAATTTAAGTTGTAGCATTATGATATAGAATACGACGCAGTTTATTCATACGATTTTACGATCATGCGTGCATTAGAATCCTTGGGTTATTTTTATATACGTTATGTGCTTGCATGTGGTTTTATTTAGTAGAACTCATTATTAAAGGTAGAGCTAGCTGGGTCTTTAGGCTCACTAGATGTAAATGGTGTGCAGGTGAGATTTATGTTATTCAGGAGGTTGTGGTCCCGACTGGTGGTGAAGACCTCTGTGCTTTTGTGGCAAGCCAGCACACCTGTGACCTTCGCGCTTTTATGTTTCAATGATTATGAGATTGTATCAAACTATTTTCCGCATCTTACGTTATTGAATATTTACGCATGGATTTATAATGTGTTCGAGTATTTAAGTTTTGACATGAAATCGCTTTTTATTATGTATTAAATTTTATAAAAAAATCTATTTTTAAGTATAGATGCATATATGTAATATAAAAAAAATTTCTTTGAGTTTGGTTCATTTCAACTATATTTAATCTTGAGTTCTCAATCATATTCACGAATGCCATGATTTTTGATAGACCTAGCAATTTGAAAACAATTATGTGGATTTGTGATTTGGATTTGAGCATTTGATTCTTAACTCTTGTGATTTTTTCTTGAAACTGAGGTAAATGTTTTTTATGAGCACAGAAGTGATTTAGGCATTTTTGAATCATTTGATCCTTTCTAGCCATTCTATATTCATTGAAGTCCAATTCAAATTGAGTAGCTAAAAAGTTCAAAGAAAAAGTATAATGGCAGAGAAATTAAGGTGGGGGGAGGCCTTGAAAGTAAAAAAAGATTAAAATTCTATTCCAAAAACAAGGCTAAAGATGGAGAATGTATGGAGTAGAAGAAAGACAAGATAAATATCTCGCAATGCAATGCAAATAATATTTTTAGCTACTCAAACTACCCAATGTGATATGATCCAATCTCTTTTCTTGAATCCTTAGTCTTTGATTACCATTGATATATATTTGGATACAAGTTCTCTTGATTGATTTTCTTGAACCCAATGTTAACCAAAAAAGTCCTTTTGATCTGTGCAAATAACGGTTGAACTTTGTTGATTGTGTTTTGAAACTTGAGGGCGAAGTTAATGAATTTATGAAGCTTATTATGGATTGCATGATTTTATCAAAAGTTAGGTGGGTAGATGAGATTGGAAAATCACACACACAGGAGAACTCTTGAGAAAATTAGCCGGCATATGGATTGAATTTTGGAATATAAAATTCGAAAGGCGATTGTATTATACATTATTATGTATTCTCATGTGTGCTTTATTTGTCTTCTGAGTGGTATTATGGTGTTGTTTTGTTCGCGATTAGCAAAAGTCTAAGTTTGGGAGATTTTATAAGTGCATTTTATGCACTTAATTTTCATATGATTTGACTTGGATTTTGTGAGGTATCGAGTGGTTTTATGCGTATTTGATTGTTGTTTTTGTGATATGCAAGGATTGGAAGCTAAGTACCGAGAAGAGGCGCAAGAATAAATCACGAAGTTTTAGGTTTACAAAAATTATTGCTGAGAAAGATCTGAATCCAATCTTCACCATTTCGAACGTAGTATAAGATGTTATAAAGTGTCTTTCCAAATTTCAGCCCGATCCAACGGCTAGAACTATAGATATGATTTTTGCAAGAAATTTGCACATATATGAAGAAAAAAGTAGCGCTGCAGCTCTTGATTTGGAGATTTGAAGCGCTGATGGTTGGAAAGTGAAGAGCTGCAGCGCCGCGCTGATGTTTCGAAAGTGAAGAGCTGCAGCGCTTAAAGAAGAGCTACATCGCCTGAAGATACGAAGAGTAAGAGTTGCACCGCCGATGAAGAAACAAGAATAGCGCTACAACGCTAGAATGAAGCGCTGCAGTGCTTGAGTTATGCGAATGAAAAAAAAATACAGAGCTATAGTGCTAAATGGAGGAGCTGATGCGCGAGATCAGAAACAACACAGAATTTCGGAAATTTAAAAGACTCGATTGATGGGCTTCATTTGTCGGGCTTTGAGAAGGACTTTACCCTATATAAAACAACACATGAACTCATAGAAATTGTGTGAGACCCCGTTTCTAATATTCTAATCTCGAATAATAAACTAAAATCGAACACAAAGAGCCGAGGAAACGAAACAAAATTTTTTATATTTTTTTCGGATGAATAGTTCCGCGCTCGATCCTAAGAATTCATAGGAGCAAGCGCACCCCAAATGCGCTAGGTGCTGCCCGAGAAATTCAAGGGCTGCGCTCGATCCTATGAACTTGTGGGATCGAGGGCACCCAAAAACGCCAAATTACTGCCTCAACAATCAACAGGCTGCACTCGATCCTACGAACTCGTGGGATCGAGCGCGCCCTCTGCCCAGAAAACAACAGAACAAAAATTAAGGCTAACCAACTCTATTCAAGCAATTCAATACTTCAAAATATAAATATGCACTACAACTCCACATGCATATACATTACAATACAAGTCGAATACAATCTATGTTTGATGATAGGGTCATTCGACAAGTCAAATAAATTCAAGTTTCCTAAACATGATTCAAGACATGAAATTTCATCAACCCTATAGTGCAAGATTGCTAAAAGAACAAACTTCTAGACGGTGCCTCACTCTATCACTTCCAACTCGATCTAGTCATGCAGCTTCTGACTCGATCCTGCCCCACCTGCCGACAAGCACACATACAAAAAGAACGACGATCGGATAATCTGGTGAGAATATAATTCTCAGTAAAAGAGACAAATCAAGCAATTCCAAATAATATATCAAGTCATGTTATATAAAACAACGAGTCAATCAATTCAAAAAAAAATATCAGCACTCAACTCGAAATGCATTAAAATGCAATGCATGACTTCAAAACTCGAGATTATCTGATCGGATAATCGAATATCAATCGGTACTTGGTTGTGATCCCAGGGTCAAGTCATCACGAACAACCCACCGACACTCCCATTCGGGGTGGATGTCGCAGAACTCAATCCCCTAGACTTTGAGCAACTATAAGAAGTATTCTAGCTCTTGGAAAAAATAGAAATCCAAGGCCACTTCCATATAGCTCCCTAAATAGTCTAAGTTCAAAACGAATCGAATTTTCGGCTCATGATGAATTCAAGTGAAATTAAACTCATTCAATTTAAATTCAAATAATTCAAATAGCATACGAGTATGTGATTTCTTTTGGGCACTTGAATTAATTCAAATTCGAGTTAATCATCCCATTCATTCAATTGTCGTCTTCTTAACTTTTCAAGTTCGTTAAGGATTCAAATATGAAAATAACAATGAATTCAAATCAATAATCAATCGAATCAAAACGAATCAAAACGGAGAAGCTCAACAATATTCCGTCTTCAATTCTCAAATCGATTCAACTCCCAAGTTCGATCCAAACCCGAAACTCCAATCCAAATCTAAAAATGAAAAATATATAGATTCGATATCAATCTACTAATTCAAACCAAACCCGGAAATCAAACAGAAACAAAAAAAACCGATAATCCAAACTCGATTTTGACGGCATAACGGCTATAAACGGTCAAACCAAAAATCTTCAACATCATCAAACAACTCCAAACAACCCATATCATCTTGTATACCAACAAAACAATCAAAACCAACCAAAATCACAAGACCCATTTTTGAAATAGGCTCCAAAAAATCATATAAAATCCAAACTTCGTTCTTTTTCCAAACCAACTTCGAATACACGGTCTATGCTAGCTCAAGAATGACATACTCGAAAATTATCAAATTCTGACAACCCGACAAAAATCAATGTTTGTGGATCGTAGCAAAACTTACGTCAAAACTACGCCCTCGTTGCTGTGATCGTGAATCTCAACTCGAATCTGAAATCTGACGATCGGATCGTGCGAATAGGACGGAAGAAAATCTTGGAGAAGCAACGGCCATGGATTCCTCTCTCTCTCTCGGTCGACGTGTGGATAGGGGAGTAAGGAGAATGGAGGAGAGAGGTGATGGCTAATAATAATATACACTCCCATAGACTACTCAACCAACTAATTGCAAAACGGTCCCTGAAACTCATAATTAAATCAATTCAATCCCGGCTCAATTAATCTCCACTCATTCCAAATTAAATAATAATCAACTCTGCTAATCACGAAATAATTAATTTTAGGGCCTTACAATTCTCCCCCTCTAAGATTTGATTTCGTCCTTGAAATCAAAGCAGTTCAATCGCATAAGAACAAGATAAAGTTCAAAGACTACTATACTAATTCTTATCTAAAAAAATATAACTCTGAAATCACGGTTCTAATCAAACTCCGCTTCTTGCACCGTTTCTTCAAATCCGTATCGGCTCAACTGCACAAACCCAACTGAAACGGTTTCGCTAAGGAGCTGCTACTATGCTCAGTCAACTCTGAATCGGTCGTCTCAAACAAAACTGGCGACTCATCAATTTCCATCTCAACATCAAAGAAAAAAAATCTGTGAATTTGGCAACAAAAGACATGAAGCATGTCGAGAATACCCAAAGAACAACATAGTGGAAAACAAGTAGAACTAAAGGAGTAAAAGTCGGTAGGCGAGATCGCCCATCTCCTCTAGAATCTCAAAGGAACCCATAAGTTCATCGAGACAGTTCTCTCTCTTATCATAACTGTCACAACCTCTAAAAGGAGGAATCTACTGAATTACTCGGCCTCCCTGAACATAAGTACAGAGATCTGCGTCGAAATCCGAATACTTCGTTCATCCTTCTTCTCAAGTCGTCTTCACCCTAGACAGGAAATCTTCATCCGTCTATCGAACCTCGAATCAAATCTGATCCCAATTCAGGGAACTCAGAAAATCATCCCGATTCAATTGGGATTCTCATTTCTTCTCGTACAACTCATTTGCAAAAAAAAAAATTGATATCAAGATACTCGTCTGATAGCTATTGTACGAAAACTTCACAAAAGATGAGAAATCCATCCAGCTAGTGCCAAAATCAAGCACTACAGCTCAGCATATCCTCTTAAAGTCTATTTCGCTTATTCTTGGATGTCCGTCGTTCTGAGGATGATAAACTGAACCCAATGATAATCTAATAACAAAAGTCTCTCAAAGACTGAGTTCAAGGTGAGAGTTAACTCGAAATCTCATTCTGAAAGGTCAGACTTTGACAAGTCAACTATCTAAAAATCCTCCTGACAACAATCTCAATCATATTGTCATGTCTGAAATCCATTCTGTACGGAAACAGAAGCAGACTATAGTAATATCTCGATTATAATCAGATAGCATCTCCAAATCAGACAGTTCTATACCCCCGTGACCACATGCCGAACACTCCCAATTCTATTCTGCATGGGTAAACTGCGACAGAGCAAAACAATCTAAAATTATTTCTGACCACTTCTTAACATCGGGTCGAGTCTGGAATTCATTCCGTACGGAATACAGTAGCAGATTTCTGTAATGAGTCTAATAAAGTTTAGATGGCTTCAAATTTCCAGACTGATCGATAGCTTCAGAAAGGTATTCGCCGAAAAGTAATCTTCTTTTCATTCTGACAATTAAATATACCAGAGACAGTCGGTTCCTTCTCTCTATCAGCTATCAAATGTGGACAGACTAGAAATTACGAAATCATACTTCGAACCTCATTCTTCATCTGTTCCTATAAAGGTCAATTCCTCAATCCTCTGAATATCTTTCGGTCGTCTGAAATCATAATGAATAACTGCAAAGTGTCAATCTTAAGATACTCTGTCTCAATTAAAATCTCTGGCACAACAAAACAATTACCCACAACTGAGGTATCGTAACTGTCCTGAAACTCAGACTGTGCCTAGTTCTGACTCTTCTTCAATAAATTCTCCAGAACGAATCTGTTTTATGCGCTATCTCCATCTTCTAAATCAATTCTGGCTCAGTTCGGATAAAAGAATTCTGATAGATCTACAATACTGTAGATGAGTTTCACATCGAACGGCACGACTATACTACAAAGCATTCATACCTTGATCCAAGTCCAGTCTTCAATACTTTTTTCTATCAACTCTCAGCTGATGATGTCTGATCTCAAGTCATTGCTGAATCTAACCTCGTAACTCAGAGGTAATCCAGAAATATTGTGAGACCTTGATTCTAATCATCTAATCTCAGAATAAACAATAATTACGCATACAAGATCTAAGATTAAAAGCAAAGATTTTTTTTTTTTTTTTTTTTTTTTACACAGGGTGACGCGCGGGCGCGCATACAGCCCTGCCCGGGCCTCCGAGAAAGGGAGCAGAACACGCGGGCGCTCCTCACCAGGCGCGGGCGCGCATGGCCTGCTGTTTTAGCTCAAAATAAGGCTCCAAAAGTGCAATCCAACACCCGGAAAGGCTCCGACATGATCCAACTAACACTTTTCCAACAACGAAGTATTCAATTACAAGAAAGAGTAGAACATGCATCAATTCTATGTTCCAAAATCCAAAATACAAATCGAGTTCGAATACAATCTAAGTTTGATTTCAAATTCGACTTCTACAATAACAAGGCCTCACTCTATCAACTCGACCACCTAGCCATGCGATCTCTGACTCGGTCCTGCCCCACCTGTTGCCAAGCACACATACAAAGACAAGACAACAGCCGGATAATCCGGTGAGAATAATATTCCCAGTAAAAGAGACAAACATGCAATATCATAAAAACATCTCAAACGAAATGCATCATCTTCTACATATTCAAATAACAACCATGAAATTCCACAAGCAGGTCTAAAACTCAATTCATATGCATAAATGCAATGCATGTCTTTAAATCTGAGATTATCAAGTCGGATAATCAAAACATTTCAGCTTTTGCTTTTGGGATCCCGAGGACGAGATCACGTAAACAACTCACCGACTCTCCCGATCGAGGTGGTGCTACGTATCTCCATCCTCTAGACTTTGGTGCAACTATAAGGAGTATGCTAGCACTAGGTGAAACAGCTACACCCAGGCCACTCACAATATAATTCCCAAAACGTCTATCATCAAAAGGGCCGTCCTGCCCGCTATTCAAATCAAGGTTCATATGCTCAATATGAATGCAATGCAACATAACTCAAATAATCAATTAACATGCAAGTATGTGATTTTTCCGGAACACTCGAATCAAGTCGGATTCGAGTCATTCGTTCCATTCCATTCCAAGTCATCTTATACCTCTTTTCAACAACGTCGATGCTCCAAACCTGGAAACAACATCGATACAAGAATTCCAAATCAAAATTCCATTCCAAATCAAGTTCAACGATAAAGATAATTCAATTCAACTTTCGAGGATGGATCAACTCGATACCAAACCTCGATCAACTCTTCAACGATTCGAAAGTTGCCAATTCGGAACTCCACGATCTTCAACTAATCTGCGGAGATAAAATCAATCCAATATCAATCCATTCAAAACGAGCAACTCCCAAAAACTCAAACGAATCTCCAATTTCCAAAATCTCAAACCGGCGGCATAACGGCTATAAATTCAACTAACCGAAAATGCAAACAGCATAATATCACTCTAAGCAACTCATATCAATCAACATTCAACCAAAACAATCCAATTCCAACAAATCACAAAACTCACTTTTTCGAAAATCCCTTCAAAAATTCATAACAAATCCGAACGTCGCTCTAATTCAAAACTGACAGATAATAAACGATCAGAACTCCGCCAGGAACAACATACTAGAATCTAAATCGATTCTAACCACCTCCGAAAAACAAAACATATCCGATCGAAGAAATACTTACGGTATAACGAAGCTCTCTCAGCCGTGATCGCTAATCTGCCTTCAGAAATAATTTCTAACGGACGGATCGAGCTCGGGAGGAAATCCAAAAGCTTGAAACTCACGTTGAGTTCTTCAATGGGGGAGAGAAACGTTTGGGAGGGATGAAGGGAGAATGGGAGACTTAGTCAAAGTCTAGATATTATAGCAATTCCATTTTTTGCGTTTTAGTCCCTGAAAATTCTGAAATTTGTAAAGTAGTCCCTGATCAAATACAAGTCGTCTCTTGAACTCTGGAATCTCCGATTATCTCAAATAAACTCATTTAAATAAAAACGGGGCGTTACAATTCTCCCCCTCTAAGAAAAGATTTCGTCCTCGAAATCAAACACGGTTCTAACACGAACTGTATCTCTCAACTTATTCCTTCAAGTCCGTCAATCAAAAGTCGACTCATTCTCGTCAGAATAATCTTCCTCTGCTTAGTCACAATTCGATTCATCTTCTATCTCGACAAGAAATTTCCATCTTACAACCATAGTTTTTAAACGTCTAAACAAAAAGGGCGATTCTGCCCGCTGAATCAAAGATAGGCTCAAGATGAAATCATAATAAAACATAACAAAACTCAATCCATCAACCAAATACGAGTTCCACAAGCTAGAACAAGTATCGATGCGATATGTGATTTGAAAGGGAAACTCGAGAACCAACTGTCCCGAGTATGCTATCCCGCTACGATGACTGCTTTTACCTTTCAAGGCAGTAGCTCCAACTCTGGATAAGCTACAACAAAAGATTGTATCAAAAGCTATACAATCTAAACAACAACAACGTCACTAGGTTGATTTTCTATATCGTTCTTTGTCCAAATCTCTGAAACGAACAATTGCTGCTAACTTCGGGCTCGACAACTCCAAACAAATCTGTAAGGAGACAATAACTGATCAACATAGCGATCAACTCAATTTTCAAGTTCAATACTCCAAAACAGTTCAAATCTCCAAGAATAAAGAATTCTGTCAACTAGTGCTAAGTCAAGCACTACAGGTCATGGCATAACTTCAAAAGTTCAACTCATCTGCTCTGGCTGTCCGTAGCTCTGAGGGTATCGAACTGAAAAATTTGAATTCAGACAACAAAATCTCATCGAAATCTATGCCGAAAGAACGAGTGCATCAAAAATCTCTGTCTAAAATGACAGACTTCGGCAAAAACAAGACATTTGACTACCTCTGACAATATATCAATCTTCTAATCTTGACTGAAAGTCATCCAGTACAGAAAATAATAGCAGATTCCAGCAATAGGTCACTCTAATTCAGATAGTAGATAAAATAAGAACAGTTCAAAACATCGGTTGCTGCATACAATTCCTCAGATAAAATTCGCAGTAAGAAATCTCATACAATCTAATCCTCTCCTCTGCTTTCAAATCAGTTCCGTCTGCTAAAATAATTACTCCAACTCTTAAGATTAGAACAGATCACGTGAATTTCCGCATAAGACAAATAGAAGAACAGGTCTTCAAATCAATAAGATCGCTACGAGCTCAAAGTCCAGATTCAGACATTGAGTCTCGAGCGTCTTCAACTGTCTCGATGTCTAGACTATAGCGCAATTCCACTTAATAAGAATACATCTCCAAAATCTCGATAAGAAAAGATCGCTGATCGGCATAAATTCCATCATCAAATCATACAATCGAAGAAGACCATTCAATCCAAAAGAATTCAGACATCGAAGAATAACGTACAACTGCTTGGTACCACAATCTGCTATCCAATTCTCAAAAGCTCCGAAAGATCAGTATAATTCTCATTCCACAAAGATAAGAAATCAACGATAAGAATTCCTAACCTCTACTAATTCTTCTGAAAGATCCGGTTAATAGAACAACACTACTGGAGTATTCATCAATTCGACAATTCAACAATTTAATAGAGGCACGTTAAACATAAACAGATTCTTCAATATGAAGGCAAGAGACTCGCCAGAATCTAACATTCCAATAAGAATAGGGAACTCAATATCGAACGTTACCTGATCTGTCATTATCGGGTGCAGCCTGAGTCTGCTGATCCTCAGACAAAGCAAAGACTCGTGCCTGCTGTCTGGGAGGCTGGCTTCCATACTGATTACCTTCCTGCCTATTCTGCTGCTGAGGTTGGAAAGAGTGAACAGAAGGTGCTTGCTGCTGAGGCTGAGCTGTCTGTCTCAAGAAATTTCCACTCTGTGCTTGCTCAGGGACACGCTGAGGACACGTTCTTGCAAAGTGCCCCGCCTGGTTACAAATATGACAGCTTCCAAAAATACCTCTACACTGATCAGTGGAGTGATGACCTCCGCAATTTGCACAAGACATGCCTGACTGTCCCGAACTCTGTCCCGATCCATACTGTCTCGAACCACTAGAGCTCGAAGAACTAGTTCCGTGCTTCTTAAACTGCTTCCCTTTCGGATGATAGTATTCCTTCCTATTACCTCCACTGCTACCACCTTCAAAACTCGATGGTTGATTCTGAAATTGAAAAGGTTGTGCCTGAAACTGTTCTTGCTGCTGCTGCGGCACAAACTGACCTCCTTTCTGTCTCCATAAACCTGCTTCAGCACCTTTTGCGTGATTCATGGCATCCGCAAAATTGTTAGTCCTATTGGTGTTTACCAACGTGAAGACGTCGGGGTTCAAACCATTAATGAACTGGTCGGCTTTAGCTTCCTCATCGCTGGCAATCAGCGGTGCAAAACGTAACAGACTATCAAACTTGGCTACATACTCTTCAATATTCAAATTCCCCTGCTTCAGATTTGCAAACTCGGCTCCCTTGTCCTTTCGGTACGACACGGGGAAAAACCGCTTATAGAACTCAGACTTGAAAAGAGCCCAAGTAATTTCCATACCTCTACTCTCAATGGCTTTCTTCGTCATAATCCACCAGTTCTTAGCAACACCACGAAGCTGATGAATGACTAACCTGGTTCGGCGGTCATTTGAGTAATCGATAGAATCAAACAGCTGATCGATATCATCCAACCAACTCTCACAATCAACTGGATTTTCAGTGCCCATCAACAACGGCGGATTAAAAGACTGAAACCTCTTCAGCAGGGTTTCCATAGGTGTCGCTGTAGCATCCATCTCAACAGTTTCAGTACTAGCTTGCTCAGTAGTAGGAATAACTGGTGGTGGGTTCCTGTTAATAACTCGTCGAGGACCCATCTGATTATCAAAGGTTAGGACACAAGATATCTCAATCGCTGCAATTCGGTGCCCTTGCAACCTCTCAGAATTCCGGATACAGGTGAAATACAGTTCATATCTCAAATAATTCATGCTTCATATTTCAAGTCACAAAATCATGTAAATCAAGTAATTCTCAACAACAAAGCATGCTCGCATGGTATTTAAATAAATCAATTTAAATAACTCAACCACATGCGAGAATCAATTCATGCAGACTCGATCTACCCCGCTCACTTCTAAATTCAGTCCAAGAATCTTATGCTCTGATACCACTTAATGTGAGACCTCGATTCTAATCATCTAATCTCAGAATAAACAATAATTACGCATACAAGATCTAAGATTAAAAGCAAAGTTTTTTTTTTTTTTTTTTACACAGGGTGACGCGCGGGCGCGCCACCCGAGGCGCGGGCGCGCATACAGCCCTGCCCGGGCCTCCGAGAAAGGGAGCAGAACACGCGGGCGCTCCTCACCAGGCGCGGGCGCGCATGGCCTGCTGTTTTAGCTCAAAATAAGGCTCCAAAAGTGCAATCCAACACCCGGAAAGGCTCCGACATGATCCAACTAACACTTTTCCAACAACGAAGTATTCAATTACAAGAAAGAGTAGAACATGCATCAATTCTAAGTTCCAAAATCCAAAATACAAATCGAGTTCGAATACAATCTAAGTTCGATTTCAAATTCGACTTCTACAATAACAAGGCCTCACTCTATCAACTCGACCACCTAGCCATGCGATCTCTGACTCGGTCCTGCCCCACCTGTTGCCAAGCACACATACAAAGACAAGACAACAGCCGGATAATCCGGTGAGAATAATATTCCCAGTAAAAGAGACAAACATGCAATATCATAAAAACATCTCAAACGAAATGCATCATCTACTACATATTCAAATAACAACCATGCAATTCCACAAGCATGTCTAAAACTCAATTCATATGCATAAATGCAATGCATGTCTTTAAATCTGAGATTATCAAGTCGGATAATCAAAACATTTCAGCTTTTTCTTTTGGGATCCCGAGGACGAGATCACGTAAACAACTCACCGACTCTCCCGATCGAGGTGGTGCTACGTATCTCCATCCTCTAGACTTTGGTGCAACTATAAGGAGTATGCTAGCACTAGGTGAAACAGCTACACCCAGGCCACTCACAATATAATTCCCAAAACGTCTATCATCAAAAGGGTCGTCCTGCCCGCTATTCAAATCAGGGTTCATATGCTCAATATGAATGCAATGCAACATAACTCAAATAATCAATTAACATGCAAGTATGTGATTTTTCCGGAACACTCGAATCAATTCGGATTCGAGTCATTCGTTCCATTCCATTCCAAGTCATCTTATACCTCTTTTCAACAACGTCGATGCTCCAAACCTGGAAACAACATCGATACAAGAATTCCAAATCAAAATTTCATTCCAAATCAAGTTCAACGATAAAGATAATTCAATTCAACTTTCGAGGATGGATCAACTCGATACCAAACCTCGATCAACTCTTCAACGATTCGAAAGTTGCCAATTCGGAACTCCACGATCTTCAACTAATCTGCGGAGATAAAATCAATCCAATATCAATCCATTCAAAACGAGCAACTCCCAAAAACTCAAACGAATCTCCAATTTCCAAAATCTCAAACCGGCGGCATTACGGCTATAAATTTAACTAACCGAAAATGCAAACAGCATAATATCACTCTAAGCAACTCATATCAATCAACATTCAACCAAAACAATCCAATTCCAACAAATCACAAAACTCACTTTTTCGAAAATCCCTTCAAAAATTCATAACAAATCCGAACGTCGCTCTAATTCAAAACTGACAGATAATAAACGATCAGAACTCCGCCAGGAACAACATACTAGAATCTAAATCGATTCTAACCACCTCCGAAAAACAAAACATATCCGATCGGAGAAATACTTACGGTATAACGAAGCTCTCTCAGCCGTGATCGCTAATCTGCCTTCAGAAATAATTTCTAACGGACGGATCGAGCTCGGGAGGAAATCCAAAAGCTTGAAACTCACGTTGAGTTCTTCAATGGGGGAGAGAAACGTTTGGGAGGGATGAAGGGAGAATGGGAGACTTAGTCAAAGTCTAGATATTATAACAATTCCATTTTTTGCGTTTTAGTCCCTGAAAATTCTGAAATTTGCAAAGTAGTCCCTGATCAAATACAAGTCGTCTCTTGAACTCTGGAATCTCCGATTATCTCAAATAAACTCATTTAAGATAAAAACGGGGCGTTACAAATATCATCTGGATGATAACAACAACTCTCTAACCACTGGTTTATCAACCAATTTAGGCTAGATTCTAGGACATCAGCTGTGAACAAGAGAATTCCTCCGCGAAACCCTGAAATCAGAAGGTCATTCGGCAGATCCACTAACAAAGAATCCTGGAATCAAGAATCCTTATCGGAGGATTTCCATTCGTCTATTGACTCGGATATGAATCTATAAACTTCCTGAAACAATCCACAGTAGTCCTGTACTGGATAAAGGAGCTAACAGACATCCAAATCAAAATCTGATAACTGAAGTACGATACTGCTCAGTTACAATCAAGTCAAAATCTCAATCAAATCAGAATCTGAAGTACAATACTGTTCGGTTCCAACTCATCCCATCAATTCAAAGAATTGCGACTACTGTTAATCAAATTTCAAAAAACCGAGATGCATCAATAAATATCAATAAGAAGAAATATAAGGTGCGTAACCGATCATATTAGAATAAGAATAGAAACCATACTCTACTGTTTCCTGCGGTCATCATCGGTGAAATCTAAATCTGATCCTCGATAAGAGTACCACTAAAATCTGTTGCCTCGAAGATTGATTCGCCATATGATTAAGTCCTCATAGATTCTGTTATTTCGGCTGAAAGGAGCAACTGAAATGGCTAGTATCTTTGTCGGAGTTAAAGACACAAGGAAATTCCCTTCGAAGATCTTTTGATAATATCATGATGACGAACTTTGGCATAGTGTCCGAGCTTATGATAGACCTGACAGCGTCTTTTGATCTCAAAGCACTGCTCGCTGATTCCATAAACTGCTTTCTCTTTGATTAAAGATGATCTCTAAGTCCCTCTAACTCTGATCAAACGGTGAAAAGGAATCTGTCGAAGAAATTTGGATGAAAGCGGATTCCAAAAAGTGATCGAACCTTGATTCCCTGATGCTCTCTTCTTCAAATTCTACCAACCTTTATCAATCCTCAAAGTTGGTACCACACTAACCGAACTCTCCGGTCATCTGTGTAGTTCAGAGAATTACTCAACTGATCGATCTCTTCTATTCAACTTCTGCATCCAACAACATTCTCGGTGCTCTTCAGAATTGGTAATCTAATGACTAAAACCTCCTCGGTAGTACTCCCATCGGTGTCCAAGTGACATCTATCAGGGAAGTAGTGGTATGATCTAGATCAGTCGGATGAGTTACTGCTGGTTGTCGTCTGCTAAAATTCTTCAGGAGACAATTTTGATATTCAGGATGAAAAGGATACCAAAACTTCATCTCAAAATTTGGGGTTACACATCTCTATTCGATAAGTTCGTTCAACTACAAATTACTGAATTTCAGATCTCAATCGGATTCTAATTCACCTCGCAAACAATCTCTGATCTGCTAGCTCAAGCAGATGGTGGAACTCGGATCCGAAATTAAAATTACAGTTCATATTTCAAGTAATTCATGCTTTAAAATTTAAATCATGTAGCCATGTAATTCAAATAATTCTCAATCAATAAAGCATGCTCGCATGTATCTTACATAATAATTAAAATAAATCAATCACATACGATAATTCAATTTATGCGGACTCGATCTACCCCGCTCACTCTAGTTCAAATCCAAGAATCTTATCGCTCTGATACCACTTAATGTAAGACCCCGTTTCTAATCTTCTAATCTCGAATAATTAACTAAAATCGAACACAAAGAGCCGAAGAAACGAAACAAAATTTTTTTTCGGATGAATACTGCCGCGCTCGATCCTACGAGTTCGTAGGATTGAGCGCACCCCAAATGCTCAAGGTGTTGCCCGAGAAATTCAAGGGCTGCGCTCGATCCTAGGAACTCGTGGGATCGAGCGCAGCCAAAAACGCCAAGTTACTGCCTCAACAATCAACAGGCCCCACTCGATCCTACGAACTCGCAGGATTGAGCGCGCCCTCTGCCCAGAAAACAACAGAACAGAAATTAAGGCTAACCAACTCTATTCAAGCCATTCAATACTTCAAAATATAAATATGCACTACAACTCCACATGCATATACAATACAATACAAGTCGAATACAATCTAAGTTTGATGATAGGGTCATTCAACAAGTCAAATAAATTCAAGTTTCCTAAACATGATTCAAGACATGAAATTTCATCAACCCTATAATGCAAAATTGCTAAAAGAACAAACTTCTAGATGGTGCCTCACTCTATCAATTCCAACTCGATCTAGTCATGCAGCTTCTAACTCGATCCTGCCCCACCTGCCGACATGTACATATACAAATAGAACGATAGCCGGATAATCCGAAGAGAATATAATTCCCATTAAAAGAGACAAATCAAGCAATTCCAAATAATATATCAAGTCATGTTATGTAATGCCCCGATTTTATTATAATTGAATTTAATCGAGATAATCAGAGTTTTTAGTGATTGAGGATCGTTTTGGTATTTAGCAGGGGGTTACTTTGCAAAATTGGAGAAATAAAGGACTAAAATGCAAAAGATGGATTTTATATATTATCTTAACCTATTTGACCAAGTCTTCCCATCACCTCACCATCATTTCTCCTTCCTCTCCTTCCATTGACCGAACAGGAAGCCATGGCCATCGCCTTTTTGAGCTTCTTTTCGCTCGATTTGCTCGATCCGACCGTTAGATTTTCATTCCGAGTGGAGATTCACGATCACCACAACGAGGGCTCCGTTTAGATGTAAGTTTTGCTTCGATCTCTTGAACTTCAATTTTGTTGAGTTGTTAGAATTTGATAATATTGGAGTATGTCGTTCTTGAGCTAGTATAGATCGTGTATTCGAAGTCGGTTTGGAAAAAGAACGAAGTTTGGATTTTATATGATTTTAGAGGCATATTTTCAAAAATGGTGATTTTGATTGAGGTTCGATTTGAGTTGTTTTGATGGATTGTGTTGATGATTGAGTTATTGTGATGTTGTTGGATGATTTGTATTTTTCTGGATAGTTAGTTTATAGTCGTTATGCCGTCGAAATCGAGTTTGAGTTATCGATTTTGGTTCGGTTTGAATTGTATATCGAATTTGATTGAGTTTGAACTCCGAGTTGATATCGAATCCGTGTCTCGATGTTTTGACAGTTGATTAGATATTGGAATTGGAGGACTTGGAGATCGGTTACCAATCGAAGAGTTGGAAGACGGTATAGATTGTTTGATTTATCGACGTTGAGTTTTGAATTGTTTAGAGTTTGAATCGAGTTGTCTCTTGTTTGACAGGATTGATTGAAGCTTCGAGAAAAAGGTAAAAGTCGACATTGAAATGAATGGGAACGAATACTCGAGATCGAATTATTCTCGAGTTCTCGAAAATCACATACCGCTTGTTTATTTGCTTGCGTGAACTTTATTTAGTTATTGATGCACTTGCATTCATATTGAGCCGACTTTCGATTCGTTTTGAAATGAGACGTTTTAGAGAGCTATATATTGAAGTGTCTTTGGATTTCGAGTTTTTCCAATTGCCAGAATACTTCTTATAGTTGCTCTGAAGTCTAGGGGATCGAGTTGATCGACTTCCACCCCGAAAGGGTGCGTCGGTGAGTTGTCGTGAAGACTTGACCCTAGGATCCCAACCGAGTACCGATCGATTTTATGATTATCTGACTTGATAATCTTCACTTTTAAATCCATGAATTCATTCAATATCATTTCGATGTTATGATTTATGTTGACACATTTCGATTGAGGTGTTTACTTGATATTGCATGTCTGTCTCTTTTACTTAGAAATTATATTTATAACCGGTTTATCCGGCTGTTGTCTTTGTTTGTATGTGTACTTGACAACAGGAGGATCAGGAGCTAGACCAAGTTGTTTGGGTTAGCTCGGGGTGTGACGATAGATGTGAGACACCGTGCTGTAGGGTCGAGTCGAATGATCTATTTTGAGTTTTGTTGAGTCGTTTGAACTCCTTCTTAAAACTCGACATGTTGTAATTTGGAAGAACTTAAACTATTGCATGATCTACTCTCCTTTTGTATTTTGAATATCTTATGATTGTTGAATTATTAGTTGGATCATGTCGGAACCTTTCCGGGTGTTATTTTACACTTTTGAGGTCTTTTTGGAAGCGATTTCAGTAGGCTATGCGCGCCCGCTCGTCCGGGAGGCGCGCCCGCGCGCCCTGCACCTCCCTGGGCAGGACGCCATGCTCGCCCGCGCCTAGGGAGGCGCGCCCGCACGCCCAGGGCAGGGCCTAGGCGCGGCCGCGCGTCCCATTTTAAAAAAAATAATAATAATTGATTCGATTTTATATTGGCTCTCGTGTTCAATTTTGTTTAATTATTCGATATTAGAGGATTAGAAACGGGGTCTCACATTAAGTGGTATCAGAGAGATAAGATTCTTGGAGTCGAACTAGAGTGAGTGGGGTAGATTGAGTCCGCATGAATTGAATTCTCGCATGTGATTGATTTATTTAAATGATTATTTTTAAATACGTGCGAGCATGCTTTATTGATTCTTGGATTAATTGAATTACATGAGTTGTGGTTTAATTTATAAAGCATGAATTATGTGATATATATCTGTCATTGTATATCATTGAGATTCTTGAGTTCTCAGAGCAGAGTTTTGAATACCGAGGTTTTGAGATTGAGATTGAGTTTGAGATATTGTGTCCTAACCCTTGATATCAGATGGAACCTCGACGATCTTTGAGAAGGAATCAACCACCTTTGACTCCTCCTTTTACTGAGAATCCGCCGCCAGTGATAACTCCTCCGAATGATCAGGATAGTACAGGAGTGGATCAGTTTGATACAACTACAACCCCGATGGAGACTCTTCTGAAGAGGTTTCGATCTTTTCGACTGCCTATTCTATCGGGTACCGAGAACTCCGTTGCTTGTGAAAGTTGGCTAGATGAAATGGATGAGCTCTTTGATTCCCTCGACTATAACGATGACCGCCGAATCAGGTTAGTCAGTCATCAGTTACAGGGTGTTGCCAAGAATTGGTGGACCACGACCAAGAGGGCCAACGAGAATCGAGGCATCGTTATCACTTGGAGTTTGTTCAAGGCCGAGTTCTACAAGCGTTTCTTTCCTGTCTCTTATCGAAAGGAAAAGGGTACCGAATTTGCGAATCTGAAACAAGGAAACTTGAGCATTGAGGACTATGTGAGCAAATTTGACAGTCTCTTGAGGTTTGCACCTCATGTTGCAGATAACGAGGAAGCCAAGGCCGACCATTTCATCAATGGCTTGAATCCTGAGATTTTTACCTTGGTCAATACCGAAAGACCCAACAACTTTGCAGATGTTATGGATCAGGAAAAGGGAGCCGAATCTGGATTCTTGATGCAATGAAGTAATCAGGTAGCTCCACAGCCGCAATAGAGGTCCTTTCAGAATCAGCCTGTTCAGTTTCAGCCTTAGCAGTCTCAGTATCAGTACCAACCTTCTTCGCATTCGATCAGTCTCAGAGGGTGGCAACAGTAGTAGAAACAGGCGAGATCAGTATCGGCCGAAGGGGAAGAATTTCAAGAAGTCGGGGAGCAACTCATCGAGTTCCAGTGGTTCTAGTCAGTTCAGTTCTGGACAGAGTTCAGGGTTTTCAGGAGTTTCTTGCAGCAAGTGTGGAGGATGTCATCCGAGTGATCAGTGTCGAGGCGTGTTTGGTAGTTGCAACATCTTCCAGCAGCCGGGTCATTTTGCTAGAGTCTGTCCTCAGCGAGGATCCGATAGAGCTCAGAGCGGCAGTTCTTCTCGACCGCCAGCTCAGCCCGAGAGATCAGCTTCTGCAGTCCATTCCTTTCTGCCTCAACAACAGAATCGTCAGGGAGGTAACCAGAACCAGAACCAACCTCCACGACAGCAGGCGAGGGTGTTTGCCTTGACAGAGGATCAAGCCAATGCAGCACCGAATGATGTGATAGCAGGTAATTGTTCGATCTTTGGTTATCCTGCGTTAGTGTTGTTTGATACAGGTGCTTCTCACTGTTTTATTTCTGAAAGATTTTTCGTGATGCATGATTTAATTGCTGAGCCATTATCTGATGTTGTTGCTATTACTTCACCTTTGGGTGGAGGAATTATTTCGGTGAGAATGGTCCGAAATTGTGTGATAGAATCCGAAGGGAATTCGATTGAAATTGACAGCATCGTACTTGGATTATCTGATTTTGATTGCATCATTGGGATTGATGCTTTGACCAAGTATAGGACGACAGTAAATTGCTTTCAGAAAATTGTTCATTTCAAGCATGAGATGGCAGATGATTGGAAGTTTTTCGGTAAGGGTTCTCAATCCAAAATTCTTTTGATTTTGGTGTTAACCATGTCTCGTTTACTACAGAAAGGATTAGAGGGATTCTTGATTTATGCTTTGGATATTCAAAAGTTTAGCCCTGAGTTGTCCGAGATACCGGTGGTTAGCGAGTTTCCTGATGTTTTTCCAGACGAAATTCCTGGTTTACCGCCTATTCGAGACATCGAATTTAGCATTGAACTTGCGCCAGGTACTCAGCCTATTTCGAAAGCACCTTACCGAATGGCTCCTTTAGATTTGAAAGAATTGAAGGAACAATTAGAAGATTTGATTGCCAAGGGATACATCCGACCTAGCGTATCGCCTTGGGGTGCACCAGTGCTTTTCGTGAGAAAGAAAGACAGTTCTATGCGACTTTGCATCGACTACCGCCAGTTGAATCAAGCGACGGTCAAGAACAAGTATCCTCTTCCGAGAATTGATGACCTTTTTGATCAACTTCAAGGTTCTTCAGTGTACTCGAAGATAGATCTAAGATCAGGGTACCATCAGCAGAGAGTTCGTGACGAGGATGTGCCTAAGACAGCTTTCAGAACCAGATATGGGCATTTCGAATTCATAGTCATGCCTTTTGGTTTGACCAATGCTCCAGCAGTTTTTATGGACCTGATGAATCGCATCTTTCAGCGGTATCTAGATGAGTTCGTCATCATCTTCATTGACGGCATTCTGATCTATTCTAAGAACCGTTCTGATCATGCCGAGCATTTGAGGATTGTGTTGCAGACTTTGCGAGCCGAACAGTTGTATGCTAAGCTATCTAAGTGCGAGTTTTAGTTGTACCGAGTGGTTTTCTTAGGCCACATTGTATCGGGAGATGGAATATCTGTGGACCCCAGTAAGATCGAAGCAGTTATGAATTGGCAGAGACCGACATCAGTACCAAAAATCCGAAGCTTCATGGGTTTAGCGGGGTATTATCGCCGATTTATCGAGGGATTCTCTTCCATTGCAAAGCCGATTACTCAGTTGACCCAGAAGAATGCACCGTTTGTTTGGTCCGATCAGTGTGAGGCTAGTTTCTTTGACCTGAAGAAGAGATTGACCAGCGCTCCGATCTTGTCTATTCCATCAGGTACTGGAGGTTTCTCTGTGTACTGTGATGCTTCTCACCGTGGTCTTGGATGTATTCTGATGCAGAGGAAGCATGTCATAGCTTATGCTTCGAGGCAGCTAAAGCCTAACGAGACTCGTTATCCGATCCATGATCTCGAGCTAGCTGCAATCGTGTTTGCTTTGAAGACTTGGCGCCATTACCTGTATGGCAAGTCGTTTGAGATATTTTCTGACCACAAGAGCCTGAAATACTTGTTTTCCCAGTCCGAGCTGAATATGAGACAGAGGAGATGGATGGATTTGCTTAAGGACTTCGACTGTGAGATCAAGTATTACCCTGGGAAGTCGAATGCAGCCGCAGACGCTCTTAGTCGGAAGCTTTGTTATTTGTCTCTTTCTACGATTGGTGTCTCTCGATTTATTGAAGATTGTTGTACTTCGGGTTTGGAGCTTGAGACCGATAGGAGATCCATCAGAGTTTTTGCGATTCAGGCCGAGCCAGAGTTGTTTCAGTCGATCAGATAGGCACAGAGATCAGATCCGAGTATTCAGAGTTCGATAGAGAGAGTCCGATCAGGTCATCAGTCAGAGTTTCAGGTCAAGGATGACGTTTTGTTGTGCCCGATGTTTTTGAGTTCAGACAGTGTATTCTTCGAGAGGCGCATTGCAGTCGGTTCAGTGTTCATCCTGGAGGCCGAAATATGTATAATGACTTGAAGACTCAGTTCTGGTGGAAACAGTTGAAAGGAGACGTCACGAGGTTTGTATCCCGTTGTCTGAATTGCCAACAGGTGAAAGCTGAGAGGAAGAAGCCCGAAGGATTATTGCACAGTTTGCCTGTCCCGGAATGGAAATGGGATCATATCTCAATGGATTTTGTCACAAAGCTACCGCGTTCAGTAAGAGGTTGTGATGCGATTTGGGTTGTGATTGACCAGTTGACGAAATCTGCTTGCTTCATTCCTTACCGTATGACATACCGTCACGATCAGATGGCCGAGTTGTATGTCTGAGAGGTTGTGAGATTGCACGGCGTGCCGAAGTCGATAGTATCAGACAGAGATCTGAGATTCACTTCTCACTTTTGGCACAGTCTTCAGGAGGCTTTGGGTACTCGTTTGCACTTGAGCACAGCATATCACCCTCAGACCGACAGTTAGTCCGAACGTACGATCCAGACCTTGGAGGATATGCTTCGAGCTATAGTGCTTGATTTTGGATCAGGTTGGCAGGAGTCCTTGCCTCTAGTGGAGTTTTCGTACAATAACAGCTTCCAGGCGAGCATTGGAATGGCACCTTTCGAAGCTTTGTACGGGAAGAAGTGCAGATCTCCGTTGTTTTGGGACGAGATTTCAGAATCACCTGAGTTGGGTCCAGATATGATTCGTGATATGGCAGAGCAGGTAAAATTGATTAGAGTCAGAATGAAGACAGCCCAGGATCGACAAGCCAAATATACGAACATCAGACGCAGACCACTGTGTTTTGAGCAGGGAGACCGTGTATTTATGAAGATTTCTCCGTTCCGAGGCACTGTCAGGTTCAGGAAGAGAGGAAAGTTTTCTCCGAGGTTCATTGGCCCGTATGAAATTCTGGAGAAGATAGGCGATCTCTCCTATAGGATTGCTCTTCCTCCGTCTCTTTCAGGCATCCACGATATGTTTCACGTTTCGATGCTACGGAAGTACCATCCGAATCCGTCTCATGTTCTTCAACCAGATGAGGCCAAACTTGACGAGACTCTGAGTTACTTCGAGCGACCAATTCAGATTCTTGACAAAAAAGAGAAGAAGCTCAGAAGCAAGTCGATTTCGTTAGTGAAGATTCAGTGGAGTCGTCACGGAGTTGAGGAAGCGACTTGGGAGACCGAATCCGATATGAGGCAGCGATTTCCAGAGTTGTTCGATTGAGGTGAGTTAGTCTTCAGTTTGTTTCGTTTTGTTCAGTCTGTGATCTGTCAGATTTCGAGGACAAAATCGAATCTTAGAGGGGGAGAATTGTAATGCCCCAATTTTATTATAATTGAATTTAATCGAGATAATCAGAGTTTTTAGTGATTGAGGATCGTTTTTTTATTTAGCAGGGGGTTACTTTGCAAAATTGGAGAAATAAAGGACTGAAATGCAAAAGATGGATTTTATATATTATCTTAACCTATTTGAACAAGTCTTCCCATCACCTCACCATCATTTCTCCTTCCTCTCCTTCCATCGACCGAACAGGAAGCCATGGCCATCGCCTTTTTGAGCTTTCTTTCTGCTCGATTCGCTCGATCCGACCGTTAGATTTTCATTCCGAGTGGAGATTCACGATCACCAAAACGAGGGCTCCGTTTAGACGTAAGTTTTTCTTCGATCTCTTGAACTTTGATTTTGTTGAGTTGTCAGAATTTGATAATATTGGAGTATGTCGTTCTTGAGCTAGTATAGATCGTGTATTCGAAGTCGGTTTGGAAAAAGAACGAAGTTTGGATTTTATATGATTTTAGAGGCATATTTTCGAAAATGGTGATTTTGATTGAGGTTGGATTTGAGTTGTTTTGATGGATTGTGTTGATGATTGAGTTATTGTGATGTTGTTGGATGGTTTTTATTTTTCCGGATAGTTAGTTTATAGCCGTTATGCCATCGAAATCGAGTTTGAGCTATCGGTTTTGGTTCGGTTTGAATTGTATATCAAATTTGATTGAGTTTGAACTCCGAGTTGATATCGAATCCGTGTCTCGATGTTTTGACAGTTGATTAGAGATTGGAATTGGAG
The DNA here is from genome assembly GCF_033568475.1 of Henckelia pumila. Taxonomy (NCBI): domain Eukaryota; kingdom Viridiplantae; phylum Streptophyta; class Magnoliopsida; order Lamiales; family Gesneriaceae; genus Henckelia; species Henckelia pumila. Next base: position 74,405,698 of record NC_133121.1, read on the forward strand.
GACTTGGAGATCTGTTACCAATCAAAGAGTTGAAAGACGGTATAGATTGTTTGATTTATCGACGTTGAGTTTCGAATTGTTTAGAGTTTGAATCGAGTTGTCTCTTGTTTGACAGGATTGATTGAAGCTTCGAGAAAAAGGTAAAAGTCGACATTTAAATGAATGGGAACGAATACTCGAGATCGAATTATTCTCGAGTTCCCGAAAATCACATACCGCTTGTTTATTTTCTTGCGTGAACTTGATTTAGTTATTGATGCACTTGCATTCATATTGAGCCAACTTTCGATTCGTTTTGAAATGAGATGTTTTAGAGAGCTATATTGAAGTGGCTTTGGATTTCGAGTTTTTCCAATTGCCAGAATACTTCTTATAGTTGCTCTGAAGTTTAGGGGATCGAGTTGATCGACTTCCACCCCGAAAGGGTGTGTCGGTGAGTTGTCGTGAAGACTTGACCCTGGGATCCCAACCGAGTACCGATTGATTTTATGATTATCTGACTTGATAATCTCGACTTTTAAATCCATGCATACATTCAATATCATTTCGATGTTATGATTTATGTTGACACATTTCGATTGAGGTGTTTACTTTATATTGCATGTCTGTCTCTTTTACTTAGAAATTATATTTATAACCGGTTTATCCGGCTGTTGTCTTTGTTTGTATGTGTACTTGACAACAGGAGGATCAGGAGCTGGACCAAGTCGTTTGGGTTAGCTCGGGGTGTGACGATAGACGTGAGACACCGTGTTGTAGGGTCGAGTTGAATGATCTATTTTGAGTTTTGTTGAGTCGTTTGAACTCCTTCTTAGAACTCGACATGTTGTAATTTGGAAGAACTTAGACTATTGCATGATCTACTCTCCTTTTGTATTTTGAATATCTTATGATTGTTGAATTATTAGTTGGATCATGTCAGAACCTTTCCGGGTGTTATTTTACACTTTTGAGGTCTTTTTGGAAGCGATTTCAGCAGGCTATGCGCGCCCGCTCGTCCGGGAGGCGTGCCCGCGCGCCCTGCACCTCCCCGGGCAGGATGCCATGCGCGCTCGTGCCTAGGGAGGCGCGGCCCCGCGTCCCATTTTTTTTTAAAAAAAAAAATATTTTGATTCGATTTTATATTGGCTCTCGTGTTCGATTTTGTTTAATTATTCGATATTAGAGGATTAGAAACGGGGTCTCACATGTTATATAAAACAACGAGTCAATCAATTCAAAAAGGCATATCAGCACTAAACTCGAAATGCATTAAAATGCAATGCATGACTTCAAAACTCTGGATTATCTAATCGGATAATCGAATATCAATCGATACTCGGTTGGGATCCCAGGATCAAGTCATCATGAACAACCCACCGACACTCCCATTCGGGGTGGATGTCGCACAACTCAATCCCCTAGACTTTAGAGCAGCTATAAGAAGTATTCTAGCTCTTGAAAAAAATCGAAATCCAAGGCCACTTCAATATAGCTCCCTAAATCGTCTAAGTTCAAAACGAATCGAATATTCTGTTCAAGATGTATGCAATTGAAATTAAACTCATTCAATTTAAAATCAAATAATTCAAATAGCATACGAGTATGTGATTTCTTTTGGGCACTCGAATTAATTCAAATTCGAGTTAATCGTCTCATTCATTCAATTGCCGTCTTCTTACCTTTTCAAGTTCGTTGAGGATTCAAATCTAAAAATAACAACAAATTCAAATCAATAATCAATCGAATCAAAATGAATCGAAACGGAGAAGCTCAAAAATATACCGTCTTCAATTCTCAAATCGATTCAACTCCCAAGTTCGATCCAAACCCGAAACTCCAATCCAAATCTAAAAATGAAGAATATATGGATTCGATATCAATCTACTAATTCAAACTAAACCCGGAAATCAAACCGAAACAAAACAACCGATAATCTGAACTCGATTTCGACGGTATAGTGGCTATAAACGGTCAAACAAAAAATCTCCAACATCATCAAACAACTCCAAACAACCTATATCATATTCTAAACCAGCAAAACAATCAAAACCAACCAAAATCACAAGACCCATTTTCGAAATAGGCTCCAAAAAATCATATAAAATCCAAACTTTGTTCTTTTTCCAAAACGACTTCGAATACTCTAGCTCAAGAACGACATACTCGAAAATTATCAAATTCTGACAACCCAACAAAAATCAAAGTTCGTGGATCGTAGCAAAACATACGTCAAAACTACTCCCTCGTTGCTGTGATCGTGAATCTCAACTCAAATCTGAAATCTGACGATCGGATCGTGTGAATCAAACGGAAGAAAAGCTTGGAGAAGCAACGGCCATGGATTTCTATCTCACTCTCGGTCGACGTGTGGATAGGGGAGGAAGGAGAATGGAGGAGAGAGGTGATGGCTAATAATAATATACACTCCCATAGACTCGTCAACCAACTAATTGCAAATCGGTCCCTAAAACTCCTAATTAAATCAATTCAATCCCGGCTCAATTAATCTCCACTCATTCCAAAATAAATAATAATCAACTCTGCTAATCACAAAATAATTAATTTCAGGGCCTTACAAATTGGGAGGGCTGGGCGCACATCAGAAGCAAACACACGCAATAGTGCAGCAACACACGAGAAAGAATCGAGAGAACGAGGGTTGCGTGCAAAGAAGAACACAAGTAGGATCAAAGATGAAGACGAAGGACGCGCAATTTGGGGACAGAGACGCTACTTTGGATACGTTCTTCCTTATCTTCTCTTCTTAAATTATTAATATTGATGTCTAAACTCATAAACATGATTAGTTTTTGTTTTGCTTTAGTCATGAACTAAACTTTTGATTATAGAGGTTGATGTAGCTTAGTTAAGACAACATCTATAACTCATTGATTTATTCGATTGAATTCCTCAAATTTAATTGTGTTTTCTAGATTTTATTGTCTTTCAATTACCTGATCACTAATTGAATTTTTAAATTTATTTGAAATCCGGCATTCGAGAGAGGGGATTTTGAATATGACCATTAGAAAATACATTATTAATGTTTATATTGTTCGAGAAGCGTCTATCGTTAACAAAGCTTGAATAAGAACATCGTTTTCACATATCAATGAGTTTAGATTTTTAATCGGGATATTAGAATCGAACCTTAATTGATAAATTCTATTTGTTGCTTGGGAAAGAGAAATAGAAATAAATAAGTGTTCTTGGTTATTAAACGAGTGGAATTCATGAATATAAATTAATTAGAAGTAGTTGTTGTGAAAACTAAGTGAAATCAAAACCTCTAGATATTTTTTCTCATTGATTTTTTCTTAAGTGTGTTATTTGCTCATTAGTTTTCTTGGTTAATTTATTTAAATTTGAAAATTTTCATATTTAATTTTCTAAATAAAGTCTAGCCTATTTTAATTACAACTATTGATATAATTTTCAAAACATACTCCTCGTGGGAACGATACTCTACTCACTAACTATTAAAACTTGATATCGTGCACCTGCGAGCAAGAAAATACGCAACACTGACTATCACTTCCTTCATTACAGTTTTTAGGTATGCGAGAATAGTTTCATTATCAAATGAGGCGACTTTCACACAGACGACTCCAAGCTGATATAGCCAAACTAAATAATTACCTAAATTAGGGAAATTCAGGGGACTGAAGTAGTGTCAGTGCTAGTTCTACATACGTTGCTCCTGTGAACACTAAGAATATAGTAGTAGATATATCGTCAATTGTGTCATGAACAGAATGCTAGAGGTGCCGGAGAGTGTTCGACGAGAACCTCTAACGCTCAAGTTAACGCTACCCAAAACTAGAGAAATAATGAAATGTTTTGAAAGCAATTGAGAGCTTACCCTTTGAAATTGAGACCTTTTTTTTTCATGATCAGCTCGGCCAAATTTTGACTTGAATCCTATTTTGATGAGCTAAAGAAGAGGGCTAATTTATTAAAATTGGGCTCAAACCCATCACATATTTAGAAGTTGATATTCTTTACATGTCACTATATAATATTTATGGTTATCATTAAATAATTTTCAGGTGTTCTTCAATTATTAATTATTTATTAATTTTATTATATTATAATTTGAAAATATATAATTAATTTTTTTTATTGAATCAATCAATCCAAGACTAATTTTTTTTCTAGCTACATCCCAGCATGCACGTTGTCTTGATGACATTAATATTAAAGTTTCATCGTAACTATGACCAATTTTCGGATCCATTTTATTTTTTAAATAAAAGTTACTATGTGAGCTTTGCACGATCGATGGTGTCAAATGTGTAAAATGGAAAATCAAGCCTGATTTTAATTTCATTCATTCCTGCAAGATATATTTTTTTAAAAAAATTCTAGTTTTAGAATAACCATCAATTTTTGAAAAAAATACAAACGATGAAGAAAAGAAAATAATATAATAATATACACCAGAAACCCGGTACATCACTCCATATATAAAAATGATGTCAATGTCATAAAATATGATTTTCCGAGAAAAATGAAGTCGTTCTCATAAAATAAAAAAATGCAACTATAATTGATATGATGTAGGAATATTACATATAATTTCAAGAATGCAACAATGAAAATAATTGATACCTAAAACGGTTGTCGTGAAATGTAGGCAAAGATTCCGTGTTATCATTATTGTTATCATCGCCGTTTCAAGTATATAATATATATATATATATATGCATAAAATAAATTTATTGTGGCACGTAGCTTTTATATAAATGCATCTGCAATATTTCAACTGAGTTTCATAGTTTTTTCATCTTCTAACATTCAATCCAAAAATTATAACAAACATGGGCTCTGAAACTGTCAAGCTTCCGTTCATCAATTTCTCCGAACTGGATCAAGTTCAAAGCAAAACCCCAAACTGGGAATCTCTGAAAAACCAAGTTAAGTTGGCCCTGCAAGAATTCGGCTGCTTCGAGGCAACATTCGATCAGATTCCTCAAAACCTCCGAAACTCGGTATTCAAAGCGTTGAAGCAGCTGTTTGAGCTCCCTTTACCGAATAAACTTCGAAACAGGTCAAATAAACCCTACCATGGCTATGTTGGACAGTATGCGATGGTGCCACTATATGAAAGCTTGGGCATTGATAGCGCACTCGACCCTAAAAGAATGGAAAGCTTCACCAATCTTATGTGGTCTGAAGAAAACCCTGATTTTAGGTATCCGGATTCATTTTTTCATTTTTTGGTTAAGTATGCATTTAAATTATTCCATATATAAGCCATTACGATAGGATGTCCAAGTTAGTGCAGTATGTGAGCACTTGACCAGAGGTCAGGAGTTCGATTATCTCTTATACTTTCTTGGACTAGTCTGTCGCACATGACTTGCCTTTTACGGTTTACCTGTCTAGCATGACTTGTAGGCTATTGCGTTAATTCGAAAATTTATCTAATGCGTTCCGAAAGGTAGCGGCTGCAGGTTCTCACGTCATAATATATATATGTACGTGTGTGTCATCACCATGATTTTTACGGAGTACAAAACATTTTCTTGATTTGTATATTTTTCATCTTTGACAGCAGGAGTATTCAGTCCTTCTCAGAGAAACTATCCGAATTAGATCGAATTGTACGCAAGATGGTTCTTGAAAGCTTGGGACTTGAAAAATATATAAAAGAACACATAGAGTCGACGAATTACCTTGTTCGTGTTCAAAAATATGATTTCCCAAAAGGCCACGAAACTGAGCTTGGATTATCAGCGCACACAGATAAAAACATGGTGACCATATTGTATCAGAACGAGGTGAATGGATTGGAAGTGTTGACCAAAGATGGACAATGGATCATGGTGGAGCCTTCTCCAAATTCTTTCATTGTCATGATCGGAGAAGCTTTTCATGTAAGTGCACTATAAAAGTAGTTCTCTTGTGAGATAGTGCTCACGGATTTATATTCGTGAGATAAATGGATCAGATCCATACATGTAACGAAAAAAAATACCTTTGACATAAAAAGTCATATATATACTTTCCATAGATGGGTCAGGTTGGAGGTTTAATTTGTCTCACAAAATTGAACTTTGATAATGAGAATTTTTTTGACACTGCAAATTTCGGTCAGGTTGGAGGTTTAGTTTGTCTCACAAAATTGAACTCTTTGATCATGAGAATTTTTTTGACACTGCAAATTCATTTCGAGTATTCGTATCTGGGAAGTATAGAGATGATCTCCAAATAGAAGTAATTTAATATTTATAAGTAGTTTCATAAGAATGTTTTTCTCTCTCCTAAATTTATTATATCTCCCTCTTAACTAAAGTCTCAATTTCATTCTCGTGAACTAACAAAAGTACTTTAAATAGTGAAATATTTTCAATAATCTCAAGTACGTAGTACTTCATATTATATTGTGTTAGATATTGATTGACAAATCCATGTTTAAAGATATTATAACTACAAAACTACCTCTATTATCATTTTTATTTGTAATTGGAGTTAGGATTATTTTCTTATTTCGTCTGTTCATATTCCAAAATGAATATACTTGTAACTTTGTGTGCCTGAATTAAAAATCTCTGTCCATTAGTTAATTACTGAGCATCAAAAGATTAGTATATACAAGATCGAACTCTTAGCGTTAAACCAACTTTTTCTTTTCTTTTTCGATCCGGAGGCATGGACAAATGGAAGGCTGCATCCAGCATTTCACAGGGTTATGATGACAGGGAGCGTTGCTCGTTATTCAATAGGACTATTTTCAGTACCAAAAGAAGGTTATATCATCGAAGCCCCCGAAGAAATGGTCGATGAAGAGCATCCTTTGCTCTTCAAACCCTTTGATCATGTTAAGTTTCTTGATTTTTACTACTCAGAAGCGGGTCAGAGGTCTCCAGCTGCTCTAAAAGCGTATTGTGGGAGGTGAATTTTCGGGAGATGTCGTCGTGTTTAGAGATATCTCTGGTGTGGCTTGAATGTGTGTGCGCGTGCATGTGATCGTGTCATTTCTGATTATTAATCAATTATTATGTGTAAAATAAATGAGAGAGCTTTCGAAAACCATACATATATATATATATATATTTATTATATGTGCGTATTGCTATATATGTTTTTGTTGGGATTTATGTCTATAAACAAATGTTTTGTTTTATGTGAGAAAAATTTCAATATTATTTTTGCATGCATAATTTGATGTTTTATAAATATTGAAAATCCCAAGATTATTGTTATGTGAATTTAAATATTTATATATAATTAGTGTTATATACAGGAGGATAATATTTAAATTATAATAATTTGATTGTATAAGACTGAAACATGATTAATTTTGAATCTCTATAAATTTCAATATCATGTTGAGAATTCAATATTAATCGATAATGATCATATATGAGTCAATCTTAATTATGAGTGATTAATAAACTCCTATTTATGATTTTGTATTTTTTGACATATCGAGTAATTACACAAATTACATGGTGCCAAAATTCTTGATACATTAGAAATACAATAAAATAAATAGCTGGGAATATTAATATACAAGACGAAATCCATTCCTTCGTAAAAAAGTCAGATAAGTGGTTCCCTTAGGTGTTGATTCAAGTCTTGATCGAATAATAAGAGCGCTCAAATTTATGATTAGATCATAAATAATAAATATATTATTCATTAGAGAATCAATGAGACTTAAAGAAAAAAATATAATTTGTAGTAGTCCGGTTCTATTTTACAAGATTAAGAAATTGGTTAAGGGACTTAATCGTGAAAGTGAATTGATTAAGGGACTAAATTGAAAAATGTACTCGCACAGGATCGGATCGTCCGTTCTAGGATCGGAGCGTCCAATGGTTAGGCCATGAAATTTTTGAGGTGTCAAGTTGGAGCTTACACGTTGAGGAGATCGGAGCGTCCGATCATGGGATCAGAGCGTCTGATCTGTTGTTGAGATAGGTGTTAACAGTATCATGAAACGTGGCAATAACGTGCAGATCGGAGCGTCCGATCTGTGTCTATAAATAGGGGCAGATTTGGCTCATTTTCAACATTTAGAATCCTCTCCTCTCCCGTAATGGCTCTATTTTAAGGGCTTCGTGACTCTTTATTTAAGAGTTGGAGGAGGTAGTAGTATTTTTATACTTAGCGGACAATGTCCATAGTAGTGGCCAAGCAGTGGAGCTTTGGCGAGATGTCCAGGAGTCGTAGCAGGGTTGTGCACAATCTCTGGGGCATTCGACATCAGCGGACTGACAACGGACTGACAACGGACGAAGGTATAACTCTAGGTCCTTATAGAAATAGGTAGTATGCTATATTTTAATTAAGGTTTTTAGAGCATGATAGATGATGCATGGTTATATTTAATTGTAGTGTTGCATGGTAGGCTTGGAACCTAAATGGATGCTTTTAGGAACTGCCTTAGAAATTTTAAGCTCCCGAATCCTTTAATATTTTCAATTGAGCTACCCGGGATAATATCAGATTAATCCAAAATTTTTCAAAATTTATATATACAAAAATTTAAAAAAATTTCGGGCCACCTGGGCTACAGCCCGGGTGGACACAAGTGTGGCTCTGCCCTTGTACGTAAGTACTGTCTAAGATTGCCAGCCGGTATGCATGCTTATGTTGCATTTATGTGCCATGATTATTATGGATGCATGATCCATGTTTTACTGATTTGAAATATTATGCTGCATGTGCATTTCATATTGAGCATGTATCTCCTTCGAGATAAGCTATGCTTCCGAGGGTGATCAGCCCTTTTTAGGACGTTTTATGCACTGAGAGTCACTCGAAAGACGGGTCGTTCCGTCTCTAGTGTTCCAGGGGGACATTTTTAGTCCACGTTCAGTTAGGAGTGAGTGGTCGGGTCCACTGGTTTGATTCCCCAAGTCTACAGCTCATATCTTAGGCGCCAGTCTGAGTGAATTTCTGATTCATTACCCAGATATGATAAATGTTCATTATATTTCATACATCATATGCGTATGTTTACCCGTACTAGCGTACTGAGAGTTTTATGCTAACGTCCAGTTGTTTTTTGTTTGTCTGGACACCCCCATTCGACGAGGCAGTTGCAGGTAGTTTTCCTAGAGATCAGAGATTGGGTGGTGACCAAGGCAGGATTGCAGGATCAGCCAATGATATTTAAGTTATTTGAGTTTTCGTAGTTTATCTCTGATTATGATTATCTATTGTTTAATTACATGCCTAAGTTTCTGATTAATAGGTGATCACGGTGCGAGTCACTACATAATTAAATAAGTTAAATGGAAATTACCTATCTTTAATTATGAACCATTTATGGATGATTGATTTTATATGTAGTGATTATATCAATAGACTATTCATTTTTGTTGAGTAATTTTATATCTATTTTTTCAAGAGTGCAATTTCAAGTTTATAGTGGAATAACTTTGGAATTATTAAAACTAATATATAAATTAAAGAATTTAATTTATTACCAATTTTATTGGAGCTTGAAATTATAGGTCCATAATTCCCATGCCATCTCCGGTTTAATAATACTTGTGATATGACTATTAAATTTATTAACTTGAAATTACTGAATTTTAAGTTATTGCACACTCTCATTTTGTATGGATAAAATTATAAGGGAAAATGTTTTTTTTTGTAATTTTAATTACAAAATTATATTTTATCTCAGTCAATTAATTTTGAATTAATAATGATTATAATTTTCTCTATTAATTTATTAGATAAATATATGAAAAATGGATTTTGAATTGTGAAGTATATGAGTTTTTGAGTATAAGATAATGTCTCTCCATGGTCAATCACTTCTATCTTATTTAAAGATTTAAACAAAATCGTTTTGTTTAAATAATGATTGGGCAGAGATCAGATTTGTTGAGAACATATCTCAACCAATTGTGATAATATACAGGGAAAGATATGTATTTTCTTTTTGTAAAAGTTTGAAAAGAAAATTGAAATATATCTATATATACATGAACATAGGAGAAGTAATAACAGGGTAACGTACGTCATTGTGCATTTCTATTACTAATTTATTTGTGACGCCCACATGTTGGTTTTCAGTTGATTCGGAGAATAGGCTTGGAAGCAATGGCGAAGCCAGAAATTTTAGTTTACGAGGGCTAAAATTTTAAGTTCTCGTATCCTTTAATATTTTGAATTGAGCTACCCGGGCTAACACCAAATTAAACCAAAATTATTCAAAATTTTTATATACAAAATTCAAAAAAAATTTCGGGCCACCGGGGCTAAAGTTCGGGTGCCCTTGAATGTGGTGGAAGGATTGCGGTATCAACATTCATGTTTTCTCAATCTCGTTCAACATAGGTACATTTTCTTTCCTTAATTAATTGATATTATGTTAAATTAATATACATATTGATCGTTAAACAATTTTAACAAGAAAATTATTTTATACAATTCGATCTATACCATGCTTTCACTACAAAATTTTTTAAATTCATTTTACGAAACTAATAATTTGTATCAGAGCCGTGAATACTCTATATTGGTTTTTTTTAATAGTCATTTCGGCCCTTGTTCAAATTTTTATGATAAATATGTGGTTGGAATATGTGTGGTACGTTTTGACATCATCTCAGTATTTTTCCTATTACTTTTGTACGATGCACTTGTTATGTATATTCATGTTGATGAATTTTTATGTGTATGTATTGCTAAATGATTTAGTTTAAGGGTTTTATACTTATATTTCATTTGTTATTTTCATAATCAGATAATTCATAATTGTGTTGCCTCAATATCTTTTGTGATTTAATTTTCACATGTGAGATGAAGAAATAAAATTCATATCATCGGATTCCGAATCTGATTTTGTTTCTTGATATTCGGTTTAGGCACTCAATTAGATTAGTTTGTATATTTAACAAGTTTTTTTGTATTGCAGGATTTAATGAGATTAAATTGAGAAATTATAATATATTTTTGCATTGGATTTGCAAAAGGGTCGGAGATATATGAATGTATTTAATTGTTAAATTTCATTCATTGCCATCATCGATTTATAAATAACATATTTTTCTCCAGTTATAATATAATTTTATGCTGCATACCTAAAACTTTATGTTCAATTATTTTGTGGTTGTAGTGACTTGTGGGTAGTATACTGTATTTCCATGGTGATTGTCTTATTATCAACATAGGCATGGTACATGGGTATTATTCTTTATTATACTACAGTGCTTGTCTTGACCCTTGTCTGCTGTTGCATTCTTAATATGTTTTATTTTAATTTTAAATTGTTTAAAACTTTAACGTGATTGAGAAGTCTATAAAATAATAGTTATTTTATTTTAAGTGGTTTAAAATGTTTACATTCACTACATATTATAAAATAAGAGTTATTTTATAAATAAAATACATTTTTTTTTAAAAATAGTTAGTGGGAGAATGTAATATATATGACAATATTAACCTTCGGTCTCCACTGTTTGAACAACAACTTGAGTTTTTAGTAGCGCTTTGAGATGCTTTGATTATGTCCTTCCTACATAGGGTGTCTACTAATTACAATAGTAAGGTTATCTTCCATGAGATAAGATTTTAAAATGTATTTATTATTGACCTACCCTACGAAGATGATTTCTAAATTAAGTTTTAAAATCTGATATGATGGGTTACACTCATAAAAAAATAATTAAATTTGTTAATTATTTTCTTGACTAAATTTTATAGGAAATTATGAAATGCTAGAAATATGAGATATTTTATATAGCATTGATTAATTAAGAAAGTTTCATTATAATTAGCAATTTTTTTGACCTACCCTACGGCGGCATTTAATTGTTGTGATTATAATTCCTTAGAATTTTAGTAAACATGTTTTGTGTATTATCATGTGCTCTTATGCATTTTATTTACTCTGTCTTTAATTGTTAATGATATTTATACAATCATATATATTGAAAATATTTCTCATTTTTTCACCAAGTATGACAAATCCTATCCTTTTTCTTCTTTCATCTGAAATTTTAACTGGTGAAAATTTCGATAAATGGAAAAGCAACATGAATATCCTCTTGATCAATGAAAGTTACCATTTTGTCCTTAAAAAAGATTAAGTGTAATGGGCTTGATGCGTCCCACTGCTTCTGGCCCATCTGGTTTTCTGCTCTTGGGGCCTAGATCCATACTCATGGTCTTCTACCCACCTGGCTGGGGAAGTTTTTGCCCTCCCCAGGGATCGAACTTGTACCTCCAGGAATAAGTAGCTCAAGTGGTACCAGGGATCAGAAGAATTTGTACTTATGCCTAGAGGTGCAATTTCGATCCCTGAGGAGGGCAAAACTCTCCCAGCCAGGTGGGGAGAACCATGAGTATGGTTTGGGCCCCCAGAGCAGAAGAACAGATGGGCCAGAAGCAGTGGGATGCACCTGACCCATTACAAAAAAGGGCGTCCTTTTTTGTAATAGGCTGGGCCCCACCCTCTACCTCGAGCCCCTATGGCCTCGGATCTGGGCGGCCCAGACCCATATTTATGGTCTTCTCCCCACCTGGCTAGGTGAGTTTTTGTCCTCCCCAGGGATCGAACTTGCACCTCGAGGCATAAGTACAAATTCTTCTAATCCCTGGTAACACTTGAGCTAGTCCAAATGTGGGGACCGCTGGTGCAAATCTTCTTGTGGAGACCTCGGGTGCTAATCTCATATTTATAATTATTCAATATGAAAAAGTTAAACATAATTAATTAAAAATATTCAATCAGAATATTAATCTGCTTAATTTAAAAAATTAAATAATCCAGGACATTTGGCGACGCGGAACCTTACAATTGGCGACGCGAAAACACGTCGCCAAACGAATAAATTTTTTTTTTAATTCCCGTGAACAGTAGTACCTCGCTCGAGCCGCAATTTATTGCCACTCGAGCGATCCAAACTCTGCCCAAAAAATTCAAAGGGCCTCATTCGAGCGGCGAAAAGATGCGCTCGAGCAAGAGGTGCTCGGGGCCAACAATTAAAAAGCTGCTCTTGAGCTATCCTATGCAATTTCTGATATACTTTCAACATTCAATCATCTCAAATCAATTTTAATATTATCTAATGATGCGATCATGGATGGTTCGCGTGTTGATCGAGTGGTTAAGGATCCATTGGAAATGCCAAGAGGACCAGTTACGAGAGGCAGAGCTCAGAAGTTCAAAGAAACACTTCAATCCTTGATATTGAAGTCACAAGAGGGCGTTGGATTTCTTGATATTCAGTTTGGGGGATGTTATAATCTTATTGAGGTAAAATGAGGTCAATAAAGTGAAAAAAATTCAAGACCAAGCTCGAAGCTACGGCGCGCCCGCGCCTTCAAGACCGCGCATCCGCGTGTACGAGTGCTGAATTGACAAGATTGTGCGAAACTGCAGCGTGCCCGCACCTTAATTCTTGCGTGCCCGCGCCTTGCCTTTGCAACCAATGCGCACCCGCGCGATCGATTTTTACACATACCGAAGGTGTTTGTGTGTGTGTTCGGGAATCTTAGTATTTTGGTATTATTTTTCCTATTTTGAGTCTTTTATTCCTACTAGAAAACTTTTAGGAGATATTATTATATCTTTAGATATATTTTGTGATATCTTTTATTATTTTGTAGTTGTATTATAAATACAACAAACATTCATTATTGAATAAGAATTAAGATTTTCAAATTATTGATTACTCAATACATAAAATTCTCCCTAGAATTTTATTGAAGCTTTGTGCTTTATTCAAAACCAAACTTATCAAAGTTCTTCAACATTGTGGTGTTTGTCAATCGATTTTTCACTTGGGTTGTCAAAGACAGGTTCCTTTGAAGGTCTAATTGAATTATTTATTATTTTCTATTGTGATTCTCTGTTGCTAGTTACGGGTTCAACTAGAAGTGGAGATCCAAATCTGTTACTTGTTTCAAAAGTCGGGACATAATATTTGATTTCTTTTGTATTCGAATTGAGGGTGCGATTCACTATAATCGTGCTTGCCTTTAAGTCATAAGAATTCATATCAGTTGGTATCAAAACAAAGGTTTTGAATCAAGTAAATATCTTATCCTTTCTTTTCATTCTTCGTGTTCTTCATGTTCTTCGTTATTTATCTTTCGTTCTTCATCTAAGTCTATTCTATTTCAAATTTCTAAGTCGTTTATGTGTCAATATTGTTGCCCAAGTTTTTCGTGTCTTGTGCTACAAGTTATCTCGAAAAAAAGTAAAAAAAAATTAGAAAAATTGAAAAAGCTTAAAAAAAAATATATATTGAAGAAGCAAGATATCTTGTGGTCAATTAATTATTTTGCTCTTGTTCATCCTTGGGTGCAATTCAGAAATTCAAGTCCAAAAATTTCTTCTTGTTTTTGTGCAACCCGTGGAGTCAGTTTTCAAGCGTCTAAAAGTTTTGGATTTGTGAGTTTGATACAAAATCATAAAGCAAAAAGTCCTTCGACATAAATTTTGAGTGGAAATAAAAGAGTGATTGAGTGAATTTTCTTTGGAGTGATTTGTGAGAATTTGTGTGAGGTAATTTTATTACTAACTGTTTCTTGCAGGTACAATAAGTTCAAATAAAGAAGGAGATGATAGTTCTAGCCAAGGGTTTTCCAAGACCCAAATAGATGATTTGTCTAAAATGGTGAGGGAAGCAATGAGGGCCGAATTAGAGACAGTGCATGAGAGAATAAGTAAACTTGAAGTTGGTGGTAGTATATTCGAAGATTGATTTGAGATCAGACTATAATCAATTGAGGGTGAGAGATAAAGATATCCCTAAGACTGCTTTTCGAACGAGGTATGGTCATTACGAATTTATAGTCATGCCTTTTGGTCTAACGAATGCACCAGCAGTATTTATGGGATTGATGAATAGAGTATTTCAAAAGTATCTAGATGACTTTGTGATTATCTTTATTGATGATATTTTGATTTACTCTAAGAATCTGTGTGATCATGCCAACCATCTCAGAATTGTATTAAGAACTTTGAGAGAAGATAAATTGTATGTCAAGTTATCAAAATGTGAATTTTGGTTGCAGAAAGTTGTTTTTCTTGGTCATATAATTTCAGGAGATGGTATTTCAGTCGATCCAAGCAAAGTTGAAGTTGTGATTAATTGGCAAAGACCGACATCTATGTCAGAAATTCGAAGTTTTATGGGCTTAGCAAGTTATTACCGTCGATTTATCAGAGATTTGTCATCTATTGCGAAGCCTATTACACAGCTTACACAAAAAATGCACCGTTTGTGTGGTCTGAAGCGTGTGAATCTAGTTTTCTTGAGTTGAAGAAAAGATTGACTACAACACCGGTCTTGACAATCCCTTCAGGAAATGGTGATTTTGTTGTGTATTTTTATGTCTCTCATCAAGGTTTGGGATGTGTTTTAATGCAGAAAGGACATGTTGTCGCTTATGCTTCTCGAAAACTGAAACCACATGAAGTCAGATATCCAATTCATGATCTTGAATTGGCAGCTATCGTCTTTGCATTAAAGATCTGGCGATATTATTTATATGGTGAGCAGTTTGAAATCTTTTCTGATCACAAGAGTTTGAATTATCTGTTTTCACAATCTGAACTGAACATGAGACAACGAAGATGGCTCGATTTATTGAAAGATTTTGATTGTGAAATCAAATATTATCCAGGGAAGTCGAATGCAGCAACAAATGCCCTAAGTAGAAAGGTATGTGCTTTGTCCTTGTATACTATAGTTATATCTAATTTGATTGAAGATTGTTGTATTTCTGGATTAACATTTGAGACAGATAGAAGGCCGATGAGAGTTTGTGCTATCAGTGCTGAGCCAGAATTGTTGATTCGAATTAAAGAAGCACAGAAATATGATTTGAATGTTCAGAAGTCAATTGAAATGATCAAATCAGGACATGAGTCTGAGTATAAGGTCAGTGATGATGACATCTTATATGTGAATAACCGAATTGTTGTTCCCGATCTTTCAGATTTGAGATAGAATATCTTGAAAGAAGCTCATTGTAGTCAATTCAGTATTCACCTTGGAGGCAAAAAAATGTACAACGATTTGAAAAATCAGTACTGGTGGTAACAAATGAAGTCTGATGTGACTGAATTTGTATTCAAATGCCTCAATTGCCAACAGGTAAAGGCTGAGAAAAAGAAACCAGGTGGCTTATAACAGAGTTTGTCTATTCCTGAATGGAAATGGGACCATATTTCCATGGACTTTGTGACCAAATTGCCACGATCATCCCGAGGATGCGATGTTGTTTGGTTGATCATTGACAGGTTGACAAAATCTGCATGTTTTATTCCCTATCGAATGACTTATCGTCATGATCAGATGATAGATCTTTATATTCGAGAAGTGGTAAGACTACACGGTGTGCCAAAGTCGATTGTATCTGATTGAGATCCGAGATTCACTTCAAACTTTTGGCATAGCCTACAACAAGCTCTAGGTACGCGTTTACATTTGAGTACCGCTTATCATTCTCAAACCGACGGATAATCTGAACGAACCATTCAAACTCTTGAGGATATGCTTAGAGCTGTAGTACTTGATTTTGTTACTACATGGCAAGATTCAATACCACTTGTGGAATTTTCATATAACAATAGCTATCAGACGAGTATAGAGATGACTCCATTTGAAGCATTGTATGGAAAGAAGTGTCGATCGCCACTGTATTGGGATGATGTATCAGAGGTACCTGAGTTGGGACCGGATATGATCAGTCAGATGACTGAGAAGGGGAAGTTAATTCAGCAGAGAATGAAAACAGCACAGAAAGACAAGATATGTGAATATCAGACGACAGCCGTTATCTTTTGAACAGGGAGATAGAGTGTTCTTGAAGATTTCACCGTTCAGGGGCACAGTACAATTTGGCAAGCGAGGAAAGTTATCTCCACGATTTATTGGACCGTATCAAATACTCGAGAAGATAGACAATCTTGCTTATCGACTCGCTCTTCCTACATCTTTATCTGGTATCCACGATGTATTTCATGTCTCGATGCTTCGAAAGTATCAACCTGATGAATCTCATATCTTGCAACCTGATAAAGCTGAATTGGATGAAACTCTTAGCTATTGTGAACAACAGATTCAGATACTTGATCGGAAGGAAAAGCAACTCCGAAACAAGACCATTCCATTGGTGAAGATTCAATGGAGTCGGCAGGGAGTTGAAGAGGCGACGTGGGAAGTAGAAGATGACATGAGGCAGAGATTTTCCTATCTATTCCATTGATGTGAGTTCTTATTTAGTTTTCTGTTATTCTTTATTCTTATGAGTATTCAGACTGCATATCTATATTGTTTTTGAATTCGAGGACGAACTCGTGTCTTAGTGGGGGAGAAATGTAAGGCCCGGGACTATTTAATTTAATCCAAACTTATTTAAATTTAATCTGAGTATATTTAATTTGGAAATATTTAGAGTTTCGATTTAAATTATAATATTCTTAAATTATTTAAGATTAAAATTGAATTTAAAAGAAGGCCCAGGACCGAATAGCAAATGCTAAAGAATTGAGGGGCTAAAATGAAATTTGGCTTGAAGTTATCAGATTATTATTTCTTATTCAGCATGTATGCGTGTATGTGTGATATTAAATTCAGAAATTCAGAACAAAGAGCCGAGACCTTCCTTTCTCTTTGTTTTTCCGATTTTCAAAACCCCATAACTTTTGATCCGATCGTCCGATTTCAATTCCAAAAATTGTTCTGGAATTCTTGCAACGAGGGCTTTGATCTAGTGTAAGTTTCTACTTATTTCGGCATGGTTTGAAGATTGAAATGTTGTAGAGATCATATTTTATGCTCTATGTATGTTCTTGAGGTTTATATACGCGATATATTCGAAACCAGATCGAAGAGTTTATCTTATTTGTATATAATCATGAATTCCAAATTATAGTTGATGATTATAGCTGCTGGTATAAGGATATATGATGTTATCTTGCTGCTACATGTTGATTTGAAGTATATGAGATTGATATTGATTTCGATATTTTATCGGTTACCGATTTTCAATCGCTACGCTGTCGATTCGTGTTTTGAGACCGTTTTGATAGCCGATGATTGAGCTGAGATGTTCTTTGAGATGTTGTTGATGTTGTAGTATTTTTATTCTTCAATTTCAGATTAGTTTTGAAGGCTAACGACTCTAGACTCTGATTCGAACCGAAGAAGAAGTTGAGGTTTGAAGTGAATTTGATTGAAGATTAATGATGACTTTGAATCGATTCTGAAATGATAAGATTGAATGAAGTTTGATATGAATGTTTTGAGGTTATGTTTCAGATTTGAAGCGTTCAAACCCGAGAAAATACGAAGGTATAAGACGACATCGCAAGTTAGGGATTTAAAACTTGAGAATGAAGCTTCTTGAGTTGTCCCGCCAAAAACACATACTTGTTTATTGTTTTGATTTGATTTTTATGTTGTCGATCCATCTTAGGTAGTGGATCTTTGAGTTTGAGTCGATACAATGATGATAGGATATGATATTGAATTGATTCTATGCCGAGGTCTGAGGCGACCTTATTTTCTAGTCAAGAATGACTACGATAAATGGATATCCATATCAAGTTCGGTTACGAATCTTGATGGCAACGAATTTATATGAATCAATTATTGATCGATATATGCGTTATTTACTCTATTGTTGAGTCGATTATGATTAGAGTCGATATGATTTATTTAACCCTTTATATGTCGATTATACTGAGAATGATTTCTCACCAAAGTTTATCCAGTTGTTGCTTTGTTTTGTATGTGTGCATGGTAACAGAGGGGGTAGGAGCTAGTCAGAGATGTCATTGACAGCTCAAGAAAGAGTTTAGCACGTGAGAACTCGGGTTTTAGCTGAAATGATGTACCTTAGATAGCATCAAACTTGTTATGAAACTTAAGACTTCAAGTACACATTTTGATACTTTGTGTAGCTTGTGGTTAATGCCTTTTTAATGTTCCGTTTGATGTAAGAAAAGCATGGATTTAAGCTTGATACTTGGTACTATCAATATATGCATGTTTCCTGATTTTATGAACCATGATTTGAGTTGGTTCTTGGTGATTTGGATTGAATGTTCCAAGTTTTGACAGCAAAAAAAAGTTCTTATTATTTTCTGGACAGGGTGCCCGCTCGATCGGGTGAACTCCATCGATCGAGCGCGGCCTTTAAATTTGCAAAACAGAGAAATGGAACTTTGGGCTCGCTCGATTGGGTGAGTTCCACCGATCGAGCGTGGCCAAAAATATTTCAGACCCGAGAGTTTGAACTCCTAGCTCGCTCGATTGGCTGAATTTGCCCGATCGAGCAAGGTGTTGTATTTAAAAAAAAAAAAAAATTTTAGCTCTTGGTTTGAATATTATTTTTAATACTTGATTAATTGTTTTATTAATCATTAATTGCCCTAAGATAAGATTAGCAACTCGAGGTCCCCACACCTTACTCCTTGCGCGCCCGCGCCTTGCCTGCGCAGCCAATGCGCGCCCGTGACGTGACACTGCACGCTCGCGCGATCGACTTTTACGTACACCAAAGGTGTTTGTGCGTGTGTTCTGGAATCTTTGTATTTTGGTATTATTTTGCCTAATTTGAGTTTTTTATTCCTACTAGAAAACTTTTAGGAGATATTATTATATCTTTAGATATATTTTGTGATATCTTTTATTATTTTGTAGTTGTATTATAAATACAACAAATATTCATTATTGAATAAGAATTAAGATTTTAAGATTATTGATTACTCAATACATAAAATTCTCTCTAGAATTTTATTGAAGCTTTGTGCTTTATTCAAAATCAAACTTATCAAAGTTCTTCAACTTTGTGGCTTTTGTCAATTGATTTTTTACTTCGGTTGTCAAAGACAGGTTCCTTTGAAGGTATAATTGAATTATTGATTGTTTTCTATTGTTATTCTCTGTTACTAGTTACGGGTTCAACTAGAGGTGCAGATCCAAATCTGTTACTTGTTTCAAATGTCGGGACAAATTAATTGATTTCTTTTGTATTCTAATTGAGGGTGCGATTCGCTATAATCATGCTTGCCTTTCATTCATAAGAATTCATATCATCTAAACACATGATTCAAGATAGAACATGAAGTTTAAACATAGTAATCTCATACATGATTCCAAAAGTGCAACACAATAAATTCAAGTCTAGTGTTCCAATCCTCAAACCAATGTAATACTTTTGAAACATGAATATGAAAGCAATATACATCTCTAGCTCTTAACCCAAAACCACATGCTATGACTCTCAATATCGAGCTATCATAGTCTCTTTTGACTCAATCCTGCACCACCTGTAGCAATGCACGCATACAAAACAAAGCAACAGCCGGATAACTTCGGTGAGAATAAATCCCAGTATGAACGACATAATATGTAATTTCATATAATCATATTAAAAGCATAATTCTTATGATGTCCCGTATTCTTACAAGCATTTAATGAAAATAGTTGCGGAAAAAGGTTGGGAAAATTTTTCTGAACTTAAAATCCATACAGCGAGTGCATCACACCAATTCCAAAAGAATTTAAAATCTAAATCTTTAACAATAAAACTCGTGACTCCGTATTCACGAAGTCTAATAAAACTGATGCAACTCTATAACAAAAACCATTTAAAATACGACACGTCAAAACTTACTACTAAAATTTAAATAGGATAAGGGAATGTGAGTTCAATTAATTATTATATACATAAAATAAATTTGAAAGAAATTGAGGAACTCAGTTAACAACTATCAAACTGAAATGAACATTTATAAGACGAACCATTAGAAATCCTCAAAACTCATCTTTAAAAGATTGACAATTTAAATAAACTAAATCATTACTCTTAAACATCATACATAAAATATTATAACAACATGACATAAATAAATATAAGTAAATCTTTTTGCTTTAAATACATCAGAGCTTCTGAACTGTCGTGTGATGCAATGTCTTTGCCTCTTGGACTCTTCAGTCGTGCTACCAAATCTTTTAAATCGAATTTGCTAATCCAGCTGCACCATTCAAGTATAGTGAGTCTAATGACT
Source organism: Henckelia pumila (assembly GCF_033568475.1). Classification (NCBI taxonomy): domain Eukaryota; kingdom Viridiplantae; phylum Streptophyta; class Magnoliopsida; order Lamiales; family Gesneriaceae; genus Henckelia; species Henckelia pumila. The sequence goes on from NC_133121.1 coordinate 74,426,684, forward strand.
CAGCAAGATTAAAAACATGCATATTGATAACATAATAGCTTAAAAATATTTTAAACTTAAAATGACTTAAACATGCATAACAAGATATCTTGGACTTAAAGAACTTTAACGTAAACATCTTGGAACTTTAAGCTTAAAATCTTGAACATGAACTTCAAAACTCATAAAAGATGCAAGGAACTTAAACATGGACATCAACTTACTTAACTTTAAATCTTGAAAGTAGACTTCATGAATTTCCTCAAAAATTTACCATTTCATTCTTAAATAAACATTTGAACTTAACATCTAATGAAAATCATGCAACTTGGACAAACATCAAACCATTAACATAACATAAAAACTTATCATTATGGGGTGATGAATTATGTGAAATTGTGGCAACCGTCATAATGGGTACATTCGTAGTTCCTGTTGATAAACAAGCATTTTCTTTCTTTTCGGAGGCCCCTCTGGAGCTCATCCCAGAGTACCTAACCCGTACATTGAGCCATATGGCATTACGCCTCATAACATTCGTTCATTCATTTTCGGAGGCCCCTTCGGACCTCATCCCGAAGTACCTAACCCGTACATTGAGACATATTTGGAGAGGCCCCTCCGGAGCCCAAACCGGAGTACCAGTCCCGTATTGCCACAGCAAAGACACATAAGACATCAAAATATTTTCGTGCATAAACATATCATATCTTCATGCTTCATCATAACATTATTCATTCATGCTTCATCATATTTCATTTCATCATAACTTATCATTCATCATATCATTTCATTCATTATGAAGCATCATTATTTCATCATAACTTTCATTTCATGAACATAAAACTTTACTCAATAACTTCATGCATGCCATAAATGATAAAAATCATAATTTCATATTGAACATAGGTTTCATGAATGAAACTTAGACTTGTACATGCATCACATAACGTAATCAATCCATATAAGTCGTTATTTTCGTTCTTGACTTAAAACTTAAAACTTTTTGCATAGGAACTCTTAAATATATTTTAGAAGCCTTAAAAAATCATAACCATGAATTTAGAACCCTAAAATAACATAAATAAAAGTGTAAATCCGAAGGCCATGCGCGGGGACGCTACCTTTCTAGCACGGGCGCGCATGCCCTGCGCAGATTGGTCTTCTTACTCGCTCTCAAACTATATTTTTCAATCTGCATTTGGAAACGTGGTAAACATGAACATTTTAGCCCTTGATCTTGGCTTTCCAATGCCGAAAACCACACCTTTATGGGATATTTCAGTAAACCTTTATGCTCATTATCTCGAGATGTGTCACTGCCGGAAAGTCAAACCACTCGACACAATTTGGGGAAATTTTGGCAAATCTTTCAAAATTATTTTGACAAAACTCAAAACTTAAAATTTGTAGATAAATAAGCTAGATTTCAAATAAAATTGGCCTCATGGAATTTGGATTAGTCGTGATCATAAAAATTGTAACCGGTGTCGCTAATCTGGTGCTACCGAACACGTCTCATTTCAAAGTTTTAACTTAAAAGTTAACTCCAATACTTCTAAATCATAAAAATCATATTTTTCACACTAAAATACTTGAAATAACTTTCATCAAAACTACAAAAACTCTTCAAAACTTAAAAGAAACATGAAACTCTTGAATCAAACTCAAAACTCGACAAGAACGACTTATGCTTTACGATTTCATACCATCACATAACATGCTCTTCAAACCCTTAAAATCAAAACTTCATTCTCTTGAAATTCTCGAAAATCATGCATACATATCTCAACATACATCTTTTCATATCAAAATAAATATATTTTGAATGGTGGTTTCAAAACCTTTAAAATTTGTACTTGCCTTGGATCTTTGAAGAACGGAATTAACACAAACTTGTAGAGATCTAGACTTACTCAAACGGAATTGAGACATGGTCAAATGGTATCCAAAAGAAGATGAAACCCAGAAATTCGTTCAATTGTTCCTATGCTCAAAATAAAACTTTTATATGGTGAGAATTCACCAAGAATCAAAGACAAAATATAAGAAGAAAGGAAATAAAAAATCTGTGCAGAAATTTCTTACAAGATGGATTTGATTGAGGCTGAAACATCCACCAAAAATAGCGATTGATAGCTCAAATTGAAGGTACAGATGTAAGGAAGATAACCCTTCAAACGGATTGAAGTTTGGACACCAGACGAAGAAGTTATGAGCATCATACGGCAGCTGCTTAAAGTAAAACGAGCTGGAGAAATGGAGAAGGAGATAGGAAAATGAAGAAACGTGGAAGAAAGGTGAGGGAGACAAATGACAAAAGGATTGATTGGTATGGGGTAGGAGAAGACAAAACCTTTAATTGAAATGGGGTAGGGGGAGGAAATAATAGAGGGGCGGTGGTTAGGAGGACTACATAAAACGTAGTCTGTCTAACACGCCTCAAACTAGACTAATAAGATTTTTCCCTCCCAATGAGTAAAATAAAATCATAACAATATTATACTCGTAGAATTATTTTCTACGATATCGTTCGTAGGCTAGACTTGTATTCTCTGTCCAGAATCAATTCTAATAAAATCATTTAATATAACAAATAAACATATATTTTAATACATGAAACATCAACTTTTAAATCATTTACACAACACATAAAACTATTTAATTGAGAATAAACTTTAAATCTTAAATAATAAAATACAATAACTTAAATTTTTTTTAATAAATCAATAATAGGTTTTTGGATTTTTCGGGTATTACAATTCTAATGTCATAGATGATCTTCTAATGATGCATACATCTATGAAATGCATGATGAAAGGAAGGCTATCAAATATTGGATTCAAATCTGAATATTGGTTCTTGGGATCCTAAGGATAAAGATCTCACTGTTGGAGAAAGCGGCGATCAGATCAATCAGGATTGATACCCGGTGCAGCGGAAGTTTAAAAAATTTTATATGGAACGATTCCATAATGGGTATCAACCTTACGATTAAATTGTGTGTGTAAAAATTAAATAACGATTATAAATTTTTACCTCCAATCTCGAAGCGAGATTATGGACACCAACAGATTGCTCTGCTCTTGTTGTATATCCCTGGAACTGATGGACGAACTGTTCTTCAATCAGGTCCACGAACGGATATTTAATCCCTCTGATAGATTGCACTAGAAAATCTATCAGAAGTTTCTACGAAGAGAATTAACGAATTTGATCCGTTAAACCAGACTACAATTCAAAATTCACAGACTGGATTTTCCGAGCAGAGGGGAGAAAGGGGGCGGCCACTATTGAGAGAAAAATACTAGGGTTTTCAAAAATTTGTGACCTGTTGTGTCTAATTTCTGTACTGCAATAACTTATTTATAATGTAGGCCGCTAACAGCTTAGGGCCCATTAGTCATAAGTTCAAGCCCGACAAGCAAAGCCCACATGTTCAGAAATTAATATAAAATTCATCGTGACTCCGATTGATAAACCGATTTCACCAATGTGCACAGAAACCATTTCTGCACCTTTTAAAGTCAGGATAAATTTTTCTGAATCCGAATTCAGTGGTTTCCAAAAATGCCCATCCCTATGTCATTTTAGGAAATCTTACTCCTCTACTCTTAAATAAGAAGTCCAACTTCTTTGTTCATTAAATTTAACTCTTTAAATTTAACTATCTCAACGGGGATTAAAAATCCATTACTCTGTGTGACCCTCAATGGTTCAGGGATACAGCTAGCCGTGGGCTCACAACTCCTTGTGACTCGGAACAACAATTTTCGACTTGCCCATCGAATCATGGTAAGAGCGCCTAGCAACATCGCCCCATGATTCCCTAGGTATCACTGATAGTGCCTGCAAGAACCAATAGATTTTGGTTAGCGTACAGTACGGTCCCTTCATCCATATATCCCGATCGAATCAACAACCATTGGTATATCGAGAGTCGTTCGAGATTCGATAACTATGCAATACATCTTGAAGATCAAATAGTGACATCGCATGTGTTACTAAGAAACCATTTCTTAAAACACATCATGTACTCTGGCCAGAGATTCGTCACACTAATATCTCCTCAGATCGCATAGGATATCCACACTCGCAAGTATGTGGTGAATCCTTGACAACAAAGCATCGACTCCTATATGTGTTGTAACTGTACCCAATCCCGACACCTGATGACCCCAATAGAGTCGGTAAACGAGTCAAAGCACAGTACTAGCATATAGAGTCTCAATGATGTTTCAAGTAATAAGGACTAATGGTTTACAACCAAAACCGCGGACTTTATCCACTCGATAAGTGATAACCACTTGGAAAGTCCGGATAGGGTAGTTCGATCATTCATCGTATGAATATCCATTTGCATGCTTCGAACATCTCTATGTTCCTTACCAATGAAACGTGGTACTCTGCATCGCAAATTCTAGTCTCAAACTCAAGCGATCCTTATCCTTATTATCGGACGGCTCAATCGACTAGGAACAGTTTAGAATACACAGTGACTATAAGATATGTTTCATGATAGACATCTCCATTTTCTACCACATCTTACATACACTATAGTATATTCAAGGTCTTTATCAAAACAACAATAGTATATCACAATATAACAATATGAAGAAAGATAAAGTCATTGTCATTAATAAAAGTGTAAATTATATTAAACAAAAGATTGTTTATACAAAGAGTCATCAAAGCCCTTAGCCACAAGTTGGCTCACCGGGCACCCACTCTTTCAATCTCCCACTTGCCCTAAAGCCAACTAGTCATACTACGTAGACCCATTGCTTCGCGATGTTTGTCAAATAATGGTCCTGGCAAGGGCTTAGTAAGTGGATCAGCGATATTGTCTGCAGAGGCCACTCTTTCGACAGTGATGTCTCCTCTTTCCACAATCTCCCGGACGATGTGGTATTTCCTCAGTACGTGTTTGGATCTTTGATGAGACCTTGGTTCCTTTGCCTGAGCAACGGCACCCGTGTTGTCACAGTACACCGGGACTGGACCAACAACTTCAGGAATGACGCCCAACTCTTGGACGAAATTCCTCATCCAAACGGCCTCTTTAGCAGCAGCTGATGCTGCAATGTATTCTGCTTCAGTGGTGGAATCCGCTGTTGTGTCCTGCTTGGAACTCTTCCAAGAGACAGCACCGCCATTGAGCATGAACACAAATCCAGAGGTTGACTTCGAGTCATCTACGTCACTTTGGAAGCTAGAGTCGGTATAGCCTTCCAATTTTAGTTCTCTTCCTCCATATACCATGAACATATTCTTAGTCCTTCGTAAGTACTTAAGAATGTCCTTCACGGCTTTCCAATGCATTTGACCGGGATTAGCTTGATATCTGCTCGTGACACTCAGAGCAAATGCTACATCCAGTCTGGTAGATATCATCCCATACATGATACTACCTATGGCTGACGCATATGGTACATGTGTCATTTTCTCTATCTCTTCATCCGTCTTGAGACACATAGACTTGGATAGAGAAACTCCATGACACATGGGTAGATGTCCTCTCTTGGACCCATCCATTGAAAACCGTTTCAATATGGTGTCGATGTAGGTTGATTGAGTGAGTCCTATCATTCTCTTAAATCTATCTCTATAGATCTGTATCCCTAGAATATAGGATGCCTCACCCAAATCCTTCATCGAGAATCTACCTGATAACCATATCTTTGTTGACTGCAACATCCCTACGTCATTCCCAATGAGTAGGATGTCATCAACATAAAGTACTAAGAATGTCACAGCATCCTTAACTACTTTCTTGTACACGCATGGTTCCTCCGGGTTCTTGATGAAACCAAAATCCTTTATTGTTTCATCAAATTTCTGGTTCCAACTTCTTGATGCTTGTTTTAGACCATAAATTGATCTCTGAAGCTTGCATACCTTATGCTCGCTTCTCATGGATGTGTAACCCTCAGGCTGCTTCATATAGATTTCTTCCTTAATGTCTCCATTAAGAAAAGCAGTCTTCACATCCATTTGCCATATCTCATAGTCATACCAAGCAGCTATGACAATAAGGATTCTTATGGACTTGAACATTGCAACTGGTGAAAAGGTTTCATCATAGTCAACTCCTTGTCTTTGAGTATAACCTTTCGCCACCAATCGCGCCTTGTAGGTCAATACTTTACCATCAGGCCCAAGCTTTCTCTTGTAGATCCATTTACACCCTATTGGAACAATTCCATCGGGAGGATCTACTAAAAACCAAACTTGGTTTGTATGCATCGAATCTATTTCCGACTGCATAGCTTCAAGCTATAAATTTGAATCCTCATCAGAAATTGCTTCCTTGAAGTTTCTTGGATCACATCCAACATCGGGTTCATCTTGATCCCCTTCAAGAAGAAGACCATATCGAATAGGAGGTCTAGAAGTCCTCTCGGATCTTCTAGGTACAGGCGTGTCTATCAATGGTTCCTGATTTGTAGGATCGTTATTTTGTATTTCGGGTTCTTCTCGAATTTCTTCGAGTTCCATCATCTCGCCTTTCTTATCCAATAAGAACTCCTTCTTCCAGAAGGTGACATTCCTTGAAACAAACACCTTTGTTTCAGCAGGATAATAGAAATAATATCCGATTGAATTCTTCGGATACCCTACAAAATAACATAAGCTGGATCGACTATCCAACTTATCTCCCACTGTCCGCTTCACGTAAGCAGGACATCCCCAAATCCTCAAGTACGAATACTTAGGAGCTTTGCCATTCCATAACTCGTATGGTGTTTTTTTCACTGCTTTAGTGTGGACGTTGTTCAACAACAATACCGCCGTTTCAAGCGCATAGCCCCAAAACAAAGGTGGAAGCTCAGTGAAGCTCATCATGGATCGAACCATGTCCAACAAAGTTCGATTAAGACGCTCCGATACACCATTCAGCTGTGGTGTCATAGGAGGAGTCCACTGAGAGAGAATCCCATTCTCTTTTAGATAGTCCAAAAACTCGGTACTTAAGTATTCTCCACCTCGATCCGATCGAAGTGATTTAATACTTTTACCTAGCTTGTTTTCTACTTCAGCCTTGAATTCTTTGAACTTTTCAAATGCTTCAGACTTATATTTCATTAAATATAAATACCCATACCTAGAATAATCATCAGTAAAGGTAATGAAGTAGGTGTGGCCATATTGAGTCCCAACTCTAAATGTACCACAAACATCTGTATGGATCAAATCCAACAGATTTTGACTACGCCCAGGTTTCTCCTTAAAAGGAGATTTAGTCATTTTTCCTTTCAGGCAGGATTCACAAGTAGGTAGAGAGTTAATATCAGACATATCAAACATGCCCTCTCCCACTAGCTTGTTCATCCTCCTTGAGGAAATATGACCTAGCCTAGCATGCCAAAGGTTTGCCGGGTTTTGACTATCGATTTTCCTTTTGTTTGTTGTTGCCGGTTTATCAACATAATTTATTGGAACGTCTTTTAGTTTTAAGTTATATAGATCGTTTTCAAGTTTTCCATGTCCAATCAAACATTCATTCTTGTAAATATTGCAAATCTCATTCACAAAATTGCTAGAATAGCCATCTCTATCAAGCATAGAAACAGAAATAATGTTTTTAATCAAATCCGGAACAAATAAAACATCTCTCAAAAGTAACTTAAAACCGTTCTACAAAATTAAATAAATATCTCCCACAGCTTTAGCTTCAACTCTGGAACCATTTCCGAGCCTCAGCTGGGTCTCACCCATTCTAAGCCTGCGACTTCTTGTCATCACCTGCAAATCATTGCAAATGTGAGATCCACATCCGGTATCCAATACCCAAGAAGTAGTATTAAGTGAAACATTTATTTCAATATAGAACATACCCTTCGCAGTTCGCAACTGCTCTAGATATTCCTTGCAGTTACGCTTCCAATGACCGGGCTTCTTGCAGTAATGGCAAACATCCTTGGATTTTTCCATGTTTGAAGCCTTTGTCTTGTACTTCTTCTCGGGTTCGATTTTCTTGGGTGGGGCAAAACGTTTCTTACCCTTTGTACTTGGCCCCTTCTTAGCAGAAGAAGAGGAGCCCACCAAGAAAGCCGGTTTATCCTTCTTTAATGTGGATTCATATGTCACAAGCATATTGACCATCTCTTCAAGGGAGGCCTCTATCTTGTTCATATTGAAATTCACCACAAATCCGTCAAACGAAGAAGGAAGAGACAGAAGTAGTAAGTCCACGTTGAGTTCATGCTTCAACACCAAATCAAGGGTTACCAACTTCTGTATGAGCCAAATCACTCGTACCCCATGATCACGGACCGAAGTCCCTTCACGCATGCGATACGTCATTAGCTCCTTTACAGTAGCGAACCTTTCAGCCCTCGATTGAGCCCCAAAAAGTTCCTTGAGTTGTACGTGAATGTCAGCAGCATTCACGGTGTCCTCAAATCGCCTCTGGAGTTCATCAGACATCGAGGCTTGCATATAGCATTTGGCCTTGATATCATGGTCCCACCATGTATCAAGTTTGGCTAACTCTTCCGGACTTATGTCAGCTGGTGCTTCCTTCGGAGGAGATTTTTCTAACACGTAGAGCATCTTCTCCGAAGTCAAGACAATCTTCAACTTACGGAACCATTCCGTATAGTTTGCGCCAGTCAACTTATTTTGTTCGAGGATCGAAAAAAGTGGATTACGCGAATTCATCTTTATGAAATACTGAAAAGAAACAGACAAATATCAGTGATTGTTTAAGCAATTTACTAAGACATAAAATAGACGAAATTTATTTTATGAATCTCACTCCCACTATTTTAACGATTTCACTATCCTCTAGTGAAAACGGGAAACTGTTTTCCTTAGTGAGAACATGGAGTCCAATTGACAAACTATGGTCCCGAATAATATCAGCCAACCATAATTTTCAAAAGGTAGAGCCCAATTGCTTCCAAAGCAACCTCCACGTGTTTACCTCATGTCCAATAATGGCCCAATAATATGACGCCGATTATTGTGACATGTCAAGATGACCCATCAATATTAAGTTGTGATGGACGGTCGCCATGTGGATCCCCCAATTATATGAGCCGATCCCATGGGAGTTCCACCCAACTAACAACATGTGTCGATCCAATGTACAGCTTTTCAACGAACGGCCCCCCCCAATAATATGAGCCGGACCGTATCCGCGGGTAGCATCTCATACATTGATCGTTGATGGAAGGTAGGAACATTTAAACAAATTTAAATTTCCTTTATTTATCTTGATATCAATTTTAAATCATATTTAAAATGAGGGATTTTAATTATGAAAATTTGTCACATCATTTTTAAAATTTTTGTATGCTTGCCGGATTCACACAATTTTGTCTAAAACATGCATACAACAATAATATCATATATTATATAGGATGATCGATTCCATTTCTAATCGACCCGTGGTTGCCAATCACGAGTCTTAGTCCAATCCTAGGTAATATGCAGTATGCAATGCAATCCTATTACATTATGCTTCCAATTTACATTTCTTCGTCTTTATTGTCTACTGGGCCCACCTCCGTCTTCAAATCTTCATCTCCCACTAAATCTAATGTATTTACAATAAATAACAATGACAAGTAGGGGATACATTTTCAAGGGGTGGGAACGGGCCATAAACCAAGCCCACTTTTATTACATATGACATTCATATTGGGCCATAAACCAGGCCCATTAATAAATCCAACAACAATAAAAACAAATGTAAATTCCTAACATACACCTACAAAATTGGTCATGGCAATCGATCATCCTTATCCAATAACATTTAATTCAAAATTAATTTATTGGATAACATGCAATGGCAATTTAAATTTAGAAGGATAAAATCATATTTCATACATAAAATCTCATTTTATATACAAAATCATATTTTATCTTTTTATCAAATAAAATCATATTTTATCTATAAAATCCAATTTTATACATAAAATCATATTTTACTCAATATATCCATAAGATCATATCTTATCATCAATTGTACCAAAAATAATTAATTTCAAAATTCAATTTAACGGATAAAATATTTAAATTTTCCAAAAATTCAAATTTATCCAAAAATCAATTTTAAAATTTTCGGACTCGAACAATTCGATCCGACGCCTCGTGGACCAATCAAAAACAATTTTCGATCGGACCAAAAATAGAATTTTAACATATTAAAATTTAATTTAAAATTAAAAAAATAATTTTTCCGCGGGCCGCCCGGAACATTCCCGGGCTGCCCGCGCCCCCTAAGGCTCGGGCCGGGCAGCCCGGCTGCCCCTAGGGCAGCGACGATCACGGCGCTGCCCAGGGCAGCGACGATCGCTGCCCCCCCCCCGGGCAGCGATCCAATCGCTGCCCGGGTTTTTGCCCGAAATTTTTTTTTTATTTTTAAATATTTATTTTGTTTCAAAAACCGAGGCTTAAAAATTTTTTGTACAATCGATTAATTTAATCGCTTGATCTGAGCAACCTGGCTCTGATACCACTGTTGGAGAACGCGGCGATCAGATCAATCAGGATTGATACCCGGTGCAGCGGAAGTTTAAAAAATTTTATATGGAACGATTCCATAATGGGTATCAACCTTACGATTAAATTGTGTGTGTAAAAATTAAATAACGATTATAAATTTTTACCTCCAATCTCGAAGCGAGATTATGGACACCAACAGATTGCTCTGCTCTTGTTGTATATCCCTGGAACTGATGGACGAACTGTTCTTCAATCAGGTCCACGAACGGATATTTAATCCCTCTGATAGATTGCACTAGAAAATCTATCAGAAGTTTCTACGAAGAGAATTAATGAATTTGATCCGTTAAACCAGACTGCAATTCAAAATTCACAGACTGGATTTTCCGAGCAGAGGGGAGAAAGGGGGCGGCCACTATTGAGAGAAAAATACTAGGGTTTTCGAAAATTTGTGACCTGTTGTGTCTTATTTCTGTACTGCAATAACTTATTTATAATGTAGGCCGCTAACAGCTTAGGGCCCATTAGTCATAAGTTCAAGCCCGACAAGCAAAGCCCACATGTTCAGAAATTAATATGAAATTCATCGTGACTCCGATTGATAAACCGATTTCACCAATGTGCACAAAAACCATTTTTGCACCTTTTAAAGTCAAGATAAATTTTTCTGAATCCGAATTCAGTGGTTTCCAAAAATGCCCATCCCTATGTTATTTTAGGAAATCTTACTCCTCTACTCTTAAATAAGAAGTCCAACTTCTTTGTTCATTAAATTTAACTCTTTAAATTTAACTATCTCAACGGGGATTAAAAATCCATTACTCTGTGTGACCCTCAATGGTTCAGGGATACAGCTAGCCGTGGGCTCACAACTCCTTGTGACTCGGAACAACAATTTTCGACTTGCCCATCGAATCATGGTAAGAGCGCCTAGAAACATCGCCCCATGATTCCCTAGGTATCACTGATAGTGCCTGCAAGAACCAATAGATTTTGGTTAGCGTACAGTACGGTCCCTTCATCCATATATCCCGATCGAATCAACAACCATTGGTATATCGAGAGTCGTTCGAGATTCGATAACTATGCAATACATCTTGAAGATCAAATAGTGACATCGCATGTGTTACTAAGAAACCATTTCTTAAAACACATCATGTACTCTGGCCAGAGATTCGTCACACTAATATCTCCTCAGATCGCATAGGATATCCACACTCGCAAGTATGTGGTGAATCCTTGACAACAAAGCATCGACTCCTATATGTGTTGTAACTGTACCCAATCTCGACACCTGATGACCCCAATAGAGTCGGTAAACGAGTCAAAGCACAGTACTAGCATATAGAGTCTCAATGATGTTTCAAGTAGTAAGGACTAATGGTGTACAACCGAAACCGTGGACTTTATCCACTCGATAAGTGATAACCACTTGGAAAGTCCGGATAGGGTAGTTCGATCATTCATCGTATGAATATCCATTTGCATGCTTCGAACATCTCTATGTTCCTTACCAATGAAACGTGGTACTCTGCATCGCAAATGCTAGTCTCAAACTCGAGCGATCCTTATCCTTATTATCGGACGGCTCAATCGACTAGGAACAGTTTAGAATATACAGTGACTATAAGATGTGTTTCATGATAGACATCTCCATGTTCTACCACATCTTACATACACTATAGTATATTCAAGGTCTTTATCAAAACAACAATAGTATATCACAATATAACAATATGAAGAAAGATAAAGTCATTGCCATTAATAAAAGTGTAAATTATATTAAACAAAAGATTGTTTATACAAAGAGTCATCAAAGCCCTTAGCCACAAGTTGGCTCACCGGGCACCCACTCTTTCACTCACAACAAACCACCGACTCTCCCTCTCAAAGTGGTGTCGAGTATCTTAATCCCCAGACTTTGGCGCAATTATAATGAGTAATCTAGCTCTAGGAGTAGATCTACATCCCATGCCACTCGATTATAGCTCTCCAAACGTTTTTTACAATCTAGACTATTGAATGCCTTCTATGTTGTATTGGGTAAGACTCAAGATGAATGCAATGCTGCATATAGAGTCTATCAATTTCTGATTTATTTTAACATCTAACATCTTATATACAAATCCCAATATAAACATATATTCAAATCATAAGTATAAAATCAATAATCTTCGAATTCATCAAATAATCATATTCATGCTTCTCAACAAATGGTAAACATTGAATCAATCAAACAAGATAAACATATAAATCAAATAGAGCAAGCAAGAGCATATAAACATGCAAGTATGTGATTTCAATGGGAGCTCGAGAATCTAAAGCTATCTCGAGTATTCTATCTTGTCTTAATTAAAGTCAGTTCATACCTCTTATCTTGGTTTGAAGTGTTCGAATCTTGAAAAGCTGCAGCAACACAATCTTATCAAAATTTGCTCATTCCAACCTTGCTAATCGAAGATCTTAATTGCTTCAAACTTCATTCTAACTTCAAGCGACTTGAACTCTTCGACTCGAGTTCGATATGTTTTTCAAGTCTGAATTGAAGTGTTATACAGCCCAATATCAACTTTCAATCTCATCGAAGCTTAACCATCTATCAAGTCAATAATTCCAAAAGACTTGACTATTTAACCAAAATTCAAACCGGCGGCGTAACGATTCGAAATCGATAATTTCAAAATCATTAACATCAACATTTCTAACCAATTCAAATAAAATCAATATCATTTCAACCAGTATAACTCGAATTCAATAGCCCAATAATTTTAGATTTTCAAAATTCTTCTAAAAATCGAAACCATGTTCAAACGACAATTTTTTCTCGATCTATCGAAAATATGCTATCGTCGTACACACTAAAACACATATATACAATCAAATATTAATTCTAACATCACCTCAAAATTCAAATATCATAGAAATTAATAAAACTTACGTCGAAACGAAGTCGTCGACGCCAGGATCGCAAATATACGATCAATTTCAAATTCTACCGGACAGATTGATTTTTACCGGAGCTTGAAGTAAACAAAAATGTCTTGAATCTGAATTCTATTCCCTTTCCACGTCTTTGGCTGAATAAACTGATGAAAATACATACATTATACACATTTCCATTCATTTATGCCAAGTGTATCCCACTTGCATAGCTAAAATTGCACTTTGGTCCTTGAAACTTCAATATTTGCGAATCAATCCCTGGTCAAATTTTAAAATTTTAATTCAATCTTATTAATTTAAGAATCACGAAATTTAAATCTTAATCACGTAAATTCTCAAATTAGTTATTTTCGGGGCTTTACAATTCTCCCCCTCTAAGACATGATTTCGTCCTCGAAATCGTATTCAATATTAATACTGAATCTGATAGGCTGAATGAATGACTGCAGCAATACTCACTTCAATCACATAGTTCTAAATATCTTATCTCATATCCTGATCTACCTATTAGGTTTTTTATTCCACTTCTGTCTACTTCCAATGTACTTTAATTATCTGGTTATCTCCGAGTTGTTTCTCTTCACAAACAAGGATCTGTATCAAATGCTCGAACTAACTCAAAATCTTATCAAACTCTGTCTCGTCTAATTGAAGTACATAGGATGAATCTGACCGATACTTCCTCAGCTTAGACACGTGGAACATATCTTATCTATCTTATAGAGCTAAAAAAATTAATCTGTAAATTAAATCACTAACTCTGTCTAAGATCTTATACAGTGCAATAAGCTTTGGTGACAACTTGCTTCTCTTTATAAATCGTTCTATGCCCTAGAAAGAATATATCTCAAATCGACACTGTCACTCTGCTCAAAGCTCTGAGATCTGCATCTAACATTCACATTTTTAGTCTTTCTATCTTACGCTGCTCTCCTTCTATTCTGGATCGATATTCCCTTTCTCTGTCATCTTCCTGATAAAATCTGACCCGATAACTGATGCCTCTGAAACGTTATCCCAAAATAAGGGAAATTTTGTCTCTCTTATCTTCTAATGATTCTAGAGAAATATATATCTATATATATCTGATAGTTGTTGTGGTAAGAAAAAAATAGTTAAGTGACAACAATTCTTCCAGCTAGTTCCTGAATCTAGCACTACAACTCTGAGCATGATATGAATTCTTATTGTATGAAAAGCAAACACAATTATATCAAATCGTACCCTCAATTCAATAACAAAAGAAATCAAAGAATTTTTCCGATCTTGAAACAAGTAATAGATTTTGGAAAATCCATCTCTAGTTTACAACAAAACTAGCAACAAAAATTCACAAGATAAACAATTGATCTCAACGGAACCTTCAGAAAACTTGTTCCTGACAATTCACGAAGAAGAACAATCGACAAACGCCAAAATGTTATGAACTTTGATAAGTTTGATTTGAAATAAAGCTAGAAAGCTTTAAGCAAAATTCTAGAGAGAATCTTAGTTTGAATAAACAAAAATCTGAATTCTATTCAATAATAAATGTATTTGTTGTATTTATAATACAGCTACAAAATAATAAAAGATAGCGCAAAATATTACAAAATATTTCTAAAGATATCAAAGATATCATCCAAAAATTTCCTAGTATGCTTAAAAGACTCAAAATAGGAAAAAATAATGACAAAACATCAAAAATCTCGCACACACACAAACACACCGAACTGTGTGAAAAATATGGTAGCGCGGGATGCCAAGAAGTTGCGCGGGCGCTTAAGTCATGCATTCTCGATCCAACAATTCAAATAGCTGGCGCGAGCACGCGATATACAGGCGCGGGTGCACATGAGCTTCACACAATCAACGTCAAAACCCACCCGTCAGCGCGGGTGCATTGGTCTCTTGCAGGGCAAGGCGTGGGCGTGCTAAGGTGCAGGCGCGGGCGCACAGTACCTTCAAGTTTGCTGGTCTTTTACTCGCATTTTTTTCAATGTTTTCTTCACTGCCTTGATCTTCTTGGAATTCAATAATATTATAAAACCCTACAAATTGATCTCCAAGAATTCCAACGCCCTCTTGGTAATTCATCATCAATGATTGAAGTGCTTCCTTAATTTCTTACTCCGACCCCTCGTAATTGGTCCTCGTGGCATTTCCAACGGATCCTTAGCTTTCTTAGCAATGTGATCAACATGCGAGCCATCCATGATCGCATTATCCTCCCCTTCTTAAAAATATTTGTCCTCAAATCTCGATCATCACCTACATCAAACAACGATAAATCAGAAACATTAAAATTTGTACTCACATTGTACTCACCTGGAAAGTCCAATTTGTAGGCATTGTCATTGATTTGTTCAAGGACTTGAAATGGTCCATGTAAGACCCGAAAATATTAAGTTCTTAATTACGAGATTTAAAATTTAAATTCCGAATAAAAGTAAAAATATTAATTTAAGAATTTATGAAAATTAGATATTTCAATTTCGGGTCAGAAATATTTAATTTGAGGATTTTTGGATTTTAAGATTTTAATATCCGGAATTCTTAAATTAAAAGATTAAAAATATTTTAATTGATATTTATGAAATTTAAGATGTGAATTCCAAGATGATAAATATCAAAGATTGAATTTGAGGATGAAATCCGAGCAAGGGCCAATTTGCAAATATTGAGCAGTTCAAGGACTAAAATGCGATAAGGTCCGAAATGATTTAATTTTAATCCGATCATATTTAATTTGAGAATATTTAGAGTTTATAATTAAATTCTAATATTCTTAACTTATTTAGGATTGAAATTGAATTAAATCGCTTGTTCGGGGACTAATTTGCAATTATGCCAAAGTTCAGGGACCAAAATGCAATTCTCCTTGAAACTTGATATAGAAAACGTGTAAAGACAAGAAAGTGATCAGAAACCCAGCAAGAAACTGAGAGAGGAAGAGAAAAGGGTTCCAAGCCAATTTTGAGTTTTCAAACTCCGATATCTTTTGATCCGCCCGGTAGAATTTACGATTGAACATATATTTGCGATCACAGCTTCGAGTGCTTCATTTTGAAGTAAGTTTTATGAAGTTCTACCATTTTTGAATTTTATGATGTTGTTAAAATTAAGATTTGATTGTATAAACATGTTTTAACATATACGACGATAGCATATTTAAGACGGATCGTGAAAAGATCGTCGTTTGAACATGTTTTAGAATTTAGAAAGATTTTTCATAATTCTGAATTTTTAGGGCTGATGATTTCGAAATTATGTTGATGAATTGGTGTTGCTTTGAGTTGAGATGAGTAGTAAGATTGATGTTATGCTTTTGGAAAGACCGAAATCATACTGTTACGCTGCCGGTTCAAGATTTTGAATTGATATGCATTCTAAATGCCTAGAGCTTATCTTCAAGTTTATTGTAGATGAATTGAATATGAGATTATGTTGAGAATGTAGATATGATGATGTTTGAATCGAAAGACTTATCGGACTCGGATAGTTACGACGTCGGTTTGAATTCCGATCGTATTAGCAAGATTTGAATTGTATAAGCTTTAAAGAATCATCGATTCAGATTGGAATTGATGTTTAGATATGTTATAATCTATTTCAGATTTGAATTGAAGATTATCGAAGTTGAATCGACGTGTTCGAGTTCGAATGACTTAAAGTGTTTGAAGTTGAATAAAAAATACCTTCAAGTAGCATTGATTGAAATGAGCAGAATTGTATGACTGATTTGGCTAGCTTTGAGATGTTCAGCATTGGCAACAGATTCAAGATGTTTGAATCGCGATGAAAGGTATGAGTTGACATTATTCTTGCTAGGTAGAACAACTCAAGAACGTGGTGGTTTTTGAGTTATCCTGAAATCACATACTTAGTTGTTTAAGTGCTCTTATGTGAATTACTTGCTTTTGTTGCTATGAATATTGACTTATGTGTTCAAGATGTTTATCAGTATTTATTTGATTAATGCATACAGATTATGTTGCATTCATCTTGAACCCTACCTTGAATAGCACAGATGGCAGAATGGCCTAGAGTGCATATGACGTTTGGAGAACTGTAGTGAGTGGCATGGAATCTAGATTTACTTCCAGAGTCAAATGATTCATGGCACGAAATATAGATTTATATCCAGATCTAGATGACTCACTATAATTGCACCAAAGTCAGGGGAATTAAGATATTTAACACCACCTCGATTGGGAGAGTCGATGGTTAGTTAAAGATTTTATTCCCCGGGATCCCAAGAACTAAGCTTATTGGTATCAGATTTGATAGCCTATTTTTTGGCACACGCATTGCATTTATGCATTAACCTAGAGTTTTCTATGGTTTAGAATATGCAGTTATAAATGCTAGCATGTTGTGATATGCCATTCTAGATATGAATGCTTTATTATGCTTTATATGATATTGCTTTAGATGAATCGTTATGTGCAAGAATTTAAGATGCGATGATGATTCAATGATTTACATGTTATTACATGTTTTATGATTTCAGCTTATTAGGGCATATAGATTCCATATGCTTTAATGATGTATATGCATGTCTTTCATACTGAGATTTAATTATTCTCACCAGAGTTATCCGGTTGTTGCTTTGTTTGTATGTGTGCATTGCATTAGGTGGGGCATGATCAAGCTAGAGTTGGCTTTGATAGTTTGAGAAGAGAGATAGCATGTGGTGATTCGGGTTTTAAGCAGATGATATGTATTGTTAATAACATGTTATAAGACCAAGAATCTTGTACATGTTTCTATTTGGTAAATCCTAGTTTATATTCATGAATTGATGTATTTATGAGTTAGGATTTATTTGTCAATGCATGTATATTATTTTGTAGCTTGTATAAGACTAGATATATTTATATTCCAAGTTTGACAGCATTAATTTGCAGCAGAATTTTCAGAATTTGGAGCCCGCTCGATCGGGTGACTTTTGCGGATCGAGCGCGGCCTGTGAATTTCCAAAGCAGAGAAGTGAGTTTTTGGGCTCGCTCGATCGGGTGATTTCCACCGATCGAGCGAGACCAATATGGTTCAGACCCGAGAGCTGGACTTTCTTGCCCGCTCGATCGGGTGAATTTACCCGATCGAGCGAGGTGCTCAGTTTTTAAAAAAAAAAAAAATTTTTTTTTTAGCTCTTGGTTTGAATATTCTTTTAATTGTTCGATTAATTGTTTATTAATCGTTAATTTTCCTAAGATGAGATTAGCAACGCGGGTCCCCACAATAGGTGGTATCAAAGCGTAAAGTCTTGGACTAAGATAGAAGTTGAGCGGGGTAGATTGAGTCGCATGCATTTATAGTATTGCATGATTATGCTTTACTTGCTTTACAGAATTGTATGCGACGATGATTGTTTGATTGAACACTGCTTGCTTTATCGATATGAAAATTACATGCTTATATGCTGATATGTATGCATGATTTCTTGAATTCATTAGAATAAATGAATTCGTTGCAAGCATGTATTATGTGAAAAGCATGAGAATTTACAAGCATGTGTTCTATTCAGAAGCATGAGATTATATGTATGTTATACTTAAATTGTATGTTATAATCTCTGCCATATCGATTGCTTATGTTATCGAATAAGACAGCTTATGCATATAGCATGAGAACCTCAGACAGAACAGAACCTCAGATAGAACAGAACCTTGTTGAGGTAAGGTTTTGAACCGATTGTACTGAGGAGTATGTTAGTTGAACAACTCCAAAGCTATGAATCATCAACTCAGAAAGATACAGAATATGCTATGTCTAGAAAGGAGTTGATTTGAAGAGCTGGATCAGTTGTTCAAGAGAAGCATATTCAGATGAAAACAGAACCAGCCTGATTTTATATCAACTCCAGGACTTAGCAAGAAGTTGGTGAAGTTTCCAGAAGAAGTACTGAAATTGTTTGGTAGGTAAGTAAACTGAATTGTTTCTTTTCGTATATGCTAAAGAAGATAGAAAAGCATACTTTGCAGACTAGAAGCATAAGTTGATTTCAAGCCAGTAATAGAAGAACAAAATCATGAACCGGTAGTATGAGGCAGAGTTGAATTTTATTCACGCCTCTGTCATTGTGAAAACGTATGATCATAATCTTCACTAAACTTTCATAGCAGTATAGCTATGAAGCAAGCGATAGTGACAATAATAGTAAAGATTGATTTAGTCTAAACGCCAGCAGATGAAGACATATAAGCATAACTCCCCCAGCTGAAACAGATCAAGAGAAAATTTGAATGACAGATAATGTCATAAGTAATAAGAAAGTACAGAAAATGAGGCTCAAGTTGTATCAGATAAGAATATTACAGGTAAGTGAGTTAATTCTAGTTAACCTCTTATATATTGATTGCATAGCATACATTCATAGATTAGTGATTTGTTATGCTATAATCCATATCTGATGAGCCTTTATTCAATATATTTGCTGAGATTTTTGCCTTTGAGTAGAAGAAATGCATTTGAATGATTAGGCAGAGAAGATGAAATGCAGACTTGTGGAAATAAGATTGAATATGCATTATAGATATTAATGCAATAACTGAGTATCAGATAAGAATTGATTGATTCTGTGCAGTGATTAAGTTAGATCAGCAATAGCAATGAGTAGAGATCTATTTGATATGAGATGCAGAAATAAATTTCTATTATGTCGGTACTATTTATATCACGATGATCGTGGAAGAATGTCAGTAGAAGTCTAGTCGATATAATGAATTAGTACAGAATTAACCTAGAATTGACAGATATGTCAATGGTTAGAATGTACAGAAATAGTTCAATGACATATATCGATTTTTCTACGACATGAATGCAGTTCTATATAGAGTGGTGTCTAGTACAATGGTATTATGACAACTTGTATAGAAGAGCATTACGTGAACTGAAGCACTTCAGAAACAGTTAGCAGATTGAGTCGAAAAGAGTTATGTAGTACCGAAATGATGATTAATTCTATGACAATAAGTTACGTCAAAAATATTATATTCGACTATTGTTAGTTAAGAATTAATAAATGAACTCATATCAATAGAGAATAAGAAAAATCAGTTACAGTTGAGCTTTATCTTCAATTTTGCTGAAGCTATTACATCATAGAAATCTTGATTCTTGCATTTCTTGATATCGATTCTGAGGTTGTGTTATTTGACCTCGATTGATATTGATTGACTCTTATTTGTTTGCTAGAGTCTGCTTTGATTCACTCGCTGTCATTCAGAATATTTGATTTTGACTGACATTTCCTTGAGCGAGTTCCTTTGATTTGAAATTTGAAAATTATTGATTCTTTGATGTATTTATTCAGTGTATTTTGAAGTATTTGGCTTGTAACTGATAGAAATTCGGATTCAGAATACTAGCAAGATTTATGGGTTTTAGATAATTGCTTGATTTATTGGGTACAGATCTGTCCTTGTTGTATGCTTATGCTTGACAGATACTTAAATGATCAGAATCGTTGCGATCCAAGCTAAACTCGATTGGTTTGAAAAGATAAAAGCAACATGGATCTTAAGATCAAGCAATAGAATCTTGATTGAAAATGCTAGATTAAGATATGAGCTAAAACAGCAGAGCAGAACATATGAATTTTGCGGTGAATAATCGTTTGATTATGCCAGATATTCTAGATAAGGAATATCAGATTCTGAAAGAGGCATATGACAATATATTTAATATTTATTCAGTTGTCTAAACATGTATGACTTACATGTAGTCATTACTTGGAAATTAGTATTGGTGAAAGAATTGAAAGCAGATACGACATAATTAACAGTACCAATACGAAAATTCCAGTAAAAAAAGCAGAAAAGAAGAACTCAAGTGGTTTATGTAACAGATTAGTTACATAAGAGTTGAAAACAGATCAACTTTGTGAACGACTTTAGTTTGAATCTACTCGAATCGTCATGATTTTGCGGTTTAGAGTGTAGTAGATTTCGACAGATTTATGAATATGTTGTATTAGATATGATACAAACATAAAAAAATACTTGTCATGCATTTAGCAAGATGATCAGATTACAGGAATTATGGAAATCTATTGTCAAGATAGAGACTTTAGATTTGTCTTCTAGATTGTGGCATTGATTGTCAGATGTTCCGAGTGTTAGGTTGTATGAGATTTCATTATACCATCCTTTGATTAGTGGAATATCAGATATGATTATCCAGATTTCCGAGGATATGCTCAGAATTATAGTACTAGATTCGGTACTAGTTGATTGATTATTTGCCACTTGATTACTATTGTAACATCTGGTATTTTAAATACGTGAATCCGCATGCATAATTAGGAATTTAATTATTTAAAATTTTAGATTTATGGGTTAAATATATATGTGAATTATTTGTGCATGATTTAATTTATTTTTAAGAATTTAACCCATAATTAGTGATTTTTATGATTTTTGGTATTTAAATTATTTTATCACGTAGACGGGACCGTAGACGGACGAGATGATAACTTTCTATTCAATTTATTTCATGAGCCTTTTAAGAGCCCATAAATATTATTTTGAGTTTTATTTCTTCAAAATTTTTAGTATTTAATTTTATATAATTTTAGGAGTCCGTTTTTATTCAAAATAAGCCAAAATATTGACTTTTTAGTATCTTTAAAATTCCCTTAAATTTTAATTTCGGGATTTTTAAATTTAGTTATCAGATTTTAAGTATTAGTTGGAGCTTTTAAGTTATATTTTTCATTATTAAAATCCTTATTAAAATTTTAATATCCTAAAACCTATTTTAAATTAAATTATAACCCTAAATCTACCCAAACCCATCGACCAAAACCCTCAGCCGACACCCCACCCTCCTTCATCTTCTTATTCGACTGAGCAACCCCCAAGGAAGACTCCATAGCCACGTTTTTGAAGGTCCAAAGCTTGTCGTCGTCGTCCCGTCGTCCCGGAATCGTTCCACGCGCCTACATCTCTTCAATTTCGGTGAAAGCATGATTCTTTCCCTATTTTTCGTGCCATATCAATTATTATGCATGTGTGTGTGTAAGAATCAGTCTTATTCATGAATTTTTCAGAAAAGTCAAACTTGGATGGATGTATGCGCCTTGTTCATGAATTTGTGTATCATTCTTACGTTTTGGTTGCCATGGGTGGGTTCAGCTGCTGGCCAGGGGTTCCTAGGATAGGTGAGGCTGGCTTGGACTCGGGTGGCTCGAGTGGTCTGAGCCAAACGAGCCCAGGAGAGGGCTGGTGCAAGATCGGCCTTGTAGTGTGCAGGTTAGGGTTCGATGGAAGAGTGTGCTGGGCTTTGTGCGTGGGCAGCATGGGGTCAAGGCTAGGGTCAGGTTTGGACCGCCCTGACGTGGGCTACGTCTGGGCGGCGGGGCTCCGGCCAGGGGCGGCCGGAGCAGGCCGGCAGCAGCCATGGAATGGCTGCTGCCCGTGGCCGAGAAGCTTGGGGAGGGGGTTGTCGGATTAGGGTTCAGAAGGGTTTCGGGTCGGGTTGTGGGGCCTGGGTCGGGTCTGGTTAGTAATGGGTCAAGTCGGGTGGTCCGGGTCCGGGTTATGTTAGTCGGGCTCGGGTATTTTATTTTTAAGATATTAATTAAGTTTAAGTGGTTAATGGGCCTAATTAAATCCCAAAAATTTAATTGGGTTCCATTTAATAATTTGGGTTGAAATTAATTGTTAATGGGCTTAATTAATTGAATTAAGTTAGTCCACTAATTTTTATGGGCTTAGGGCCCATGGAAATTATTGGGCCAGTCTTGGGCTTTTGGGCCCATTGGGTCGGTATATAGTGTTATTGGGTCAAGAATGTTTTAATGGGTTTTAATTTATTAATTGGGCTTAGAATAATTTTTATTGGGCTTAAGTATGTTAATGAGCCAGTCTCAGTGTTAATGGGCCAGATTTGCATGTGTCCTAAATATATATTTAATTATTTTATGCATGAATGTTATTTTAGTATTTATATGTTGGTATAAAAATTAAATTAAATATATATGAAGGACACACATTTTATTTAAGTACATGCATTCATGAAATAATTTTTATGCATGATTTAATGTTTAAGGTTGAGCAAAAGAAAATAATTTTATGTTGAAAGTTGAAGTAGTGTGACAATTTAAGGGGGATTCGTCCCCATATGTGAACTATTGAAGGGCAGTTTACTGCCAATTTAAGAGGTGATTCGTCACCGCCACGTACGTTGATTTCCACGCTGATCAGTATTTAATGTTTGATTTAAGGTTACAACCATGCGATGTTAGAAAATAATTTGCTCAACAATGTTTATGTATTATGTATGATTATGATATTTAAGTTTAATTTAAGTTACGTTATGTCATGATATTTTTAAGCATGCTCATTCATGTATATGTTATGTATTAGTATTAAAGTGATTTAAATTATTTTTAAACCCTTGTTATTTTAGCATGTTGGGCCTCTAGGCTCACTACACTGGTATGGTGCAGGTGAGTACGTAGAGGAGGATGTGGTACCCACCGGCGGCGAGCATATGAGCGGACATGCAGTGACCCCGTGACCGTGATAGACGTCTGAGTCTGTTTTGCATGTTTCGAACATTTCAACATATTATACATTTTATTTATTTTCAGTGGTTGATAGTATGGGATATTTTATTTAAATATTTTCAGTGCATGCAAAACTTTAATTTATTTTGTTTTGTCAGTATTTTATTAAAACGCATGACTCAGATATTTAATTTATTAAAGGTTGCATTTATATTTAATTTATTTATTTTTAAATCTATTTATTCTGTGCATATATAAATGGGCATGTATGTACATATTTTTATTTAGTAAGTAATAAAAAAAAAAAATTTCCGCATATTTATTTATTTATTTATTATTAGTAGTAGATGTTTCAGTTGGTATCAGAGCACGGTCCTTGGAGGGGTCATCACTGCTATGCGAGCTCAGAAATCCACGCTACCGGTCTGTAAGTTTTAAGTGTTTATAGAATGATTTATTTTTAAGAATTTAAGTTAGCATTATTGTTAAAACACTTAGTTATGCATGGCGATTTACGTAAAGAAATATGTGGTGGTGCAGAATGCCTCCTAGACCGATGAACAGACGTGGGGAATCTACACCTACACCTCCACCTCTACCTCCACCTCCGCAGAACCCACTTGCAGCATTGGAGTAGGCCAATGCTACTTTGATGGCAGGGGTTACTGCTCTGTTAGAGCAGCAGGCTTCACGTTCTAGAATGTCCCATGAGGAGGACGTAGCTGAGCGGTTCCAGAAGAAGGGGCCGAAGGAGTTCATTGGTACCACCAATCCTTTGGTGGCTGAGGGGTGGATTCGTTCTTTGGAGTCCATCTTTGCATATATGGGGATCACAAATGCGGACAGGGTGAACTGTGCGACGTATATGTTGAGGGGAGGCGCAGCTCTGTGGTGGGAGGGTGCTGCCAGGGGAGTACACCTCCCTACACTGTCTTGGGCGGAGTTCAGGCATGTCTTCTACGCCAAGTATTTCACGGAGGATGTGAGGAGTCGCATGATCCGGGAGTTTATGAGTCTCCGGCAGGGGGACAGGTCAGTGGTTGAGTATGTGAGCCAGTTCGAGAGGGGCTGTTATTTTGTGCCTCTGATTGCAGACAGTCCACCAGAGAAGATGAGGCAGTTTGTGGAGGGACTGAGAGCGGATATCAAGCACGACGTACGTATGATGGACGTCGCTACATATGAGGCGGCAGTTAGTAGAGCACTGAGGTCAGAGGAGGGTAGGAGAGAGATGCAGCGAGAGCAGCAGGGGAAGAGACAGATTCAGTCGGGGTATCAGCGACCATCTTCGCAGCCTCCTGCGAAGAAGCATTTTACTGGGCCGGCTAAGGGCCCGAATCCGCAGCAGAGGCCGCAGCAGCAGAGGCCACAACAGCAGAGGGGCGGGGCCCCTAATGCTATAGGTTTTCCTACATGCCCGAAGTGTCAGAAGATGCATTCGGGACCTTGTCTGTTGGGAGCAGGACTTTGTTACCACTGCAGGGAGCCAGGGCATCAGATAGCTAACTGCCCGAGGAAGAAGAACACGGCTGGTAGAGTGTTCGTCATGCAGGCAGAGGAGGCAGACCCAGACACCTCCTTGATCACCGGTATATCTTATCCCTAGTATTTTATAATTTTTCCTTTGGTTAAGAATCTCGTTTTCTTGCGAAATTGTTGTTATTTGGGTTATCTATCTGAATGTTAGAATAAGAAGCATGTTTTACTTGTGATTAGAATTAAGGGTTATTAGTGTCTCGTTGGGGGAAAGTTTAGTAGTGGCATGAAGTTGTTGGGAATTTTCTGCGTGCAGGGAGAATTCTAGTTGGAGGCAACTCCACGTTTGCGTTGCTAGATTCTAGGGCTACACATTCGTTTATCTCCCTGGAGTTTATCAGGCGGATAGGCATCACACCTGAGATTATTTACAATGGGTATGATGTTACTATGCCGTCAGGGCAGATTTTTTCTACCTCGAAGGTCATTCGAGAACTGGAGTTGGAGCTTCAGGGACACTCCATTCTAGCAGATGTGGTGGTTTTGCCATTGAGTGGTTTTGATTTGATTTTGGGTATGGACTGGTTGACAGTCAATGGAGCTTCGATTGACTTTCGTCGGAGATCAGTGTCAGTGAAACCATCAGAAGGCGACCCGTTTACTTTCCATGCATCTCAGAGCAGTGATTTTCCTCAGGTGATATCTCTTATTCAGGCGAGGAAGTTGTTGAGACGGGGTTGCCAGGGGTTTCTAGCAAGTATTGTCATGGCCACAGAATCACCTAACAGATCATTATCAGAGATAGAGGTGGTTCGTGACTTTCCAGACGTCTTCCAGGAGGATGTTGCAGGAATTCCACCAGTGAGAGATGTGGAGTTCAGCATCGACTTAGTGCCAGACACCGTGCCTATCTCTAAGGCACCATACAGACTTGCTCCTACCGAGATGAAAGAGTTGAAGGAGCAGATACAGGAATTATTAGAGAAAGACTTTGTTCGTCCTAGCTTTTATCCATGGGGAGCTCCAGTGTTATTTGTGAAGAAGAAGGATGACAGTATGAGACTGTGCATCGATTATCGAGAGATCAATAGGGTCACAGTGAAGAATAAGTACCCACTGCCGAGGATAGAGGACTTATTTGATCGGTGTTCTCCAAGATCGACCTGCGATCTGGTTACCATCAACTGCGAGTTAGAGAGGCAGATGTGTCCAAGACTGCTTTTCGGACACGTTATGGGCATTACGAGTTCTTGGTGATGCCATTTGGGTTGACCAATGCTCCAGCGGTTTTCATGGATCTCATGAACCGGGTATTTCAGCCGTATCTTGATCAGTTCATCATAGTCTTCATTGATGATATCTTGATCTACTCTAGGAGCGTTGAGGAGCATAGGCAGCATCTACAGACAGCCTTGCAGACTTTGAGGGAGCATCGTTTGTATGCCAAGTTCAGCAAGTGCGAGTTTTGGCTCGAGCAGGTGGCATTTCTTGGCCACGTTATTTCGAGAGATGGGATTGCAGTGGATCAGTCGAAGGTTGAGGCAGTGCAGAAATGGGGTATTCCGAGGAATGCTTCGGAGATTCGCAGTTTCTTGGGTTTGGCAGGATATTATAGGAAGTTCATCAAGGGTTTTTTCTCTATTGCAGTACCCTTGACTTCCTTAACCAAGAAGAATGCGAAGTTTGTTTGGAGTACAGACTGTCAAAGGAGCTTCGATCAGCTGAAGGAAGCACTCACTACTGCACCTGTTTTAGCGATGATAGTACCACACGAGGAGTTAGTGGTGTACTCCGATGCGTCTAAGCTAAGTTTAGGCGCAGTACTTATGCAGTGTGGTAAGGTTATTGCTTATGCGTCGAGGCAGTTGAAGATTCATGAGCAGAACTACCCGACACATGACTTGGAGTTAGCGGCAGTGGTTTTCGCTTTGAAAATCTGGAGGCACTATCTGTATGGCGAGAAGTGCAAGATTTTCACTGATCATAAGAGCCTCAAGTACTTCTTCACTCAGAAGGAGTTGAACATGAGGCAACGGAGATGGTTGGAGTTGGTGAAGGATTACGACTGTGACATTAGCTACCATCCAAGTAAAGCTAATGTAGTGGCCGATGCTTTGAGTCGAAAGTCGTCAGTGGTATCGTGTTTGTCAGTGCAGCTACCACTGCAGAGTGAGATTCAGAGGTTTGATTTGGAGTTTTACTCGAGTGGTCATGCACCGAGCTTGTCAGTGTTGATGGTGCAGCCAGTTCTGCGAGATCGGATCAGGGATGGACAGTCTACTGATGAGGAGTTGCAGCGATGGAGACAGAAAAATGAGGCCAAGGGTAATATTCTGTATACAGTTGTGGATGACATTGTTCAGTACCGTGGTAGGATGTGGGTACCGAACGTCGGTCAGTTGAGAGCTGAGATCTTAGCAGAGGCTCACACATCTCCATACTCCATTCACCCCGGAAGTACGAAGATGTATCGAGATTTGCAGTTATTGTATTGGTGGCCCGGGATAAAGAGAGACATCGGGAGAGTTGTGTCAGAGTGCTTGACTTGTCAGCAGGTCAAGGCAGAGCATCAGCGTCCAGCAGGACTTCTTAGACCTCTTCCTATTCCGGAATGGAAATGGGAGAATATTACGATGGACTTTGTAGTTGGCTTATCGAGGATTGCCAGAGGTTGCACAGCTATTTAGGTGATCGTGGATAGACTCACCAAGTCAGCTCATTTCTTATCGGTGAGGACTACTTACTCGTTGACACAGTATGCAGAGCTTTACATCAAGGAGATTGTTAGACTGCATGGCATACCAGTGTCGATAGTATCAGACAGAGATCCGAGATTTAGGTCTGCGTTTTGGAGGAGTTTGCACACTGCATTGGGGAATAGACTTTTGTTCAGTACAGCGTTCCATCCCCAGACAGATGGTCAGTCTGAGAGAGTGATCCAGGTTCTCGAGGATCTACTGAGAGCTTGTGTCATCGACTTTCAGGGCTCGTGGGAGACTAGACTGCCATTAGTGGAGTTTACCTATAACAACAGTTTTCAGTCGTCTATAGGTATGGCTCCTTATGCAGCATTGTACGGGAGGAGGTGCAGATCTCCTGTGCATTGGGATGAGGTCGGTGAGAGGATTTTACTCGGACCTGAGATTGTGCAGCAGACAGCTGATATTGTGACACAGATTCGGGATCGCATGAGGACTGCTCAGAGTCATCAGAAGAGTTATGCAGATACTCAACGACGAGATTTGGAGTTCGCTGTAGGTGATCATGTATTCCTGAAGGTGTCACCTATGAAGGGAGTAGTGCGATTTGGCCGGAGAGACAAGCTTAATCCGAGATATATAGGGCCATTCGAGATCTTGGAGAGAGTTGGCACGTTGGCCTACTGTTTAGCTCTACCACCAGGGCTAGCGGCAGTGCACAATGTATTCCATGTATCCATGCTTCGGAGAAACATCTCGAACCTATCATATGTGTTGGATTTTGAGCCTCTTCAGTTGACACCGGAGTTAGCATTTGAGGAGAGGCCTATACGGATCTTGGCTAGGGAGGAGCGCAGATTGAGGACATGGGTTATACCGATGGTCAGAGTCCAGTGGCTGAATCACTCGGAGGAGGAAGCTACTTGGGAGACCGAGGCAGATATGAGGACTCGCTACCCGGAGTTGTTCGGGTAAGTACTTTAATTTCGAGGACGAAATCCAATTTAAGGGGGGGAGAATTGTGACACCCGGTATTTTAAATACGTGAATCCGCATGCATAATTAGGAATTTAATTATTTAAAATTTTAGATTTATGGGTTAAATATCTATGTGAATTATTTGTGCATGATTTAATTTATTTTTAAGCATTTAACCCATAATTAGTGATTTTTATGATTTTTGGTATTTAAATTATTTTATCGCGTAGACGGGACCGTGGACGGACGAGATGATAACTTTCTATCCAATTTATTTCATGAGCCTTTTAAGTGCCCAAAAATATTATTTTGAGTTTTATTTCTTCAAAATTTTTAGTATTTAATTTTATATAATTTTAGGAGTTCGTTTTTATTCAAAATAAGCCAAAATATTGACTTTTTAGTATCTTTAAAATTCCCTTAAATTTTAATTTCGGGATTTTTAAATTTAGTTATCAGATTTTAAGTATTAGTTGGAGCTTTAAAGTTATATTTTTCATTATTAAAATCTTTATTAAAATTTTAATATCCTAAAACCTATTTTTAATTAAATTATAACCCTAAATCTGCCCAAACCCATCGACCAAAACCCTCAGCCGACACCCCACCCTCCTTCATCTTCTTCTTCGACCAAGCAGCCCCCAAGGAAGACTCCATAGCCATGTTTTTGAAGGTCCAAAGCTTGTCGTCGTCGTCCTGTCATCCCAAAATCGTTCCACGCGCCTACATCTCTTCAATTTTGGTGAAAGGCATGATTTTTTCCTTATTTTTCGTGCCATATCAATTATTATGCGTGTGTGTGTGTAAGCATCAGTCTTATTCATGAATTTTTCAGAAAAGTCGAACTTGGATGGATGTATGCACCTTGTTCATGAATTTGTGTATCATGCTTACGTTTTGGTTGCCATGGGTGGGTTCAGCTGCTGGCCAGGGGTTCCTAGGCTAGGTGAGGGTGGCTTGGACTCGGGTGGCTCGAGTGGTCCGAGCCAAACGAGCCCAGGAGAGGGCTGGTGCGAGATCGGCCTTGTAGTGCGCAGGTTAGGGTTCGATGGAAGAGTGTGCTGGGCTCTGTGCGTGGGCAGCATGGGGTCAGGGCTAGGGTCAAGTTTGGACCGCCCAGACGTGGGCTACGTCTGGGCGGCGGGGCTCCGGCCAGGGGCGGCAGGAGCAGGGTTAGTAGTGGGTCAAGTCGGGTGGTTCGGGTCCGGGTTATGTTAGTCGGGCTCGGGTATTTTATTTTTAAGATATTAATTAAGTTTAAGTGGTTAATGGGCCTAATTAAATCCCAAAAATTTAATTGGGTTCCATTTAATAATTTGGGTTGAAATTAATTGTTAATGGGCTTAATTAATTTAATTAAGTTAGTCCACTAATTTTTATGGGCTTAGGGCCCATGGAAATTATTGGGCCAGTCTTGGGCTTTTGGGCCCATTGGGCCGGTATAGAGTGTTATTGGGCCAAGAATGTTTTAATGGGTTTTAATTTATTAATTGGGCTTAGAATAATTTTTATTGGGCTTAAGTATGTTAATGGGCCAGTCTCAGTGTTAATGGGCCAGATTTAAGAAATTGGGCTTGAGTGCTAGGGCCAGCAGTTCAGTACAAACCATGAGAAATTTCGTGTGTCCTAAATATATATTTAATTATTTTATGCATGAATGTTATTTTAGTATTTATATGTTAGTATAAAAATTAAATTAAATATATATGAAGGACACACATTTTATTTAAGTACATGCATTCATGAAATAATTTTTATGCATGATTTAATGTTTAAGGTTGAGCAAAAGAAAATACTTTTATGTTGGAACTTGAAGTAGCTATATAGTGTGACAATTTAAGGGGGATTCATCCCCATATGTGAACTATTGAAGGGCAGTTTACTGCCAATTTAAGAGGTGATTCGTCACCGCCACGTACGTTGGTTTCCACGCTGATCAGTATTTAATGTATGATTTAAGGTTACACTATGGATACAACCATGCGATGTTAGAAAATAATTTGCTCAACAATGTTTATGTATTATGTATGATTATGATATTTAAGTTTAATTTAAGTTATGTTATGTCATGATATTTTTAAGCATGCTCATTCATGTATATGTTATGTATTAGTATTAAAGTGATTTAAATTATTTTTAAACCCTTGTTATGTTAGCATGTTGGGCCTCTAGGCTCACTACACTGGTATGGTGCAGGTGAGTACGTAGAGGAGGATGTTGTACCCACCGGCGGCGAGGACATATGAGCGGACATGCAGTGACCCTGTGACCGTGATAGACGTCTGAGTCTGTTTTGAATGTTTCGAACATTTCAGCACATAATACATTTTATTTATTTTCAGTGGTTGATAGTATGAGATATTTTATTTAAATATTTTCAGTGCATGCAAAACTTTAATTTATTTTGTTTTGTCAGTATTTTATTAAAACGCATGACTCAGATATTTAATTTATTAAAGGTTGCATTTTTATTTAATTTATTTATTTTTAAATCTATTTATTCTGTGCATATATGTATGGGCATGTATGTACATATTGTTATTTAGTAAGTAATAAAAAAAAAAAATTTCCGCATATTTATTTATTTATTTATTTATTTATTATTAGTAGTAGATGTTTCAACTATAATTCCTGTGACAGCTATTTGCTACATATAAAGACAATATTTTGATGATTGATTGATCAGAAATACAGAATTGTCTTTATATTGAAACGATCTTTCAGAAATATCAGCTATCAGACCAGATATGAGTCAAGAAACGATAGAGAATGTGAAGATTGTTTCGAACAGAATAAGAATAGAGCAGCATTACCAGAGCTAGCAAATGAGTAACAGATAGAGATTTGAAGCCTGAACAGAATGATCAGTTAAGAAGTTCTTTTCCGAGCATCATTAGGTTCAGAAAGAGGTTTCAGAATTGATTTCTATGAGTATTTGATCTAGCTTATGGATTAATACTCGAATTGTCAGATAGATGAATTGTTATCCATATGCATTGGCTGAAGAATATCAACTAGAATATGTATGTGCATTCAATTTAGATACAACAGAAGTCTATAAGATGTTAAGCAAGACAGATACTGATGCAGAATTCGATCACGAGAAAGAGCAACTTAGATCTAAGTTGACTCAGTGATTATATGTATTGCAGAAGAAATCAGAAAGAAAATTAAGATACGATAGAAGAGAAGATATCAAAATAGATATCGAAAGCTCAGAGAATTGAAGTCAGTATTACTTCAGTCAGCTATACAGCTTACGAGAATCAGCAGTAAGATCGAATGCGATTTCGAGGACGAAATCATTCCTTAGAGGGGAGGAATTGTAAGGCCCAAAAATATTAAGTTCTTAATTAAGGGATTTAAGATTTAAATTCCGAATAAAAGTGAAAATATTAATTTAAGAATTTATGAAAATTAGATATTTCAATTTCGGGTCAGAAATATTTAATTTGAGGATTTTTGGATTTTAAGATTTTAATATCCGGAATTCTTAAATTAAAAGATTAAAAATATTTTAATTGATATTTATGAAATTTAAGATGTGAATTCCAAGATGATAAATATCAAAGATTGAATTTGAGGATGAAATCTGAGCAAGGGCCAATTTGCAAATATTGAGCAGTTCAAGGACTAAAGTGCGATAAGGTTCGAAATGATTTAATTTTAATTCGAGAATATTTAATTTGAGAATATTTAGAGTTTAGAATTAAATTCTAATATTCTTAACTTATTTAGGATTGAAATTGAATTAAATCGCTTGTCCGGGGACTAATTTGCAATTATGCCAAAGTTCAGGGACCAAAATGCAATTCTCCTTGAAACTTGATATAGAAAACGTGTAAAGACAAGAAAGTGATCAGAAACCCAGCAAGAAACCGAGAGAGGAAGAGAAAAGGGTTCCAAGCCAATTTTGAGATTTCAAACTCCGATATCTTTTGATCCGCCTGGTAGAATTTCCGATTGAACATATATTTGCGATCACAGCTTCGAGTGCTTCATTTTGAAGTAAGTTTTATGAAGTTCTACCATTTTTGAATTTTATGATGTTGTTAGAATTAATATTTGATTGTATAAACATGTTTTAACATATACGACGATAGCATATTTAAAACGGATCGTGAAAAGATCGTCGTTTAAACATGTTTTAGAATTTAGAAAGATTTTTCATAATTCTGAATTTTTAGGGCTGATGATTTCGAAATTATGTTGATGAATTGGTGTTGCTTTTGAGTTGAGATGAGTAGTAAGATTGATGTTATGCTTTTGGAAAGACCGAAATCGTACTGTTACGCCGCCGGTTCAAGATTTTGAATTGATATGCATTCTAAATGCCTAGAGCTCATCTTCAAGTTTATTGTAGATGAATTGAATATGAGATTATGTTGAGAATGTAGATATGATGATGTTTGAATCGAAAGACTTATCGGACTCGGATAGTTGCGACGTCGGTTTGAATTCCGATTGTATTAGCAAGATTTGAATTGTATAAGCTTTAAAGAATCATCGATTCAGATTGGAATTGATGTTTAGATATGTTATAATCTATTTCAGATTTGAATTGAAGATTATCGAAGTTGAATCGACGTGTTCGAGTTCGAATGACTTGAAGTATTTGAAGTTGAATAAAAAATACCTTCAAGTAGCCTTGATTTAAATGAGTAGAATTGTATGACTAATTTGGCTAGCTTTGAGATGATCAGCATTGGAAACAGATTCAAGATGTTTGAATCGCGATGAAAGGTATGAGTTGACATTATTCTTGCCAGGTAGAACAACTCGAGAACGTGGTGGTTTTCGAGTTATCCTAAAATCACATACTTAGTTGTTTAAGTGCTCTTATGTGAATTACTTGCTTTTGTTGCTATGAATATTGACTTATGTGTTCAAGATGTTTATCAGTATTTATTTGATTAATGCATACAGATTATGTTGCATTCATCTTGAACCCTACCTTGAATAGCACAGAGGGCATAATGGCCTAGAGGGCATATGATATTTGGAGAACTGTAGTAAGTGGCATGGAATATAGATTTACTTCCAGAGTCAAATGACTCATGGCACGGAATATAGATTTATATCCAGAGCTAGATGACTCACTATAGTTGCACCAAAGTCAGGGGAATTAAGATATTTAACACCACCTCGATTGGGAGAGTCGGTGGTTAGTTAAAGATTTTATTCCCTGGGATTCCAAGAACTAAGCTTATTGGTATCAGATTTGATAGCCTATTCATTGGCACATGCATTGCATTTATGCATTAACCTAGAGTTTTCTATGGTTTAGAATATGCAGTTATAAATGCTAGCATGTTGTGATATGCCATTCTAGATATGAATGTTTTATTATGCTTTATATGCTATTGCTTTAGATGAATCGTTATGTGCAAGAATTTAAGAGTCGATGATGATTCTATGATTTACATGTTATTACATGTTTTATGATTTCAGCTTATTAGGGCATATAGATTCCATATGCTTTAATGATGTATATGCATGTCTTTCATACTAAAATTTATTCTCACCGAAGTTATCCGGCTGTTGCTTTGTTTGTATGTGTGAATTGCATCAGGTTGGGACATGATCAAGCTAGAGTTGGCTTGGATAGCTTGAGAAGAGAGATAGCATGTGGTGATTCGGGTTTTAAGCAGATGATATGTATTGTTAATAACATGTTAGAAGACCAAGAATCTTGTACATGTTTCTATTTGGTAAATCCTAGTTTATAATCATGAATTAATGTATTTATGAGTTAGGATTTATTTGTCAATGCATGTATATTATTTTGTAGCTTGTATAAGACTAGATGTCTTTATATTCCAAGTTTGACAGCATTAAGTTGCAGCAGAATTTTCAGAATTTGAAGCCCGCTCGATCGGGTGACTTTTGCGGATCGAGCGCGGCCTGTGAATTTCCAAAGCAGAGAAGTGAGTTTTTGGGCTCGCTCGATCGGGTGATTTCCACCGATCGAGCGAGACCAATATGGTTCAGACCCGAGAGCTGGACTTTCTTGCCCGCTCGATCGGGTGAATTTACCCGATCGAGCGAGGTGCTCAGTTTTTTTTAAAAAAAAAACAAAATTTTTAGCTCTTGGATTGAATATTCTTTTAATTGTTCGATTAATTGTTTATTAATCGTTAATTGCCCTAAGATGAGATTAGCAACCCGGGTCCCCACAGTCCATCTCCTCTAGGTAGAAGCTTTGAACGCCATTTTTACAGAAACCGCTCTTTTCTCAAGTGCAACCACACCCAATCACCTGGTTCAAACACAACTTTCTTTTTACCTTTATTCGCTCACTTTATATATTGCAAGTTCTTCTTTTCAATATTCTCCTTCACCTTCTCATGCAAACTTCTCACAAACTCTGCCTTTTTTTTTTTACCATCCATGTTAACCCTTTCACTCATATGCAAAGACATCAAATCCAATGGAGTTAAAGGATTAAAATCATACACAATTTCAAATGGAGAAAATTCGTAGTAGAATGCACACTACGATTATATTCAAACTCAATAAAAGACAAACATTCTTCCCAACTCTTTAAATTCTTTTTGATTATAGTACATAACAAAGTTCCTAACGTCCTATTAACAACCTCAGTTTGACCATCCATTTAAGGATGACATGTAGTCGAAAATAGTAGTTTAGTACCAAGTTTGCACCATAATATTTTTCAAAAGTAGCTCAAGAAACGAGTATCCATATCAGACATAATACTCTTAGGCATGCCATTCAATCTAAAAATTTTATTAAAGAATAAATCTGCAACATGAGAAGCATCATCAGATTTATGACACTCAATAAAATGAGCCATCTTTGAAAATCTATCAACCACAAAATAAATAGAATCCCTCCCCTTCTTAGATCTCGGTAGTCCTAGAACAAAATCCATAGAAATATCTGAAACGACCTCTAAATTTCTTATAATTAATAACTAAATAAAAATACGGATTTTGAAAATTTTTGGCATGAAATAATTATTTAAATGACAACCCACCTGACACAGACAACAATTTTTTTTTAAAAAAAATAAAAAAATCGACGATACTAAATAAGCTAGATCGAGAAAAGAAAGAACGAGAACCCAAGATAGATTTACGACTTTCAAACATCCATAAATCGAAATAATCTGATATGTACATGCCACAAATAATTGTATGAGTCTTTTCATTACATTGATCCAACTAACAAGCTAAGATACTTTAAAGCATTAAAACTTGAACTACTATTGCGGAAGATTGACATAGGTCAGAGGGATGTGCCGTGTCCGCATCGCAATCCGCTCGATAGTCCTGCCCCTCAGTCTCTATGAAATACTTCTAACTTGAAAACAATAAGTATAGTGAGTCTAAAAGACTTAGGAAGAATATGGGGGGGGGGGGGGGTAACGAGTACTACACAAATACAAGCACAGACAGATTGAAAATAACTTGTAATAAAATAATTTTGTGCCCTTAAACTTAAATAAATGATTTCTGAATAAATGACGTGAATATGAATGTAACATATGCATGGCTAAGTCAAACATGAACAATGAAACTGAATATACTGTACTGAACATGTATATAAATGACTTGAACTGAAACTGTGAACTTAGATCATTCGATTGTGACTCTATGGGTTTCGATCATGATCATGGCTGCAGTGCACTATGCTGCAAGAAAGTCAGGATAACACCCAACCCGTCTTGCCCTATGGTTGGTATGGGAAGCCAAGATTTCTCCAAACCCATCCACACACATGAATTTTGATAAGGAAGGTAAGACGTCTCCCAGCCCGTCCAAACACATGAATTTACTATAGTTACAATTATCTCACTTTGTTCGTAAAATACTTTCTTTCATTCATAAATATGAGACTTAACATGCATATGTAAATATGATGTACATATAAATGTTGATTGATAATCATGCATATGACTCACACAAGAATGACCGGGATGGTGATTTAGGAACCAAACCAAAGGATGAAAATTTAACCCATAATTTGCACTTAAGACAAAATTCAAGCGGTTTGCCCGTAAAATTATAACTTTCTTGATTCTAAATTAAATGGGATTCCGCTTGAAACCACGACTCCATGACACTTAGAACTAAGTAGAGAAATCATCATTGGGATTTATTTCCTAAGTGATCATTTTACAAAAAAAACAAATTCCGGGCAGCAGCCCTTTAGCTTAAAAATTAATTCTGCACCTTATAAATTAAAAATCTAAAACTTGACCCAAACTTAACCGAATTGATTCCCGCTTGAACCGACATAATCCTAACATCTTAGACCATACCTGAGCCCTTAACCAAAACCAAAGTTTAACCCCTGTTTTAAAACTAGTTTTCGGACAACAAGCACGTCATTGCTAAAATTATGCACATGTCTTAGTTATATATTCAATCAAAACTTTAGCTATTTGACTCCCTTCTTCCAAACCAATAAGCTAGGACCATGACCAAATGCTTAGACTCACTCCCACTCCTAGACCGTCCCCTTCTCATGCCTTAAATAGCTCAACAACAGCCCCCAATCAATCATCAAAACCGAGCCCATTTCCTTTCCAATTCGAACGTCCCTCAAACCGAACCTTCAAGCCAACTTCAAGCAATCCTAATCCTACCATGTGAACTACATATCACCCATGGTAGATCCCTAATTCACCATCCAAATCAACACAATGAAACACCAAGTTTTCGAACCAATTTATGCATAAAATCTGAAAATTTGAACACACGAACCAAGGTAACAAATTCTGGAAATTTCAAACCAAATCTATAACCAAATTTCTGAAAAATTCAAACACCATAAGGCACACAAAGATTTGAAATTTTCGGATATATAAATGGCATCATTGAACAGACCAATGCCATGTAAATTTCTTAAGTGATTTTGAAGAAAACCAAGAACACCATAATCTCGAACCAAATGTTAGGAACACCAAAACTGAAATTTCAGAATTCTCATCGAACCTACCATGACAACATCTTATAAATGCAAAACATCATTCATTCCTCACAATCAAAGACTAAAATCTCGAAAACACAAGCATGAATGCACCAAAAATTCTGCACAAAAATTTTGAACAAAACAGTTCACATTTATGTATATACATTTTTGAAATTTCAAGAAATGCAAGCACAAGATGTTCTAATCTACATGGTGAAAAGAAAATAAGGGATCATATCCTTGCCTATTTTAGAATCGAAAAAAAAGAAATTGAACAAGATCAAAGCTCGCTGCAAATGGTGTTGTTCGATTGAGCTAAAAAAAATCGAGCTAGAAATGAGCTCAAGAACCTCAACCAACTACCTAGGAACAACTTGAAGGAGAAGAAATGGAGATTAAAGAGCTTAAATGAAGAAGAAACGAAGGATTGCGCAGGTTTCTTTGAAGAACAGGAACTCGGTGCTTGTGTGTGTTTGAGTATGTGTGTGCATGTGTTGTGAGTGTTCAGTGTGTGGTGTGAGTCTTTTGTGGCTAAGATTAAATCTTGAGTCCAAGTTCTAGATTAGGTAACCCTAGAAAAAGAATGTAAATGTTGGAAATGTCATGAAAAAGTAAAACACACCTTTAATTAAACTATAGCCTACTCCCTATTTACTATAGGGAACCAAAGACATACCTTCGTCCGTCGTCAGCCCACTGATGACGCATGCCCCAGAGCCTGGGCATAGCCTAGCTACGACCCCCGGATGACTCGCTAGAGCTCCGCCGCCTGGATGCTACTGTGGACACTATTCGCTAAATAAAAACTAGTACCTACTCCAACTCTTAAAATAAGAGTACCCAAAAGCTCGTAAAATGAACTAACATGGGCCAAGGAGAGGATTTTGGACATTCAAAATGAGCCATTTCCGCCACTATTTATAGAGCACAATCGGAAGCTCCAATGTGCCATAGGAAGATCCGATGTGTTGCATGCAGCTGCATGTACAATTCTCATTGCCACGTCTTCAGACAGTACATCGGAAGCTCTGTTGCTGCATCGGAACTTCCGTTTGTATCGGCAGCTCCGATCTGCACAATGGTGGCTCCGAAGTGAACACACTTTTCTTTACCATTTTTGGACCCCCGGGACCTACACTACAATTTTTGAACATTTCGGATCTGATTTTTCACTTATTTGACCAAATAAGGACTCCTTAAACATGTTTTGACACTTTTAAAATTATATGTCATTTTCTAACATGTTTAAAATCACTTAATCTTGTAAAATGAAACCGGGCTACTACAGTCTCCCTCTACTTAAGATATTTCGTCCTCGAACAATCTTAAATACTGAATGCAATAAATATTGAATAAACATATTTTATTCAAACTGATTCATTTTACAAGTTACAATCTGAAAATACAACAATTAAAAATAGCTCTGGATAATCTGTACGCATACGACTCTCAAGTTCCCAAGTGGCCTCCTCAGTGCCTCGGCGCTGCCACTGAACTAGAACAAGAGGAATGGTTTTGCTGCGTAACACCTTATCCTTATGACCTATGATACGCAAATGTCTCTCCACGTATGTCAAATCCGAGTCCAACTGTACCTCAGACGGCTGTAAGATATAAGACTCATCTGCCACTTACCATCGCAACAGTGAAACATGGAACACATCGTGGATACTAGACAAATACGGCGGAAAAGCCAACCTATAAGCCAAATCTCCAGCACTTTCCAGAATCTTGAATGGACCAATGAACCTAGGAGATAGCTTACTCTTGAAACCAAATCTCAAAATTTTACAAAATGGGGAGACTTTTAAAAACACTTTCTCTCCCAATTCGAACTGCAAAGGTCTGCGCTTAACATTCGCATAGTTAGCCTATAGATCCTGCGCAACCTTAATTCTCTTCTTGATCTGTCCAACAATATCAACAGCCTGCTGGACTAACTCCGGTCCCTCTACCTGTCTCTCCCCCATTTCCTCCCAGAACAGTGGAGTACGACACCATCGCCCGAACAACATCTCAAACGGAGCCATCTTAATACTGCGATGGTAACTGTTGTTGTACGCAAACTCAAACAATGGCAACTGATCTTTCCAAGCTGGACCAAAATCCAAAGAACATGTTCGAAACATGTCTTCAAGAGTACGTATCGTGCGCTCAGACTGTCCGTCAGTCTCTGGGTGATAAGTTGTACTTAAAATGAGAGTAGTACCTATAGCGCGGTGAAGACTCCCCTAGAATCAGGAAGTAAACCTGGGATCTCGATCGCTGATTATGCTCACAGGCACTCCTTGCAATCGAACAATCTCCTGGATGTACAACTGTGCCATCCTGTCAAAACTGTAGTCCCGATTATAAGGAATGAAATGTGCTGACTTGGTGAGTCGGTCCACTATAACCCAGATAGCATCACAATTCCTCGAGCTCACCGGTAAATGTTTCACAAAGTCCATCATGATCAACTTCCATTTCCACTCAAGAATGGGTAAATTATGAAGCAATCCGCCAGGTCGTCGGTGTTCTGCCTTGAACTACTGATATACCAAACATCTAGAAACATACTGATACACATTTTTTATTCATTCCTTTTCGCCAGATATCTAGGCCTCCTAGACCTGCTCTCTCGCCCAAGCCTCATAGCGGAACTGGTAGAAGGTCGGGGGGCCGAGGAACCCCCCCATAACCTCGTACGCAAATCTTTGTACACCAAAAAGATTCTCATATTTTATGACTAACACTTGTCATAACACATGTGACAACGTCGTTGTCCACAATTTTTGATTTCCTGAATCCTCTAGGTTCTTTCTAGAAAATATCAATACAAATATTCTTATTGACTCAAATGTCGATTAGTACAATATCTATTACTAATATAATAACATCTATTTCATAACTTGAGATAACATCTAAAAATGAGAATACTGATTATCCTTCCACGGATAACAATTCCTTGCTGAATTCTGAGTTACGCTATTAGATGAACAAAACTGTTTCATCCTTCTTTGACAAAGTCCTTAAATCAAAACAATCTAGCTAACCCCTGATTGGATCTCATCGAATCATACTTATCAATGCATCCATTAGACATCCCGAAAAATCAGTGACAACAATCCTACTAGATCTGGTAACTTT
The DNA here is from genome assembly GCF_033568475.1 of Henckelia pumila. Classification (NCBI taxonomy): domain Eukaryota; kingdom Viridiplantae; phylum Streptophyta; class Magnoliopsida; order Lamiales; family Gesneriaceae; genus Henckelia; species Henckelia pumila. The sequence goes on from NC_133121.1 coordinate 74,467,778, forward strand.
AGATCTCAGCTGCTGTCCTTTTTCCATGTCTAAACACTTCATGCTATCCTGATATTACTCATTTGAAATTCCAACACTTGCTAGATCAATTGGTGATAATATAATCCCAGTAATATTGCAGAAATGTTTCTGAGAACTGAATATCTGAGTACTATACTCATCTTATCAGTCAACAAAAAAATAAAAAATTCCAATCGTTTTTTATGCAAAAGAATATATAGCTCCCCCATCATGGGGTTATAACATCTATATCTACCTCAGACAAATAGTTGCAAATAGTCACTGGACACCAAACTTACACTAGTTTAACTGACCATTTCAAAACACACATAAACACCTAAGTGCTCATCTTTCCACTATCCAAATGAAATCTTATATTTTCGTATCCATGCTGTAACTTAGCAGACTCATGAAATCTGTCAATAGAATCGAGTATCTTTTCAAGGTTATCAAAATGACACCAAATTATACTTTAACGTAACTGTTGCAATGATCATAGTTCACGTCTTCCAGTATAAGTCATCCCAGTGTCCTAATAAAAATCATCTTTGCTTGATAACCCATCAATAAAATTCCAATTTTTATTGGGAAACCTACTTAAGTAAACTCATCACTTATAATTTCATGTTCAAATCGTAATCAAGATCTTGATCCCTAATTATACCTCTGATAGAATTAGACAATACTGGTAAAACCTCCTCGTTCTCCCCCAGTATCACGTGCAAGAGAACTACCCGTCAAGAATATTCACTTGTCAAGGAATCCTTTCCAAGACTATTCTATTCACGAGAACTAAAATCTGTATCTCTGATGAAGTCAGACGATAATTCACAGCATTCCTTTGGCACTAATCCAGAACCAAATACAATTCTAGAAGACTCAAATAAATCATGAATACTTTTCTGATAGTTATACCCATTGCTATGACTATACATACAACGAGACTGAGGTAAGTCTTCCTATAATGCCAAACTGGAACAAAAAAAATCCTTCTGGAGTATACCGGCATAAGGTCGCACTTACTATACCATCTCGGAACCCGACAGTCAAGAGCATCCTGGCATAACTCATTCTTGAGTCTCTGATATTATGCAACATCCCTATCTGGACCAAAATCACTGGTCAAGAAAAATTATCTACAAAAACACAACTCAAATCCTGAGTCTGCAAACATCTTACAGTTAAATCCTGTTGAATATCAATTCAACCAAACTCTCGAATTAAACCCTCAAAATCATATATCAAGATCAAAACTTATCTACTCAGAACAATTACTTGTCAAGGAAAATTTATTCCATGACTGTTCTGACAACGGGACATCTGTATCCTTAACACACGATAACTAAAATCCTGATACCATACCTGGTATCTATCCAGTTTTTAAAGCTATACCTTGTTGTGACTGTTGCCAAATTTCCAGACTGAATAGCCTTACCTATATAGTCTATGGAGTAAAAAAACCTCCAAAACAACCTCTGATGTATGAAAACTTCCAGAGAAATTCTAACTAAGGGTCGTGCCTCCTCACGTCTAGTCCTGGTCACAGTCCAAAACTCTTGGTATTATTTATTCTGGCATCCTGATGAAAATCCATCATCCCTAGGTAGCAACCTAAAAAGGTCAAAACAACCAACTATTCTTAAGGAAATCCGTCTAGAACAAACATTCATGCATCATGATGAATCACATCATCTCTGGCAAACACTTGGTTTACTAGAATATTCTAGGTAAAACATCTAGAACTATTCATTGAAAACATGCAAAATCCTAAGTACTCATTTAAACAATGATCAATATTTTATTCAATATAACCAAGTTAATCTTCAATGATTACAATACTTGAACCACAACTCCAGGTTTCAATACAATCTTTATTACAATCACATGTAATACATAACTTAATCAAAGGAGTACATTGAAAGATATAAAATACAACAATAACTGAGTACATCAAATACTGAAATCTTTAATACATCTTATTACAACTGAAATACTGTTTACAACAAAATACAGTATTTAAATTCATGCGAAAGTCTTTTATTCCGTCTAATGATCTTGAACATAAAGTTTTCCTCATTTCAGCAGACCTTCTTCATCGCAAGTTCTCAAAGATATATAAAAATATATCCTACTAGAGATGTCCAAAGCTTCCTGAGACATCCTCTTGGTAGGATCTAACGGGATGGCTTCCTTGGTCGATGCAGAATGGATGACTACATGTCACACATTTCGTTCAACCTGGAGAAGTGTCTGGCATTAAAAACAGGATCTTCTCTTCCAGCTCCATCCTATTGGGATCCACATAATACGAACTTCTGTTGCCAACCTTGGCAATGACGATCTTAGAAAAGCCTAGACATCATGCTATTCCACATCTTGATACTGCTATCGATGTTGAATCCAACTTGCAATCCAACAAAGGATAACCCAAAATCAATTCTATGTCCCAAAGAAACTTATTGCATGCTCTGATACAATAAATGTAGTGACCCGCGTCGTGATCACCTACTAATCAGAACTTAAGCATGCAATTAATCAATAAAATAATCTTAATCAGAGTAAATGCGGAATCTTAAAATAAAAAATACCAGGTAAGCAAATCCTAGTGGTCAACCCTGCTAACCAGCCTTGGTCACCACCTAACCTCCCTGTCTCCGGGAGAACTACCTGCAACTTCCCCATGGAATAGGGCATCCAGCCAACAGAAAACAACCGAAAGTGAGCCTAACATGCTCAATACGAGATTACAAGTATACGGTGTTATGTGTGCATGGACCAGGTTCAAAAAGATGTTGAGGATGTGTTCTAAACATAATCTTACTCAGAGCCAACAGACTCAGACATTCTACAATAGGGCTGATCCGTTTGTACGATCCATGTTAGATGTTGCTACCAATGGAAGCCTATTTAGAAAGACACCATGTAACGCCCCGTTTTTTAGCTTAAATGAGTTTATTTGGGTTAATCGAAGATTACAGAGTTCACGAGCCGACTCGATTTTGATCAGGGTCTATTTTGCAAAAATTGGATTTTTCAGGGACTAAAACGCAAATAGTGGATTTGTTATATTATCTACACTTAGAAAGGATTTGACCAAGTCTCCTTTTCTCCTTCTTCTTCTTCTCCATCAGCTTCTCTCCATTAGAGATGCCCAAAGCTTTCTCCAAGCTCTTAAAATCCAGTCCGAACTCGATCCGTCCGTTGGATATTAATTCTGAAGGCAGATTAGTGATCACAGCAGTGAGAGCTCCGTTATACCGTAAGTATTTCTCCGATCAGTTATGTTTTGATTTTCGGAGGTTGTTAGAATCGATTTAGATTATAGTATGTTGTTCTTGGCGGAGTTCTGATCGTTTATTATCTGTCGGTATTGAAATAGAGCGACGTTTGGCATTGTTATGATTTTTGGAAGCTATTTTCGAAAATGTGAGTTTTGAGATTTTTTGGGTTTGTCTTGTTATTGTTGTATTATCATTGAGTTGAGTTGATATCGGTATTGAACTGCTGTCTACGTTGCCGGTTCAGTTTATAGCCGTTATGCCGTCGGTTTGAGTTTTGGGGATTTTGAACCGTTTTTGAGTTGTTGGAACTTGGCTTATAAGTTGATCTTGGTTATTGATCATTCATTTGTCTTCGTACAGATTCGTTTGGAGGTATCAAGCCCAGAGTTAGCAGCTGTTTGATCGTTTACGAGATTTGAACAAAGAACGGTATAGAGCATTCCTTGAACCGTTGCCTTGTTGTTGTTAGATTGTATAGTTGTTGATACTGTCTCTTTTGTAGCGTATCCAGAGTTGGAAGCTACTGCATTGAAAGGTTAAAGCAGTCATCATAGCGGAATAGCATACTCGGGACTGTGGTTCTCGAGTTTTTCCTTTGAAATCACATACTTGCATTTACACTTGTTCTAGCATGAGGAACTTGTGTCTTGTTTAATTATATTGGCTTTTGTTAAATGACTTATGTGTTATGTTTATGTTATGCATTCATCTTGAGCCAATCTTGTTTTCAGCGGGCAGAACCGCCCTTTATGTTTAGACGTTTGGGAACTATGATTGAGTGGCCTAGGTCGTAGTCGTTTCGCCTAGTGCTAGGATACTCATTATAGTTGCTCAAAGTCTAGAGGAGTGAGATACGTGGCACCACCTCAATTGGGAGAGTCGGTGAGTTGTTACGTGATCTTATCCTCAGGATCCCAAAAGCACAGCAGCAATCCCTCGTTTATCAGATTGATATCCCGGTTTAAAAGACATGCATTCATTATGTTGTTATTAATTTAATTGTTGTATTGAAAGCATGTTGATTGTTGTATTAATTGTTATGTTGCTTTTACTGGGAATGTCGTTCTCACCGGTTATCCGGCTGTTGCTTTGTTTTGTATGTGTACTTGGAAACAGGTGGGGCAGGATCAAGTCAGAAGAGGCATGGTTAGCTCCGAGAGAAAGTTGTAGCAGTGAGACTCGGTTTAGATGTCGTGTCAGCATGTCTACCTAGTGTTGTTAGAACATGTTTAGATAACGAACTTCATTATTATGTTGTATTGTCATGCAAGTTTTGCCGTGTTGTTATCGTGGCATGTTCTATTTTGGAGTAGTTGTTAAACTCTAGAACTTCATGTATTAATCGGAGGAACTGCATTTATAATGTATGTGTTGATTTGGATTTCATTGGAATAGTTTTAGATGTAATTGCAAAGCATGTTTTCTGCTGTTCTGTTTCCGCTGTAGGGGGCGCGCGAGCTGCAATTTTTAGCAGCCCGAGCGCACCCCACTCTGAGAACTCAGTAGCGCCTCTGTCTAGGGCGCGCTCGAGCGGCGGTTTTTGGCCGCCCGAGCGCGGCCCTCTTTAAAAAAAAAAAAATATTTTTCCTTTGCTTTGCTTTGCTTTTAGTTCTTAAATCTTGGATGCTTATTTATTGTTTACTCCTTAATTAGATGTTTAGAACCGAGGTCTCACATTAAGTGGTATCAGAGAGTTAAGATTCTTGGTTGAACTAGAGTGAGCGGGTAGATCGAGTCTGCATGTATTGGCTCCTCGCATGTGTTTGAATTATTTTAACTGTTTACTTAATTCCATGCGAGCATGCTTTATTATTGAGAATTATTGAATTACATGGTTATGTGATTTAATTTATAAAGCATGATCTACTTGAGATATAACTGTTTCTGTTATCGACTGGTATCTTGTATTCCAAGCGGTTGTAAGGGCACTGATTGTAGCGATTGAGATATCTCGTGTCCTAACCTTTGATTATCAGATGGGTCCTCGTCGAGTGATAAACAGAAACACACCGCCAGTTATTCCTACGACTGAGCAAGCTAGCACTGAAGTTGATCAGTTGGATGCTTCAGCGACTCCTATGAAAACCTTGCTGAAGAGGTTTCAGTCATTCAATCCACCGTTGTTGATGGGTTCAGAAAATCCAGTTGACTGTGAGAGTTGGTTGGATGATATGGATCAGTTGTTTGATTCCATTAACTACACAGATGACCGCCGAATCAGGTTAGTAATTCATCAGCTGCGTGGTGGTGCTAAGAGCTGGTGGATCATGACAAAGAAAGCATTTGAGAGTAGAGGTACAGAGGTTACTTGGACTCTTTTTAAATCTGAGTTTTATAAGCGGTTTTTCCCTATCTCGTATCGTAAGGATAAGGGAGCAGAGTTTGCAAATCTGAGGCAAGGGAATCTGAACATTGAAGAGTACGTGGCTAAGTTCGATAGTCTGTTGCGTTTTGCACCGCTAATTGCCGGAGATGAAGAAGCAAAGGCAGATCAGTTTATAAACGGGTTGAACCCCGATGTCTTCACGTTGGTTAACACCAACAGGCCTAGCAACTTTGCGGATGCCATGAATCACGCAAAGGGAGCAGAAGCAGGCTTGTGGAGGCAAAGAGGTAACCAGGTAGCACCTCAGCAACAGAGGCAGTATCAGAACCCACCATCTCAGTATCAGAATCAGCCATCACAGCATCAGAACCAGCAGCAGAGGTATGAAGGTGGTAGCAGTGGGGGAAACAGAAAGGATCAGTACAAGGCAAGAGGTAAGCAGTTTAAGAGGAAAGGAAACAGTTCGTCTAGTTCCGATGGTTCGAAGCAATTCGGTTCAGGACCGAGTTCTGGGTCATCATCCTTGTACTGCAGCAAGTGTGGAGGAAGACACTCACCGGATCAGTGTGTGGGAGTCTTTGGTAATTGTAACACCTGTCAGCAACCGGGACACTTCTCTAAGGTGTGCCCTCAGTGTAACAGAGATAGAGCTCAGAGTGGGAGTTCGTCTAGACCTGCAGCTCAGCCTGAGAGGTAGTCTTCTGCAGTGCACTCTTTCCAGCCTCAGCAGCAGAACAGACAGGGAGGTAACTCTAGTGCAAATCATCCTCCGAGACAGTAGACACGAGTCTTTGCATTGACAGAGGATCAGGCTCAGGCAGCACCTGACGATGTCATAGCAGGTAACTGTTCGATTTTCGGTTATTCTGCTCATGTCTTGATAGATACAGGTGCTTCCCATTCCTTTATCTCTGAGAAATTTGTGTTATTACATGCTTTTCCTACTGAGTTGTTGCCTACAGTAGTAGCTGTTACTTCACCTTTGGGTGGAGGAATTGTTTCTGTCAGAATAGTCAGGAACTGTGAACTGTGTTTTGAGGGAAATTTCCTAGAATTCGACTGTATTGTGCTTGGACTGTCAGATTTTGATTGTATTGTTGGTATAGATGCTTTAACCAAGTACAGGGCAACAGTCGATTGTTTTCAGAAAGTTGTCAGGTTCAGACCTGAAATGGCAGACGAGTGGAAATTCTTTGGTAAGGGTTCTCGATCTAGAATTCCTTTGATTTCAGTGTTATCTATGACTCGTTTGTTACAGAGAGGTGCAGAAGGATTTTTGGTGTATGCAGTTGATGTACTGAAATCTAGCCCAGCTTTGGTCGATATACCAGTGGTTAGAGATTTTGCGGATGTGTTTCCGGAAGATGTTCCTGGATTGCCGCCTATTCGAGAAGTTGAATTTAGCATTGACTTAGTTCCAGGTACTCAACCTATTTCAAAAGCTCCTTATCGTATGGCACTTGTTGAATTGAGAGAATTGAACGAACAGCTTGAAGATTTGATTGCCAAGGGATATATCAGACCCAGTGTATCGCCTTGGGGTGCTCCTGTTCTGTTTGTACGAAAGAAGGAGGGTTCTATGCGACTCTGTATCGACTACCGCCAATTGAATCAGGCTACAGTCAAGAACAGGTATCCTTTACCCAGAATAGATGACCTTTTTGATCAACTACAGGGTTCTTCTGTCTACTCTAAGATTGATCTGAGGTCAGGTTATCACCAGTTGAGAGTGCGAGAGGAAGACATTCCTAAGACCGCATTCAGGACGAGGTAAGGTCACTTTGAGTTTATAGTCATGCCGTTCGGTTTGACTAACGCCCCAGCGGTTTTTATGGGTTTGATGAACCGTATCTTTCAGCGTTATTTAGATGAGTTCGTCATTATCTTTATAGATGATATTCTTATCTACTCGAAGAACCGTACTGACCATGCAGAGCACTTGAGGACCGTACTGCAGATTTTGCGAGTTGAGCAGTTGTTTGCCAAGCTGTCTAAGTGTGAATTCTGGTTAGATCGAGTTGTCTTTCTCGGTCATATTATTTCTAAAGATGGGATTTCTGTCGATCCCAGCAAGATTGAAGCGGTTATGAATTGGCCTAGACCTACTTCAGTGCCAGAGATCCGAAGCTTCATGGGTTTAGCTTGTTATTACCGTCGTTTCATCGAGGGTTTCTCGTCTATTGCCAAGCCTATTACCCAGCTGACTCAGAAGAATGCGCCTTTTGTTTGGACTCCAGATTGTGAGGCTAGCTTTGTTGATCTGAAGAGAAGACTGACCAATGCTCCAATTCTTTCTATTCCGAAGGGTACTGGAGGTTTCACAGTCTATTGTGATGCTTCTAACCGAGGCTTGGGTTGTGTTCTTATGAAGCATAAGCATGTGATAGCATATGCATCGAGGCAGCTGAAACCGCACTAGCCTCATTATCCGGTCCATGATCTTGAACTAGCAGCGATCGTCTTTGCTCTGAAGATCTGGCGTCACTATCTTTATGGTGAGTCTTTCGAGATCTTTTCTGACCATAAGAGCCTTAAGTACTTGTTTTCACAGGCAGAGCTAAATATGAGACAGAGAAGATGGTTAGATCTGTTGAAGGATTTCGACTGTGAAATCAAGTATTATCCCGGGAAGTCAAATGCAGTTGCAGATGCATTGAGCCGAAAGCTGTGTGCTTTATCTCTTTCTACTATCGGTGTTTCTCAGTTGATCGATGATTGTTGCACTTCTGGTTTAGAGTTTGAAACAGATAGGGAGACTATCAGAGTGTTTGCTATTCAAGCCGAGCCAGAGTTGCTTGTTGCAATCAGAGAAGCACAGAAGTCTGAGCCGAGCATCCAGATTTCAGTAGAGAAAGTCAGATCGGGTCATCAGTCTGAATTCCAGGTTAGAGATGATGTTTTGTTCGTGAATAACCGTATTGTTGTGCCTGATATTTCAAAGTTGAGACAGCATATTCTCCGAGAGGCTCATTGCAGTCGGTTCAGTGTTCATCCTGGAGGTCGTAAGATGTACAATGATCTGAAGAGTCAGTTTTGGTGGAAGAGAATGAAGGGCGATGTTGCAAGATTTGTATCTCGGTGTTTGAACTGTTAGCAAGTGAAAGCAGAACGGAAGCGACCAGGAGGTTTGTTTCACAGTCTATCTGTTCTTGAATGGAAATGGGATCACATTTCTATGGATTTCGTCACGAAGCTACCACGATCCTGAAAGAATGGGTGCCCGGTGAGCCAACTTGTGGCTAAGGGCTTTTATGACTCTATGTATAAACAATCTTTTGTTTAATATAATTTACACTTTTATAAAGGCGTTTACTTTATCTTTTATCATATTATTATGTTGTGACATACTATAAGATGTTATGAAGACCTTGAATATACTATAGTGTATGTAAGATGTGGTAGCACATGGGGATGGCTATCATGAAACACATCTTATAGTCACTGTATATTCTAAACAGTTCCTAGTCGATTGAGCCGTCCATTAATAAGGATAAGGATCGCTCGAGATTGAGACTAGCATTTGCGATGCCGAGTACCACGTTTCATTGGTATGGAACATAGAGATGTTCAAAGCATGCAAATGGATATTCATACGATGAATGATCGAACTACCCTATCCGGACTTTTCAAGTGGTTATCACTTATCGAGTGGATAAAGTCCGCGGTTTTGGTTGTACACCATTAGTCCTTACTACTTGAAACATCATTGAGACTCTATATGCTAGTACTGTACTTTGACTCATTTACCGACTCTATTGGGGTTATCAGGTGTCGGGATTGGGTGCAGTTACGACACATATAGGAGTCGATGCTTTGTTGTCAAGGATTCACCACATACTTGCTAGTGTGGATATCCTATGCAATCTGAGGAGATATTAGTGTGACGAATCTCTGGCCAGAGTACATGATGTGTTTTAAGAAATGGTTTCTTAGTAGCACATGCGATATCACTATTTGAGCTTCAAGATGCATTGCATAGCTATCGAATCTCGAACGACTCTCGATTTACCAATAGTTGTTGATTTGATCGGGATATATGGATGAAGGGACCATACTGTACGCTAACCAAAATCTATTGGTTCTTGCAGGCACTATCAGTGATACCTAGGGAATCATTGGGCGATGTTGCTAGGCGCTCTTACCATGATTCAATGGGCAAGTCGGAAATTGTTGTTCCGAGTCACAAGGAGTTGTGAGCCCACGGCTAGCTATATCCCTAAACCATTGAGGGTCACACAAGTAATGGATTTTTAATCCCCGTTGAGATAATTAAATTTAAAGAGTTAAATTTAGTGAATAAAGAAGTGGGACTTCTTATTTAAGAGTAGAGCGAGTAAGATTTCCTAAAATGACATAGGGATGGGCATTTTTGGAAACCACTGAATTCGGATTCAGAAAATTTATCTTGACTCTAAAAGATGCAGAAATGGTTTCTGTGCACATTGGTGAAATTGGTTTATCAATCTGAGTCACGATGAATTTTATATTAATTTTTGAACATGCGGGCTTTGCTTGTCAGCTTGAACTTATGACTAATGGGCCCTAAGCTGTTAGCAGCCCACATTATAAATAAGTTATTGCAGTACAGAAATTATACAACAGAGGTCACAAAATTTTCGAAAACCCTAGCTGTTTTCTCTCTAGTGGCCGCCGCCCCTCTCCTCTCTCTGCTCAAAAATTCCAGCCTGTGAATTTCGAATTTGCAGTCTGGTTTAACGGATCAAATTCGTTAATTCTCTTCGTAGAAACTTCTAATAGATTTTCTAGTGCAATCTATCAGAGGGATTAAACTTCTGTTCGTGGACCTGATTGAAGAATTGTTCGTCCATCAGTTCCTAGGATATACAACAAGAGCAGAGTAATCTGTTTGTGTCCATAATCTCGTTTCGAGATTTCAAGGTAAAAATTTAATTGTTATTTAATTTTTACACGCACAATTTAATCGTAAAGTTTTGATACCCATGATATCCATATAAAATTTTAAAACTTCCGCTGCACCGGGTATCAATTCTGATTGATCTGATCACCGTTTTCCAACAGTGGTATCAGAACCAGGTTGCTCAGATCAAGCGATTAAATTAATCAATTGTACAAAAAATTTTTAAGCGTCGGTTTTTGAAACAAAACAAAATTTTAAAATTAAATTTTTTGACGGGCAAAACACGGGCAGCGATTGGATCATTGCCCGGGGCAGCGACTGGCTGCCCGGCCCGAGCCCCTTTTGGGGCGCAGGCTGCCCGGGAAAATTAATTTTTATTTTTTAATTAAAATTTTAATATGTTAAAATTCTATTTTTGGTCCGATCGAAAATTGTTTTTGATTGGTCCACGAGGCGTCGGATCGAATTGTTCGAGTCCGAAAATTTTAAAATTGATTTTTGGATAAATTTGAATTTTTGGAAAATTTATAGATTTTATCCGTTAAATCAGATTTTATGAAATTAATTATTTTGGTACAATTGATGATAAGATATGATCTTATGAAAATATTGAGTAAAATATGATTTTATGTATAAAATTGGATTTTATATGTAAAATATGATTTTATTTGATAAAAAGATAAAATATGATTTTGTATGTAAAATAAGATTTTATATATGGAATATGATTTTATCTTTTTTAATTTAATTGCCATTGCATGTTATCCAATAAATTAATTTTGAATTAAATATTATTGGATAAGGATGATCGATTGCCATGACCAATTTTGTAGGTGTATGTTAGGGAATTTACATTTGTTTTTATTGTTGTTGGATTTATTAATGGGCCTGGTTTATGGCCCAATATGAATTGTCATACGTAATAAAAGTGGGTCTGGTTTATGGCCCGTTCCCACCCCTTAAAATGTATCCCCTACTTGTCATAGTTATTTATTGTAAATACATTAGACTTAGTGGGAGACAAAGATTTGAAGAAATGGTGGGCCCAGCAGACAATGAAGACTGAAGAAATGTAAATTGGAAGCTCAATGTAATAGGATTGCATTGCATACTTGCATATTACCTAGGATTGGACTTAGACACGTAATTGGCAACCACGGGTCGATTAGAAATGGAATCGATCATCCTATATAATATATGATATTATCGTTGTATGCATGTTTTAGACTAAATTGTATGAATCCCGCAAGCATACAAATTTTAAATGATGAGACAAATTTTCAAAATTAAAATCCCTCATTTTAAATATGATTTAAAATTGATATCAAGATTAAAAGGAAATTTAAATATTGTTTAAATGTTCCTACCTTCCATCAACGATCAATGTATGAGATACTACCCGCGGATACGGTCCGGCTCATATTATTGGGGGGGCCCGTTCGTCGGAAAGCTGTACATTGGATCGACACATGTTGTAAGTTGGGTGGAACTCCCATGGGATTTGCTCATATTATTGGGGATCCACATGGCGACCGTCCATCACAACTTAATATTGATGGGTCATCTTGACGTGTCACAATAAACGGCGTCATATTATTGGCCCTTATTGGACATGAGGTAAAAACGTGGAGGTTGCTTTGGAAGCAATTGGGCTCTACCTTTTGAAAATTATGGTTGGCTGATATTATTCGGGAATATAGTTTGTCAATTGGACTCCATGTTCCCACTAAAGAAAATGTTTCTCGTTTTCACTAGAGGGTAGTGAAATCGTTAAAATAGTGGGAGTGAGATTCATAAAATAAATTTAGCCTATTTTATGTCTTAGTAAATTAATTAAACAATCACTGATTATTGTCTGTTTCTTTTCAGTATTTCATTAAGATGAATTCGCGCAATCCACTATTCTCTATTCTCGAACAAAATAAACTGACTGGCGCAAACTATACGGAATGGTTCCGTAAGTTGAAGATTATCTTGACCTCGGAGAAGATGTTCTACGTGTTAGAAAAATCTCCTCCGAAGGAAGCACCAGCTGATATAAGTCCGGAAGAGTTGGCCAAACTTGATAAATGGTGGGACCATGATATCAAGGCCAAATGCTATATGCAAGCTTCGATGTCTGATGAACTCCAGAGGCGATTTGAGGATACCGTGAATGCTGCTGACATTCACGTACAACTCAAGGAACTTTTTGGGGCTCAATCAAGAGCTGAAAGGTTCGCTACTGTAAAAGAGTTAATGGCGTGTTGCATGCGTGAAGGGACTTCGGTCCGTGATCATGGGGTACGAGTGATTTGGCTCATTCAGAAGTTGGTAACGCTTGATTTGGTATTGGAGCATGAACTCAATGTGGACTTATTACTTATCTCTCTTCCTTTATCGTTTGACGGTTTTGTGGTGAATTTCAATATGAACAAGATAGAGGCCTCCCTTGAAGAGATGGTCAATATGCTTGTAACTTATGAAGCCACTTTAAAGAAGGATAAACCAGTTCTCTTGGTGGGCTCCTCTTCTTCAGCTAAGAAGGGGCCAAGTACAAAGGGTAAGAAACGTTCTGCCCCATCCAAGAAAACGGGACCCGAGAAGAAGAACAAGACAAAGGCTTCAAAAATGGAAAAGTCCAAGGATGTTTGCCATCACTGCAAGAAACCCGGTCATTGGAAACGTAACTGCAAGGAATATCTAGAGCAGTTGCGAACTGCGAAGGGTATTTTCTATATTGAAATAAATGTTTCAATTAATACTACTTCTTGGGTATTGGATACCGGATGTGGATCTCACATTTGCAATGATTTGCAGGTGATGACAAGAAGTCGCAAGCTTAGAATGGGTGAGACCCAGCTGAGGCTCGGAAATGGTTCTAGAGTTGAAGCCAAAGCTGTGGGAGATGTTTATTTAATTTTGCAGAACGATTTTAAGTTACTTTTGAGAGATGTTTTATTTGTTCCAAATTTGATTAAAAACATTATTTCTGTTTCTATGCTTGATAGAGATGGTTTTTCTTGCAATTTTGTGAATGAGATTTGCAATATTTACAAGAATGAATGTTTGATTGGAAATGGACAACTTGAAAACGATCTATATAACTTAAAATTAAAAGACGTTCCAATAAATTATGTTGATAAACCGGTAACAACAAACAAAAGGAAAATCGATAGTCAAAACCCGGCAAACCTTTGGCATGCTAGGCTAGGTCATATTTCCTCAAAGAGGATGAACAAGCTAGTGGGAGAGGGCATGTTTTATATGTCTGATATTAACTCTCTACCTACTTGTGAGTCCTGCCTGAAAGAAAAAATGACTAAATCTCCTTTTAAGGGGAAACCTGAGCGTAGTCAAAATCTGTTGGATTTGATCCATACAGATGTTTGTGGTCCATTTAGAATTGGTACTCAATTTGGCCACACCTACTTCATTACCTTTACTAATGATTATTCAAGGTATGGGTATTTATATTTAATGAAATATAAGTCTGAAGCATTTGAAAAGTTCAAAGAATTCAAGGCTGAAGTAGAAAACAAGCTAGGTAAAAGTATTAAAGCACTTCGATCGGATCGAGGTGGAGAATACTTAAGTACCGAGTTTTTGGACTATCTGAAAGAGAATGGGATTCTCTCTCAGTGGACTCCTCCTATGACACCTCAGCTGAATGGTGTATCGGAGCGTCGTAATCGAACTTTGTTGGACATGGTTCGATCCATGATGAGCTTCACTGAGCTTCCACCTTCGTTTTGGGGCTACGCACTTGAAACAGCGGTGTTGTTGTTGAACAACGTCCATACTAAAGCAGTGAAAAAAACACCATACGAGTTATGGAATGGAAAAGCTCCTAAGTATTCGTACTTGAGGATTTGGGGATGTCCTGCTTACGTGAAGCAGACAGTGGGAGATAAGTTGGATAGTCGATCCACCTTATGTTATTTTGTAGAATATCCGAAGAATTCAATCGGATATTATTTCTATCATCCTACTGAAACAAAAGTGTTTGTTTCAAGGAATGCCACCTTCTTGGAGAAGGAGTTCTTATTGGATAAGAAAGGCGAGATGATGGAACTCGAAGAAATTCGAGAAGAACCCAAGATACAAAATAATGATCCTACACCTCAGGAACCATTGATGGACACGCCTATACCTAGAAGATCCGAGAGGACTTCTAGACCTCCTATTCGATATGGTCTTCTACTTGAAGGGGATCAAGATGAACCCGACATTGGATGTGATCCAAGAAACTTCAAGGAAGCAATTTCTGATGCGGATTCAAATTTATGGCTTGAAGCTATGCAGTCGGAAATAGATTCGATGCATACAAACCAAGTTTGGTCTTTAGTAGATCCTCCCGATGAAATTGTTCCAATAGGGTGTAAATGGATCTACAAGAGAAAACTTGGGCCTGATGGTAAGGTATTGACCTACAAGGCACGATTGGTGGCGAAAGGTTATACTCAAAGACAAGGAGTTGACTATGATGAAACCTTTTCACCAGTTGCAATGTTCAAGTCCATAAGAATCCTTATTTCCATAGCTGCTTGGTATGACTATGAGATATGGCAAATGGATGTGAAGACTGCATTTCTTAATGGAAACATTAAGGAAGAGATCTATATGACGCAGCCTGAGGGATACACATCCATGGGAAGAGAGCATAAGGTATGCAAGCTTCAGAGATCAATCTATGGTCTCAAACAAGCATCAAGAAGTTGGAACCAGAAATTTGATGAAACAATAAAGGATTTTGGTTTCATCAAGAACCCGGAGGAACCATGCGTGTACAAGAAAGTAATTAAGGATGCTGTGACATTCTTAGTACTTTATGTTGATGACATCCTACTCATTGGGAATGATGTAGGGATGTTGCAGTCAACAAAGATATGGTTATCAGGTAGATTCTCGATGAAGGATTTAGGTGAGGCATCCTATATTCTAGGAATTCAGATCTATAGAGATAGATCTAAAAGAATGATATGACTCACTCAATCAACCTACATCGACACCATATTGAAAAGGTTTTCAATGGATGGGTCCAAGAGAGGACATCTACCTATGTGTCATGGAGTTTCTCTATCCAAGTCCATGTGTCCCAAGACTGATGAAGAGATAGAGAAAATGACACATGTACCATATGCATCAGCCATAGGTAGTATCATGTATGGGATGATATCTACCAGACCTAATGTAGCATTTGCTCTGAGTGTCACGAACAGATATCAAGCCAATCCCGGTCAAATACATTGGAAAGCCGTGAAGGACATTCTTAAGTACTTACGAAGGACTAAGAATATGTTCATGGTATATGGAGAAAGAGAACTGAAATTGGAAGGCTATACCGACTCTAGCTTCCAAAGTGACGTGGATGACTCGAAGTCAACCTCTGGATTTGTGTTCATGCTCAATGGCGGTGCTGTCTCTTAGAAGAGTTCCAAGCAGGACACGACAGCGGATTCCACCACTGAGGCAGAATACATTGCGGCATCAGCTGCTGCTAAAGAGGCCGTTTGGATGAGGAATTTCGTCCAAGAGTTGGGCGTTATTCCTGAAGTTGTTGGTCCAGTCCCGGTGTACTGTGACAACACGGGTGCCGTTGCTCAGGCAAAGAAACCAAGGTCTCATCAAAGATCCAAACACTTACTGAGAAAATACCACATCATCCGGGAGATCGTGGAAAGAGGAGACATCACTGTCGAGAGAGTGGCCTCTACAGACAATATCACTGTGTTGGAAAACTGGCGTTCAGATCAATCACGATTGATACCCGGTGCAGCGGAAGTTTAAAATTTTATTATGGAACAATTCCATAGTGTGGGTATCAACCATTTAACGATTAAATTATTTGTGTGTGTAAAATTAAATAACTATTATTAAATTTTACCTTCAATCTCGAAGCGAGATTATTGGACACCACACAGATTTCTCTGCGCTTCTTGTATCTCCCTGGAACTGATGAACAAGCTTTCCTTCAATCAGGTCCACGAATAGAGGTTTAATCCCTCTGATAGATTGCACTAGAAAATCTATCAGAAGTTTTCTACGAAGAAAATAAACGAATTTGATTCGCTATTCCAGACTGCAATTCAAAATCACAGACCGGAATTTCTCACGCAGAGAAGGGAGGGGCCGGCCGAATTTGAGAGAGAGGAGGCTAGGGTTTTCGAAAAACCTGTCTCAAATTATGACCTGTTGTGTGTAATTTCTGTACTGCAATAACTTATTTATAATGCAGGCCACTAACACCTTAGGGCCCATTAGTCATAAGTTGAGGCCCGACAAGCAAAGCCCGCATGTTCAGAAATTAATATAAAATTCATCGTGACTCCAATTGATAAACCGATTTTACCAATGTGCACAGAAACCATTTCTGCACATTTTAAAGTCAAGATAAATTTTCCTGAATCCGAATTCAGTGGTTTCCAAAAATGTACATCCCCATGTCATTTTAGGAAATCCTATTCCCTTACTCTTATTTAAGAAGTCCAACTTCTTTATTCATTAAATTTAACTCTTTAAATTTAACTATCTCAACGGGGATTAAAACTCCATTACACTGTGTGACCCTCAATGGTTCAGGGATACAGCTAGCCGTGGGCTCACAACTCCTTGTGACTCGGAACAACGATTTCCGACTTGCCCAACGAATCATGGTAAAGCGCCTAGCAACATCGCCCCATGATTCCCTAGGTATCACTGATAGTGCCTACAAGAACCAGTAGATTTTGGTTAGCGTACAGTACGGTCCCTTCATCCATATATCCCGATCGAATCAACAACCATTGGTATATCGAGAGTCGCTCAAGATTCGATAACTATGCAATACATCTTGAAGATCAAATTAGTGACATCGCATGTGCTACTAAGAAACCATTTCTTAAATCACATCAAGTACTCTGGCCAGAGATTCGTCACACTAATATCTCCTCAGATCGCTTAGGATATCCACACTCGCAAGTATGTGGTGAATCCTTGACAACAATGCATCGACTCCTATATGTGTTGTAACTGTACCCAATCCCGACACCTGATGACCCCCATAGAGTCGGTAAACGAGTCAAAGCACAGTACTAGCATATAGAGTCTCCATGATGTTTCAAGTAGTAAGGACTAATGGTGTACAACCAAAACCGCGGACTTTATCCACTCGATAAGTGATAACCACTTGGAAAGTCCGGATAGGGTAGTTCGATTATTCATCCTATGAATATCCATTTGCATGCTTCG
This sequence comes from Henckelia pumila, assembly GCF_033568475.1. Taxonomy (NCBI): domain Eukaryota; kingdom Viridiplantae; phylum Streptophyta; class Magnoliopsida; order Lamiales; family Gesneriaceae; genus Henckelia; species Henckelia pumila. The sequence goes on from NC_133121.1 coordinate 74,485,473, forward strand.
AACATCTCCATGTTCCCTACCAATGAAACGTGGTACTCCGCATCGCAAATGCTAGTCTCAAACTCGAGCGATCCTTATCCTTATTATCGGACGGCTCAATCGACTAGGAACAGTTTAGAATATACAGTGACTATAAGATGTATTTCATGATAGACATCCCCATGTTCTACCACATCTTACATACACTATAGTATATTCAAGGTCTTTATCAAAACAACAATAGTATATCACAATATAACAATATGAAGAAAGATAAAGTCATTGCCATTAATAAAAGTGTAAATTATATTAAACAAAAAATCGTTTGTACAAAGAGTCATCAAAGCCCATAGCCACAAGTTGTCTCACTGGGCACCCACTCTTTCACACTGATCCACTTTCTAAGCCCTTTCCAGGACCATTATTTGACAAACATCGCGAAGCAATGGGACTGCATAGTATGACTAGTTGGCTTTAGGGCAAGTGGGAGATTGAAAGAGTGGGTGCCCGGTGAGCCAACTTGTGGCTAAGGGCTTTTATGACTCTATGTATAAACAATCTTTTGTTTAATATAATTTACACTTTAATAAAGGCGTTTACTTTATCTTTTATCATATTATTATGTTGTGACATACTATAAGATGTTTAGATGAAGACCTTGAATATACTATAGTGTATGTAAGATGTGGTAGCACATGGGGATGGCTATCATGAAACACATCTTATAGTCACTGTATATTCTAAACAGTTCCTAATCGATTGAACCGTCCGTTAATAAGGATAAGGATCGCTCGAGATTGAGACTAGCATTTGCGATGCCGAGTACCACGTTTCATTAGTATGGAACATAGAGATGTTCAAAGCATGCAAATGGATATTCATACGATGAATGATCGAACTACCCTATCCGGACTTTCCAAGTGGTTATCACTTATCGAGTGGATAAAGTCCGCGGTTTTGGTTGTACACCATTAGTCCTTACTACTTGAAACATCATTGAGACTCTATATGCTAGTACTGTACTTTGACTTATTTACCGACTCTATTGGGGTCATCAGGTGTCGGGATTGGGTGCAGTTACGACACATATAGGAGTCGATGCTTTGTTGTCAAGGATTCAACACATACTTGCTAGTGTGGATATCCTACGCAATCTGAGGAGTTATTAGTGTGACGAATCTCTGGCCAGAGTACATGATGTGTTTTAAGAAATGGTTTCTTAGTAGCACATGCGATGTCACTATTTGAGCTTCAAGATGCATTGCATAGTTATCGAATCTCGAACGACTCTCGATTTACCAATAGTTGTTGATTCGATCGGGATATATGGATGAAGGGACCGTACTGTACGCTAACCAAAATCTATTGGTTCTTGCAGGCACTATCAGTGATACCTAGGGAATCATGGGGCGATGTTGTTAGGCGCTCTTACCATGATTCGATGGGCAAGTCGGAAATTGTTGTTCCGAGTCACAAGGAGTTGTGAGCCCACGGCTAGCTGTATCCCTGAACCATTGAGGGTCACACAAGTAATGGATTTTTAATCCCCGTTGAGATAATTAAATTTAAAGAGTTAAATTTAGTGAATAAAGAAGTGGGACTTCTTATTTAAGAGTAGAGAGAGTAAGATTTCCTAAAATGACATAGGGATGGGCATTTTTGGAACCACTGAATTCGGATTCAGAAAATTTATCTTGACTCTAAAAGAAGCAGAAATGGTTTCTGTGCACATTGGTGAAATTGGTTTATCAATCTGAGTCACGATGAATTTTATATTAATTTCTGAACATGCGGGCTTTGCTTGTCAGGCTTGAACTTATGACTAATGGGTCCTAAGCTGTTAGCAGCCCACATTATAAATAAGTTATTGCAGTACAGAAATTACACAACAGAGGTCACAAAATTTTCGAAAACCCTAGCTATTTTATCTCTAGTGGCCGCCGCCCCTCTCCTCTCTCTGCTCGAAAATTCCAGCCTGTGAATTTTGAATTTGCAGTCTGGTTTAACGGATCAAATTCGTTAATTCTCTTCGTAGAAACTTCTGATAGATTTTCTAGTGCAATCTATCAGAGGGATTAAACTTCTGTTCGTGGACCTGATTGAAGAATTGTTCGTCCATCAGTTCCTGGGATATACAACAAGAGCAGAGTAATCTGTTGGTGTCCATAATCTCGTTTTGAGATTTCAAGGTAAAAATTTAATTGTTATTTAATTTTTACACGCACAATTTAATCGTAAAGTTTTGATACCCATGATATGGAATCATTCCATATAAAATTTTAAAACTTCTGCTGCACCGGGTATCAATTCTGATTGATCTGATCACCGTTTTCCAACAGATCCATTCGAGGATGCGATGCCATTTGGGTAGTGATTGACCGATTGACGAAGTCTGCGTGTTTTATTCCGTACATGATGACGTATCGTCATGATCAGATGGCTGAGTTGTATGTTAGCAATGTTGTGAGATTGCATGGTGTGCCGAAGTTGATCGTTTCAGACAGAGATCCTAGATTCACTTCTCACTTTTGGCACAGTCTTCAGGGGGCACTTGGTACTTGATTGCTTCTGAGTACAGCTTATCATCCTCAGACCGATGGACAGTCAGAGCGGACTATCCAGACGTTAGAGGATATGCTGCGAGCGGTAGTGCTATACTTTGGCACTAGTTGGTAGGATTCTTTGCCTCTTGTCGAATTCTCTTACAACAACAGCTTCCAAGCAAGTATCGGTATGGCGCCTTTTAAGGCATTGTATGGTAAGAAATGCCGATCTCCGTTGTTTTGGGATGATTTGTCCGAGTCACCAGATTTGGGACCGGATATGCTTAGAGATATGGCAGAGCAGGTTAAGATCATTCAGACCAGAATGAAGACAGCTCAAGATAGACAGGCAAAGTATGCAAATGTCAGACGTCGACCTCTGAGTTTTGAGCAGGGAGACCGTGTTTTCCTTAAGATTTCTCCTTTCAGAGGCACTGTCAGATTCGGTAAGAGAGGGAAGTTATCTCCGAGATTCATCGGGCCGTACGAGATTCTCGAGAAGATAGGCGATCTTGCCTACAGACTTGCACTTCCTCCGTCTTTATCTGGTATTCACGACGTTTTTCACGTATCTATGCTGCGAAAGTATCATCCAGATCCTTCTCATGTTCTTCAGCCTGACGAAGCCGAGTTAGACGAGACTCTGAGCTACTTTGAGCGACCGATTCAGATCCTTGATCGGAAGGAGAAACAACTCAGAACCAAGTCGATCCCATTAGTGAAAGTGCAGTGGAGCCGTCATGGCGTCGAGGAAGCGACTTGGGAGACAGAATCTGACATGAGGCAGCAATTTCCGAAGTTATTCGGATGACGTGAGTTCTTCTTACTGTCTTTTGTTCTTTATTCTATCTTATGAGTTGTGGTTCTTGTTGATTTCGAGGACGAAATCTCTTCTTAGTGGGGGAGAATTGTAACGCCCCGTTTTTTAGCTTAAATGAGTTTATTTGGGTTAATCAGAGATTACAGAGTTCACGAGCCAACTCAATTTTAATCAGGGTCGATTTTGCAAAAATTGGATTTTTCAGGGACTAAAACGCAAATAGTGGATTTGTAATATTATCTACACTTAGAAAGGATTTGACCAAGTCTCCTTTTCTCCTTCTTCTTCTTCTCCATCGGCTTCTCTCCATTAGAGATGCCCAAAGCTTTCTCCAAGCTCTTAAAATCCAGTCCGAACTCGATCCGTTCATTGGATATTAATTCTGAAGGCAGATTAGTGATCACAGCAGTGTGAGCTCCGTTATACCGTAAGTATTTCTCCGATCAGTTATGTTTTGATTTTCGGAGGTTGTTAGAATCGATTTAGATTCTAGTATGTTGTTCTTGGCGGAGTTCTGATCGTTTATTATCTGTCGGTTTTGAAATAGAGCGACGTTCGGAATTGTTATGATTTTTGGAAGCTATTTTCGAAAATGTGAGTTTTGAGATTTGTTGGGTTTGTCTTGTTATTGTTGTATTAGCATTGAGTTGAGTTGATATCGGTATTGAACTACTGTCTGCATTGCCGGTTTGTTCAGTTTATAGCCGTTATGCCGTCGGTTTGAGTTTTGGGGATTTTGAACCGTTTTTGAGTTGTTGGAACTTGGCTTATAAGTTGATCTTGGTTATTGATCATTCATTTGTCTCCATACAGATTCGTTTGGAGGTATCAAGCCCAGAGTTAGCAGCTATTTGATCGTTTTCGAGATTTGAACAAAGAACGATATAGAGCATTCCTTGAACCGTTGCCTTGTTGTTGTTAGATTGTATAGTTGTTGATACTGTCTCTTTTGTAGCGTATCCAGAGTTGGAAGCTACTGAATTGAAAGGTAAAAGCAGTCATCGCCGAATAGCATACTCGGGACTGTGGTTCTCGAGTTTTCCCTTTGAAATCACATACTTGCATTTACACTTGTTCTAGCATGTGGAACTTGTGTCTTGTTTGATTATATTGGCTTTTGTTAAATGACTTATGTGTTATGTTTATGTTATGCATTCATCTTGAGCCAATCTTGTTTTCAGCGGGCAGAACCGCCCTTTTTGTTTAGACGTTTGGGAACTATGATTGAGTGACCTAGGTCGTAGTCGTTTCGCCTAGTGCTAGCATACTCATTATAGTTGCTCAAAGTCTAGAGGAGTGAGATACGTGGCACCACCTCGATTGGGAGAGTCGGTGAGTTGTTACGTGATCTTATCCTCGGGATCCCAAAAGCACAGCAGCAATCCCTCGTTTATCAGATTGATATCCCGGTTTAAAAGACATGCATTCATTATGTTGTTATTAATTTAATTGTTTTATTGAAAGCATGTTGATTGTTGTATTAATTGTTATGTTGCTTTTACTGGGAATGTCGTTCTCATCGGTTATCCGGTTGTTGCTTTGTTTTGTATGTGTACTTGGCAACAGGTGGGGCAGGATCAAGTCAAAAGAGGCATGGTTAGCTCCGAGAGAAAGTTGTAGCAGTGAGACTCGGTTTAGAAGTCGTGTCAGCATGTCTACCTAGTGTTGTTAGAACATGTTTAGATAACGAACTTCATTATTATGTTGCATTGTCATGCAAGCTTTGCCGTGTTGTTATCGTGGCATGTTCTATTTTCGAGTAGTTGTTAAACTCTAGAACTTCATGTATTAATCGGAGGAACTGCATTTATAATGTATGTGTTGATTTGGATTTCATTGGAATAGTTTTAGATGGAATTGCAAAGCATGCTTTCTGCTGTTCTGTTTCTGCTGTAGGGGGCGCCCGAGCTGCAATTTTTAGCAGCCCGAGCGCACCCCACTCTGAGAACTCAGTAGCGCCTCTGTCCAGGGCGCGCTCGAGCGGCGGTTTTTGGCCGCCCGAGCGCGGCCCTCTTTAAAAAAGAAAAAAAATAAAATTTTCCTTTGCTTTGCTTTTAGTTCTTAGATCTTGGATGCTTATTTATTGTTTACTCCTTAATTAGATGTTTAGAACCGAGGTCTCACACACAAGCAGAGGCGTGGGAGATTATTGGGAACATGGTTGAAAGCAACATAGGATGGCCAGATGTAAAGAAGAAGAAAAAGGCTGAAGTTCTTGAAGTTGATGCACTGACAACACTGAATGCCAAAAGTGATGCTCTTAAACATCAGATGGCGATTATGCAGACAGCTCCAGCCATTCAAGTACAAGCTCAACAGCCCGAGGAGCAGCAGGTCTTTGAGATTGATGCGACGAACTTCATGGGAAATCAAGGGAGACAACAGTACAATCCTTACATCAATACTTATATTCCTGGCTGGAAGAGTCATCCAAATCTCTCATGGAAACCTGCAGATCCCACCGCCAACACATCCAAGCCAATTGAGAAGAAGCCATCCTTTGAGGAAAATATGATGAAGTATGCAGCGCGTACTGAGACTTGCTTGCAGAATCAAGAGGCGATGTTGCAGAGGTTAGAGACACAAATGATCCAGATAGCGACATAACTATCAACTAGGCCAGCAGGGTCGTTGCTTAGAAATACTGAAAAGAACCCAAGAGATGTCAATGTTATTCTGGTGGTTACTAGATCGCAAGCAGAGACTGAGGAGAAGAGAATTGAGGATGAGGAAGAAAAACATCCAGTTGTTGAAAAAGGGAAAGAGGAAGCACCAAAGCATGCAGAATCGACGCCTACTATCAAGAAAGGTAAGTCTTCTAACCCAACTATTAATGAGAATGTTTATTTGAGTAAACTTCCCTTCTCCCAGAGAGAAAAGCAACTGCAATTGGATAATCAATTCGCAAAATTTATAGAGATTTTCAAAAAGCTTCACATTAATATTCCATTTGCAGATGCTTTGGCTCAAATGCCCAGTTATGCAAAATTTTTGAAAGAGATTTTGTCTAACAAGAGAAAGTTAGTGGATTTTGAAACTGTGAAGTTGTCGGAGGAATGTTCTGCAATTTTACAAAATAAACTCCCTCCAAAACTTAAGGATCCCGATAGCTTTTCAATTTCATGCACCATTGGGAAATCATTTTTTAATAAGGCTTTATGTGATTTAGGTGCCAGTATCAATCTTATTCCTTATTCATGTTTTGAAAAGATAGGAATTGGTGAAGTTAGGCCAACCACTATCTCCCTTCAATTGGCTGACAGATCTATAAAATATCCAAGGGGGATTGAGGAAGATGTTTTGGTTAAGGTTGATAATTTTATATTTCAAGTGAATTTTGTTGTTCTTGACATGGAAAAGGATCGTGAGATACCTCTTATTTTAGGTAGACCGTTTTTAGCCACTGAAAAGGCCTTAATTGATGTGCATAAGGGAGAGCTTATTTTGCGTATGAATGAGGAAAGTATTATTTTTAATGTTTTTCAGGGACTTTGTTATCCATCGGACAATTCTGATTGTTTCAAAATTGATAATACTGATGATTTGGTTGAGTATTCCTTGCAGAAATAGTTGTTTGTGGATCCATTAGACATATGTTTGACACGAACAATGGATGAGGAGCATGTTAGCGGTAGTGCATGAAGTGGCCATATATCTGAATGTAAGTGTAACCTTTGAAAGTTCCATCAATGCTAAGATGGGGGTGCTAGGTCATATTCCAAAACCATTGAATCCAACCACCGAGGAGCCCAATACGCTTGAACTCAAACCCCCCCCCCCCTTCTCATTTAAAATATTTATACTTGTTAAATAATGATAAACTGTCAGTAATCTGTTTGTCTTCTTTGTCAGGGTGCGAGGAGGAAAAATTGTTGCGGGTAATTAGAGAGCATATAAGAGCTATAGGATGGAGCTTGGCTGATATCAAGGGGATCAGTCCAAGCATGTGTATGCACAAGATACTGATGAAGGCAGAGCACAAAAAGTCTACGCAACCACAAAGGCAACTTAACCCAGCTATGCAAGAGGTAGTGAAAAAGGGGGTGATAAAACTTCTCGATGCAGGTATTATCTATCATATCTCTGAGAGTGAATGAGTAAGTCCAATTCAAGTAGTGCCTAAAAATGGAGGGATGAATGTTATAGAAAATGAAAATAATGAATTAATTCTTACTAGAACTGTTACGGGGTGGCGGGTTTGTATTGATTATAGGAAATTGAATTATGCCACTTGTAAAGATCACTTTCCCCTTCCCTTTATTGATCAAATGATTGAGAGACTTGCAAGACATGTTTTTTACTGTTTCTTAGATGTTTATTCTGGTTATATGCAAATTCCTATAGCACCTGAGGACCAACACAAAACCACTTTTACTTGACCTTATGGTTCTTTTGCATATAAACTGTAACGCAACAAATTTATCTTAATTGAGTTTATTAGAGATTATCGGAGATTACAGAGTTCAAGAGCCGACATGATTTTGACCAGGGTCTATTTTGCAATTTTCAGAAATTTCAGGGTCTAAAATGCAAATAGGGGATTTTATATATTATCTACCACTTGTTTGACTTTCCATTCACACCATCTCCTTCCCTTGGCCGACTCCTCCATTGAAGATGCCTCCAAGCTTCTCCAAGCTTTGTGATTTCAGTTTCTGCTCGATCCGTCTGTTAGAATTTTAATCCGAAGGCAGATTAGCGATCACGGTAGAGAGAGCTTTGTTCTATCGTAAGTATTTCTCCGATCAGTTATACTTCTATTTTCGGATGTTGTTGGAATCGATTGAGTTTCGGTTATGTTGCTCTTAAGATAGTTCTTATCGATTATTCTCAGTCGGTTATGAAATAGAGCGTCGTTCGGATTTGTTATGATTTTCAGAAGCATAATTCGAAAATGGAGATTTTGAGATGTGTTGGATTTGTTTTGTTGTTGATGTTTTAGAATTGGTTTGATTTGTTTGCAATGCTATACTGCTGTCTGCATTTTCGATTTGATCACTTTATCGCTGTTATGCTGCCGGTTTGAGTTTTGGGATTTTGAACCGTTTGAATTGTAGAAATTTGGAAAATGGGTTTGTTCGTCATTGTTGATCATATTTTGTCTCTGAACAGATTCGTTTGAAGTTTGTTGAGCCCAGAGTTAGCAGAAGTCGATCGTTGAAGAGTTGGACGAAGAGCGGTAAAGAGTTTACCTTGAGCGATGTTGTTGTTTAGGTTGTATAGTTTTTGATATAATCTTTTATTGTAGCTTATCTAGAGTTGGAGCTATTCGTATCGAAAGGTACAAGAAGTCATCGTTTTAGCGGGATAGCACACTCAAGACAGTTGGTTCTTGAGTTTTCCTTAAAATCACATACTTGCATCAATACTTGTTCTAGAATATGGGACTTGTATTTTGTTGTTTGAGCTTTTGTTATATGGCTTAATGCTTTATGTTTTTCTTATGCATTCATCTTGAGCCAAACCTTTGATTTCAGCGGGCAGAACGACCCTTTTTGTTTAGATGTTTTGAGGGCTATATTGTGAGTGACCTGGGTTGTAGAAGTTCACCTAGCGTCGGCATACTCCTTATAGTTGCACCAAAGTCTAGGGGATTGGGATACGTGGCACCACCTTGATTGGGAGAGCCGGTGAGTCGTTGCGTGATCTCATCCCCGGGATCCCAAAAGCATAACAGAAATCCCTTTTTTATCAGAGTTGATATCCCGATTTTAAAGACATGCATTTCATTCGTATTAACATTGAATATGTTGTTGTATTTCATGTTATTGAGATATTACTTGTCATTGAATGTTATGTTGCTTTTACTAGGAATATCATTCTCACCGGAGTTATCTTGCTGTTGCTTTGTTTTGTATGTGTACTTGGCAACAAGTGGGGCGGATCGAGTCAGCGAAGACTTGGTTAGCATCAAGAGTGAGAGATAGAAGTGGGACTCGGTTTAGAAGTCGAATCAGCATGTCAATCTATTTTATGTTGAAACATGTTTAGAACTCGAACTTCTTAACATCTGTTTGTATCGATTATGCAAGTATTGAGGTTTGTATGTTGTTGTTGCATGTATTTTATACTCTTTGCGATGTATTTAATGAATTTTGGAGTTGATTTGGTATGCTTAACATCTGGAAATTCTTGTTCAGAGCTGGCCGGTCGATCGGTAGAGTTTAACCGATCGAGCGAAAGAGCTGCAGCCTTTTCTCTGTTTTTGCAAAAAGCTTGCGCGCTCGATCGGTTGAACTTTACCAATCGAGCGGTGCTGTTGATTTCATCCTGGCAGTAAGTTTTTGAAATCTTGCTTGCTTGATCGGTTTAGTTCTTCCGATCGAGCGAGGCGCGATTCATTTAAAAAAAAATTTCTTTTATTGCTTTTAATCTTGGATCTTTTATGATTACATTATTGTTTAAATCCGAGATTAGATGTTTAGAACCAAGGTCTCACATTAAGTGGTATCAGAGCGATAAGTTCTTGGTTTAACTAGAAGTGAGCGGGGTAGATCGAGTCCGCGTGTGATTGAGTTATTTATTTGATTATTTAAATCTCATGCGATCATGCTTTATTAATTGAGAATTATTTGAATTACATGATTATGTGATTTGATATATAAAGCATGGACTATTTGAGATATAACTATTTTTGTTTATCGACTGGTATTCGATTTTCTGAGAGGTTGAAAGGGCACCGATTTGTAGCGATTGAGATACCTTCTGTCCTAACCTTTGATTATTAGATGGGTCCTCGTTGATTCATTAACAGAAACCCACCGCCAGTTACTCCTCCAAATGAGTAAGCTATTACTGAAACTGATCAGATGGATGCCACAACGATGCCTATGGAAACCTTACTGAAGAGGTTTCAGTCGTTTACCTGCCTTTGTTGCAGGGTACAGAAAATCCTGTTGACTGTGAGAGCTGGTTGGACAAAATTGATCAGTTGTTCGATTCCCTTGATTATTCAGATGACTGCCGAACCAGGTTAGTCATTCATCAGCTTCGAGGTGTTGCTAAGAACTGGTGGATCACGACGAAGAGAGACATGTAGAATCGAGGTACAGTCATTACTTGGACTCTTTTCAAAACTGAGTTTTATAAGCGGTTTTTCCCAATTTTGTACCGTAAGAATAAAGGAGCCGAGTTTGCCACTCTGAGGCAAGGAAATTTGAATATTGAGGCAGTATGTAGCCAAGTTTGACAGTTTACTGAGATTTGCACCACACATTGCCGACAACAAAGAAGCAAAAACCGATCAGTTCATTAATGGTTTGAACCCTGACATCTTCACGTTGGTAAACACTACTAGGTCTGATAACTTTGCGAATGACATGAATCATGCAAAGGGAGATGAAGCAGGTTTGTTGAGACAGAGAAGAAATCAGATGGTACCTCAGCAGCAGAGACAGTCTCAGAATCAACCGTCTCAGCATCAGAATTATCCATCGCTGTATCAGAACCAACCATAGAGGAATTAAGGAGGAAGCAGTAGCGGTAACAGAAAGGATCATTTCAGAGCCAAAGGGAAACTATATCTTCTAGCTCTAGTGGTTCCAAATAGTTTGGTTCAGGCTTCACCTTTGTTTTGTAACAAGTGTATAGGTTGACACTCCCCGGAGCAGTGTGTAGGAATCTTTGGGAACTGCAATATCTGTCAGCAGCCAGGATACTTTGCTAAGGTGTGCCCTCAGCGAGGTAAAGATCGAGCTCAGAGTGGGAGTTCTTCTAGACCTACATCTTAGCCTGAGAGGCAAAATTTTGCGGTTCACTCCTTCCAGCCTCAGCAGCAAAACAGACAGGGAGGTAACCCGAATGCAAACCAGCCTCCGAGACAGCAGGCAAGAGTATTTGATATGGTAGAGGATTAGGCTCAGGCAGCACCTGACGATGTTATAGCAGGTAACTGTTCGATTTTTGGTTATTCTGCTCATGTATTGATAGATTCAAGTGCTTCTCATTCGTTTATCTCTGAAAAATTTGTGTTGATGCATGCTTTTCCTACTGAATTTTTTCCTACTGTAGTAGTTGTTACTTCACCTTTGGGTGGAGGAATTGTTTCTGTCAGATTAGTCAGGAATTGTGAACTTTTTTTCGAGGAAAATTTGTTAGAATTCGACTTTATTGTGCTTGGGCTTTCAGATTTTGACTGTATTGTTGGTATAGATGCTTTGACCAAGTACAGGGCAACCGTCAATTGTTTTCAGAAGGTTGTCAGATTCAGACCTGAAATGGCAGACGAGTGGAAATTCTTCGGTAAGGGTTCTCGATCTAGAATTCCTTTTATTTCTGTGTTATCGATGACTCGTTTGATACAGAGAGGTGCAAAGGGATTTTTGGTTTATGCAGTTGACGTACTGAAATCTAGCCCAAAATTGGTTGATATACCAGTGATTAGAGAATTTGCTGACGTTTTTCCAGACGAGATTTTGGATTGCCGCCTATTCATGATATCGAATTCAGCATTGATTTATTGTCAGGTACTCAACCTATTTCCAAAGCTCCTTATCGTATGACACTGGTTGAGTTGAGAGAATTGAAAGAACAACTCGAGGATTAGATTGCCAAGGGTTACATCAGACCTAGTGTGTCGGCTTGGGGTGCTCCTGTCCTCTTTGTTCAGAAGAAGGATGGTTCTATGCGGCTCTGTATTGATTACCGTCAACTGAATCAAGCGACGGTAAAGAACACGTATCCTTTACCTAGAATAGATGACCTTTTTGATCAACTGCAGGGTTCTTCTGTCTATTCGAAGATTGATCCGAGGTCAGGATATCATCAGCTGAGAGTGTGAGAGGAAGATATTCCTAAGACCGCATTTAGAACGAGGTATGGTCATTTCGAGTTTATATTCATGCCGTTCGGTTTGACTAATGCTCCAACGGTTTTTATGGGTTTCATGAACCGTATCTTTCAGCGCTATTTGGATGAGTTTGTTATTATCTTCATCGATGATATTCGTATCTATTCGAAGAATCGTACTGACCATGCAGAGCATTTAAGGACCGTTTTGCAGATTTTTCGGGTTGAGCAGTTGTTTGCCAAGTTGTCCAAGTGCGAGTTTTGGATGGACCAAGTTGTCTTCCTAGGTAATATTATTTCAGGAGATGGGATTTCTGTCGATCCCAACAATATTGAAGTGGTTATGAATTGGCTTAGACCAACATCAGTGCCTGAGATCCGAAGCTTTATGGGTTTAGCTGGTTATTATCGCCGATTCATCAAGGGATTCTCATCTATTGCCAAGCAGATTACCCAGCTGACTCAGAACAATGCGCCTTTTATCTGGACTGCAGATTGTGAGACTAGTTTCGTTGATCTGAAGAGGAGACTGACCAGTGCTCCGATTCTTTCTATTCCATCAGGTACTGGAGGTTTTACCGTTTATTGAGATGCTTATAACCGAGGTTTGGGATGTGTTCTTATGCAGCATAATCATGTGATAGCGTATGCATAGGGGCAGCTGAAGCCGCACGAGACTCGTTATCCGGTTCATTATCTTGAACTTGCTGATATCATTTTTTCTTTGAAGATCTGGCGTCACTATATTTATGGTGAGTCTTTCGAGATCATTTATGATCATAAGAGCCTAAAGTATTTGTTTTCACTGGCAGAAGTGAACATGAGACTGAGAAGATGGTTAGATTTGTTGAAGGATTTCGGCAGTGAAATCAAGTACTACCCGGGAAATTCGAATGCAGCTGCAGATGCCTTGAGCCAAAAGCTTTGTTCTTTATCTCTTTCTACTATCGGTGTTTCTCAGTTGATCGATGATTGTTGCACTTCTGGTTTGGGGTTTGAAATAGATATTAGGACTATCAGAGTGTTTGTTATTCAAGCTGAGCCAGAGTTATTAATTTTGATCAAAGAAGCACAGAAGTCTGATCCGAGCACTCAGATTTCAGCAGAGAAAGTCAGATCTGAGCATCACTCTGAATTCCCGATCTGTTCGAGGATGCGATGCTATTTAGGTAGTGATCGATAGATTGACGAATTCTACTTGATTTATTCTGTACAGGATGATGTATTGTCACGATCAGATGGCCGAGTTGTATGTTAGCAACATTGTAAGATTGCATGGTGTGCCTTAGTCGATTGTTTCAGACCGAGACCCTAGATTCACTTTGCACTTTTGGCACAGCCTTCAAGAGGCACTTGGTACTCGATTTCATTTGAGTATAGCTTATCATCCTCAGACCGACGGACAGTCAGAGCGAACTATCCAGACGTTAGAGGATATGCTTCGAGCAGTAGTTCTAGACTTTGGCACTAGTTGGCAGGATTCTTTGCCTCTTGTCGAGTTTTCTTACAACAACAGTTACCAAGCGAGTATCTATATGGCGCCTTTTGAGGCTTTTAACGGTAAGAAGTGCTGATCTCCTTTGTTTTGGGATTATGTGTCTGAGTCACCTGATTTGGGACCGGATATGCTTCGAGATATGGCAGAGCAAGTAAAGATCATTCAGTAGAGAATGAAGTCAGCTCAGGATAGACAGACGAAGTATGCAAATATCAGACGCAGACCTCTGAGTTTTGATCAGGGAGACCGAGTATTCTTGAAGATTTTTCCTTTCAGAGGCACTGTTAGATTTGGAAAGAGAGGGAAGTTATCTCCGAGATTCATCGGACCGTATGTGATTCTCGAGAAGTTAGGCGATCTTGCCTACAGACTTGCACTTCCTCCATCTATATCTGGTATTTACGAAGTTTTTCACGTCTCTATATTGCAGAAGTTGTAAGAGTGGGTGCCCAGTGAGCCAACTGTGTGGCTATGGGCTTTGATGACTCTTTGTATAAACAATCTTTTGTTTAATATTATTTACACTTTTATTAATGGCAATGACTTTATATTACTTCATATTGTTATATTGTGATATACTATTGTTGTTTTGATAAAGACCTTGAATATACTATAGTGTATGTAAGATGTGGTAGAACATGGGGATGTCTATCATGAAATACATCTTATAGTCACTGTATATTCTAAAACCGTTCCTAGTCGATTGAGCCGTCCGATAATAAGGATAAGGATCGCTCGAGTTTGAGACTAGCATTTGCGATGCGGAGTACCACGTTTCATTGGTAGGGAACATGGAGATGTTCGAAGCATGCAAATGGATATTCATAGGATGAATAATCGAACTACCCTATCCGGACTTTCCAAGTGGTTATCACTTATCGAGTGGATAAAGTCCGCGGTTTTGGTTGTACACCATTAGTCCTTACGACTTGAAACATCATGGAGACTCTATATGCTAGTGCTGTGCTTTGACTCGTTTACCGACTCTATGGGGGTCATCAGGTGTCGAGATTGGGTACAGTTACGACACATATAGGAGTCAATGCATTGTTGTCAAGGATTCACCACATACTTGCGAGTGTGGATATCCTATGCGATCTAAGGAGATATTAGTGTGACAAATCTCTGGCCAGAGTACTTGATGTGATTTAAGAAATGGTTTCTTAGTAGCACATGCGATGTCACTAATTTGATCTTCAAGATGTATTGCATAGTTATCGAATCTTGAGCGACTCTCGATATACCAATGGTTGTTGATTCGATCGGGATATATGGATGAAGGGACCGTACTGTACGCTAACCAAAATCTACTGGTTCTTGTAGGCACTATCAGTGATACCTAGGGAATCATGGGGCGATGTTGCTAGGCGCTTTACCATGATTCGTTGGGCAAGTCGGAAAGTGTTGTTCCGAGTCACAAGGAGTTGTGAGCCCACGGCTAGCTGTATCCCTGAACCATTGAGGGTCACACAGTGTAATGGAGTTTTAATCCCCGTTGAGATAGTTAAATTTAAAGAGTTAAATTTAATGAACTAAGGAGTTGGACTTCTTAAATAAGAGTAAGGGAGTAGGATTTCCTAAAATGACATAGGGATGGACATTTTTGGAAACCACTGAATTCGGATTCAGGAAAATTTATTTTGACTTTAAAATGTGCAGAAATGGTTTCTGTGCACATTGGTGAAATCGGTTCATCAATCGGAGTCACGATGAATTTTATATTAATTTCTGAACGTGCGGGCTTTGCTTGTCGGGCCCTAGCTTATGACTAATGGGCCCTAAGGTGTTACTGGCCTGCATTATAAATAAGTTATTGCAGTACAGAAATTAGACACAACAGGTCATTATTTTTGAGAGAAAAAATTTCGAACCCTAGCCCCTCTCTCATAAAGTTTCGGCCGAACACTCCCACTCTGTCAGAGAAAATTTCGGTCTGTGATTTTGAATCGCAGTCAGGAATAACGAATCAGATTCGTTTAATCTCTTCGCAGAAAACTTCTGATAGATTTTGTAGTGCAATCTATCAGAGGGATTTAAACCCCATTCGTGGACCTGATTGAAGGAGTTCATCAGTTCCTGGGAGATACAAAAAGCGCAGAGAAATCTGTGTGGTGTCCATTAATCTCGCTTCGAGATTGAAGGTAAAATTTAATTAATTGTTATTTGAATTTTACACACACAATAATTTAATCGTTGAATGGTTGATACCCACACCATGGAATTGTTCCATGATAAAATTTTAAACTTCCGCTGCACCGGGTATCAATCGTGATTGATCTGACCGCCAGTTATTCAACAGTGGTATCAGAGCCAGGTTGCTCAGATCAAACGATTAAATTAATCGATTGTACAAAATTTTTGAATCTCGGTTTTTGGAAAACAAAATAAATATTTTTAAATAATTTTTTTTTTTTTCCGGGGCAAAACCCGGGCAGCGATTGGATCGCTGCCCGGTGGGGCAGCAATTGTTGCTGCCCCGGGCGGCGCACGGCACCGCCCAAAGGGGGCGCATGGCGCCGCCCAGGACGGCGACCGTCGCCGCCCAGGGCGGCGCACGGCGCCGCCAGGGCAGCAATTGTTGCTGCCCTAAGGGGGCAGCCGGGCTGCCCCCGGCCCGCGCCCCGGGTGCGGGCCGGCCCGGAAGTGTCCCGGGCGGCCCGCGGGAAAAATTAAATTTTTATTTAAAATTAATTTTAATGTGATAAAATTTTATTTTTGGTCCGGTCAAAAATTGTTTTTGATTGGTTCACGAGATTTCGGATCGAATTGTTCGAGTCCGTAAATTTTAAAATTGATTTTTTGGATAAATTTGAATTTTTGGAAAATTTTAATGTTTTATCCGTAAATTGAATTTTGAAATCAATTATTTTGGTACAATTGATGATAAGATATGATCTTATGATATATTGAGTAAAATATGATTTTATTTGTAAAATTGGATTTTATAGATAAAATATGATTTTATTTGATATAGAGATAAAATATGATTTTATATGTGAAATGAGATTTTATATATAAATATGATTTTATCTTGTTTAAATTTGAATTGCCACTGCATGTTATCCAATAAATTAATTTTGAATTAAATGTTATTGGATAAGGATGATCGATTGCCATGACCAATTTTGTAGGTGTATGTTAGGAATTTACATTTTGTTTTTATTGTTGTTGGTTTTATTAATGGGCCTGGTTTATGGCCCGATATGAATGTCATATGTAATAAAAGTGGGCTTGGTTTATAGCCCGTTCCCACCCCTAAAAATGTATCCCCTACTTGTCATTGTTATTTATTGTAAATACATTAGATTTAGTGGGAGATCAAGATTTGAAGACGGTGGGCCCAGCAGACAATAAAGACTGAAGAAATGTAAATTGGAAGCACATGTAATAGGATTGCATTGCATACTGCATATTACCTAGGATTGGACTAAGACCCGTGATTGGCAACCACGGGTCAATTAGAAATGGAATCGATCATCCTATATAATATTTGATATTATGATTGTATGCATGTTTAGACATAATTGCGTGAATCCGGCAAGCATGCAATAAATTAAATATGATGAGACAAATATTTTTATAATTAAAAATCCCTCATTTTAAATATGATTTAAAATTTATATCAAGATAAATAAAGGAAATTTAAATTTGTTTAAATGTTCCTACCTTCCATCAACGGTCAATGTATGTGATGCTACCCGCGGATACGGTCCCGCTCATATTATTGGGGGGGCCCGTCCGTCGGAAAGCTGTACATTGGATCGACAAATGTTGTAAGTTGGGTGGAACTCCCATGGGATCGGCTCATATTATTGGGGGATCCACATGGCGACCGTCCATCACAACTTAATATTGATGGGTCATCTTGACATGTCACTTTAAACGGCGTCATATTATTGGGCCCTTATTGGACATGAGGTAAACACATGGGGTTGCTTAGGAAGCAATTGGGCTCTACCTTTTGAGAATTATGGTTGGCTGATATTATTCGGGACCATAAGTTTGTCAATTGGACTCCATGTTCTCACTAAGGAAAAAGTTTCCCGTTTTCACTAGAGGGTGGTGAAATCGTTAAAATAGTGGGAGTGAGATTCATAAAATTAAATTCGCCTATTTTATGTCTTAGTAAATTGTTAAACAATCATTGATATATGTCTGTTTTTCTTTTCAGTATTTCATACAATGAATTCGCGAAATCCATTATTCTCGATCCTCGAACAAAACAAGTTGACTGGCGCCAACTATACGGAATGGTTCCGGAAGTTGAAGATTGTCTTAACTTCGGAGAAAATGCTCTACGTGTTGGAGAAAGCACCTCCGAAGGAAGCACCAGCTGACATAAGTCCGGAGGAATTGGCCAAACTTGATGCATGGTGTGACCATGACATCAAGACCAAATGCTATATGCAAGCCTCGATGTCTGATGAACTCCAGAGGCGATTTGAGGACACGGTGAATGCTGCTGACATTCATGCGCAACTCAAGGAACTTTTTGGGGCTCAGTCGAGGGCTGAAAGGTTCGCTACTGTTAAGGAGTTGATGACGTGCCGCATGCGTGAAGGGACTTCGGTCCGTGATCATGGGGTACGAGTGATTTGGCTCATACAGAAGTTGGCGACCCTAGATTTGGTGTTGGAGCATGAACTCAATGTGGATTTATTGCTGCTGTCTCTTCCTTCTTCATTTGATGGATTTGTGATAAATTTTAATATGAACAAGATAGAGGCCACCCTAGAAGAGATGGTCAATATGCTCGTTACATATGAATCCACACTTAAGAAGGATAAACCAGCTTTCTTGGTGGGCTCCTCATCTTCTGCTAAGAAGGGGCCAAGTATGAAGGGCAAGAAACGTTCTACCCCACCCAAGAAAGTCGAGCCCGAGAAGAAGCAAAAGACAAAGGCTTCAAACAATGGAAAATCCAAGGATGTTTGCCATTACTGCAAGAAGCCGGGTCATTGGAAGCGCAACTGCAAGGAATATCTTGAGCAGTTGGGAACTGCAAAGGGTATGTTCTATATTGAAATAAACATGTCACTTAATACAACTTCTTGGGTATTGGATACCGGATGTGGATCTCACATTTGCAATGATTTGCAGGTGATGACAAGAAGTCGCAGGCTTAGAATGGGTGAGACCCAGCTGAGACTCGGGAATGGTTCCAGAGTTGAAGCTACGGCCATTGGAGATGTTTGTTTGACTTTGCAGAACGGTTTTAAATTATTGTTAAGAGATGTTTTATTTGTGCCAGATTTAATTAAAAACATTATTTCTATTTCTATGCTTGATAGAGATGGTTATTCTTGCAATTTTGTGAATGGGATTTGCAATATTTACAAGAATGAATGTTTAATTGGAAATGGACAACTTGAAAACGATCTATACAACTTAAAACTAAAAGACGTTCCAGTGAATTATGTTGATAAACCGGCGACAACAAACAAAAGGAAAATCGATAGTCAAAACCCGGCAAACCTTTGGCATGCTAGGCTAGGTCATATTTCCTCAAGGAGGATGAACAAGCTAGTGGGAGAGGGCATGTTTGATATGTCTGATATTAATTCTCTACCTACTTGTGAATCCTGCCTAAAAGGAAAAATGACTAAATCTCCTTTTAAGGGGAAACCTGAGCGTAGTCAGAATCTGTTGGATTTGATCCATACAGATGTTTGTGGTCCATTTAGAGTAGGGACTCAACATGGCCACACCTACTTCATTACCTTTACTGATGATTATTCAAGGTATGGGTATTTATATTTAATGAAATATAAGTCTGAAGCATTTGAAAAGTTCAAAGAATTCAGGGCTGAAGTAGAAAACAAGCTAGGTAAAAGTATTAAAGCACTTCGATCGGATCGAGGTGGAGAATACTTGAGTACCGAGTTTTTGGACTATCTGAAAGAGAATGGGATTCTCTCTCAGTGGACTCCTCCTATGACACCACAGCTTAATGGTGTATCGGAGCGTCGTAATCGAACTTTGTTGGACATGGTTCGATCTATGATGAGCTTCACTGAGCTTCCACCTTCGTTTTGGGGCTATGCGCTTGAAACGGCGGTATTGTTGTTGAACAACGTCCACACTAAAGCAGTGGACAAAACACCATACGAGTTATGGAATGGCAAAGCTCCTAAGTATTCGTACTTGAGGATTTGGGGATGTCCTGCTTACGTGAAGCGGACAGTGGGAGATAAGTTGGATAGTCGATCCAGCTTATGTTATTTTGTAGGGTATCCGAAGAATTCAATCGGATATTATTTCTATTATCCTGCTGAAACAAAGGTGTTTGTTTCTAGGAATGCCACCTTCTTGGAGAAGGAGTTCTTATTGGATAAGAAAGGCGAGATGATGGAACTCGAAGAAGTTCGAGAAGAACCCGAAATACAAAATAACGATCCTACACCTCAGGAACCATTGCTGGACACGCCTGCACCTAGAAGATCCGAAAGGACTTCTAGACCTCCAGTTCGATATGGTCTTCTTCTTGAAGGGGATCAAGATGAACCCGACATTGGATGTGATCCAAGAAACTTCAAGGAAGCAATTTCTGATGCGGATTCGAATTTATGGCTTGAAGCTATGCAGTCAGAATTGGATTCGATGCATACAAACCAAGTTTGGTCTTTAGTAGATCCTCCCGATGGAATTGTTCCAATAGGGTGTAAATGGATCTACAAGAGAAAGCTTGGGCCTGATGGTAAGGTATTGACCTACAAGGCGCGATTGGTGGCGAAAGGTTATACTCAAAGGCAAGGAGTTGACTATGATGAAACCTTTTCACCAGTTGCAATGTTCAAGTCCATAAGAATCCTGATTGCCATAGCTGCATGGTATGACTATGAGATATGGCAAATGGATGTGAAGACTGCTTTTCTTAATGGAGACATTAAGGAAGAAATCTATATGAAGCAGCCTGAGGGGTACACATCCATGGGAAGCGAGCATAAGGTATGCAAGCTTCAGAGATCAATTTATGGTCTAAAACAAGCATCAAGAAGTTGGAACCAGAAATTTGATGAAACAATAAAAGATTTTGGTTTCATCAAGAACCCGGAGGAACCTTGCGTGTACAAGAAAGTAGTTAAGGATGCGGTGACATTCTTAGTACTTTATGTTTATGACATCCTACTCATTGGGAATGATGTAGGGATGTTGCAGTTAACAAAGATATGGTTATCAGGTAGATTTTCGATGAAGGATTTGGGAGAGGCATCCTACATTCTTGGGATACAGATCTATAGAGATAGGTCTAAGAGAATGATAGGACTCACTCAATCAACCTACATCGATACCATATTGAAACGGTTTTCAATGGATGGGTCCAAAAGAGGACATCTACCCATGTGTCATGGATTTTCTCTATCCAAGTCTATGTGTCCCAAGACTGATGCAGAGATAGAGAATATGACACATGTACCATATGCGTCAGCTATAGGTAGTATCATGTATGGGATGATATCTACCAGACCGGATGTAGCATTTGCTCTGAGTGTCACGAGCAGATATCAGTCTAATCCTGGTCAAATGCATTGGAAAGCCGTGAAGGACATTCTTAAGTACTTGCGAAGGACTAAGAATATGTTCATGGTGTATGGAGGACGAGATCTCAAATTGGAAGGCTATACCGACTCTAGCTTCCAAAGTGATGTGGATGACTCGAAGTCAACCTCTGGATTTGTGTTCATGCTCAATGGCGGTGCTGTCTCTTGGAAGAGTTCCAAGAAGGACACCACAACGGATTCCACCACTGAGGCTGAATACATTGCAGCATCAGCTGCTGCTAAAGAGGCCGTTTGGATGAGGAAGTTCGTCCAAGAGTTGGGCGTTATTCCTGAATTTCTTGGTCCAGTCCCGGTGTACTGTGACAACACGGGTGCCGTTGCTCAAGCAAAGGAACCAAGGTCTCATCAAAGATCCAAACACGTACTGAGGAAATACCACATAATCCGGGAGATTGTGGAAAAAGGAGACATCATTGTCGAACGAGTGGCCTCTGCAGACAATATCGCTGATCCGCTTACTAAGCCCTTGCCAGGACCATTGTTTGACAAACATCGCGAAGCAATGGGTCTACGTAGTATGACTAGTTGGCTATAGGGCAAGTGGGAGATTGTAAGAGTGGGTGCCCAGTGAGCCAACTGTGTGGCTATGGGCTTTGATGACTCTTTGTATAAACAATCTTTTGTTTAATATTATTTACACTTTTATTAATGGCAATGACTTTATATTACTTCATATTGTTATATTGTGATATACGATTGTTGTTTTGATAAAGACCTTGAATATACTATAGTGTATGTAAGATGTGGTAGAACATGGGGATGTCTATCATGAAATACATCTTATAGTCACTGTATATTCTAAAACCGTTCCTAGTCGATTGAGCCGTCCGATAATAAGGATAAGGATCGCTCGAGTTTGAGACTAGCATTTGCGATGCGGAGTACCACGTTTCATTGGTAGGGAACATGGAGATGTTCGAAGCATGCAAATGGATATTCATAGGATGAATAATCGAACTACCCTATCCGGACTTTCCAAGTGGTTATCACTTATCGAGTGGATAAAGTCCGCGGTTTTGGTTGTACACCATTAGTCCTTACGACTTGAAACATCATGGAGACTCTATATGCTAGTGCTGTGCTTTGACTCGTTTACCGACTCTATGGGGGTCATCAGGTGTCGAGATTGGGTACAGTTACGACACATATAGGAGTCAATGCATTGTTGTCAAGGATTCACCACATACTTGCGAGTGTGGATATCCTATGCGATCTAAGGAGATATTAGTGTGACAAATCTCTGGCCAGAGTACTTGATGTGATTTAAGAAATGGTTTCTTAGTAGCACATGCGATGTCACTAATTTGATCTTCAAGATGTATTGCATAGTTATCGAATCTTGAGCGACTCTCGATATACCAATGGTTGTTGATTCAATCGGGATATATGGATGAAGGGACCGTACTGTACGCTAACCAAAATCTACTGGTTCTTGTAGGCACTATCAGTGATACCTAGGGAATCATGGGGCGATGTTGCTAGGCGCTTTACCATGATTCGTTGGGCAAGTCGGAAAGTGTTGTTCCGAGTCACAAGGAGTTGTGAGCCCACGGCTAGCTGTATCCCTGAACCATTGAGGGTCACACAGTGTAATGGAGTTTTAATCCCCGTTGAGATAGTTAAATTTAAAGAGTTAAATTTAATGAACTAAGGAGTTGGACTTCTTAAATAAGAGTAAGGGAGTAGGATTTCCTAAAATGACATAGGGATGGACATTTTTGGAAACCACTGAATTCGGATTCAGGAAAATTTATTTTGACTTTAAAATGTGCAGAAATGGTTTCTGTGCACATTGGTGAAATCGGTTCATCAATCGGAGTCACGATGAATTTTATATTAATTTCTGAACGTGCGGGCTTTGCTTGTCGGGCCCTAGCTTATGACTAATGGGCCCTAAGGTGTTAGTGGCCTGCATTATAAATAAGTTATTGCAGTACAGAAATTAGACACAACAGGTCATTATTTTTGAGAGAAAAAATTTCGAACCCTAGCCCCTCTCTCATAAAGTTTCGGCCGAACACTCCCACTCTGTCAGAGAAAATTTCGGTCTGTGATTTTGAATCGCAGTCAGGAATAACGAATCAGATTCGTTTAATCTCTTCGCAGAAAACTTTTGATATATTTTCTAGTGCAATCTATCAGAGGGATTTAAACCCCATTCGTGGACCTGATTGAAGGAGTTCATCAGTTCCTGGGAGATACAAGAAGCGCAGAGAAATCTGTGTGGTGTCCATTAATCTCGCTTCGAGATTGAAGGTAAAATTTAATTAATTGTTATTTGAATTTTACACACACAATAATTTAATCGTTGAATGGTTGATACCCACACCATGGAATTGTTCCATGATAAAATTTTAAACTTCCGCTGCACCGGGTATCAATCGTGATTGATCTGACCGCCAGTTATTCAACAGAAGTATCATCCAGATCCTTCTAATATTCTTCAGTCTGACGAAGCCGAGCTTGATGAGACTCTGAGCTACTTTGAGAGACCGATTCAGATCCTTGACCGCAAGAAGAAGCAGCTCAGAACCAAGTTGATTACTTTGGTGAAAGTGCAGTGGAGCCATCACGGAGTCAAGGAAGAGACTTGGGAGACAGACTCTGATATGAGACAGCGATTTCCGGAGTTATTCGGATGACAAGAGTTCTTCTTACTGTCTTTTATCCTTTATTCTATTTCATGTGATTGATTCTTTTTAATATCGAGGACGAAATCTCTTCTTAGTGGAGAGAATTGTAATTCCCAAAATTTATCTTAATTGAGTTTATTTGAGATAATCGAAGATTACAGAGTTCAAGAGCCGACTTGATTTTGATCAGAGTCTATTTTGTAATTTTTGGAAATTTCAGGGACTGAAATGCAAATAGGGGATTTTATATATTATCTACCACTTGTTTGACTTTCCATTCTCACCATCTCCTTCCCCTTGGCCGACTCCTCCATTGAAGACGCCTCCAAGCTTCTCCAAGCTTTGTGATTTCAGTTTCTGCTCGATCCGTTCGTTAGAAATTTAATCCGAAGGCAGATTAGCGATCACGACAGCGAGAGCTTCTTTCTATCGTAAGTGTTTCTTCGATCAGTTATACTTCTATTTTCGAATGTTGTTAGAATCGATTGAGTTTCGGTTATGTTACTTTTGAGATAGTTCTTATCGATTATTCTCAGTCGGTTTTGAAATAGAGAATCGTTCGGATTTGTTATGATTTTCGGAAGCATAATTCGAAAATAGAGATGTAGCACCTAAAATCAAATTTATTAAATCACATGAATTAAATTAAATAAATATTAGAATTATTATTTTTTAAGTTTAATTTATTTAAATTCTTTATTTGAAATTATGTGATAATAAAATATTTTATTATTTATTCAAAATGATTTTTATTGTGCAACTTCATTGTGTTAATATTTTAAAGGTTTAAGCTTGCTTATTTAAATGATTTTAATTGATTAGTTTATTATTTTAAATGATTCTAACTGTTTAGCTTATTTGTTTAAATATTTTCGAGTGTCTAACTTATTTATTTTAAATAGCCTAAGTTTAGTGATTAGTTATTTTAAATTATTTTAAATGTCTAGATTATTTATTTAAATGTTTTTTTTTATTTGTCCAAATCATTTTAAAGGTTTTATTCTCATTTGCGTATTTATTTAAATTTCTTTTACACGTTTGCCTAGTTTGTTTAAAATTATTTTAATCTCTCTGCTTATTGTTTAAAAATCTTATTTATCGCTGCGACATCAAAATAATTAAAGTATTGATTTTCAATTCTATGATAGTGTTTAAATTTCTTTAAAGAATTAGTTGCTGAAATATGTTTAGTTAATTGTTCATGAAATTTTTGAATTCAATAACTACCAGTTCCGGTTGTCGGAGATGGTGGACTTCGGCGGTTAATTCCCAAAATTTTATTTCATGAATAAATTTTAGTAAGAATAGAAGAAATTATATGTAGGGTGATTTTAGAAATTTTTCGGGTGTCAAAAATCACTTTTTCAGTATTCTAGAGCTTATTTTTTAACTTTTGCGAAAATTAGCATTTCTTTAAACCCGGACTAGAAAAATCCAATTTAATATTTTAAATTAGGATTTTCAAGCTTTTGCATTTTATAGGTGCAATTAAATTAGGAGCATAAGTTGCTAAAAGTTAGTAGCACTTTTACTAAACTAAGTAGAATTTAAAAAAAAAAAATTCCACTCACATCTACCAATGCATACATACACCTATAAACACACATATACACTTAAATCATATTTTACAACACAAAAATAAATCAAACCCAAATCCCTAACCCTAGCCCCCAACCTCACGCTTTATTCCTCTTTTTCCTCAAAAAAATCGATCGGTCTTCTTCCTTGGGATTTCCGGCCGCCGCCAACCTGCCATTAACCGCCGCCGTCGCCGGAGCTCGCGCTAGGGAAGAAGGTTCAGCTGCTGGCCGTGGTTTTAACTCATTCCCATCTTCATTTCTTTGGGTTTTTTGGAGCAATTCGGAAATAGGCAAGAATAATGGGTTCTTTGACTCACCAAGTAGATTATTTATGTCTTGTGTTGGTGTTCTTTGTGTGTTCGATTTTCTGAAAAATTTAGGAAGCATATTTTGAAATTTCAGTTTATATCTTGCTAAATTATTGCTTATATGGTTTCAATGTAGTCTCTTATGGTTGAAAATGAGTTGAGTTAAGAGTTTTATTATGTCTCCAATGTTGCCCATGTTTTCGAAATTTTCTGAAATTTATGGAGCCCTGCTTGGTTCGATTTTTCTGTGTTCTTATTGGGTTGCTTGGATTGTGAGTTAGGAGCTAGCGTGGGTGAGAATGTAGCTCACATGGTAGTGCTTAGGATGTGATGAAACTATCTTGTGGATTGGAGAAGAAGAGGCCATGTTGCTGCTATGGTGAGTTCGGTTCTTGGATTTTTCAAGGGGCTGACTTTTCGAGCTAAGTTAAGCATGTGAGGTGTGAGTCTTAGGTGGTTGAGATGAGTCCAAGTATTGATCATGATCCTAGTTTATTGTCTTGGAACTTGGGAGGCATATGACTAAGTTTTTGGAAGAGTATAGGAATGAGACATGAGCAGAATTTGGGCGATAAGCGAACTGCCTGGAAACTGATTTTTAAAATAGGGTTAAACTCGGGTTTTGGTTAAGGGCTCAGGTTTAGAAATATTATAGGATGTTAGGAATATGTCGGTTTAAGCGGAAATAAATTCGGTTAAGTTTAGATGGAGTTCTAGGCATATGAATAAGATAGGTGCAGAATTCTAATGTTCTATGTTGCTGTCCAAAAACTTATGGCTTAGGCAGGGTTAATCTCATGTTTTGGTAAACGGCTCGGGTCTAGAACTAGCATAAGATGTTGGAAATATTCCAGTTCAAGCGGGAATTAATTCGGTTAAGTCTCGGTCGAGTTCTAGATTTTTAATTGATTAGGTGCAGAATTTTTGAAGCCAAAGGGCTGCTGCCTGGAATTTTTATTTTTATAAAATGATTTCTTAAGAATAAAATTAAGAGAATGATTTTCCTACTTAGTTCTAAGTGAAATGGAGTTGTGGTTTCAAGCGGAATCTTTTTTGAATAAGAATCGAGCAAGTTACAAATTTTACGAGCAAACAACTCGATTTGTCTTATGCGCAAATTTATGGTTAAGACTTCCATTCTTGGTTTGCTCCCTAAATCACCATCCCGGTCGTCCATGTGTGAGTCATTTGCATGATTACAGATCAAATATTTACATGTACGTCATATTCACATATGCATGCTAAGTCTATATTCAAGTATGAAAGAAAATATTTTTAGGAACGAAGTGAGATGATTGTGACTATAAAAAGTATGGGTTTGGATGAGTTGGGAGACGTTCTGACTTCCCTTACCAAATTTATGGGTTTGTACGAGTTGGGAGAAATCTTGGATTCCCTTACCAAAGTATGGGTTTGGACGAGTTGGGAGAAATCATGGCTTCCCTTACCTAGTATGGGCAAGACGAGTTGGGTGTTATCCTGACTTTCTTGCGGCATAGTGCACTGCAGCCATGATCATGATCGAAATCACAGAACCACAATCCAAGGATCTAAGTTCACTATTTATGACTATGTTCAGATGAGTTTATTCAGTTATTTATGTTCGACTTAGCCATGCATATGTTTCATTCATGTTTACGTCATTTATTCAGAAAACATTTATTTAAGTTAAGGGCACAAAAATATATTTTATTACAAGATATTTTTATTCTCCGTGTGCTTGTATTTATGTAGTACTCGTTATTTCCGTCATATTCTTGTTGGGCCCCTAGGCTCACTACATTTACTTGGTGCAGGTTAGATTATTTTATGAGATCGAGGGGCATGACCATCGAGCGTACTGCAATGCGGGAACGTCACTTCCCTCCGACCTATGCCAGTCTTTCGCATTAGTTGTTCAATCTTTATCACTTTAAAGTTTATTATTTATTGATTGGACAGTGTAAATGAAAGGATTTATTTATGGTTTATGGGCTTGTAATATCAAATTATCTAAGAATTCGGGACATTTGATTAACGAAAATATTTCTTGGGTTCTCGTTTCTTTTTTCGGTCTAGTTTATTTAGTATTGTCGGTTGTTACTTTTCTTTTAAATTGTTGTATGTGACAGGTGGGTTGTTATTTAAACAGTTAGGTCATGCCAAAAATTTTTGAAAACCCGTATTTTATTTAATCATTAACTATAAGAAGTAGTGAGGGTCGTTTCAGTTGGTATCAAACATGGTTCTGGTTTGGGTTGTGCCTACTTCCGGTTGCAAGAAACTCGAGAAATCTCGCCTCAAAGTCTATAAGTTTAATGAATTTTATGTGTTAGTCATACTTGAATTGATACTTTAAATGTTTGATGTCTTCTTTTTATTTAAAAAAAATTAACAAATATTTTCAAAACTAGATGTTTAATTTATTTAAATGTGCAGCTCAGTGTTTATTTTTGTTTAAAAATTTCTTCTAGTAGTTTAAAGTGCATCATTTGACTGTTTTTTTTGTAGCATGCGGTTTCATGTTAAACGGAGTTGGTGTACTAATGTTCCTTCAAATTTTGGATAGTACGTGGATGTTGTTTGAGTTATTAGGTAGTGTTAATAATTTTATGAGATTGTAGGAGCTTGATGGAAAATATTAAACTTGTGCATTGGGAGATATTAGTCGTTGTGTCATTGTTGTCATTTATTCTCTTATGAATGAAATATAGTCGGATTAAACTAAATGTATATGTTTCTTGGGAATTTCTAGACATGTGTTTAGTCGGTTAAGTTATGAATAGAATTCATGTGAAGACTTGAGATACGAACTTGGTTATAAAATTCTTATGGATAGTTGAATTTTCTTTGTTTATTTGGGCAAGTATGATTTTTGGAAAATAGTGAGTCGGCTACTATGAGCCTTTCAATTTTGTGAACTATTATTCCGATC
Source organism: Henckelia pumila (assembly GCF_033568475.1). Classification (NCBI taxonomy): domain Eukaryota; kingdom Viridiplantae; phylum Streptophyta; class Magnoliopsida; order Lamiales; family Gesneriaceae; genus Henckelia; species Henckelia pumila. The sequence goes on from NC_133121.1 coordinate 74,514,097, forward strand.
ATTAATTTCCTTATCCTTCAATTGTGCTTGCATCCATTGCAACATATACTTTTGAGTATCTGAAATTTCTTTGCACTTCCTTTGAGCATTTATGGATTAATATGACATTGATCAGCGTTGAATTCTGCCACTTTGGCATTGGTTGAACTTCTTAGTAAAATCTTGTTAATGTTTCACACTTCTTGAAATTTTTCCTGCGGTTCTAGAGCCACATGTTGATGTGAGTGAAATTAACTTTTTTTTTTTGGTAATCTACTCATGTTGTGACTGATATCTGATTTTATTTTGAGACAATTGTTTTTCCTGATTATTAACTTGCGTGGACTTCTCTCGACCGAAGCCACACCACACCAATTGCTCTTAATTGTGCTTGGATTGTTTGAGCTTGATTTCATTACCCATGGATGAATGATTACGAGATTTGTATTTTGTTTACTCATATTCATTATTCATGGAGCCTCCATTATTATTCATTCATTCCTAGAATTGAATTATGAGTGAGTTGTTTCACTTATCTAGATTTTTATTTTCAGCTCGTTTGTTTATAATGCTTGCATTATTTCATTTCATATTCAGCAGCATTACTTGTATGTCTGTTTTTTTTTTCATGATCCATCATGATGAGGATTTGGATGGATCATAATTTCAATTATTATTTCAAATTCTTGTGTAGAGAATTGACTCGTAGCCGCATAGTAAGCGTTTAGACCGATGAGATTTAGAATTTATACTAGATAAAATCCTAAGTTATCGTTGTGTTTTGAGGAATGACAGCTATCAATTATATCTGGTTCTAGTGAGTAGACTGATAGTTAGTGAGTTAGTGGAATAGGTTGTTTCAATTTTAAATAGGATTCTTTAAGAGTAAATAGATGATTTTGGTAAGCAGAATGTGTGAATAGTTGCGAGATAGGAAATAGAGTTTTTCCTAGAGACTTTTGGGTACTTTACATCTGAATTCGAAGATTTTGTGAATGTCAACCGGTAAGGCTACTGCACCAACTATGGTAACAGAATGACGAATAGAATATTCAGGTAGTTTTTCGGATAAGCTGTAGATTTATTTACCGGTGAAATTCTAAGGTACTTGTGTAAGGCCTCGATTCTAAACATCTAATATCGAAATTAAACAACAATAGGGCAATCAAGATCCAAGATTAAAAGTAATAAATTTTTTTTTTTTAAAGGGTGAACAGTGCCCGCTCGATCGGTTAATTCTTACCGATCGAGCGGCCACACTCTATCAAGCCACTGCCCAGAAAAAAATCGGGACGCCCGCTCGATCGGTGAAGTTTTACCGATCGAGCGGCCAACAAAATTCAACCTACTGCCTCTGTACAGGGGTGCTCGCTCGATCGGTATAATTCCACCGATCGAGCGAGACACTCTGCACCAGAAAAAAAACTGGTTTTCTTTCTTTCTTTCAATCCAATCTCAACTCAATCAATTCGACAACAAGATAAATTATATTCAACATGATATACAAGTATTCAATTCTAAGTTCATACAATCTTCAATATATCAAGCATGCTTCAATCTAGTTTGAACTTATACAACTACAAAGAGGAGTTCGAAAATGTAAACGACTCCTAAACATCAAAGCCTCTGACTCGGTCCTGCCCCACTTGTTGCCAAGTACACATACAAAAAAAGACAACAGCCGGATAATCCGGTGAGAATACAATTCCCAGTAAAATAGACTATCATGCATATCAATTAAAACACATCAAGACATGACATATATCAATTTCAAAATATCTATCGCATCAATATAAATCAAGTAATTCATCCAAGTACTAAATTAAAATGATATGCATGTCTTTAAAACTTCTGTATTATCAGACTCAGATAATCACTAGGAATTCTTCTTTCTTTCTTTCTTCGGTTTGGGATCCCGAGGTTAAAATATCCAACAATCACACCAAACTCCCCTCTCGAGGTGGACGAGGCATATTTTAATCCTCTAAACTCCAGAGCATTATAGAGAGTTTAATTGACAAGGTATAAAATATCCAACCAAGTCACTCAACTAGAATCTCTAGATCGTCTAATCAAATTGAAATGAATCGAGGCTCAATATGAATGCATATGTCATCTCATGCATTCTAATATCATTTCAATCATCAGTTCATATAAGCATTCATTCATGCTTTCATTCATCAATTCAAATAATCATTCAAATATGATTTCGTCAATATAAATGCAGATATAATCTCATGCATTCAAATAAACATTCAATCAAGCAAGTATGTGATTTCTTCGGAACACTCGAATAAAGTCTAATTCGAGTTAATCATTCCATTCAAGTCTAAGTTGTCTTTTACCTTATTCGCTTCGAAGGTACTTCAATCTGAAATCAATAATAAGGATAATAATCAATATCCAATCAAATTCATTCAAAAAACGATCACACTTCTTCGATTGATAAAATAAGAAATTCGATACTGTACCGACTTCAATCTTCCAGACTGACCAAAGCTACTATCTCGCAACTCTGTTGACTTCACTTCAATCTAACAGAAGAAGTCATAAGGATCAATATCGACATCCAAAAGCTCAATCAAACTCGATACGATCAAAATATTGAACGAAGTCCAAAACTCAAACTGAAGGCATAACGACTATAAACTGATCAAACCGGAAACGCAGACAGCAAGATATCAATTTAATAAACTCATAATCATCTCAATATCATCAAAAAAATTCAAATTCTTCAAATCTAAAATCTCCAATTTTGAAATAATCTTCCAAAAATCAAAACAATTCCGAACGACGCTCTATTTCAAAACCGACAGAGAATAAACGATCAGAACTCTGCTAAGATCAACATACTCCAAACTCAATAGATTTTAACAAAATCCAAAAATATAAGTCTAGTTGATCGAAGAAAAGCTTACTATAGAACGAAGCTCTCGCAGCAGTGATCGCTAATCTGCCTTCAGAAATAAATTCCAACGGACGGATCGACAGAATCGGAGAATTCCAAAGCTTGAAGAAAAGTTTGGGTGCCTTACATGGAGTCTAGGCATGAAAGGGGAGGAAGAAGAAGACTAAGTCTCCCAAGAATAGTCAAGGAATATATATTAAAACTCAAATTTTCACTTTAGTCCCTAAAAATTCCAAAAATTGCATTCTAGTCCCTGATCAAAATCGAATCGTCCCTCGACTTCTAAAATCTCTGATTATCTCAAATAAAGTCCATTAAGATAATTTTGGGGCATTACAATTCTCCCCCTCTAAGAATCGATTTCGTCCTCGAAATCAATCACTGTTCTAACACAAGGTCGAGGATTAAGTCAAAGGACTGCAATAAGAATTTACATCTCGGAACTAAGTCTAGAATCTGCTTCCAATCAAACTCTGAATCGTTCGTCTCAATTAGTTCGAAATCTCAAACAATCAGAGGATGCCAGAATCTCTGGTCCATTAATTCATCAACACTCCGTCCGTCTATCAAACGTCAACTCATTGTCGTCAGAAAATTCTTCTAAACTCAGTCACAATTCGAATCTTCTTTCTTTCTAACTCCTGTGACACAAAAAGTTCACAACAAAAGCAAGGAGATCTTCATCTCTCCTCGTAAAACTTATAGAAAGGTGCTTTCAATAGTCATCTGATTGCTACCGTTGTACGAAGTTTTCACAAAAAAAAAAACAAGAATTCTTCCAACTACTGCTAAGTCGAGCACTACTACTCAATGCAATTCTTCTAAAGTTCGACTAATCTGATCTGGCTGTACGTCGTTCTGAGGGTATTGAATCGAAAATAGATGAAATCAACAACAAAAGTCTCTTCGAATTCTATGCCGAAAGAACAATGCATCAAGGATCTTAGTCTAAACTGACAGACTTCGGCAATTCATGACATCTGACAACATCTGACAAGATATCAATTCTCTGTTCTTCATCAAAATCATTCTGTACAGAAAACTGTAACGGATCCTATCTATCGGTCAATCAAAATCAGACAGTAGATAAAATAAGAACAAATTCTTCGGTTCTAAACATCAGATGCTGCATTAACTCCTTCTGTTAAAAAGATTCAAAACAGAAATCTCAATAAGAAGAAAACCAAGTACTGCAATATCATCAGTACTGAAACTCAGAATATAGAAGAACGGATAATCAGAAATTCCATCATCAGATAAACAGATCAAAGAAATTCATTCGGTTCCATCAGAATTTCAAACATCGTGATTAGTAAACAACTGATCGGCGTACAATTCTGAAAAGATTGTCGAAAACTCTGTACGATTAGTACAATTCTCATAGCCAAAAAGCAAGAAATTCATCAATAAGAATTCCTAATTTCAACTAATACTTATGAGAGATTCGGTCAACAGAAAATTCTTCATCAATACAGGATTATTCGTCAAAACAAACGGCCTGTCAAAAGTTCAAAACGGCCATACCTCAATTCGGAAACGATTCTGAGAAAGTTCTCCTCACGATCTTCCTGAAGATAAAATTCGGATCCCCAATCAGTGTCGAACTCGTTCTGACAATCGGGACCAAAATAGAAGTTCATTCTGAACAACTTCAGTCGTTCAATAACCACTGGCACATCAACCAGTTCAGGTTACAACTCAAAACATCAACTGTAAAGCTTCGAGAGTTCGTTCATACTATTCTGTAACAACAGTCGTTCAACAGAATAAATCAAGAATTCTTAGAATCGAGAATTCTTAACGGAGTATTCCATCACTCGCTCAACGATACTCAGATAACATCTCATCTAGAACTCAACAAAGTAGTCTTACTACTAAAATCAACGAATTGTGATCCCAACTCCATTCTGAATCGGAATAGACTGTACAATAGAAAATTGGATCGTTCTCTTTCTGACTGCTGACAGTTCACATCATCAGAAACTATACTTCGAATCTCATACTTCATCATCCTCTATTCAATCTGATTTCTCAATTCATCAAACATCTTCCGATCATCTGGAAGAACTCTGAATAAACTTCAAAGTACAAAACTCCTGATACTCTGTCTCAAACCGAAACATCTGGAACAAAAAAAGTTATTTGCTAAAAAGGCATCAATAAAAACCTGAAACTCAGATTATACTCAGATCTGATCTATCTTCATCGGATTTTGAAAGGTCGAATCAGGTTCCAAAGTGTTATCAATCTTCTCAATCAACTCTGGTTCAAAGTCGAATGAAGGAGTCAAGAAAAACGTTTCATCTTATCCAGACTCTAACAAAAGTGCAGCAATCATCTGTCAAAGAAGACAACTGAAGTAGATAAAAATAAGATCAGATCATACAACTTACCATTGTAGCTGTTACCATCAGTTCTCTGGATAAAAATAAAATTTGCAGTCACATTAATCGTCCTCTAAAACTCTCTTTCCCAATTCATAATCAGTTCGGGCTGCGATAATAAAAACTTCTATCTTCCAAGATCAGAATAGATTACTGAAATCTTCCAAGCAATTAAAATGATGCTAAATCTTCTGAGCAATAAGATCTCTGTGAGACTCAAATCGGAAAATAATATTTCATCTCGAGCGTTTCCAACTTCTCCGATGCTCAAGATAATACGGAGTTATTCTGAACAGAAATAAGTTTCAACTCTCAATAAGAAGAAGTGCAAAGCACCGAAAGGTCATCAATACCGAAGAAATCAATAATACTGAGGTTCTATTCAATCTCTCCTTCAATTCAATAAGAACTGGTCTCAAATATACTAACTAAACAGGAGAACATAATCTGCTGAGTAATTGTCTTCTCAACAATAAGAATTCTTCAAAGGATTCACGATAGAATTCGCTAAATCCAAAAATCTTCAAATTCAGATAAGTAAGTCGATCCAGATCAATTGATAACAGTTCTAGTCTTGAGGTATTCAATAAAATTCCATCTTCTTAGAGAAAAGATCGAGGAAAAGACAACTCGTTCTCAACAAGGTTCAGACATCAAAAGAATAGCATAATTGATCGACATGCAAACCTGCGAACAATTCTTAAAGAATCTAAAAGATCAATACGGATCTTCGAAGTATAAAGATTCATCAATAAGAATACTCAAGAACTCATCTAAAAACCTCTGGAAGATTCGGTTCAAAGGACTCATAAACATTGCAGATGAAATTCCAATTCAATCTGTGCGATAAAATTCAAACCGGTCGTACCTCATTCCGAACTCAATCTCTGAAATTTCTTCCCTTCAGATTATCAGTAGATGATGTCTGATCTAAAATAAATGCTGAACGCATCCTCTCGACTCGGAGGCAAATCTGGAATCTCAACCAGAACAACATCAGCAAACGCAACAACTTTGTTAAATCAACCAACACGGCTGATTGAAGACATCATCTGCATACCTCCAAACATTCCTCCGCACCTTTCTGTAACAAAGGGTAATCGACAATTAATAAGAAAGGAATTCTTAACTCAAGCATTCTTACCGGAGGAAAAATCCACTCGTCTATCATCTCGGATCCGAATCTGGCAACAATCTGAAATCAACTTCGGTTGCCCTGTACTCGATTAATACACTACATCGATAATATCATCAAAATCTGATAACCGAAGTATAGTACTGTTCAGTGCAATCAACTCTCATCGAAACAAAGTTCAGAAATTCTAACAAAATTCACCGCAACTAATTCAGATACTCAAAATAGAGGAAGCATCAATCTAACTTCTCCACAAGAATAAAAGTTGCATCAATATCTAAAAGTATAAGAGTCGAAAGACCAAATTGAACAGTTACCTGCTTCATCATCGTCAAGAGCAGTTAGAGTCTGTGAATCCTCGAGCAAGTACTAAAGCCTTGCAGTTGGTAACCAACTAACTGAATCCGTCGTTCATCGTTGTAGTTAAAAAGAATCAAACAACTGATCGATCTCTTCTAATCAGCTTTCACACCCAAACTCATTCTCAGAACTCCTTAGAGTTGAAGGGTTAACATACTGAAATTTCATCGGTAATGCTTCCATCAGTTCAGTCACAAAACAAATCTGTACAATCGGGTTCGCTACTAGTTGAATCCTGTTCAAACTTGCTGAGTAGAAAATCTTATTCAAGAGGATTAGGACACAACATCTCAATCACATCTATCAGGTGTCCAACAATCTCAGCTCGACATACTCATTCGATCTCAAGAGTATAAAATGTAACCAGTAACCCGAAACAGTTCATATCTCAATTAATTCATGCTTTAAAATTTAAATCACATATCCAAGTAATTTAAATAATTCTCAATCATAAAGCATGCTCGCATATTCTTCAATCATAGAATTAATCAATCACATGCGAGAAATTAAATTCAAGCGGACTCAATCTACCCCGCTCTCTTCTAAATTCAGTCCAAGAATCTTATCGCTCTGATACCACTTAATGTGAGGCCTCGATTCTAAACATCTAATCTCGAAATTAAACAACAATAGGGCAATCAAGATCCAAGATTAAAAGTAATAAAAAAAAAATTTTTTATAGGGTGAACAGTGCCCGCTCGATCGGTTAATTCTTACCGATCGAGCGGCCATACTCTATCAAGCCACAGCCCAAAAAAAAATCGGGATGCCCGCTCGATCGGTGAAGTCTTACCGATCGAGCGGCCAACAAAATTCAACCTACTGCCTCTGTATAGGGGTGCTCGCTCGATCGGTATAATTCCACCGATCGAGCGAGCACTCTGCACCAGAAAAAAAACTGGTTTTCTTTCTTTCTTTCAATCCAATCTCAACTCAATCAATTCGACAACAAGATAAATTCCATTCAACATGATATACAAGTATTCAATTCTAAGTTCATACAATCTTCAATATATCAAGCATGCTTCAATCTAGTTTGAACTTATACAACTACAAAAAGGAGTTCGAAAACGTAAACGACTCCTAAACATCAAAGCCTCACTTCTATCATCTCAACCACCTAGTCATGATGCCTCTGACTCGGTCCTGTCCCACCTGTTGCCAAGTACACATACAAACAAAGACAACAGCCGGATAATCCGGTGAGAATACAATTCCCAGTAAAATAGACTATCATGCATATCAATTAAAACACATCAAGACATGACATGTATCAATTTCCAAATATCTATCGCATCAATATAAATCAAGTAATTCATCCAAGTACTAAATTAAAATGATATGCATGTCTTTAAAACTTCTGGATTATCAGACTCAGATAATCACTAGGAATTATTCTTTCTTTCTTTGGTTTGGGATCCCAAAGTTAAAATATCCAACAATCACACCGAACTCCCCTCTCGAGGTGGACGAGGCATATTTTAATCCTCTAGACTCCAGAGCATTATAGAGAGTTTAATTGACAATGTATAAAATCTCAAACCAAGTCACTCAACTACAATCTCTAGATCGTCTAATCAAATTGAAATGAATCGAGGCTCAATATGAATGCATATGTCATCTCATGCATTCTAATATCATTTCAATCATCAGTTCATATAAGCATTCAATCATGCTTTCATTCATCAATTCAAATAATCATTCAAACATGATTTCGTCAATATAAATGCAGATATAATCTCATACATTCAAATAAACATTCAATCAAACAAGTATGTGATTTCTTCGGAACACTCGAATAAAGGCTAATTCGAGTTAATCGTTTCATTCAAGTCTAAGTAATCTTTTACCTTATTCGCTTCGAAGTTACTTCAATCTGAAATCAATAATAAGGATAATAATCAATATCCAATCAAATTCATTCAAAACACGATCACACTTCTTCGATTGATAAAATAAGAAATTCGATACTGTACCGACTTCAATCTTCCAGACTGACCAAAGCTACTATCTCACAACTCTGTTGAATTCACTTTAATCTAACAGAAGAAGTCATAAGGATCAATATCGACATCCAAAAGCTCAATCAAACTCGATACAATCTAAATATTGAACGAAGTCCAAAACTCAAACTGACGGCATAACGGCTATAAACTCATCAAACCGGAAACGTAGATAGCAATATATCAATTCAATAAACTCATAATCATCTCAATATCATCAAAACAATTCAAATTCTTCAAATCTAAAATCTCCAATTTCGAAATAATCTTCCAAAAATCAAAACAATTCCGAACGACGCTCTATTTCAAAACCAACAGAGAATAAATGATCAAAACTCTGCCAAGATCAACATACTCCAAACTCAATCGATTCTAACAACATCCGAAAATAGAAGTCTAGTTGATCGAAGAAAAGCTTACTATAGAACGAAGCTCTCGCAGCAGTGATCGCTAATCTGCCTTCAGAAATAAATTCCAACGGACGGATCGACAGAATCGAAGAATTCCAAAGCTTGAAGAAACGTTTGGGTGCCTTCCATGGAGTGTAGGCGTGAAAGGGGAGGAATAAGAAGACTAAGTCTCCCAAGAAAAGTCAAGGAATATATATTAAAACTCAAATTTGCACTTTAGTCCCTAAAAATTCCAAAAATTGCATTCTAGTCCCTGATCAAAATCGAATCGGCCCTCGACTTCTAAAATCTCTGATTATCTCAAATAAAGTCCATTAAGATAATTTTGGGGCGTTACAACTTGAGGAACAATGAGAAAGAATATTTAATAGAATTACAAACTCTTCAAGGTGCCTAATTGGGTACTAAGTACTTGAAATATGAATTCAGGTTGTACATACAATCATTTGGGAATTTTGGATTTTCAGACTTGCTGTCGAGTTGAACTAGGAATTTGAGATATGTCTTCAGGCGATATGTAAGAATTATTTGGTACTTAGAGATGATCTAATCCAATAAAAGGATAATAACTCGTGGTATGTTTTGGCTTCAAGGATAAATATGGATTACTTAGTCGCTGCATCTGAGATAGAGAAAGGTGGATAAATCTGTTGGGAAATTTTAATTAAGAATTGAACTTTCGGTAGAGTCAAAGATGCCAGAGATGAGCGTATAAATTGGTGAATGGATATTTGGGATCTGTCTAGTCACCTATTTGGATTCTATATGTTATCGGTTAATACCTTGGGAATGAACAACAGTGGATTTTATGGTTATATTTTCTGATCAAGGATTAGATTTATTTACAGAAATGGGTCAGATCTATCTCGCATCTTGAGGTCTAACGAGGTGGAATTGTATAGTCCCTTACCTATCTTATTTAGAAAAGTTTAGCGTTAGTTGCTAAGTATTTTGTGAACTTGTGAATTTCTTAAGAGCTCAAGTTCTAGATTATATGAGTTAAGTTTAGCTGGTGATTAGACATTATGCATAGTTTCGTTGTTAGGAAGCTTTTAAGTTAGGAGTAAGGTCGACATAAATTATTTATTGGTTTTACGGATATTTATTGATTTAAGTTGCGGTCCAGGATTTAAGGTTATCGAACTAAGGCACGTATCAAATATTTTAGGAGTTTAGGTGGCGAATTAAAAAAACTCTTATAGTCACATGGGAACAGTGATTAAAAATTTCTGTTAAGCTACAATCATTTGGGGATAAATAGGAATTTGCAAATTTATTTTGTAGTGGGAGTTAGTTAGCACCTTGCTCTGTAGGTGTTGACAAGCATCAGAGTGCACAACAAAAGCTTTTTAGTGTCGACTCGTGTAGGTATTAGGTAAGAGTAGTTAGTGCCGATCTGGTCTAATGTATATGGACCTAGTTAGTAAGTTTAAATTTCGAGGACGAAATTTCATTTAAGGGGGGAAGGAATTGTAGCACCTAAAATCAAATTTACTAAATCGCATGCATTAAATTAAATAAATATTAGGATTATTATTTTTTATGTTTAATTTATTTAATTTATTTATTTGAAATTATGTGATAATAAAATATTTTATTATTTATTCAAAATGATTTTTATTGTGAAACTTCATTGTGTTAATATTTTAAAGGTTTAAGCTTGCTTATTTAAATGATTTTAATTTATTAGTTTATTATTTTAAATGATTCTAACTTTTTAACTTATTTGTTTAAATATTTTCGAGTGTCCAACTTATTTATTTTAAATAGCCTAAGTTTAGTGATTAGTTATTTTAAATTATTTTAAATGTTTAGATTATTTATTTAATGATTTTTTTTATTTGTCCAAATCATTTTAAAGGTTTTATTCTCGTTTGCGTATTTATTTAAATTTCTTTTAAACGTTTGCCTAGTTTGTTTAAAATTATTTTAATCTCTTTGCTTATTGTTTAAAAATCTTATTTATCGCTGCGACATCAAAATAATTAAAGTATTGATTTTTAATTCTATGATAGTGTTTAAATTTCTTTAAATAATTAGTTGATGAAATATGTTTAGTTAATTGTTCATGAAATTTTTGAATTCAATAAATACCAGTTCCGGTTGTCGGCGACGGTGGACTTCGGCGGTTAATTCCCAAAATTTTATTTCAAGAATAAATTTTAGTAAGAATAGAGGAAATTATATGTAGGGTGATTTTAGAAATTTTTTGGGTGTCGAAAATCATTTTTTCAGTATTCTAGAGCTTATTTTTAAACTTTTGCGAAAATTAGCATTTTTTTAAACCCGAAGTAGAAAAATCCAATTTAATATTTTAAATTAGGATTTTCAAGCTTTTGCATTTTATAGGTGCAATTAAATTAGGACCATAAGTTGCTAAAAGTTAGTAGCACTTTTATTAAAGTAAGTAACATTTTTTTAAAAAAAAAATCCCACTCACATCTTCTAATGCATACATACACCTATACACACACATATACACTTAAATCATATTTTACAACACAAAAATAAATCAAACCCAAATCCCTAACCCTAGCCCCCAACCTCATGCGTTATTCCCCTTTTCCCTCAAAAAAATCGATCGGTCTTCTTCCTTGGGATTTTCGGCCGCCGCCGACCTACCTTTCACCGCCGCCGTCGCCGGAGCTCGTGCTAGGGAAGATGGTTCAGCTGCTGGCCGTGGTTTTAACTCATTTCCATCTTCATTTCTTTGGGTTTTTTGGAGCATTTCCAAAATAGGCAAGAATAATGGGTTCTTTGACTCAACAAGTAGATTATTTATGTCTTGTGTTGGTGTTCTTTGTGTGTTCGATTTTCTGAAATATTTAGGAGGCATATTTCAAAATTTCAGTTTACATCTTGCTAAATTATTTCTTATATGGTTTCAGTGTTGTCTCTTATGGTTGAAAATGAGTTGAGTTAAGAGTTTTATTATGTCTCCATTGTTGCCCATGTTTTCGAAATTTTCAGAAATGTATGGAGCCCTGCTTGGTTCTATTTTTCTGTGTTCTTGTTGGGTTGCTTGGATGGTGAGTTAGGAGCTACCGTGAGTGAGAATGTAGCTCACATGGTAGTGCTTAGGATGTTATGAAACTATCTTGTGGATTGGAGAAGAAGAGGCCATGTTGTTGCTATGGTGAGTTTGGTTCTTGGATTTTTCAAGGGTCTGACTTTTTGAGCTAAGTTAAGCATGTGAGGGGTGAGTCTTAGGTGGTTGAGATGACTCCATGTATTGATCATGATACTAGTTTATTGTATTGGAACTTGGGAGGCATATGGCTATGTTTTTGGAAGAGTATAGGAATGAGACATGAGCAGAATTTGGGCGATGAGCGAACTTCTTGGAAACTGATTTTTAAAACAGGGTTAAACTCGATTTTGGTTAAGGGCTCAGGTTTGGAAATATTATAGGATGTTTGGAATATGTCGGTTTAAGAGGAAATAAAATTCGGTTAAGTTTAGATGGAGTTCTAGGCATATGAATAAGAGAGGTGCATAATTCTTAAGTTCTATAATGCTGTCCGGAAACTTATGGCTATGTCCGGGTTAATCTCATGTTTTGGTAAAGGGCTCGGGTCTGGAACTACCTAAGATGTTGGAAATATGCCGGTTCAAGCGGGAATTAATTCGGTTAAGTCTTGGTCGAGTTCTAGATTTTTAATTGATTAGGTGCAGAATATTTGAAGCCAAAGGGCTGCTGCCCGGAATTTTTATTTTTATAAAATTATTGCTTAGGAATAAAATTAAGAGAATGATTTCCCTACTTAGTTCTAAGTGTTATGGAGTTGTGGTTTCAAGCGGAATCCTTTTTGATTAAGAATCGAGCAAGTTACAAATTTTACGGGCAAACAACTCGATTTGTCTTAAGAACAAATTTATGGTTTAGACTTTCATCCTTGGTTTGCTACCTAAATCACCATCTCGGTCGTCCATGTGTGAGTCATTTGCATGATTATCGATCAAATATTTACATGTACGTCATATTTACATATGCATGCTATGTCCATATTCAAGTATGAAAGAAAATATTTTTAAGAATGAAGTGAGATGATTGTGACTATAGAAAGTATGGGTTTGGACGAGTTGGGAGACGTTCTGACTTCCCTTACCAAATATATGGGTTTGGACGAGTTGGAAGAAATCCTGGCTTCCCTTACCAAAGTATGGGTTTGGACGAGTTAGGAGAAATCCTGGCTTTCCTTACCAAGTATGGGCAAGACGAGTTGGGTGTTATCCTAACTTTCTTGCGGCATAGTGCACTGCAACCATGATCATGATCGAAATCACAGAGTCACAATCCAAGGATCTAAGTTCAATATTTATGACTATGTTCAGATGAGTTTATTCAGTTATTTATGTTCGACTTAGCCATGCATATGTTTCATTCATGTTTCCGTCATTTGTTCAGAAAACATTTATTTCAGTTAAGGGCAAAAAAATATATTTTTTTACAAGCTATTTTTTATCTGTGTGTACTTGTATTTATGTAGTACTCGTTATTTCCGCCATATTCTTGTTGGGCCCCTAGGCTCACTACATTTACTTGGTACAGGTTATATTATTTTATGAGATCGAGGGGCATGACCATCGAGCGGACTGCAATGCGGGCACGACACTTCCCTCCGACCTATGACAGTCTTCCGCATAAGTTGTTCAATCTTTATTACTTTAAAGTTTATTATTTATTGATTGGACAGTGTAAACGAAAGGATTTATTTATGGTTTATGGGCTTGTAATATCAAACTATTTAAGAATTTGGGACATTTGATTAACGAAAATATTTCTTTGGTTCTCGTTTCTTTTTTTGTTCTAGTTTATTTAGTATTGTCGGTTGTTACTTTTCTTTTAAATTGTTGTCTGTGACAGGTGGGTTGTTATTTAAAGAGTTATGTCATGCCGAAAATTTTTGAAAACCTGTATTTTATTTAATCATTAATTATAAGAAGTAGTGAGGGTCGTTTCTGCAGATGTTGAGATGTGTTGGATTTGTTTTGTTGTTGATTTTTTAGCATTGTTTTGAGTTGTTTGCAATGCTATACTGCTGTCTGTGTTTCCGGTTTAGTTTATAGCCGTTATGCCGTCGGTTTGAGTTTTGGGATTTTGAACCGTTTGAATTGTAGAACATTGGCAAATGGGATTGTTCTTCGTTGTTGATCATCTTTTGCCTCTGTAGTTTGTCGAGCCCAAATTTAGCAGAAGTCGATTGTCGAAGAATTGGACGAAGAGCGGTAAAGAGTTTACCTTGAGCGATGTTGTTGTTTAGGTTGTATAGTTTTTGATATAACATTTTATTGTAGCTTATCCAGAGTTGGAGCTATTCGTATCAAAAGGTACAAGCAGTCATCGTTTTAGCGGGATAGCACACTCAAGACAGTTGGTTCTTGAGTTTCCCTTAAAATCAAATACTTGCATCAATACTTGTTCTAGAATGTGGGAATTGTATTTTGTTGTTTGAGATTTTGTTATATGACTTAATGCTTTATGTTTTTCTTATGCATTCATCTTGAGCCAAACCTTTGATTTCAGTGGGCACAACGACCCTTTTTGTTTAGATGTTTTGGGGGCTATACTGCGAGTGGCCTTGGTTGTAGAAGTTCACCTATCGTCGGCATACTCCTTATAGTCACACCAAAGTCTAGGGGATTGGGATACGTGGCACCACCTCAATTGGGAGAGTCGGTGAGTCGTTACGTGATCTCATCCTCGGGATCCCAAAAGCATAGCAGCAATCCCTTGTTTGTCAGAGTTGATATCCAGATTTTCAAGACATGCATTTCATTCATATTAACATTGAATATGTTGTTGTATTTCATTTTATTGAGATATTACTTGTCATTGCCTGTTATGTTACTTTTACTGGGAATATCATTCTCACCGGAGTTATCCGGCTGTTGCTTTGTTTTATATGTCTACTTGGCAACAGGTGAGGAAGGATCTAGTCAGCGAAGACTTGGTTAGCATCAAGAGCGAGAGATATTAGTGAGACTCGGTTTAGAAGTCAAATCAGCATGTCAATCTAGTTTATATTGGAATATGTTTAGAACTCGAACTTCTTAATATCTGTTTGTATCGATTATGCGAGCATTGAGGTTTGTATGTTGTTTTTGCATGTATTTTATTCTCTTTGCGATGTATTGAATGAATTTTGGAGTTGATTTGGTATTCTTAACTTCTGGAAATTCTTGTTCAGAGCTGGCCGATTGATAGGTAGAGTTTAATCGATCGAGCGAGAGAGTTGCAGCCTTTTCTCTGTTTTTGCAAAAAGCTTGCCCTCTCGATCGGTTGAACTTTACCGATGGAGCGGTGCTGTTGATTTCATCCAGGCAGTAAATTTTGGAAATCTGGCTCGCTCGATCGGTTGAGTTCTACCGATCGAGTGAGGCACTGTTCATTTAAAAAAAATTCTTTTATTGCTTTTAATCTTGGATCTTGTATGCTTACATTATTTTTTAAATCCGAGATTAGATGTTTAGAATCAAGGTCTCACATAAACAGATGTCATTTGGTCTTTGTAATGCTCTTGTCACTTTTATGCGGTGCATGATGGCAATATTTCATGATATGATTGAAAAATTTATTGAGGTGTTTATGGATGATTTTTCTGTGGTTGGTTCGTCCTTTGATGCATGTTTATTTAATTTGAAATTTTTTTTGCAGAGGTATGAAGAAAGCAACCTTGTGTTAAATTGGGAAAAATGCCATTTCATGGTGCGTGAGGGAATTGTGTTTGGTCATAAGGTGTCTGAAAAAGGTGTGGAGGTGGACCGTGCAAAATTGGAAGTAATTGAAAAACTTCCACCTCCCACGAACTTGAAAGGAATCAGAAGCTTTCTAGGACATGCGAGTTTCTATAAGAGATTCATTAAAGATTTTTCTTCTATTGCTAAACCACTTACTAATTTGTTGATAAAAGAGGTGCCTTCTAATTTTTCTGCTGAGTGTTTACAGGCTTTTCAGATTTTGAAGCAGAAATTGACAACTACACCCGTGATAGTAGCACCTGACTGGAGTCTGCTATTTGAGTTGATGTGTGATGCCAGTGACACCGCGTTGGGGGTCGTGCTTGGACAGAAAAGGGACAAAGTGTTGCATGTGATTTATTATGCCAGTATCACCCTGTCAGCCGCCCAACTGAATTATGCCACAACTAAAAAAGAAATCCTTGCGGTACTTTTTGCATTGGACAAATTCCGATCATGTTTGGTGGGGAGAAAAGTTGTGATCCATATTGACCACTCGGAATTGAAGTATTTGATGTGAAAAAAGGATGCTAAACCAAGATTAATTCGTTGGGTTTTACTTTACAAGAATTTGAGATGAAAATTATTGACTGGAAGGGCTTGGAGAATCAAGTAGCGGATCACATCTTTCCCATTTAGAGAATCAAGTAAATGACACGCAAGTGATTCATGATGATTTCCCAGACGAACAGCTATTAGAGGTAACGATTCTAACATGGTATGCAGAAATTGTTAACTATCTATCAAGTAAGTTTCTTCCCCTGCATTTGAATTATCAACAGAAAAAGAAGTTTGTTTTTTAGTTGAAATATTTTTTTTGGGAAGATCCTTTTCTGTTTAAGATCTGTGCAGGTGGTATTATTTGTAGATGTATTCCAGCGAAAGATGTAAGTTCTATACTCTCACACTGTCACACAGGTTCGACTGGAGGTCACTTTGGCGTAGGTCGCACCACCGCTAAAGTACTACAGTCGGGATTTTATTGACCTTCGTTGTTTAAGTATGCATATGCCTATGTGATTGAATGTGATGCATGTCAAAAAGTGGGTAATATTTCTAGGAGAGATGAGATACCCCTAAATAATATACTTGTTTGTGAAGTTTTTTATGTTTGGGGTATTGATTTCATGGGACCGTTTCCCATGTCTGAGGGTTACAAATAAATTTTGGTAGCAGTTGATTATGTGTCAAAGTGGGTTGAGGCGCTTGTATGTAAAACTAATTACTCTAGGTTGGTTGTAAAATTTCAAAAAAAGCTTTTCTTTGCTCGATATGGTACCCCTAGAGCCATAATTAGTGATGGAGGAACCCACTTTTGTAACAATAATGAATTTGACACACTTTTAACTAAATATGGGGTCACTCACAAGGTGACAACACCTTACCACCCCCAAACTAGTAGGCAAGTTGAAATATCAAACCGGGAGTTGAAACAAATATTGGATAAAATTGTGAATTCGAATAGGAAAGAGTTGTCAAATAAGCTAGATGACGCGTTATGGGCTTATCGTACTACTTTTAAAACACTTATAGGAACTTCTCCCTTTAGGTTGTTATATGATAAAGCGTGTCACATACCTGTTGAACTGGAGCACAAAGCATTATGGGATACCAAATTTTTGAATTTTGATGTGTAGGCTACATGCGAGGAGAGGCCGCTGCAATTGAAAGAGCTTGAAGAATTAAAGTTGGATGCCTATGAGAATGCTAGGATTTACAAAGAAAAACCAAAAAAATGGAATGATCAACGCATCGTCTCACGTGAGTTTGAGGTAGGCCAAACTATTTTATTATATAACTCACATTTGAAGCTCATGCCAGGTAGGCTGCGTTCAAGATGGTCAAGAGCGTTCACTATCAAGCAAGTGATGTCATATGGTACAGTGGAAATTTAGAGTCCTGCAACAGGTTCATTAAAAGTTAATGGGCAGAGGATAAAGATTTATCGAGGTGGTAATGTGGATCAAACACAGACCACTGTCGGCTTACAGGACCCGATAATTTTAAAATGGAAGTATAGTCAAGCTATAGATTATTAATTTTGCGCTGATTGGGTGGCAACTCAGTGTTCTTTTACCTCTTTTATTTTATTAAACTTTATTTTGGGTTATTTTAGTTGATTTTAAGTTAGTTATTTTAATATTTTGTCAATTTTTCAAAAAATTTCAGCAATACAAATCTCGCTCCAGCGGCACTTTTGTGCGCTCAAGCGAGCTTAGTTCTGCTTTTTTGTTTTTGGGTAATTGCGGTCTCGCTCGAGCAGTCCTATTGTGCGCTCGAGCGAGCAAATTTCTAGGAAATTTTAAAATTTTGGTCTCGCTCGAGCGGCCCTATTGCGCGCTCGAGCAAGCAATTGTCTGACTTTGAGGATTTTTTTGGCCTCGCTCAAGCGAGCAGTTTGTACGCTCGAGCGGGTACGTATCTGATCGAATATATCGGGAATCCTCTCTCCTTTTCTTCATTATTTCCTCTACTTTTTTTTGAAACCTAAACCTCCAATCTTTAATTCTCTTCTATTCTTACCATCCGATTCCCTCTCAAATTTGCAGGATTCAGAAGCCGCCGCACATCTCCGCCACCTATCGCAGTCGCCTTGCTCCACAATCGCCAATCTTCTTCTTGCATCTCCGTCGCACCGCCTCTTCCCCTGTTTTCGAGTAGCCGCACCATCTCCGCCATCCCTCCCTCTAGTCCAGTTATCTGTAAATTCTTGTTGCCTAGGAGATGGATCTTCATTCTAATTTCCTCTCGATCCCCCTTGATTAGGACACACTCGAGAAAAATGTCCCACTTGATAGCAACGATGACACTTTCCTAAAGTTCCTCGACATTCATCGCTAGCATGTTTTCCTCCACAATGAGTGCAGTATTCAATGACATATTGTGCCTTCTGACTCAAACCAAATTGTCTCGATCCGCTAGAGCTAGAGGAACTGCTACCATACCTCTTAAGTTGTTGTCTCAAAAGCTTTAACCGCTCTTTACTACTGCTGCCCCTACCTCTTGCCTCAAATCTGCTCTGCGATGACAATTGCGGTTGAGGTTGCGGTTGTCCCAAATACTGAGGCATGATTTAACTTTTCTTCTGTCTCATAAAACCAGCTTCAGCTCTTTTAGCCCTATCAATTGCTTCTGCCAGATTATTCGGTCGTTCCGCATTTATGCAAGCGTAAATTTCCGGATTAAGGCCATTGATAAAAAAAAATAGCTTGGACTTTTTCATCATCAACCACTGGAGGAACAAATCGGAGCAAGTTGAAGAATTTAGCAACAAAGTTCTCAACATTCAAATTTCCATGCTGCAGATTAACAAATTCTGCTGCTCTATCTTCTCTAAAGTATATCGGAAGAAAACGGTGACAGAATTCAGTCTTGAATACATGCCAAGTAATTACTGAACCTCGGTGCTCCAGACTTCGTTTTGTCACAACCCACCAGCTTCTTGCTAAATTTCGCAGTTGTTATATGATCAGCCTGATTCTACGTTCATCAGAGTAGTCCAAAGACTTAAACAAGTGATCAAGCTCTTCTAACCAACTTTCACAAGCAATGGCATCTTCTGTACCTTTCAAAGTTGGCGGATCATACGTCTGAAATCGCTCGAATAGTACTTCCATTGGTGTGAGGGTAGAATCCATCGATTCTACAAGCTTACAATACTGTCTTGTTCAGTTTGAATACTTACTTCACCCAAGGAGTACTGTTCTATTCAATCTGGGGTGCTTACTTCACCCGAAGAACCTTACTTACTTTAAAACAAAATAAATAATCAACACATAGATTATACTATTCCAATCAATAAAACATATCTATAATCTCATGCTTTTTCGTATAATACATGCTTAAAAATTCTCATGTTATTCAAAGAAAACATACTTACAAGAAATTCAAATATTCATGTGAATTCACATAATCAGGTAAGCACGTAAGCATATAATCATGTAATTCCTTCAATCAGTAAATCATACTCGCATACATTGTATCAAAGTAAGTAAAGCATCAGATTATGCAATACTATAAATGCATGCGACCCAATCTACCCCGCTTACCTTTTATCTTAGTCCAAGAACTTACGCTCTATTACCACCTGTTGTGGGGACCTCAGGTGCTAATCTCAAATATCTAATCACAATCAAAATAAATCTGATAATTTATACAAGATAACTTACAAGCAATCAATTGAAATCGAAAGCAAAAGCCATAAATATTTTTTTTAAAATTCAAGGCCTCGCTCGATCTGTTGAAGTTAGCCGATCGAGCGAGCACAATTCGGCATCCTAATGCCCAACAATTAAACGGCCTCGCTCGATCGGTTGAAGTTCGCCGATCTAGGGAGAAATGCTCTGTGCCAAAAAAAACTCAGAAATATGCTCTTGATGTCTTGTGCATATTCTGATGTTCTTGTAACCTTCTAAACATCTCAAATCAATACTATAATGATCTAAAGACAATATTCAAGGTAGAACATGCATATAAATTCAAACTATAGTGTGTATAAGTTCCTACAAATACAAGACATCAAACTCAAATCTGATTAATACATTCCACACATGAGTTTGATAGCAACTATCTTCTTAACCTGAGTCTCCACTCTTAATCTCTCAATATCAAGTCGTCCAAGTCATCCTCTGACTCGCTTCTGCCCAACCTGATGCAATGCACACATACAAAAAAAGCAACAGCCGGATAATTTCGGTGAGAAATACATCTTAGTATGAAAGCCATATATATAAACATATAAACATATCAAATCAGTATTCAACTATCACAAATCACAAAGTCCATATACCCTTACCTGCCGGATTTCATTCAAAGAAAATAAATCAATATCATAACGACACATGTATAGATTAAAGGATAAAGGATTTCAATCTCGCAGAATCGATATTTTATAAATAATATCTTTGGGATCCCGGAAAAAGAATATGGCCAAAATCAAGCCTCCCACCTACGCTCCCGCTCGAGGTGGTAACAAGCTCTTTTTCTCTGGACTGTGAACACTATATTAAGAATTCTGGCAATAGGAACTCAAATCTGATTCCTAGCCTCACTTATATAAGTCCACCACATCCAATATTTTCTTTTCGATTATGCTTTCGGGGTTTCTAAAGAATTGTGGCACAAGAGGATTATAATTCGACTCTATCAGTAATATTACCACAATTAAATCTCTTATAATAATCTGCACTTTTCAAGCTTAAATAAGAAAGAATGTTTAATCAAACAAACTCATTTAGTAAGCAATAAGATTAACTGTGATACCTCGGTTTTAATCATCTAATCTCGAATACTTAAAACAATAAGCTAAGATAAACCAATAGATAAGTCAAATAAAAAATTATTTTTCAAAGAAAAAGGGGTTCGCTCGATCGGTAACTTCTTACTGATCGAGCGGGCAAAACTCTGCCCAAAACTCGAGGGCCTTCTCGCTCGATCGGTAAAAAGTTACCGATCGAGCAAGAAAAGTTCTGTCTCGCTTAGAGGGGCTCCTCGCTCGATCAGTAACTTTTTGCCGATCGAGCGGACCCTGCTCTGAACAAAATAATCAAAAGTTGCTCTCATGCTCATCTTCTCCTACTCAATCTAGTCAAAACCAAATAAGGTCTTAATTCATGCAACAAAAACATTTAGACAACAATATTCGAATTATCGATACAACGAGTTCCAACCCAAGATGAGTTCTAACATGCTTCAACTACAACAAAAGTTCGACATGCTTCAAAGCATAAACCAGATTGGCATGCTTTTCAACTTTTAAACCGAAGTACCACTCATATCCCTCGATCTCGATGCTAACCATGTATCCTCTGACTCGATCCTGCCCCACCTGTTGACAAGTATACATACAAAACAAAGAAACAGCCGGATGACTACGGTGAGAATGATATTCCCAGTAAAAGAAACATAACTTGCAATAACAAGTAATATCTCAATAATATGATATAAAGACAACATATTCAATGATAATACGAATGAAATGCATGAATTTAAAATCGGGATATCAACTTTGATAATCAAGGAATTTATGCTATTCTTTTTGGATCCCGAGGATGAGATCACGTAACAACTCACCGACTCTCCTGATCGAGGTGGTGTCCCGTATCTCCATCCTCTAGAATTTGGTGCGACTACAAGGAGTATGCTGACACTAGTTGAACTTATACACACAGGCCTCTCGAATATAGCCCCTAAATCGTCTAAAATAAAAGGTCGTTCTGCCCGCTGAAATCAAATATTTAGGCTCAAGATGAATGCATATAGAAACGAAATGAAATAAAACATAATTCAATTAATAAAAGGTTCAATCAACAAAACACAAGTTCCCACTCTAGAACAAGTATTGATGCAAGTATGTGATTTAGGGGAAACTCAAGAACCATCTGTCTTGAGTGTTCTATCCCGCTTAAACCATGTCTGCTTGTACCTTTTTTATTCAAAGGCTCCAACTCTGGATAAGCTACAATAAAAAATTATATCAAAATCTATTCAACCAATAATTCAAATGATAAAGGTAAAACTCTTTACCGCTCTTCGACTAACTCTTCGACGATTCGAATTCTGATAACTCTGGGCTTAACAATCTTCAAACCAACCTGAACAGAGATATAAAGCAATCCAATATCAATCCATTCAATACAAAACCATTAAAAAATTTAATTCCAACTTCTAAATTTAAAAATCTGATCAACCGAAAAGCATAGACATCAATTTAAAAATCCAAAAAAACTGCCAAAATCAATAATCCAACTAAAACAACACAATTCCAACAAATCTAGAAACCCAAATTTTTGAATATACTTCCAAAAATTATAACAAATCCGAACGACGTTCATTTTCCGATCCGACTTCAATTATACGATCTATCTTAGCTCAAGAACAACATAACCGAATTTAAACAAATTCTGACAACATCCCAAAATCGAATTATATTTGATCGAAGAAAAACTTACGATAGAACGGAGCTCTCACAGCCGTGATCGGGAATCTACCTTTCGATTGAATTTCTATCGGACGGATCGAGCACGAGAAGAAATCAAAAATCTTGATGATGATGTTTTAATGGAGGATCGGCCAAGAGGGAAGGAGAGAAGGAAAGGAAATGGTGAATCACGTTCAAAATCCCTTTTTATATACGAGAATTGGTCAAAATCTCCAAATTTGCACTTTGGTCCCTAAATTCTTCAAAAGTTGCAATTCAGTCCCTTATCGAAAACCAATTAAATCCTAGAATTTATTAATCTCTGATTATACATCTTAATCTCCTAAAATCTTGATTAGGCTAATTTTGGGGCGTTACAATTCTCCCCCTCTAAGAACTGATTTCGTCCTCGAAATCGAATACGGTTCAATCTCAAAAGTCATGAGATAATATCCAAAACTGGAAAATAATTCATCTCTCAGAATTAAGTCCAGAAAACGCTATCTCAAATTGGACTCTATTTCCAAATTCTATACTTCAAATCCGTAATGGCTCAAATGTACTAACACAAACTAAAACGGTTTGTTTCGGTGCTGCTCCTTTGTTCGGTCAAAACCCTGCATCAGTCATCTCAAACAATTCGGTATCTCGTTGAATTCCGGTCTCATTAGCTAAAGAGCATAAGAAAATTTTTTCTGGTAATTCAAGAACAAGGATCTGGTGATAGACCGCAACGAAAGACGGAAAAAAACCTTAAGAACATCAGAAAGAGACGAAACAAAACAATTCCATAGGCAAGCTCGCCTATCATCTCCAGACTCTAGTGAGATTTAATCAATCTCAAAGACGATTTCTCTCTCTTCTCATATCTGACAAATCCTCTGAAAGTATAAATCTTTCGAAATATTTGATCTTTCAGAGCAAAATACAAAAGTCTGCATCTAAACATTCGTATACTTCGACTATCTAATCCAAGTCGTCTTCACTTTGATAGACAATATTTGTCTGCCCATTCAACCTCGAAGCAAAACTGGTCCCAATCAGGTGACTCAGAAAAATCATCTAAATTCAAATGAGATTTTCATTTCTGATCATACAACTCATCAAAAGATGCCATCCAACTAATCATCTGTAGCTGTTGTTGTACAAGAACTGCATAGGAGTTAGCTACACTCGTCAGCTAGTGCAAGAGTCAAGAACCATGCTCTAGATCTCCTCCTCCCGGAATCAGGGAGTTTCATAACTTTCTCTAATTCGAACCTTGGACCTTCAGGATCGGTACCATGATTTACCAAGTTTGGTAAATAATCGAGCTTACGAGATGGCATGGACCGCTCACCCTCACCTAGCCCAATCAAGCTATTAGGATATTGGGCCAACCCAGCACTACAGCACGGCAAAGCCTCTAAATACATATCATCTGTCCGACTGTCCATCGTTCTGAGGATAACAACTTTACTCAGATGTTATCGAATAACTAAGTATCTTCGAAGACTAAGCCAGAAGAAAAGGTATAATAGAGATCTCTGTCTGAAATGACCAAATTCGGCAATCAACAATCTGACAAAAGTTCTGACAGAATATCTATCATCTGATTATTTCTGAGATACATCCTGTACGGAATACTATAGCAGATTCCACCAATCGGTAAATGTTAATCAACTAGTATCTCAAACTCAGACTGATCAAAGAAGATTCATGAAGAATTCATCGAACACGATCTCTATCTGGTGTGATCATGGATGGTTCTTATTTTGATCATATAGCCAAGGATCCGTTGGAGGTGCCAAGAGGACCAATTATGAGAGGTCGAGCTAAGAGGTTAAAAAATGCACTTCAATCGTTGATGATGAATTATCAAGAAGGCATTGGAATTCTTGAAGATCACTCTGAGGAATGCTAAAATATTATTGAAGTCCAAATAAGTCAAGAAAGTGGAGAAAATATGAACGCAAACACAAGACACGAAAACTTAGGCGACAAGATTGACACATAAACAAATTAGAAATTTGGAAATGAATAGACTCAGATGAATAACGAAAGATGAAGAACAAGAACACGACGAACAAATATAGATGAAGATAAATACTTACTTGATTGAAAACCTTGGCTTTGATACCAAATGATATAAATTCTTAATGTATGGAAGGCAAACACGACTATATTAAAATCGTACCTTCAATCCAATAACAAAAGAAATCAAGAAATTTGCCCAATCTTGAAAACAAGTAAAAGTTTTGGATTATCATCATCAAGCTTACAACAAAACTAGCAACAGATAATCACGAAGAAAACAATTGACAAACACCACAAAGTATGAACTTTGAAAAGTTTTATTTTTGAACAAAGCACAAAGCTTCAATAAAAATTATAGAGAGAATTTTATGTATAAAAATCTGAAATCTTAATTGTTATTCAATAATGAATATTTGTTGTATTTATAATACAACTACAAAATAATAAAATATATCACAAAATATATCTAAATATATAATAATATCTCCTAAAATTTTTCTAGTAGGAATAAAAGACTCAAAATAGGCAAAATAATACCAAAATAATAAGATTCCCGAACACAGACACAAACACCTTCGGTGAATGTAAAAGTACATAGCGCGGGCAAGCTAAAGCCATGCAGGGGCAGTGCGGGTGCTCAGGATGAAGGCGCGGGCGCGCGTTGGGTTCGCAATGAACAACGCGGGCGCGTGAAGGTTGAGGCACGGGAGCGCTAAAGCTACGACTTTGGCCTCCATTTTCTTCGCTTTCTTGATCTCCTTTGACTTCAATAAGATTGTAATATCTTCCAAATTGAATGTCAAGTATTCCAACACCCTCTTGTGAATTTATCATCAATAATTGAAGTGCTTCCTTAAACCTTTTAACTCGGCCTCTTGTAACTGGTCCTTTTGGTATCTCCAACGGATCCTTAGCCACTTGATCAGCATGCAAGCCATCCATGATCGCATCAAACAGGTTCCTCTGAAATTATAATTGAATAATTGATTGTTTTCTATCGTGATTCTCTGTTTCTAGTTACGGGTTCAACTAGAGGTGGAGATCAAAATCTGTTACTTTTTTCAAAAGTCGGGACAATATATTTGATTACTTTTGTATTTGGATTGAGGATGCGATTAGCTAGAATCATACTTGCCTTTCATTCATAAGAATTCATATCAGTTGGTATCAAAGCAAAGGTTTTGAATCAAGTAAGTATCATATCTTTTCGTTCTTCGTGTTCTTCGAGTTCTTCGTTCTTCATCTTTCGTTCTTCATTTGAGTCTATTCTATTTCAAATTTCTAATTCGTTTTTGTTCAAGTCTTGTCACCCAAGTTTTCATATCTTGTGCTACAATTTATCTCAAAAAAATAAATAAATAAATAAATAGGGAAGCAAGATAACTTGAGGTGAAGTATTTAGTCTTTGTCAAACTTTGGGTGAGAGTCAAAAATTCAAGTAACCATAAATTTCTTCATCTTTTTTTTTGTGCAACCAGTGGGAGTCAATTTTTTTCAAGCATCTACAAGTTTTGGATTTGTGAGTTTGATACAAAATCATAAAGCCAAAAGCCCTTCTACATAAATTTTGAGTGGAAAGAAAAGAGTGATTGAGTGAATTTTTTTTGGAGTGACGTGTGAGAATTTGTGTGAGAAAATTTTATTACTAAAAATTTTCTTGTAGGTACAATGAATTCTAATAGTCAAAATTTTTCCCAAAGTCAAATGGAAGATTTGACTAAAATGATGAGGGCAGTGATGAGGGCTGAGTTGGAGACGATGCATGAAAGAATAAATAAAATTGAAGCTAGGGAAAGTGAGGAAGATGAAAGTGTGGGTGAGAATTTGGGAAGAAATATGCGAGACCAAGAGGGTGAGAGAAATAAGAGGGGAGCAGTGCATGGGAGATACATTGATGGGGGTAGAGAAGATGGAAATATTAGTGGGATTAAGATGAAGATTCCTACGTTTCATGGGAAATCTGATCCAGAGGCTTATTTGGAGTGGGAGATGAGAGTGGAGTCGGTGTTTGAATGCCACAACTATACTGATTCAAAAAAAAATAAAGTTGGCAGTAGTTGATTTTGTGGATTATGCACTTATCTTGTGGGATCAATTGGTTATCTCTAGGAGAAGGAATCGAGAGAGGCCTATTGAGACATAGGATGTGATGAAACAAATCATGAAAAAGATATTTGTGCGTAATTACTATTATTGTGATATGTTTAAGCGATTGCAGAATTTGAAGCAAGGTTCAAGGAGTGTAGAAGACTACTTCAAGGAGTTGGAAGTTACTATGATTCAAGCTAATATGGAGAAGGATTGCAAAACAACCATGACTCGATTTTCATGTGTTTTGAATAGGGAGATTCAAGAGCAAGTGGAACTTCGACGTTGTGTGGACCTTGAGGAGATGGTACAGTTGGCCATGAAAGTGGAGCAACAACTCAATAGGAGGAGTGGCGTTCGAATGTCTTCGGGTGGAGGATCTTCTGCTACTTGGCGTCCAAACGTTGCAAAATGAGAGGATTTCAAGCCAATGTCCAAACCAAAATTTCGACACCAAGCAAGAAACACCAAAACAAGGAGTGCAAGGTAAATCTGAAACTCCTATTAATCGTTTTAGAGATATCAAATGCTTTAGATATCAAGGTATTGGTCATATTGCTAGTCAGTGTCCTAATAAAAAAATTATGGTTATGAATGCTGGTGGTGAGATTGAGTCAGAGAGTGAGGAGGTGATGCGATCATGGATAGCTTGCATGTTGATCAAGTGGCTAAGGATCCGTTGGAGATGTCAAGAGGACCAATTACGAGAGGTCGAGCTAAGAGATTCAAATATGCGCTTCAATCATTGATGATGAATTGTCAAGAAGGCGTTGAAATGCTTGAAGATCACTTTGAGGGATGTTAAAATATTATTGAATTCCAAAGATGTCAAGAAAGTGGAGAAAATATCAAAGAAAACACAAAAATAAGTGACATAGTCCGTGAAGTTTGCGCGCCCGCGTCTTGTTCCACGCGCGCTCGCGCGTCCTTGCAATTTTGAAGATTTCCAGACAGAACCTTATTCACGCCCGTGCCAATATATCACGCGCCGCGCCTGTTCTGAGTGATTTCAAAATTTCCAGACATAACTATATGCGCGCACGCGCCTATCCGTTGCGCACCTGCGCCTAAACTCTCTTTCACACAGTTCGGCATTTTTTGTGTGTGAGAGACTTTTTGATATTTTTGGCATTATTTTCCTATTTTGAGTTTTTTATTCCTACTAGGAAACTTTTAGGAGATATTATTATATCTTTAGATATATTTTGCGATGTTTTTTATTATTTTTGTAGTTGGATTATAAATACACCAAACATTCATTATTGAATACAATTAAGATTTCAGATTTTTATACATAAAATTCTTTTTAGAATTTTTATTGAAGCTTTGTGCTTTGTTAAAAAATCAAACTTATCAAAGTTCATACTTTGTGGCGTTTGTCGATTGATTATCCTCGTGGGTTGTCAGAAACAGGTTTTTTGAAGGTTCCATAGTGATTAATTGTTTTTTTCGTGATTTTTTGTTGCTAGTTTCAAGTAAACTAGAGGTTAATAATCCAAAACTTTTATTTGTTTCAAGATTGGGCAAATTTCTTGATTTCTTTTGTTATTGGATTGAGGGTACGATTTTAATATAGTCATGTTTGCCTTCCATACATTAAAAATTCATATAAGTTGGTATCAAAGCTAAGGTTTTGAATCAAGTAAGTATCTTATCTTTTCATTCTTTGTGTTCTTCGCACTTCATCTTTCGTTCTTCATCTGAGTCTATTTTATTTCAAATTTCTAAGTCGTTTTTTTCTCAATCTTATCGCCCAAGTTTTTGTGTCTTGTGCTACAAGTTATCTTGAAAAAAACATTCGAAAATCGGTCAAAAAAAATTAATAGAAAGGCCGAAAGCTTCAAAAAAAAAATAGAAGAAGCCAAATAGCTTGTGGTCAATTAATTATTTCGCTCATGTTCATCCTTGGGAGCAAGCTAGAAATTCAAGTCCATAAATTTTTTCGTCTTGTTTTTGTCAATCATTGATAGTCAATCTTCAAGTGTCTACAAGTTGTGAACTTGAGAGTTTGATTCACTTCTACATAAAGCAAAAAAAAGCCAACATCGATTTGAGGGAAAAAAAGGAGTGGTTGAGTGAATTCTTTTGGAGTGACTTGTGAGAAATTGTGTAAAGCCCCGTTTTTATCTTAATTTAGCTTATTTGAGATAATCAGAGTTTCCAGAGTTAACGAGCAGACTTGATTTTGATCAGGGTCTATTTTGCAAAAATTGGATTTTTCAGGGACTAAAACGCAAATATTGAAATTGTTATAATATCTAGCAAGGTTTGAATATTCTTGGCACTCTATCTTCCTCCCCTAGCCGTGCTCCACCATTGAAGACGCCTCCAAGCTTTCTCCAAGCTCTTAAAATCCAGTCCGAACTCGATCCGTCCGTTGGAAATTAATTCTGAAGGCAGATTAGTGATCACAGCAGTGAGAGCTCCGTTATACCGTAAGTATTTCTCCGATCGGATATGTTTTATTTTTTGGAGGTTCTTATAATCGATTTAGATTCTAGTATGTTGTTTTTGGCGGAGTTCTGTTCGTTTATTATCTGTCGGTTTTGAATTAGAGCGACGTTCGGAATTGTTATGATTTTTGGAAGCTATTTTCGAAAATGTGAGTTTTGAGATGTGTTGGGTTTGCCTTGTTGTTGTTATATTAGCATTGATTTGAGTTGTTATCGGTATTGAACTGCTGTCTGCGTTGCCGGTTTGTTCAGTTTATAATCGTTATGCCGTCGGTTTGAGTTTTTGGGATTTTGAACCGTATTTGAGTTGTTGAACTAGACTTGTAAGTTGATCGTGGTTATTGTTCATTCTTTTGTCTCCGTAACAGATTCGTTTGGAGGTACCAAGCCCTAAGTTAGCAGCTGTTTGATCTTTTACGAGATTTGAACGAAGTACGGTATAGAGAACTTCCTTGAACCGTTTCCTCGTTGTTGTTAGATTGTATAGTTGTTGATACAATCTCTTTTGTAGCGTATCCAGAGTTGGGAGCTACTGCATTGAAAGGTAAAAGCAGTCATCATGGCGGGATAGCATACTCGGGACTGTGGTTCTCGAGTTTCCCCTTTGAAATCACATACTTGCATTTACACTTGTTCTAGCATGAGGAACTTGTGTCTTGTTTGATTGTATTGGCTTTTGTTAAAGGGCTTATGTGTTATGTTTATGTTATGCATTCATCTTGAGCCAATCTTGTTTTCAGTGGGCAGAACCGCCCTTTTTGTTTAGACGTTTGGGAACTATGATTGAGTGGCCTAGGTCGTAGTCGTTTCGCCTAGTGCTAGCATACTCATTATAGTGGCTCAAAGTCTAGAGGAGTGAGATACGTGGCACCACCTCGATTGGGAGAGTCGGTGAGTTGCTACGTGATCTTATCCTCGGGATCCCAAAAGCACAACAGCAATCCCTCGTTTATCAGATTGATATCCCGGTTTAAAAGACATGCATTCATTATGTTGTTATTAATTTAATTGTTGTATTGAAAGCATGTTGATTGTTGTATTAATTGTTATGTTGCTTTTATTGGAAATGTCGTTCTCACCGGTTATCCGGCTGTTGCTTGTTTTGTATGTGTACTTGGCAATAAGTGGGGCAGGATCAAGTCAAAAGAGGCATGGTTAGCTTCGAGAGAAATTTGTAGTAGTGAGACTCGGTTTAGAAGTCGTGTCAGCATGTATACTTAGTGTTGTTAGAACATGTTTAGATAACGAACTTCATTATTATGTTGTATTGTCATGCAAGCTTTGCCGTATTGCTATCGTGGCATGTTCTATTTTGGAGTAGTTGTTAAACTCTAGAACTTCATGTATTAATCGGAGGAACTATATTTTTAATGTATGTGTTGATTTGGATTGCATGGGAATAGTTTTAGATGGAATTGCAAATCATGTTTTCTGCTGTTCTGTTTCTGCTGTAGGAGGCGCCCGAGCTGAAATTTTTAGCAGCCCGAGCGCACCCCACTCTGAGAACTCAGTAGCGCCTCTGTCCAGGGCGCGTTCGAGCGGCGGTTTTTGGCCGCCCGAGCGCGGCCCTCTTTAAAAAAAATTTTTTTTTTTCCTTTGCTTTGCCTTTAGTTCTTAGATCTTGGTTGTTTAATTATTGTTTACTAATTAATTAGATGTTTAGAACCGAGGCCTCACATTATGTGGTATCAGAGAGTTAAGATTCTTGGTCGAACTAGAGTGAGTGGGTAGATCGAGTCTGCGTGTATTGGCTCCTCGCATGTGTTTGAATTATTTAACTGTGTACTTAATTCCATGCGAGCATGCTTATTATTGAGAGTTATTGAATTACATGGTTTTGTGATTTAATTTATAAAGCATGATCTACTTGAGATATAACTATTTCTGTTATCGACTGGTATCCTGTATTCCCAGCGGTTGTAAGGGAACTGATTGTAGCGATTGAGATATCTCGTGTCCTAACCTTTAATTATCAGATGGGTCCTCGTCGAGTGATAAACAGAAACACACTGCCAGTTATTCCTGCGACTGAGCAAGCTAGCACTGAAGTTCATCAGTTGGATGTTTCAGCGACTCCTATGGAAACCTTGCTGAAGAGGTTTCAGTCGTTCAATCCGCCGTTGTTGATGGGTTCAGAAAATCCAGTTGACTGTGAGAGTTGGTTAGATGATATGGATCAATTGTTTGATTCCATTGACTACACAGATGACCGCCAAATCAAGTTAGTAATTCATCAGCTGCGTGGTGGTGCTAAGAGCTGGTGGATCATGACAAAGAAAGCAATAGAGAATAGAGGTACGGAAGTTACTTGGACTCTTTTTAAATCTGAATTCTATAAGCGGTTTTTCCCTATCTCGTACCGTAAGGACAAGGGAGCAAAATTTGCCAATTTGAGACAAGGGAATCTGAACATCGAAGAGTACGTTTCCAAGTTTGATAGTCTGTTGCATTTTGCACCACTAATTGCCGGAGATGAAGAAGCTAAGGCAGATCATTTCATTAATGGCTTGAATCCTGACATCTTCACTTTGGTGAACACTGCTAGGCCAGACAACTTTGCGGATGCCATGAATCACGCAAAGGGAGCAGAAGCAGGCTTGTGGAGGCAAAGAGGTAATCAGGTGGCACCTCAGCAGCAGAGGCAGTATCAGAACCAACCCTCTTAGTATCAGAATCAGCCACCTCAGCATCAGAACCAGCAGCAGAGGTATGAAGGTGGTAACAGTGGGGGAAACAGAAAGGATCAGTACAAGGCAAGAGGTAAATAGTTCAAGAGGCAGGGGAACAGTTCGTCCAGTTCCAGTGGTTCGAAGCAATTCGGTTCAGGACCGAGTTCTGGGTCATCATCCTTGTACTGCAGCAAGTGTGGAGGAAGACACTCACCGGATCAGTGTGTGGGAGTCTTCGGCAATTGTAACACCTGTCAGCAACCGGGACACTTCTCTAAAGTGTGCCCACAGCGTAACAAAGATAGAGCTCAGAGTGGGAGTTCGTCTAGATCTGCAGCTCAGCCTGAGAGGCAGTCTTCTACAGTGCACTCTTTCCAGCCTCAGCAGCAGAACAGATAGGGAGGTAGTACCAGTGCAAATCAGCCTCCGAGACAGCAACCACGAGTCTTTTCTCTGACAGAGGATCAGGCTCAAGCAGCACCTGATGATGTAATAGCAGGTAACTGTTTGATTTTTGGTCATTCTGCTCATGTTTTGATAGATACAGGTGCTTCCCATTCCTTTATCTCTGAGAAATTTGTATTATTGCATGCTTTTCCAACTGAGTTGTTGCCTACAGTAGTAGCTATTACTTCACCTTTGGGTGGAGGAATTGTTTCTGTTCGTTTAGTCAGGAACTGTGAACTGTGTTTTGAGGGAAATTTTCTAGAATTCGTCTGTATTGTACTTGGACTGTCAGATTTTGATTGTATTGTCGGTATAGATGCTTTAACCAAGTACAGGGCAACAGTCGATTGTTTTCTGAAAGTTGTCAGGTTCAGACCTGAAATGGCAGACGAGTGGAAATTCTTTGGTAAGGGTTCTCGATCTAGAATTCCTTTGATTTCAGTGTTATCTATGACTCGTTTTCTACAGAAAGGTGCAGAAGGATTTTTGGTGTATGCACTTGATGTACTGAAATCTAGCCCAGCTTTGGTAGATTTACCGGTGGTTAGAGAATTTGCTGATGTGTTCCCGGAAGATGTTCCTGAATTTCCACCTATTCGAGAAATCGTATTCAGCATTTACTTAGTGCCAGGTACTCAACCTATTTCAAAAGCTCCTTATCATATGGCACTTGTTGAATTGAGAGAGTTGAAGGAGCAGCTTGAGGATTTGATTGCCAAGGGATACATCAGACCTAGTGTATCGCCTTGGGTGCTCTTGTGCTTTTTGTTCGGAAGAAGGATGGTTCTATGCGGCTCTGTATCGACTACCGTCAATTGAATCAGGCTACAGTTAAGAACATGTATCCTTTACCACGAATAGATGACTTGTTTGATCAGCTGCAGGGTTCTTCTATCTACTCTAAGATTGATCTGAGGTCAGGTTATCACCAGTTGAGAGTGCGAGAGGAAGACATTCCTAACACCGCATTCAGGATGAGGTATGGTCACTTTGAGTTTATAGTCATGCCGTTCGATTTGACTAACGCCCCAGCAGTTTTTATGGGTTTGATGAACCGTATCTTTCAGCGTTATTTAGATGAGTTCGTCATTATCTTTATCGATGATATTCATATCTACTCGAAGAACCGTACTGACCACGCAGAGCACTTGAGGACCATATTGCAAATTTTGCGAGTTGAGCAGTTGTTTGCCAAGCTGTCAAAATGCGAATTTTGGTTAGATCGAGTTGTCTTTCTCGGTCATATTATTTCTGAAGATGGGATTTCTGTCGATCCCAGCAAGATTGAAGCGGTTATGAATTGGCCTAGACCTACTGAAAGAGTAGGTGCCCGATGAGCCAACTTGTGGCTAAGGGCTTTGATGACTCTTTGTATAAACAATCTTTTGTTTAATATAATTTACACTTTTATTAATGGCAATGACTTTATCTTTCTTCATATTGTTATATTGTGATATACTATTGTTGTTTTGATAAAGACCTTGAATATACTATAGTGTATGTAAGATGCGGTAGTACATGGGGATGTCTATCATGAAACACATCTTATAGTCACTGTATATTCTAAATCGTTCCTAGTCGATTGAGCCGTCCGATAATAAGGATAAGGATCGCTCGAGTTTGAGACTAGCATTTGCGATGCAGAGTACCACGTTTTATTGGTAAGGAACATAGAGATGTTCGAAGCATGCAAATGGATATTCATATGATGAATGATCGAACTACCCTATCCGGACTTTTCAAGTGGTTATCACTTATCGAGTGGATAAAGTCCGCGGTTTTGGTTGTACACCATTAGTCCTTACTACTTGAAACATCATTGAGACTCTATATGCTAGTACTGTGCTTTGACTCGTTTACCGACTCTATTGGGGTCATCAGGTATCGGGATTGGGTACAGTTACAACACATATAGGAGTCGATGCTTTGTTGTCAAGGATTCACCACATACTTGCGAGTGTGGATATCCTATGCGATCTGAGGAGATATTAGTGTGACAAATCTCTGACCAGAGTACATGATGTGATTTAAGAAATGGTTTCTTAGTAGCACATGCGATGTCACTATTTGATCTTCAAGATGTATTGCATAGTTATCGAATCTCGAACGACTCTCGATATACCAATGGTTGTTGATTCGATCGGGATATATGGATGAAGGGACCGTACTGTACGCTAACCAAAATCTATTGGTTCTTGCAGGCACTATCAGTGATACCTAGGTAATCATGGGGCGATGTTGCTAAGCGCTCTTACCATGATTCGATGGGCAAGTCGGAAATTGTTGTTCCGAGTCACAAGGAGTTGTGAGCCCACGGCTAGCTGTATCCCTGAACCATTGAGGGTCACACAGAGTAATGGATTTTTAATCCCCGTTGAGATAGTTAAATTTAAAGAGTTAAATTTAATGAACAAAGAAGTTGGACTTCTTAATTATGAGTAGAGGAGTAAGATTTCCTAAAATGACATAGGGATGGACATTTTTGGAAACCACTGAATTCGGATTCAGAAAAATTTATCTTGACTTTAAAAGGTGCAGAAATGGTTTCTGTGCACATTGGTGAAATCGGTTTATCAATCGGAGTCACGATGAATTTTATATTAATTTCTGAACATGCGGGCTTTGCTTGTCGGACTTGAACTTATGACTAATGGGCCCTAAGCTGTTAGTGGGCTACATTATAAATAAGTTATTGCAGTACAGAAATTACACACAACAGGTCACAAAATTTTCGAAAAACCCTAGTGATTTTCCTCTGAAGTGGCCGACCCCCTCTCCCCTCTGCTCGGTAAAATCCAGTCTGTGAATTTTGAATTGCAGTCTGGTTTAACGGATCAAATTCGTTAATCTCTTCGTAGAAACTTCTGATAGATTTTCTAGTGCAATCTATCAGAGGGATTAAATATCCGTTCGTGGACCTGATTGAAGAACAGTTCGTCCATCAGTTCCAGGGATATACAACAAGAGCAGAGCAATCTGTTGGTGTCCAAAATCTCGATTCGAGATTGAAGGTAAAAATTTTATAATCGTTATTTAATTTTTACACACACAATTTAATCGTAAGGTTGATACCCATTATGGAATCGTTCCATATAAAATTTTTAAACTTCCGCTGCACCGGGTATCAATCATGATTGATCTGATCGCCGCGTTCTACAATTGTGGTATCAGAGCCAGGTTGCTCAGATCAAGCGATTAAATTAATCGATTGTACAAAAATTTTTTAAGCCTCGGTTTTTGAAACAAAATAAATATTTTAAAAATAAAAAAAAATTTTCAGGCAAAAACCCGGGGAGCGATGGTCGCTGCCCCGGGCAGCGCACGGAGCTGCTCTGCGCAGCGCTAGGCGCTGCACAGGGCGGCGCACGGCGCTGCCCGGCCCGACCCCATTAGGGCGCGGGCAGCCCGGGAATGTCCTAGGCGGCCCGCGGGAAAAATTAATTTTTTAATTTTTAAATTAAATTTTAATATGTTAAAATTATATTTTTGGTCCGATCGAAAATTGTTTTTGATTGGTCCACGAGGCGTCGGATCGAATTTTTCGAGTCCGAAAATTTTAAAATTGATTTTTGGATAAATTTGATTTTTTGGAAAATTTAAATATTTTATCCGTTAAATTGAATTTTGAAATTAATTATTTTTGGTACAATTGATGATAAGATATGATCTTATGGATATATTGAGTAAAATATGATTTTATGTATAAAATTGGATTTTATAGATAAAATATGATTTTATTTGATAAAAAGATAAAATATGATTTTGTATATAAAATAAGATTTTATGTATGAAATATGATTTTATCCTTTTAAATTTAAATTGCCATTGCATGTTATCCAATAAATTAATTTTGAATTAAATGTTATTGGATAAGGATGATCGATTGCCATGACCAATTTTGTAGGTGTATGTTAGGAATTTACATTTGTTTTTATTGTTGTTGATTTTATTAATGGGTCTCGTTTATGGCCCAATATGAATTGTCATATGTAATAAAAGTGGGCTTGGTTTATGGCCCGTTCCCACCCCTTAAAAATGTATCCCCTACTTGTCATTGTTATTTATTGTAAATACATTAGATTTAGTGGGAGATGAAGATTTGAAGACGGTGGTGGGCCCAACAGACAATAAAGACAGAAGAAATGTAAATTGGAAGCTCAATGTAATAGGATTGCATTGCATACTGCATATTACCTAGGATTGGACTAAGACTCGTGATTGGCAACCACGGGTCGATTAGAAATGGAATCGATCATCCTATATAATATGTGATATTATTGTTGTATGCATGTTTAGACAAAATTGTGTGAATCCGGCAAGCATACAAAAATTTTAAAAATGATGAGACAAATTTTCATAATTAAAATCCCTCATTTTAAATATGATTTAAAATTGATATCAAGATAAATAAAGGAAATTTAAATTTGTTTAAATGTTCCTACCTTCCATCAACGATCAATGTATGAGATGCTACCCGCGGATACGGTCCGGCTCATATTATTGGGGGGGCCCGTTCGTCGGAAAGCTGTACATTGGATCGACACATGTTGTAAGTTGGGTGGAACTCCCATGGGATCGGCTCATATTATTGGGGGATCCACATGGCGACCGTCCATCACAACTTAATATTGATGGGTCATCTTGACATGTCACAATAAACGGCGTCATATTATTGGGCCCTTATAGGACATGAGGTAAAAACGTGGAGGTTGCTTTGGAAGCAATTGGGCTCTACCTTTTGAAAATTATGGTTGGCTGATATTATTCGGGACCATAGTTTGTCAATTGGACTCCATGTTCTCACTAAGGAAAACAGTTTCCCGTTTTCACTAGAGGGTAGTGAAATCGTTAAAATAGTGGGAGTGAGATTCATAAAATAAATTTCGCCTATTTTATGTCTTAGTAAATTGTTAAACAATCATCGATTATTGTCTGTTTCAACTCAGTATTTCATTACAATGAATTCGCAATCCACATGTTCTCGAACAAAACAAACTTCCTGACGCAACTATACGGAATGGTTCCATAAAGTTAAGAATGTCCTGAGTTCGGAAAAGATTTTCTAAGTGTTAGAAAAGGCTTCTCCGAAAATAGCCCCGGCTGATGTAACTGCCGAAAGGTTGGCCAAACTAGAGAAATGGTTGGACCATGATCTCAAGGCCAAATGTTACATACAAAATGGACAAGTCTAAACAAGTTTGCCATCGCTGCAAGAAACCCGGTCATTGGAAACGTAACTGCAAGGAATACCTCGAACAGTTGCGAACTGCAAAGGGTATGTTTTACATTGAAATAAATGTTTTACTTCTTGGGTATTGGATACCAGATGTAGATCTCACATTTGCAATGAGTTGCAATTGATGACAAGAAGTAATAAGCTTAAGAAGGGTGAGACCCAGCCAAGACTCGGAAATGGTTCCAGAGTTGAAGCTAAAGCTGTGGGAGATGTTTATTTATTTTTGCAGAACGGTTTTAAGTTACTTTTAAGAGATGTTTTATTTGTTCCGGATTTGATTAAAAACATTATTTCTGTTTCTATGCTTGATAGAGATGGTTATTCTTGCAATTTTGTGAATGGGATTTGCAATATTTACAAGAATGAATGTTTGATTGGAAATGGACAACTTGAAAACGATCTATACAACTTAAAACTAAAAGACGTTCCAATAAATTATGTTGATAAATCGGCAACAACAAACAAAAGGAAAATCGATAGCCAAAACCCGGCAAACCTTTGGCATGCTAGGCTAGGTCATATTTCCTCAAGGAGGATGAACAAGCTAGTGGGAGAGGGCATGTTTGATATGTCTGATATTAACTCTCTACCTACTTGTGAATCCTGCCTGAAAGGAAAAATGACTAAATCTCCTTTTAAGGGGAAACCTGAGCGTAGTCAAAATCTGTTGGATTTGATCCATACAGATGTTTGTGGTCCATTTAGAGTTGGTATCAATATGGCCACACCTACTTCATTACCTTTACTGATGATTATTCGAGGTATGGGTATTTATATTTAATAAAATATAAGTCTGAAGCGTTTGAAAAGTTCAAAGAATTCAAGGCTGAAGTAGAAAACAAGCTAGGTAAAAGTATTAAAGCACTTCGATCGGATCGAGGTGGAGAATACTTAAGTACCGAGTTTTTGGACTATCTAAAAGAGAATGGGATTCTCTCTCAGTTGACTCCTCCTATGACACCACAGCTTAATGGTGTATCGGAGCTTCATAATCGAACTTTGTTGGACATGGTTCGGTCCATGATGAGGTTCACTGAGCTTCCACCTTCGTTATGGGGCTATGCGCTTGAAACGGCGGTATTGTTATTGAACAACGTCCACACTAAAGCAGTGGACAAAACACCATACGAGTTATGGAATGGCAAAGCTCCTAAGTATTCGTACTTGAGGATTTGGGGATGTCCAGCTTACGTGAAGCGGACAGTGGGAGATAAGTTGGATAGTCGATCCAGCTTATGTTATTTTGTAGGGTATCCGAAGAATTCAATCGGATATTATTTCTATTATCCTGCTGAAACAAAGGTGTTTGTTTCAAGGAATGCCACCTTCTTGGAGAAGGAGTTCTTATTGGATAAGAAAGGCGAGATGATGGAACTCGAAGAAATTTGAGAAGAACCCGAAATACAAAATAATGATCCTACACCTCAGGAACCATTGATAGACACGCCTGTATCTAGAAGATCCGAGAGGACTTCTAGACCTCCTATTCGATATGGTCTTCTTCTTGAAGGGGATCATGATGAACCCGATGTTGGATGTGATCCAAGAAACTTCAAGGAAGCAATTTCTGATGCAGATTCAAATTTATGGCTTAAAGCTATGCAGTCGGAAATAGATTCGATGCATACAAACCAAGTTTGGTCTTTAGTAGATCCTCCCGATGGAATTGTTCCAATAGGGTGTAAATGGATCTACAAGAGAAAGCTTGGGCCTGATGGTAAGGTATTGACCTACAAGGCGCGATTGGTGGTGAAAGGTTATACTCAAAGACAAGGAGTTGACTATGATGAAACCTTTTCACCAGTTGCAATGTTCAAGTCCATAAGAATCCTTATTGCCATAGCTGCGTGGTATGACTATGAGATATGGCAAATGGATGTGAAGACTGCTTTTTTTAATGGAGACATTAAGGAAGAAATCTATATGAAGCAGCCTGAGGGGTACACATCCATGGGAAGCGAGCATAAGGTATGCAAGCTTCAGAGATCAATTTATGGTCTAAAACAAGCATCAAGAAGTTGGAACCAGAAATTTGATGAAACAATAAAGGATTTTGGTTTCATCAAGAATCCGGAGGAACCATGCGTGTACAAGAAAGTAGTTAAGGATGCTGTGACATTCTTAGTACTTTATGTTGATGACATCCTACTCATTGGGAATGATGTAGGGATGTTACAGTCAAAAAAGATATGTTTATCAGGTAGATTCTCGATGAAGGATTTGGGTGAGGCATCCTATATTCTAGGGATACAGATCTATAGAGATAGATCTAAGAGAATGATAGGACTCACTCAATCAACCTACATCGACACCATATTGAAACGGTTTTCAATGGATGGGTCCAAGAGAGGACATCTACCCATGTGTCATGGAGTTTCTCTATCCAAGTTTATGTGTCCCAAGACGGATGAAGAGATAGAGAAAATGACACATGTACCATATGCGTCAGCCATAGGTAGTATCATGTATGGGATGATATCTACCAGACCGGATGTAGCATTTGCTCTGAGTGTCACGAGCAGATATCAAGCTAATCCCGGTCAAATGCATTGGAAAGCCGTGAAGGACATTCTTAAGTACTTACGAAGGACTAAGAATATGTTCATGGTATATGGAGGAAGAGAACTAAAATTGGAAGGCTATACCGACTCTAGCTTCCAAAGTGACGTGGATGACTCGAAGTCAACCTCTGGATTTGTGTTCATGCTCAATGGCGGTGCTGTCTCTTGGAAGAGTTCCAAGAAGGACACCACAGCGGATTCCACCACTGAAGCAGAATACATTGCAGCATCAGCTACTGCTAAAGAGGCCGTTTGGATGAGGAATTTCGTCCAAGAGTTGGGTGTCATTCCTGAAGTTGTTGGTCCAGTCCCGGTGTACTGTGACAACACGGGTGCCGTTGCTCAGGCAAAGGAACCAAGGTCTCATCAAAGATCCAAACATGTACTGAGGAAATACCACATCATCCGGGAGATTGTGGAAAGAGGAGACATCACTGTCGAAAGAGTGGCCTCTGCAGACAATATCGCTGATCCACTTACTAAGCCCTTGCCAGGACCATTATTTGACAAACATCGCGAAGCAATGGGTCTACATAGTATGACTAGTTGGCTATAGGGCAAGTGGGAGATTGAAAGAGTAGGTGCCCGGTGAGCCAACTTGTGGCTAAGGGCTTTGATGACTCTTTGTATAAACAATCTTTTGTTTAATATAATTTACACTTTTATTAATGGCAATGACTTTATCTTTCTTCATATTGTTATATTGTGATATACTATTGTTGTTTTGATAAAGACCTTGAATATACTATAGTATATGTAAGATGTGGTAGTACATAGGGATGTCTATCATGAAACACATCTTATAGTCACTGTATATTCTAAATCGTTCCTAGTCGATTGAGCCGTCCGATAATAAGGATAAGGATCGCTCGAGTTTGAGACTAGCATTTGCGATGCAGAGTACCACGTTTCATTGGTAAGGAACATAGAGATGTTCGAAGCATGCAAATGGATATTCATATGATGAATGATCGAACTACCATATCCGGACTTTCTAAGTGGTTATCACTTATCGAGTGGATAAAGTCCGCGGTTTTGGTTGTACACCATTAGTCCTTTCTACTTGAAACATCATTGAGACTCTATATGCTAGTACTGTGCTTTGACTCATTTACCGACTCTATTGGGGTCATCAGGTGTCGGGATTGGGTACAGTTACAACACATATAGGAGTCGATGCTTTGTTGTCAAGGATTCACCACATACTTGCGAGTGTGGATATCCTATGCGATCTGAGGAGATATTAGTGTGACGAATCTCTGGCCAGAGTACATGATGTGATTTAAGAAATGGTTTCTTAGTAGCACATGCGATGTCACTATTTGATCTTCAAGATGTATTGCATAGTTATCGAATCTCGAACGACTCTCGATATACCAATGGTTGTTGATTCGATCGGGATATATGGATGAAGGGACCGTACTGTACGCTAACCAAAATCTATTGGTTCTTGCAGGCACTATCAGTGATATCTAGGGAATCATGGGGCGATGTTGCTAGGCGCTCTTACCATGATTCGATGGGCAAGTCGGAAATTGTTGTTCCAAGTCACAAGGAGTTGTGAGCCCACGGCTAGCTGTATCCCTGAACCATTGAGGGTCACACAGAGTAATGGATTTTTAATCCCCGTTGAGATAGTTAAATTTAAAGAGTTAAATTTAATGAACAAAGAAGTTGTACTTCTTAATTATGAGTAGAGGAGTAAGATTTCCTAAAATGACATAGGGATGGACATTTTTGGAAACCACTGAATTCGGATTCAGAAAAATTTATCTTGACTTTAAAAGGTGCAGAAATGGTTTCTGTGCACATTGGTGAAATCGGTTTATCAATCGGAGTCACGATGAATTTTATATTAATTTCTGAACATGCGGGCTTTGCTTGTCGGGCTTGAACTTATGACTAATGGGCCCTAAGCTGTTAGTGGGCTACATTATAAATAAGTTATTGCAGTACAGAAATTACACACAACAGGTCACAAAATTTTCGAAAAACCCTAGTGATTTTCCTCTGAAGTGGCCGACCCCCTCTCCCCTCTGCTCGGTAAAATCCAGTCTGTGAATTTTGAATTGCAGTCTGGTTTAACGGATCAAATTCGTTAATCTCTTCGTAGAAACTTCTGATAGATTTTCTAGTGCAATCTATCAGAGGGATTAAATATCCGTTCGTGGACCTGATTGAAGAACAGTTCGTCCATCAGTTCCAGGATATACAACAAGAGCAGAGCAATCTGTTGGTGTCCAAAATCTCGATTCGAGATTGAAGGTAAAAATTTTATAATTGTTATTTAATTTTTACACACACAATTTAATCGTAAGGTTGATACCCATTATGGAATCGTTCCATATAAAATTTTTAAACTTCCGCTGCACCGGGTATCAATCATGATTGATCTGATCGCCGCGTTCTACAACTCCTACTTCAGTGCCGGAGATCCGAAGCTTCATGGGTTTAGCTGGTTATTACCGTCGTTTCATCAAGGGTTTCTCGTCTATTGCCAAGCCAATTACCCAGCTGACTCAGAAGAATGCGCCTTTTGTTTGGACTCCAGATTGTGAGGCTAGCTTTGTTGATCTGAATAGGAGACTGACCAGTGCTCCAATTCTTTCTATTCCGAAGGGTACTGGAGGTTTCACAGTCTATTGTGATGCTTCTAACCAAGTCTTGGGTTGTGTTCTTATGCAGCATAAGCATGTGATAGCGTATGCATCGAGGCAGCTAAAACCGCACGAGACTCGTTATCCGGTCCATGATCTTGAACTAGCTGCGATCGTCTTTGCTCTGAAGATCTGGCATCACTATCTTTATGGTGAGTCTTTCGAGATCTTTTCTGACCATAAGAGCCTTAAGTACTTGTTTTCACAGGCAGAGCTAAATATGAGACAGAGAAGATGGTTAGATCTATTGAAGGATTTCGACTGTGAAATCAAGTATTATCCGGGAAAGTCGAATGCAGTTGCAGATGCGTTGAGCCGAAAGCTTTGTTCTTTATCTCTTTCTACTATTGGTGTTTCTCAGTTGATCGATGATTGTTGCACTTCTGGTGTAGAGTTTGAAACAGATAGGGAGACTATCAGAGTGTTTGCTATTCAAGCCGATCCAGAGTTGTTTGTTACAATCAGAGAAGCACAGAAGTCTGAGCCGAGAATCCAGATTTCAGTAAAGAAAGTCAGATCGGGTCATCAGTCTGAATTCCAGGTTAAAGATGATGTTTTGTTCGTGAATAACCGTATTATTGTGCTTGATATTTCGGAGTTGAGACAGTGTATTCTCCGAGAGGCTCATTGCAGTCGGTTTAGTATTCATCCTGGAGGTTGTAAGATGTACAACGATCTGAAGAACCAGTTTTGGTGGAAGAGAATGAAGAGCGACGTAGCGAGGTTTGTATCTCGGTGTTTGAATTGTCAACAAGTGAAAGCAGAACGGAATCAACCAGGAGGTCTGTTGCACAGTCTATCTGTTCCTGAATGGAAGTGGGATCACATTTCCATGGATTTCGTCACGAAGCTACCACGATCCGTTCGAGGATGCGATGCCATTTGGGTAATGATCAACCGATTGACGAAGTCTGCGTGTTTTATTCCGTACAGGATGACGTATCGTCATGATCAGATGGCTGAGTTGTATGTTAGCAATGTTGTGAGATTGCATGGTGTGCCGAAGTCGATCGTTTCAGACAGAGATCCTAGATTTACTTCTCACTTCTGGCACAGTCTTCAGGGGGCACTTGGTACTCGATTGCATCTGAGTACATCTTATCATCCTCAGACCGATGGACAGTCAGAGCGGACTATCCAGACATTAGAGGATATGCTGCGAGCGGTAGTGCTAGATTTTGGCACTAGTTGGCAGGATTCTTTGCCTCTTGTCGAGTTTTCTTACAACAACAGCTTCCAAACGAGTATCGGTTTGGCGTCTTTTGAGGAATTGTACGGTAAGAAATGCCGATCTCCGTTGTTTTGGGATGACTTGTCCGAGTCACCAGATTTGGGACCAGATATGCTTAGAGATATGGCAGAGCAGGTTAAGATCATTCAGACCAGAATGAAGTCAGCTCAAGATAGACAGGTGAAGTATGCGAACGTCAGACGTAGACCTCTGAGTTTTGAGCAGGGAGACCGCGT
Source organism: Henckelia pumila (assembly GCF_033568475.1). Classification (NCBI taxonomy): domain Eukaryota; kingdom Viridiplantae; phylum Streptophyta; class Magnoliopsida; order Lamiales; family Gesneriaceae; genus Henckelia; species Henckelia pumila. The sequence goes on from NC_133121.1 coordinate 74,558,530, forward strand.
TTTCCTTAAGATTTCTCCATTCAGAGTCACTGTCATATTCGGTAAGAGAGGGAAGTTATCTCCGAGATTCATCGGGCCGTACGAGATTCTTGAGAAGATAGGCGATCTTGCCTACAGACTTGCACTTCCTCCGTCTTTATCTGGTATTCACGACGTTTTTCACGTCTTTATGCTGCAAAAGTATCATCCAGATCCTACTCATATCCTTCAGCCTGACGAAGCCGAGTTAGACGAGACTCTGAGCTATTTTGAACGACCGATTCAGATCCTTGATCGGAAAGAAAAGCAACTCAGAACCAAATTGATTTCATTAGTGAAAGTACAGTGGAGCCGTCATGGAGTCGAGGAAGCGACTTGGGAGACAGAGTCTGACATGAGACAGCGTTTTCCAGAGTTATTCAGTTGACGTGAGTTCTTCTTACTGTCTTTAGTTCTTTATTCTATCTTATGAGTTGTGGTTCTCGTTGATTTCGAGGACGAAATCTCTTCTTAGTGGGGAAGAATTGTAAAGCCCCGTTTTTATCTTAATTGAGCTTATTTGAGATAATCAGAGTTTCTAGAGTTAACGAGCCGACTTGATTTTGATCAGGGTCTATTTTGCAAAAATTGGATTTTTCATGGACTAAAACGCAAATATTGAAATTGTTATAATATCTAGCAAGGGTTGACTATTCTTGGCACTCTATCTTCCTCCCCTAGCCGTGCTTCACCATTGAAGACGCCTCCAAGCTTTCTCCAAGCTCTTAAAATCCAGTCCGAACTCGATCCGTCCGTTGGAAATTAATTCTGAAGGCAGATTAGTGATCACAGCAGTGAGAGCTCCGTTATACCGTAAGTATTTCTCCGATCGGATATGTTTTATTTTTTGGAGGTTCTTAGAATCGATTTAGATTCTAGTATGTTGTTTTTGGCGGAGTTCTGATCATTTATTATCTGTCGGTTTTGAATTAGAGCGACGTTCGGAATTGTTATGATTTTTGGAAGCTATTTTCGAAAATGTGAGTTTTGAGATGTGTTGGGTTTGCCTTGTTGTTGTTGTATTAGCATTGATTTGAGTTGTTATCGGTATTGAACTACTGTCTGCGTTGCCGGTTTGTTCAGTTTATAATCGTTATGCCGTCGGTTTGAGTTTTGGGGATTTCGAACCGTATTTGAGTTGTTGAACTAGACTTTTAAGTTGATCGTGGTTATTGTTCATTCTTTTGTCTCCGTAACAGATTCGTTTGGAGGTACCAAGCCCTCAGTTAGCAGCTGTTTGATCGTTTTCGAGATTTGAACAAAGAACGGTATAGAGAATTTCCTTGAACCGTTGCCTCATTGTTGTTAGATTGTATAGTTGTTGATACAATCTCTTTTGTAGCGTATCCAGAGTTGGGAGCTACTGCATTGAAAGGTAAAAGCAGTCGTCATGGCGGGATAGCATACTCGGGACTGTGGTTCTCGAGTTTCCCCTTTGAAATCACATACTTGCATTTACACTTGTTCTAGCATGAGGAACTTGTGTCTTGTTTGATTGTATTGTCTTTTGTTAAAGGGCTTATGTGTTATGTTTATGTTATGCATTCATCTTGAGCCAATCTTGTTTTCAGCGGGCAGAACCGCCCTTTTTGTTTAGAAATTTGGGAACTATGATTGAGTGGCCTAGGTCGTAGTCGTTTCGCCTAGTGCTAGCATACTCATTATAGTTGCTCAAAGTCTAGAGGAGTGAGATACGTGACACCACCTCAATTGGGAGAGTCGGTGAGTTGTTACGTGATCTTATCCTCGGGATCCCAAAAGCACAGCAGCAATCCCTCGTTTATCAGATTGATATCCCGGTTTAAAAGACATGCATTCATTATGTTGTTATTAATTTAATTGTTGTATTGAAAGCATGTTGATTGTTGTATTAATTGTTATGTTGCTTTTACTGGGAATGTCGTTCTCACCGGTTATCCGGATGTTGCTTGTTTTGTATGTGTACTTGGCAACAAGTGGGGCATGATCAAGTCAGAAAAAACATGGTTAGCTCCGAGAGAAAGTTGTAGCAGTGAGACTCGGTTTAGAAGTCGTGTCAGCATGTCTACCTAGTATTTTTAGAACATGTTTAGATAACGAACTTCATTATTATGTTGTATTGTCATGCAAGCTTTGTCGTATTGCTATCGTGGCATGTTCTATTTTGGAGTAGTTGTTAAACTCTAGAACTTCATGTATTAATCGGAGGAACTGTATTTTTAATGTATGTGTTGATTTGGATTCCATGGGAATAGTTTTAGATAGAATTGCAAATCATGTTTTCTGCTGTTCTGTTTCTGCTGTAGGGGGCGCCCGAGCTGCAATTTTTAGCAGCCCGAGCGCACCCCACTATGAGAACTCAGTAGCGCCTCTGTCCAGGGCGCGCTCGAGCGGCGGTTTTTGGCCGCCCGAGCGTGGCCCTCTTTAAATTTTTATTTTTTTTCCTTTGCTTTGATTTTAGTTCTTAGATCTTGGTTGTTTAATTATTGTTTACTACTTAATTAGATGTTTAGAACCGATGCCTCATAAATTGTGTGAGGAATTTTATTACTAACATTTTCTTGCAGGTATAATGAGTTCTTCTAGCCAAAATTTTTATCAAGATCAAATGAATGAATTGACCAAGATGATGATGGCGGCTTTGCGGCCAATACATGAGAAGTTGGATAGGCTTGAAGTTAGTGGGAGTGATGATAAAAATAAAAAGAAAATATTTGAAGAAGATGATGGAGGTGGAGAGGATGATGAGAGTTTGGGTGAAAATTGGGGTAGAAACAGGAGGGCTCATGAGGGTGAAAGAAATAGAAGGGGGGCGGTGAGAGGGAGATACATTGAAGGGAGTCAAGTGTAAGAGTGGGTGCCCAGTGAGCCAACTGTATGGCTATGGGCTTTGTTGACTCTTTGTATAAACAATCTTTTGTTTAATATTATTTACACTTTTATGGCAATGACTTTATATTACTTCATATTGTTATATTGTGATATACTATTGTTGTTTTGATAAAGACCTTGAATATACTATAGTGTATGTAAGATGTGGTAGAACATGGAGATGTCTATCATGAAATACATCTTATAGTCACTGTATATTCTAAAACCGTTCCTAGTCGATTGAGCCGTCCGATAATAAGGATAAGGATCGCTCGAGTTTGAGACTAGCATTTGCGATGCGGAGTACCACGTTTCATTGGTAGGGAACATGGAGATGTTCGAAGCATGCAAATGGATATTCATAGGATGAATAGTCGAACTACCCTATCCGGACTTTCCAAGTGGTTATCACTTATCGAGTGGATAAAGTCCGCGGTTTTGGTTGTACACCATTAGTCCTTACGACTTGAAACATCATGGAGACTCTATATGCTAGTACTGTGCTTTGACTCGTTTACCGACTCTGAGGGGGTCATCAGGTGTCGAGATTGGGTACAGTTACTACACATATAGGAGTCAATGCATTGTTGTCAAGGATTCACCACATACTTGCGAGTGTGGATATCCTATGCGATCTGAGGAGATATTAGTGTGACAAATCTCTGGCCAGAGTACTTGATGTGATTTAAGAAATGGTTTCTTAGTAGCACATGCGATGTCACTAATTTGATCTTCAAGATGTATTGCATAGTTATCGAATCTTGAGCGACTCTCGATATACCAATGGTTGTTGATTCGATCGGGATATATGGATGAAGGGACCGTACTGTACGTTAACCAAAATCTACTGGTTCTTGTAGGCACTATCAGTGATACCTAGGGAATCATGGGGCGATGTTGCTAGGCGCTTTACCATGATTCGTTGGGCAAGTCGGAAAGTGTTGTTCCGAGTCACAAGGAGTTGTGAGCCCACGGCTAGCTGTATCCCTGAACCATTGAGGGTCACACAGTGTAATGGAGTTTTAATCCCCGTTGAGATAGTTAAATTTAAAGAGTTAAATTTAATGAACTAAGGAGTTGGACTTCTTAAATAAGAGTAAGGGAGTAGGGTTTCCTAAAATGACATAGGGATGGACATTTTTGGAAACCACTGAATTCGGATTCAGGAAAATTTATTTTGACTTTAAAACGTGCAGAAATGGTTTCTGTGCACATTGGTGAAATCGTTTCATCAATCGGAGTCACGATGAATTTTATATTAATTTCTGAACGAGCGGGCTTTGCTTGTCGGGCCCCAGCTTATGACTAATGGGCCCTAAGGTGTTAGTGGCCTGCATTATAAATAAGTTATTTCAGTACAGAAATTACACACAACAGGTCATAATTTTTTGAGACAGGATTTTCGAAACCCTAGCCCCTCTCAAAAACGTTTTCGGCCGAACCCTCCCCCTCTGCCCGAGAAAATTCCGGTCTGTGATTTTGAATCGCAGTAAGGAATAACGAATCAAATTCGTGTATTCTCTTCGCAGAAAACTTCTGATAGATTTTCTAGTGCAATCTATCAGAGGGATTAAACCTCTGTTCGTGGACCTGATTGAAGGCGTTCATCGGTTCCAGGGAGAGACAACAAGAGCAGAATTGTTCTGTTGGTGTCCATTAATCTCGTTGCGAGATTTGAGGTAAAATTTATTTAATTGTTATTTAAATTTTACACACACAATAATTCAATCGTTGTATGGTTGATACCCACACCATGGAATCGTTCCATGAGAAAATTTTTAAACTTCCGCTGCACCGGGTATCAATCGTAATTGGTCTGGGAACTCGCCAGTTTTCCAACAGTGGTATCAGAGCCAGGTTGCTCAGATCAATCGATTGAATTAATCAATTGTACAAAATTTTTGAGTCTCGGTTTTTGAAACAAAATAAATATTTTTAATAAAAATTTTTTTTTTCCGGGGGCGAAACCCGGGCAGCGATTGGATCGCTGCCCGGAAGGGGAAGCGATGGTCGCTGCCCCCAGGGGCGGCGCACGGCGCCGCCCAGGGCGGCGACCGTCGCCGCCCAGGGCGGCGCTCGGCGCTGCCCAGGGCAGCGCTGTGCGCTGCCCAGCGCAGCGCTGGGCGCTGCGCAGGGCAGCGCTCGGCGCCGCCCAGGGCGGCGCACAGCGCCGCCCAGGGCAGCAAGCGTTGCTGCCCTAAGGGGGCAGCCGGGCTGCCCCGGCCCGCGCCCCGGGTGCGGGCCGGCCCGGGAGTGTCCCGGGCGGCCCGCGGGAAAAATTATATTTTTATTAATTTTAATATTTAAAATTTTATTTTTGGTCCGGTCAAAAATTGTTTTTGATTGGTTCACGAGATTTCGGATCGAATTGTTCGAGTCCGTAAATTTTAAAATTGATTTTGGATAAATTTGAATTTTTGGAAAATTTTAATATTTTATCCGTAAATTGAATTTTGAAATCAATTATTTTGGTACAATTGATGATAAGATATGATCTTATGATATATTGAGTAAAATATGATTTTATTTGTAAAATTGGATTTTATAGATAAAATATGATTTTATTTGATATGGAGATAAAATATGATTTTATATGTGAAATGTGATTTTATATATAAAATATGATTTTATCTTGTTTAAATTTGAATTGCCACAGCATGTTATCCAATAAATTAATTTTGAATTAAATGTTATTGGATAAGGATGATCGATTGCCATGACCAATTTTGTAGGTGTATGTTAGGAATTTACATTTTGTCTTTATTGTTGTTGGTTTTATTAATGGGCCTGGTTTATGGCCCGATATGAATGTCATATGTAATAAAAGTGGGCTTGGTTTATAGCCCGTTCCCACCCCCTAAAAATGTATCCCCTACTTGTCATTGTTATTTATTGTAAATACATTAGATTTAGTGGGAGATCAAGATTTGAAGATGGTGGACCCAGCAGACAATGAAGACTGAAGAAATGTAAATTGGAAGCATATGTAATAGGATTGCATTTGCATACTGCATATTACCTAGGATTGGACTAAGACCCGTGATTGGCAACCACGGGTCAATTAGAAATGGAATCGATCATCCTATATAATATGTGATATTATGATTGTATGCATGTTTAGACATAAATTGCGTGAATCCGGCAATGCATGCAATAAATTAAATATGATGAGACAAATATTTTTATAAATAAAATCCCTCATTTTAAATATGATTTAAAATTTATATCAAGATAAATAAAGGAAATTTAAATATTGTTTAAATGTTCCTACCTTCCATCAACGGTCAATGTATGTGATGCTACCCGCGGATACGGTCCGGCTCATATTATTGGGGGGCCCGTCCGTCGGAAAGCTGTACATTGGATCGACAAATGTTGTAAGTTGGGTGGAACTCCCATGGGATCGGCTCATATTATTGGGGGATCCACATGGCGACCGTCCATCACAACTTAATATTGATGGGTCATCTTGACATGTCACTTTAAACGGCGTCATATTATTGGGCCCTTATTGGACATGAGGTAAATACATGGGGGTTGCTTTGGAAGCAATTGGGCTCTACCTTTTGAGAATTATGGTTGGCTGATATTATTCGGGACCATAAGTTTGTCAATTGGACTCCATGTTCTCACTAAGGAAAAAGTTTCCCGTTTTCACTAGAGGGTGGTGAAATCGTTAAAATAGTGGGAGTGAGATTCATAAAATAAAATTCGCCAATTTTATGTCTTAATAAATTATTTAAACAATCATCGATAATTGTCTGTTTTATCTCAGTAATCCACATGCTTCTGTTCTCCAACAAAACAAACTTATTGACGCAAACAACACAGAATGATTCCATAAGTTAAGATTGTCCTAAGTTCGGAAAAAGATTTTCTAAGTGTTAGAAAAGGCTTCTCCGAAAACAGCCCCGGCTAATGTAACTGCCGAAAGGTTGGCCGAATTAGAGAAATGGTTGGTCCATGATCTCAAGGCCAAATGTTACATGAAAATTGGACAAGTCTAAACAAGTTTGCCATCACTGCAAGAAACCCGGTCATTGGAAACGTAACTGCAAGGAATACCTCAAGCAGTTGCGAACTGCAAAGGGTATGTTTTACATTAAAATGTTTTTCTTAATACTACTTCTTGGGTATTGGATACCAGATTAGATCTCATATTTGCAATGAGTTGCAAATGATGACAAGAAGTAATAGGCTAAGGATGGGTGAGACCCAGTCAAGGCTCGGGAATTGTTCCAGAGATAAATCCAAAGCTATAGGAGACATTTTTGCAGAACAATTTTAAGTTTTTGAGAGATGTTTTATTTGTTCCAGATTTGATTAAAAACATTATTTCTGTTTCTATGCTTGATAGAGATAGTTATTCTTGAAATTTTGTGAATGGGATTTGCAATATTTACAAGAATGAATGTTTGATTGGAAATGGACAACTTGAAAACGATCTATACAACTTAAAACTAAAAGACGTTCCAATTAATTATTTTGATAAACCGGCTACAACAAACAAAAGGAAAATCGATAGTCAAAACCCGGCAAACCTTTGGCACGCTAGACTAGGTCATATTTCCTCAAGGAGGATGAACAAGCTAGTGGGAGAGGGCATGTTTGATATGTCTGATATTAACTCTCTACCTACTTGTGAATCCTGCCTAAAAGGGAAAATGACTAAATCTCCTTTTAAGGGGAAGCCTGAACGTAGTCAAAATCTGTTGGATTTGATCCATACAGATGTTTGTGGTCCATTTAGAGTAGGGACTCAACATGGCCACACCTACTTCATTACCTTTACTGATGATTATTCTAGGTATGGGTATTTATATTTAATGAAATATAAGTCTGAAGCATTTGAAAAGTTCAAAGAATTCAAGGCTGAAGTAGAAAACAAGCTAGGTAAAAGTATTAAAGCACTTCGATCGGATCGAGGTGGAGAATACTTGAGTACCGAGTTTTTGGACTATCTAAAAGAGAATGGGATTCTCTCTCAGTGGACTCCTCCTATGACACCACAGCTTAATGGTGTATCGGAGCGTCGTAATCGAACTTTGTTGGACATGGTTCGATCCATGATGAGCTTCACTGAGCTTCCACCTTCATTTTGGGGCTATGCGCTTGAAACGGCGGTATTGTTGTTGAACAACGTCCACACTAAAGCAGTGGACAAAACACCATACGAGTTATGGAATGGCAAAGCTCCTAAGTATTCGTACTTGAGGATTTGGGGATGTCCTGCTTACGTGAAGCGGACAGTGGGAGATAAGTTGGATAGTCGATCCAGCTTGTGTTATTTTGTGGGGTATCCGAAGAATTCAATCGGATATTATTTCTATTATCCTGCTGAAACAAAGGTGTTTGTTTCACGGAATGCGACCTTCTTGGAGAAGGAGTTCTTATTGGATAAGAAAGGCGAGATGATGGAACTCGAAGAAGTTCGAGAAGAACCCGAAATACAAAATAACGATCCCACACCTCAGGAACCATTGCTGGACACGCCTGCACCTAGAAGATCCGAGAGGACTTCTAGACCTCCAGTTCGATATGGTCTTCTTCTTGAAGAGGGTCAAGATGAACCCGACATTGGATGTGATCCAAGAAGCTTCAAGGAAGCAATTTCTGATGCGGATTCGAATTTATGGCTTGAAGCTATGCAGTCAGAATTGGATTCGATGCATACTAACCAAGTCTGGTCTTTAGTGGATCCTCCCGATGGAATTGTTCCAATAGGGTGTAAATGGATCTACAAAAGAAAGCTTGGGCCTGATGGTAAGATATTGACTTACAAGGCGCGATTGGTGGCTAAAGGTTATACTCAAAGGCAAGAAGTTGACTATGACGAAACCTTTTCACCAGTTGCAATGTTCAAGTCCATAAGAATCCTTATTGCCATAGCTGCATGGTATGACTATGAGATATGGCAAATGGATGTGAAGACTGCTTTTCTTAATGGAGACATTAAGGAAGAAATCTATATGAGGCAGCCTGAGGGGTTCACATCCATGGGAAGCGAGCATAAGGTATGCAAGCTTCAGAGATCAATTTATGGTCTAAAACAAGCATCAAGAAGTTGGAACCAGAAATTTGATGAAACAATAAAAGATTTTGGTTTCATCAAGAACCCGGAGGAACCTTGCGTGTACAAGAAAGTAGTTAAGGATGCGGTGACATTCTTAATACTTTATGTTGATGACATCCTACTCATTGGGAATGATGTAGGGATGTTGCAGTCAACAAAGATATGGTTATCAGGTAGATTTTCGATGAAGGATTTGGGTGAGGCATCCTACATTCTTGGGATACAGATCTATAGGGATAGATCTAAGAGAATGATAGGACTCACTCAATCAACCTACATCGATACCATATTGAAACGGTTTTCAATGGATGGGTCCAAGAGAGGACATCTACCCATGTGTCATGGAGTTTCTCTATCCAAGTCTATGTGTCCCAAGACTGATGCAGAGATAGAGAATATGACACATGTACCATATGCGTCAGCTATAGGTAGTATCATGTATGGGATGATATCTACCAGACCGGATGTAGCATTTGCTCTGAGTGTCACGAGCAGATATCAGTCTAATCCTGGTCAGATGCATTGGAAAGCCGTGAAGGACATTCTTAAGTAATTGCGAAGGACTAAGAATATGTTCATGGTTTATGGAGGACGAGAACTCAAACTGGAAGGCTATACCGACTCTAGCTTCCAAAGTGATGTGGATGACTCGAAGTCAACCTCTGGATTTGTGTTCATGCTCAATGGCGGTGCTGTCTCTTGGAAGAGTTCCAAGCAGGACACCACAGCGGATTCCACCACTGAGGCTGAATACATTGCAGCATCAGCTGCTGCTAAAGAGGCCGTTTGGATGAGGAATTTCGTCCAAGTTGGGCGTCATTCCTGAATTTGTTGGTCCAGTCCCGGTGTACTGCGACAACACGGGTGCCGTTGCTCAAGCAAAGGAACCAAGGTCTCATCAAAGATCCAAACACGTACTGAGGAAATACCACATAATCCGGGAGATTGTGGAAAGAGGAGACATCAGTGTCGAACGAGTGGCCTCTGCAGACAATATCGCTGATCCACTTACTAAGCCTTTGCCAGGACCATTGTTTGACAAACATCGCGAAGCAATGGGTCTACGTAGTATGACTAGTTGGCTATAGGGCAAGTGGGAGATTGTAAGAGTGGGTGCCCAGTGAGCCAACTGTATGGCTATGGGCTTTGTTGACTCTTTGTATAAACAATCTTTTGTTTAATATTATTTACACTTTTATGGCAATGACTTTATATTACTTCATATTGTTATATTGTGATATACTATTGTTGTTTTGATAAAGACCTTGAATATACTATAGTGTATGTAAGATGTGGTAGAACATGGAGATGTCTATCATGAAATACATCTTATAGTCACTGTATATTCTAAAACCGTTCCTAGTCGATTGAGCCGTCCGATAATAAGGATAAGGATCGCTCGAGTTTGAGACTAGCATTTGCGATGCGGAGTACCACGTTTCATTGGTAGGGAACATGGAGATGTTCGAAGCATGCAAATGGATATTCATAGGATGAATAGTCGAACTACCCTATCCGGACTTTCCAAGTGGTTATCACTTATCGAGTGGATAAAGTCCGCGGTTTTGGTTGTACACCATTAGTCCTTACGACTTGAAACATCATGGAGACTCTATATGCTAGTACTGTGCTTTGACTCGTTTACCGACTCTGAGGGGGTCATCAGGTGTCGAGATTGGGTACAGTTACTACACATATAGGAGTCAATGCATTGTTGTCAAGGATTCACCACATACTTGCGAGTGTGGATATCCTATGCGATCTGAGGAGATATTAGTGTGACAAATCTCTGGCCAGAGTACTTGATGTGATTTAAGAAATGGTTTCTTAGTAGCACATGCGATGTCACTAATTTGATCTTCAAGATGTATTGCATAGTTATCGAATCTTGAGCGACTCTCGATATACCAATGGTTGTTGATTCGATCGGGATATATGGATGAAGGGACCGTACTGTACGTTAACCAAAATCTACTGGTTCTTGTAGGCACTATCAGTGATACCTAGGGAATCATGGGGCGATGTTGCTAGGCGCTTTACCATGATTCGTTGGGCAAGTCGGAAAGTGTTGTTCCGAGTCACAAGGAGTTGTGAGCCCACGGCTAGCTGTATCCCTGAACCATTGAGGGTCACACAGTGTAATGGAGTTTTAATCCCCGTTGAGATAGTTAAATTTAAAGAGTTAAATTTAATGAACTAAGGAGTTGGACTTCTTAAATAAGAGTAAGGGAGTAGGGTTTCCTAAAATGACATAGGGATGGACATTTTTGGAAACCACTGAATTCGGATTCAGGAAAATTTATTTTGACTTTAAAACGTGCAGAAATGGTTTCTGTGCACATTGGTGAAATCGTTTCATCAATCGGAGTCACGATGAATTTTATATTAATTTCTGAACGAGCGGGCTTTGCTTGTCGGGCCCCAGCTTATGACTAATGGGCCCTAAGGTGTTAGTGGCCTGCATTATAAATAAGTTATTTCAGTACAGAAATTACACACAACAGGTCATAATTTTTTGAGACAGGATTTTCGAAACCCTAGCCCCTCTCAAAAACGTTTTCGGCCGAACCCTCCCCCTCTGCCCGAGAAAATTCCGGTCTGTGATTTTGAATCGCAGTAAGGAATAACGAATCAAATTCGTGTATTCTCTTCGCAGAAAACTTCTGATAGATTTTCTAGTGCAATCTATCAGAGGGATTAAACCTCTGTTCGTGGACCTGATTGAAGGCGTTCATCGGTTCCAGGGAGAGACAACAAGAGCAGAATTGTTCTGTTGGTGTCCATTAATCTCGTTGCGAGATTTGAGGTAAAATTTATTTAATTGTTATTTAAATTTTACACACACAATAATTCAATCGTTGTATGGTTGATACCCACACCATGGAATCGTTCCATGATAAAATTTTTAAACTTCCGCTGCACCGGGTATCAATCGTAATTGGTCTGGGAACTCGCCAGTTTTCCAACATCAAGAAGATGGGAATATTAGTGGGATTAAGATGAAGATTCTTTCATTCCATGGGAAATCTGATCGGGATACTTTTCTGGAGTGGGAGATGAGAGTGGAGTCGGTGTTTGATTGTCACAACTACAGTGACTCGAAAAAAATAAAATTAGCAGTTGTTGAGTTTGTGGATTATGATCTTATTTGGTGGGATCAATTTGTTATTTCTATGAGGAGGAATCGAGAGCGTCCTATTGAGACATGGGATGAGATGAAGCAAATTTTGCAGAAGAGATTTGTGTCGAATTACTACTATTGTGACATGTTTAGGCGGCTACAAAATTTGAAGCAAGGTCCAAAGAGTGTAGAGGATTACTTCAAGGAGTTGGAGGTTACTATGATTCGGGTTAATATTGAAGAGGATCATCAAGAAACTATGGCTCGTTTCTTATGTGGTTTGAATAGGGAGATTCAAGACCAAGAGAAGCTTAGACATTGCATGGATCTTGAGGAGATGGTGCAAATTTTCATGAAAGTGGAACAACAACTCAAAATAAGGAGCATGGGTCGAAATTCTACGGTTGGAGGGTCTTCTACTCCTTGGCGTCCAAACTTTGGCAAACGAGAGGATGTCAAGCCGGTGTCCAAGCCAAAAATTGACCCCTAGAAAGAAACACCAAAGCAAGGAGTGCAAGGTAAATCTGAAACTCCTATTAATCTTTCTAGAGATATCAAATGCTTTAGATGTCAAGGTGTTGGTCATATTTCTAGTCAGTGCCCAAATAAAAAAATTATTATTATGAATGCTTGTGGTGAGTTTGAGTCGGAGAGTGAGGAGGAGAATTATGATAGAATTCCTGCGTTGGAGGATTCCGAGGATGAGGGATATGATGTGGTGGTTGGAGAGTTGTTGGTGAATAGAAGAGTGTTGAATGTGCAACAAAAGGAGGAGGAAGAAAATCAAAAGGAAAATTTGTTTCATACTAGATGCTTTGTGAAAAACAAAGTGTGTAGTTTCATCATTGATGGGGGCAGTTGTACTAATCTGGCGAGTAGTGAGCTTGTTGAAAAGTTGAGTTTACCTACTTTAAAGCATTCTCAACCATATCGATTGCAGTGGTTTAATGATAGTTCGGAGGTGAGAGTGACTAGGAAAGTTGTGGTACCTTTTTCCAATGGTAAGTATGAGGATAAAGTGTTGTGTGATGTTGTTCATATGAAAGTTTGTCATGTCTTGTTGGGTAGACCATGGAAATTTGATAGGAAGGTGATACATGACGGCTTTAAAAATTGTTATTCTTTTACTATGAAAAAGAGAGTTGTATTATTGACTATGACTCCAAAGCAAGTATTGGAGGATCATTTGAAAAAGAAAAAAAGAGAAGTGGCCGAAAAAAAGAGTGAACAAAAAAGTGAGGTGACCTTAGAAAAAAAGAATGAAAGAAAAAAAATGAGAAAAAAATTGAGAGGAAAGAGGCCGATAAAAAAATATATATGACCCAAAAGCGTGAGTTGCGAGAGATTTAACATGTGCATACTCCACTTGTGTTGATTTTCTACAAGGAGATACTCCTTAACACAAGTGATATAGTCGGAAATCTTTCGAGCAGTGTTGTTTCTCTCTTGTAGGAATTTGAAGAATTATTTCTAGAGGATCTATCCAATGATTACCACCTTTGAGGGGAATTGAGCATCAAATAGATCTTGTGTCCGGAAGTGCATTGCCGAATCGTCCAGCTTATAGGAGTAACCCGGAGGAAATAAAAGAGCTACAAAGGCAGGTAAGTGAACTTCTCGATAAGGGATTTGTGTGTGAGTCTATGTATCCTTGTGTTGTGCCTGTTTTGTTGGTTCCTAAGAAAGACGGTTCATGGATAATGTGTGTGGATTGTAGAGCCATTAATAACATTACCATCGAGTACAGACATCCTATTCCTAGACTAGATGATATGTTAGATGAATTTCATGGTTCTAGCATTTTTAGCAAAATTGATCTTAAAAGTGGTTATCATCAAATTCGGATTAGAGAAGGTGATGAATGAAAAAATTCTTTTAAAACTAAGTATGGGTTGTATGAGTGGTTGGTTATGCCATTTGGGTTAACTAATGCACCTAGTACTTTTATGAGGTTTATGAATCATGTTTTGCATGCTTATATTGCAAAATTTGTTGGGGTATATTTTTATGATATCTTGGTGTATAACAAAAATTTGAATGAGCATGTTGAACACTTGAGAATTGTGTTAATCACACTAAAAGCTAAACACTTTTATGCTAACTTGAAAAAGTGTGTATTTTATACAAAATAACTTGTGTTTCTTGGTTTTTTTGTGTGTGCTCAAGGTGTCAAAGTTGATGAGGATAAGGTAAGTGCAATTCGAGATTGGCCAACGCCTACATCTATTTGTCAATTTCGAAGTTTCCATGGTCTTGCAAGTACTATAGGAGATTTGTTAAGGATTTTAGAACTTTGGCAACTCCTATGACTGCGGTGATCAACAAGAACATTTCATTCCAATGGGGCGAGGAGCAAAGAAGTATTTTGACATTATTAAGAAAAAATTAATTAATGCTCCTTTACTTGTATTACCTGATTTTTTAATACTTTTGAAATTGAATGTGATGCGTCAGGTGTAGGAATTGACGGTGTTTTGATGCAAGGTAGACGGCCAATTGCATACTTCAGTGAGAAGGTAAGGGGAGCAGCGTTGAATTATCCTACTTACGACAAGGAATTCTATGCCTTGGTTCGTGTGCTTGAAATATGGCAGCATTATTTGAGGCTAAAGAAATTTGTGATTCATACGGATCATGAATCTTTGAAGCATCTCAAAGGTTCAAAAGCTGAACAAGAGACATGCCATGTTGGTGGCGTTTGTAGAGACTTTTTCCTACATTATCAAGTACAAGCAAGGAAAAGAAAACGTGGTAGTGGATGCTCTATCACGAAGGTACGCACTTTTATCTACTCTAGATTCCAAGTTTTTGGGATTTGAGTATGTGAAGGAATTGTATGCCAATGATTTTGATTTTGGTGATATTTATACGTCATGTTTGCATGGTCCAAAGGATAAATTTTTCATGCATGATGAATATTTGTTTAAGAAAGATAAGTTGTGTGTACCAATCATCTATTCGTGAATTACTTGTTAGGGAATCTGTGAAGATTTGGAAACTTGGCTTCCAAGCCTTTGTCTTTTTTGGTAAGATCTCTCTACATTGGAAGCTGCAATAAATCCGCAACATGAGAAACATCATCAGATTTATGACAACCAATAAAATGAGTCATCTTAGAAAATCTATCAACCACCACAAACACAGAATCCCTCCCCTTCTTAGACCTTGGTAATCCTAAAACAAAATCCATAGAAATGTCTACCCATGGTTCACTAGGAACGGAAAGTGGAGTATACAATCCATGTGGTTGTGTCTTAGACTTAGTCTTTTTACAAATCACACATTTTTCACAAATGTTTTCAACAGCATGCTTCATATGTGGCAGATAAAAATGTTCACGCAAAGTTTCATAAGTTTTAGCCGCATCAAAATGTCCCATTAAACCACCCCCATGTGATTCCCGAACAAGAAATTCACGAATGGAAGATTTGGGCACACACAACTTATCTTCCTTAAACAAATATCCATCATGCATGAAAAATTTATCCTTTGGACCATGCAAAGATGACACATAAATCTCACCAAAATCAAGATCATTGGCATACAAATTCACATACTCAAATCCCAAAAACTTAGAATCTAGAGTAGATAGAAACGCGTACCTTCGTGATAGAGCGTCTGCTACCACGTTTTCCTTCCCTTGCTTGTACTTGATAATGTAGGAAAAAGTCTCTACAAACGTCACCCACTTGACATGTCTCTTGTTCATTTTTTGTTGTCCTTTGATATGCTTCAAAGACTCATGATCCGTATGAATCACAAATTCTTTAGGCCTCAAATAATGCTGCCACGTTTCAAGCACACGAACCAAGGCATAGAATTCCTTGTCATAGGTAGGATAATTCAACGCTGCTCCACTTAGCTTCTCACTGAAGTATACAACTGGTCGTCCTCCTTGCATCAAGCACCTCCAATCCCTATACTTGACGCATCACATTCAATTACAAATGTATTAAAAAAATCAGGCAATACAATTAAAGGAGCATTAATTAATTTTTGCTTAATAATATCAAAAGATTTCTCTTGCTCCTCGCCCCAATGGAATGGAACGTTATTTTTATATCACCGCAGTCATAGGAGCTGCCAAAGTGCTGAAATCTTTTACAAATCTCCTATAGAAACTTGCAATACCATGAAAACTTTGAACTTGACCAATAGAAGTAGGTGTTGGCCAATCTCAAATGCCACTTACCTTGTCCTCATCAACTTTGACACCTTGAGAACTCACAAAAAATCCAAGAAACACAAGCTCTTTTGTACAAAACACACACTTTTTCAAATTAGCATACAAATGTTTAGCTTTTAGTGTGATTAGCACAATTCTCATGTGTTCAACATGCTCATTCAAATTTTTACTATACACCAAAATATCATCAAAATATACCACAACAAATTTATCAATATAAGCACGCAAAACATGATTCATCAACCTCATAAAAGTACTAGGTGCATTAGTTAACCCAAATGGCATAACCAACCACTCATAAACCCATACTTAGTTTTAAAAATAGTTTTCCATTATCCCTTTCTCTCATCCGATTTTGATGGTAACCACTCTTAAGATAAATTTTACTAAAAATGCTAGAACCATGCAGTTCATCTAACATATCATCTAGTCTAGGAATAGGATGCCTATACTTGATGGTAATGTTATTAATGGCTGTACAATCCACACACATTCTCCATTAACCGTCTTTCTTAGGCACTAACAAAATAGGTACAACACAAGGAGACATTGATTCGCGTACAAACCCCTTATCGAGAAGTTCACTTACCTGCCTTTGTAGCTCTTTTGTTTCCTCCGGGTTACTCCTATAAGCTGGACGATTTGGCAATGCACTTTTGGGCACAAAATCAATTTGATGCTCAATTCCCCTCAAAGGTGGTAATTCTTGAGGTAGATCCTCCGGAAATAATTCGTTGAATTCCTGCAAGCGAGAAACAACACTGCTCGAAAGATTTCCGGCTATATCACTTGTGTTAAGGAGAATCGCCTTATACAAAATCAACATAATGGAGTATGCACATGTAAAATCTCTCACAACTCACTTTTTTGGGCCATATATGTTTTTTTATCGGCCTCTTTCCTCTAAATTTTTTTCTCATCTTTTTTTCTTTCATTCTTTTTTTCTAAGGCCATCTCACTTTTTTGTTCACTCTTTTTTTTGGCCTCTTATCTCTTTTTATTTTTCAAATGATCCTCCAATACTTGCTTTGGAGCCATAGGTAACAACACAACAAACTTCTTTTTCTCATAGTAAAAGAATAACGATTTTAAACCCATCATGTTTCACCTTCCTATCAAATTTCCACGGCCTACCCAACAATATATGACAAGTTTGCATAGAAACAACATCACACAACACTTCACCTCATACTTACCAATGGAAAAAGGTACCACAACTTGCCTAGTCACTCTCACCTTCAAACTATCATTAAACCATGCAATCGATATGGTTGAGAATGCTTTAAAGTAGACGAATTCAAATTTTCAACAAGCTCACTACTCGCCACAATAGTACAGCTGCCCCCATCAATGATGACACTACACACTTTGTTTTTCACAAAGTATCTAGTATGAAACAAATTTTCCCTTTGATTTTCTTCCTCCTTTTGTTTCACATTCAATACTCTTCTAGTCACCAACAACTCTCCAACCACCGCATTATATCCCTCATCCTCAGGATCCTCCAACGCAGGTATACCATCATAATTCTCCTCCTCACTCTCCGACTCAAACTCACCACAAGCATTCATAATCATAATTTTTTTTTATTTGGGCACTGACTAGCAATATGACCAACACCTTGACATCTAAAGCATTTGATATATCTAGAACGATTAATAGGAGTTTCAGATTTACCTTGCACTCTTTGCTTTGGTGTTTCTTGCTTGGTGTCAATTTTTGGCTTGGACACCGGCTTGACATCCTCTCGTTTGCCAACGTTTGGATACCAAGGACTAGAAGACCCTCCAACAGTAGAATTTCGACCCACGCTCCTTCTTTTGAGTTTTTGTTCCACTTTCATGGCAATTTGCACCATCTCTTCAAGATTCATGCAATGTCTAAGCTCCACTTGGTCTTGAATCTACCTATTCAAAGCACATAAGAAACAATCCATAGTTGCTTCACGATCCTCTTCAATATTAGCCCGGAACATAGTAACCTCCAACTCCTTGAAGTAATCCTCTACACTCTTTGGACCTTGCTTCAAATTCTGTAGCCGCCTAAACATGTCACCATAGTAGTAATTCAGCACTAATCTCTTCCGCAAAATTTAATTCATCTCATCCCATGTCTCAATAGGATGCTCTGATTCCTCCTCCTATAAATAAAAAATTGATTCCACCAATAAGAGCATAATCCACAAACTAAACAACCACTAATTTTATTTTTTTCGAGTCACTGTAGTTGTGACAATCAAACACCGACTCCACTCTCATCTCCAAATCCAAATAAGCCTCTGGATCAAATTTCCCTTGGAATGAAGGAATCTTCATCTTAATCCCACTAATATTCCCATCTTCTCGACTCCCTTCAATGTATCTCCCTCTCGCCGCTCCCCTTCTATTTCTTTCACCCTCATGAGCCCTCCAATTTATACCCCAATTTTCACCCAAACACTCATCATCCTCTCTACCATCATCATCTTCTTCAAATATTTTCTTTTTATTTTTACCATCACTCCCACTAACTTCAAGCCTATCCAAATTCTCATGTATTGGCCTCAAAGCCGCCATCATCATCTTGGTAAATTCATCTATTTGACCTTGAGAAAAATTTTGGCTAGAAGAACTCATTGTACCTGCAAGAAAATGTTAGTAATAAAATTCCTCACAAAATTTCTCACTAGTCACTCCAAAAGAATTCACTCCACCACTCCTTTTTTTTCACTCAAATCGATGTTGGCTTTTTTTTTTTGCTTTATGTAGAAGTGAATCAAACTCTCAAGTTCACAACTTGTAGAAACTTGAAGATTGACTACCAAAGATTGACAAAAACAAGACGAATAAATTTATGGACTTGAATTTCCGACTTGCACCCAAGGATGAACAAGAGCGAAATAATGAATTGACCACAAGCTATCTTGCTTCTTATATTATTTTTTTGAAGCTTTTGGCCTTTCTATTAATTTTTTTTTTTACCGATTTTTGAATTTTTTTTTCGAGATAACTTATAGCACAAGACACAAAAACTTGGGCAACAAGATTGACACATAAACGACTTAGAAATTTTAAATAAAATAGACTCAGATGAAGAACGAAAGATGAAGGGCGAAGAACACGAAGAACGAAAATATAAGATACTTACTTGATTCAAAACCTTGGCTTTTTGATACCAACTGATATGAATTCTTAATGTATGGAAGGCAAACAAGATTATATTAAAATCGTACCCTCAATCCAATAACAAAAGAAATCAAGAATTGCCCAATATTGAAAAAAAGTAAAGATTTTGGATTATTCACCTCTAGTTTACTTGAAACTAGCAACAAACAATCATGAAGAAAACAATTGATCACAACGGGACCTTCAGAAAATCTGTTTCTGACAACCCACGAGAATAATCAATCAACAAATGCCACAAGTTATGAACTTTGATAAGTTCAATTTTTTTAACAAAGCACAATGCTTCAATAAAAATTCTAGAGAGAATTTTATGTATAAAAATCTGAATTCTTAATTGTTATTCAATAATGAATGTTTGTTGTATTTATAATACAACTACAAAATAATAAAAGATATCACAAAATATATCTAAAAATATAATAATATCTTCCAAAAAGTTTCCTAGTAGGAATAAAAGAATTAAAATAGAAAAATAATTCCAAAAAAACCAAAAAGTCTCGCACACACACATAACGCCAAACTGTGTGAAAGAGAGTGCAGGCGCGGGCGCGCACAAGGTTCTGTTGGGAAATCTTCAAAATATCAAGGACGTGCGGGCGCGCGTGGAACAAGGCACGGGAGCGCATGCTACACTTACTATGTCACATATTTTTGTGTTTTCTTTGATATTTTCTCTACTTTCTTGACGTCTTTGGACTTCAATAATATTGTAACATCCCTCAAAGTGATCTTCAAGCATTCCAATGCCTTCTTGACAATTCATCATCATTGATTGAAGCGCATCTTTGAATCTCTTAGCTCGAACCTTCGTAATTGGTCCTCTTGGCATCTCCATCGGATCCTTAGCCACTTGATCAACATGCGAGCTATCCATGATCGCATCACTCAAGCTCCCCACGTCGATTCTGGCCAGCTCCTGCCCCATTTGTTGTCATGCACACATACAAAACAAGACAACAACCGAAAACATCCAGTGAGAATATATTTCTCAGTATAATCAACATATACATGCGTTAAAAATAAAATCATATCGACTCTAAACATTTCAATTGAAGAATAGAGTAATATAACGCATATATAAAGAATTGATTCATATCAAAATTTTCCATCAAGATTCGTATATGATCTTGACATGGATATCTATCTATCGTCGTCCCATCGGACTAGAAAATAATGTCATATCAGACCTTGGCATAAGAATCAATTCATATCTCATATCAAATAAAGATCCACTACTTGAAATGGATCGAAAACATCAATAATAAACAATAAAGAAAGTATGTGGTTTATCGGGATAACTCAAGATGCTTCATTCTCGAGTTTCAAGTCCCTGACTCTCGATGTTGTCTTATACCTTTTCGTTTCTTCTCAGATTGTA
The DNA here is from genome assembly GCF_033568475.1 of Henckelia pumila. Taxonomy (NCBI): domain Eukaryota; kingdom Viridiplantae; phylum Streptophyta; class Magnoliopsida; order Lamiales; family Gesneriaceae; genus Henckelia; species Henckelia pumila. Next base: position 74,579,320 of record NC_133121.1, read on the forward strand.
GATGCTTCAAATTTCAAGCACTTCTTCCTTAGTTCGAATTCAAGGTTCTCAAGTCGCTCAATCTCTTGTAATAACTAAAATTGAAGTATTCATAAGCAATATATATCAGCAAGACAATCAATCACGTTCATCTCAATCAATCAATATTCAAACTTGAACAAGTTCGTGAACCAACAACATAACGACTGAAAATCGGTACATAAACAATATCAAATCCAAACCCACAACTCAATACGCTACATAACAGCACAAATATATCATCAACCATCAATATCACACGTCCAAACCCAAATTTCAGAATATAGGATTTTCAAAAATGCTTCAATAAATCATATCAAATTCATACGACGTTCTTCCTTCGATCCGTTTTCGAATAACCAATCGATGCTAGCTCATAACCGCATATAATCAATAAGAATAAAATTCCATCATATCTTAAAAAATTCAACGATGATAGAACTTAAGAAAATATTTACCAAAACGAAACTCTCAGCGCCGTGATCACAGATATATAAGCAATTCTGAATTCTGACGGCCGGATATCGAAGAATCGTAACTTTTAAAAGATGAAAATGGCGTGAAGGTTGTCTCGGTTTTTCTTCCTCCCTTCTTAATATGCTTGCATGTTGAAATGAGTATAATAAGCAAGTGGAAGAAGATATATATAAGCATATTGTAGTTTAGTCCCTGACAACTTCAGTGATTTGTAATTCAGTCCTCAACAAATCTTTTAATTCAATTTCAATATATTCTCAAATTAAATAATCTCGGATCAACATTAAATAATTTCAGGGCTTTACATATCTCCCCCTCTAAGACATGAGTTCGTACTCAAATTCATAAGCAATATGTACGCACATAAGATAATGAAATAACAGAAATACTGAATAAGAACTCACATCAGTGAAATAAATCTGGGAACCTTTGTCTTATGTCTTCTTCAGTCTTCCATGTCGCTTCTTCAGTACTATGTCGACTTCACTGAACTTTAGCTAACGTAATAGTCTCGGTTTTGAGTTGTTTTTCTTTTCGATCGAGAGAAAATATGAATTGGCTTCTCGAAGTAACTCAAAGTATCATCAAGTTCAGCTTCATCTACTAGGATAATATGAGATAAATCAGGCTGATACTTCCTCGGCATTGAAACATGGAATAAATCGTGAATACCAGATAAAGCTGTTGTTGGAAAAAACTGGCGATCAGATCAATCACGATTGATACCCGGTGCAGCGGAAGTTTAAAAATTTTGTTATGGAACAATTCCATAGTGTGGGTATCAACCGTTCAACGATTAAATTATTGTGTGTGTAAAATTTAAATAACAGTTATTAAATTTTACCTCCAATCTCGCAACGAGATTAATGGACACCAACAGATTTGATCTGCTCTTGTTGTCTCTCCCTGGAACCGATGAACTCCTTCAATCAGGTCCACGAACAGAGGTTTAATCCCTCTGATAGATTGCACTAGAAAATCTATCAGAAGTTTTCTGCGAAGAGATTACACGAATCTGATTCGTTATTCCTGACCGCGATTCAAAATCACAGACCGGAATTTTCTCGGGCAGAGGGGAGGGGTCGGCCGAAATTTTCTTTTAGAGAGACTAGGGTTTTCGATTTTTGCTCTCAAAAATTATGAGCTGTTGTGTATAATTTCTGTACTGAAATAACTTATTTATAATGCAGGCCACTAACACCTTAGGGCCCATTAGTCATAAGCTGGGGCCCGACAAGCAAAGCCCGCTCGTTCAGAAATTAATATAAAATTCATCGTGACTCCGATTGATGAACTGATTTCACCAATGTGCACAGAAACCATTTCTGCACATTTTAAAGTCAAAATAAATTTTCCTGAATCCGAATTCAGTGGTTTCCTAAAATGTCCATCCCTATGTCATTTTAGGAAATCCTACTCCCTCACTCTTATTTAAGAAGTCCAACTCCTTAGTTCATTAAATTTAACTCTTTAAATTTAACTATCTCAACGGGGATTAAAACTCCATTACACTGTGTGACCCTCAATGGTTCAGGGATACAGCTAGCCGTGGGCTCACAACTCCTTGTCACTCGGAACAACACTTTCCGACTTGCCCAACGAATCATGGTAAAGCGCCTAGCAACATCGCCCCATGATTCCCTAGGTATCACTGATAGTGCCTACAAGAACCAGTAGATTTTGGTTAGCGTACAGTACGGTCCCTTCATCCATATATCCCGATCGAATCAACAACCATTGGTATATCGAGAGTCGCTCAAGATTCGATAACTATGCAATACATCTTGAAGATCAAATTAGTGACATCGCATGTGCTACTAAGAAACCATTTCTTAAATCACATCAAGTACTCTGGCCAGAGATTTGTCACACTAATATCTCCTCAGATCGCATAGGATATCCACACTCGCAAGTATGTGGTGAATCCTTGACAACAATGCATTGACTCCTATATGTGTCGTAACTGTACCCAATCTCGACACCTGATGACCCCCATAGAGTCGGTAAACGAGTCAAAGCACAGCACTAGCATATAGAGTCTCCATGATGTTTCAAGTCGTAAGGACTAATGGTGTACAACCAAAACCGCGGACTTAATCCACTCGATAAGTGATAACCACTTGGAAAGTCCGGATAGGGTAGTTCGATTATTCATCCTATGAATATCCATTTGCATGCTTCGAACATCTCCATGTTCCCTACCAATGAAACGTGGTACTCCGCATCGCAAATGCTAGTCTCAAACTCGAGCGATCCTTATCCTTATTATCGGACGGCTCAATCGACTAGGAACGGTTTTAGAACATACAGTGACTATAAGATGTATTTCATGATAGACATCTCCATGTTCTACCACATCTTACATACACTATAGTATATTCAAGGTCTTTATCAAAACAACAATAGTATATCACAATATAACAATATGAAGTAATATAAAGTCATTGCCATAAAAGTGTAAATAATATTAAACAAAAGATTGTTCATACAAAGAGTCATCAAAGCCCATAGCCACACAGTTGGCTCACTGGGCACCCACTCTTACAATCTCCCACTTGCCCTATAGCCAACTAGTCATACTACGTAGACCCATTGCTTCGCGATGTTTGTCAAACAATGGTCCTGGCAAGGGCTTAGTAAGCGGATCAGCGATATTGTCTGCAGAGGCCACTCGTTCGACAATGATGTCTCCTCTTTCCACAATCTCCCGGATTATGTGGTATTTCCTCAGTACGTGTTTGGATCTTTGATGAGACCTTGGTTCCTTTGCTTGAGCAACGGCACCCGTGTTGTCACAGTACACCGGGACTGGACCAACAAATTCAGGAATGACGCCCAACTCTTGGACGAACTTCCTCATCCAAACGGCCTCTTTAGCAGCAGCTGATGCTGCAATGTATTCAGCCTCAGTGGTGGAATCCGCTGTGGTGTCCTGCTTGGAACTCTTCCAAGAGACAGCACCGCCATTGAGCATGAACACAAATCCAGAGGTTGACTTCGAGTCATCCACATCACTTTGGAAGCTAGAGTCGGTATAGCCTTTCAATTTGAGTTCTCGTCCTCCATAAACCATGAACATATTCTTAGTCCTTCGCAAGTACTTAAGAATGTCCTTCACGACTTTCCAATGCATTTGACCAGGATTAGACTGATATCTGCTCGTGACACTCAGAGCAAATGCTACATCCGGTCTGGTAGATATCATCCCATACATGATACTACCTATAGCTGACGCATATGGTACATGTGTCATATTCTCTATCTCCTCATCAGTCTTGGGACACATAGACTTGGATAGAGAAACTCCATGACACATGGGTAGATGTCCTCTTTTGGACCCATCCATTGAAAACCGTTTCAATATGGTATCGATGTAGGTTGATTGAGTGAGTCCTATCATTCTCTTAGACCTATCTCTATAGATCTGTATCCCAAGAATGTAGGATGCCTCTCCCAAATCCTTCATCGAAAATCTACCTGATAACCATATCTTCGTTGACTGCAACATCCCTACATCATTCCCAATGAGTAGGATGTCATCAACATAAAGTACTAAGAATGTCACCGCATCCTTAACTACTTTCTTGTACACGCAAGGTTCCTCCGGGTTCTTGATGAAACCAAAATCTTTTATTGTTTCATCAAATTTTTGGTTCCAACTTCTTGATGCTTGTTTTAGACCATAAATTGATCTCTGAAGCTTGCATACCTTATGCTCGCTTCCCATGGATGTGTACCCCTCAGGCTGCTTCATATAGATTTCTTCCTTAATGTCTCCATTAAGAAAAGCAGTCTTCACATCCATTTGCCATATCTCATAGTCATACCATGCAGCTATCGCAATAAGGATTCTTATGGACTTGAACATTGCAACTGGTGAAAAGGTTTCGTCATAGTCAACTCCTTGCCTTTGAGTATAACCTTTAGCCACCAATCGCGCCTTGTAGGTCAATACCTTACCATCAGGCCCAAGCTTTCTTTTGTAGATCCATTTGCACCCTATCGGAACAATTCCATCGGGAGGATCTACTAAAGACCAAACTTGGTTTGTATGCATCGAATCCAATTCTGACTGGATAGCTTCAAGCCATAAATTCGAATCCGCATCAGAAATTGCTTCCTTGAAGTTTCTTGGATCACATCCAATGTCGGGTTCATCTTGATCCCCTTCAAGAAGAAGACCATATCGAACTGGAGGTCTAGAAGTCCTCTCGGATCTTCTAGGTGCAGGCGTGTCCAGCAATGGTTCCTGAGGTGTAGGATCGTTATTTTGTATTTCGGGTTCTTCTCGAACTTCTTCGAGTTCCATCATCTCGCCTTTCTTATCCAATAAGAACTCCTTCTCCAAGAAGGTGGCATTCCTAGAAACAAACACCTTTGTTTCAGCAGGATAATAGAAATAATATCCGATTGAATTCTTCGGATACCCTACAAAATAACATAAGCTGGATCGACTATCCAACTTATCTCCCACTGTCCGCTTCACGTAAGCAGGACATCCCCAAATCCTCAAGTACGAATACTTAGGAGCTTTGCCATTCCATAACTCGTATGGTGTTTTGTCCACTGCTTTAGTGTGGACGTTGTTCAACAACAATACCGCCGTTTCAAGCGCATAGCCCCAAAACGAAGGTGGAAGCTCAGTGAAGCTCATCATGGATCGAACCATGTCCAACAAGGTTCGATTACGACGCTCCGACACACCATTAAGCTGTGGTGTCATAGGAGGAGTCCACTGAGAGAGAATCCCATTCTCTTTTAGATAGTCCAAAAACTCGGTACTCAAGTATTCTCCACCTCGATCCGATCGAAGTGCTTTAATACTTTTACCTAACTTGTTTTCTACTTCAGCCTTGAATTCTTTGAACTTTTCAAATGCTTCAGACTTATATTTCATTAAATATAAATACCCATACCTTGAATAATCATCAGTAAAGGTAATGAAGTAGGTGTGGCCATGTTGAGTCCCAACTCTAAATGGACCACAAACATCTGTATGGATCAAATCCAACAGATTCTGACTACGCTCAGGTTTCCCCTTAAAAGGAGATTTAGTCATTTTTCCTTTTAGGCAGGATTCACAAGTAGGTAGAGAATTAATATCAGACATATCAAACATGCCCTCTCCCACTAGCTTGTTCATCCTCCTTGAGGAAATATGACCTAGTCTAGCGTGCCAAAGGTTTGCCGGGTTTTGACTATCGATTTTCCTTTTGTTTGTTGTCGCCGGTTTGTCAATACAATTCACTGGAACGTCTTTTAGTTTTAAATTGTATAGATCGTTTTCAAGTTGTCCATTTCCAATTAAAAATTCATTCTTGTAAATATTGCAAATCCCATTCACAAAATTACAAGAATAACCATCTCTATCAAGCATAGAAATAGAAATAATGTTTTTAATTAAATCTGGCACAAATAAAACATCTCTCAACAATAATTTAAAACCATTCTGCAAAATCAAACAAACATCTCCAATGGCCGTAGCTTCAACTCTGGAACCATTCCCGAGCCTCAGCTGGGTCTCACCCATTCTAAGCCTGCGACTTCTTGTCATCACCTGCAAATCATTGCAAATGTGAGATCCACATCCGGTATCCAATACCCAAGAAGTTGTATTAAGTGACATGTTTATTTCAATATAGAACATACCCTTTGCAGTTCCTAACTGCTCAAGATACTCCTTGCAGTTGCGCTTCCAATGACCCGGCTTATTGCAGTAATGGCAAACATCCTTGGATTTTCCATTGTTTGAAGCCTTTGTCTTTTGCTTCTTCTCGGGTTCCACTTTCTTGGGTGGGGCAGAACGTTTCTTGCCCTTCATACTTGGCCCCTTCTTAGCAGAAGATGAGGAGCCCACCAAGAAAGCTGGCTTATCCTTCTTAAGTGTGGATTCATATGTAACGAGCATATTGACCATCTCTTCAAGGGTGGCCTCTATCTTGTTCATATTAAAATTTATCACGAATCCATCAAATGAAGAAGGAAGAGATAGAAGCAGCAAGTCCACATTGAGTTCATGCTCCAACACCAAATCAAGGGTCGCTAACTTCTGTATGAGCCAAATCACTCGTACCCCATGATCACGGACCGAAGTCCCTTCACGCATGCGGCACGTCATCAACTCCTTAACAGTAGAGAACCTTTCAGCCCTCGACTGAGCCCCAAAAAGTTCCTTGAGTTGCGCGTGAATGTCAGCAGCATTCACCGTGTCCTCAAATCGCCTCTGGAGTTCATCAGACATCGAGGCTTGCATATAGCATTTGGTCTTGATGTCATGGCCACACCATGCATCAAGTTTGGCCAATTCCTCCGGACTTATGTCAGCTGGTGCTTCCTTCGGAGGTGCTTTCTCTAACACGTAGAGCATTTTCTCCGAAGTTAAGACAATCTTCAACTTCCGGAACCATTCCGTATAGTTGGCGCCAGTCAACTTGTTTTGTTCGAGGATCGAGAATAATGGATTTCGCGAATTCATTGTATGAAATACTGAAAAGAAAAACAGACATATATCAATGATTGTTTAACAATTTACTAAGACATAAAATAGGCGAATTTAATTTTATGAATCTCACTCCCACTATTTTAACGATTTCACCACCCTCTAGTGAAAACGGGAAACTTTTTCCTTAGTGAGAACATGGAGTCCAATTGACAAACTTATGGTCCCGAATAATATCAGCCAACCATAATTCTCAAAAGGTAGAGCCCAATTGCTTCCAAAGCAACCCCCATGTGTTTACCTCATGTCCAATAAGGGCCCAATAATATGACGCCGTTTAAAGTGACATGTCAAGATGACCCATCAATATTAAGTTGTGATGGACGGTCGCCATGTGGATCCCCCAATAATATGAGCCGATCCCATGGGAGTTCCACCCAACTTACAACATTTGTCGATCCAATGTACAGCTTTCCGACGGACGGGCCCCCCCAATAATATGAGCCGGACCGTATCCGCGGGTAGCATCACATACATTGACCGTTGATGGAAGGTAGGAACATTTAAACAATATTTAAATTTCCTTTATTTATCTTGATATAAATTTTAAATCATATTTAAAATGAGGGATTTTATTTATAAAATTATTTGTCTCATCATATTTAATTTATTGCATGCATTGCCGGATTCACGCAATTTATGTCTAAACATGCATACAATCATAATATCACATATTATATAGGATGATCGATTCCATTTCTAATTGACCCGTGGTTGCCAATCACGGGTCTTAGTCCAATCCTAGGTAATATGCAGTATGCAAATGCAATCCTATTACATATGCTTCCAATTTACATTTCTTCAGTCTTCATTGTCTGCTGGGCCCACCATCTTCAAATCTTGATCTCCCACTAAATCTAATGTATTTACAATAAATAACAATGACAAGTAGGGGATACATTTTTAGGGGGTGGGAACGGGCTATAAACCAAGCCCACTTTTATTACATATGACATTCATATCGGGCCATAAACCAGGCCCATTAATAAAACCAACAATAATAAAGACAAAATGTAAATTCCTAACATACACCTACAAAATTGGTCATGGCAATCGATCATCCTTATCCAATAACATTTAATTCAAAATTAATTTATTGGATAACATGCTGTGGCAATTCAAATTTAAACAAGATAAAATCATATTTTATATATAAAATCTCATTTCACATATAAAATCATATTTTATCTCTATATCAAATAAAATCATATTTTATCTATAAAATCCAATTTTACAAATAAAATCATATTTTACTTAATATATCATAAGATCATATCTTATCATCAATTGTACCAAAATAATTGATTTCAAAATTCAATTTACGGATAAAATATTAAAATTTTCCAAAAATTCAAATTTATCCAAAATCAATTTTAAAATTTACGGACTCGAACAATTCGATCCGAAATCTCGTGAACCAATCAAAAACAATTTTTGACCGGACCAAAAATAAAATTTTAAATATTAAAATTAATTTTAAATAAAAATATAATTTTTCCCGCGGGCCGCCCGGGACACTCCCGGGCCGGCCCGCACCCGGGGCGCGGGCCGGGGGCAGCCCGGCTGCCCCCTTAGGGCAGCGCCTGGCGCCGCCCCTGGGCGGCGCCGTGCGCTGCCCTGGGCGGCGCCGAGCGCCGCCCCTGGGCAGCGCCCAGCGCTGCGCTGGGCAGCGCACAGCGCTGCCCAGGGCGGCGCCGTGCGCCGCCCTGGGCGGCGACGGTCGCCGCCTTGGGCGGCGCCGTGCGCCCCCTTTGGGCGGCGCCGTGCGCCGCCCGGGGCAGCAACAATTGCTGCCCCACCGGGCAGCGATCCAATCGCTGCCCGGGTTTTGCCCCGAAAAAAAATTTTTTTTTTATTTAAAAATATTTATTTTGTTTCAAAAACCGAGACTCAAAAATTTTGTACAATTGATTAATTTAATCGTTTGATCTGAGCAACCTGGCTTTGATACCACTGTTGGAAAAAACTGGCGATCAGATCAATCACGATTGATACCCGGTGCAGCGGAAGTTTAAAAATTTTGTTATGGAACAATTCCATAGTGTGGGTATCAACCGTTCAACGATTAAATTATTGTGTGTGTAAAATTTAAATAACAGTTATTAAATTTTACCTCCAATCTCGCAACGAGATTAATGGACACCAACAGATTTGATCTGCTCTTGTTGTCTCTCCCTGGAACCGATGAACTCCTTCAATCAGGTCCACGAACAGAGGTTTAATCCCTCTGATAGATTGCACTAGAAAATCTATCAGAAGTTTTCTGCGAAGAGATTACACGAATCTGATTCGTTATTCCTGACCGCGATTCAAAATCACAGACCGGAATTTTCTCGGGCAGAGGGGGAGGGGTCGGCCGAAATTTTCTTTTAGAGAGACTAGGGTTTTCGATTTTTGCTCTCAAAAATTATGAGCTGTTGTGTATAATTTCTGTACTGAAATAACTTATTTATAATGCAGGCCACTAACACCTTAGGGCCCATTAGTCATAAGCTGGGGCCCGACAAGCAAAGCCCGCTCGTTCAGAAATTAATATAAAATTCATCGTGACTCCGATTGATGAACTGATTTCACCAATGTGCACAGAAACCATTTCTGCACATTTTAAAGTCAAAATAAATTTTCCTGAATCCGAATTCAGTGGTTTCCTAAAATGTCCATCCCTATGTCATTTTAGGAAATCCTACTCCCTCACTCTTATTTAAGAAGTCCAACTCCTTAGTTCATTAAATTTAACTCTTTAAATTTAACTATCTCAACGGGGATTAAAACTCCATTACACTGTGTGACCCTCAATGGTTCAGGGATACAGCTAGCCGTGGGCTCACAACTCCTTGTGACTCGGAACAACACTTTCCGACTTGCCCAACGAATCATGGTAAAGCGCCTAGCAACATCGCCCCATGATTCCCTAGGTATCACTGATAGTGCCTACAAGAACCAGTAGATTTTGGTTAGCGTACAGTACGGTCCCTTCATCCATATATCCCGATCGAATCAACAACCATTGGTATATCGAGAGTCGCTCAAGATTCGATAACTATGCAATACATCTTGAAGATCAAATTAGTGACATCGCATGTGCTACTAAGAAACCATTTCTTAAATCACATCAAGTACTCTGGCCAGAGATTTGTCACACTAATATCTCCTCAGATCGCATAGGATATCCACACTCGCAAGTATGTGGTGAATCCTTGACAACAATGCATTGACTCCTATATGTGTCGTAACTGTACCCAATCTCGACACCTGATGACCCCCATAGAGTCGGTAAACGAGTCAAAGCACAGCACTAGCATATAGAGTCTCCATGATGTTTCAAGTCGTAAGGACTAATGGTGTACAACCAAAACCGCGGACTTAATCCACTCGATAAGTGATAACCACTTGGAAAGTCCGGATAGGGTAGTTCGATTATTCATCCTATGAATATCCATTTGCATGCTTCGAACATCTCCATGTTCCCTACCAATGAAACGTGGTACTCCGCATCGCAAATGCTAGTCTCAAACTCGAGCGATCCTTATCCTTATTATCGGACGGCTCAATCGACTAGGAACGGTTTTAGAACATACAGTGACTATAAGATGTATTTCATGATAGACATCTCCATGTTCTACCACATCTTACATACACTATAGTATATTCAAGGTCTTTATCAAAACAACAATAGTATATCACAATATAACAATATGAAGTAATATAAAGTCATTGCCATAAAAGTGTAAATAATATTAAACAAAATATTGTTCATACAAAGAGTCATCAAAGCCCATAGCCACACAGTTGGCTCACTGGGCACCCACTCTTACAGCTGTAGGCAATGCTAGTCGATAAGACATGCTAGTAGATAAAACTTGTAGCACAAGACATGAAAACTTTGGCGACAAGATTGAAACAGAAACGACTTAGAAATTTGAAATAGAATTGACTCAGATGAAGAACGAAAGATGACAAACGAAGAACACGAAAAACACGATGAACAAAAAGATATGAAGATAAGATACTTACTTGATTCTAAACCTTAGATTTGATACCAACTAATATGAATTCTTAATGTATAGAAGGCAAACATGACTATATTAAAATTGTACCCTCAATCCAATAAACAAAAGAAATCAAGAAATATGCCCAATATTAAAACAAGTAAAAATCTTGGATTATTCACCTCTAGTTTACTTGAAACTAACAACAAACAATCACGAAGAAAACAATTGATCACAACGAAACCTTCAGAAAACTTTTTTTCTCAAAATTCACGAGGATAATCAATCGACAAACGCCACAAAGTATGAACTTTGATAAGTTTGATTTGGAATAAAGTACAAAGCTTCAATAAAAATTCTAGAGAGAATTTTATGTATTGAATAATAAAAAATCTGAAATCTTAATTGTATTCAATAATGAATGTTTGTTTTATTTATAATACAACTACAAAATAATAAAAGATATCACAAGATATATCTAAGGATATAAGAATATATCCTAAAAGTTTTCTAGTAGGAATAAAATACTCAATAATAGCATAAAATATCAAAAATAAGCTTAATATCTCGCACACCCAAAAACACCTTCGGTCTGTGTAAAAGTACGTCGCGCGGGTGCGTAGTGTCACGGCGCGGGCGCGCGTTAGTCACGCATTTTCCATCAGGCTTCTTTAGGATGCAGCGCGAGCGCGTGATGTGGAAGGCGCGGGCACGCTGAGGGTACTCATATTCCTTGTCAAACCGACACTCATACGCGCGGGAGCACAGTCTTCAAGGCGCGGGCGTGCCGCAGCTTTGAACTGGATCTTCAATTTCTTCACTTTCTTGACCTCCTTTGACCTCAATAATATTATAACATCTCCCAAATTGAATATCAAGAAATACAACGCCCTCGTGTGACTTCATCATCAATAATTGAATTGCTTCCTTGAACTTTTAAGCTCGGCCTCTCGTAACTGGTCCTCTTGTTAACTCCAACGGATCCTTAGCCACTTGATCAGCATGCGATCCATCCATGATCGCATCACAACTTCGTCACAAAGTCCATAGAAATATGATCCCATTTCCATTCAGGAATTGACAAACTCTGTAACAGACCACCAGGCTTCCTTCTCCCAGCCTTGACATGTTGGAAATTCAGGCACTTAGATACGTATTCAGTGACATCTGATTTCATCTATTTCCACCAGTAATGATTCTTCAAATCATTATACATTTTCCTGCCACTAGGATGAATACTATATCTACTGCAATGCGCTTCTTTCAATATCTGCTGTTTCAGATCAGAAACATTTGGAACAACAAGTCGGTTATTCACATATAATATATCATCAGCATTGACCTTATATTTGGATTGATGTCCAGACTTAACCATTTCAATGGATTTCTGAATACTCTGATCTTATTTCTATGCATCCTTGATTTGAATCAACAATTCAGGCTCAGTTAGAATCACACAAACTTGAATAGGCCTCATATCTCTCTCAAATGTTAATCCAGAAATTCAACAATTTTCAATCAAATGAGATAGTCCTATAGTAGATAAGGATAAAGCACATACCTTCCTACTTAGGGAATGTGCAGCAGCATTTGATTTTTCTGGATAATATTTGATTTCGTAATCAAAGTCCTTCAAAAAATATAACCATCTTTGTTGTCTCATGTTCAATTCAGATTGCGTAAACAGATATTTCAGACTCTTATGATCATAATAAAATTCAAACTTCTCACCGTACAAATAATGTCGCCATATCTTCAATGCAAAGGCGATGGCTGCCAATTCAAGATCATGAATTGGATATCTCGTTTCATGTGGCTCAGCTGTCTCGAAGCATAAGTAACAACATGATCTCGCTACATCAGCACACATCCTAGTCCCCTGTGAGAAGCATCACAATAAACAGTGAAATAACCAGTACTTGAAGGGATAGTCAAGACTGGTGCACTTGTCAGCCTCTTCTTAAACTCAATAAAACTGTCTTCACAAGCTTCAGTCCAGATATATGGTGCATTATTCTGTGTAAGTTGAGGGATAGGTTTGGCAGTACTCGAGAAATCTTTGATAAACTGACAATAATAACCTGCTAAACCCATAAAACTCCGTATCTCTACTACAAACGTCGGTCTAGGCCAACTGATCAATTCTTCAACCTTACTCGGATCAAAAGAAATACCATCTTCGGATATAATATGACCGAGAAATACTACCTTCCACAACCAAAATTCACATTTTGATAACTTGGCATACAGTCTTTCTGCTCTCAAAGTCTTCAGAACTGTTCTCAAATGGTCAACATGATCACATATGTTCTTGGAATAGATCATAATATCGTCAATAAATATGATAACAAAATCATCAAGATATTTCTGAAACACTCGATTCATAAGACCCATAAATACCGCTGGAGCATTCGTCAAACCAAACGGCATTACAATGAATTTAAAGTGACCGTACCTCATTTGAAAAGCAGTTTTTGATACATCTTCATCTCTTACTCTCAATTGATGGTAGTCAGATCTCAAATCAATTTTAGAATATACTGACGAACCCTTTAACTGATCAAACAAATCATCAATTCAAGGTAAAGGATAACGATTATTTACCGTTGCCTTGTTCAGTTGTCGGTAGTCAATGCAAAGTCTCATTGATCCGTCCTTCTTTCGTACAAAATGTACCGGTGCGCCCCAAGGAGAGACACTCGATCTAATGTACCCTTTGGCCAAAAGATGTTCCAACTGTTCTTTCAACTCTTTCAATTCAACTGGTGCCATTCGGTAAAGTGATTTTGAAATAGGTTGCGTACCTGACATCAGTTCAATGCTGAAGTCTATCTCTCGAAATGGAGGCAATCCTGGAATCTCATCAAAAAAAACATTAGCGAATTCACTAACCACAGAAAAATCAGCCAATTTCAGGCTAGTTTTCATCACATCTAATACATATACAACAAATCCCTCTGCTCCTTTCTGTAATAAACGTGTCATGGATAGAACAAATATCAAAGGAATACGCGATTTTGAACCTTTACCATAAAATCTTCATTCATCTGCCATCTCAGGTCTGAACTGTAACCTTCTGAACACAATCAACTATAGCCCGGTACTTGGTTAACATATCGATTCCGATAATACAATCGAAGTCGGACAAACCAAGAACAATACAGTCTATTTAAATCTCGTTACCGTCATACTGCAATGTACAATTTCTAACAGATTTCGTAGACACAATACCTTTTCCCAAAGGTGATGAAATAGATACATTTCAGATAACGATTCAACAAGTAATGAATGCAATAACGCAAATTGTTCAGAAATAAATGTATGAGAAGCTCTTGTATCAACTACCACATAAGCAGGATAACCGCAAAGAGAACAAGTACCTGCTATCACATCATTAGGTGATGCATGTGCCTGCTCCTCTGTCAAAGCAAAAACTCGAGCTTGCTTTCTCGGAGGTTGACTCACTGTCTGACTTTCTCCTTGTATACCTTGTTCATGAGTCTGCGGTTGGAACGAATGAATAGACAATTTCTATCTCTCAGATTGAGCCATTGGTCTCAATGATCCCGCACTTTATGAACCCCCAACACCACGCTGTGGGCAGACTCTCGCAAAATGTCCCGTCTGATTACAAAAATCACAGCTACCAAACACTCATCGACACTGGTCGCTGACATGGCGACCTCCACATTTGGTACAGTACACCTCAGAACCACTAAACTTCTGTCCAGCTCTAGACTGTTTGGATCGACCAGAACTTGAAGAGCTACTACCAGAATGCTTAAATTGCTTTCCTTTCCCTTTAAAGAAATTCTTCTTACCGCTTCTAGAACCTCCTCCTTCAAATCAAGGCGGTGGTTGAGGAACCGGTGGTTGATCAGAAGATGGTACATGTATAACTGTTGATGGTACAAATTGTGCTCCTATCTGTCTCAGTATACCAGCTTCAGCTCCTTTGCACGATTAAGAGCATCGGCAAAGTTGTTTGGTCGTCCCGCATTAACAAGAGTAAAGACGTTTGCATTCAACCGGTTAATGAACTAGTCAGCTTGAGCTTCATCATTGTCCGCTATATGGGGAGAAAATTTCAGCAAACTCGTAAATTTGGCAACATACTCTTCAATATTCAATTGCACTTGCTGCAAGCTAGCAAATTCTGCTCCTTTTTCTTTTCTATGAGACATTGGGAAGAATCATTGATAGAAAGCAGTTTTAAAAACAGACCATGTAATGATTGTACCTTGATGCTCCAGTGCTCTCCGTGTTGCTATCCACCAACCTTTTGCAACTTTGTGTATTTGGTGTATAACAAGTTTGACTCGACGATCGCCTGCATAGTCAAGGGATTCAAATAACTTTTCAATATCCTCGAGCCAACTCTCACATTCCACAGAACTCTTAGTTACTTTCAGTGTTGGTGGTTTAAACGACTGAAAGCATTTCAACAGAGTTTCCATAGGAGTAGCAGTCACATCCATCATATCTCTGGAAGTACTACCTTGTTCAGTTCTAGGAATTTCTGTTGTTCGTGGCATTGTCAGTTGTGACGCCCCGTTTTTATCTTAAATTAGTTTATTTGAGTTAATCGGAGATTGCAGAGTTCACGAGCCGACTTGATTTTGATCAGGGTCCTTTTTGAAAATTTTGGAAATTTCAGGGACTAAAACGCAAATTTTGAGTTTAATATATTATCTACACTTGGAAAAGACTTGACTTAGTCTTCACTTCTCCTCCTTCTTCCTCTCCATAGATTCCTTCCATTAAAGCTTGAGGAAACGCTTCTTTAAGCTTTCCAAATCCAGTCCGAGCTCGATCCGTCCGTTGGAATTTATTTCTGAAGGCAGATTATCGATCACAGCAGTGAGAGCTCTGTTATATCGTAAGTTTTTCTACGATCGGATACATTCTAGTTTTTGGATGTTGTTAGAATCGTTCTAGATTCGAGTATGTTGTTCTCTACAGAGTTCTGATCGTTTATTATCTGCCAGTTTTGAAATAAAGCGACGTTCGGATTTGTTATGATTTTTGGAAGCCATTTTCGAAAATCATGGTTTTGAGATTTGTTGGGTTTGTCTTGTTGTTGTTGTATTAGCATTGAATTGAGTTGTTATCAGTATTGAACTGTTGTTTGCGTTGCCGGTTTGTTCAGTTATAGCCGTTATGCCGTCGGTTTGAGTTTTTGGAGATTTTGAACCGTTTTTGAGTTTGAACTTGGCTTGTAAGTTTATCGTGGTTATTGATCAATCATCTCTTGTATCTGAACAGATTCGTTTGGAGTTGTCAAGCCCAGAGTTAGCAGCTGTTTGATCGTTTCAGAGAATTGGACGAAGAACGGTATAAAGAGTTTTCCTTGAACCGTTGCCTTGTTGTTGTTAGATTGTGTAGTTGTTTATACAATATCTTTTGTAGCTTATCCAGAGTTGGAGCTACTGCATTGAAAGGTAAAAGAAGTCATCGTAGCGGGATAGCATACTCGGGACTGTGGTTCTCGAGTTTTCCCTTTTGAAATCACATACTTGCATCTACACTTGTCCTAGCATGAGGAACTTGTGTATTGTTTGATTGTATTGGGTTTTGTTAAAAGGATTATGTTTTATGTTTCTGTTATGCATTCATCTTGAGCCAATCTTGTTTCAGCGGGCAGAACCGCCCTTTTTGTTTAGACGTTTGGGAACTATGATTGAGTGGCCCAGGTCGTACTCGTTTCGTCTGGTGCTAGCATACTCATTATAGTTGCCCAAAGTCTAGAGGAGTGAGATACATGGCACCACCTCGATTGGGAGAGTCGGTGAGTTGTTACGTGATCTTATCCTCGGGATCCCAAAGGCACAACAGCAATCCCTCGTTATCAGATTTGATATCCCTGTTTAAAGACATGCATTTCATTACGATGTTATTGATTTCATTATTGTGTTGAAAGCATGTTTTTTACTTGTATTACTTGTTATGTTGCTTTTACTGGGAATGTCGTTCTCACCGGTTATCCGGCTGTTGCTTTGTTTTGTATGTGTACTTGGCAACAGGTGGGGCAGGAACAAGTCAGAAGAGGCATGGTTAGCTTCGAGGGCAAGTAGTAGAAGTGAGACTCGGTTTAGAAGTCGAAGTAGCATGTTTATCTAGTTTAAGATTGAAGCATGTTAGAACTCGAACTTGATATGTTTTGTTATTCGAATTAGTTTGTATTCGGATTGTAATCTGAAATCGAAGTATGTTGTTGTTGTATCGATTTAGACTTCTGGTTGTTTTTAGGCCTTCTGAAAGCATGACTTGTTATGGCATGTTTCCCTACACCCTGTTATTGCATATGTATTTGAAGGCATGTCGGACCAAGCGCGGAATCCTTTCTTTATTTTCTGCAGCCTGAGCATTTTCTGCCCAGGCCTTTCGCGCGCGGGCGAGGCCTCCGTTGGGCCTCTGAATTGTTTGCCCGCGCGCACGCGAGCTTGGTACCTCGCGCGGGCGCGAGCCTTTGGTTGGTCTCGGTTGTTGAAGCCTGCGCACGCACGAGCTTGGTTCCTCGCGCGGGCGCGCGGCGTTTTAAAAAAAAAACAAAAAACTTTAAATTGTTTTACTTTTGGATTCTTGTTCGCTTAATTGTTGTTTAATCCGAGATTAGTGGTTTAGAATCGAGGTCTCACATTAAGTGGTATCAGTGTAGTGACCCTTACCCGGATCACCTACTAAATAGAACTTAGGCATGCAATTAACTTAATTAAACAGATATCAGAATACAACTGCGGAATCCATAAACAAAATACAATCCCAAGAAAAGGAATCTGTAATTTATCCAATAATATACAACCAAATCGAATAGCTGTATAAACCCAAACAACAGTAATAAAACCTAAGAGAAGCTCCAGCTGGCCAACCACTGACTAGCCCCTCCTGGATCCACCCTCCTCGTCCAATCACAAACCTGCCCCATGGAATAGGGTGTCCAGAAAATACAGAGTACAAGACGTGAGCATAAAACGCTCCGTGCGAGAGTATGAGTATACATGCATGCAAAGTGAACTCCCTATAGACTCGAGGTCAAGGATCAGATAACAGAGACAGACCGGGCCCTGGTATGTAGCACGCTGTGCCGTTGCTTCAGGAGGTGGCTCCCATACCGAGATAACCGTGGAAACGCCGGACCCAAATCGATGGAAGTCCATCCACTAACAGGATAGGGTACAACCCTACTAACAGACATCTCGAAAGAGATACAACAAGATGCAAACGAATGCTGCATAATATCTGTTGGAGAACTCGGCGTTCAGATCAATTATGATTGATACCCGGTGCAGCGGAAGTTTAAAATTTTTGTATGCAACGATTTCATAATAGGTATCAACCTTACGATTAAATTGTGTGTGTGTAAAAATTAAATAACGATTATAAATTTTTACCTTTAATCTCGAATCGAGATTTTGGACACCAACAGATTTCTCTGCTCTTGTTGTATATCCCTGGAACTGATGAACGAACTGTTCTTCAATCAGGTCCACGAACGGATATTCAATCCCTCTGATAGATTGCACTAGAAAATCTATCAGAAGTTTCTACGAAGAGATTAACGAATTTGATCCGTTAAACCAGACTGTAATTCAAAATCACAGGCTGGATTTTTCTCAAGCAGAGGGAGAGGGGGCGGCGGCCACAATCAATAAAATTAGGGTTTTCGAAAATTATTTTGTGACCTGTTGTGTGTAATTTCTGTACTGCAATAACTTATTTAAAATGTAGGCCACTAACAGCTTAGGGCCCATGAATCATAAGTTCAAGCCCGACAAGCAAAGCCCGCATGTTCAAAAATTAATATAAAATTCATCGTGACTCCGATTGATAAACCGATTTCACCAATGTGCACAGAAACCATTTCTGCACCTTTTAAAGTCAAGATAAATTTTTCTGAATCCGAATTCAGTGATTTCCAAAAATGGCCATCCCTATGTCATTTTAGGAAATCTTACTCCTCTACTCTTAAATAAGAAGTCCAACTTCTTCGTTCATTAAATTTAACTCTTTAAATTTAACTATCTCAACGGGGATTAAAAATCCATTACACTGTGTGACCCTCAATGGTTCAGGGATACAGCTAGCCGTGGGCTCACAACTCCTTGTGACTCGGAACAACAATTTCCGACTTGCCCATCGAATCATGGTATGAGCGCCTAGCAACATCGCCCCATGATTCCCTAGGTATCACTGATAGTGCCTACAAGAACCAGTAGATTTTGGTTAGCGTACAGTACGGTCCCTTCATCCATATATCCCGATCGAATCAACAACCATTGGTATATCGAGAGTCGTTCGAGATTCGATAACTATGCAATACATCTTGAAGATTAAATAGTGACATCGCATGTGCTACTAAGAAACCATTTCTTAAATCACATCATGTACTCTGGCCAGAGATTCGTCACACTAATATCTCCTCAGATCGCATAGGATATCCACACTCGCAAGTATGTGGTGAATCCTTGACAACAAAGCATCGACTCCTATATGTGTTGTAACTGTACCCAATCCCGACACCTGATGACCCCAATAGAGTCGGTAAATGAGTCAAAGCACAGTACTAGCATATAGAGTCTAAATGATGTCTCAAGTAGTAAGGACTAATGGTGGACAACCAAAACCGCGGACTATTTCCACTCGATAAGTGATAACCACTTGGAAAGTCCGGATAGGGTAGTTCAATCATTCATCATATGAATATCCATTTGCATGCTTCGAACATCTCTATGTTCCTTACCAATGAAACGTGGTACTCTGCATCGCAAATGCTAGTCTCAAACTCGAGCGATCCTTATCCTTATTATCGGACGGCTCAATCGACTAGGAACAGTTTAGAATATACAGTGACTATAAGATGTGTTTCATGATAGACATCTCCATGTTCTACCACATCTTACATACACTATAGTATATTCAAGGTCTTTATCAAAACAACAATAGTATATCACAATATAACAATATGAAGAAAGATAAAGTCATTGCCATTAATAAAAGTGTAAATTATATTAAACAAAAGATTGTTTATACAAAGAGTCATCAAAGCCCTTAGCCACAAGTTGGCTCACCGGGCAACCACTCTTTCAATCTCCCACTTGCCCTAAAGCCAACTAGTCATACAACGTAGACCCATTGCTTCGCGATGTTTGTCAAATAATGGTCCTGTCAAGGGCTTAGTAAGTGGATCAGCGATATTGTCTGCAGAGGCCACTCTTTCGACAGTGATGTCTCCTCTTTCCACAATCTCCCGGATGATGTGGTATTTCCTCAGTACGTGTTTGGATCTTTGATGAGACCTTGGTTCCTTTGCCTGAGCAACGGCACCCGTGTTGTCACAGTACACCGGGACTGGACCAACAACTTCAGGAATGACGCCCAACTCTTGGACGAAATTCCTCATCCAAACGGCCTCTTTAGCAGCAGCTGATGCTGCAATGTATTCTGCTTCAGTGGTGGAATCCGCTGTGGTGTCCTGCTTGGAACTCTTCCAAGAGACAGCACCGCCATTGAGCATGAACACAAATCCAGAGGTTGACTTCGAGTCATCCACGTCACTTTGGAAGCTAGAGTCGGTATAGCCTTCCAATTTTAGTTCTCTTCCTCCATATACCATGAACATATTCTTAGTCCTTCGTAAGTACTTAAGAATGTCCTTCACGGCTTTCCAATGCATTTGACCGGGATTAGCTTGATATCTGCTCGTGACACTCAGAGCAAATGCTACATCCGGTCTGGTAGATATCATCCCATACATGATACTACCTATGGCTGACGCATATGGTACATGTGTCATTTTCTCTATCTCTTCATCAGTCTTGGGACACATAGACTTGGATAGAGAAACTCCATGACACATGGGTAGATGTCCTCTCTTGGACCCATCCATTGAAATCGTTTCAATATGGTGTCGATGTAGGTTGATTGAGTGAGTCCTATCACTCTCTTAGATCTATCTCTATAGATCTGTATCCTAAGAATATAGGATGCCTCACCCAAATCCTTCATCGACAATCTACCTGATAACCATATCTTTGTTGACTGCAACATCCCTACATCATTCCCAATGAGTAAGATGTCATCAACATAAAGTACTAAGAATGTCACAGCATCCTTAACTACTTTCTTGTACACGCATGGTTCCTCCGGGTTCTTGATGAAATCAAAATCCTTTATTGTTTCATCAAATTTCTGGTTCCAACTTCTTGATGCTTGTTTTAGACCATAAATTGATCTCTGAAGCTTGCATACCTTATGCTCGCTTCCCATGGATGTGAACCCCTCAGGCTGCTTCATATAGATTTCTTGCTTAATGTCTCCATTAAGAAAAGCAGTCTTCACATCCATTTGCCATATCTCATAGTCATACCATGCAGCTATGGCAATAAGGATTCTTATGGACTTGAACATTGCAACTGGCGAAAAAGTTTCATCATAGTCAACTCCTTGTCTTTGAGTATAACCTTTTGCCACCAATCGCGCCTTGTAGGTCAATACCTTACCATCAGGCCCAAGCTTTCTCTTGTAGATCCATTTACACCCTATTGGAACAATTCCATCGGGAGGATCTACTAGAGACCAAACTTGGTTTGTATGCATCGAATCTATTTCCGACTGCATAGCTTCAAGCCATAAATTTGAATCCGCATCAGAAATTGCTTCCTTGAAGTTTCTTGGATCACATCCAACATCGGGTTCATCTTGATCCCCTTCAAGAAGAAGACCATATCGAATAGGAGGTCTAGAAGTCCTCTCGGATCTTCTAGGTATAGGTGTGTCCAGCAATGGTTCCTGAGGTGTAGGATCGTTATTTTGTATTTCGGGTTCTTCTCGAATTTCTTCGAGTTCCATCATCTCGCCTTTCTTATCCAATAAGAACTCCTTCTCCAAGAAGGTGGCATTCCTTGAAACAAACACCTTTGTTTCAGCAGGATAATAGAAATAATATCCGATTGAATTCTTCGGATACCCTACAAAATAACATAAGCTGGATCGACTATCCAACTTATCTCACACTGTCCGCTTCACGTAAGCAGGACATCCCCAAATCCTCAAGTACGAATACTTAGGAGCTTTGCCATTCCATAACTCGTATGGTGTTTTGTCCACTGCTTTTGTGTGGACGTAGTTCAACAACAATACCGCCGTTTCAAGCGCATAGCCCCAAAACGAAGGTGGAAGCTCAGTGAAGCTCAGCATGGACCGAACCATGTCCAACAAAGTTCGATTACGACGCTCCGATACACCATTAAGCTGTGGTGTCATAGGAGGAGTCCACTGAGAGAGAATCCCATTCTCTTTTAGATAGTCCAAAAACTCGGTACTTAAGTATTCTCCACCTAGATCCGATCGAAGTGCTTTAATACTTTTACCTAGCTTGTTTTCTACTTCAGCCTTGAATTCTTTGAACTTTTCAAATGCTTCAGACTTATATTTCATTAAATATAAATACCCATACCTCGAATAATCATCAGTAAAGGTAATGAAGTAGGTGTGGCCATATTGAGTACCAACTCTAAATGGACCACAAACATCTGTATGGATCAAATCCAACAGATTTTGACTACGCTCAGGTTTCCCCTTAAAAAGAGATTTAGTCATTTTTCCTTTCAGGCAGGATTCACAAGTAGGTAGAGAGTTAATATCAGACATATCAAACATGCCCTCTCCCACTAGCTTATTCATCCTCCTTGAGGAAATATGACCTAGCCTAGCGTGCCAAAGGTTTGCCGGGTTTTTACTATCGATTTTCCTTTTGTTTGTTGTTGCCGGTTTATCAACATAATTTATTGGAACGTCTTTTAGTTTTAAGTTATATAGATCATTTTCAAGTTGTCCATTTCCAATCAAACATTCATTCTTGTAAATATTGCGAATCCCATTCACAAAATTGCAAGAATAACCATCTCTATCAAGCATAGAAACAGAAATAATGTTTTTAATCAAATCCGGAACAAATAAAACATCTCTCAAAAGTAACTTAAAACCGTTCTGCAAAATTAAATAAATATCTCCCACAGCTTTAGCTTCAACTCTGGAACCATTTCCGAGCCTCAGCTGGGTCTCACCCATTCTAAGCCTGCGACTTCTTGTCATCATTTGCAACTCATTGCAAATATGAGATCTACATCTTGTTGGAAAACTGGCAAGTTCCCAGACCAATTACGATTGATACCCGGTGCAGCGGAAGTTTAAAAATTTTTCATGGAACGTTTCCATGGTATGGGTATCAACCGTTCATCGATTGAATTACGTGTGTGTAAAATTTAAATAACAATTAAATAAATTTTACCTCAAATCTCGCAACGAGATTAATGGACACCAACAGAACAATTCTGCTCTTGTTGTCTCTCCCTGGAACCGATGAACGCCTTCAATCAGGTCCACGAACAGAGGTTTAATCCCTCTGATAGATTGCACTAGAAAATCTATCAGAAGTTTTCTGCGAAGAGAATACACGAATTTGATTCGTTATTCCTTACTGCGATTCAAAATCACAGACCGGAATTTTCTCGGGCAGAGGGGAGGGGTCGGCCGAAAACGTTTTGAGAGGGGTAGGGTTTCGAAAATCCTGTCTCAAAAATTATGACCTGTTGTGTGTAATTTCTGTACTGAAATAACTTATTTATAATGCAGGCCACTAACACCTTAGGGCCCATTAGTCATAAGCTGGGGCCCGACAAGCAAAGCCCACTCGTTCAGAAATTAATATAAAATTCATCGTGACTCCGATTGATGAAACGATTTCACCAATGTGCACAGAAACCATTTCTGCACGTTTTAAAGTCAAAATAAATTTTCCTGAATCCGAATTCAGTGGTTTCCAAAAATGTCCATCCCTATGTCATTTTAGGAAATCCTACTCCCTTACTCTTATTTAAGAAGTCCAACTCCTTAGTTCATTAAATTTAACTCTTTAAATTTAACTATCTCAACGGGGATTAAAACTCCATTACACTGTGTGACCCTCAATGGTTCAGGGATACAGCTAGCCGTGGGCTCACAACTCCTTGTGACTCGGAACAACACTTTCCGACTTGCCCAACGAATCATGGTAAAGCGCCTAGCAACATCGCCCCATGATTCCCTAGGTATCACTGATAGTGCCTACAAGAACCAGTAGATTTTGGTTAGCGTACAGTACGGTCCCTTCATCCATATATCCCGATCGAATCAACAACCATTGGTATATCGAGAGTCGCTCAAGATTCGATAACTATGCAATGCATCTTGAAGATCAAATTAGTGACATCGCATGTGCTACTAAGAAACCATTTCTTAAATCACATCAAGTACTCTGGCCAGAGATTTGTCACACTAATATCTCCTCAGATCGCATAGGATATCCACACTCGCAAGTATGTGGTGAATCCTTGACAACAATGCATTGACTCCTATATGTGTCGTAACTGTACCCAATCTCGACACCTGATGACCCCCTCAGAGTCGGTAAACGAGTCAAAGCACAGTACTAGCATATAGAGTCTCCATGATGTTTCAAGTCGTAAGGACTAATGGTGTACAACCAAAACCGCGGACTTTTTCCACTCGATAAGTGATAACCACTTGGAAAGTCCGGATAGGGTAGTTCGACTATTCATCCTATGAATATCCATTTGCATGCTTCGAACATCTCCATGTTCCCTACCAATGAAACGTGGTACTCCGCATCGCAAATGCTAGTCTCAAACTCGAGCGATCCTTATCCTTATTATCGGACGGCTCAATCGACTAGGAACGGTTTTAGAATATACAGTGACTATAAGATGTATTTCATGATAGACATCTCCATGTTCTACCACATCTTACATACACTATAGTATATTCAAGGTCTTTATCAAAACAACAATAGTATATCACAATATAACAATATGAAGTAATATAAAGTCATTGCCATAAAAGTGTAAATAATATTAAACAAAAGATTGTTTATACAAAGAGTCAACAAAACCCATAGCCACACAGTTGGCTCACTGGGCACCCACTCTTACAATCTCCCACTTGCCCTATAGCCAACTAGTCATACTACGTAGACCCATTGCTTCGCGATGTTTGTCAAACAATGGTCCTGGCAAAGGCTTAGTAAGTGGATCAGCGATATTGTCTGCAGAGGCCACTCGTTCGACACTGATGTCTCCTCTTTCCACAATCTCCCGGATTATGTGGTATTTCCTCAGTACGTGTTTGGATCTTTGATGAGACCTTGGTTCCTTTGCTTGAGCAACGGCACCCGTGTTGTCGCAGTACACCGGGACTGGACCAACAAATTCAGGAATGACGCCCAACTCTTGGACGAAATTCCTCATCCAAACGGCCTCTTTAGCAGCAGCTGATGCTGCAATGTATTCAGCCTCAGTGGTGGAATCCGCTGTGGTGTCCTGCTTGGAACTCTTCCAAGAGACAGCACCACCATTGAGCATGAACACAAATCCAGAGGTTGACTTCGAGTCATCCACATCACTTTGGAAGCTAGAGTCGGTATAGCCTTCCAGTTTGAGTTCTCGTCCTCCATAAACCATGAACATATTCTTAGTCCTTCGCAAGTACTTAAGAATGTCCTTCACGGCTTTCCAATGCATCTGACCAGGATTAGACTGATATCTGCTCGTGACACTCAGAGCAAATGCTACATCCGGTCTGGTAGATATCATCCCATACATGATACTACCTATAGCTGACGCATATGGTACATGTGTCATATTCTCTATCTCTGCATCAGTCTTAGGACACATAGACTTGGATAGAGAAACTCCATGACACATGGGTAGATGTCCTCTCTTGGACCCATCCATTGAAAACCGTTTCAATATGGTATCGATGTAGGTTGATTGAGTGAGTCCTATCATTCTCTTAGATCTATCCCTATAGATCTGTATCCCAAGAATGTAGGATGCCTCACCCAAATCCTTCATCGAAAATCTACCTGATAACCATATCTTTGTTGACTGCAACATCCCTACATCATTCCCAATGAGTAGGATGTCATCAACATAAAGTACTAAGAATGTCACCGCATCCTTAACTACTTTCTTGTACACGCAAGGTTCCTCCGGGTTCTTGATGAAACCAAAGTCTTTAATTGTTTCATCAAATTTCTGGTTCCAACTTCTTGATGCTTGTTTTAGACCATAAATTGATCTCTGAAGCTTGCATACCTTATGCTCGCTTCCCATGGATGTGTACCCCTCAGGCTGCTTCATATAGATTTCTTCCTTAATGTCTCCATTAAGAAAAGCAGTCTTCACATCCATTTGCCATATCTCATAGTCATACCATGCAGCTATGGCAATAAGGATTCTTATGGACTTGAACATTGCAACTGGTGAAAAGGTTTCGTCATAGTCAACTCCTTGCCTTTGAGTATAACCTTTAGCCACCAATCGCGCCTTGTAGGTCAATACCTTACCATCAGGCCCAAGCTTTCTTTTGTAGATCCATTTACACCCTATTGGAACAATTCCATCGGGAGGATCCACTAAAGTCCAGACTTGGTTAGTATGCATCGAATCCAATTCTGATTGCATAGCTTCAAGCCATAAATTCGAATCCGCATCAGAAATTGCTTCCTTGAAGCTTCTTGGATCACATCCAATGTCGGGTTCATCTTGACCCTCTTCAAGAAGAAGACCATATCGAACTGGAGGTCTAGAAGTCCTCTCGGATCTTCTAGGTGCAGGCGTGTCCAACAATGGTTCCTGAGGTGTGGGATCGTTATTTTGTATTTCGGGTTCTTCTCGAACTTCTTCGAGTTCCATCATTTCGCCTTTCTTATCCAATAAGAACTCCTTCTCCAAGAAGGTGGCATTCCGTGAAACAAACACTTTTGTTTCAGCAGGATAATAGAAATAATATCCGATTGAATTCTTCGGATACCCCACAAAATAACACAAGCTGGATCGACTATCCAACTTATCTCCCACTGTCCGCTTCACGTAAGCAGGACATCCCCAAATCCTCAAGTATGAATACTTAGGAGCTTTGCCATTCCATAACTCGTATGGTGTTTTGTCCACTGCTTTAGTGTGGACGTTATTCAACAACAATACCGCCGTTTCAAGCGCATAGCCCCAAAACGAAGGTGGAAGCTCAGTGAAGCTCATCATGGATCGAACCATGTCCAACAAAGTTCGATTACGACGCTCCGATACACCATTAAGCTGTGGTGTCATAGGAGGAGTCCACTGAGAGAGAATCCCATTCTCTTTTAGATAGTCCAAAAACTCGGTACTCAAGTATTCTCCACCTCGATCCGATCGAAGTGCTTTAATACTTTCACCTAGCTTGTTTTCTACTTCAGCCTTGAATTCTTTGAACTTTTCAAATGCTTCAGACTTATATTTCATTAAATATAAATACCCATACCTTGAATAATCGTCAGTAAAGGTAATGAAGTAGGTGTGGCCATATTGAGTCCCAACTCTAAATGGTCCACAAACATCTGTATGGATCAAATCCAACAGATTTTGACTACGCTCAGGTTTCCCCTTAAAAGGAGATTTAGTCATTTTCCCTTTTAGGCAGGATTCACAAGTAGGTAGAGAGTTAATATCAGACATATCAAACATGCCCTCTCCCACTAGCTTGTTCATCCTCCTTGAGGAAATATGACCTAGTCTAGCGTGCCAAAGGTTTGCCGGGTTTTGACTATCGATTTTCCTTTTGTTTGTTGTTGCCGGTTTGTCAATACAATTCACTGGAACGTCTTTTAGTTTTAAATTATATAGATCGTTTTCAAGTTGTCCATTTCCAATTAAACATTCATTCTTGTAAATACTGCAAATCCCATTCACAAAATTACAAGAATAACCATCTCTATCAAGCATAGAAATAGAAATAATGTTTTTAATTAAATCTGGCACAAATAAAACATCTCTCAACAATAATTTAAAACCATTCTGCAAAATCAAACAAACATCTCCAATGGCCGTAGCTTCAACTCTGGAACCATTCCCGAGCCTCAGCTGGGTCTCACCCATTCTAAGCCTGCGACTTCTTGTCATCACCTGCAAATCATTGCAAATGTGAGATCCACATCCGGTATACAATACCCAAGAAGTTGTATTAAGTGACATGTTTATTTCGATATAGAACATACCCTTTGCAGTTCCCAACTGCTCAAGATACTCCTTGCAGTTGCGCTTCCAATGACCCGGCTTCTTGCAGTAATGGCAAACATCCTTGGATTTTCCATCGTTTGAAGCCTTTGTCTTTTGCTTCTTCTCGGGTTCCACTTTCTTGGGTGGGGCAGAACGTTTCTTGCCCTTCATACTTGGCCCCTTCTTAGCAGAAGATGAGGAGCCCACCAAGAAAGCTGGCTTATCCTTCTTAAGTGTGGATTCATATGTAACGAGCATATTGACCATCTCTTCAAGGGTGGCCTCTATCTTGTTCATATTAAAATTTATCACGAATCCATCAAATGAAGAAGGAAGAGATAGAAGCAGCAAGTCCACATTGAGTTCATGCTCCAACACCAAATCAAGGGTCGCTAACTTCTGTATGAGCCAAATCACTCGTACCCCATGATCACGGACCGAAGTCCCTTCACGCATGCGGCACGTCATCAACTCCTTAACAGTAGAGAACCTTTCAGCCCTCGACTGAGCCCCAAAAAGTTCCTTGAGTTGCGTGTGAATGTCAGCAGCATTCACCGTGTCCTCAAATCGCCTCTGGAGTTCATCAGACATCGAGGCTTGCATATAGCATTTGGTCTTGATGTCATGGTCGCACCATGCATCAAGTTTGGCCAATTCCTCCGGACTTATGTCAGCTGGTGCTTCCTTCGGAGGTGCTTTCTCTAACACGTAGAGCATTTTCTCCGAAGTTAAGACAATCTTCAACTTCCGGAACCATTCCGTATAGTTGGCGCCAGTCAGCTTGTTTTGTTCGAGGATCGAGAATAAAGGATTTCGCGAATTCATTGTATGAAATACTGAAAAGGAAAAACAGACATATATCAATGATTGTTTAACAATTTACTAAGACATAAAATAGGCGAATTTAATTTTATGAATCTCACTCCCACTATTTTAACGATTTCACCACCCTCTAGTGAAAACGGGAAACTTTTTCCTTAGTGAGAACATGGAGTCCAATTGACAAACTTATGGTCCCGAATAATATCAGCCAACCATAATTCTCAAAAGGTAGAGCCCAATTGCTTCCAAAGCAACCCCCATGTGTTTACCTCATGTCCAATAAGGGCCCAATAATATGACGCCGTTTAAAGTGACATGTCAAGATGACCCATCAATATTAAGTTGTGATGGACGGTCGCCATGTGGATCCCCCAATAATATGAGCCGATCCCATGGGAGTTCCACCCAACTTACAACATTTGTCGATCCAATGTACAGCTTTCCGACGGACGGGCCCCCCCAATAATATGAGCCGGACCGTATCCGCGGGTAGCATCACATTCATTGACCGTTGATGGAAGGTAGGAACATTTAAACAATATTTAAATTTCCTTTATTTATCTTGATATAAATTTTAAATCATATTTAAAATGAGGGATTTTATTTATAAAAATATTTGTCTCATCATTTTTAATTTATTGCATGCATTGCCGGATTCACGCAATTTATGTCTAAACATGCATACAATCATAATATCACATATTATATAGGATGATCGATTCCATTTCTAATTGACCCGTGGTTGCCAATCACGGGTCTTAGTCCAATCCTAGGTAATATGCAGTATGCAAATGCAATCCTATTACATATGCTTCCAATTTACATTTCTTCAGTCTTCATTGTCTGCTGGGCCCACCATCTTCAAATCTTGATCTCCCACTAAATCTAATGTATTTACAATTAAATAACAATGACAAGTAGGGGATACATTTTTAGGGGGTGGGAACGGGCTATAAACCAAGCCCACTTTTATTACATATGACATTCATATCGGGCCATAAACCAGGCCCATTAATAAAACCAACAACAATAAAGACAAAATGTAAATTCCTAACATACACCTACAAAATTGGTCATGGCAATCGATCATCCTTATCCAATAACATTTAATTCAAAATTAATTTATTGGATAACATGCTGTGGCAATTCAAATTTAAACAAGATAAAATCATATTTTATATATAAAATCACATTTCACATATAAAATCATATTTTATCTCCATATCAAATAAAATCATATTTTATCTATAAAATCCAATTTTACAAATAAAATCATATTTTATCTAATATATCATAAGATCATATCTTATCATCAATTGTACCAAAATAATTGATTTCAAAATTCAATTTACGGATAAAATATTAAAATTTTCCAAAAATTCAAATTTATCCAAAATCAATTTTAAAATTTACGGACTCGAACAATTCGATCCGAAATCTCGTGAACCAATCAAAAACAATTTTTGACCGGACCAAAAATAAAATTTTAAATATTAAAATTAATAAAAATATAATTTTTCCCGCGGGCCACCCGGGACACTCCCGGGTTGGCCCGCACCCGGGGCGCGGGCCGGGGGCAGCCCGGCTGCCCCCTTAGGGCAGCGCCTGGCGCCGCCCTTGGGCGGCGCCGTGCGCTGCCCAAGGCGGCGCCGTGCGCCGCCCCTGGGCAGCGCCGAGCGCTGCCCCTGGGCAGCGCCGAGCGCTGCCCTGCGCAGCGCCGAGCGCTGCCCTGCGCAGCGCCTAGCGCTGCGCTGGGCAGCGCACAGCGCTGCCCTGGGCGGCGCCGTGCGCCGCCCTGGGCGGCGACGGTCGCCGCCTTGGGCGGCGCTGTGCGCCCCCTTTGGGCGGCGCCGTGCGCCGCCCGGGGCAGCAACAATTGCTGCCCCACCGGGCAGCGATCCAATCGCTGCCCGGGTTTTGCCCCGAAAAAATTTTTTTTTATTAAAAATATTTATTTTGTTTCATAAACCGAGACTCAAAAATTTTGTACAATTGATTATTCAATCGATTGATCTGAGCAACCTGGCTCTGATACCACTGTTGGAAAAC
The DNA here is from genome assembly GCF_033568475.1 of Henckelia pumila. NCBI lineage: Eukaryota > Viridiplantae > Streptophyta > Magnoliopsida > Lamiales > Gesneriaceae > Henckelia > Henckelia pumila. The sequence continues at coordinate 74,610,267 of NC_133121.1, forward strand.
TGGCGAGTTCCCAGACCAATTACGATTGATACCCGGTGCAGCGGAAGTTTAAAAATTTTTCATGGAACGTTTCCATGGTATGGGTATCAACCGTTCATCGATTGAATTACGTGTGTGTAAAATTTAAATAACAATTAAATAAATTTTACCTCAAATCTCGCAACGAGATTAATGGACACCAACAGAACAATTCTGCTCTTGTTGTCTCTCCCTGGAACCGATGAACGCCTTCAATCAGGTCCACGAACAGAGGTTTAATCCCTCTGATAGATTGCACTAGAAAATCTATCAGAAGTTTTCTGCGAAGAGAATACACGAATTTGATTCGTTATTCCTTACTGCGATTCAAAATCACAGACCGGAATTTTCTCGGGCAGAGGGGAGGGGTCGGCCGAAAACGTTTTGAGAGGGGTAGGGTTTCGAAAATCCTGTCTCAAAAATTATGACCTGTTGTGTGTAATTTCTGTACTGAAATAACTTATTTATAATGCAGGCCACTAACACCTTAGGGCCCATTAGTCATAAGCTGGGGCCCGACAAGCAAAGCCCACTCGTTCAGAAATTAATATAAAATTCATCGTGACTCCGATTGATGAAACGATTTCACCAATGTGCACAGAAACCATTTCTGCACGTTTTAAAGTCAAAATAAATTTTCCTGAATCCGAATTCAGTGGTTTCCAAAAATGTCCATCCCTATGTCATTTTAGGAAATCCTACTCCCTTACTCTTATTTAAGAAGTCCAACTCCTTAGTTCATTAAATTTAACTCTTTAAATTTAACTATCTCAACGGGGATTAAAACTCCATTACACTGTGTGACCCTCAATGGTTCAGGGATACAGCTAGCCGTGGGCTCACAACTCCTTGTGACTCGGAACAACACTTTCCGACTTGCCCAACGAATCATGGTAAAGCGCCTAGCAACATCGCCCCATGATTCCCTAGGTATCACTGATAGTGCCTACAAGAACCAGTAGATTTTGGTTAGCGTACAGTACGGTCCCTTCATCCATATATCCCGATCGAATCAACAACCATTGGTATATCGAGAGTCGCTCAAGATTCGATAACTATGCAATGCATCTTGAAGATCAAATTAGTGACATCGCATGTGCTACTAAGAAACCATTTCTTAAATCACATCAAGTACTCTGGCCAGAGATTTGTCACACTAATATCTCCTCAGATCGCATAGGATATCCACACTCGCAAGTATGTGGTGAATCCTTGACAACAATGCATTGACTCCTATATGTGTCGTAACTGTACCCAATCTCGACACCTGATGACCCCCTCAGAGTCGGTAAACGAGTCAAAGCACAGTACTAGCATATAGAGTCTCCATGATGTTTCAAGTCGTAAGGACTAATGGTGTACAACCAAAACCGCGGACTTTTTCCACTCGATAAGTGATAACCACTTGGAAAGTCCGGATAGGGTAGTTCGACTATTCATCCTATGAATATCCATTTGCATGCTTCGAACATCTCCATGTTCCCTACCAATGAAACGTGGTACTCCGCATCGCAAATGCTAGTCTCAAACTCGAGCGATCCTTATCCTTATTATCGGACGGCTCAATCGACTAGGAACGGTTTTAGAATATACAGTGACTATAAGATGTATTTCATGATAGACATCTCCATGTTCTACCACATCTTACATACACTATAGTATATTCAAGGTCTTTATCAAAACAACAATAGTATATCACAATATAACAATATGAAGTAATATAAAGTCATTGCCATAAAAGTGTAAATAATATTAAACAAAAGATTGTTTATACAAAGAGTCAACAAAACCCATAGCCACACAGTTGGCTCACTGGGCACCCACTCTTACACATCTGGTATCCAATACCCAAGAAGTAGTATTAAGAAAAACATTTATTTCAATGTAAAACATACCCTTTGCAGTTCGCAACTGCTCGAGGTATTCCTTGCAGTTACGTTTCCAATGACCGGGTTTCTTGCAGTAATGGCAAACTTGTTTAGACTTGTCCAATTTTGCATGTAACATTTTGCCTTGAGATCATGGTCCAACCATTTCTCTAGTTCGGCCAACCTTTCGACAGTTACATTAGCCGAGGCTATTTTCGGAGAAGCCTTTTCTAACACTTTAGAAAATCTTTTCCGAACTTAGGACAATCTTAACTTATTGAATCATTCTGTATTGTTTGCGCCAGTAAGTTTGTTTTGTTGGAGAATAGAAACATGTGGATTACTGAGATGAAACAGACAATTATCGATGATTGTTTAAGCAATTTACTAAGACATAAAATAGGCGAAATTTATTTTATGAATCTCACTCCCACTATTTTAACGATTTCACTACCCTCTAGTGAAAACGGGAAACTGTTTTCCTTAGTGAGAACATGGAGTCCAATTGACAAACTTATAGTCCCGAATAATATCAGCCAACCATAATTTTCAAAAGGTAGAGCCCAATTGCTTCCAAAGCAACCTCCACGTTTTTACCTCATGTCCAATAAGGGCCCAATAATATGACGCCGATTATTGTGACATGTCAAGATGACCCATCAATATTAAGTTGTGATGGACGGTCGCCATGTGGATCCCCCAATAATATGAGCCGATCCCATGGGAGTTCCACCCAACTTACAACATGTGTCGATCTAATGTACAGCTTTCCGACGAACGGGCCCCCCCAATAATATGAGCCGGACCGTATCCGCGGGTAGCATCTCATACATTGATCGTTGATGGAAGGTAGGAACATTTAAACAAATTTAAATTTCCTTTATTTATCTTGATATCAATTTTAAATCATATTTAAAATGAGGGATTTTTAATTATAAAAATTTGTCTCATCATTTTTAAAATTTTGTATGCTTGTCGGATTCACACAATTATGTCTAAAACATGCATACAACTATAATATCACATATTATATAGGATGATCGATTCCATTTCTAATCGACCCGTGGTTGCCAATCACGAGTCTTAGTCCAATCCTAGGTAATATGCAGTATGCAATGCAATCCTATTACATTTGCTTCCAATTTACATTTCTTCTGTCTTTATTGTCTGCTGGGCCCACCTCCATCTTCAAATCTTGATCTCCCACTAAATCTAATGTATTTACAATAAATAACAATGACAAGTAGGGGATACATTTTTAAGGGGTGGGAACGGGCCATAAACCAAGCCCACTTTTATTACATATGACATTCATATTGGGCCATAAACCAGGCCCATTAATAAAACCAACAACAATAAAAACAAATGTAAATTCCTAACATACACCTACAAAATTGGTCATGGCAATCGATCATCCTTATCCAATAACATTTAATTCAAAATTAATTTATTGGATAACATGAAATGGCAATTTAAATTTAAAAGGATAAAATCATATTTCATACATAAAATCTCATTTTACATACAAAATCATATTTTATCTTTTTATCAAATAAAATCATATTTTATCTATAAAATCCAATTTTATACAAAAAATCATATTTTACTCAATATATCCATAAGATCATATCTTATCATCAATTGTACCAAAAATAATTAATTTCAAAATTCAATTAAAGGATAAAATATTAAAATTTTCCAAAAAATTCAAATTTATCCAAAAATCAATTTTAAAATTTTCGGACTCGAATAATTCGATCCGACGCCTCGTGGACCAATCAAAAACGATTTTCGATCGGACCAAAAATAGAATTTTAACCTATTAAAATTTAATTTAAAAATTAAAAATTAATTTTTCCGCGGGCCGACAGGGATATTCCCGGGCTGCCCGCGCCCCGTAGGGCTCGGGCCGGGCAGCCCGGCTGCCCCTAGGGCAGCGATGAGCACTGCCCTGGGCAGCGACGATCGCTGCCCCTGCCCCGGGCAGCGATCCAATCGCTGCCCGGGTTTTTGCCCGAAAAAATATTTTTATTTTTAAAATATTTATTTTGTTTCAAAAACCGAGGCCTAAAAAATTTTTTGTACAATCGATTAAATTTAATCGCTTGATCTGAGCAACCTGGCTCTGATACCACTGTTGGAGAACTCGGCGTTCAAATCAATTATGATTGATACCCGGTGCAGCGGAAGTTTAAAATTTTTGTATGGAACGATTCCATAATAGGTATCAACCTTACGATTAAATTGTGTGTGTGTAAAAATTAAATAACGATTATAAATTTTTACCTTTAATCTCGAATCGAGATTTTGGACACCAACAGATTTCTCTGCTCTTGTTGTATATCCCTAGAACTGATGAACGAACTGTTCTTCAATCAGGTCCACGAACGGATATTCAATCCCTCTGATAGATTGCACTAGAAAATCTATCAGAAGTTTCTACGAAGAGATTAACGAATTTGATCCGTTAAACCAGACTGTAATTCAAAATCACAGGCTGGATTTTTCTCAAGCAGAGGGAGAGGGGGCGGCGGCCACAATCAATAAAATTAGGGTTTTCGAAAATTATTTTGTGACCTGTTGTGTGTAATTTTTGTACTGCAATAACTTATTTATAATGTAGGCCACTAACAGCTTAGGGCCCATTAATCATAAGTTCAAGCCCGACAAGCAAAGCCCGCATGTTCAGAAATTAATATAAAATTCATCGTAACTCCGATTGATAAACCGATTTCACCAATGTGCACAAAAACAATTTCTGCACCTTTTAAAGTCAAGATAAATTTTTCTGAATCCAAATTCAGTAATTTCCAAAAATGGTCATCCCTATGTCATTTTAGGAAATCTTACTCCTCTACTCTTAAATAAGAAGTCCAACTTCTTCGTTCATTAAATTTAACTCTTTAAATTTAACTATCTCAACGGGGATTAAAAATCCATTACACTGTGTGACCCTCAATGGTTCAGGGATACAGCTAGCCGTGGGCTCACAACTCCTTGTGACTCGGAAAAACAATTTCCGACTTGCCCATCGAATCATGGTATGAGCGCCTAGCAACATCGCCCCATGATTCCCTAGGTATCACTGATAGTGCCTACAAGAACCAGTAGATTTTGGTTAGCATACAGTACGGTCCCTTCATCCATATATCCCGATCGAATCAACAACCATTGGTATATCGAGAGTCGTTCGAGATTCGATAACTATGCAATACATCTTGAAGATCAAATAGTGACATCGCATGTGCTACTAAGAAACCATTTCTTAAATCACATCATGTACCCTGGCCAGAGATTCGTCACACTAATATCTCCTCAGATCGCATAGGATATCCACACTCGCAAGTATGTGGTGAATCCTTGAAAACAAAGCATCGACTCCTATATGTGTTGTAACTGTACCCAATCCCGACACCTGATGACCCCAATAGAGTCGGTAAACGAGTCAAAGCACAGTACTAGCATATAGAGTCTCAATGATGTCTCAAGTAGTAAGGACTAATGGTGTACAACCAAAACCGCGGACTATTTCCACTCGATAAGTGATAACCACTTGGAAAGTCCGGATAGGGTAGTTCGATCATTCATCATATGAATATCCATTTGCATGCTTCGAACATATCTATGTTCATTACCAATGAAACGTGGTACTCTGCATCGCAAATGCTAGTCTCAAACTCGAGCGATCCTTATCCTTATTATCGGACGGCTCAATCGACTTGGAACAGTTTAGAATATACAGTGACTATAAGATGTGTTTCATGATAGACATCTCCATGTTCTACCACATCTTACATATACTATAGTATATTCAAGGTCTTTATCAAAACAACAATAGTATATCACAATATAACAATATGAAGAAAGATAAAGTCATTGCCATTAATAAAAGTGTAAATTATATTAAACAAAAGATTGTTTATACAAAGAGTCATCAAAGCCCTTAGCCACAAGTTGGCTCACCGGGCACCCACTCTTTCAATATCATGGCATATAAATCATGCAGTCACATAATACATGCATACTCAGTCAGGATATCTCAAACAGTACTTTCGTACCTCAATACAGTGCAAGCTCTACCAACTCTAGGTCCACGCCTAGTCTGCTCTACACTGCCAAATGATACTGCTATCATCAAAGTGCTCTAAAAGCCTTAACTAAGCTATTGCATACTCCTAAATATTTATAGGAAGCAAAAGCTATACCTTCGTCCGTCGTTAGCCCTTTAATGTCGATGCCTCCAGAACTTGGGCACAACTCCGCTACGATTACCGAACGCCTCGCCGACCTCCGGACCAAGCCTAAGAAGACTAGAACAGCTCCAAAATGACTAGAAAGGAAAGGAGAACTTGAAATTGGCACTTGAAAGTGAAGTCTCGGCCTTCTATTTATAGACAACAATCGGAACTTCCGATCCTTGATCGGAACGTCCGAACCTCGATCGGAACGTCCGATCCTGCCATCGGAGCTTTCGAAGATCCTGATCTGCCACGTGTCAAAATATCACTTGTTGACTCCGGATAGGGGTGATCGGAGCTTCCGGTCCTGATCGGAGCTTCCGATCTCACCACACGTCATGCCTGACGTAATATCGATCGGAGCTTCCGATCCTGTTCGGAGGTTCCGGTCTCGATCAGAGCGTCCGAACTCACCTTTGGAGCTTCCGAACTCTACCCAAGTAATTATGATTAATTCCTTAATTACTGATTTTGGTTACGGGCTACTACATTCAGAGCCGTTAAGATTCTTGGTCGAACTAGAGTGAGTGGGGTAGATCGAGTCTGTGTGCAATGACTCCTCGCATGTGTTTGAATTATTTAATTGTGTACTTAATTCCATGCGAGCATGCTTTATTGTTTGAGCATTATTTGAATTACATGGTTGTGTGATTTAAATTAATAAAGCATGATCTACTTGAGATATAACTGTTTCTGTTCTCGACTGGTATTCGGTATTCCAAGAGGTTGTAAGGGCACTTATGGTAGCGATTGAGATATCTCGTGTGCTAACCTTTGTTTATCAGATGGGTCCTCGTCGAGTGATAAACAGAAACACACCACCAGTTATCCCTGCGACTGAGCAAGCTAGCACTGAGGTTGATCAGTTGGATGCTTCAGCGACTCCTATGGAAACCTTGCTGAAGAGGTTTCAGTCGTTCAATCCGCCATTGTTGATGGGTTCAGAAAATCCAGTTGACTGTGAGAGTTGGTTGGATGATATGGATCAGTTGTTTGATTCCATTGACTACACAGATGACCGCCGAATCAGGTTAGTAATTCATCAGCTGCATGGTGGTGCTAAGAGCTGGTGGATCATGACAAAGAAAGCATTTGAGAGTAGAGGTACAGAGGTTACTTGGACTCTTTTTAAATCTGAGTTTTATAAGCGGTTTTTCCCTATCTCGTATCGTAAGGATAAGGGAGCAGAGTTTGCAAATCTGAGGCAAGGGAATCTGAACATTGAAGAGTACGTGGCTAAGTTCGATAGTCTGTTGCGTTTTGCACCGCTAATTGCCGGAGATGAAGAAGCTAAGGCAGATTAATTCATCAACGGGTTGAACCCCGATGTCTTCACGTTGGTTAACACCAACAGGCCTAGCAACTTTGCGGATGCCATGAATTACGCAAAGGGAGCAGAAGCAGGCTTGTGGAGGCAAAGAGGTAATCAGGGGGCACCTCAGCAGCAGAGGGAGTATCAGAACCAACCATCTCAGTACCAGAATCAGCCACCTCAACATCAGAACCAGCAGCAGAGGTATGAAGGTGGAAATAGTGGGGGAAACAGAAAGGATCAGTACAATGCAAGAGGTAAACAGTTCAAGAGGCAGGGGAACAGTTCGTCCAGTTCCAGTGGTTCGAAGCAATTCGGTTCAGGACCGAGTTCTGGGTCATCATCCTTGTACTGCAGCAAGTGTGGAGGAAGACACTCACCGGATCAGTGTGTGGGAGTCTTCGGCAATTGTAACACATGTCAGCAACCGGGACACTTCTCTAAAGTGTGCCCTCAACGTAATAGAGATAGAGCTCAGAGTGGGAGTTCGTCTAGACCTGCAGCTCAGCCAGAGAGGCAGTCGTCTGCAGTGCACTCTTTCCAACCCCTGCAACAGCAGAACAGACAGGGAGGTAGCTCTAGTGCAAATCAGCCTCCGAGACAGCAAGCACGAGTCTTTGCATTGACAGAGGATCAGGCTCAGGCAGCACCTGAAGATGTCATAGCAGGTAACTGTTCAATTTTCGGTCATTCTGCTCATGTCTTGATAGATACAGGTGCTTCCCATTCCTTTATCTCTGAGAAATATGTGTTATTGCATGCTTTGCCAACTGAATTTTTGCCTACAGTAGTAGCTGTTACTTCACCTTTGGGTGGAGGAATTGTTTCTGTCCGACTAGTCAGGAACTGTGAACTTTGTTTCGAGGGGAATTTGTTAGAATTCGACTGTATTGTGCTTGGGTTGTCAGATTTTGATTGTATTGTTGGTATAGATGCTTTGACCAAGTACAGGGCAACAGTTGATTGTTTTCTGAAAGTTGTCAGGTTCAGACCTGAAATGGCAGACGAGTGGAAATTCTTTGGTAAGGGTTCTGGATCTAGAATTCCTTTGATTTCAGTTTTATCTATGACTCGTTTGTTACAGAGAGGTGCAGAAGGATTTTTGGTTTATGCGGTTGATGTACTGAAATCTAGCCCAGCTTTGGTTGACTTACCAGTGGTTAGAGATTTTGCTGATGTGTTTCTGGAAGATGTTCCTGGATTGCCACCCATTCAAGAGGTTGAATTCAGCATTGACTTAGTGTCAGGTACTCAACCTATTTCAAAAGCTTCTTATCGTATGACACTTGTTGAATTGAGAGAGTTGAAGGAGCAGCTTGAGGATTTGATTGCCAAGGGATACATTAGACCTAGTGTATCGCCTTGAGGTGCTCCTGTTCTATTCGTTCGGAAGAAGGATGGTTCTATGCGGCTCTGTATCGACTACCGTCAATTGAATCAGGCTACAGTTAAGAACAGGTATCCTTTACCCCGAATAGATGACTTGTTCGATCAACTGCAGGGTTCTTCTGTCTACTCTAAGATTGATCTGAGGTCAGGCTACCATCAGCTGAGAGTGCGAGAGGAAGATGTTCCTAAGACCGCATTCAGAACGAGGTATGGTCACTTTGAGTTTATAGTCATGCCGTTCGGTTTGACTAACGCTCCAGCTGTTTTTATGGGTTTGATGAACCGTATCTTTCAGCGTTATTTAGATGAGTTCGTCATTATTTTCATCGATGATATTCTTATCTACTCGAAGAATCATACTGACCATGCAGAGCACTTGAGAATCATCTTGCAGATTTTGCGAGTTGAGCAGTTGTTTGCCAAGCTATCGAAATGCGAATTCTGGTTAGATCGAGTTGTCTTTCTCGGTCATATTATTTCTGGAGATGGGATTTCTGTCGATCCCAGCAAAATCAAAGCGGTTATGAATTGTCCTAGACCGACATCAGTACCTGAGATCCGAAGCTTTATGGGTTTAGCTGGTTATTACCATCGTTTCATCGAGGGTTTCTCGTCTATTGCCAAGCTTATTACCCAGCTGACTCAGAAGAATGCGCCTTTTGTCTGGACTACAGATTGTGAGGCTAGCTTTGTGGATCTGAAGAGGAGACTGACCAGTGCTCCAATTCTTTCTATTCCGAAGGGTACTGGAGGTTTCACAGTGTATTGTGATGATTCTAACCGAGGTTTGGGTTGTGTTCTTATGCAGCATAAGAATGTGATAGCGTATGCATCGAGGCAGCTGAAACCGCACGAAACTCGTTATCCTATTCATGATCTTGAACTTGCAGCGATTGTATTTGCTTTGAAGATCTGGCGTCACTATCTTTATGGTGAGTCTTTCGAGATCTTTTCTGATCATAAGAGTCTTAAGTACTTGTTTTCACAGGCAGAGCTGAATATGAGACAGAGAAGATGGTTAGATCTGTTGAAGGATTTCGACTGTGAGATCAAGTTTTATCCAGGGAAGTCGAATGCAGTTGCAGATTCCTTGAGCCGAAAGCTTTGTTCTTTATCTCTTTCAACTATCGGTGTTTCTCAGTTGGTCGATGATTGTTGCACTTCTGGTTTAGAGTTTGAAACAGATAGGGATACTATCAGAGTGTTTGCTATTCAAGCCGAGCCGGAGTTGTTTGTTGCAATCAGAGAAGCACAGAAGTCTGAGCCGAGCATTCAGGTTTCAGTAGAGAAAGTTAGAACTGGGCATCAGTCAGAATTCCAGGTTAGAGATGACGTTTTGTTTTTGAATAACCGTATTGTTGTGCCTGATATTTCGGAATTGAGACAACGTATTCTCCGAGAGGCTCATTGCAGTCGGTTTAGCATTCATCCTGGAGGTCGTAAGATGTACAATGATCTAAAGAGTCAGTTCTGGTGGAAGAGAATGAAGAGCGACATCGCAAGGTTTGTGTCACGGTGTTTGAACTGTCAGCAAGTGAAAGCAGAGCGGAAGCGACCAGGTGGTCTATTGCACAGCTTATCTGTTCCTGATTGGAAATGGGATCACATTTCTATGGATTTCGTCACGAAGCTACCACGATCCGTTCGAGGATGCGATGCCATTTGGTTTGTAATCGACCGATTGACGAAGTCAGTTTGCTTTATTCCTTACAGGATGACGTATCGTCATGATCAGATTGCTGAGCTTTATGTTAGCAATGTTGTGAGATTGCATGGGGTGCCGAAGTCGATCATTTCAGACAGAGACCCGAGATTCACTTCGCACTTCTGGCATAGTTTGCAAGAGGCGCTTGGTACTCGATTGCATCTGAGTACAGCTTATCATCCTCAGACAGATGGACAGTCAGAGCGGGCTATCCAGACGTTGGAGGATATGCTGCGAGCGGTAGTGCTAGACTTTGGCACTAGTTGGCAGGATTCTTTGCCTCTTGTCGAGTTTTCTTACAACAACAGCTTCCAAGCGAGTATCGGTATGGCGCCTTTTGAGGCATTGTATGGTAAGAAATGTTGGATAACGCGGCGATCAGATCAATCAGGATTGATACCCGGTGCAGCAGAAGTTTAAAAATTTTATATGGAACGATTCCATAATGGGTATCAAAACTTAACGATTAAATTGTGTGTGTAAAAATTAAATAACAATTATAAATTTTTACCTCCAATCTCGAAGCGAGATTATGGACACCAACAGATTGCTCTGCTCTTGTTGTATATCCCTGGAACTGATGGACGAACTGTTCTTCAATCAGGTCCACGAACGGATAATTAATCCCTCTAATAGATTGCACTAGAAAATCTATCAGAAGTTTCTACGAAGAGAATTAACGAATTTGATCCGTTAAACCAGACTGTAATTCAAAATTCACAGACTGGATTTTACCGAGCAGAGGGGGAAGGGGGGCGGCCACTACTAAGAGAAAATAACTAGGTTTTCGAAAATTTGTGACCTGTTGTTTGTAATTTCTGTACTGCAATAACTTATTTATAATGTAGGCCGCTAACAGCTTAGGGCCCATTAGTCATAAGTTCAAGCCCGACAAGCAAAGCCCGCATGTTCAGAAATTAATATAAAATTCATCATGACTCCGATTGATAAACCGATTTCACCAATGTGCACAGAAACCATTTCTGCACCTTTTAAAGTCAAGATAAATTTTTCTGAATCCGAATTCAGTGGTTTCCAAAAATGCCCATCCCTATGTCATTTTAGGAAATCTTACTCATCTACTCATAATTAAGAAGTCCAACTTCTTTGTTCATTAAATTTAACTCTTTAAATTTAACTATCTCAACGGGGATTAAAAATTCATTACTCTGTGTGACCCTCAATGGTTCAGGGATACAGCTAGCCGTGGGCTCACAACTCCTTGTGACTCGGAACAACAATTTCCGACTTGCCCATCGAATCATGGTAAGAGCGCCTAGCAACATCGCCCCATGATTCCCTAGGTATCACTGATAGTGCCTGCAAGAACCAATAGATTTTGGTTAGCGTACAGTACGGTCCCTTCATCCATATATCCCGATCGAATCAACAACCATTGGTATATCGAGAGTCGTTCGAGATTCGATAACTATGCAATACATCTTGAAGATCAAATAGTGACATCGCATGTGCTACTAAGAAACCATTTCTTAAAACACATCATGTACTCTGGCTAGAGATTCGTCACACTAATATCTCCTCAGATCGCATAGGATATCCACACTCGCAAGTATGTGGTGAATCCTTGACAACAAAGCATCGACTCCTATATATGTTGTAACTGTACCCAATCCCGACACCTGATGACCCCAATAGAGTCAGTAAACGAGTCAAAGAACAGTACTAGAATATAGAGTCTCAATGATGTTTCAAGTAGTAAGGACTAATGGTGTACAATTAAAACCGCGGACTTTATCCACTCGATAAGTGATAACCACTTGGAAAGTCCGGATAGGGTAGTTCGATCATTCATCATATGAATATCCATTTGCATGCTTCGAACATCTCTATGTTCCTTACCAATGAAACGTGGTACTCTGCATCGCAAATGCTAGTCTCAAACTCGAGCGATCCTTATCCTTATTATCGGACGACTCAATCGACTAGGAATAGTTTAGAATATACAGTGACTATAAGATGTGTTTCATGATAGACATCCCCATGTTCTACCACATCTTACATACACTATAGTATATTCAAGGTCTTTATCAAAACAACAATAGTATATCACAATATAACAGTATGAAGAAAGATAAAGTCATTGCCATTAATAAAAGTGTAAATTATATTAAACAAAAGATTGTTTATACAAAGAGTCATCAAAGCCCTTAGCCACAAGTTGGCTCACCGGGCACCTACTCTTTCAATCTCCCACTTGCCCTAAAGCCAACTAGTCATATTACGTAGACCCATTGCTTCGCGATGTTTGTCAAATAATGGTCCTGACAAGGGCTTAGTAAGTGGATCAGCGATATTGTCTGCAGAGGCCACTCTTTCGACAGTGATGTCTCCTCTTTCCACAATCTCCCGGATGATGTGGTATTTCCTCAGTACGTGTTTGGATCTTTGATGAGACCTTGGTTCCTTTGCCTGAGCAACGGCACCTATGTTGTCACAGTACACCGGGACTGGACCAACAACTTCAGGAATGACGCCCAACTCTTGGACGAAATTCCTCATCCAAACGGCCTCTTTAGCAGCAGCTGATGGTGCAATGTATTCTGTCTCAGTGGTGGAATCCGCTGTGGTGTCCTGCTTGGAACTCTTCCAAGAGACAGCACCGCCATTGAGCATGAACACAAATCCAGAGGTTGACTTCGAGTCATCCACGTCACTTTGGAAGCTAGAGTCGGTATAGCATTCCAATTTTAGTTCTCTTCCTCCATATACCATGAACATATTCTTAGTCCTTCGTAAGTACTTAAGAATGTCCTTCACGGCTTTCCAATGCATTTGACCGGGATTAGCTTGATATCTGCTCGTGACACTCAGAGCAAATGCTACATCCGGTCTGGTAGATATCATCCCATACATGATACTACCTATGGCTGACGCATATGGTACATGTGTCATTTTCTCTATCTCTTCATCCGTCTTGGGACACATAGACTTGGATAGAGAAAATCCATGACACATGGGTAGATGTCCTCTCTTGGACCCATCCATTGATAACCATTTCAATATGGTGTCGATGTAGGTTGATTGAGTGAGTCCTATCATTCTCTTAGATCTATCTCTATAGATCTGTATCCCTAGAATATAGGATGCCTCACCCAAATCCTTCATCGAGAATCTACCTGATAACCATATCTTTGTTGACTGCAACATCCCTACGTCATTCCCAATGAGTAGGATGTCATCAACATAAAGTGTTGGAAAAAACTGGCGGTCAGATCAATCACGATTGATACCCGGTGCAGCGGAAGTTTAAAATTTTTATCATGAAACAATTCCATGGTGTGGGTATCAACCATTCAACGATTAAATTATTGTGTGTGTAAAATTCAAATAACAATTAATTAAATTTTACCTTCAATCTCGAAGCGAGATTAATGGACACCAACAGAATTAATCTGCTCTTGTTGTCTCTCCCAGGAACCGATGAACTCCTTCAATCAGGTCCACGAATAGGGTTTAAATCCCTCTGATAGATTGCACTAGAAAATCTATCAGAAGTTTTCTGCGAAGAGATTAAACGAATCTGATTCGTTATTCCTGACTGCAATTAAAAATCACTGACCGGAAATTCTCTGACAGAGCAAGGAGGGGTGGCCGAATTGTGAGAGTGAAAGGGGCTAGGGTTTCGAAAATTCTGCTCTCAAAATAATGACCTGTTATGTCTAATTTCTGTACTGCAATAACTTATTTATAATGCAGGCCACTAACACCTTAGGGCCCATTAGTCATAAGCTAGGGCCCGACAAGCAAAGCCCGCTCGTTCAGAAATTAATATAAAATTCATCGTGACTCCTATTGATAAACCGATTTTACCAATGTGCACAGAAACCATTTCTGCACATTTTAAAGTCAAAATAAATTTTCCTGAATCCGAATTCAGTGGTTTCCTAAAATGTCCATCCCTATGTCATTTTAGGAAATCCTACTCCCTTACTCTTATTTAAGAAGTCCAACTCCTTAGTTCATTAAATTTAACTCTTTAAATTTAACTATCTCAACGGGGATTAAAACTCCATTACACTGTGTGACGCTCAATGGTTCAGGGATACAGCTAGCCGTGGGCTCACAACTCCTTGTGACTCGGAACAACAATTTCCGACTTGCCCAACGAATCATGGTAAAGCGCCTAGCAACATCGCCCCATGATTCCCTAGGTATCACTGATAGTGCCTACAAGAACCAGTAGATTTTGGTTAGCGTACAGTACGGTCCCTTCATCCATATATCCCGATCGAATCAACAACCATTGGTATATCGAGAGTTGCTCAAGATTCGATAACTATGCAATGCATCTTGAAGATCAAATTAGTGACATCGAATGTGCTACTAAGAAACCATTTCTTAAATCACATCAAGTACTCTGGCCAGAGATTTGTCACACTAATATCTCCTCAGATCGCATAGGATATCCACACTCGCAAGTATGTGGTGAATCCTTGACAACAATGCATTGACTCCTATATGTGTCGTAACTGTACCCAATCTCGACACCTGATGACCCCCAAAGAGTCGGTAAACGAGTCAAAGCACAGCACTAGCATATAGAGTCTCCATGATGTTTCAAGTCGTAAGGACTAATGGTGTACAACCAAAACCGCGGACTTTATCCACTCGATAAGTGATAACCACTTGGAAAGTCCGGATAGGGTAGTTCGATTATTCATCCTATGAATATCCATTTGCATGCTTCGAACATCTCCATGTTCCCTACCAATGAAACGTGGTACTCCGCATCGCAAATGCTAGTCTCAAACTCGAGCGATCCTTATCCTTATTATCGGACGGCTCAATCGACTAGGAACGGTTTTTAGAATATACAGTGACTATAAGATGTATTTCATGATAGACATCTCCATGTTCTACCACATCTTACATACACTATAGTATATTCAAGGTCTTTATCAAAACAACAATAGTATATCACAATATAACAATATGAAGTAATATAAAGTCATTGCCATAAAAGTGTAAATAATATTAAACAAAAGATTGTTTATACAAAGAGTCATCAAAGCCCATAGCCACACAGTTGGCTCACTGGGCACCCACTCTTACAATCTCCCACTTGCCCTATAGCCAACTAGTCATACTACGTAGACCCATTGCTTCGCGATGTTTGTCAAACAATGGTCCTGGCAAGGGCTTAGTAAGCGGATCAGCGATATTGTCTGCAGAGGCCACTCGTTCGACAATGATGTCTCCTCTTTCCACAATCTCCCGGATTATGTGGTATTTCCTCAGTACGTGTTTGGATCTTTGATGAGACCTTGGTTCCTTTGCTTGAGCAACGGCACCCGTGTTGTCACAGTACACCGGGACTGGACCAACAAATTCAGGAATAACGCCCAACTCTTGGACGAACTTCCTCATCCAAACGGCCTCTTTAGCAGCAGCTGATGCTGCAATGTATTCAGCCTCAGTGGTGGAATCCGCTGTGGTGTCCTGCTTGGAACTCTTCCAAGAGACAGCACCGCCATTGAGCATGAACACAAATCCAGAGGTTGACTTCGAGTCATCCACATCACTTTGGAAGCTAGAGTCGGTATAGCCTTCCAATTTGAGATCTCGTCCTCCATACACCATGAACATATTCTTAGTCCTTCGCAAGTACTTAAGAATGTCCTTCACGGCTTTCCAATGCATTTGACCAGGATTAGACTGATATCTGCTCGTGACACTCAGAGCAAATGCTACATCCGGTCTGGTAGATATCATCCCATACATGATACTACCTATAGCTGACGCATATGGTACATGTGTCATATTCTCTATCTCTGCATCAGTCTTGGGACACATAGACTTGGATAGAGAAACTCCATGACATATGGGTAGATGTCCTCTTTTGGACCCATCCATTGAAAACCGTTTCAATATGGTATCGATGTAGGTTGATTGAGTGAGTCCTATCATTCTCTTAGACCTATCTCTATAGATCTGTATCCCAAGAATGTAGGATGCCTCTCCCAAATCCTTCATCGAAAATCTACCTGATAACCATATCTTTGTTGACTGCAACATCCCTACATCATTCCCAATGAGTAGGATGTCATCAACATAAAGTACTAAGAATGTCACCGCATCCTTAACTACTTTCTTGTACACGCAAGGTTCCTCCGGGTTCTTGATGAAACCAAAATCTTTTATTGTTTCATCAAATTTCTGGTTCCAACTTCTTGATGCTTGTTTTAGACCATAAATTGATCTCTGAAGCTTGCATACCTTATGCTCGCTTCCCATGGATGTGTACCCCTCAGGCTGCTTCATATAGATTTCTTCCTTAATGTCTCCATTAAGAAAAGAAGTCTTCACATCCATTTGCCATATCTCATAGTCATACCATGCAGCTATGGCAATCAGGATTCTTATGGACTTGAACATTGCAACTGGTGAAAAGGTTTCATCATAGTCAACTCCTTGCCTTTGAGTATAACCTTTCGCCACCAATCGCGCCTTGTAGGTCAATACCTTACCATCAGGCCCAAGCTTTCTCTTGTAGATCCATTTACACCCTATTGGAAAAATTCCATCGGGAGGATCTACTAAAGACCAAACTTGGTTTGTATGCATCGAATCCAATTCTGACTGCATAGCTTCAAGCCATAAATTCGAATCCGCATCAGAAATTGCTTCCTTGAAGTTTCTTGGATCACATCCAATGTCGGGTTCATCTTGATCCCCTTCAAGAAGAAGACCATATCGAACTGGAGGTCTAGAAGTCCTTTCGGATCTTCTAGGTGCAGGCGTGTCCAGCAATGGTTCCTGAGGTGTAGGATCGTTATTTTGTATTTCGGGTTCTTCTCGAACTTCTTCGAGTTCCATCATCTCGCCTTTCTTATCCAATAAGAACTCCTTCTCCAAGAAGGTGGCATTCCTAGAAACAAACACCTTTGTTTCAGCAGGATAATAGAAATAATATCCGATTGAATTCTTCGGATACCCTACAAAATAACATAAGCTGGATCGACTATCCAACTTATCTCCCACTGTCCGCTTCACGTAAGCAGGACATCCCCAAATCCTCAAGTACGAATACTTAGGAGCTTTGCCATTCCATAACTCGTATGGTGTTTTGTCCACTGCTTTAGTGTGGACGTTGTTCAACAACAATACCGCCGTTTCAAGCGCATAGCCCCAAAACGAAGGTGGAAGCTCAGTGAAGCTCATCATAGATCGAACCATGTCCAACAAAGTTCGATTACGACGCTCCGATACACCATTAAGCTGTGGTGTCATAGGAGGAGTCCACTGAGAGAGAATCCCATTCTCTTTCAGATAGTCCAAAAACTCGGTACTCAAGTATTCTCCACCTCGATCCGATCGAAGTGCTTTAATACTTTTACCTAGCTTGTTTTCTACTTCAGCCTTGAATTCTTTGAACTTTTCAAATGCTTCAGACTTATATTTCATTAAATATAAATACCCATACCTTGAATAATCATCAGTAAAGGTAATGAAGTAGGTGTGGCCATGTTGAGTCCCTACTCTAAATGGACCACAAACATATGTATGGATCAAATCCAACAGATTCTGACTACGCTCAGGTTTCCCCTTAAAAGGAGATTTAGTCATTTTTCCTTTTAGGCAGGATTCACAAGTAGGTAGAGAGTTGATATCAGACATATCAAACATGCCCTCTCCCACTAGCTTGTTCATCCTCCTTGAGGAAATATGACCTAGCCTAGCATGCCAAAGGTTTGCCGGGTTTTGACTATCGATTTTCCTTTTGTTTGTTGTCGCCGGTTTATCAACATAATTCACTGGAACGTCTTTTAGTTTTAAGTTGTATAGATCGTTTTCAAGTTGTCCATTTCCAATTAAACATTCATTCTTGTAAATATTGCAAATCCCATTCACAAAATTGCAAGAATAACCATCTCTATCAAGCATAGAAATAGAAATAATGTTTTTAATTAAATCTGGCACAAATAAAACATCTCTTAACAATAATTTAAAACCGTTCTGCAAAGTCAAACAAACATCTCCAATGGCCGTAGCTTCAACTCTGGAACCATTCCCGAGCCTCAGCTGGGTCTCACCCATTCTAAGCCTGCGACTTCTTGTCATCACCTGCAAATCATTGCAAATGTGAGATCCACATCCGGTATCCAATACCCAAGAAGTTGTATTAAGTGACATGTTTATTTCAATATAGAACATACCCTTTGCAGTTCCCAACTGCTCAAGATATTCCTTGCAGTTGCGCTTCCAATGACCCGGCTTCTTGCAGTAATGGCAAACATCCTTGGATTTTCCATTGTTTGAAGCCTTTGTCTTTTGCTTCTTCTCGGGCTCGACTTTCTTGGGTGGGGTAGAACGTTTCTTGCCCTTCATACTTGGCCCCTTCTTAGCAGAAGATGAGGAGCCCACCAAGAAAGCTGGCTTATCCTTCTTAAGTGTGGATTCATATGTAACGAGCATATTGACCATCTCTTCTAGGGTGGCCTCTATCTTGTTCATATTAAAATTTATCACAAATCCATCAAATGAAGAAGGAAGAGACAGAAGCAATAAATCCACATTGAGTTCATGCTCCAACACCAAATCTAGGGTCGCCAACTTCTGTATGAGCCAAATTACTCGTACCCCATGATCACGGACCGAAGTCCCTTCACGCATGCGGCACGTCATCAACTCCTTAACAGTAGCGAACCTTTCAGCCCTCGACTGAGCCCCAAAAAGTTCCTTGAGTTGCGCATGAATGTCAGCAGCATTCACCGTGTCCTCAAATCGCCTCTGGAGTTCATCAGACATCGAGGCTTGCATATAGCATTTGGTCTTGATGTCATGGTCACACCATGCATCAAGTTTGGCCAATTCCTCCGGACTTATGTCAGCTGGTGCTTCCTTCGGAGGTGCTTTCTCTAACACGTAGAGCATTTTCTCCGAAGTTAAGACAATCTTCAACTTCCGGAACCATTCCGTATAGTTGGCGCCAGTCAACTTGTTTTGTTCGAGGATCGAGAATAATGGATTTCGCGAATTCATTGTATGAAATACTGAAAAGAAAAACAGACATATATCAATGATTGTTTAACAATTTACTAAGACATAAAATAGGCGAATTTAATTTTATGAATCTCACTCCCATTATTTTAACGATTTCACCACCCTCTAGTGAAAACGGGAAACTTTTTCCTTAGTGAGAACATGGAGTCCAATTGACAAACTTATGGTCCCGAATAATATCAGCCAACCATAATTCTCAAAAGGTAGAGCCCAATTGCTTCCAAAGCAACCCCCATGTGTTTACCTCATGTCCAATAAGGGCCCAATAATATGACGCCGTTTAAAGTGACATGTCAAGATGACCCATCAATATTAAGTTGTGATGGACGGTCGCCATGTGGATCCCCCAATAATATGAGCCGATCCCATGGGAGTTCCACCCAACTTACAACATTTGTCGATCCAATGTACAGCTTTCCGACGGACGGGCCCCCCCAATAATATGAGCCGGACCGTATCCGCGGGTAGCATCACATACATTGACCGTTGATGGAAGGTGGGAACATTTAAACAAATTTAAATTTCCTTTATTTATCTTGATATAAATTTTAAATCATATTTAAAATGAGGGATTTTTAATTATAAAAATATTTGTCTCATCATATTTAATTTATTGCATGCTTGCCGGATTCACGCAATTATGTCTAAACATGCATACAATCATAATATCAAATATTATATAGGATGATCGATTCCATTTCTAATTGACCCGTGGTTGCCAATCACGGGTCTTAGTCCAATCCTAGGTGATATGCAGTATGCAATGCAATCCTATTACATGTGCTTCCAATTTACATTTCTTCAGTCTTTATTGTCTGCTGGGCCCACCGTCTTCAAATCTTGATCTCCCACTAAATCTAATGTATTTACAATAAATAACAATGACAAGTAGGGGATACATTTTTAGGGGTGGGAACGGGCTATAAACCAAGCCCACTTTTATTACATATGACATTCATATCGGGCCATAAACCAGGCCCATTAATAAAACCAACAACAATAAAAACAAAATGTAAATTCCTAACATACACCTACAAAATTGGTCATGGCAATCGATCATCCTTATCCAATAACATTTAATTCAAAATTAATTTATTGGATAACATGCAGTGGCAATTCAAATTTAAACAAGATAAAATCATATTTTATATATAAAATCTCATTTCACATATAAAATCATATTTTATCTCTATATCAAATAAAATCATATTTTATCTATAAAATCCAATTTTACAAATAAAATCATATTTTACTCAATATATCATAAGATCATATCTTATCATCAATTGTACCAAAATAATTGATTTCAAAATTCAATTTACGGATAAAATATTAAAATTTTCCAAAAATTCAAATTTAAAATTTACGGACTCGAACAATTCGATCCGAAATCTCGTGAACCAATCAAAAACAATTTTTGATCGGACCAAAAATAAAATTTTAACATATTAAAATTAATTTTTAATAAAAATAATAATTTTTCCCGCGGGCCGCCCGGGACACTCCCGGGCCGGCCCGCACCCGGGGCGCGGGCCGGGGGAAGCCCGGCTGCCCCCTTAGGGCAGCAACAATTGCTGCCCTGGCGGCGCCTGGCGCCGCCGCTGGGCGGCGCCGTGCGTCGCCCTGGGCGGCGCTGTGCGCCGCCCTGGGCAGCGCCGAGCGCTGCCTTGCGCAGCGCCCAGCGCTGCCCTGGGCGGCGCCGTGCGCCCCCTTTGGGCGGCGACGGTCGCCGCCCTGGGCGGCGCTGTGCGCCCCCTTTGGGCGGCGCCGTGCGCCTCCCCCGGGGGCAGCGACCATCGCCGCCCCCTCCGGGCAGCGATCCAATCGCTGCCCGGGTTTTGCCCCGAAAAAAAAAAAATTTTATTTAAAAATATTTATTTTGTTTCAAAAAACCGAGACTCAAAAATTTTGTACAATTGATTAATTAAATCATTTGATCTGAGCAACCTGGCTCTGATACCACTGTTGGAAAAAACTGGCGGTCAGATCAATCACGATTGATACCCGGTGCAGCGGAAGTTTAAAATTTTTATCATGGAACAATTCCATGGTGTGGGTATCAACCATTCAACGATTAAATTATTGTGTGTGTAAAATTCAAATAACAATTAATTAAATTTTACCTTCAATCTCGAAGCGAGATTAATGGACACCAACAGAATTAATCTGCTCTTGTTGTCTCTCCCAGGAACCGATGAACTCCTTCAATCAGGTCCACGAATAGGGTTTAAATCCCTCTGATAGATTGCACTAGAAAATCTATCAGAAGTTTTCTGCGAAGAGATTAAACGAATCTGATTCGTTATTCCTGACTGCAATTAAAAATCACAGACCGGAAATTCTCTGACAGAGCAAGGAGGGGTGGCCGAATTGTGAGAGTGAAAGGGGCTAGGGTTTCGAAAATTCTGCTCTCAAAATAATGACCTGTTATGTCTAATTTCTGTACTGCAATAACTTATTTATAATGCAG
The DNA here is from genome assembly GCF_033568475.1 of Henckelia pumila. Taxonomy (NCBI): domain Eukaryota; kingdom Viridiplantae; phylum Streptophyta; class Magnoliopsida; order Lamiales; family Gesneriaceae; genus Henckelia; species Henckelia pumila. Next base: position 74,632,291 of record NC_133121.1, read on the forward strand.
GCCACTAACACCTTAGGGCCCATTAGTCATAAGCTAGGGCCCGACAAGCAAAGCCCGCTCGTTCAGAAATTAATATAAAATTCATCGTGACTCCTATTGATAAACCGATTTTACCAATGTGCACAGAAACCATTTCTGCACATTTTAAAGTCAAAATAAATTTTCCTGAATCCGAATTCAGTGGTTTCCTAAAATGTCCATCCCTATGTCATTTTAGGAAATCCTACTCCCTTACTCTTATTTAAGAAGTCCAACTCCTTAGTTCATTAAATTTAACTCTTTAAATTTAACTATCTCAACGGGGATTAAAACTCCATTACACTGTGTGACCCTCAATGGTTCAGGGATACAGCTAGCCGTGGGCTCACAACTCCTTGTGACTCGGAACAATAATTTCCGACTTGCCCAACGAATCATGGTAAAGCGCCTAGCAACATCGCCCCATGATTCCCTAGGTATCACTGATAGTGCCTACAAGAACCAGTAGATTTTGGTTAGCGTACAGTACGGTCCCTTCATCCATATATCCCGATCGAATCAACAACCATTGGTATATCGAGAGTTGCTCAAGATTCGATAACTATGCAATGCATCTTGAAGATCAAATTAGTGACATCGCATGTGCTACTAAGAAACCATTTCTTAAATCACATCAAGTACTCTGGCCAGAGATTTGTCACACTAATATCTCCTCAGATCGCATAGGATATCCACACTCGCAAGTATGTGGTGAATCCTTGACAACAATGCATTGACTCCTATATGTGTCGTAACTGTACCCAATCTCGACACCTGATGACCCCCATAGAGTCGGTAAACGAGTCAAAGCACAGCACTAGCATATAGAGTCTCCATGATGTTTCAAGTCGTAAGGACTAATGGTGTACAACCAAAACCGCGGACTTTATCCACTCGATAAGTGATAACCACTTGGAAAGTCCGGATAGGGTAGTTCGATTATTCATCCTATGAATATCCATTTGCATGCTTCGAACATCTCCATGTTCCCTACCAATGAAACGTGGTACTCCGCATCGCAAATGCTAGTCTCAAACTCGAGCGATCCTTATCCTTATTATCGGACGGCTCAATCGACTAGGAACGGTTTTTTAGAATATACAGTGACTATAAGATGTATTTCATGATAGACATCTCCATGTTCTACCACATCTTACATACACTATAGTATATTCAAGGTCTTTATCAAAACAACAATAGTATATCACAATATAACAATATGAAGTAATATAAAGTCATTGCCATAAAAGTGTAAATAATATTAAACAAAAGATTGTTTATACAAAGAGTCATCAAAGCCCATAGCCACACAGTTGGCTCACTGGGCACCCACTCTTACATAAAGTACTAAGAATGTCACAACATCCTTAACTACTTTCTTGTACACGCATGGTTCCTCCGGGTTCTTGATAAAACCAAAATCCTTTATTGTTTCATCAAATTTCTGGTTCCAACTTCTTGATGCTTGTTTTAGACCATAAATTGATCTCTGAAGCTTGCATACCTTATGCTCGCTTCCCATAGATGTGTACCCCTCAGGCTGCTTCATATAGATTTCTTCCTTAATGTCTCCATTAAGAAAAGCAGTCTTCACATCCATTTGCCATATCTCATAGTCATACCAAGCAGCTATGGCAATAAGGATTCTTATGGACTTGAACATTGCAACTGGTGAAAAGGTTTCATCATAGTCAACTCCTTGTATTTGAGTATAACCTTTCGCCACCAATCGCGCCTTGTAGGTCAATACCTTACCATCAGGCCCAAGCTTTCTCTTGTAGATCCTTTTACACCCTATTGGAACAATTCCATCGGGAGGATCTACTAAAGACCAAACTTGGTTTGTATGCATCGAATCTATTTCCGACTGCATAGCTTCAAGCCATAAATTTGAATCCGCATCAGAAATTGCTTCCTTGAAGTTTCTTGGATCACATCCAACATCGGGTTCATCTTGATCCCCTTCAAGAAGAAGACCATATCGAATAGGAGGTCTAGAAGTCCTCTCGGATCTTCTAGGTATAGGCGTGTCTATCAATGGTTCCTGAGGTGTAGGATTGTTATTTTGTATTTCGGGTTCTTCTCGAATTTCTTCGAGTTCCATCATCTCGCCTTTCTTATCCAATAAGAACTCCTTCTCCAAGAAGGTGGCATTCCTTGAAACAAACACCTTTGTTTCAGCAGGATAATAGAAATAATATCCGATTGAATTCTTCGGATACCCTACAAAATAACATAAGCTGGATCGACTATCCAACTTATCTCCCACTATCTGCTTCACATAAGCAGGACATCCCCAAATCCTCAAGTACGAATACTTAGCAGCTTTGCCATTCCATAACTCGTATGGTGTTTTGTCCACTGCTTTAGTGTGGACGTTGTTCAACAACAATACCTCCGTTTCAAGCGCATAGCCCCAAAACGAAGGTGGAAGCTCAGTGAAGCTCATCATGGATCGAACCATGTCCAAAAAAGTTCGATTACGACGCTCCGATACACCATTCAGCTGTGGTGTCATAGGAGGAGTCCACTGAGAGAGAATCACATTCTCTTTCAGATAGTCCAAAAACTCGGTACTTAAGTATTCTCCACCTCGATCCGATCGAAGTGCTTTAATACTTTTACCTAGCTTGTTTTCTACTTCAGCCTTGAATTCTTTGAACTTTTCAAACGCTTCAGACTTATATTTCATTAAATATAAATACCCATACCTAGAATAATCATCAGTAAAGGTAATGAAGTAGGTGTGGCCATATTGAGTACCAACTCTAAATGGACCACAAACATCTGTATGGATCAAATCCAACAGATTTTGACTACGCTCAGGTTTCCCTTAAAAGGAGATTTAGTCATTTTTCCTTTTAGGCAGGATTCACAAGTAGGTAGAGAGTTAATATCAGACATATCAAACATGCCCTCTCCCACTAGCTTGTTCATCCTCCTTGAGGAAATATGACCTAGCCTAGCGTGCCAAAGGTTTGTCGGGTTTTGGCTATCGATTTTCCTTTTGTTTGTTGTTGCCGGTTTATCAACATAATTTATTGGAACGTCTTTTAGTTTTAAGTTATATAGATCATTTTCAAGTTGTCCATTTCCAATCAAACATTCATTCTTGTAAATATTGCAAATCCCATTCACAAAATTGCAAGAATAACCATCTCTATCAAGCATAGAAACAGAAATAATGTTTTTAATCAAATCCGGAACAAATAAAACATCTCTCAAAAGTAACTTAAAACCGTTCTGCAAAATTAAATAAATATCTCCCACAGCTTTAGCTTCAACTCTGGAACCATTTCCGAGCCTCAGCTGGGTCTCACCCATTCTAAGCCTGCGACTTCTTGTCATCACCTGCAAATCATTGCAAATGTGAGATCCACATCCGGTATCCAATACCCAAGAAGTAGTATTAAGTGAAACATTTATTTCAATATAGAACATACCCTTCGCAGTTCGCAACTGCTCTAGATATTCCTTGCAGTTACGCTTCCAATGACCGGGCTTCTTGCAGTAATGGCAAACATCCTTGGATTTTTCCATGTTTGAAGCCTTTGTCTTGTACTTCTTCTCGGGTTCGATTTTCTTGGGTGGGGCAGAACGTTTCTTACCCTTTGTACTTGGCCCCTTCTTAGCAGAAGAAGAGGAGCCCACCAAGAAAGCCGGTTTATCCTTCTTTAATATGGATTCATATGTCACAAGCATATTGACCATCTCTTCAAGGGAGGCCTCTATCTTGTTCATATTGAAATTCACCACAAATCCGTCAAACAAAGAAGGAAGAGATAGAAGTAGTAAGTCCACGTTGAGTTCATGCTCCAACACCAAATCAAGGGTTACCAACTTCTGTATGAGCCAAATCACTCGTACCCCATGATCACGGACCGAAGTCCCTTCACGCATGCGACACGTCATTAACTCCTTTACAGTAGCGAACCTTTCAGCCCTCGATTGAGCCCCAAAAAGTTCCTTGAGTTGTACGTGAATGTCAGCAGCATTCACGGTGTCCTCAAATCGCCTCTGGAGTTCATCAGACATCGAGGCTTGCATATAGCATTTGGCCTTGATATCATGGTCCCACCATGTATCAAGTTTGGCTAACTCTTCCGGACTTATGTCAGCTGGTGCTTCCTTCGGAGGAGATTTTTCTAACACGTAGAGCATCTTCTCCGAAGTCAAGACAATCTTCAACTTACGGAACCATTCCGTATAGTTTGCGCCAGTCAATTTATTTTGTTCGAGGATCGAGAAAAGTGGATTACGCGAATTCATCTTTATGAAATACTGAAAAGAAACAGAAAAATATCAGTGATTGTTTAATTAATTTACTAAGACATAAAATAGGCGAAATTTATTTTATGAATCTCACTCCCACTATTTTAACGATTTCACTACCCTCTAGTGAAAACGGGAAACTGTTTTCCTTAGTGAGAACATGGAGTCCAATTGACAAACTATGGTCCCGAATAATATCAGTCAACCATAATTTTCAAAAGGTAGAGCCCAATTGCTTCCAAAGCAACCTCCACGTTTTTACCTCATGTCCAATAAGAGCCCAATAATATGACGCCGTTTATTGTGACATGTCAAGATGACCCATCAATATTAAGTTGTGATGGACGGTCGCCATGTGGATCCCCCAATAATATGAGCCGATCCCATGGGAGTTCCACCCAACTTACAACATGTGTCGATCCAATGTACAGCTTTCCGACGAACGGGCCCCCCAATAATATGAGCCGGACCGTATCCGCGTGTAGCATCTCATACATTGATCGTTGACGGAAGGTAGGAACATTTAAACAAATTTAAATTTCCTGTATTTATCTTGATATCAATTTTAAATCATATTTAAAATGAGGGATTTTAATTTTGAAAATTTGTCTCATCATTTTTAAAATTTTGTATGATTGCCGGATTCACACAATTTAGTCTAAAACATGCATACAACAATAATATCACATATTATATAGGATGATCGATTCCATTTCTAATCAACCCGTGCTTGCCAATCACGAGTCTTAGTCCAATCCTAGGTAATATGCAGTATACAATGCAATCCTATTACATTTTGCTTCCAATTTACATTTCTTCTGTCTTTATTGTCTGCTGGGCCCACCTCCATCTTCAAATCTTCATCTCCCACTAAATCTAATGTATTTACAATAAATAACAATGACAAGTAGGGGATACATTTTTAAGGGGTGGGAACGGGCCATAAACCAAGCCCACTTTTATTACATATGACAACTCATATTGGGCCATAAACCAGGCCCATTAATAATTCCAACAACAATAAAAACAAATGTAAATTCCTAACATACACCTACAAAATTGGTCATGGCAATCGATCATCCTTATCCAATAACATTTAATTCAAAATTAATTTATTGGATAACATGCAATGGAAATTTAAATTTAAAAGGATAAAATCATATTTCATATATAAAATCTTATTTTACATACAAAATCATATTTTATCTTTTTATCAAATAAAATCATATTTTATCTATAAAATCCAATTTTATACATAAAATCATATTTTACTCAATATATCCATAAGATCATATCTTATCATCAATTGTACCAAAAATAATTAATTTAAAAATTCAATTTAACGGATAAAATATTTAAATTTTCCAAAAATTCAAATTTATCCAAAAATCAATTTTAAAATTTTCGGACTCGAACAATTCGATCCGATGCCTCGTGGACCAATCAAAAACAATTTTCGATCGGACCAAAAATAGAATTTTAACATATTAAAATTTAATTTAAAATTAAAAAATTAATTTTTCCGCGGGCCGCCCGGGACATTCCCGGGCTGCCCGCGCCCCATAGGGCTCGGGCCGGGCAGCCCGGCTGCCCCTAGGGCAGCGCCGTGCGCCGCCCTCCGCAGCGCTCAGCGATCCAATCGCTGCCCGGGTTTTGCCCGAAAAAAAAATTTTATTTTTAAAATATTTATTTTGTTTCAAAAACCGAGGCTTAAAAAATTTTTGTACAATCGATTAATTTAATCGCTTGATCTAAGAAACCTGGCTCTGATACCACTGTTGGATAACGCGGCGATCAGATCAATCAGGATTGATACCCGGTGCAGCGGAAGTTTAAAAATTTTATATGGAACGATTCCATAATGGGTATCAAAACTTAACGATTAAATTGTGTGTGTAAAAATTAAATAACAATTATAAATTTTTACCTCCAATCTCAAAGCGAGATTATGGACACCAACAGATTGCTCTACTCTTGTTGTATATCCCTGGAACTGATGGACGAACTGTTCTTCAATCAGGTCCACGAACGGATAATTAATCCCTCTGATAGATTGCACTAGAAAATCTATCAGAAGTTTCTACGAAGAGAATTAACGAATTTGATCCGTTAAACCAGACTGTAATTCAAAATTCACAGACTGGATTTTACCGAGCAGAGGGGGAAGGGGGGCGGCCACTACTGAGAGAAAATAACTAGGTTTTCGAAAATTTGTGTCCTGTTGTTTGTAATTTCTGTACTGTAATAACTTATTTATAATGTAGGCCGCTAACAGCTTAGGGCCCATTAGTCATAAGTTCAAGCCCGACAAGCAAAGCCCGCATGTTCAGAAATTAATATAAAATTCATCATGACTCCGATTGATAAACCGATTTCACCAATGTGCACAGAAACCATTTTTGCACCTTTTAAAGTCAAGATAAATTTTTCTGAATCCGAATTCGATGGTTTCCAAAATGCCCATCCCTATGTCATTTTAGGAAATCTTACTCCTCTACTCATAATTAAGAAGTCCAACTTCTTTGTTCATTAAATTTAACTCTTTAAATTTAACTATCTCAACGGGGATTAAAAATCCATTACTCTGTGTGACCCTCAATGGTTCAGGGATACAGCTAGCCGTGGGCTTACAACTCCTTGTGACTCGGAACAACAATTTCCGACTTGCCCATCGAATCATGGTAAGAGCGCCTAGCAACATCGCCCCATGATTCCCTAGGTATCACTGATAGTGCCTGCAAGAACCAATAGATTTTGGTTAGCGTACAGTACGGTCCCTTCATCCATATATCCCGATCGAATCAACAACCATTGGTATATCGAGAGTCGTTCGAGATTCGATAACTATGCAATACATCTTGAAGATCAAATAGTGACATCGCATGTGCTACTAAGAAACCATTTCTTAAAACACATCATGTACTTTGGCCAGAGATTCGTCACACTAATATCTCCTCAGATCGCATAGGATATCCACACTCGCAAGTATGTGGTGAATCCTTGACAACAAAGCATCGACTCCTATATGTGTTGTAACTGTACCCAATCCCGACACCTGATGACCCCAATAGAGTCGGTAAATGAGTCAAAGAACAGTACTAGCATATAGAGTCTCAATGATGTTTCAAGTAGTAAGGACTAATGGTGTACAACCAAAACCGCGGACTTTATCCACTCGATAAGTGATAACCACTTGGAATGTCCGGATAGGGTAGTTCGATCATTCATCATATGAATATCCATTTGCATGCTTCGAACATCTCTATGTTCCTTACCAATGAAACGTGGTACTCTGCATCGCAAATTCTAGTCTCAAACTCGAGCGATCCTTATCCTTATTATCGGACGGCTCAATCGACTAGGAACAGTTTAGAATATACAGTGACTATAAGATGTGTTTCATGATAGACATCCCCATGTTCTACCACATCTTACATACACTATAGTATATTCAAGGTCTTTATCAAAACAACAATAGTATATCAAAATATAACAATATGAAGAAAGATAAAGTCATTGCCATTAATAAAAGTGTATATTATATTAAACAAAAGATTGTTTATACAAAGAGTCATCAAAGCCCTTAGCCACAAGTTGGCTCACCGGGCACCTACTCTTTCAAGAAATGCCGATCTCCGTTGTTTTGGGATGATTTATCTGAGTCACTAGATTTGGGGCCGGATATGCTTCGAGTTATGGCAGAACAGGTTAAGGTCATTCAGATCAGAATGAAGACAGCTCAAGATAGACAAGCAAAGTATGCGAATGTCAGACGTCGACCTCTGAGTTTTGAGCAGGGAGACCGTGTATTCCTTAAGATTTCTCCGTTCAGAGGCACCGTCAGATTCGATAAGAGAGGAAAGTTATCTCCGAGATTCATCGGTCCGTACGAGATTCTCGAGAAGATAGGCGATCTTGCCTACAGACTTGTACTTCCTCCGTCTTTATCTGGTATTCACGACGTTTTTCACGTCTCTATGCTGCGAAAGTATCATCCAGATCCTTCTCATATCCTTCAGCCTGACGAAGCCGAGTTAGACGAGACTCTGAGCTATTTTGAGCGACCGATTCAGATCCTTGATCGGAAAGAAAAGCAACTCAGGACCAAGTTGATTCCGTTAGTGAAGGTGCAGTGGAGCCATCACGGTGTTGAGGAAGCGACTTGGGAGACAGAGTCTGACATGAGACAGCATTTTCCAGAGCTATTCGGATGACGTGAGTTCTTCTTTCTGTCTTTAGTTCTTTATTCTATCTTTGAGTTGTGGTTCTCGTTGATTTCGAGGACGAAATCTCTTCTTAGTGGGGGAGAATTGTGACGCCCCATTTTTATCTTAAATGAGTTTATTTGAGTTAATCGGAGATTGCAGAGTTCACAAGCCGACTTGATTTTGATCAGGGTCCTTTTTGCAAATTTTGGAAATTTCAGGGACTAAAATGCAAATTTTGAGTTTAATATATTATCTACACTTGGAAAAGACTTGACTTAGTCTTCACTTCTCCTCCTTCTTCCTCTCCATCGATTCCTTCCATTAAAGCTTGAGGAAACGCTTCTTTAAGCTTTCCAAATCCAGTCCGAGCTCGATCCGTCCGTTGGAATTTATTTCTGAAGGCAGATTATCGATCACAGCAGTGAGAGCTCTGTTATATCGTAAGTTTTTCTACGATCGGATACATTCTAGTTTTGGATGTTGTTAGAATCGTTCTAGATTCGAGTATGTTGTTCTCTACAGAGTTCTGATCGTTTATTATCTGTCAGTTTTGAAATAGAGCGACGTTCGGATTTGTTATGATTTTTGGAAGCCATTTTTGAAAATCATGGTTTTGAGATTTGTTGGGTTTGTCTTGTTGTTGTTGTATTAGCATTGAATTGAGTTGTTATCAGTATTGAAATGCTGTCTGCGTTGCCGGTTTGTTCAGTTATAGCCGTTATGCCGTCGGTTTGAGTTTTTGGAGATTTTGAACCGTTTTTGAGTTTGAACTTGGCTTGTAAGTTGATCGTGGTTATTGATCAATCATCTCTTATATCTGAACAGATTCGTTTGGAGTTGTCAAGCCCAGAGTTAGCAGCTGTTTGATCGTTTCAGAGAATTGGACAAAGAACGGTATAAAGATTTTTCCTTGAATCGTTGCCTTGTTGTTGTTAGATTGTGTAGTTGTTTATACAATCTCTTTTGTAGCTTATCCAGAGTTGAAGCTACTGCATTGAAAGGTAAAAGCAGTCATCGTAGCGGGATAGCATACTCGGGACTGTGGTTCTCGAGTTTTCCCTTTTGAAATCACATACTTGCATCTACACTTGTCCTAGCATGAGGAACTTGTGTATTGTTTGATTGTATTGGGTTTTGTTAAAAGGATTATGTTTTATGTTTTTGTTATGCATTCATCTTGAGCCAATCTTGTTTCAGCGGGCAGAACCGCCCTTTTTGTTTAGACGTTTGGGAACTATGATTGAGTGGCCCAGGTCGTAGTCGTTTCGTCTGGTGCTAGCATACTCATTATAGTTGCCCAAAGTCTAGAGGAGTGAGATACGTGGCACCACCTCGATTGGGAGAGTCGGTGAGTTGTTACGTGATCTTATCCTCGGGATCCCAAAGGCACAGCAGCAATCCCTCGTTATCAGATTTGATATCCCTGTTTAAAGACATGCATTTCATTACGATGTTATTGATTTCGTTATTGTATTGAAAGCATGTTCGTTACTTGTATTACTTGTTATGTTGCTTTTACTGGGAATGTCGTTCTCACCGATTATCCGGCTGTTGCTTTGTTTTGTATGTGTACTTGGCAACAGGTGGGGCACGAACAATTCAGAAGAGGCATGGTTAGCTTCGAGGGCAAGTAGTAGAAGTGAGACTCGGTTTAGAAGTCGAAGTAGCATGTTTATCTAGTTTAAGATTGAAGCATGTTGATATGTTTTGTTATTCGAATTAGTTTGTATTCGGATTGTAATCTGAAATCGAAGTATGTTGTTGTTGTATTGATTTAGACTTCTGGTTGTTTTTAGGCCTTCTGAAAGCATGACTTGTTATGGCATGTTTTCCTACACCCTGTTATTGCATATGTATTTGAAGGCATGTCGGACCAAGCGCGGAATCCTTTCTTTATTTTCTGCAGCCTGAGCATTTTCTGCCCAGGCCTTCCGCGCGCGGGCGAGGCATTCCTCGCGCACGCGCGAGGCCTCCGTTGGGCCTCTGAATTGTTTGCCCGCGCGCGCGCGAGCTTGGTACCTCGCGCGGGCGCGAGCCTTTGGTTGGTCTCGGTTGTTGAAGCCCGCGCATGCGCGAGCTTGGTTCCTCGCGCGGGCGCGCGGCGTTTAAAAAAAAAAAAAAACTTTGAATTGTTTTACTCTTGGATTCTTGTTCGCTTAATTGTTGTTTAATCCAAGATTAGTGGTTTAGAATCGAGGTCTCACATCAGTTCTACTCTCGGTGCTTCTGTTGCTTGTGGCACTGTCAGTGCTTCACTGCCTATTCTGGCAATGGAACTGTGCCAGTCTGTGTAGTCTCTCTGGTTTTCGAGGCATATCTGATAATTAAACAGATTAGTGAATAATTCAACAATATATCTCAGACCACAGTTCTGTTTCAATCTTCCTCTGATTAGCACAATTATGCCTTTTCAAGAGATCGAGTTTGATCAAGAATCTATGCTGATTCATTCTCAATAGCACATATTTCCAAACACTTCTGGTATAAAGGCATGTAATTCGTAAAGCAATAAATAAATTCAAATCATAATCATGCTTTAAAAATACATTAATCAATCAAAAGAACTCGATCTACCTCGCTCATTCTAGTTCAGTCCAAGAACTTACGCTCTGATACCACCTGTTGTGGGACCTCGTGTTGCTAATCTCAATTTAGGGCAATAAATAGAAGCTTAAATAAATAAATCAAGATCATTCAAGCAACTAACTTTTTTAAAAAACTATGCACCTCGCTCGATCGGTCAAAAGTAATCGATCAAGCGGGCAGAAAATTCCATTTCTTGGGTTTGAGCAACAATAATAGGCCTCGCTCGATCGGTCAAACATTATCGATCGAGCGAGCATACTCTACTCGAAAATCTGCAGAATTCTGTTGCTGTCAAAAGTTGCTCAAATCATGTTTTCACAACCTATAACAATTCCAAAGCATGCTAACTCAATACCAAAAGCATGTATATACATATGATTCAAGTTCAAGTACAAGATTCTAGCTTTCTTACATCATCTACTAGTTCAAAGTCTAGCTAAAAGCATAAATACAAAACATGTCCAAAGTGCATCTCAAAACAACTAAAACATGCCAAAAGTATTCTATCATGCTTGCAAGGCTTCTAACTACATCATTCAGCTACAACAACCAGATTCCACACTTCTAGACTCTCTCTCGAGCTACCCACGTCGATTCTGGCCAGCTCCTGCCCCATCTGTTTTCATGCACACATACGAAACAAGACAACAGTCGGAAACATCCGGTGAGAATATAATTCTCTGTATAATAAACATATACATGCGTTAAATATAAAATCATATCGACTCAAAACATTTCAATTCAAGAATAGAGTAATATAACGCATAAATAAAGAATTGATTCCTATCAAACTTTGCCATCAAGATTCGTATACGATCTGGACATGGATATTCATCTATCGTCGTCCCATCGGACTAGAAAATAAGTCGCATCAGACCTTGGCATAAGAATCAGTTCATATCTCATATCATATCATATCAAATAAAGATCCACTACTTGAAATGGATCGACAACATCAATAATAAACAATAAAGCAAGTATGTGGTTTATCGGGATAACTCGAGAAGCTTCATTCTCGAGTTTCAAGTCCCTGACTCTCGATGTTGTCTTATACCTTCTCGTTTCTTCTCGGATTGTAGACGCTTCAAATTTCAAACAATTCTTCCTCAGTTCGAATTCAAGGTTCTCGAGTCGCTCAATATCTTGTCAAAGCTGAAATTGAAGTATTCATAAAAAATATATATCAGCAAGACATTCAATCACGTTCAGCTCAATAAATCAATATTCAAACTTGAACAATTCGTGAACCGGCGGCGTAACAACTGAAAATCGTTAACCAAAACAATATCAAATCCAAACCCACAACTCAATACGCTACATAACAGCACAAATATATCATCAACCATCAATATCACACGTCCAAACCCAAATTTGAAAAGATAGGATTTTTGAAAATGCTTCAATAAAGCATATCAAATTTAAACGACGTTCTTTCTTCGATCCGTCTTCGAATAACCAAACGATGCTAGCTCATAACCGCATATAATCAATAAGAATAAAATTTCATCATATCTTCAAAAATTAAATGATGATAGAACTTAAGAAAATATATACCAGAACAAAGATCTCAGCGCCGTGATCACATATATATAAGTGATTCTGAATTCTGACGGCCGGATATCGAAGAATCGGAGCTTTTAAAAGATGAAAATGGTGTGAAGGTTGTCTCGGTTCTTCTTCCTCTCTTCTTACTATGCTTACACGTTGAAATGATTATAATAAGCAAGTGGAAGAAGATATATATAAGCATAGTGCAGTTTAGTCCCTGATAAGTTTAGTGATCTGCAATTCAGTCCTCGACAAATCTTTTAATTCAATTTCAATATATTCTCAAATTAAATAATCTTTGATCATCATTAAATAATTTTGGGGCTTTACAGACACCAACATGAATCTCAGACTGGTTCAGTTTTGACTTTTCTTCATCGAATTCTGACAATCGAATCAAATCTCTGAACGATTTTGATCTTCTCAATCAATTCTGATTCGGCTCGTAAGCAAAGTTCTGATAGACCTCCTATCTGCTTTGAATTCTAAACCGGAAGTGCCATATTCATCAATCAAGGAGAATGTCGATAGTATATAAAATAAAAACATATCTTTCGGCTCAGAGCATCAGCTGCTGCATACAATCTCTCCAGATAGAATGGATTTCCAATCGGAAATTCCTTGGTACATCTAATCATCTTCTCTTTCTCATACCCAGTCTGTACGGTGAAACCAGTACTACAGCTTCCAAGATCAGGAAGATTACGGAAATCTCCTCATAAGAAAATAGATACCAGATCTTCTAATCAATAAGATGGCTACGAGCTCAAAATTCAGAATCAGACATTGCGTCTCGAGCATCTTTAGCTGTTTCGATGCTCATGTTATAAGTAACTCTTATGGACACTAATATACCTCAAATCTCAATAAGAAAAAGTGCAAGCACCGTAAGGTCATCAATACAGAAGAAGTGAAAGAATAATGAAGCGCTGATCAATCTCTTCTTCAATAAATTAGAACTGATCTCATAAGATTAAGTCCAGACAGAAGAACATATTCTGCTGAGTAATTTGCTTCACAACAATAATAATTCCCTCGATAAATCAGGGATAGAACTCGAACATCTTCTATCTAATGTAAGGATGTCATTCTAGATCAATTCATATCAGTCTGATCTTGAGGTGATGAACATAAATTCCACCTCCAGATAATATGATTGAGTAAGGACAACTCGATTCAATCAGAATTCAGACGTCGATAGGATATCATATGACCGCTCAGCATGCAATTCTGCAAACAACTCTCCAAGAATCTGAAAGTTCAGTTGTGACGGCTAAAATCCAATCTACTAAATCGTATGGATTAAATTAAATAAATATTAGGATTATTATTTTTATGTTTAATTGGTTTAAATTCTTTATTTGAATTATGTGCTAATAAAATATTTTACTATTTATTCAAATGATTTTTATTGCACTAACTATTTAATTAATAGTTTTAATTGTTTAAGTTTAATTGTCTAATTGATTTTATAGTGCAATTCAAATTTGTTTTAAACATTTTAAAGGTTTAAGGTTGCATATTTAAATGATTTTAATTTTTAATTGTTTAGTTTATTCTCTTAAATGATTTTAATGGTTCAGAACTGTTTAGCTTATTTGGTTCAATATTTTCGAGTGTCCAACTTATTTATTTTAAATAACTTAAGTTTAGCGATTAGTTATTTTAAATCATTTTAAATGTCTAGCTTATTTATATAAATCCTTTTTATTTGTCCAAATCATTTTAAAGGTTTTGGACTTGCTATTCAAGTCTTTCTTTTTATTTGTCCAAATAATTTTAAAGGTTTTTATTTCTGCTTGGGTATTTATTTAATTTGTTTTTAAACGTTTGTCTAGTTTGTTTAAATTATTTTAAATCGCTCTGTTCGGTATTTAAATATTTTACTTGTTATCGTGACATTAGAATATTTAAAGTGTTTAATTCCTGGATTTTCAAGCTTGTACTTTTATTTAGTGCGATTAAATTGTAGTCCTAATTGCTAGTTTTGATTTAGCACTTTTTAAAGTGTGTTTCACTTTTTCATGAAATTTTCAACATTTACATTCTTTTTCGAGTGTTACCTAATCTAGCACTTGGACTCAAGATTTAATCTTAGCCACAAAAAACTCACACCACACACTAAACACTCACAACACATGCACACACACACTCAAACACACACAAGCGCCGACTTCCTGTTCTTCAAAGAAACCTGCGCAATCCATTGTTTCTTCTTCATTTGAGCTCTTTAATCTCCATTTATTCTCCGTCAAGTTGTTCCTAGGTAGTTGGTTGAGGTTCTTGAGCTCATTTATAGCTTGATTTTTTTAGCTCAATCGAGCAACACCATTTCCCAAGTGATCGGCCGCAGCGAGCTTCGATATTTTTCGATTTTGTTTTTTTTTATTCTAGCATAGGCAAGGATATGATCCCTTCTTTTCTTTTCACCATGTAGATTATAACATCTTGTGCTTGAATTTCTTGAAATTTCGAAAATGTATATACATAAATGTGCTCTGTTTTGTTCAAAATTTCTGTGTAGAATTTTTGGTGCATTCATGCTTGTGGTTTCGAGAATTTAGTCTTTGATTGTGAGGAATGAATGATGTTTTGCATTTATAAGATGTGGTCATGATAGGTTCGATAAGAATTCGGAAATTTCAGTTTTGGTGTTCCTAACATTTGGTTCGAGATTATGGTGTTCTTCGTGTTCTTCAAAATCACTTCAAAAATTTACATGGCATTGGTATGTTCAATGATGCCATTTATATATCTGAAAATTTCAGATTTTTGTGTGCCTTGTGATGTTTGAATTTTTCAGAAGTTTGGTTATAGCATTTGGTTCAAAATTTCCAGAATTTGTTACCTTGGCTCGTGTGTTCAAATTTTTAGATTTTATGCATAAATTGGTTCAAAAACTTGGTGTTTCATTGTGTTGATTTGGATGGTGAATTAGGGACCTACCATGGGTGATATGTAGTTCACATGGTAGGGTTAGGATTGCTTGAAGTTGGCTAGAAGGTTTGGTTTGAGGGACGTTAGAATTGGAAAGGAAATGGGCTCGGTTTTGATGATTGATTGGGGGCTGTTGTTGAGCTGTTTAATGCATGAGAAGGGGCCGGTCATGGGGTGGGAGTGAGTCTAAGCATTTGGTCATGGTCCTAGCTTATTGGTTTGGAAGAAGGGAGTCAAATAGCTAAAGTTTTGATTGAATATAGAACTAAGACATGTGCAGAATTATAGCAAAGACGTGCTTGCTATCCGGAAACTAGTTTTAAAACAGGGGTTAAACTCGGGTTTTGGTTAAGGGCTCGGGTCTGGAATTAGTCTAAGATGTTAGGATTATTTTGGTTCAAGCGGGAATCAATTCGATTAAGTTTGCATTGAGTTTTAGATTTTTAATTTATAAGGTGCATAATTAATATTTAAGCTAAGGGGATGTTGCCCGGAATTTGTTTTTTTTTTGTTAAATGATCGCTAAGGAAATAAATCCCGAGTATGATTTTTCTACTTAGTTTTAAGTGTCTTGGAGTCGTGGTTTCAAGAGAAATCCCATTTGATTAAGAATCAAGCAAGCTATAATTTTACGGGCAAACAACTCGAATTTTATCTTAAGTGCAAATTATGGGTTAAATTTTCATCATTTGGTTTGGTTCCTAAATCACCATCCCGGTCATTCTTGTGTGAGTCATATGCATGATTATCGATCAACATTTACATGTACATCATATTTGCATATGAATGCTAAGTCTCATATTTATGAATGAAAGAAAGTATTTTACGAACGAAGTGAGATGATTGTGACTACAGTAAATTTCATGTGTTTGGACGGGCTGGGAGACATCTTAGCTTCCCTTACCAAAGTTCATGTGTATAGATGAGTTAGGAGAAATCTTGGATTCCCATATCAACCATAGGGCAAGACGGGTTTGATGTTATACTGACTTCCTTGCGGCATAGTGCACTACAGCCATGATCATGATCGAAACCCACATAGTCACAATCCAAGGATCTAATTTCACAGTTTCAGTTCAAGTCATTTATATACATGTTCAGTACAGTATATTCAGTTTCATTGTTTCATGTTTGACTTAGCCATGCATATGTTACATTCATATTCACGTCATTTATTCAGAAATTATTTATTTATGTTTAAGGGCACAAAAGTATTTTATTACAAGTTATTTTTAATCTGCCTGTGCTTGTATTTATGTAGTACTCGTTATCCTCCCCCATATACTTGCTGAGTCTTTTAGGCTCACTATACTTCTTGTTTTCAGGTGAGAAGTATACTGAGGGGCAGGACTATCGAGTGGATTTCGATGCGAGCACGACACATCCCTCCGACCTATGCCAATCTTCCGCAATAGTAGTTCAATTTTTAATGCTTTAAAGTCTCTTAGCTTGTTAGTTGGATCAATGTAATGAAAAGACTCATATAATTGGCATGTACATATCAGATTTTTTCGATTTATGGATGTTTGAAAGTCGTAAATCTTTCTTGGGTTTTCGTTCTTTCTTTTCTTGATCTAGTTTATTTAGTATCGTCGGTTGGTTTATTTTTTTAAAAAAAAATTGTTGTCTGTGTCAGGTGGGTTGTCATTTAAATAATTAGGTCATGCCGAAAATTTTTGAAAATCCGTATTTTTATTTAGTTATTAATTATAAGAAATTTAAAGGTCTTTACATCAGTACAACTCTTCGAAAGGATAAGAATTCATCAATAAGAATAATCACAAATCCATCTAAATATATATGGAAGATTCGGCTCCTAAAATTCAAGCCACTGCAGGAGCATTGGCAAGTCACACGGAAAGACAAAAATTCAAGCGACCATTCCTCGTTATGAGTCCGGTCTTAGGAAGATGATATTTGGATCTCAATTCCAAGCTGAAGTCAATCTGACGAATCGGAATCAAACCAACCTTTGGCCATCCCCTTAAGTTGGTACACTACTAACCGAATTCGACGTTCATCGGTGTAGTCAAGAGAATCAAACAACTGATCGATTTCTTTTATCCAATTCTTGCACTCCACAGTATTCTCATTATCTTCAGATTCGGTGGGTTAAACGACTGAAATCTCATCAAAAGTGCTTCCATCGGTGTCGGAGTGACATTCATTCTTTCAGTTGCAGAACAAAACTGTTCGTTTGGGGTTCACTCTTCTGAATATTTCCTATTCAAAAATTCATCGAGGAAACATATCTCAATTTCAAGAGAATTAGGGCACAAATATCTCATTCTCAATCATCTCGTGTCCCTAATCTCCATTCAAAGAATTTCATTCCATCTCAGGAATAATCAAGTTTGCAATTATAATATATCATGATTTATAATTTAAATCACATAATCATGTAATTCAAATAATTCATGGAATAATAAAGCAAGCTCACATGACATTTAAATAATCAATTAAATAACTCAATCACATGCGAGAATTCAGATCATGCGGACTCGATCTATTCCGCTCACTCTAATACAATCCAAGATCTTTTCGCTTCGATACCATTTAATGTGAGACCTCGGTTCTAATCATCTAATCTCGAATACTTAAAACAATAAGCTAAGATAAACCAATAGATAAGTCAATTAAAAAAATTTATTTTTCAAAGAAAAAGGGGTTACCGATCGAGCGGGCAAAACTCTGCCCGAAACTCCAGGGCCTTCTTGCTCGATCGACAAAAAGTTACCGATCGAGCGAGAAAAGTTCTGTCTCACTTAAAGGGGCTCCTCGCTTGATCGGTAACTTTCTGCCGATCGAGCGGACCCTGCTCTGAACAAAATAATCAGAAGTTGCTCTCATGCTCATCTTCTCCTACTCAATCTAGTCAAAACCAAATAAGGTCTTAATTCATGCAACAACAACATGTAGACAACAATATTCGAATTATCGATACAACGAGTTCCAACCCAAGATGAGTTCTAACATGCTTCAAGTACAACAAAAGTTTGACATGCTTCAAAGAATAAACTAGATTGACATGCTTTTCAACTTCTAAACCAAAGTACCACTCCTATCCCTCGATCTCGATGCTAACCAAGTCTCCTCTGACTCGATCCTGCCCCACCTATTGCCAAGTACACATACAAAACAAAGAAACAGTCGGATGACTCTGGTGAGAATGATACTCTCAGTAAAAGCAACATAACATGGAATAACAAGTAATATCTCAATAACATGATATAAAGACAAAATATTCAATGATAATACGAATGAAATGCATGTATTTAAAACCGGGATATCAACTCTGATAATCAAGGAATTTCTGTTATTCTTTTGGGATCCCGAGGATGAGATCACGTAACAACTCACTGACTCTCCCGATCGAGGTGGCGTCCCGTATCTCCATCCTCTAGAATTTGGTGCGATTACAAGGAATATGCTGACACTAGGTGAACCTCTACACCCAGGCCACTCGAATATAGCCCCCAAATCGTCTAAAATAAAAGAGCCGTTCTGCCCGCTGAAATCAAAGATTTAGGCTCAAGATGAATTCATATAGAAACGAAATGCATTAAAACATAATTCAATTAATAACAAGAGTTCAATCAACAAAATACAAGTTCCCACTCTAGAACAAGTATTGATGCAAGTATGTGATTAAGGGAAAACTCAAGAACAATCTGTCTTGAGTGTTCTATCTTGCTTAAACGATGTCTGCTTGTACCTTTTTGATTCAAAAGCTCCAACTCTAGATAAGCTACAATAAGAGATTATATCAAAATCTATTCAACCAATAATTCAAACGATAAAGGTAAAAATCATTACCGCTCTTCGACTAACTCTTCGACGATTCGAATCCTGCTAACTCTGGGCTCAACAATCTTCAAACCAATCTGAACGAAGATATAAGCAATCCAATATCAATCCATTCAATAAAAAACCATTCAAAAACTTAATTCCAACTTTTAAAATCCAAAAATTCAAACCGGCGGCATAACGGCTATAATCTGATCAATCGAAAACCACAAACATCAATTTAACAATCCAAAACAACTCCCAAAATCAATAATCCAACTAAAACAACACAATTCCAACAAATCTAGAAACCCAAATTTTCGTATATACTTCCAAAAATTATAACAAATCCGAACGACGTTCTTTTTCCGATCCAACTTCAATTATACGATCTATCTTAGCTCAAGAACAACATAACCGAATTTAAACAAATTTTGACAACATCCCAAAATAAAAGTATATTGGATTGAAGAAAAACTTAGGGTAGAATGGAGCTCTCTCAGCCGTGATCACGAATCTACCTTCAGATTGAATTTCTATCAGACGGATCGAGCACGAGAAGAAATCAGAAAGCTTGTAGATGGCGTTTTAATGGAGGATCGGCCAAGGAAGAAAGAGAGGAAATAGTGACTCACGTTCAAAATCCCTTTATAATCACAAGACTTGGTCAAAATCTCCACATTTGCACTTTGGTCCCTAAATTCTTCAAAAGTTGCAATTCAGTCCCTTATCAAAAACCAATTAAATCCTAGAATTTCATAATCTCTGATTATCCATCTTAATCTCCTAAAATCTCGATTAGGCTAATTTTGGGGTGTTACATCAACTAAACCAATTAGATCAAGTAAATCATATAAGATCAAGCAAGAACAACTAAACATGCATGTATGTGATTTAATAAACTCGAAAACCAACACGTTCTCGAGTTATTATACCTGTCGAGGATAATGTCGAATCATAACTTTTTCTTGATTCAAATCTCTGAAACTCTAGCAACTCTAGATCAAACACAAGTTGTCCAAATTCTGCACTTCAATCAAAATCTGCTCATATTTCTCTTGCTAATCCAATGTCTAGTTGCTCCCAACTTGGATACAACTTCAAGTAATTCGTACTCATAAACTTCACTTAGATATTTTCCAACTCAAGTCTGAAATGAAGTGTTTACAACTCAAGTATTATCATTCAATATCATCTAAATCTCACAAATTCTTAACAACTTCAAGACTTGATAAAAGCACCGGAATTCAACCGAAGACATACCGATTTTGAAACCGTAAATCTTACCAAATCTGAACTTGATTCACAAAACATTATTACAAAATTCTATGAATAATATAATCTTCATTCCATCAAGAATATTTTGAAACCAACACATACATTTTTCAGAAATTCAACAAATGACAACCGACGGCGTAAGGGCTTGAATTCAATAATTCCAAAAGCATTAACAATATCTTATCAATCATTTAAACAGTCCATATTTTCATAATTTCAAAAATTATACAAAAAATCAAAAACATGTTCAAACGAAGATCTTTTCTCGATCCGACTAAGATATGTTATCGTAGTATATACTAGAACACATTTATACAATAAAATCTTAATTCTAACAACATCTCAAAATTAAAACATGGTATAATTTAGCAAAGCTTACGTCAAAGTGTAGCACTCAAAGCCGTGATCGCAAATATACAATCAATTTGAAATTCTACCGGCCGAATGAATTTCTGTAAAAAAATGAAATGAACGAAAAATAGCTTGAAAGCTTTCTTATCTATCCTCTGCATCTTCTAGGCTGAATCAAGAATGAATTAAATGCAATTCTAATATAGAAGGCCACGTGCGATTCCCACTTGCAAGTGCTTAATTTCACCTAGGTCCTTGAGCTCTTCTTTATTTGAAATTAGGTCCTTAATCAATCTTTTGCCTCTAATTAAATCCTTTTTATTCCAACTCATAAATTAAATCATAAATCCCATAAATATTCAACCAAAATATTTTATTCTTTTAATTTAAGAATCCCGGAATTTAAATCTCAAATATCCGTAAATTCTCAAATTAAATATTTTTGGCTTAGAAATTAAATCTCTAATTTCCATAAATTTCCAAATAAATTTTTTTCCAAATTCGAAATTTAAATCTCAAATTCCGTAATTAATAACTTAGTATTTTCCGGGCCTTACAATTCCTCCCCTCTAAGGAATAATTTCGTCCTCGAAATCGCATTCAATCTTACTACTGAATCTCGTAGACTGTAAAGCTGACTGAAGTAATTCTTACTTCAATTCTATGAGCTTTAGATATCTTTTCTGATATCTTATTTTCTTCTTCTTTCAGATCAAAATCTGTATTGATTATTATACTTAGCTCCGAATCTTAACGTCTTATGTTTCATCTGATTGAAGTTCACATGCAAGAGTTTAGCTGATGTTCTCAATCTTATACACAAGGATCAAATCTCATCTATCATATAAATCTATATAGAGTATACATCGATAGATTAGATTCCTAACTCCATCTATAATATTCACAAGGGTCAATCATCAAATCACTTCTAGAATCTCTTTCTGAATCAGATATTGCTCCGGAAAGAACATTTCTCACTAAACTCTCTGTTCAAGATTCAAACTCTATATCTGTAGTGACCCGAAATTAATCAAGGTAATTAAGGAAATTAATTACTAAATTTTGCCTAAAATTATCCGAAGTGGATTGGAAGATCCGAAGCACGGATCGGAAGCTCCGATCTGGATCGGACGTTCCGTTGGAGGATCGGAGGTTCCGTTTTGGCTAGGGCTGGCATCATCACCGACGTCAACAAGATGACGTCACTGCTTACGCACGTGAGGTGACATCGGACATTCCGATGTCACGATCGGACGCTTCGTTCGCGATCGAACGTTCCGATGAGGGATCGAACGTTCCGATCGCCGTCTATAAGTAAGGGGTCCGAGCCCTCATTCTGTGCACCGATTTCCCCTCCTTTCCTCTGGTTTTCGAACCTTCTTACTTAGATCTACGGAGTTCTAGGCATCCTATTGGGAATCCGGAAGTTGCCTAGCGATCTCGGCATCGTAGCGGAGGTGTGCCTAGGTTTTGAGACGATTCTACACCAGCGGGCTGACGACGGACGAAGGTATAATTTGGCTTCCTAAAAATATTTAGGAGTATGAAATAGCTTAGTTAAGACTTTTAGAGCGTTTATAATAATGCATGGACTTTTGCGTGTGTAGACGCAGTAGAGCAGACTTGTAGGCTTTGGACCTAGACGGGTGTGCTAGGAGTTAACCTGCAGTGTTAGAGGTACGTAAGTACTGATCGAGATATCCGACATGATATTTATACATATGTGTGTGATGCATGATGTATGTGCTGTATTGGCTACGTTTTACAGTTTTTAGCACATGCATATGTTTTTACGGAGACTGCATCGGGTATGATGTGAGTCATGACAGTTTCTATCAGTCGAGGCGATTCTTCCTGAGGATTCGTGTCTTGGGAATATACGAGTACCACACGGAGTCGCTCTCTTGCCCGGTACTGTGTATTCTAGGCGCCATGAGTAAAGTGATTTAACCCTGATTTTTAAAGTCATGTGCATGCTCATATTTGTATTTATATCATTGCTTCCGTATTGAGCGTAGTCGCTCACGCCATTTATGTTTCGTGTTTTGGGACACCTTGTGGCGGGTCAGGTCTAAGGCTGGACAGTCCCGGTGGTTCCCAGCAGGGTTGAGGTTGCTACCGTGCAGAGGTAGTTTGTTAGGGATTCTGATACCCTAATTTCGATTTGGTTGTATAAAGAATTATACACTGTTTCTATCGTCGGTTGTATTCTGCCGATTGGATTTGTTGTACTTTGGAATTATCCGCTATTTAACGCTTTAATTATTATTGCTTGCGCTAATCACTTTGATTAGGTAGTGGACCCGGGTAGGGTCGCTACATTGGTATCATGGATGACTTTGATGGTATCATCGGGATTGATCTTCTGACTTCGTATCGAGTGGTAGTGGATTGCTACCAGAGATTTGTGCAGTTTTTCCCCGAGGCTGAGGATGCTTGGTATTTCTATGGTGAGGGAGCGCGACCCCTGATGCCAGTGGTTTCTGCTCTGAAAGCCCGACGTGCTTTAGAGTCTGGCGAGGAAGGCTACCTGATCTATGCGATTGATGCATCCTTAGAGGGTCCGGACATGGAGGAGATACCAGTAGTCAGTGAGTTCCCGGATGTGTTTCCCGACGAGATTCCAGGGTTACCACCTGTGCGAGAGATCGAGTTTGGCATTGACTTGTTGCCAGGGACAGCGGTGATTTCCCGAGCACCGTACCGATTAGCTCCATCTGAGATGCGAGAGTTGCAGCAGCAGTTTCAGGATCTTCTTGATAAGGGATACATTCGACCCAGTGTTTCACCTTGGGGAGCCCCAATTCTATTCGTCAAGAAGAAGGATGGTTCGATGCGTTTGTGCATTGACTATCGTCAATTGAACAAAGTGACAGTAAAGAACAAGTATCCTCTTCCGCGGATTGATGATCTGTTTGATCAATTGCAGGGTACTACTGTCTATTCCAAGATCGACTTGCGTTCTGGGTATCATCAGTTGCGAGTTAGAGACGAGGATGTTTCGAAGACAGCATTTCGTACTCAATATGGGCACTATGAGTTTTTAGTGATGTCATTTGGTCTGACGAATGCTCCAGCTGTTTTCATGGATTTGATGAACAGGGTTTTCCGAGAGCTCTTGGATAAGTTCGTTGTAGTGTTCATCGATGACATCCTTGTGTATTCTCGTAGCATGGATGAGCATGCCTTTCATCTTCGTACTGTTTTACAGACCTTGCGAGAGCATCAGTTGTATGCTAAGCTCAGCAAGTGTGACTTCTGGATTGACCGAGTTGTGTTCCTTGGTCATGTCATTTCTAGAGATGGAGTATCAGTGGATTCTAGCAAGACAGAGGCTATTCTTAATTTGTCGCGCCCGATGACAGCATCTGAGATTCGTAGTTTCTTGGGTTTGGCCGGATACTTCCGTCGATTCATGGAGAATTTCTCTCAGATAGCCAGGCCTTTGACACAGTTGACGCGAAAGGATGTTTCTTTTGAGTGGTCTTCCGCGTGTGAAGACAGTTTTCGTGAGTTGAGACGTCGATTGACGACTGCTCCAGTACTATCCTTGCCGACTTGATCTGGTGGTTTCGTAGTCCACACCGATGCTTCTCTTCAGGGTTTGGGGTGTGTGTTGACTCAAAATGGGCATGTGATTGCCTATGCCTCCAGGCAACTAAAGACTCACGAGGGGAATTATCCCGTACATGATCTAGAGCTTGGAGCCGTTTTCTTTGCTCTGAAGATATGGAGTCATTATTTGTACGGTAAACGATTCCAGATTTTTACTGATCATAAGAGTTTGAAGTACCTGTTCACTCAGGCAGAGTTGAACATGCGACAGCGCCGTTGGATGGACTTGCTGAAGGACTATGATTGCAAAATCAATTACCATCCATGATTTTCTAATCCGGTTGCTGATGCGCTTAGTCGCAAGATTTATTTGAGTTCCTTTCGTACCAGTGCAGTGTCACGAATGGTCGAAGAGTGTTGTTCCTTGGGTTTTACTTTCCGTCATAAGAAGGAACAACAGGGAGTTCGTGTTGCATCTGTGCTTGCCGAGCCAGACTTTTATAGACGTATTCGTGAGGCACAGGGTGCTGATCCCAAGATTCAGAGATTAGCCCGATTCACTGAGGGTGAGAATTCAGCTGGTTTCCATTTTCAGGCGGATGGTTTGTTGTGTCTTTCTGGCCGTGTGGTTGTGCTTGACGATTCCACACTTAGAGACGAGATCTTATCGCAAGCTCATCATAGTAGGTTCTCAGTACATCCTGGCAGCATGAAGATGTACAAGGATCTACGAACTCGATTTTGGTGGAAAGGAATGAAGCGCAGCGTTTATCAGTTTGTTTCCCGATGCTCTGTGTGTCAGCAGGTCAAGGCAGAGTATCATCGACCCGGAGGTCTACTTCATAATCTCGATATTCCTGAGTGGAAGTGGAAGCATGTGACGATGGACTTTGTCACCCACTTGCCTATGTCTTCCAGGAATTGCGACGCGATTTGGGTTGTTGTTGACCGATTGTCGAAATCCGCGCATTTCTTACCATATAACCGGGATTTCACCTTCGACAGGATGGCACGGCTGTATGTGCAAGAGATTGTCCGTTTGCATGGTATTCCACTGAGTATTGTGAGCGACAGAGATCCTCGTTTCACCTCAAGATTTTGGGGGAGTTTTCAGCGTGCTCTTGGTACCACTTTGAGTTTGAGCACAACGTATCATCCAGAGACTGATGGAGAATCGGAGAGGACTATCCGTACTCTCGAGGACATGCTTCGAGCTACCGTAATGGATTTTGGCCCAGCATGGCACGATCATTTGCCATTGGTGGAGTTCGCTTATAACAATAGCTACCATAGCAGCATTGGCATGGCACCATTTGAGGCTCTTTATGGACGTCGTTGTCGTACACCTTTGTTTTGGGACGAGGTTGGTGAGCGGCAGGTGGAGGGTCCTCAGATGATTCAGCAGATGACTAATGCAGTAGAATTGATCCGACGCAGGATTAAGGCATCCCACGATCGACAGGCTAGCTACGCGAACACTCACCACAGGCCAATTCATTTTGAAGAAAGAGAGTATGTATTCTTGCGTGTATCACCTTTCCGGAAGGTGATGAGGTTTGGTCTCAAGGGTAAGTTATCACCAAGATTTATTGGTCCTTTCGAGATTCTCAAGAAAGTTGGAGACGTGGCTTATCGTCTAGCCTTGCCACCGAATCTTTCGAAGATTCATGATGTGTTTCACGTGTCTTTGTTGAGACAGTACGTGGCAGATCAGTCCCACATCTTGCGTCCGACTGAGGTGCAACTAGACCATTGGTGATGGTACAGTGGCAACGCAGAGGTACAGAGGAAGCTACTTGGGAGTTGGAGAGTCGGATGGTAGCCGAGCACCCCGAGTTGTTTTAAGATTTTGTACTCTGTTGTATCGAATGTATATTGTTCAGTTGTAATAAGAGCATTGATTTTGCGTACTATGTTTTCCTTAAGATGTAATTTCGAGGATGAAATTTCTTAAGTGGGGGATAATGTAGTGACCCGCAATTAATCAAGGTAATTAAGGAAATTAATTACTAAATTTTGCCTAAAATTATTCGAAGTGGATCGGAAGCTCCGAAGCATGGATCGGAAGCTCCGATCTGGATCGGATGTTCCGTTGGAGGATCGGAGGTTCCGTTCTGGCTAGGGCTGGCGTCATCACCGATGTCAGCAAGATGACGTCACTGTTTACGCACGTGAGGTGACATCGGACATTCCGATGTCACGATCGGACACTCCATTTGCAATCGGACGTTCCGATGAGGGATCAGACATTTCGATCGTCGTCTATAAATAAGGGGTCCGAGCCCCCATTCTGTGCACCGATTTCCCATCCTTACCTCTGGTTTTCGAACCTTCTTACTTAGATCTACGGAGTTCTAGGCATCCTATTGGGAATCCGGAAGTTGCCTAGCGATCTCGGCATCGTAGCGGAGGTGTGCCTAGGTTTTGAGACGATTCTACACCAGCGGGCTGACGACGGACGAAGGTATAATTTGGCTTTCTAAAAATATTTAGGAGTATGAAATATCTTAGTTAAGTCTTTTAGAGCGTTTATAGTAATGCATAGACTTTTGCATGTGTAGACGCAGTAGAGCAGACTTGTAGGCTTTGGACCTAGACGGGTGTGCTAGGAGTTGACCTGCAGTGTTAGAGGTACGTAAGTACTGACCGAGATAGCCGGCATGATATTTATACATATGTGTGTGATGCATGATGTATGTGCTGTATTGGCTATGTTTTACTATTTTTAGCACATGCATATGTTTTTACGGAGACTGCATCGGGTATGATGTGAGTCATGACAGTTTCTATCAGTCGAGGCGATTCTTCTTGAGGATTCGTGTCTTGGGAATATACGAGTACCACGCGGAGTCGCTCTCTTGCCCGGTACTGTGTATTCCAGGCGTCATGAGTAAAGTGATTTAACCCTGATTTTTAAAGTCATGTGCATGCTCATATTTGTATTTATATCATTGCTTCCGTATTGAGCGTAGTCGCTCACGCCCTTTATGTTTCATGTTTTGGCACCTTGTGGCGGGTAAGGTCTGAGGCTGGATAGTTCCGGTGGTTCCCAGCAGGGTTGAGGTTGCTACCGTGCAGAGGTAGTTTGTTAGGGATTCTGATACCCTAATTTCGATTTGGTTGTATAAAGAATTATACACTGTTTCTATCGTCGGTTGTATTCTGTCAATTGGATTTGTTGTACTTTGGAATTATCCGCTATTTAACGCTTTAATTATTATTGTTTGCGCTAATCACTCTGATTAGGTAGTGGATCCGGGTAGGGTCACTACAATATCTGTCATTCAATTTCTAACTTTGTCTACTCTGCTCTGTTCTTATTCGGTATGGATCAATTTTCATATTCTCTGTTTGTTGTCAAACAAAATCTGATATGATCACCGATACTTCTACAATACCGTCTCAACACAAAGAAATTATGTTTTTCTTCTCATATTATAATCAAAAACACAATCTCTATATCTATCAAATAACTGTTACACGAATCATAATAAGCAAGTGGCAAAAATCTGTCAGCTAGTACCGAATCTAGTACTATAGTTCTGAGCATGTCCTTAAAAATCTGGATAGTCATATCAGACAATCCATCGAGCGAAGAATGATATAATGCAATCGCATACTACCAAACACTCAGAACCTCTAAAAGTCGATGCTAGACACTATCAGTTCAATCTAAAGTCTCTATCTCGGCAATAAATTTAAATAATTCCTGTAATTTTATCATACCACTAACTGCTTAACAGTTATCAAACCCATATCTGTATTATAGCTAATACATCATTTTTTTGAATCTATTAAAATATACTTCAATATAAATCTCAAACTCGTGACAATTTGAGTAATTTCGAACTAGAATCTTTCAAAAAAAATCTATTCTTGTTTCGACTCTTGAGTTGCTAAACGGTTTCATAGATCATTCGGTCTCTTCTTTTCTGAAAATGTAGGTATCTGAAATTCAATTCTGTCATATCGTCTTCCATTTTCTTTCACAAATACTGACTTTCAAGTAATTCATACACAATTTCCAAACAACTGAATGGGCATATAATCTGTTGTAGTTTGCCTTTTCCAGAATTTGATATCTCATGTCTAGATTATCTGGCACAATCAAACAATTATTCATCTCAAAATCCATTAACTCTGATCTGCTATCTTGTCTCATATCTCAATCTAGCATTCTTAATCGAATTCTAATCGCTTGATCTAAAATCAATGTTGCTTTCATCTTTCCAAACTAATAATGTAGTTTGGATTGCAACAATCCTGATTATTTGAGTATCTGTCTAGAAACTCAAGTACAAACAAATCTTTAATCAGTCGATCAAGCATTCATCTAAATTTTTTCTTTTGGTTTCTCAAGTTCTGGAAAAATAATACAATCAATCCATAACTCATGCTGGTACTCTGAATCAAAATTTCTATCAGTTACGAGCCAAAAACATCAAAATTTACCAAATTTATACACCAAATAATCAACGACTCTTGAAATTCATAATCAAAGAAACTCACTCAAGTCAAGGTCATCCAAAGATCAAATATTCTGAATGACAAAATCTGCCAAGTGAAAACAACTCACTTTCATCTCAAATTTAAGCGAGTGAATCAAATCAGACTCTAACAAAAAATTAAGAGTCAATCAAGATTATATGAATCTAGGAGGTGCTCGAAGATTCATATTGATCCAAGATTTGCTCCGTAATTTGCTTTCAAGAATTGAAGGGTTCGGGATCCATGAAAATTTAGTTGGAGATCATGGAAATAATTTGGGAGACTATTATGATATTTTACAAGACCAAAAGGATCAATAAAGTTAAGGAAATATTGTAGAAAATGCAAAAACACAAGGCTGGGTTCAAAGGCTCTGCGTGCCCGTGCCGTCCAACTCGCGCGCCCGCGCCACACAAGGATTTTTATGGATTCATTTACGTGAGTGATGTGCGCTCGCGTGGCTCAATCTGCGCACCCGCGCCTGTCGACAAAACATGCACTTTGGCATGTAGTGTGTGTGCCAGGAGCTTCAGCCTGCTCACGTAAAGCACGTCTCGATACCTACAGCGCGCATCTCGTTCAAAAAGAGACGGAGACGCTCAAATTCCAACATGGAGATGGAATTTCGGGGCGTTTTTCCCCGTATGGCACGTTGGGACCCACCGAAGAGGCTCGAGTCCCCCAATTTTCATGTTCACGTCGTGTCATTCAGTCTATCGCATCTTTTCTATCCGCGGATTGGACTAAAAGAGTCGGGAATAGGACAGGGAGGAATCGGAATAACAAGAAGTACGAGTAAGAAAAAAAAATTAATGAAAAAGGGGTGCAACACGAGAACTTCCCAGAGGGTCACCCATCCTAGTCATGCTATCGCCCAAGCATGCTTAACTTCGGAGTTTTGATGGGATCCGTTGCATTAGTGCTGGTATGATCACACCGAAAAGTTAATGAATTATTTATTGTTTTGTCTCTCGAATTGCGGATCGGTGGAACAGGCGATGCACTTTCAAATGGACATAACTTATGGCCGGCTGAGAGTTACGAGAGCTTCAGCCTGCTCACGCAAAGCTCGTCTGGATACCTACAACGCGCATCTCGGTCAAGGAGACGGAGACGCTCAAATTCCAACCCGGAGATGAACTTTTGGGGCATTTTTCCCGTAGGTCATGATGGGACCAACCGAAGCGGCCCGCGTCACCCAGATCGCACGTTCACGTCGTGTCATTCAGCCGATTGCATCTTTTCTATCCGCGGATTGGACTGAAAGAGTCGGGAATAGGACAACGAGGAATCGAAAGAACAAGAAGAACGTGTAAGAAAAAAAAAGAAATTAATGAAAAGGAGTGCCACATGAGGCCTTCCCAGGGGGACGCCCAGGCACGCTTAACTTCGGAGTTCTGAGGGGATCCGGTGCATTAGTGCTGGTATGATCGCACCCAATAGTGGATGAATTCTTTATTATTTTGTCTCTCAAATTGCGGATCGGAGGAACAAGCGCTGCACTTTCAAACGGACATAACTTTCGGTCGGCTGAGAGTTACGGGAGCTTCAGCCTACTCACGCGAAGCTAGTCTCGATACCTACAGCACGCATCTCAGTCAAAGAGACAGAGACGCTAAAACTCCAACCCGAAGATGGACTTTCAGGGCGTTTTTCCCATAGGGCACGATGGGACCCACCGAAGCGGCCTACATCACCCAGATCGCACGTTCACGTTGTGTCATTAAGTCTATTGCATCTTTTCTCTCCGCGGATTTGACTGAAAGAGTCAAAAATAATATAAGGAGGAATCGAAAGAACAAGAAGTACGAGTAAGAAAAAAAAAATTAATGAAAAAGGGTTTCCACACAAGGACTTCCCAGTGGGTCATTCATCCTAGAACTGCTCTCGCCCAAGCACGCTTAACTTTGGAGTTCTGATGGGATACGGTGCATTAGTGCTGGTATGATCGCACCCAACAGTGAATGAATTCTTTATTGTTTTGTCTCTCAAATTGCAGATCGGAGGAACAAGCGCTGCACTTTCAAACGGACATAACATTCGGCCGGCTGAGAGTTACGAGAGATTCAGCTTGCTCCCGCAAAGCTCGACTCG
Source organism: Henckelia pumila (assembly GCF_033568475.1). NCBI lineage: Eukaryota > Viridiplantae > Streptophyta > Magnoliopsida > Lamiales > Gesneriaceae > Henckelia > Henckelia pumila. The sequence continues at coordinate 74,663,412 of NC_133121.1, forward strand.
ATACATTCAGCGTGCATCTCGGACTAAGAGACAGAGACGCTCAAATTCCATCCCGGAGATGGACTTTCGGGGCGTTTTTCCCGTAAGACGCATTGGGACCCACCGAAGCGACCCGCGTCACCCAGATCGCACGTTCATGTCGTGTCATTCAGTCTATCGCATCTTTTCAATTCGTGGATTGGACTAAAAGAGTCGGGAATAGGACAACGAGAAATCGAAAGAACAAGAAGTATGAGTAACAAAAAAATAAAAATTAATGAAAAAGGGGTGCAATACGAGGACTTCCCGCGGGGTCACCCAACCAAGTACTGCTCTCGCCCAAGCACGCGTAACTTCGGAGTTCTAATGGGATCCGGTGCATTAGTGTTGGTATGATCGCACCCAAAAGTGAATGAATTCTTTATTGTTTTGTCTCTCGAATTGCGGATCGGAGAAACAGGCGCAGCACTTTTAAACGGACATAACTTTCGGCCGGCTGAGAGTTACATAAGCTTCAGCCTGCTCACGCAAAGCTCGTTTCGATACCTACAGCACGCATCTCGGTCCAAGAGATGGAGACGCTCAAATTCCAACCCGGAGATGGACTTTCGGGGCGTTTTTCCCATAGGGCACGTTGGGACCCATCAAAGCATCCCACATCACCCAGATCGCACGTTCACGTCTTGTCATTCAATCTATTGCATCTTTTCTATCCGCAGATTGAACTGAAAGAGTCGGGAATAGTAATGCGAGGAATTGTAATAACCAGAAGTACGAGTAAGAAAAATTAGAAATTAATGAAAAAGGGGTGCAACACGAGAACTTCCCAGAGGGGCACCCATTCTAGTACTGCTCTCGCCCAAACAAGCTTAACTTTGGAGTTCTGATGGGATCCGATGCATTAGTGCTGGTATGATTGCACCCAAAAGTGAATGAATTATTTTTTGTTTTGTCTCTCGAATTGCGGATAGGAGAAACAGGCGCAGCACTTTCAAACGGACATAACTTTTGGCCAGCTGAGAGTTACGGGAGCTTCAGCGTGCTCATGCAAAGCTCGTCTAAATACCTACAGCGCGCATCTCGGTCAAAGAGATGGAGACGCTCAAATTCCAACCCGGAGATGGACTTTCGGGGCATTTTTCCCGTAGGGCACATTGGGATCCATCGAAGCGGCCCGCGTCACCCAGATCGCACGTTCACGTCGTGTCATTCAATCTATTGCATCTTTTCTATCCGCGGATTGGATTGCAAGAGTCGGGAATAGTATAGCGAGGAATTGTAATAACCAGAAGTACGAGTAAGGAAAAAAAGAAATTAATGAAAAAGGGGTGCAACACGAGGATTTCCCAGAGGGGCACCCATCCTAGTACTGCTCTCGCCCAAACATTCTTAACTTCGGAGTTCAGATGGGATCCGATGCATTAGTGCTGGTGTTGGAACACGGTCGTTCTCCGGATCAAAAAAAAAGTGATACCCGGTGCAGCGAAAGTTTTTGTTGGAGAACGGCAATCAGATCAATCAGAATTGATACCCGGTGCAGCGGAAGTTTAAAAATTTTATATGGAACGATTCCATAATAGGTATCAAAACTTTACGATTAAATTGTGCGTGTAAAAATTAAATAACAATTATAAATTTTTACCTCCAATCTCGAATCGAGATTATGGACACCAACAGATTACTCTGCTCTTGTTGTATATCCCAGGAACTGATGGACGAACTGTTCTTCAATCAGGTCCACGAACAGAGATTTAATCCCTCTGATAGATTGCACTAGAAAATCTATCAGAAGTTTTCTACGAAGAGAATTAACGAATTTGATCCGTTAAACCAGACTGCAAATTCAAAATTCACAGGCTGGAATTTTCGATAGAGAGAGGGAGGGGGCGGCGGCCACTGTGTAAAAACAGCTAGGGTTTTCAAAAATATTTTGTGACCTCTGTTGTGTAATTTTTGTACTGCAATAACTTATTTATAATGTGGGCTGCTAACAGCTTAGGGCCGATTAGTCATAAGTTCAAGTCTGACAAGCAAAGCCCGCATGTTTAGAAATTAATATAAAATTCATCGTGACTCAGATTGATAAACCAATTTCACCAATGTTCACAGAAACCATTTCTGCATCTTTTAGATTCAAGATAAATTTTCTGAATCCGAATTCAGTGGTTTCCAAAAATGCCCATCCCTATGTCATTTTAGGAAATCTTACTCCTCTACTCTTAAATAAGAAGTCCCACTTCTTTGTTCATTAAATTTAACTCTTTAAATTTAACTATCTCAACGAGGATTAAAAATCTATTACTCTGTGTGACCCTCAATGGTTCAGGGATACAGCTAGCCGTGGGCTCACAACTCTTTGTGACATGAAACAACGATTTCCGACTTGCCCAACGAATCATGGTAAGAGCATCTAGCAACATCGCCCCATGATTCCCTAGGTATCACTGATAGTGCCTGCAAGAACCAGTAGGTTTTAGTTAGCGTACAGTAAGGTCCCTTCATCCATATATCCCGATCGAATCAACAACCATTGGTACATCGAGAGTCGTTCGAGATTCGATAACTATGCAATGCATCTTGAAGATCAAATAGTGACATCGCATGTGCTACTAGGAAACCATTTCTTAAAGCACATCATGTACTCTGGCCAGAGATTTGTCACACTAATATCTCCTCAGATCGCATAGGATATCCACACTCGCAAGTATGTGGTGAATCCTTGACAACAAAGCATCGACTCCTATATGTGTCGTAACTGTACCCAATCCCGACACCTGATGACCCCAATAGAGTCGGTAAACGAGTCAAAGTACGGTACTAGCATATAGAGTCTCAATGATGTTTCAAGTAGTAAGGACTAATGGTGTACAACCAAAACCGCGAACTTTATCCACTCGATAAGTGATAACCACTTGGAAAGTCCGAATAGGATAGTTCGATCATTCATCGTATGAATATCCATTTGCATGCTTTGAACATCTCTATGTTCCATACCAATGAAACGTGATACTCGGCATCGCAAATGCTAGTCTCAATCTCGAGCGATCCTTATCCTTATTAACGGATGGCTCAATCGACTAGGAACCATTTAGAATATACAGTGACTATAAGATGTGTTTCATGATAGACATCCCCATGTTCTACCACATCTTACATACACTATAGTATATTCAAGGTCTTTATCAAAACAACAATAGTATATCACAATATAACAATATGAAGAAAGATAAAGTCATTGCCATTAATAAAAGTGTAAATTATATTAAACAAAAGATTGTTTATACAAAGAGTCATCAAAGCCCTTAGCCACAAGTTGGCTCACCGGGCACCCACTCTTTCAGTTTTAAAATTTTATATGGAACGATTCCATATGGATATCAAATTTCTACGATTAAAATTGATAACATAAATTTTAAATAATATAAATTTTACCTTAAAATCTCGAAGCGAGATTATGGACACCAACATATTAAACTGCTCTTGTTGTATATCCCAGGAACTGATGAACGAACAATTCTTCAATCAGGTCCACGAACAGAAATTTAATCCTTCTGATAGACTGCACTAGAAAGTCTATCAGAAGTTTCTATGAAGAGATATAACAGATATGATCTGTTAAATCAGTCTGCAAATTCAAAAATTCACAGACTGAATTTTCGAACACAGTAGGGGAGGGAGGCGGCCGAATTCTCTAGAGAGAGAGCTCTAGGGTTTTCGAAAATTATGACCTATGTTCTTTAATTTTTGTACTGCAATAACTTATTTATAATGTGGGCTGCTAACAGCTTAGGGCCTATTAGTCATAAGTTCAAGTCTGACAAGCAAAGCTCGCATGTTCAAAAATTAATATAAAATTCATCGTGACTGAGATTGATAAACCAATTTCACCAATGTGCACAGAAACCATTTCTGCATCTTTTAAAGTCAAGATAAATTTTCTGAATCCGAATTCAGTGGTTTCCAAAAATGTCCATCAATATGTCATTTTAGGAAATCTTACTCCCTCTACTTTTAAATAAGAAGTCCCACTTCTTTATTCACTAAATTTAACTCTTTAAATTTAATTATCTTAACGGGGATTAAAAATCCATTACTTGTGTGACCCTCAATGATTCAGGGATACAGCTAGCCGTGGGCTCACAACTCCTTGTGACTTGGAACAACAATTTCCGACTTGCCCATCGAATCATGGTAAGAGCGCCTAGAAAAATCGCCCCATGATTCCCTAGGTATGACTGATAGTGCCTGCAAGAACCAATAGATTTTGGTTAGCATACAGTACGGTCCCTTCATCCATATATCCCGATCGAATCAACAACCATTGGTAAATCGAGAGTCGTTCGAGATTCGATAACTATGCAATGCATCTTGAAGATCAAATAGTGACATCGCATGTGCTACTATGAAATCAAGTAACCTAAAACACATCATGTACTCTGGCCAGAGATTCGTCACACTAATATCTCCTCAGATTGCATAGGATATCCACTGAAACGACCGGACATTCTAAAATAATATATATGCGAATTTTTTTTTTTTAAAAATAATACTAAGTAAAATAGACGTACATACATGCCCATACATATATGCACAAAATAAACAGATTTAAAATAACTCAAATAAAATGCAACAATTAATAAATTAAATGTCTTAGTCATGCATTAAATAAAAATGTTGTCCTAAACAATTAAATAAAAGTTCGCATGCACTGAAAATATTTAAATAAAAATAAGTACTAGTACCAACCACTGAAAATGAATAAAAAGAACGACATGTTTAATTATTTCATAAAACATAATCATAAAGACTCAGACGACGGCCGCGGGGGATCACTGCATGTCCACCCATAGGTCCTCGCCTCCGGTGCGTACTACATCCTCTACGTACTCACCTGCACCATACCAGTGTAGTGAGCCTAGAGGCCCAACATGCTAACATAACAAGGGTTTAAAATAATTTAAATCACTTTAATACTAATACATAACATATACATGAATGAGCATGCTTAAAATATCATGAACATAACATAACTTAAATTAAACTTGAATATCATAATAATACATAAACATTGTTGAGCAAAGTATTTTCTAACATCGCATGGTTGTATCCATAGTGTAACCTTAAATCATACATTAAATACTGATCAGCGTGGAAACCAACGTACGTGACGGTGACGAATCACCTCTTAAATTGGCAGTAAACTGCCCTTCAATAGTTCATATATGGGGACGAATCCCCCTTAAATTGTCACACTACTTCAACTTCCAACATAAAATATTTTCTTTTGCTCAACCTTAAACATTAAATCATGCATAAAAATTATTTCATGAATGCATGTACTTAAATAAAATTTGTGTCCTTCATATATATTTAATTTAATTTCATACTATCATATAAATATAAAAATAACTTCCATGCATAAAAATAATTAAATATATATTCAGGACACATGCAATTTCTCATGGGTTGTACTGAACTGCTGGCCCTAAACTCTCATGCCCATTTACTTAAATCTGGCCCATTAACACTGAGACTGGCCCATTAACATAGTTAAGCCCAACATTACATTTCTAAGCCCAATTAATTAATTAAAGCCGATTAGCACATATTTGGCCCAATAACAACTTAATCTGGCCCAATAAGCCTAAAAGCCCAAAGACTGGCCCAATAATTTCCGTGGGCTCCAAAGCCCATAAAAATTATTGAACTAACTTAAAATAATTATTCAAGCCCATTAAGAAACTTAAATGTAGCCCATTAATTTAATTAATCTAATTAGCCCATTTAAAACACTTTAACTTAATAATTAACTTAAAAATAAAATACCCGAGCCCGACTAACTTAACCCAGACCCGGACCCACTAGACTTGACCCATGACTTACTGAAACCGACCCGGACCCATGACCCGACCCGGAAAGCACCTAGAACCCTAAAACCCAAAACCCTATTTCCCCTTGTGCTGCGGCCGTGAGCAGCCCTGAGCGGCTTTAGAAAAACTAACCATGCTGCCTGCTCCGGCCACCTTTGGCCATGAAAATACCGCCCATACTTAGCCAACATCAAGACGGTTCTAACCCCAAAACTTTTACCTCAAAAGGATCTCTGTAGAGGGAGAACGAACCAAAACAATCTACCCCTAGTTTCTGCTCACGCGCAGAACGCGACCAGAGGCTTCAGGCCGTTCGGCCGCTCATCTCCGGCAACCACCGGCCGGAAAAATTACCTGTAAAACCTTCCCCAAGGTCTGGGGGTTCTAACTCAATTGGAATCACCCTCAAACTCGTCTTCAATAGTGCACAAGAACCATTCTCCTAAAACCGCTCAAACTGCAACCTGTTGCGCATCAGAAATAGATGGCTTCGGTTCCAGCCTGTTACACCCATAAAACCTGACCAATCTCAACCCTAGGGACCCAAAACACCCACCTAGACATGCACCAGCAGTTGGTCGTACCATGTTGGAAGAAAACGTGAGTAATGATCAAACAAATGCATAAACATGTCATGAACATCAAAACCGATCCTTAAATCTGAAAATTTGAAGAAAAATCGATGCTACACAATACACACTCTATAATATCTGATAGGTACGAAAATTTGGAAGAAAAACATGCCTTGCACCGTTGAATGGAAAGAAAAAGACGTATATGACGATTTCGGGACGACGAGACGATGATCAACCACCTTGGAAGCTTGAGAAATCAATCTCCTATGGAGTTTTCTTGCTAGAACGATGAAGAAGATGATGGAGAAGTGGGATGGCGGCTGGAAGCTTCAAACGTAGGGTTGGGGTTTGATTTTTGGGTGTTTTTGATTAATTAGAATATAGGGTAATTAAAATATTATTAAGGGTTTTAAATATACAATATATATATAACTTAAAAACTCTAAATAACAAGTAAAATCTGATACCAAAATTAAAATCCGGAAATAAATATTTAAGGGAATTTTAAAGATAGTAAAAAGTCATTATTTTGGCTAAATTTGAATAAAAATTAACCCTTAAAATTATATAAAATTAAATACTGATAATTTTGAGGAAATAAAACTCAAAATAATATTTTTGGGCTCTTAAAAGGCTCATGAAATAAATTGGATAGAAAGTTGTCATCTCGTCCGTCCACGGTCCCGTCTACGCGATAAAATAATTTAAATACTAAAAATCATAAAAATCTCAAATTATGGGTTAAATGCTTGAAAATAAATCTTAAAACATGCACAAATAATTCACATAAATATTTAACCCATATTCTAATATTTTAAATAAATAAATTCCCTAATTATGCATGCGAATTTACGTATTAAAAATACCGGGTGTTACAATTCTCCCCCCCCCCCCCCCTCTTAAATTGGATTTCGTCCTCAAAATTAAAGTACTTAACTGAACAACTCCGGGTAGTGAGTCCTCATATCTGCCTCGGTCTCCCAAGTAGCTTCCTCCTCTGAGTGATTCAGCCACTGGACTCTGACCATCGGTATGACCCGCGTCCTCAATCTGCGCTCCTCCCTAGCCAAGATCCGTATAGGCCTCTCCTCAAATGCTAACTCCGGTGTCAACTGAAGAGGCTCAAAATCCAACACATGCGACGGGTTAGAAACATATCTCCGAAGCATGGATACATGGAAAACGTTGTGCACTGCTGCAAGCCCTGGCGGTAGAGCTAAACGGTAGGCCAACGTGCCAACTCTCTCCAAGATCTTGAATGGCCCTATATATCTCGGATTAAGCTTACCTCTCCGGCCAAATCGTACCACTCCCTTCATAGGTGACACTCTCAGAAACACGTGATCACCTACTGCGAACTCCAAATCTCGTCGTCGAGTATCTGCATAACTCTTCTGACGACTCTGAGCAGTCCTCATGCGATCCCGAATATGAGTCACAATGTCAGCTGTCTACTCCACAATCTCAGGACCCAGTAAAATCCTCTCACCAACCTCATCCCAATTCATAGGAGATCTGCATCTCCTCCCATACAACGCTGCATAAGGAGCCATACCTATAGACGACTGAAAACTGTTGTTATAGGTAAATTCCACTAATGGAAGTCTAGTCTCCCACGAGCCCTGAAAATCGATGACACAGGCTCTCAGCAAGTACTCAAGAATCTGCATCACCCTCTCTGACTGACCATCTGTCTGGGGATGAAAAGCTGTGCTGAACAGTAGTCTAGTCCCCAATGCTATGTGCAAACTCTTCCAAAACGCGGATGTGAATCTCGGATCTCTATCGGATACAATGGACACAGGTATGCCATGCAATCTAACAATCTCCTTGATGTAAAGCTCTGCATACTGTGTCAAGGAGTAGGTAGTCCTCACGGGCAAGAAATGAGCTGACTTGGTGAGTCTATCCATGATCACCCAAATAGCTGTGCAACCTCTGTTACTCCTCGGAAGGCCAACTACAAAATCCATCGTAATGTTCTCCCATTTCCATTCCGAAATAGGAAGAGGTCTAAGAAGTCCTGCTGGACGCTGATGCTCTGCCTTGACTCGCTGACAAGTCAAACACTCTGACACCACTCTCCCGATGTCTCTCTTCATCCCGGGCCACCAATACAATAGCTGAAAATCTCTGTACATCTTCGTACTTCCGGGGTGAATGGAGTACGGAGATGTGTGAGCCTCTGCTAGAATCTCAGCTCTCAACTGATCGACGTTCGGTACTCACATCCTACCACGGTACTGAACAATGCCATCTACAACTGTATAAAGTCGACCACCCTTGGCCTCATCTCTCTGCCTCCAACACTGTAACTCCTCATCAGTAGTCTGTCCAACTCTGATCCGATCTCGTAGAATCGGTTGCACCATCAACACTGACAAGCTCGGTGCATGACCACTCGAGTAAAACTCCAAATCAAACCTCTGAATCTCGCTCTGCAGTGGTAACTGCACTGTCAAACACGATACCACTGTCGACTTCTGACTCAAAGCATCGGCCACTACATTAGCCTTACCTGGATGGTAACTAATGTTGCAGTCGTAATCCTTCACTAACTCCAACCATCTCTGTTGCCTCATGTTCAACTCCTTCTGAGTGAAGAAGTACTTGAGGCTCTTGTGATCCATGAAAATCTTGCACTTCTCGCCATACAAATAGTGCCTCCAGATTTTCAAAGCGAAGACCACTGCTGCTAACTCCAAATCATGTGTCGGGTAGTTCTGCTCGTGAATCTTCAGCTGCCTCGACGCATAAGCAATAACCTTACCACACTGCATAAGTACTGCGCCTAAACCTAGCTTAGACGTGTCGGTGTACACCACTAACTCCTCGTGTGGTACTGTCATCGCTAAAACCGGTGCGGTAGTGAGTGTTTCCTTCAGCTGATCGAAGCTCCTCTGACAGTCTGGACTCCAAATAAACTTCGCATTCTTCTTGGTTAAGGAAGCCAAGGGTACTGCAATAGAGGAAAAACCCTTGATGAACTTCCTATAATATCCTGCCAAACCCAAGAAACTGCGAATCTCCGAAGCATTCTTTGGAATCCCCCAATTCTGAACCGCCTCAACCTTCGACTAATCCACTGCAATCCCATCTCTCGAAATAATGTGGCCAAGAAATGCCACCTGATCAAGCCATAACTCGCACTTGCTGAACTTGGCATACAAACGATGCTCCCTCAAAGTCTGCTAGGCTGTCTGTAGATGCTGCCTATGCTCCTCAATGCTCCTAGAGTAGATCAAGATATCATCAATGAATACTATGATGAACTGATCGAGATACGGCTGAAATACCCGGTTCATGAGATCCATGAAAACCGCTGGAGCATTGGTCATCCCAAATGGCATCACTAAGAACTCGTAATGCCCATAACGTGTCCGAAAAGCAGTCTTGGACACATCTGCATCTCTAACTCGCAGCTGATGATAACCAGATCGCAGATCGATCTTGGAGAACACTGAAGCTCCCTGCAACTGGTCAAATAAGTCCTCTATCCTCGGCGGTGGGTACTTATTCTTCACCGTGACTCTGTTGAGCTCTCGATAATCGATGCACAGTCTCACACTGCCATCCTTCTTCTTCACAAATAACACTGGAGCTCCCCATGGAGAAAAGCTAGGACGAACAAAGCCTTTCTCTAATAACTCCTGAATCTGCTCCTTCAACTCTTTCATCTCGGTAGGAGCAAGTCTGTACGGTGCCTTAGAGATAGGCACGGTGTCTGGAAATAAGTCTATACTGAACTCCACCTCTCTCACTGGTGGAAGTCCTGCAACATCCTCCGAAAAGATGTCCGAAAAGTCACGAACCACCTCTATCTCTGATAATGATCTGCTAGATGGTTTTGAGGCCGTGACAATACTCGCTAGAAAACCTCGGCAACCCCGTCTCAACAACTTTCTCGCCTGAATAAGAGATATCACCTGAGGAGTACTACTGCTCTGAGATGCATGGAAGGTAAACGGGTCGCCTTCTGATGGTTTCACTGACACTGATCTCCGACGAAATTCAATCGAAGCTCCATTGACTGTCAACCAGTCCATACCCAATATTAAATCAAAGCCGCTCAACGGCAAAACCACTACATCTGCGCGGATGGAGTGTCCCTGTAGCTCTAACTCCATCTCTCAGATGACACTGGAGGTAGTAATAATCTGTCCTGACGGCATAGTGGCATCATAACCACTGTTGGCAATCTCCGGTGTGATGCCTATCCGTCGGATAAACTCTAGGGAGATAAACGAATGCGTAGCCCCTGAATCTAGCAACGCAAACGTGGAGTTTCTTTCTACTAGAATTCTCCCGATGGTTAAGGAGGTATCTGGGTCTGTCTCCTCAACCTGCATGACAAACACCCGTCCAGTGGTGTTCTTCTTCCTTGGGCAGTTGTATGCCCCATTCCCTAGTTCCTTGCAGTAGTAGCAAACGTTGGAACTGATCAAACACTGATCTGAGTAAGCCCTCTAACACTATGGGCACAAGGGAACTACTCCTGTCTTAGGGGCCCCGCCCCTCTGCTGCTGCTGCGGCTGGCGCCCCTGATGCCTCTGCTGTTGTCCCTGCTGATTCGGGCCCTTAGACGGCCCAGTAAACTGCTTCTTCACATAAGGCTGCGAAGATGGTCGATAAGCTCCTGGCTGGAACTGCCTCTTGCCTTGCTGTTACCGCTGCATCTCTCGTCTCCCTTCCTCAGAACGCAATGCTCTGCTAACTGCCGCCTCGTAAGTAGTGACATCCAACATGCGAACGTCATGCTTGATGTCAGCCCGCAATCCATCCACAAACTGTCTCAACTTGTCTGGTGCACTCAGCAAAAAGAGGCACGAAGCGGCACCCTCTCTCGAACTGGGTAATGTAATCCACCACATGTTTCTTTACGTAAATCGACATGCATAACTAAGTACTTAAAAATTTTCTGCTAACAAAAATGCTCTAGTCTTAAACATGATACGACTAAATCAGACTAAAAGCAATTAAAACTTACAGACTGGTAGCGTGGATTTCTGAGCTCGCATAGCAGTGATGACCCCACCAAGAACGCGGCTCTGATACCAATTGAAACGACCGGACATTCTAAAATAATATATATGCGGAAATTTTTTTTTTTTTTAAATAATACTAAGTAAAATAGATGTACATACATGCCCATACATATATGCACAAAATAAACAGATTTAAAATAACTCAAATAAAATGCAACAATTAAAAAATTAAATGTCTGAGTCATGCATTAAATAAAAATGTTGTCCGAAACAATTAAATAAAAGTTTGCATGCACTGAAAATATTTAAATAAAAATAAGTACTAGTACCAACCACTGAAAATGAATAAAAAGAACGACATGTTTAATTATTTCATAAAACATAATCATAAAGACTCAGACGACGGCCGCGGGGGATCACTGTATATCCACTCATAGGTCCTCGCCTCCGGTGGGTACTACATCCTCTACGTACTCACCTGCACCATACCAGTGTAGTGAGCCTAGAGGCCCAACATGCTAACATAACAAGGGTTTAAAATAATTTAAATCACTTTAATACTAATACATAACATATACATGAATGAGCATGCTTAAAATATCATGAACATAACATAACTTAAATTAAACTTGAATATCATAATAATACATAAACATTGTTGAGCAAAGTATTTTCTAACATCGCATGGTTGTATCCATAGTGTAACCTTAAATCATACATTAAATACTGATCAGCGTGGAAACCAACGTACGTGGCGGTGACGAATCACCTCTTAAATAGGCAGTAAACTGCCCTTCAATAGTTCACATATGGGGACGAATCCCCCTTAAATTGTCACACTACTTCAACTTCCAACATAAAATATTTTCTTTTGCTCAACCTTAAACATTAAATCATGCATAAAAATTATTTCATGAATGCATGTACTTAAATAAAATGTGTGTCCTTCATATATATTTAATTTAATTTCATACTATCATATAAATATAAAAATAACTTCCATGCATAAAAATAATTAATTATATATTCAGGACACATGCAATTTCTCATGGGTTGTACTGAACTGCTGGCCCTAAACTCTCAAGCCCATTTACTTAAATCTGGCCCATTAACACTGAGACTGGCCCATTAACATACTTAAGCCTAACATTACATTTCTAAGCCCAATTAATTAATTAAAGCCCATTAGCACATACTTGGCCCAATAACAACTTAATCTGGCCCAATGGGCCTAAAAGCCCAAAGACTGGCCCAATAATTTCTGTGGGCTCCAAAGCCCATAAAAATTATTGAACTAACTTAAAATAATTATTCAAGCCCATTAAGAAACTTAAATGTAGCCCATTAATTTAATTAATCTAATTAGCCCATTTAAAACACTTTAACTTAAAAATTAACTTAAAAATAAAATACCTGAGCCCGACTAACTTAACCCGGACCCGGACCCACTAGAATTGACCCATGACTTATTGAAACCAACCCGGACCAATGACCCGACCCGGAAAGCACCTAGAACCCTAAAACCCGAAACCCTATTTCCCCTTGTGCTGCGGCCGTGAGCAGCCCTGAGCGGATTTAGAAAAACTAATCGTGCCGCCTGCTCCGGCCACCTTTGGCCGTGAAACTACCCCCCATACTTATCCAACATCAAGACGGTTCTAACCCCACAAATTTTACCTCAAACGGATCTCTGTAGAGGGAGAACGAACCAAAACAATCTACCCCTAGTTTCTGCTCATGCACAGAACGCGACCAGAGGCTTCAAGCCATTCGGCCGCTCATCTCCGTCAACCACCGGCCGGAAAAATTACCTGTAAAACCTTCCCAAAGGTCTTGGGGTTCTAACCCAATTGGAATCACCCTCAAACTCGTCTTCAACAGTGCACACGAACCATTCTCCTAAAACCGCTCAAACTGCAACCTGTTGCGCATCAGAAATAGATGGCTTCGGTTCCAGCCTGTTACACCCATAAAACCTGACCAATCTCGACCCTAGGGACCCAAACACACCCACCTAGACATGCACCAGCAGTTGGTCGTACCATGTTGGAAGAAAACGTGAGTCATGATCAAACAAATGCATAAACATGTCGTGAACATCAAAACCGATCCTTAAATCTGAAAATTTGAAGAAAAATCGATGCTACACAATACACACTCTATAATATCTGATAGGTACGAAAATTTGGAAGAAAAACATGCCTTGCACCGTTGAATGGAAAGAAAAAGACGTATATGACGATTTCGGGACGACGGGACGATGATCAACCACCTTGGAAGCTTGAAAAATCAATCTCCTATGGAGTTTTCTTGCTAGAACGATGAAGAAGATGATGGAGAAGTGGGATGGCGGCTAGAAGCTTCAAACGTAGGGTTGGGGTTTGATTTTTGGGTGTTTTTGATTAATTAGAATATAGGGTAATTAAAATATTAATAAGGGTTTTAAATATACAATATATATAACTTAAAAACTCTAAATAACAAGTAAAATCTGATACCAAAATTAAAATCCCGAAATAAATATTTAAGGGAATTTTAAAGATAGTAAAATGTCATTATTTTGGCTAAATTTGAATAAAAATTGACCCTTAAAATTATATAAAATTAAATACTGATAATTTTGAGGAAATAAAACTCAAAATAATATTTTTGGGCTCTTAAAAGGCTCATGAAATAAATTGGATAGAATATACAGTGACTATAAGATGTGTTTCATGATAGCCATCCCCATGTGCTACCACATCTCACATACACTATAGTATATTCAAGGTCTTCATCTAAACATCTTATAGTATGTCACAACATAATAATATGATAAAAGATAAAGTAAATGCCATTATAAAAGTGTAAATTATATTAAACAAAAGATTGTTTATACATAGAGTCATAAAAGCCCTTAGCCACAAGTTGGCTCACTGGGCACCTACTCTTTCAATCTCCCACTTACCCTAAAGCCAACTAGTCATACTACGTAGTCCCATTGCTTCGCGATGTTTGTCAAATAATGGTCCTGGCAAGGGCTTAGAAAGTGGATCAGCGATATTGTCTGCAGAGGCCACTCTCTCGACAGTGATGTCTCCTCTTTCCACGATATTCCGGATGATGTGGTATTTTCTCAGTACGTGTTTGGATCTTTGATGAGACCTTGGTTCCTTTGCCTGAGCAACGGCACTCGTGTTGTCACAGTACACCAGGACTGGACCAATAGCTTCAGGAATAACGCCCAACTCTTGGACGAAATTCCTCATCCAAACGGCCTCTTTAGTAGCAGCTGATGCCACAATGTATTCTGCCTCAGTGGTGGAATCCGCTGTGGTGTCCTGCTTGGAACTCTTCTAAGAGACAGCACCGCCATTGAGCATGAACACAAATCCAGAGGTTGACTTCGAGTCATCCACATCACTTTGGAAGCTAGAGTCGGTATAGCCTTCCAATTTCAGTTCTCTTCCTCCATAAACCATGAATACATTCTTAGTTCTTCTCAAGTACTTAAGAATATCCTTCATGGCTTTCCAATGCATTTGACCGGGATTGGCTTGATATCTGCTCGTGACACTCAGAGCAAATGCCACATCTGGTCTGGTAGATATCATCCCATATATGATACTCCCTATGGCTGACGCATATGGTATGTGTGTCATTTTCTCTATCTCTTCGTCAGTCTTGGGACACATAGACTTGGATAGAGAGACTCCATGACACATAGGTAGATGTCCTCTCTTGGACTCATCCATTGAAAACCTTTTCAATATGGTGTCGATGTAGGTTGCTTGAGTTAGTCTTATCATTCTCTTAGATCTATCTCTATAGATCTGTATCCCTAGAATATAGGATGCCTCACCCAAATCTTTCATCGAGAATCTACCTGATAACCATATCTTTGTTGATTGCAGCATCCCTACATCATTCCCAATGAGTAAGATTTCATCAACATAAAGTACTAAGAATGTCACAGCATCCTTAACTACTTTCTTATATACGCACGGTTCCTCCGGGTTCTTGATGAAACCAAAATCCTTTATAGTTTCATCAAATTTCTGGTTCCAACTTCTTGTTGCTTGTTTGAGACCATAGATCGATCTCTGAAGCTTGCATACCTTATGCTCGCTTCCCATGGATGTGAATCCCTCGGGCTACATCATATAGATTTCTTCCTTAATGTTTCCATTAAGAAATGCAGTCTTCACATCCATTTGTCATATCTCATAGTCATACCATGCTGCTATGGCAATAAGGATTCTTATGGACTTGAACATTGCGACTGGTGAAAAAGTTTCATCATAGTCAACTCCTTGTCTTTGAGTATAACCTTTTGCCACCAATCGTGCCTTGTAGGTCAGTACCTTTCCATCAGGCCCAAGTTTTCTCTTATAGATCCATTTACACCTTATTGGAACAATTCCATCGGGAGGATCTACTAAATTCCAAACTTGGTTTGTATGCATCGAATCTATTTCCTACTGCATAGCTTCAAGCCATAAATTCGAATTCGCATCAGAAATTGCTTCCTTGAAGTTTCTTGGATCACATCCAATGTCGGGTTCACTTTGATCCCCTTCAAGAAGAAAACCATATCTAATAGGGTTCACATCCAAAGCGGCCCACGTCAACCAGATCGCACGTTCACATCATGTCATTCAGTCTATTTCATCTTTTCTATCCGCGGATTGGACTGAAAGAGTCGGGAATAGGACAGCGAGGAATCGGAATAACAAGAAGTACGAGTAAGAAAATAAAATAAAAATTAATGAAAAATGGGTGCAACACGAGGACTTCCAAGGGGGTCACGCATCCTAGTACTGCTCTTGCCCAAGCACGCTTAACATCGGAGTTCTAATGGAATCCGATGAATTAGTGCTTGTTTGATCGCACCCAAAAGTGAATGAATTCTTTATTGTTTTTTCTTTCGAATTGCGGATCGGAGAAATAGGCGCTGCACTTTCAAACAGACGTAAATTTCGGTCGGCTGAGAGTTACGGAAGCTTTAGCCTGCTCACAGAAAACTCGTCTCGATACCTACAGCTCGCATCTCGGTCAAAGAGACAGAGACGCTCAAATTCCAACCCGAAAATGGGCTTTTGAGGCGTTTTTCCTGTAGGGCACGTTGGGACCCACCAAAGAGGCCCGCGTCATCCAGATCGCACGTTCACGTCGTGTCATTCAGTCTATTGCATCTTTTCTATCTGCGGATTGGACTGAAAGAGTCTGGAATAAGACAGCGAGGAATCGAAAGAACAAGAAGTACGAGCTAAAAAAAATGAAATTAATGAAAAAGGAGTGCTACACGAGGACTTCCAAGGGGATCACCCATCCTAGTACTGCTCTCACACAAGCACGCTTAACTTCGGAGTTCTGATGGGTTCCGGTGCATTAGTGCTGGTATGATCGCACCCAACAGTGAATGGATTCTTGATTGTTTTGTCTCTCGAATTGCGGATCGGAGGAACAAGCTCTGCACTTTCAAACGGACATAACTTTCAGCCGGCTGAGAGTTACAGGAGCTTCAGCTTGCTCACGCGAAGCTCGTCTCGATACCTACAGAGTGTATCTCGGTCAACGAGACGGAGACTCTAAAATTCCAACCTAGAGATGAAATTTTGGGGCGTTTTTCTCGTAGGGCACGTTGGGTCCCACCAAAGCGGCTCGCATCACCCAGATCGCATGGTCACGTCGTGTCATTTAGTCTATTTAATATTTTCTATCCGCAGATTTGATTGAAATAGTCGGAAATAGGACAGGGAGGAATCGAAAGAACAATAAGTAAGAGTAAAAAAAAGAAATTAATGAAAAAGAGGTTCCACAAAAGGACTTCCCAGTGGGTCACCCATCCTAGTACTACTCTCGCCCAAGCACGCTAAACTTCGGAGTTCTGATGAGATTCGGTGCATTAGTGCTGGTATGATAGCACCCAACAAAGAATGAATTCTTTATTGTTTTGTCTCTCGAATTGCGGATCGAAGAAACGGGTGCTGCACTTTCAAATGGACGTTACTTTCGGTCGGCTGAGAGTTACGCGAGCTTTAGCCTGCTCACGCAAAGCTTGTCTTGATACCTACAGTGCGCATCTCGATCAAAGAGACGGAGACACTCAAATTCCAACCCGGAGATGGACTTTCGGGGCGTTTTTGCCGTAGGGCATTTTTGGAACCACCGAAGCGGCCCGCGTCACCCAGATCGCACGTTCACGTACTGTCATTCAGTCTATTGCATCTTTTCTATCCGCGGATTTGACTGAAAGAGTCGGGAATAGGAAAGAGAGAAATCGGAATAACCTGAAGTACGAGTAAGAAAAAAAAGAAATTAATGAAAAAGGGGTGTAACACGAGGACTTTCAAGGGGGTCACCCATCCTAGTACTGCTCTCGCCCAAGCATGGTTAATTCGGATTTTTTATAAGATTTGGTTCATTAGTACTGGTATGATCTCACCCAAAAGTGAATGAATTCTTTATTGTTTTGTCTCTCAAATTACGGATCGAAGGAACAGGCGCTGCACTTTCAAACGGACATAACTTTCGGTCGGCTGAGAGTTACAGGAGCTTCAGCCTGCTCACGCAAAGCTCGTCTCGTTACCTACATCGTGCATCTCGTTCCAAGAGACGGAGAAGCTGAAATTCCAACCCAAAGATGAACTTTTGATGCGTTTTTCCCGTAGGGCACGTTAGGACCCACCGAAGCGGCCCGCGTCAACCAGATCGCACATTCACGTCATTTCATTCAGTCTATTGCATATTTTCTTTCCTCAGATTGGACTGAAAGAGTCGGGAATATGACAGTGAGGAATCGGAATAACAAAAAGTACGAGTAAGAAAAAAAAGAAATTAATGAAAAATGGGGCAACACGAGGACTTTCCAGGGGTCACTCATCCCAGTACTGCTCCTGCCCAAGCACACTTAACTTCGGAGTTCTGATGGGATCCGGTGCATTAGTGCTGGTCTGATCTCAACCCACAGTGAATGAATTCTTTATTGTTTTTTCTCTCGAATTGCGGATCGGAGGAACAGACACTGCACTTTAAAACGGACATAACTTTCGGCTGGCTGAGAGTTACGGAAGCTTCAGTCTGTTCACGCGAAGCTCGTCTCGATACTTACAGTGTGCATCTCGGTCAAAGAGATGGAGATGCTAAAATTCCAAACCGGAGATGGACTTTTGGGGCGTTTTTACAGTAGGGCACGTTGGGACCCACCAAAGCGGCTTGCGTCACTCAGATCGCACGTTCATGTTGTGTCATTCAGTCTATTGCATCTTTTCTATCCGGGGATTTAACAGAAAGAGTCGAAAATAGGACATGGAGGAATCGAAAGAACAAGAAATACGAGTAAGAAAAAAAAGAAATTAATGAAAAAGGGGTGCCAGGCACTGCACTTTCAAACAGACATAACTTTCGGCCGGCTGAGAGTTACGAAAGCTTCAGTATGTTCACACAAAGCTCGTCTCGATACCGACAGTGTTAATCTCGGTCAAAGAGATGGAGTTGCTAAAATTCCAAACCGGAGATGGACTTTTGGGGAATTTTTACAGTAGGGCAAGTTGGGACCCACCGAAGCGGCTTGCGTCACTCAGATCACACGTTCACGTTGTGTCATTCAGTCTATTGCATCTTTTCTATCCGAGGATTTAACAGAAAGAGTCAAAAATAGGACATGGAGGAATCGAAAGAACAAGAAATACGAGTAAAAAAAAAAGAAATTTATGAAAAAGCGGTGCCACACAAGGACTTCCAAGTGGGTTACCCATCCAAGTACTGGTCTCGCCTAAGCACGGTTAACTTCGAAGTTCTGATGCGATCCGGTGCAATAGTTCTGGTATGATCGCACTCAACAGGAAATGAATTCTTTATTATTTTGTCTCTTGAATTGCGGATCGGAGGAATAAGCGCTGCACTTTCAAACGGACATAACTTTCGGTCGGCTGAGAGTTTTGGGAGCTTCAGCCTGTTCACGCAAAGCTCCTCTCGATACCTACAGCGCTCATCTCGGTCAAAGATCCCGAGACGCTCAATTTCCAACTCGGAGATGGAATTTTGTGGAGTTTTTCCACGTTGGGACCCACCGAAGCGGCCCACATCACCCAGATCGCTCGTTCACGTCGTGTCATTCAGTCTATTGCATCTTTTCTATCCACGGATTGGGCTAAAAGAGTTGGGAATAGGACAGAGAGAAATCGGAATAACAAGAAGTACGTGTAAGAAAAAAAAATTAATGAAAAAGGGGTGCAACACGAGGACTTTCCAGGGGGTCACACATCCTATTACTGTTCTCGCCCAAACACTCTTAACTTCGAAGTTCTGATGGGATCCGGTGCATTAGTGCTGGTATGATCGCACCCAAATGTGAATGAATTCTTTATTGTTTTGTCACTCGAATTGCGGATCGGAGGAACAGGCGCTGCACTTTCAAATAGACGTAACTTTCGGCCGGCTGAGAGTTACGGGAGCTTCAGCCTGCTCACACAAAGCTCGTCTCGATACCTACATCGCGCATCTCGGTCAAAGTGATGGAGACACTCAAATTCCAACCCGAAGATGGACTTTCGGGGCGTTTTTCTCGTAGGGAACGTTGGGACTCACCAAAGCGGCCCGCATTACCTTGATCGCACGTTCACGTCATGTCATTCAGTTTATTGCATCTTTTCTATCTGCGTATTGGACTGAAAAAGTCAGGAATAGGACAGCGAGGAATCGGAATAACAAGAATTACGAGTAAGAAAAAAAAGAAATTAATTAAAAATGGGTGCAACACGAGGACTTTCAAGGGGGTCACCTATCCTAGTACTGCTCTCGCCCAAGCACGCTTAACTTCGGAGTTCTGATGGAATCCGGTGCATTAGTGCTGATATGATCGCGCCCAAAATTAAATTATTCTTTATTATTTTGTCTCTCGAATTGCGGATCGGAAGAACAGGCGCTCCACTTTCAAACGGACATAACTTTCGGCCGGCTGAGAGTTACGGGAGATTCAGCCTGCTCACGCGAAGCTCGTCTCGATACCTACAGCGCACATCTCGGTCTAAGAGACAGAGACGCTCAAATTCCAACCCGGAGATGGACTTTTGGGGCGTTTTTCACGTAGGGAATGTTGGGACCCACCAAAGTGGCCTGCGTCACCCAGATCGCACGTTCACGTCGTGTTATTCAGTCTATTGCATCTTTTCTATCCGCGGATTTGACAGAAAGAGTCTGGAATAGGAAAGCGAGGAATCGGAATAACCAGAAGTACGAGTAAGGAAAAAAAGAAATTATTGAAAAATGGGGGCAACACGAGGAATTCCCAGGGGGTCACCCATCCTAGTACTGCTCTCGCCCAAGCATGCTTAACTTCGGAGTTCTATTGGGATCCGGTGCATTAGTGCTGATATGATCGCATCCAAAAGTGATTGAACTCTTTATTGTTTTGTCTCTTGAATTGCGGATCAGAGGAACATGCGCTTCACTTTCAAACGGACATAACTTTTGGCCGGCTGAGAGTTACGGGAGCATCAGCCTGCTCATGCGAAGCTCGTCTCGTTACCAACATCACACATCTTGGTCCAAGAGATGGAGACGCTCAAATTCCAACCCGGAGATGGACATTCGATGTGTTTTTCCCGTAGGGCACATTGGGACCCACCGAAGTGGCCTACGTCAACCAGATCGCACATTCACGTCGTGTAATTCAGTCTGTTGCATATTTTCTATCCGCGGATTGGACTGAAAGAGTCGGGAATAGGACAACGTGGAATCGGAATAACAAGAAGTACGAGTAATAAAAAAAGAAATTAATGATAAAGGGTGCAACACGAGGACTTCCCAGGGGGTCACCTGACCGGCTAAATTGGTTTGATAAAAATCTACTAGCAAGCGCACCAGGTCAAGTAATAGTAAAGTGGACTGAGAGTCCAAGTATCGATCCCACAGGGACTGCAGTCAATTCTCAAGAATTAATTATTTTACTTAATCTAGACAAAATAATAGAAGGATTTTGATTAAATAAAATAAGAATATAAAATAAAAACTGATTAAAAAAATAAGAATAAAAATAACTGAAGATAAAAATAATCAAGACAAAGACAACCAAGACACACGTAGGTACCGAACAAATTTTGTAACATGTAGTCGATTCAGGACTCAAATTTAATCTTAATTCACGGGAATTCTCCTAATTTGTTCAAATGACTATTTCTAGAACAATCAAACCTATTCAAATATTGATGAACTAATCTTTCATAATTCTAATCAAATTTGAATGCATTAAATATTTGTGAAAATTCAGTTTACACCTAAACCGCACACTGAAACCGAATTCTATTTCTAGTCGGTTTTATAATATGTTAATTATCAGAGTGATCAAAATCAAAACCTCCTCTGTCGATTTGGAATTGATTAACATGCAAGCAAATAGTTGATCAGACTATTCACAAGACAAATATAAATCTGACAATCAATAAAATAAAATCAACTCTAAAAAATCCCAAACAAACATCCAAGTTTTCTACATGAATTTGTTCGGCCCAATCACGCCGTCTTGGTTGAAAATAAACTACTCAATAATTAAAAACAATAATTCAAAAATAAAAATAAAAAGAAGAAAATAAAGAAGAAATCTTCTCTCCCAAGCCTTGTAGCCGCCTCCTCTGTGTTGTCTGCGCTCTGGAGTTTCCGAAACCCTCAAAAATATGTTATATCTTGTATATATATGGTCCGAAACGCCTATCAGTTAATTTCCTCCCAAAACAAGGATTTTTCGGAACACATATGACCCCCGAACATGCGCGCGCGCAGGAGAAGCCTCGCGCGCGCGCAGAAGTTAAAAACAGAGATCTGATCACGAAACTCGCGCGCGCGAGCTTGATTCTCTCGCGCGCGCAGTACAAAAAATCTGCGCCGAGCGACAATTTTCAAAAATTCATATCTCGAGATCTAGCCGTCGGATTGAGCTGAAATTTGGACAGCAGCTTTAAAACATCTTTAAATTTAATCGGAACGGTGGAGATTGGATTTCAATGTCTCTAAAATTAAATATGATTTTTCGATCAAGGCTGCTCCGTAATTCACTCTTCAAAAATCCATTTTCCTACAAAATTAACCCAAGGAGTGAAATACACACACATGCACTAAAACACATAAAAACACATAAAAATAATATGAATGCACACAAAATAAACATAAAAATAACATGAAATAATGCATACAAAATGCACTTATCAACACCCCCATACTTAAACCTTGCTCGCCCTCGAGCAAGACATGAAAAAACAACATGCAAACAAAAACATAAGTAAGGACGATTCATAAATGTGCAAAGCCTCTGAGAAGTTTAATCACAAAACAAAAAAACACAGACATGCTCTCAACTTTTCATAATACACCTTCGGTTTAACGTGAACGTGTGTGTGTGAAATGTCATTCCAGTTTCATACAACTTAGACCGAATTCGTCTCAAATCTGCTTAGCGACCTATGACAAATCAGTGCAAGTTTCACTCTTCAAGTGCTCATTCCTTCCAACGACCTCTAGACTAAACCCACCTCCCTTGAGATAATGAATTACACACCTCCGGATTTTGCACCCGGTATTGCATTAGCCCCAATAATTACCCGCTGACTTAGCTATAACTGGCTAGGATACGAAAAATCATTCTATTTTTTCTTTCTAATCCCCTCGTCTATAGCCCGGATGGAGCATCAATCCCATTGAATCCGCATACTTAGCCTTAAATTTGATTTTTTTTTTTTTAAGGATTTTAATCCTTTCAAGGCCCGGATGGAATTGTATATAAATTTTTCTAGGTGCGCCCAAGATCATAAGTATAAACTAGAGCCTCATCAAAATTCATAGAACACAATCAAGATCCACAAACCACCTATTGCCGTGCAATGGTCAAACAGACAGAAACTTCATCAAATCTTTCGCTACAATTCACTGGTCTAACATTAGTGCTTAAAAATATTCACGGTTCAACCTAAAGTTTCTCATGTCCAGTCAAGAGCAAAAAAAATTTCAAAAATCCATTTTTTTCAAACTTCATCATCATAGGCTACCATGACTTATCCTACCCATGCAGGACAACACAAACAACAACAAAAACATACTATATGCAAACAGATATGAAACGAACTTTATGCAACACAAACACAAAACATAATGAAATAAACTAGTCTACCCCCCCATACTTATCCAAAGCATTGCCCTCAATGCTTCAGACAATGAACAGAATTCAAAACGAACAAAAACACAATGAAAACAGAAATAACACTCCCCTGGTTTTCGTTTCATTCTCTTCCTTCTTGACGGCATCAGCTGGGACAGTAGCATCAGTCTAGATATATCGGCAGGCATGACCAACTGGCATGGGAAAGAAAACAAAATCAAATAAAAACAAAATAAAAACAAAATAAAAAAAAAAGCAAAAACACTGGGTTGCCTCCCAGTCAGCGCTAAAATTATAGTCTATAGCCCGACTATGCAGAAGCCACCATCAAAGAGCGGCTGCCGCCCATAGTAAGAATCATACGATTCTACGTATGGGTTTTGAATTTCTTCGCCCTCAAGCTTGGCGTGATATTTGCAGTTTAAGCTTGTCGGTCCAACAGTACTTGGCATAAAATTTTTCCTTTGGAAAGAGACTCTAATTCTAGGTTGAAGCTCAAAGAGGATGTAATACTGTGGAGGTGGCGTCAATGGCAAAAAAGTATCTTCTAACGGTGTACATAAAACGACCACTGACGAGGTAAAATCTCTCTCCTTGTATAGTTCTTCCTCCTCCACTATTACGTTTGGCTCTTCTTCACAAGAAGATTCCTCAAAAATGATTTCTTCATGCTCTGGCTCAGTTACTTCACTCTCTTGACAGATCTCAAAAATTGGTTCTCTAAGAAGCGCAATCTGTTCATCCAAAAGACTTATGCGGCTTTCTAAAAATTGATTTGACTCTGTCTGCTGTCGCACAAGATTTTCCAACTGAGCCACATAATCTTCAAAACGCCCTATGCACTCTTCTTGATGCTCCGGTGGCTGGTTCGCAAAATTTTTAGAGTTGATATCTGGAGGATATTGGTGACTCCAACCCTGCAGTGAAGGATCACAATGCCAATGGTAGTCAAAATCTGCCATATCATGTAACAAGTGCATCGCACTGTCTTCATCTCTTCTAAACAATTGACTGCCAGTGGCCAACGCTCCATAATCCCCCCAACTTCTTGTAATCTCATCCAAACCACCATAAAAAAATTGAGTGAGGGTATAGCTCGAAAATTTATGGCATCGAAATCTGTTCGCCAAATCATTGAATCTCCCCCAAACAGCATAGAATGGCTCCAAGTATTGCTGGCCAAATCTTGTGAACACCTGATGATGATCCATCTCCAAGTACCTCACAAGCAAAAGAAAAGAAAAAAAAATCAAAATTAAAATAAAATTAAAATAAAATAAAAAAACGAAAGAACGAAAAGATAGAAATAAAAAAAAATGTCTAGCCTCAAGCAAACAATCTATCCTAATATCAACTAAACAGTCCCCGGCAACGGAGCCAAAAACTTGACCGGCTAAATTGGTTTGATAAAAATCTACTGGCAAGCGCACCAGATCATGTAATAGTAAAGTGGACTGAGAGTCCAAGTATCGATCCCACAGGGACTGCATTCAATTCTCAAGAATTAATTATTTTACTTAATCTAGACAAAATAATAGAAGGATTTTGAATTAAATAAAATAAGAATATAAAATAAAAACTGATTAAAAAAATAAGAATAAAAATAACTGAAGATAAAAATAATCAAGACAAAGACAACCAAGACACACGTAGGTACCGAACAAATTTTGTAACATGTAGTCGATTCAGGACTCAAATTTAATCTTAATTCACGGGAATTCTCCTAATTTGTTCAAAGGACTATTTCTAGAACAATCAAACCTATTCAAATATTGATGAACTAATCTTTCATAATTCTAATCAAATTTGAATGCATTAAATATTTGTGAAAATTCAGTTTACACCTAAACCGCACACTGAAACCGAATTCTATTTCTAGTCGGTTTTATAATATGTTAATTATCAGAGTGATCAAAATCAAAACCTCCTCTGTCGATTTGGAATTGATTAACTTGCAAGCAAATAGTTGATCAGACTATTCACAAGACAAATATAAATCTGACAATCAATAAAATAAAATCAACTCTAAAAAATCCCAAACAAACATCCAAGTTTTCTACATGAATTTGTTCGGCCCAATCACGCCGTCTTGGTTGAAAATAAACTACTCAATAATTAAAAACAATAATTCAAAAATAAAAATAAAAAGAAGAAAAGAAAGAAGAAATCTTCTCTCCCAAGCCTTGTAGCCGCCTCCTCTGTGTTGTCTGCGCTCTGGAGTTTCCGAAACCCTCAAAAATATGTTATATCTTGTATATATATGGTCCGAAACGCCTATCAGTTAATTTCCTCCCAAAACAAGGATTTTTCGGAACACATATGACCCCCGAACACGCGCGCGCGCGCAGAAGAAGCCTCGCGCGCGCGCAGAAGTTAAAAACAGAGATCTGATCACGAAACTCGCGCGCGCGCGAGCTTGATTCTCGCGCGCGCGCAGTACAAAAAATCTGCGCCGAGCGACAATTTTCAAAAATTCATATCTCGAGATCTAGCCGTCGGATTGAGCTGAAATTTGGACAGCAGCTTTAAAACATCTTTAAATTTAATCTGAACGGTGGAGATTGGATTTCAATGTCTATATAATTAAATATGATTTTTTGATCAAGGCTGCTCCGTAATTCACTCTTCAAAAATCCATTTTCCTACAAAATTAACCCAAAGAGTGAAATACACACACATGCACTAAAACACATAAAAACACATAAAAATAATATGAATGCACACAAAATAAACATAAAAATAACATGAAATAATGCATACAAAATGCACTTATCATCACCCATCCTAGTACTGTTCTCGCCCAAGAACGCGTAACTTTAAAGTTCTTATGGGATCCGGGGCATTAGTGCTTGTATTATATCACCCAACAATGAATGAATTCTTTATTGTTTTGTCTATCGAATTGGGGATCGGAGGAAAAGGCGCTGCACTTTCAAACGAACATAACTTTCGGCCGGCTGAGAGTTACGTGAGCTTTAGCCTGCTCACGTGAAGCTTGTCTCGATACCTACAGCGCGCATCTCAGTCAAAGAGATGGAGACGCTCAAATTCCAACCCGAAGATGGACTTTCGGGGCGTTTTTCCCATAGGGCACATTGGGACCCACCAAAGCGGCCCGCGTCACCCAGATCGCACGTTCACGTCGTTTCATTCAGTATATTGCATCTTTTCTATCCGCCGATTGGATTGAAAGAGTGGGGAATAGGACAACGAGGAATCTGAATTATAAGAAGCACGAGTAAGAAAAAAAAGAAATTAATGAAAAAGGGGTGCAACACAAGCACTTTAAAGGGGGTCACCCATCCTAGTACTGCTCTTGCCTAAGAACGCTTCACTTCATAGTTCTAATGGGATCCGGTGAATTAGTGCTGGTATGATCGCCCCAAAAAGTGAATGAATTCTTTATTGTTTTGTCTCTCGAATTGCGTATCGGATGAACAGACGCTGCACTTTGAAACGGACATAACTTTCGGCCGACTGAGAGTTACTGGAGCTTCAGCCTGCTCACGCGAAGCTCGTCTTGATACCTACGTGCGCATCTCGGTCAAAGAAACGGAGACGCTCAAATTCCAACCCGGAGATGGACTTTTGGGGCATTTTCCCGTAGGGCACGTTGGGACCCATAGAAGCGGCCCGCGTCACCCAGATCGCACGTTCACGTCGTGTCATTCAGTCTATTGCATCTTTTCTATCCGCGGAATGGACTGAAAGAGTTGGTAATAGGACAGCAAGGAATCGGAATAACAAAAAGTACGAGTAAGGAAAAAATAGAAATTAATAAAAAAGGGGTGCAACACGAGTACTTCCCAGGGGGTCACCCATCCTAGTACTGCTCTCGCCCAAGCACGCTGGTATCATCGCACCCAAAAAGTGAATGAATTCTTTATTTTTTTGTCTCTCGAATTGCGGTTCGAAGGAACAGGCACTGCACTTTCAAACGGATGCAACTTTCAGCCGGCTGAGAGTTACGGGAGCATTAGCCTGCTCACGCGAAGATCGTCTCGATATCTATAACGCGCATCTCGGTCAAAGAGATAGAGATGCTCAAATTCCAACCCGAAGATAGACTTTCGGGGCGTTATTCCCATAGGGCATGTTGAGACCCAACAAAGCAGCCCGCGTCACCCAGATCGTACGTTCTCATTGTGTCATTAAGTCTATTGCATCTTTTCTATCCGCCGATTGGACTGAAGGAGTCGGGAATAGGACAGCGAGAAATCGGAATAACAAGAAGTACGAGTAAGGAAAAAAATTAATGAAAAAGGGGTGCAACATGAGGACTTTCAAGGGGTTCACCCATCCTAGTACTGCTCTCTCCCAAGCACGCTTAACTTCAGAGTTCCGATGGGATCCGGTGCATTAGTGCTGGTATGATCGCATCCAACAGTGAATGAATTCTTGATTGTTTTGGCTCTCGAATTGCGGATTGGAGGAACATGCGCTGCACTTTCAAACGGACATAACTTTCGGCCGGCTGAGAGTTATGGGAGCTTCAGCCTGCTCACGCGAAGCTCATCTCAATACCTACAGAGCGCATCTTGGTCAAAGAGATGGAGACGCTCAAATTCCAACCCGGAGATGGACTTTTGGGGCGTTTTTCCCCTAGGGCATGTTGGGACCCTCCAAAGCGGCCCGCGTCACCCAGATCGCACGTTCACATCGTGTCATTCGGTCTATTGCATCATTTCTATCTATCGATTGGACTGAAAGAGTCGGGAATAGGACAACGATGAATCGGAATAACAAGAAGTACAAGTAAGAAAAAAAAAGAAATTAATGAAAAAGGGGTGCAACACGAGGACTTTCAAGGAGGTCACCCATCCTAATACTGCTATCGCCCAAGCACGCTTAACTTCGGAGTTTTGATGGAATCCGGTGCATTAGTGCTGGTATGATCGTACCCAAAAATGAATGAATTCTTTATTGTTTTGTCTCTCGAATTGCGGATTGGATGAACAGATGCTACACTTTCAAACATAAATAACTTTCTACCTGCTGAGAGTTACGTGAGCTTCAGCCTGCTCACGCAAAACTCGTCTCGATACCTACAACGCGCATCTTGGTCAAAGAGACTGAGATGCTCAAATTCTAACCCGGAGATGGACTTTCGGGACGCTTTTCCCACAGGGCACGTTGGAACCCACCGAAGTTGCCAGCGTCACTCAGGTTGCACGTTCACGTTGTGTCATTCAGTCTATTGCATCTTTTTTATTCGTGGATTGGACTGAAAGAGTCAGGAATAGGCTAGCGAGGAATCAAAATTAGATGAAGTAAGAAAAAATAAGAAATTATTGAAAAAGGGGTGCAACACGAGGACTTCCCAGGGGGTCACCCATCCTAATACTGCTCCTGCCCAAACACGCTTAACTTCAGTGTTCGGATGGGATCCGGTGCATTAGTGCTGGTATGACCGCACCAAAAAAAAAATGAATTCTTTATTGTTTTGTCACTCGAATTGCGGATCGGATGAACAGGCGCTGCACTTTCAAACGAACATAAATTTCGGCCGGCTGAGAGTTACGGGAGCTTCAGCCTTCTCATGCGAAGCTCATATTGAAACCTATAGCGCGCATCTCGGTCAAAGAGACGGAGACGCTCAAATTCCAACCCGGAGATGGAATTTCAGGGCGTTTTTTCCGTTGGGAACGTTGGGACCCACCAAAGCAGCCCGCGTCACCCAGATCTCACCTTCACATCGTGTCATTCAGTCTATTGCATCTTTTCTATCCGCGGATTGGACTGAAAGAGTCGGGAATAGGACAACGAGGAATCGGAATAACAAGAAGTACGAGTAAGAAAAAAATAAAAATTAATGAAAAATGGGTGCAACACGAGAACTTCCTGGTGGATCACCCATCCTAGTAGTGCTCTCGTCCAAGCATGCTTAACTTCGAAGTTCTGATGGGATCCGATGCTTTAGTGCTGGTATGATCGCACCCAACAGTGAATGAATTCTTGATTGTTTTGTCTCTCAAATTGCGGATCAGAGGAACAAGCGCTGCACTTTCAATCGGACATAACTTTCAGCCGGCTGAGAGTTACGGGAGCTTCAGCCTACTCACACGAAGCTCGTCTCGATACCTACTGAGCGCATCTCAGTCAAAGAGACGGAGACACTAAAATTCCAACCCAAAGATGGACTTTTGGGGTATTCTTCCCGTAGGGCACGTTGGAACCCACCAAAGCGGCGTGCGTCACCCAGATCGCACGTTCACTTCATGTCATTAAGTCTATTGCATCTTTTCTATCCGCGGATTGGACTGAAAGAGTCGGGAATAGGATAGCGAGGAATCAGAATAACAAGAAGTACGAGTAAGAAAAAAATAGAAATTAATGAAAAAGGGGTGCAACACGAGGACTTTCCGGGGGGTCACCCATCCTAGTACTGCTCTCGCCCAAGCACGCTTAACTTTGGATTTCTGATGGGATTCGGTTCATTAGTGCTAGTATGATCGCACCCAAAAGTGAATGAATTCTTTATTGTTTTGTCTATCGAATTGCGGATCGGAGGAACAGGCGCTGCACTTTCAAATTAACATAACTTTTGGCAGGCTGAGAGTTACGGGAGCTTCAGCCTGCTCACGCAAAGCTCGTCTTTATACCTACAGCTTTATTGTTTGTCTCTCAAATTGAGGATCAGAGCAATAGGCGTTGCACTTTCAAACGGACATAACTTTCGGCCAGCTGAGAGTTACGGGAGCTTCAGCCTACTCACGCGAAGCTCGTCTCATTACCTACAGCACGCATCTTGGTCCAAGAGACGGAGACGCTCAAATTCCAACCCAGAGATGTACTTTTGATGCGTTTTTCCCGTAGGGCAAGTTGGGACCCACAGAAGCTGACCGCGTCAACCAAATCACACGTTCACGTCGTGTCATTCAGTCTATTGCTAATTTTCTATCCGCGGATTAGACTGAAAGAGTCGGGAATAGGACAGCGAGGAATCGGAATAACAAGAAGTGCGAGTAAGAAAAAAAATTAATGAAAAAGGGATGCAACACGAGGACTTTCCAGGGATCACCCATCCTAGTATTGCTCTCGCCCAAGCACGCTTAACTTCAGAGTTTTGATGGGATCTGGTGCATTAGTGCTGGTATGATCGCATCCAATAGTGAATGAATTCTTTTTTTTTGTCTCTCGAATTGCGGATCGGAGGAACAGGCGCTGCACTTTCAAACGGACATAACTTTTGGCCGGCTGAGAGTTACGGGAGCTTCAGCCTGCTCACGCGAACCTCGTCTCATTACCTACAGCGCGCATCTCGGTCGAAAGACGGAGACGCTCAAATTCCAACTTGAAGATGGACTTTTGGGGCATTTTTCCCGTAGTGTACGTTGGGACCCACCAAAGCGGCCCGCATCACCTAGATCACACATTCACGTCGTGTCATTAAGTATATTACATCTTTTCTATCCATTGATTGGACTGAAAGAGTCGGGAATAGGACAGCGAGGAATCGGAATAACAAGATGTACGAGTAAGAAAAAAAATTAATGAAAAAAGGGTGCAACACAAGGACTTTCAAGGGGGTCACCCATCCTAGTACAGCTCTCGCCCAAGAACGCTTAACTTCAGAGTTTTGATAGGATCCAGTGCATTAGTGCTGGTATGATCGCACCCAAAAGTGAATGAATTCTTTATTGTTTTGTCTCTCGAATTGCGGATCAGATGAACAGGCGCTGCACTTTTAAATGGACATAAATTTTGGCCGACTGAGAGTTACGTAAGCTTCAGCCTGCTCACGCGAAGCTCGTTTCGATACCTACAGCGCCCATCTCGGTCTAATAGACGGAGACGCCCAAATTCCAACACGGAGATGGAATTTTGGGGCGTTTTTCCCATAGGGCGTGTTGGGACCCACCAAAGCAGCCTGCGTCACCCAAATCGCACGTTCACGTCGTTTCATTCTGTCTATTGCATATTTTCTATCCGCGGATTGGACTGAAAGAGTCGAGAATAGGACAACAAGAAATTAGAATAACAAGAAGTAAGAGTAAGAACAAAAAAGAAATTAATGAAAAATGGGTGCAACACGAGGACTTCCCAGGGGTTCACCCATCCTAGTACTGCTCTCGCCCAAGCACGCTTAACTTTGTAGTTTTGATGGTATCCGATGCATTAGTGCTGGTATGATCGCACCCAAAAGTGAATGAATTATTTATTGTTTTGTCTCTCGAATTGCGGATCGGAAGTACAGGCCCTGCACTTTCAAACTGACGTAACTTTCGATCGGCTGAGAGTAACGGGAGCTTCAGCCTGCTCACGCAAAGCTCGTCTCGATACCTACAGCGCGCATCTTGGTCAAAGAGATAGAGACGCTCAAATTACAACCCGGAGATGGACTTTTGGGGCGTTTTTCCTTTAGGGCACGTTGGAATACTGCGAAGCGGCCCGCGTCACCCAAATCGCATGTTTACGTCGTGTCATTCAGTCTATTGCATCTTTTCTATCCGCGGATTGAACTGAAAGAGTCGGGAATAGGACAGCGAGGAATCGGAATAACAAGAAGTATGAGTAAGAAAAAAAAAGAAATTAATGAAAAAGAGGTGCAAAACGAGGACTTTCAAGGGGGTCACCCATCCTAGTACTGCTCTCGCCAAAGCACGCTTAACTTCGGAGTTCTGATGGGATCCGGTGCATTAGTACTGGTATGATCGCGCCCAAAAGTAAATGAATACTTTATTGTTTTGTCTCTCGAATTGCGGATCGGATGAACTGGCAACGCACTTTCAAACGGACATAACTTTCAACCGGCTGAGAATTACGGGAGCTTCAGCCTGCTCACGTGTATCTCGTCTCGATACCTACAATGCGTATCTCGGTCTAAGAGACAAAGACACTCAAATTCCAATCCGAAGATGGACTTTTGAGGCGTTTTTCTAGTAAGGCACGTTGGGACCCACTGAAACGGCTCACGTCACCCAGATCGCACGTTCACGTCATGTGATTCAGTCTATTGCATCTTTTATATCCTTGGATTGGACTGAAAGAGTCGGGAATAGGACAGCAAGGAATCGGAATAACAAGAAGTACGAGTAAGAAAAAAAAAATTAATGAAAAAGGGTACAACACGAGGACTTTCAAGGGTTCACCCATCCAAGTAGTGCTATCGCCCAAGCACGCTTAACTTCGGAGTTCTGATGGGATCCAATGCATTAGTGCTGGTATAATCGGGCCCAAAAGTAAATGAATTCTTTAATTTTTGTCTCTCAACTTGTGGATCGGATGAACAGGCGCTGCACTTTCAAACGTACATAACTTTCGGCCGGCTAAGAGTTACGAGAGCTTCAGCCTTCTTACGTGAAGCTCGTCTCGATACCTAAAGCGCACATTTTGGTCAAAGAGACAGAGACGCTCAAATTCCAACCCGGAGATGAACTTTTGGGGAGTTTTTCCCGTAGGGCACGTTGGGACCCACCGAAGGGGCCCGTGTCACCCAGATTGCACGTTCACATCGTGCCATTCTGTCTATTGCATCTTTTCTATCCTCGGATTGGACTGAAAGAGTCAGGAATAGAACAGCGAGGAATCAAAATAACAAGAAGTACGAGTAAGAGAAAAAAGAAATTAATGAAAAGGGGTGCCACACGAGGACTTTCCAAGGGGTCACCCATCCTAGTACTGCTCTCGCACAAGCACGCTTAACTTCGTAGTTCTAATGGAATCCGATGCATTAGTGCTGGTATGATAGCACCCAACAGTGAATGAATTCTTGATTGTTTTGTCTCTCAAATTGCGGATCGGAGGAACAAGCGCTGCACTTTCAAACGGACATAACTTTCTGCCGGTTGAGAGTTACGGGAGCTTCAGCCTGCTCATGCAAAGCTCGTCTCGATACCTACAGAGCGCATCTCAGTCAAAGAGACGGAGACACTAAAATTCCAACCCGAAGATGGAATTTTGGGGCGTTTTTCCCGTAGGGCATGTTGGGACCACCGAATGGGCCCGCGTCACCCAGATCGCACGTTCACGTCGTATCATTCAATATATTGCAACCTTTCTATCCGCGGATTGGACTAAAAGTGTCGGGAATAGGATAGCGAGGAATCGAAATAACAAGAAGTACGAGTAAGAAAAAAATAGAAATTAATGAAAAAGAGGCGCAACACGATGACTTCCCGGGGGTCACCCATCCTAGTACTGCTCTCGCCCAAGCACGCTTAACTTCGGAGTTTCGATGGGATCCGGTGCATTAGTGCTATTATGATCGCACCCAAAAGTGAATGAATTATTTATTTTTTTGTCTCTCGAATTGCGGATCGGAGGAACAGGCGCTGCACTTTCAAACGGACGTAACTTTCGGCCGGCTGAGAGTTACGGGAGCTTTAGCCTGCTCACGCAAAGCTCGTCTTGATACCTACAGCACACATCTCGGTCAAAGAGACGGGGAAGCTCAAATACCAACCTGGAGATGGAATTCCGGGGCATTTTTCCCGTAGGGCACGTTCCTCTACACCCAGGCCACTCACAGTATAGCCCCCAAAACATCTAAACATAAGAAACATAAGACATAAGCCAGATAACAAAAGCTCAATCAATCAACCAAATACGAGTTCCACATGCTTGAACAAGTATTGATGCAAATATGTGATTTTTAAGGGAAACTCGAGAACCAACTGTCCCGAGTATGCTATCCCGCTACGATGACTGCTTTTAACTTTCAATGCAGTAGTTCCAACTCTGAATAAGCTACAACAAAAGATTATATCAAAAACTATACAATCTAAACAACAACAACGACTCAAGGTAATCTCTATTCCGATCTTCTTCCAACTCTTAACGATCAATAACTGTTAACTCCGGGCTTGACAACTCCAAAAAAAACTGTTCAGATACAAAAATATGATCAACAACGACGATCAATTCACAAGCCAAAGATCAACAACTCAAAACGGTTCAAATCTCCAAAAACTCAACCGGCGGCATAATAGCTATAACTGAACAAACCAAAAACGCAGACAGCAGTTCAATATCGATATCAACTCGTATCAATTCTAATACAACAATAACAAGGCAATTCCAACAAATCTCAAAACCTCTAAAAATCATAACAATTCCAAAGGTCGCTCTATTTCAAAACCGACAGATAATAAACGATCATAACTCTGTCAAGAACAACATACTCGAATCTCGAACGATTCTAAAAACATCCGAAAAATGGAATGTATCTGATTGTAGAAAAACTTACGATATAACGAAGCTCTCGCTGCAGTGATCGCTAAACTGCCTTCAGAAATAAATTCCAATGGCCGGATCGAGCTCGAACTAAAATCTGGAAGCTTGGAAGTTCAAAGGGGCGGCCAACAATGGAGGGAGGCATGCAAGGAAGGTGATGAAGAAGAGAATGAGTCAACTTGCCTTATAAATATCTAATAAAACCGATATTTGCATTTTAGTCCCTGAAAAATCTAAAATTTGCAAAATAGACCCCGATCAATAAAAAGTCGGCTCTTGAACTCTGGAAACTCTGATTATCTCAAATAAACTCATTTAAGATAAAAAAACAGGGCGTTACAATTCTCCCCCTCTAAGAAGAGATTTCGTCCTCAAAATCAATAAGAAACACAACTCATAAGATAGAATAAAGAACTAAAGACAGTAAGAAGAACTCACGTCATCCGAATAACTTAGGAAAACGCTGTCTCATGTCAGATTCTGTCTCCCAAGTCGCTTCCTCAACTCCGTGATGGCTCCACTGCACTTTCACCAACGGAATCAACTTGGTTCTAAGCTGCTTCTCCTTCCAATCAAGGATTAGAATTGGTCGTTCAAAATAGCTCAAAGTTTCTTCTAACTCGGCTTCGTCAGGCTGAAGGATATGAGAAGGATCTGGATGATACTTCCGCAGCATAGAGACGTGAAAAACCTCTAAATACCAGATAAAGATGGAGGAAGTGCAAGTCTGTAGGCAAGATCGCCTATCTTCTCGAGAATCTCGTACGGACCGATGAATCTCGGAGATAACTTCCCTCTCTTTTCAAATCTGACAGTACCACTGAAAGGAGAAATCTTAAGGAATACACGGTCTCACTGATCAAAACTCAGAGGTCTACGTCTGACACTCGCATACTTCGCCTGTCTTTCCTGAGCTGACTTCATTCTCAACTGAATGATCTTAACTTGTTCTGCCATATTTCTAAGCATATCCGGTCCCAAATCAGGTGACTTGGACAAATCGTCCCAAAACAATGGAGATCGGCACTTCTTTCCGTACAAAGCCTAAAAAGGCACTATACCGATAATCGCTTGGAAGCTGTTGTTGTAAGAAAACTCGACAAGAGGCAAAAAATCTTGCCAACTAGTGCCAAAGTCTAGCACTACCGCTCGCAGCATATCCTCTAAAGTCTAGATAGTCCGCTCTGACAGTCCATCGGTCTGAGGATGATAAGCTGTACTCAGAAGCAATCGAGAACAAGTGCCTCCTGCAGACTATGCCAAAAGTGTGAAGTGAATCTAGGGTCTCGGTCTGAAACGATCGACTTCAGCACACCATGCAGTCTCACAACATTTCTAACATACAACACAGTCATCTGATCATGACGATACGTCATCCTGTACGGAATAAAACAAGCAGACTTCGTCAATCGGTTGATCACTACACAAATAGCATCGCATCCTCGAACATATCGAGGTAGCTTTGTGACGAAATCCATAGAAATGTGATCCCATTTCCATTCAGGAACAGATAAACTGTGAAAGAGACCACCGGGTCACTTTCGCTCTGCTTTCACTTGCTGATAGTTCAAACATCGAGATACAAATCTCGCAACGTTGCTCTTCATTCTCTTCCACCAGAACTGGTTCTTCAGATCATTGTACATCTTACGACCTCCAGTATGAACACTAAACCGACTGCAATGAGCCTCTCGAAGAATACGCTGTCTCAACTCCGAAATATCAGTCACAACAATATGGTTATTTACAAACAAAAAGTCATCTCTAACCTGGAATTCAGACTGATGCCCAGATTTGACTTTCTCTACTGAAACCTGAATGCTCGGCTCAGACTTCTGTGCTTCTTTGATCAATACAAAAAGCTCTGGCTAGGCTTGAATAGCGCATACTCTGATAGTCTTCCTATCTGATTCAAACTCCAGACCAGAATTGCAACAATCATCGATCAACTGAGAAACATCAATAGTAGAAAGAGATAAAGAACATAGTTTTCGGCTCAAGGCATCTGCAAGTGCATTTGACTTTTTGAAGTAATACTTGATTTCACAGTCGAAATCCTTTAACAGATCTAACCATCTCCTCTGTCTCATATTCAGCCCTACCTATGAAAACAAGTACTTAAGACTCTTATGATCAGAAAAGATCTCGAAAGACTTACCATAAAGATAGTGACGCCAGATCTTCAGAGCAAAAATGATCGCAGCTAGTTCAAGATCATGAACCGGATAACGAGTCTCATGCGACTTCAGCTGCCTCGATGCATACGCTATCACATGCTTATGCTGCATAAGAACACAACCCAAGCCTTGGTTAGAAGCATCACAATAGACTGTGAAACCTCCAGTACCTTTCGAAATAGAAAGAATCAGAGCACTACTCAGTCTCCTCTTCAGATCAACAAAGCTAGCCTCACAATCTGCAGTCCAGACAAAAGGCGCATTCTTCTGAGTCAGCTGGGTAATAGGCTTGGCAATAGACAAAAATCCCTCGATGAATCGGCGATAATAACCAGCTAAACCCATGAAGCTTCGGATCTCAGGCACTGATGTAGGTCTAGGCCAATTCATAACCGCTTCAATCTTGCTGGGATCGACAGAAATCCCATCTCCAAAAATAATGTGGCCGAGAAAGACAACTCGATCTAACTAGAATTCATACTTAGATAGCTTGGAAAACAACTGTTCAACTCGCAAAATCTGCAAGACGATCCTCAAGTGCTCTGCATGGACAGTACGGTTCTTTGAATAGATAAGAATATCACCGATGAAGATAATCATGAACTCATCTAAAAAGCGCTGAAAGATACGGTTCATCAAACCCATAAAAACCGCTGGAGCGCTAGTCAAACCAAATGACATGACTATAAACTCGAAATGACCATACCTTGTTCTGAATGCGGTTTTAGGAACATCTTTCTCTCGCACTCTCAGCTTGTGATAACCTGATCTCAGATCAATCTTCGAATAGACAGAAGAACCCTGCAGCTGATCAAAAAGGTCATCTATTCGGGGTAAAGGATACCTGTTCTTGATTGTAGCCTGATTCAGTTGACTGTAGTCAATACAGAGCCTCATAGAACCATCCTTCTTCCAAAGAAACAGAACAAGAGCACCCCAAGGCGATACACTAGGTCTGATGTATCACTTGGAAATCAAATCCTCAAGCTGCTCCTTCAACTCTCTCAGTTCAATAGGTGCCATACGATAAGGAGCTTTGGAAATAGGTTGAGTACCTGGCACTAAGTCAATGCTGAATTCGATCTCTTGAATAGGCGGCAATCCAGGAACATCTTCCGAAAACACATCAGCAAAATCTCTAACCACTGGTATATCCACCAATTCCGAGCTAGATTTCAGTACATCAATGATAGTTGTGTTTTGTTTGCATATTTTGATGTTATTTTGTTAGTAATTTGCATGCATTTATTTGCTTTTGTTCTTGTTTTATCTTAGTTTTGTAATTTGCATGCATTTAGCTTCATAACATATTTTCGGGTTTAATGTGTAGGAGGCGTCGAAGTTGAAGAAAAGGAAGGCAGAAAATCGAAGATTATTGGGCGCTCGAGCGGATGAACTCGAGCGACCGAGCGCCGCGTCTGGTGAGGCAAAACAGAGAATCACATATTTTTGAGCGCTCGAGCGGATGAACTAGAGCGATCGAGCGGCCAAAAAGTTTGAAAAACAGAGAATTGCATATTATTGAGAGATCGAGCAGCCATACTCCTGCGCTCGATCGCGCTAGGCTTTTCGGAAAGGATTTGGTAATTTTGGAAACTCTTTTATTTTGGACTCTAGACTTTATTAGGCTTTTAATTCCGTTTTTGAGGGGTTATTATCAGATTTTGGAGACCCAAAAAGGCGGCTAGGTTTTATTCTTTCAATTTTCTCTCTAGTTTCCTTCTCTTCTTTTAATTTTTATGGATTTGGTGATGAATCGTTGTAGCTAAACCTTTTTACTTGGTTGAAGGAGACAAAACCTTGATATAATTTATTCATGAGATTATAATTGTAGTGTTTAATTCTTGTTAAGTATCAATATTTGATCTGGTTTATTTCATGCTTGTATGCGAGATTTTAGGATTGCCATCTTAGGATTTTGTTTTGCAAACTATAACTAAATTAGAGTTCAAATCCGTAATTGTTTGAATTAACTAATTTGCAAAGTAACTATGTTTGATATTTTCTGCTGTTGAATTTATTGAATCGTAGGGTCAAGTATTGACTAGGCTAAATACAACTGCTGGTGTTTGTGTTGTCTAGGTTCGTCAGTTTTAATAGTTTGAATGCTATCGTAAATTTAAATCTAGATCGCTAGAATCCGGATTAATTTATTGGTAAGGGTTAATCTAGAATGTTGTTTTCTGATTAGCCAAACTTAAGGTGAAACAGGAATTTGGTTTCCAATGATGAATACTTGATAGGATTAATTATTTTTAGGGAATCGATGAATGAATAATGAATATCAAGGTGTAGTCGACCGATACCAAGTCTCATCTCTTATTGATTTCTTTACTTTAATTTTCAATCTTGCATGCTAGTAATCTTATTAATTTTAATTGCTTAAAATTTTCAGTAGTTAATCCAAATCTCAAAAACCCCTTTTATTTATTTCCAGTATTTTAAGAACACAATTAAATTTACCTTTCCTCGTGGGAACGATCCCTACTCACACTACTACATTTTTAGTGATTATCTGATTGAGTTGGGTAATTTGGGCATGACACGATTAAGAGCTACCAAATTTTGGCGCCGTTGCCAGGGAACGGTGTTTAATTTATTGTGTTCTATTTCTTTTAGTTTTGTTCTATTTTATCTCACTCTCCCCCCGTTTCTTTGTTTCTAGTTTTCTCTCTCGTTCATGCTTTCAGGTGATTTTTCTAAAGAAGATTTTCTCTACGACCCGGAGATTAAAAGAAGTTTGCACAGGCGAAGGAGAGAACTCTGTAGGCAACAACAAGAAGCCGCTGCTCAAGCTGCTTTTCCAGGAGAAGAAGAGATGGCTGCTAATGCGAACCTGATTCTTAGACAATTGGGCACTCCTAATCCCAATCAACAACCTTTATGTATTACTTTTCCTACACTAGAAAAAAATGCTACTTTTGAGCTCAAATCTGGATTAATTCACTTATTACCTTCCTTTCATGGTCTTGCGGGTGAGGACCCGAATAAACACCTGATGGAATTCCATGTGGTTTGCACGAGTATGAAGCCCCATGGAGTGACAGAGGAGCAGATTCAACTGAGGGTCTTTCCTTTCTTTTTAAAGAGTGCTGCTAAGGATTGGTTAAACTACTTGCCCTCTGGTTCTATCACAACATGGACAGAGATGAAAAGAACCATTATGGAGAAATACTTCCCAGCCTTTAGAGCTGCGAACATCCGGAAGGAAATCTATGGAATCAAACAATACTCAGGAGAATCACTGCATGAATACTGGGAGCGGTTCAAGAAACTTTGTGCTAGCTGTACGCAACACCAGATAAGTAAAAATCAATTAATACAATTTTGCTATTAAAGTTTGTTACCTCATGACAGGAGTATGCTAGACGCAGCCAGTGGAGGAGTTTTTGTGGACAAAACTCCGGTACAAGCGAGGAATTTGATAGAGAGTATGGCTGCCAATTCTCAGCAATTTGGCACCATCAGGAATGAGCTTGCACCAAGGAAGAACAACGAGGTAAATGTCTCTTCCCTTGAACAACAGTTAATTGAATTCACGTCTCTTGTGCGTCAGATTGCTGTAGGGAATGGACAAACCGCAAAGGCATGTGGGATTTGTGCTGCGGTGGGACATGCTACTGATACGTGTCCCACACTTCAAGAAGAGTCGGTAGAATAGGTCATTGCTACTGGAGGATTTCCTGGACCACCACAGCGGAAATATGATCCCTATTCCAACACATACAATCCTGGTTGGAAGGATCATCCCAATCTGAGATATTAGAATCCTCAAGCAAATCAATCGGGGCCTCAAA
This sequence comes from Henckelia pumila, assembly GCF_033568475.1. Lineage (NCBI taxonomy): Eukaryota > Viridiplantae > Streptophyta > Magnoliopsida > Lamiales > Gesneriaceae > Henckelia > Henckelia pumila. The sequence continues at coordinate 74,704,100 of NC_133121.1, forward strand.
CACCACAGCACAATCAAGCTTATAGGCCACCGTACCCTCAACAACAACAGCGACCTCAAATACCAACACTAGGTGAGTTTCTTGAAAATATCGTTAAGGATCTTGCAACTAATATTGTAGCTTTTCAACAGGAAACAAGAGCAAGTATCCAAAACTTGAACATCCAGATGGGGCAGCTCGCCACCGCCATCAATAAGCTAGAAACACAACATTCTAATGCTTAACCATCTCAAACAATCCAAAACCCAAGAGATAACGCAAGTGCAATCACTCTAAGGAATGGGAAGGAGTTGAAGATCAAGGAGAAAGAATTGGACACTCCAGCCAAAGAGGAGCTACAAGAAGAGCCAAAATTGACTGATGGCAAAGCATCCAAGGAAGAGACGTCAAGAGGTAAGTTTCCTCCACTTTCTGAGTATAAGCATGTTGCCCCTTTCCCCTTAGCACTTAAGGAATCTAGAAAAGATGAAGGGATAAAGGATCTTTATGAGACTTTTCGTAGATGTGAGGTGAATATTCCGTTGTTGGATGCTATTAAACAGGTTCCTCGATACGCAAAGTTTTTGAAAGAACTGTGCACAACAAAGAGGAAACAGACACTGAAGGGTTGTCAAAAAGTGGAATTTGGTGAGAACGTATCTACTGTGATCCAACGAAAGTTGCCCGCAAAATGCAAGGATCCAGGTATGTTTTCTATCCCATGCACTATCGGGAACGTTAGACTTGAGAAGGCCATGCTAGATCTAGGAGCATCAATTAATGTTATGCCATATTCTATTTATGCATCCTTGAAACTTGGTCCATTGAACAAAACTGGAATTGTTGTTCAGTTAGCAGATAGGTCTAATGCATATCCTAGGGGAATAGTAGAAGATGTGTTGGTGCAAGTGAATGAATTTGTATTTTCTGTAGATTTTTATGTGCTAGACATGGAAAACGGTGATCATAATAGTCCTATTCTGTTAGGCAGACCATTCTTAAAAACTTTCATGACCAAAATTGATGTTCACAATGGCACACTCACTATGGAATTTGATGGAGAAGTTGTGAAATTCAATATCTATGATGCCATTAAATTTCTTGATAGTGATGATTGTGTATTTTTTGTTGATATTGTGGATTACTTGGCACAAGATTTTTGTGAGTATGCAGGAAAAGATGATCTAGAGGTGGCTATTATTGCACCCACTCAGCAGGATGATGAAATTGGATTCAGTGAAGAAGTGAAGGAGATAGATGGAATTCTGAACAGTGCTCCTGAGCTACCCCAGTTAGGTAATGTCTCCTATTTATCTTTACCAATCCCTAATACTAGGCACCTTCCATCTGTTTTGCAGGCACCAGTGGTCGAACTAAAGACGCTTCCCAACCATCTTAAGTATGTTTTCCTTGGAGAAGGAGAAACATTACCAGTCATCATCTCCAATAGTTTAGAAGCCGATCAAGAGGAACAGTTGGTCAAAGTATTGCAAGAGCACAAGACTGCTATTGGATGGACCATAGCAGATATCCCGAACATTTGGCGATCTCAGATGTGTCGATATCAATGGTTTTGATGACTTATGTTGTGTTGAAAGGATATCTATCTAATCCGATCGATTTGCGTAAAGCCCGCGATAGCAACGGAACCGGGGAGGGGGCTTCTTCCTATACCTATGAATTCGATTGGACCAGGCCCTGGAAGGAATTCCAGGGGGACCCTACGAGAATTTAGAAATCCGAAGCTTTGATAGAAGTGCGTTCGATTGATTCAATATCGATGAATCTAGAAAAGCGAGTTATCTAGAAAGGCTTAGCTATCTGAGAGAAATTCTCCACAAAACGACGATAGTATCCTGCTAAACCAAGAAAACTATGAATCTCAGAAGCTATAGTCAGACGTGACCAATTCAAAATAGCCTGTGTCTTGCTAGGATCAACAGATACACCATCCTGAGAAATGACATGACCAAGGAACACAACTCGGTTAATCCAGAAGTCACACTTACTCAGCTTCGCGTACAACTGTCTCTCCCTCAAGACCTGCAGTACAGTATAGAGATGGTAGGCATGATCATCCATGCTGTGAGAATACACCAAAATGTCATCGATGAACACCACCACGAACTTATCCAGAAAGTCGCGGAAAACTCTGTTCATCAGATCCATAAAAACAGCTGGAGCATTCGTCAAACCAAAGGGCATCACTAGAAACTCATAGTGTCCATACCGCGTACGAAATGCTTTCTTAGGAACATCCTCCTGTCGAACTCGCAATTGATGATACCTAGACCTCAGATCCATCTTCGAATAGATAGATGTACCCTGCAACTGATCAAAGAGATCATCTATCTGCGGAAGAGGATACTTATTCCTCACTGTCACCTGATTCAATTGGCGGTAGTCGATGCACAACCGCATTGAACCATCCTTCTTCTTGACAAACAGTACTGGGGCTCCCCATGGTGATACACTAGGTCGAATATAACCCTTATCAAAAAGATCTTGCAATTGCTTCTGCAGTTCTTTCATTTCTGTCGGTGCCAATCGGTAAGGAGTACTGGAAATCGGTGCAGTCTCTGGCACTAACTCAATGCCAAACTCAATCTCCCTTACTGGTGGCAATCCTGGAATCTCCTCCGGAAACACATCTGGAAAGTCACGAACCACTGGTATCTCTTGGATATCTGGCTCTCCTAAGGATGCGTCAATGGCGTAGATAAGGTAGCCTTCCCCGCCAGACTCTAACGCACGCCGGGCCTTCAGAGCTGAGATCACTGGCATCGGGGGTCGCGCTCCCTCACCATAGAAATACCATGACTCGTCATCCTCTAGATGAAACTGGACAAACCTCTAATAGCAATCCACTATCGCTCGATAGGTAGTCAATAGATCTATCCCAATGATGCAATCGAAATCCTCCATTGCTAGAATCATTAGGTTAGCACTAAGCTGATGTCCCTCGAAATCCAAAACACAACCCACAACTAGACGCTTGGCTAAAACCTCGCTACCCATAGGAGTAGAAACCACTAACAACACATCTAGAGGAATATATGGCAACTTATACTTCTTAGCAAAATGTGCTGAGACAAAAGAATGCGATGCACCGGTATCAATTAAAACATATGCAGAAAAACCACATAAACTACAGATACCTGCAATCATCCGATCGCTGTCAGCCTCCGTCTGCTCCTGGTTAAGCGCAAAGACCTGACCCTGGGTACGTGTACGTGGTCTCAACGAAGAATGTCCCCGAGAAGGAGTCTGAGTAGGCTGTCTCTGAGACTGCTGCGGATGTTGGCGCTGCTGCGAATACTGCTGCTGGAAAGGTGGCTGCTGGTACTGAGGTGGCTGAACAGATGCCTGAGAACCTCTAGAACCACTCGCTGCTCCAATCAGCATAGGACAATCTCTCTTTATGTGACCCTCCTGGCCACATTGAAAACATGCAGTGGCTGACCGACCACACTGCCCTGGCGGATGTCTGCGTCGGCACTGAATACACCGGTTCGGTCTATGTCCACCAAAACGATGCACTCCACCAGATCCAGAGGAAGAAGAAGAAGTACCTCCTTGCTTCTTGAAGGACTGTCCTCTTGGACCCAAAGGACTAGAGCTCGTTGGCCTGGAAGAAGATGAGTAAAGTCCCCTGTTCCTCTGATTACTGTCCTCGGCCTGGCGACAACGGTCCACCAAATCCTCTTAAGTCCCATCACCGCCCACAGCAACCATACGATGAATGTCAGGATTCAAACCCTGAAGAAAATGGTCAAACTTCGCCATAGAACTATCAGCAATATGAGGGCAAAAGGGTAGCAGATCAAAGAACTTTTGCTGGTACTCCTCGATTGTCATCGTCCCCTGTCACAAACTCAACAACTCACTGACTTTCGCCTGACGAAGAGCTGGAGTAAATAAAATCTCTGATAAGCAGTATGGAACTCCACCCAAGTAGTTGCACCTCTAGCTGCTATGAACGGTGCGGAAGTAGATCTCCACCACTTCCTCGCTCTGCCTTCAAGCATAAAGGCAAGAATCTGAAAGAGTAGGTGCCCGGTGAGCCAACTTGTGGCTAAGGGCTTTGAGGACTCTTTGTATAAACAATCTTTTGTTTAATATAATTTACACTTTTATTAATGGCAATGACTTTATCTTTCTTCATATTGTTATATTGTGATATACTATTGTTGTTTTGATAAAGACCTTGAATATACTATAGTGTATGTAAGATGTGGTAGAACATGGAGATGACTATCATGAAACACATCTTATAGTCACTGTGTATTCTAAACTGTTCCTAGTCGATTGAGCCGTCTGATAATAAGGATAAGGATCGCTCGAGTTTGAGACTAGCATTTGCGATGCAGAGTACCACGTTTCATTGGTAAGGAACATAGAGATGTTCGAAGCATGCAAATGGATATTCATACGATGAATGATCGAACTACCCTATCCGGACTTTCCAAGTGGTTATCACTTATCGAGTGGATAAAGTCCGCGGTTTTGGTTGTACACCATTAGTCCTTACTACTTGAAACATCATTGAGACTCTATATGCTAGTACTGTACTTTGACTCGTTTACCGACTCTATTGGGGTCATCAGGTGTCGGGATTGGGTACAGTTATAACACATATAGGAGTCGATGCTTTGTTGTCAAGGATTCACCACATACTTGCGAGTGTGGATATCCTATGCGATCTGAGGAGATATTAGTGTGACGAATCTTTGGCCAGAGTACATGATGTGTTTTAAGAAATGGTTTCTTAGTAGCACATGCGATGTCACTATTTGATCTTCAAGATGTATTGCATAGTTATCGAATCTCGAACGACTCTTGATTTACCAATGGTTGTTGATTCGATCGGGATATATGGATGAAGGGACCGTACTGTATGCTAACCAAAATCTATTGGTTCTTGCAGGCACTATCAGTGATACCTAGGGAATCATGGGGCGATGTTGCTAGGCGCTCTTATCATGATTCGATGGGCAAGTCGGAAATTGTTGTTCCGAGTCACAAGGAGTTGTAAGCCCACGGCTAGCTGTATCCCTGAACCATTGAGGGTCACACAGAGTAATGGATTTTTAATCCCCGTTGAGATAGTTAAATTTAAAGAGTTATATTTAATGAACAAAGAAGTTGGACTTCTTATTTAAGAGTAGAGGAGTAAGATTTTCTAAAATGACATAGGGATGGGCATTTTTGGAAACCACTGAATTCGGATTCAGAAAAATTTATCTTGACTTTAAAAGGTGCAGAAATGGTTTCTGTGCACATTGGTGAAATCGGTTTATCAATCGGAGTCATGATGAATTTTATATTAATTTCTGAACATGCGGGCTTTGCTTGTCGGGCTTGAACTTATGACTAATGGGCCCTAAGCTGTTAGCGGCCTACATTATAAATAATTTATTGTAGTACAGAAATTACACAGAACAGGTCACAAATTTTCGAAAAACCTAGTATTTTTCTCTAACAGTGGCCGCCCCCCTCCCCTCTGCTCGGGAAAAATCCAGCCTGTGAATTTTGAATTACAGTCTGGTTTAACGGATCAAATTCGTTAATTCTCTTCGTAGAAACTTCTGATAGATTTTCTAGTGCAATCTATCAGAGGGATTAATTATCCGTTCGTGGACCTGATTGAAGAACAATTCGTCCATCAGTTCCAGGGATATACAACAAGAGCAGAGCAATCTGTTGGTGTCCATAATCTCGCTTCGAGATTGGAGGTAAAAAATTTATAATTGTTATTTAATTTTTACACACACAATTTAATCGTTAAGTTTTGATACCCATTATGGAATCGTTCCATATAAAATTTTTAAACTTCCGCTGCACCGGGTATCAATTCTGATTGATCTGATCGTCGTTCTCCAACAGAATCTTCAACCTATCCTCAGCTGTGCAACGGAACTCCTAGAAGCACTGCTCCATCCTCTCCATCCAATCCTCCGCCTCTTCAGCTATCTCACCACCCGTCAAAGGCTTCGGGCTAAATTCCTTAAATCTACGCATGCTTACTCGCCTGTGCTCCTCGGGCTGTCCCCGATGTCTACGATCGTCCGGATCGCCCCAACGACCACCGTCTACGCTATCGTGACTTTTGTCGTAATCTGCCATCTGTTACAAAAGAACAGATAATTACATAATCCGCTTTACGATATTCCCAATGCAATGCGTCGCTCTGATACCAAAAATGTAGTGACCCAACCCGGATCCACTATCTAATCATAGTTATAGTAAAAGTGCATGCAATAAAATCTTAAAGCGTAAAGAGCGGATAATTTAAATACAACGAATCCAATCGGAAAAATACAATCGACGCTGTCACAAGTGTATAAATACTGTTATACAACCAAATCGAAGGTTCAGGGTAAATAAATCCCTACCCACTACAACCTTGCACTCCCCAAAGGTCAATCCTGCTGAGAGCTGCCTGGATCGTCCAGCCTCAAACTTGCCCCGCCACAAGGTACACAACGAATACCCAAACACAGGGGCGTGAGCTAGAATGCTCAATACAAAGCAATGATATAAATACAAATATGCGCACACAGATGATTTAAAACTCAAGTGAAAACACTTGCTCCTGGCGCCGGGAATATACAGTATCGGCTAGAGAGCTACTCCGCGGGGTACTCGTATATTCCATATCAGGGCTGAGCCAACCCCATCCTGACCCGAATCCAAAACAGGATACAAGCCTCATACGGAAACTGTCAATCCTGACTCGAGTCCAAAATGAGATCATTGTTCCCTATGGAGACTGTCAATGACTCACATATCTCCGGATGCAGTCACACGTAAAATCATGTATGTGCTAAGGTGGTAAAACATGCTAAAACATGATAAAACATATAGCACATACTCATGCAACATATAAGCAGATATATCATGTCAGCTATCTCGGTCAGTACTTACGTACCTCTAATCACTGCTGGTCAAACCTAGCTCTGCTGGTCTAGACTCCAAGCCTACTAGTCCAGTCTACTAGCTACTACATAGCAAATAACCATGCATCAACAATTAAGCTCTAAAAGCCTTAACTAAGCTATTGCATGCTCCTAAATATTTTTAGGATGCCAAAGCTATACCTGCGTCCGTCGTTAGCCCTTTGCTGTCGATAGCCTCAAACTAGGCCAAAGCTCCGCGACGACGTCTAGATCACTAAGCCACTTCTGGATTCCCCGTAGGACGCCTAGATCTCCCTAGATCTGAGTTAGAAGGCTTAGGAATCGAGAGAGAAGAGAGGAAATTGGTGTGAGAAATGAATTCTCGGACCCTTTATTTATAGACAACGATCGGAGCCTCCGAACCTGGTTCGGAACGTCCGAACTCGATCGGAACTTCCGATCGCCCCTTCGGAGCTTCTGATCGCCCGATATTATGTCAGCCATGATGTCACCTTGCTGACGTAAGTGATGACGTATACACTGAGTCTGATCGGAGCTTTCGATCTTGCCGACGGAGCTTCCGATCTCGATCGGAGCCTCCGATCCTGACACGGAGCTTCCGATCTACTTCGGATCGTCCAAACTCCTCTTCGGACCGTCCGATATATCTTGGACTATTTAGGCATAATTTAGTAATTAATTACCTTAATTACCTTGATTAATTGCGGGTTACTACAGAACCCCTCGCATCAGCCACAAAGGAAGTTGAACCTACCCATGATGGAGGTGGTTAAAGCTGAAATTATGAAATTACTTGAAGTTGGGGTCATCTACCCAATCTCTGACAGTCAGTGGGTCAGTCCGGTTCAAGTGGTACCCAAGAAAATCGGAATTACTGTGGTGAAAAATAGGGATGACGAGATGGTTCCCACCCGTATTCAAAATGGGTGGAGGGTTTGTATTGATTATAGAAATCTTAATGCAAGAACCCGAAAGGATCACTTTCCTTTACCATTTATTGATCAAATGATTGAACGTTTAGTATGCCATCCTTATTATTGTTTTCTTGATGGGTATTCTGGTTATTTTCAGATTACTATTGCGCTAGAGGATTAGGAAAAGACGACATTCACTTGCCCGTTTGGCACCTTTGCTTATCGACGGATGCCCTTTGGACTTTGCAATGCACCGGCCACTTTTCAGCGGTGTATGGTTAGTATTTTTTCTGACTTCATTGAGCATATCTTAGAAGTTTTTATGGATGATTTTACTGTCTATGGTGATTCATTCGAAAACTGTCTGTCTAACCTTGCGCTTGTCCTTAAGAGGTGTGTCGACACCAACTTAGTCTTAAATTCTGAAAAATGTCACTTTATGGTTGGGAAAGGTGTTGTATTGGGGCATGTCGTTTCATCTAAGGGCATAGAGGTAGACAAAGCTAAAATTGATATTATTCAGTCTCTCCCTTATCCCACATGTGTGCGGGAAGTGCGTTCTTTTCTTGGCCATGCAGGATTCTACAGGAGGTACATTCAGGATTTTGCCAAGATTGCTTCCCCCATGTGCAAATTGTTACAAAAAGATGTCCCATTTGAGTTTGATGAACCATGCAAAACATCTTTCGATAAACTCAAAGTCTTCTTGACATCTGCACCAATAATCCAGCCACCGGATTGGAGCAAGCCATTCGAGATTATGTGTGATGCCAGTGACTATGCAGTTGGAGCAGTGTTAGGCCAAAAAGTTGGGAAATCATCGTATGCTATTTATTACGCTTCGCGTGACCTAAACGATGCCCAACGGAACTACTCCACCACTGAAAAGGAGCTTTTAGCTGTTGTTTTTGCATTAGAAAAATTTTGCTCTTATTTACTTGGTGCTAAAGTTATTGCCTATTCTGATCATGCAACTCTTCGCTTTTTGATGGCAAAAAAGGAGGCAAAACCAAGACTAATAAGATGGATACTACTGTTGAGCGAATTTGATGTAGAAATCAAGGACAAAAGAGGGACCGAGAATCGAGTTGCTGACCACTTGAGCCGCCTAGTTCATATCGAGGAGGAGCTGAATTTGCGAGAAGAATTTCCTGATGAGCAATTACTTTCAGCAAGCGCCGAATTACCCTGGTACGCAAATATCGTTAATTATTTAGTGACTAAAGGGTTTCCTTCTGAATTTTCTAAGGCGCAAAGGGACAAATTGCGGAGCGATGCAAGGTATTATGTATGGGATGATCCATACTTGTGGAAACACTGCGCTGATCAAGTTATACGTCGGTGTGTACCCGCGAGTGAGGTAATCCCTATCCTCACGTTTTGTCATTCATATGCATGTGGTGGCCATTTTGGAGTGAAAAGGACAACAAGAAAAGTGTTAGATCGTGGATTTTTCTGGCCATCTTTATTTAGAGACGCTTACGGGTTCTGTAAGTCGTGCGCTCAATGCCAAAAGACAGGTAATATCTCCCAACGTAAGGAGATGCCCCAGCAACCTATTTTAGTTTGTGAAATCTTTGATGTTTGGGGCATCGACTTCATGGGACCTTTTCCTAGTTCATATGGGTATATATATATATATTGCTTGCTATGGATTATATTGAAAGAGTGGGTGCCCGGTGAGCCAACTTGTGGCTAAGGGCTTTGATGACTCTTTGTATAAACAATCTTTTGTTTAATATTATTTACACTTTTATTAATGGCAATGACTTTATCTTTCTTCATATTGTTATATTGTGATATACTATTGTTGTTTTGATAAAGACCTTGAATATACTATAGTGTATGTAAGATGTGGTAGAACATGGGGATGTCTATCATGAAACACATCTTATAGTCACTGTATATTCTAAACTGTTCCTAGTCGATTGAGCCGTCCGATAATAAGGATAAGGATCGCTCGAGTTTGAGACTAGCATTTGCGATGCAGAGTACCACGTTTCATTGGTAAGGAACATAGAGATGTTCGAAGCATGCAAATGGATATTCATATGATGAATGATCGAACTACCCTATCCGGACTTTCCAAGTGGTTATCACTTATCGAGTGGATATAGTCCGCGGTTTTGGTTGTACACCATTAGTCCTTACTACTTGAAACATCATTGAGACTCTATATGCTAGTACTGTGCTTTGACTCGTTTACCGACTCTATTGGGGTCATCAGGTGTCGGGATTGGGTACAGTTACAACACATATAGGAGTCGATGCTTTGTTGTCAAGGATTCACCACATACTTGCGAGTGTGGATATCCTATGCGATCTGAGGAGATATTAGTGTGACGAATCTCTAGCCAGAGTACATGATGTGATTTAAGAAATGGTTTCTTAGTAGCACATGCGATGTCACTATTTGATCTTCAAGATGTATTGCATAGTTATCGAATCTCGAGCGACTCTCGATATACCAATGGTTGTTGATTCGATCGGGATATATGGATGAAGGGACCGTACTGTACGCTAACCAAAATCTATTGGTTCTTGTAGGCACTATCAGTGATACCTAGGGAATCATGGGGCGATGTTGCTAGACGCTCTTACCATGATTCGATGGGCAAGTCGGAAATTGTTGTTCCGAGTCACAAGGAGTTGTGAGCCCACGGCTAGCTGTATCCCTGAACCATTGAGGGTCACACAGAGTAATGAATTTTTAATCCCCGTTGAGATAGTTAAATTTAAAGAGTTAAATTTAATGAACAAAGAAGTTAGACTTCTTAATTATGAGTAGAGGAGTAAGATTTCCTAAAATGACATAGGGATGGACATTTTTGGAAACCACTGAATTCGGATTCATAAAAATTTATCTTGACTTTAAAAGGTGTAGAAATGGTTTCTGTGCACATTGGTGAAATCGGTTTATCAATCGGAGTCACGATGAATTTTATATTAATTTCTGAACATGCAGGCTTTGCTTGTCGGGCTTGAACTTATGACTAATGGGCCCTAAGCTGTTAGTGGCCTACATTATAAATAAGTTATTGCAGTACAAAAATTACATACAACAGGTCACAATTTTCGAAAACCTAAGTATTTTCTATCAATAGTGGCCGCCCCCCTCCCTCTCTACTCGGTAAAATCCAGCCTGTGAATTTTGAATTTGCAGTCTGGTTTAACGGATCAAATTCGTTAATCTCTTCGTAGAAACTTCTGAAAGATTTTCTAGTGCAATCTATCAGAGGGATTGAATATCCGTTCGTGGACCTGATTGAAGAACAGTTCGTCCATCAGTTCCAGGGATATACAACGAGAGCAGAGAAATCTGTTGGTGTCCAAAATCTCGATTCGAGATTAAAGGTAAAAATTTTATAATTGTTATTTAATTTTTACACACACAATTTAATCGTAAGGTTGATACCTATTATGGAATCGTTCCATACAAAAATTTTAAACTTCCGCTGCACCGGGTATCAATCCTAATTGATCTGATCGCCGCGTTCTCCAACAGTGGTATCAGAGCCAGGTTGCTCAGATCAAGCGATTAAATTTAATCGATTGTACAAAAAAAAATTTTGGCCTCGGTTTTTGAAACAAAATAAATATTTTAAAAATAAAAACTTTTTTTTTTCGGGCAAAAACCCGGGCAGCGATTGGATCGCTGCCCGGGGGGGCAGCGATCGTCGCTGCCCGTCCCGACCCCATTAGGGCGCGGGCAGCCCGGGAATGTCCCGGGCGGCCCGCGGGAAAAATTAATTTTAATTTTTAAATTAAATTTTAATATGTTAAAATTCTATTTTTGGTCCGATCGAAAATTGTTTTGATTGGTCCACGAGGCGCCGGATCGAATTGTTCGAGTCCGGAAATTTTAAAATTGATTTTTGGATAAATTTGAATTTTTGGAAAATTTTAATATTTTATCCTTAAATTGAATTTTGAAATTAATTATTTTTGGTACAATTGATGATAAGATATGATCTTATGGATATATTGATAAAATATGATTTTATGTATAAAATTGGATTTTATAGATAAAATATGATTTTATTTGATAAAAAGATAAAATATGATTTTGTATGTAAAATAAGATTTTATGTATGAAATATGATTTTATCCTTTTAAATTTAAATTGCCATTGCATGTTATCCAATAAATTAATTTTGAATTAAATGTTATTGGATAAGGATGATCGATTGCCATGACCAATTTTGTAGGTGTATGTTAGGAATTTACATTTGTTTTTATTGTTGTTGGTTTTATTAATGGGCCTCGTTTATGGCCCAATATGAATGTCATATGTAATAAAAGTGGGCTTGGTTTATGGCCCGTTCCCACCCCTTAAAAATGTATCCCCTACTTGTCATTTTTATTTATTGTAAATACATTAGATTTAGTGGGAGATCAAGATTTGAAGATGGAGGTGGGCCCAGCAGACAATAAAGACAGAAGAAATGTAAATTGGAAGCAAATGTAATAGGATTGCATTGCATACTGCATATTACCTAGGATTGGACTAAGACTCGTGATTGGCAACCACGGGTCGATTAGAAATGGAATCGATCATCCTATATAATATGTGATATTATAGTTGTATGCATGTTTTATACAAAATTGTGTGAATCCGACAAGCATACAAAATTTTAAAAATGATGAGACAAATTTTCATAATTAAAAATCTCTCATTTTAAATATGATTTAAAATTGATATCAAGATAAATAAAGGAAATTTAAATTTGTTTAAATGTTCCTACCTTCCATCAACGATCAATGTATGAGATGCTACCCGCGGATACGGTCCGGCTCATATTATTGGGGGGGCCCGTTCATCGGAAAGCTGTACATTGGATCGACACATGTTGTAAGTTGGGTGGAACTCCCATGGGATCGGCTCATATTATTGGGGGATCCACATGGCGACCATCCATCACAACTTAATATTGATGGGTCATCTTGACATGTCACAATAAACGGCGTCATATTATTGGGCCCTTATTGGACATGAGGTAAAAACGTGGAGGTTGCTTTGGAAGCAATTGGGCTCTACCTTTTGAAAATTATGGTTGGCTGATATTATTCGGGACCATAAGTTTGTCAATTGGACTCCATGTTCTCACTAAGGAAAACAGTTTTCCGTTTTCACTAGAGGGTAGTGAAATCGTTAAAATAGTGGGAGTGAGATTCATAAAATAAATTTCGCCTATTTTATGTCTTAGTAAATTGCTTAAACAATCACTGATATTTGTCAGTTTCTTTTCAGTATTTCATAAGATGAATTCGCGTAATCCACTTTTCTCGATCCTCGAACAAAATAAGTTGACTGGCGCAAACTATACGGAATGGTTCCGTAAGTTGAAGATAGTCTTGACTTCGGAGAAGATGCTCTACGTGTTAGAAAATCTCCTCCGAAGGAAGCACCAGCTGACGTAAGTCCGGAGGAGTTAGCCAAGCTTGATACATGGTGGGACCATGATATCAAGACCAAATGTTATATGCAAGCCTCGATGTCTGATGAACTCCAGAGGCGATTTGAGGACACCGTGAATGCTGCTGACATTCACGTTCAACTCAAGGAACTTTTTGGGGCTCAATCGAGGGCTGAAAGGTTCGCTACTGTAAAGGAGCTAATGACGTGTCGCATGCGTGAAGGGACTTCGGTCCGTGATCATGGGGTACGAGTGATTTGGCTCATACAAAAGTTGGTAACCCTTGATTTGGTGTTGGAGCATGAACTCAACGTGGACTTACTACTTCTGTCTCTACCTTCTTCGTTTGACGGATTTGTGGTGAATTTCAATATGAACAAGATAGAGGCCTCCCTTGAAGAGATGGTCAATATGCTTGTGACATATGAATCCACATTAAAGAAGGATAAACCGGCTTTCTTGGTGGGCTCCTCTTCTTCTGCTAAGAAGGGGCCAAGTACAAAGGGCAAGAAACGTTCTGCCCCACCCAAGAAAATCAAACCCGAGAAGAAGTACAAGACAAAGGCTTCAAACATGGAAAAATCCAAGGATGTTTGCCATTACTGCAAGAAGCCCGGTCATTGGAAGCGTAACTGCAAGGAATATCTAGAGCAGTTGCGAACTGCGAAGGGTATGTTCTATATTGAAATAAATGTTTCACTTAATACTACTTCTTGGGTATTGGATACCGGATGTGAATCTCACATTTGCAATGATTTGCAGGTGATGACAAGAAGTCGCAGGCTTAGAATGGGTGAGACCCAGCTGAGGCTCGGAAATGGTTCCAGAGTTGAAGCTAAAGCCGTGGGAGATGTTTATTTATTTTTGCAGAACGGTTTTAAGTTACTTTTAAGAGATGTTTTATTTGTTCCGGATTTGATTAAAAACATTATTTCTGTTTTTATGCTTGATAGAGATGGTTATTCTTGCAATTTTGTGAATGGGATTTGCAATATTTACAAGAATGAATGTTTAATTGGAAATGGACAACTTGAAAACGATCTATACAACTTAAAACTAAAAGACGTTCCAATAAATTATGTTGATAAACCGGCAACAACAAACAAAAGGAAAATCGATAGCCAAAACCCGGAAAACCTTTGGCACGCTAGGCTAGGTCATATTTCCTGAAGGAGGATGAATAAGCTAGTGGGAGAGGGCATGTTTGATATGTCTGATATTAACTCTCTACCTACTTGTGAATCCTGCCTAAAAGGAAAAATGACTAAATCCTTTTAAGGGGAAACCTGAGCGTAGTCAAAATCTGTTGGATTTGATCCATACAGATGTTTGTGGTCCATTTAGAGTTGGGACTCAATATGGCCACACCTACTTCATTACATTTACTGATGATTATTCAAGGTATGGGTATTTATATTTAATGAAATAGAAGTCTGAAGCATTTGAAAAATTCAAAGAATTCAAGGCTGAAGTAGAAAACAAGCTAGGCAAAAGTATTAAAGCACTTCGATCGGATCGAGGTGGAGAATACTTGAGTACCGAGTTTTTGGACTATCTAAAAGAGAATGGGATTCTCTCTCAGTGGACTCCTCCTATGACACCACAGCTTAATGGTGTATCGGAGCGTCGTAATCGAACTTTGTTGGACATGGTTGTCCATGATGAGCTTCACTGAGCTTCCACCTTCGTTTTGGGGCTATGCCTTGAAACGGCGGTATTGTTGTTGAACAACGTCCACACTAAAGCAGTGGACAAAACACCATACGAGTTATGGAATGGCAAAGCTCCTAAGTATTCGTACTTGAGGATTTGGGGATGTCCTGCTTACGTGAAGCGGACAGTGGGAGATAAGTTGGATAGTCGATCCAGCTTATGTTATTTTGTAGGGTATCCGAAGAATTCAATCGGATAATATTTCTATTATCCTGCTGAAACAAAGGTGTTTGTTTCGAGGAATGCCACCTTCTTGGAGAAGGAGTTCTTATTGGATAAGAAAGGCGAGATGATGGAACTCGAAGAAATTCGAGAAGAACCCGAAATATAAAATAACGATCCTACACCTCAGGAACCATTGCTGGACACGCCTATACCTAGAAGATCCGAGAGGACTTCTAGACCTCTTATTCGATATGGTCTTCTTCTTGAAGGGGATCAAGATGAACCCGATTTTGGATGTGATCCAAGAAACTTCAAGGAAGCAATTTCTGATGCGGATTCAAATTTATGGCTTGAAGCTATGCAGACGGAAATAGATTCGATGCATACAAACCAAGTTTGGTCTTTAGTAGATCCTCCCGATGGAATTGTTCCAATAGGGTGTAAATGGATCTACAAAAGAAAGCTTGGGCCTGATGGTAAGGTATTGACCTACAAGGCGCGATTGGTGGCAAAAGGTTATACTCAAAGACAAGGAGTTGACTATGATGAAACTTTTTCACCAGTTGCGATGTTCAAGTCCATAAGAATCCTTATTGCCATAGCTGCATGGTATAACTATGAGATATGGCAAATGGATGTGAAGACTGCTTTTCTTAATGGAGACATTAAGGAAGAAATCTATATGAAGCAGCCTGAGGGGTATACATCCATGGGAAGTGAGCATAAGGTATGCAAGCTTCAGAGATCAATTTATGGTCTAAAACAAGCATCAAGAAGTTGGAACCAGAAATTTGATGAAACAATAAAAGATTTTGGTTTCATCAAGAATCCGGAGGAACCATGCGTGTACAAGAAAGTAGTTAAGGATGCTGTGACATTCTTAGTACTTTATGTTGATGACATCTTACTCATTGGGAATGATGTAGGGATGTTGCAGTCAACAAAGATATGGTTATCTGGTAGATTCTCGATGAAGGATTTGGGTGAGGCATCCTATATTCTAGGGATACAGATCTATAGAGATAGATCTAAGAGAATGATAGGACTCACTCAATCAACCTACATCGACACCATATTGAAACGGTTTTCAATGGATGGGTCCAAGAGAGGACATCTACCCATGTGTCATGGAGTTTCTCTATCCAAGTCTATGTGTCCCAAAACTGATGAAGAGATAGAGAAAATGACACATGTACCATATGCGTCAGCCATAGGTAGTATCATGTATGGGATGATATCTGCCAGACCGGATGTAGCATTTGCTCTGAGTGTCACGAGCAGATATCAAGCTAATCCCGGTCAAATGCATTGGAAAGCCGTGAAGGACATTCTTAAGTACTTACGAAGGACTAAGAATATGTTCATGGTATATGGAGGAAGAGAACTAAAATTGGAAGGCTATACCGACTCTAGCTTCCAAAGTGACGTGGATGACTCGAAGTCAACCTCTGGATTTGTGTTCATGCTCAATGGCGGTGCTGTCTCTTGGAAGAGTTCCAAGCAGGACACCACAGCGGATTCCACCACTGAAGCAGAATACATTGCAGCATCAGCTGCTGCTAAAGAGGCCGTTTGGATGAGGAATTTCGTCCAAGAGTTGGGCGTCATTCCTGAAGTTGTTGGTCCAGTCCCGGTGTACTGTGACAACACGGGTGCCATTGCTCAGGCAAAGGAACCAAGGTCTCATCAAAGATCCAAACACGTATTGAGGAAATACCACATCATCCGGAAGATTGTGGAAAGAGGAGACATCACTGTCGAAAGAGTGGCCTCTGCAGACAATATCGCTGATCCACTTACTAAGCCCTTGCCAGGACCATTATTTGACAAACATCGCGAAGCAATGGGTCTACGTAGTATGACTAGTTGGCTATAGGGCAAGTGGGAGATTGAAAGAGTGGGTGCCCGGTGAGCCAACTTATGGCTAAGGGCTTTGATGACTCTTTGTATAAACAATCTTTTGTTTAATATTATTTACACTTTTATTAATGGCAATTACTTTATCTTTCTTCATATTGTTATATTGTGATATACTATTGTTGTTTTGATAAAGATCTTGAATATACTATAGTGTATGTAAGATGTGGTAGAACATGGGGATGTCTATCATGAAACACATCTTATAGTCACTGTATATTCTAAACTGTTCCTAGTCGATTGAGCCGTCCGATAATAAGGATAAGGATCGCTCGAGTTTGAGACTAGCATTTGCGATGCAGAGTACCACGTTTCATTGGTAAGGAACATAGAGATGTTCGAAGCATGCAAATGGATATTCATATGATGAATGATCGAACTACCCTATCCGGACTTTCCATGTGGTTATCACTTATCGAGTGGATATAGTCCGCGGTTTTGGTTGTACACCATTAGTCCTTACTACTTGAAACATCATTGAGACTCTATATGCTAGTACTGTGCTTTGACTCGTTTACCGACTCTATTGGGGTCATCAGGTGTCGGGATTGGGTACAGTTACAACACATATAGGAGTCGATGCTTTGTTGTCAAGGATTCACCACATACTTGCGAGTGTGGATATCCTATGCGATCTGAGGAGATATTAGTGTGACGAATCTCTAGCCAGAGTACATGATGTGATTTAAGAAATGGTTTCTTAGTAGCACATGCGATGTCACTATTTGATCTTCAAGATGTATTGCATAGTTATCGAATCTCGAGCGACTCTCGATATACCAATGGTTGTTGATTCGATCGGGATATATGGATGAAGGAACCGTACTATACGCTAACCAAAATCTATTGGTTCTTGTAGGCACTATCAGTGATACCTAGGGAATCATGGGGCGATGTTGCTAGACGCTCTTACCATGATTCGATGGGCAAGTCGGAAATTGTTGTTCCGAGTCACAAGGAGTTGTGAGCCCACGGCTAGCTGTATCCCTGAACCATTGAGGGTCACACAGAGTAATGGATTTTTAATCTCCGTTGAGATAGTTAAATTTAAAGAGTTAAATTTAATGAACAAAGAAGTTGGACTTCTTAATTATGAGTAGAGGAGTAAGATTTCCTAAAATGACATAGGGATGGACATTTTTGAAAACCACTGAATTAGGATTCAGAAAAATTTATCTTGACTTTAAAAGGTGCAGAAATGGTTTCTGTGCACATTGGTGAAATCGGTTTATCAATCGGAGTCACGATGAATTTTATATTAATTTCTGAACATGCAGGCTTTGCTTGTCGGGCTTGAACTTATGACTAATGGGCCCTAAGCTGTTAGTGGCCTACATTATAAATAAGTTATTGCAGTACAGAAATTACATACAACAGGTCACAATTTTCGAAAACCTAAGTATTTTCTATCAATAGTGGCCGCCCCCCTCCCTCTCTACTCGGTAAAATCCAGCCTGTGAATTTTGAATTTGCAGTCTGGTTTGTAAGAGTGGGTGCCCAGTGAGCCAACTGTGTGGCTATGGGCTTTGTTGACTCTTTGTATAAACAATCTTTTGTTTAATATTATTTACACTTTTATGGCAATGACTTTATATTACTTCATATTGTTATATTGTGATATACTATTGTTGTTTTGATAAAGACCTTGAATATACTATAGTGTATGTAAGATGTGGTAGAACATGGAGATGTCTATCATGAAATACATCTTATAGTCACTGTATATTCTAAAACCGTTCCTAGTCGATTGAGCCGTCCGATAATAAGGATAAGGATCGCTCGAGTTTGAGACTAGCATTTGCGATGCGGAGTACCACGTTTCATTGGTAGGGAACATGGAGATGTTCGAAGCATGCAAATGGATATTCATAGGATGAATAATCGAACTACCCTATCCGGACTTTCCAAGTGGTTATCACTTATCGAGTGGATAAAGTCCGCGGTTTTGGTTGTACACCATTAGTCCTTACGACTTGAAACATCATGGAGACTCTATATGCTAGTACTGTGCTTTGACTCGTTTACCGACTCTGAGGGGGTCATCAGGTGTCGAGATTGGGTACAGTTACGACACATATAGGAGTCAATGCATTGTTGTCAAGGATTCACCACATACTTGCGAGTGTGGATATCCTATGCGATCTGAGGAGATATTAGTGTGACAAATCTCTGGCCAGAGTACTTGATGTGATTTAAGAAATGGTTTCTTAGTAGCACATGCGATGTCACTAATTTGATCTTCAAGATGCATTGCATAGTTATCGAATCTTGAGCGACTCTCGATATACCAATGGTTGTTGATTCGATCGGGATATTTGGATGAAGGGACCGTACTGTACGCTAACCAAAATCTACTGGTTCTTGTAGGCACTATCAGTGATACCTAGGGAATCATGGGGCGATGTTGCTAGGCGCTTTACCATGATTCGTTGGGCAAGTCGGAAAGTGTTGTTCCGAGTCACAAGGAGTTGTGAGCCCACGGCTAGCTGTATCCCTGAACCATTGAGGGTCACACAGTGTAATGGAGTTTTAATCCCCGTTGAGATAATTAAATTTAAAGAGTTAAATTTAATGAACTAAGGAGTTGGACTTCTTAAATAAGAGTAAGGGAGTAGGATTTCCTAAAATGACATAGGGATGGACATTTTTGGAAACCACTGAATTCGGATTCAGGAAAATTTATTTTGACTTTAAAACGTGCAGAAATGGTTTCTGTGCACATTGGTGAAATCGTTTCATCAATCGGAGTCACGATGAATTTTATATTAATTTCTGAACGAGCGGGCTTTGCTTGTCGGGCCACAGCTTATGATTAATGGGCCCTAAGGTGTTAGTGGCCTGCATTATAAATAAGTTATTTCAGTACAGAAATTACACACGATAGCTCATAATTTTGAGAGAAAAAAAAACGAAACCCTAGCCCCTCTCTCAAGCTTGGCCGTCGCCCCCCTCCCTCTCTGTCTGAGAAATTCCGGTCTGTGATTTTGAATCGCAGTAAGGAATAACGAATCAAATTCGTGTATTCTCTTCGCAGAAAACTTCTGATAGATTTTCTAGTGCAATCTATCAGAGGGATTTAAACCTCTGTTCGTGGACCTGATTGAAGGCGTTCATCGGTTCCAGGGAGAGACAACAAGAGCAGAATTGTTCTGTTGGTGTCCATTAATCTCGTTGCGAGATTTGAGGTAAAATTTATTTAATTGTTATTTAAATTTTACACACACGTAATTCAATCGATGAACGGTTGATACCCATACCATGGAAACGTTCCATGAAAAATTTTTAAACTTCCGCTGCACCGGGTATCAATCGTAATTGGTCTGGGAACTCACCAGTTTTCCAACAGTGGTATCAGAGCCAGGTTGCTCAGATCAATCGATTGAATAATCAATTGTACAAAATTTTTGAGTCTCGGTTTATGAAACAAAATAAATATTTTTAATAAAAAAAAAATTTTTTCGGGGCAAAACCCGGGCAGCGATTGGATCGCTGCCCGGTGGGGCAGCAATTGTTGCTGCCCCGGGCGGCGCACGGCGCCGCCCAAAGGGGGCGCACAGCGCCGCCCAAGGCGGCGACCGTCGCCGCCTAGGGCGGCCCACGGCGCCGCCCAGGGCAGCGCTGTGCGCTGCCCAGCGCAGCGCTGGGCGCTGCGCAGGGCAGCGCTCGGCGCTGCCCAGGGGCGGCGCTCGGCGCTGCCCAGCGCAGCGCTGGGCGCTGCGCAGGGCGGCGCTCGGCGCCGCCCAGGGCAGCGCACGGCGCCGCCCAGGGGCGGCGCCAGGCGCTGCCCTAAGGGAGCAGCCGGGCTGCCCCCGGCCCGCGCCCCGGGTGCGGGCCGACCCGGGAGTGTCCCGGGTGGCCCGCGGGAAAAATTAATTTTTAATTTTTTTATTAATTTTAATATTTAAAAATTTTATTTTTGGTCCGGTCAAAAATTGTTTTTGATTGGTTCACGAGATTTCGGATCGAATTGTTCGAGTCCGTAAATTTTAAAATTGATTTTGGATAAATTTGAATTTTTGGAAAATTTTAATATTTTATCCGTAAATTGAATTTTGAAATCAATTATTTTGTTACAATTGATGATAAGATATGATCTTATGATATATTAGATAAAATATGATTTTATTTGTAAAATTGGATTTTATAGATAAAATATGATTTTATTTGATATGGAGATAAAATATGATTTTATATGTGAAATGTGATTTTATATATAAAATATGATTTTATCTTGTTTAAATTTGAATTGCCACAGCATGTTATCCAATAAATTAATTTTGAATTAAATGTTATTGGATAAGGATGATCGATTGCCATGACCAATTTTGTAGGTGTATGTTAGGAATTTACATTTTGTCTTTATTGTTGTTGGTTTTATTAATGGGCCTGGTTTATGGCCCGATATGAATGTCATATGTAATAAAAGTGGGCTTGGTTTATAGCCCGTTCCCACCCCCTAAAATGTATCCCCTACTTGTCATTGTTATTTAATTGTAAATACATTAGATTTAGTGGGAGATCAAGATTTGAAGATGGTGGGCCCAGCAGACAATGAAGACTGAAGAAATGTAAATTGGAAGCATATGTAATAGGATTGCATTTGCATACTGCATATTACCTAGGATTGGACTAAGACCCGTGATTGGCAACCACGGGTCAATTAGAAATGGAATCGATCATCCTATATAATATGTGATATTATGATTGTATGCATGTTTAGACATAAATTGCGTGAATCCGGCAATGCATGCAATAAATTAAAAATGATGAGACAAATATTTTTTATAAATAAAATCCCTCATTTTAAATATGATTTAAAATTTATATCAAGATAAATAAAGGAAATTTAAATATTGTTTAAATGTTCCTACCTTCCATCAACGGTCAATGTATGTGATGCTACCCGCGGATACGGTCCGGCTCATATTATTGGGGGGGCCCGTCCGTCGGAAAGCTGTACATTGGATCGACAAATGTTGTAAGTTGGGTGGAACTCCCATGGGATCGGCTCATATTATTGGGGGATCCACATGGCGACCGTCCATCACAACTTAATATTGATGGGTCATCTTGACATGTCACTTTAAACGGCGTCATATTATTGGGCCCTTATTGGACATGAGGTAAATACATGGGGGTTGCTTTGGAAGCAATTGGGCTCTACCTTTTGAGAATTATGGTTGGCTGATATTATTCGGGACCATAAGTTTGTCAATTGGACTCCATGTTCTCACTAAGGAAAAAGTTTCCCGTTTTCACTAGAGGGTGGTGAAATCGTTAAAATAGTGGGAGTGAGATTCATAAAATAAAATTCGCCAATTTTATGTCTTAGTAAATTATTTAAACAATCATCGATAATTGTCTGTTTTATCTCAGTAATCAACATGTTTCTGTTCTCCAACAAAACAAACTTATTGACGCAAACAAACACAGAATGATTCCATAAGTTAAGATTGTCCTAAGTTCGGAAAAGATTTTCTAAGTGTTAGAAAAGGCTTCTCCGAAAACAGCCCCGGCTGATGTAACTAGAGAAATGGTTGGACCATGATCTCAAGGCAAAATGTTACATACAAAATTGGACAAGTCTAAACAAGTTTGCCATCACTGCAAGAAACCCGGTTATTGGAAACGTAACTGCAAGGAATACCTCGAGCAGTTGCGAACTGCAAAGGGTATGTTATACATTAAAATAAATATTTTTAATACTACTTCTTGGGTATTGGATACCAGATGTAGATCTCATATTTGCAATGAGTTGCAAATGATGATAAGAAGTAATAGGCTAAGGATGGGTGAGACCCAGTCAAGGCTCGGGAATGGTTCCAGAGTTAAATCCATAGCTATGGGAAATATTTATTTAAATTTTGCAGAACGGTTTTAAATTATTGTTAAGAGATGTTTTATTTGTGCCAGATTTAATTAAAAACATTATTTCTATGCTTGATAGAGATGGTTATTCTTGTAATTTTGTGAATGGGATTTGCAATATTTACAAGAATGAATGTTTAATTGGAAATGGACAACTTGAAAACGATCTATACAATCTAAAACTAAAAGACGTTCCAGTAAATTGTATTGACAAACCGGCGACAACAAACAAAAGGAAAAATCGATAGTCAAAACCCGGCAAACCTTTGGCACGCTAGACTAGGTCATATTTCCTCAAGGAGGATGAACAAGCTAGTGGGAGAGGGCATGTTTGATATGTCTGATATTAACTCTCTACATACTTGTGAATCCTGCCTAAAAGGGAAAATGACTAAATCTCCTTTTAAGGGGAAGCCTGAACGTAGTCAAAATCTGTTGGATTTGATCCATACAGATGTTTGTGGTCCATTTAGAGTAGGGACTCAACATGGCCACACCTACTTCATTACCTTTACTGATGATTATTCTAGGTATGGGTATTTATATTTAATGAAATATAAGTCTGAAGCATTTGAAAAGTTCAAAGAATTCAAGGCTGAAGTAGAAAACAAGCTAGGTAAAAGTATTAAAGCACTTCGATCGGATCGAGGTGGAGAATACTTGAGTACCGAGTTTTTGGACTATCTAAAAGAGAATGGGATTCTCTCTCAGTGGACTCCTCCTATGACACCACAGCTTAATGGTGTATCGGAGCGTCGTAATCGAACTTTGTTGGACATGGTTCGATCCATGATGAGCTTCACTGAGCTTCCACCTTCGTTTTGGGGCTATGCGCTTGAAACGGCGGTATTGTTGTTGAATAACGTCCACACTAAAGCAGTGGACAAAACACCATACGAGTTATGGAATGGCAAAGCTCCTAAGTATTCATACTTGAGGATTTGGGGATGTCCTGCTTACGTGAAGCGGACAGTGGGAGATAAGTTGGATAGTCGATCCAGCTTGTGTTATTTTGTGGGGTATCCGAAGAATTCAATCGGATATTATTTCTATTATCCTGCTGAAACAAAGGTGTTTGTTTCACGGAATGCCACCTTCTTGGAGAAGGAGTTCTTATTGGATAAGAAAGGCGAGATGATGGAACTCGAAGAAGTTCGAGAAGAACCCGAAATACAAAATAACGATCCCACACCTCAGGAACCATTGCTGGACACGCCTGCACCTAGAAGATCCGAGAGGACTTCTAGACCTCCAGTTCGATATGGTCTTCTTCTTGAAGAGGGTCAAGATGAACCCGACATTGGATGTGATCCAAGAAGCTTCAAGGAAGCAATTTCTGATGCGGATTCGAATTTATGGCTTGAAGCTATGCAATCAGAATTGGATTCGATGCATACTAACCAAGTCTGGACTTTAGTGGATCCTCCCGATGGAATTGTTCCAATAGGGTGTAAATGGATCTACAAAAGAAAGCTTGGGCCTGATGGTAAGGTATTGACCTACAAGGCGCGATTGGTGGCGAAAGGTTATACTCAAAGGCAAGGAGTTGACTATGATGAAACCTTTTCACCAGTTGCTATGTTCAAGTCCATAAGAATCCTTATTGCCATAGCTGCATGGTATGACTATGAGATATGGCAAATGGATGTGAAGACTGCTTTTCTTAATGGAGACATTAAGGAAGAAATCTATATGAAGCAGCCTGAGGGGTACACATCCATGGGAAGCGAGCATAAGGTATGCAAGCTTCAGAGATCAATTTATGGTCTAAAACAAGCATCAAGAAGTTGGAACCAGAAATTTGATGAAACAATTAAAGACTTTGGTTTCATCAAGAACCCGGAGGAACCTTGCGTGTACAAGAAAGTAGTTAAGGATGCGGTGACATTCTTAGTACTTTATGTTGATGACATCCTACTCATTGGGAATGATGTAGGGATGTTGCAGTCAACAAAGATATGGTTATCAGGTAGATTTTCGATGAAGGATTTGGGTGAGGCATCCTACATTCTTGGGATACAGATCTATAGGGATAGATCTAAGAGAATGATAGGACTCACTCAATCAACCTACATCGATACCATATTGAAACGGTTTTCAATGGATGGGTCCAAGAGAGGACATCTACCCATGTGTCATGGAGTTTCTCTATCCAAGTCTATGTGTCCCAAGACTGATGCAGAGATAGAGAATATGACACATGTACCATATGCGTCAGCTATAGGTAGTATCATGTATGGGATGATATCTACCAGACCGGATGTAGCATTTGCTCTGAGTGTCACGAGCAGATATCAGTCTAATCCTGGTCAGATGCATTGGAAAGCCGTGAAGGACATTCTTAAGTACTTGCGAAGGACTAAGAATATGTTCATGGTTTATGGAGGACGAGAACTCAAACTGGAAGGCTATACCGACTCTAGCTTCCAAAGTGATGTGGATGACTCGAAGTCAACCTCTGGATTTGTGTTCATGCTCAATGGCGGTGCTGTCTCTTGGAAGAGTTCCAAGCAGGACACCACAGCGGATTCCACCACTGAGGCTGAATACATTGCAGCATCAGCTGCTGCTAAAGAGGCCGTTTGGATGAGGAATTTCGTCCAAGAGTTGGGCGTCATTCCTGAATTTGTTGGTCCAGTCCCGGTGTACTGCGACAACACGGGTGCCGTTGCTCAAGCAAAGGAACCAAGGTCTCATCAAAGATCCAAACACGTACTGAGGAAATACCACATAATCCGGGAGATTGTGGAAAGAGGAGACATCAGTGTCGAACGAGTGGCCTCTGCAGACAATATCGCTGATCCACTTACTAAGCCTTTGCCAGGACCATTGTTTGACAAACATCGCGAAGCAATGGGTCTACGTAGTATGACTAGTTGGCTATAGGGCAAGTGGGAGATTGTAAGAGTGGGTGCCCAGTGAGCCAACTGTGTGGCTATGGGCTTTGTTGACTCTTTGTATAAACAATCTTTTGTTTAATATTATTTACACTTTTATGGCAATGACTTTATATTACTTCATATTGTTATATTGTGATATACTATTGTTGTTTTGATAAAGACCTTGAATATACTATAGTGTATGTAAGATGTGGTAGAACATGGAGATGTCTATCATGAAATACATCTTATAGTCACTGTATATTCTAAAACCGTTCCTAGTCGATTGAGCCGTCCGATAATAAGGATAAGGATCGCTCGAGTTTGAGACTAGCATTTGCGATGCGGAGTACCACGTTTCATTGGTAGGGAACATGGAGATGTTCGAAGCATGCAAATGGATATTCATAGGATGAATAATCGAACTACCCTATCCGGACTTTCCAAGTGGTTATCACTTATCGAGTGGATAAAGTCCGCGGTTTTGGTTGTACACCATTAGTCCTTACGACTTGAAACATCATGGAGACTCTATATGCTAGTACTGTGCTTTGACTCGTTTACCGACTCTGAGGGGGTCATCAGGTGTCGAGATTGGGTACAGTTACGACACATATAGGAGTCAATGCATTGTTGTCAAGGATTCACCACATACTTGCGAGTGTGGATATCCTATGCGATCTGAGGAGATATTAGTGTGACAAATCTCTGGCCAGAGTACTTGATGTGATTTAAGAAATGGTTTCTTAGTAGCACATGCGATGTCACTAATTTGATCTTCAAGATGCATTGCATAGTTATCGAATCTTGAGCGACTCTCGATATACCAATGGTTGTTGATTCGATCGGGATATTTGGATGAAGGGACCGTACTGTACGCTAACCAAAATCTACTGGTTCTTGTAGGCACTATCAGTGATACCTAGGGAATCATGGGGCGATGTTGCTAGGCGCTTTACCATGATTCGTTGGGCAAGTCGGAAAGTGTTGTTCCGAGTCACAAGGAGTTGTGAGCCCACGGCTAGCTGTATCCCTGAACCATTGAGGGTCACACAGTGTAATGGAGTTTTAATCCCCGTTGAGATAATTAAATTTAAAGAGTTAAATTTAATGAACTAAGGAGTTGGACTTCTTAAATAAGAGTAAGGGAGTAGGATTTCCTAAAATGACATAGGGATGGACATTTTTGGAAACCACTGAATTCGGATTCAGGAAAATTTATTTTGACTTTAAAACGTGCAGAAATGGTTTCTGTGCACATTGGTGAAATCGTTTCATCAATCGGAGTCACGATGAATTTTATATTAATTTCTGAACGAGCGGGCTTTGCTTGTCGGGCCACAGCTTATGATTAATGGGCCCTAAGGTGTTAGTGGCCTGCATTATAAATAAGTTATTTCAGTACAGAAATTACACACGATAGCTCATAATTTTGAGAGAAAAAAAAACGAAACCCTAGCCCCTCTCTCAAGCTTGGCCGTCGCCCCCCTCCCTCTCTGTCTGAGAAATTCCGGTCTGTGATTTTGAATCGCAGTAAGGAATAACGAATCAAATTCGTGTATTCTCTTCGCAGAAAACTTCTGATAGATTTTCTAGTGCAATCTATCAGAGGGATTTAAACCTCTGTTCGTGGACCTGATTGAAGGCGTTCATCGGTTCCAGGGAGAGACAACAAGAGCAGAATTGTTCTGTTGGTGTCCATTAATCTCGTTGCGAGATTTGAGGTAAAATTTATTTAATTGTTATTTAAATTTTACACACACGTAATTCAATCGATGAACGGTTGATACCCATACCATGGAAACGTTCCATGAAAAATTTTTAAACTTCCGCTGCACCGGGTATCAATCGTAATTGGTCTGGGAACTCACCAGTTTTCCAACATGGTTTAACGGATCAAATTCGTTAATCTCTTCGTAGAAACTTCTGATAGATTTTCTAGTGCAATCTATCAGAGGGATTGAATATCCGTTCGTGGACCTGATTGAAGAACAGTTCGTCCATCAGTTCCAGGGATATACAACGAGAGCAGAGAAATCTGTTGGTGTCCAAAATCTCGATTCGAGATTAAAGGTAAAAATTTTATAATTGTTATTTAATTTTTACGCACACAATTTAATCGTAAGGTTGATACCTATTATGGAATCGTTCCATACAAAAATTTTAAACTTCCGCTGCACCGGGTATCAATCCTAATTGATCTGATCGCCGCGTTCTCCAACATATGTATCGAAATGGGTGGAAGCAAATGCCACCCGTACTGACGATTCTAATGTTGTTGCAGAATTCATCAAGCACAACCTTTTCTCTAGATTTGGGATTCCACGAGCTATCATCAGCGTTAGAGGCACACATTTCTGCAACCGAACGGTGGCTAGTTTGGTTAAAAAGTACCATGTGACGCATAGGATCTCCACCGCATACCATCCACAATCTAACGGTCAAGCTGAGGTATCGAATAGAGAAATTAAATCCATCCTAGAAAAGACAGTGAATCCAAGAAGAAAGGATTGGAGCTTTTGTTTGGATGATGCTTTGTGGGCGTATCGTACCGCATTCAAGATACCGATTGGAATGTCTCCATATCGGCTAATTTTTGGAAAACCATGCCATCTTCCAGTGGAATTGGAGCATAGTGCCTTTTGGGCTATCAAAAACTTTAACATGCAGATGGATGAGAGTGGCGAGCACCGAAAGCTGCAGTTGCAAGAATTCAAAGAGATCCGCAATGATGCTTATGTCAGCTCCAAGATTTACAAGGACAAAACAAAGGCCTTCCACGACAAGATGATCTCTAGACGGGCCTTCGAAGTCGGTCAGAAAGTGTTGCTCTATCATTCCCGACTTTGGTTATTTTCAGGTAAGTTGCGTTCACGTTGGAATGGACCATTTGTTGTAACTATTGTCTTTTCTAATGGTGCAGTCGAAATTCAAAGCTTGGACACATCCAAAACATTTAAGGTGAATGGCCACCGGCTTAAACAATACTATGAAGGAGTCCAAGCGAACGTAGGAGGGGACGATCATGATATTACTCTCAATGCTCCACCAATTGTCGACTAAATCGCGGCATGCAGTCGAGCAATAAACTGACTGCAAATTTAGCGCTGGCTGGGAGGCAACCCAGTGTTTCTTTCCCTTTTTGTTTTTATTTGATTTTTTGTTTTTTGTTTTGTTTTGGTTTATTTTTGCTTTAATTGGTTTTTCGGTAAATTTTGGAAAATTTTACAAATAAAAAGATTTTTTTTATGGCGCGCTCAATCCTGCGTACTCACGCGATCGAGCGCCTGTTTTTTCCGAATTCTCTGCCCCTAATTTTTTTTAGGGCGCGCTCGATTGCCCGTACTCACGCGATTGAGTGCGCGCCCCTGTGCGGGTTATTTAATTTTCTTCCCTCTCTTTTTCTCCTCATTCTTCCTTACACCTTACCCGATTTCCCTAGAACCCTAAATCCCTAATTTTCGAATTTTGCCAATCTTCACAAATTTCTCTTGATTAATTGCAGGCATCATTCCAAGGATCATAATCATCATCTTACCTCTCATATCCACTTCTCCAGCGCCTGATTTTGCTCAGAAACACCGGCATTCTTAGTGCACGCCAAGTGTTCGATAAATTACCCCGGTCAATTTTCTTGCTATTCTTACACCATTATGGGCCCGAAACTCACTCGCGAGCTCGGAGAATCTTCTCCCCAACGAACAAGAGATGACCCCGATTCACTCAACCTTTCCGAACGTTTCGTAAGCCAAGCCGCTCGAGAGAGATACGATCATGCGAAAACCCGTCGCTCACCTATTACTGAGAGGGGTTTTGCTCTAATGGGGTACGACATCGATGTGGCTAACCAAGTCATGAACCGAGGGTGGGGGCCATTTTCTCGACAACCATCTCCGGCTATTGTCCCTATTGGGAGGGAATTCTACACCAATGCTGCGGAGCGCACGGATAGTAAGGCCTTCGTTCGAGGCATTTTAGTTTCATATGCGCCACAAGATCTGAATAGCCTTTTGGAGACGCCCGACGTCGATGATAGTTTGTAACAGAGCCTAACCTCCGGCCCGAATTTGCACGAGATCATTCAACAAATATGCATGGCAGGGGCTGCCTGGCAAGATCCTGTCAAGGTTCAGTGCTTTAGAGAGAAATATCTACATATGGATCCGGCCACTTGGTACATTTTTGTAGCCCGCCGTCTGATGCCTATTTCTCACATGAGCGAAGTCCATCTTGAGAGAGTCGTGCTACTTTACGCTCTTGATCTCAATCTACCAGTGAATGTGGGGCGAGTAATTCACGCACATCTGAGGCATTCCATCACCACAGGACATCGGATCTTTTCTTTCCAATGATTATCACGCAACTGTGCTTGTGCGCCGGTGTACCACATCGACTCGACGAGGAATGGTTGCAACCCATGCGCCCAATTGATCATGCCACTGTTGACGCCAAACGTACTTATGGGATGCGCCAGTTCATGGTGGATGATCGATTTGTGCCAGCCCCCGATCCAGTACGCCCTCTGCCGCTCCCCCGCCGAACTACTACTGTCACTGTTCGGGAGTTGGCCGATTTTGCCCAGCACCAAAACATGTTTAATGCAGCGTTGGCCTTGAATTTTAAGGCCTTGGACTTTATTTGCCGAGGCATTTCAGAGCGACTAGGAATCGATCCCACCACGCTGCCACCAGCTGCTCCATTTCCACCATTGTACGAATTTCCAGGTGAAGATCCTGTCCTTCCTCCAGAGCATGAAGAGGAAGACGACGCCAAACATTGAACCAGGGGAGTTTCGTTTTTCTTTTTTTGCATATCATACTGTTTTAGTTTTTTTGTGTTTTGTGTTGGAATGCATTGGGGACAATGCTTCGGTTAAGTGTGGGGGGGTTGCATTGCATGCATTTTGCATTTTGTTTCCGTTGTTTGTATTGTTTTTTTTTTCTTGTGTTGTTTTGCATCGTATTGTTGTTATTATCGTTTGTGTTGTCAAAATACATAAGTTGTGGATGAGTTGTCAGCCTATGATGAGATAGTTGGAAAATGATGATTTTTGAAAAAATTTGACTATTGATTGGATATGAGAAACTGTAAGTTGTTTGTTGAATATTCTTAAGCACACATGTTGAACAAGTGAAGTGTAGCGATGTATTAGATTTTGTGAATGTATGTTGGATCATTGCACGACAATAGGTGTTTGTGGAACATGATAGTTCTTGAATCTTGATGATTTTTTTTATATGGCATATACTTTCTTGGGCACACCTAAAACTTTTGGTTTTTTTAAGAAGAAAAACAATTTTTGGAACCAATTAACTCCATCCGGGTTGCGAGCAAGATGTTTGAAATCCTATTCATCTTGTTTGTGGCTAAGTTTGTGGATTACATGGGGTTATTCTTTTGAAAAAAATATATATATAACAATTCCATCCGGGCGTGAAATGTGAATGCAATTCTATTCATTATTTCATTGCTAAGTTTGCGGATTCCATGGGATTGTAGTTCCATCCGGGCTATAGACGAGGGGATTGAAATTCGAATCCTATCTAGTTATAACTAAGTATGCGGGTAATTATTGGGACTTTAAAAATGTCAGGTGCAAAATCCGACGGTGCGTAATTATTCTCAAGGAAGTTGTGTTGTGTTGAAGGATTGTTGGAAGGAGAGTTCTTGACGGTGAGGCTTCACTGAATTGTTATAGGTCGGCGAATAGTCTTGAAACTTTGTCTTTTGAAGTTGCATGTAACTGGGGTAACATGACACACACACACGTTCGCATTCGACTGAAGGTGTATCATTGATGATTGAGAGTTGCAATGAGCTTGTTTTTGATGAAGTGGTTTTCTCTGAGGCTATATTGTGCATACTCATCTTTACTTATGTATTTGTTTTGTTTCATTTTGTTTTGCATGACTTGCTCGAGGGCGAGCAAGGGTTAAGTGTGGGGGTATTTGATTGTTGTGTTTTGTTTGCATATTTTGATGTTATTTTGTTAGTAATTTGCATGCATTTATTTTCTTTTGTTCTTGTTTTATCTTAGTTTTGTAATTTGCATGCATTTAGCTTCATAACATATTTCCGGGTTTAATGTGTAGGAGGTGTCGAAGTTGAAGAAAAAGAAGGCAGAAAATCAAAGATTATTGGGCGCTCGAGCGGATGAACTCGAGCGACCGAGCGCCGCGTCTGGTGAGGCAAAATAGAGAATCACATATTTTAGAGTGCTCGAGCGGATGAACTAGTGCGATCGAGCGGCCAAAAAGTTTGAAAAACAGAGAATTGCATATTATTGAGCGATCGAGCAGCCATACTCCTGCGCTCGATCGCGCTAGTTCATGAGCGATTTGGTAATTTTGAAAACTCTTTTATTTTGGACTCTAGACTTTATTAGGCTTTTAAATCCGTTTTTGAGGGGTTATTATCAGATTTTGGAGACCCAAAAGGCGGCTAGGTTTTATTCTTTCAATTTTCTCTCTAGTTTTTTTCACTTCTTTGAATTTTTATGGATTTGGTGATAAATCGTTGTAGCTAAACCTTTTTACTTGGTTGAAGGAGACGAAACCTTGATATAATTTATTCATGAGATTAGAATTGCAGTGTTTAATTCTTGTTAAGTATCAATATTTGATCTGGTTTATTTCATGCTTGTATGCGATATTTTAGGATTGGCCATCTTAGGATTTTGTTTTGCAAACTATAGCTAAATTAGAGTTCAAATCCGTAATTGTTTGAATTAAATAATTTGCGAAGCAACTACGTTTGATATTTTTTGCTGTTGAATTTATTGAATCGTACGGTCAAGTATTGACTAGGCTAAATACAACCGCTGGTGTTTGTGTTGTTTAGGTTCGTCAGTTTTACTAGTTTGAATGCTATCGTAAATTTTAATCTAGATCGCTGGAATCCGGGTTAATTTATTGGTAAGGGTTAATCTAGAATGTTGTTTTCTGATTAGATAAACTTAAGGTGAAACAGGAATTTGGTTTCCAATGATGAATACTTGATAGGATTAATTATTTTTAGGGAATCGATGAATGAATAATGAATATCAAGGGTGTAGTCGACCGATACCAAGTCTCATCTCTTATTGATTTCTTTATTTTAATTTTCAATCTTGCATGCTAGTAATCTTATTAATTTTAATTGCTTAAAATTTTCAGTAGTTAATCCAAATCTCAAAAACCCCTTTTATTTATTTCCAGTATTTTAAGAACACAATTAAATTTACCTTTCCTCATGGGAACGATCCCTACTCACACTACTACATTTTTAGTGATTATCTGATTGAGTTGGGTAATTTGGGCGTGACACGATTAAGCGCTACCAATCAACTGCGTAAACCAAAAATCCTTCTGCACCTCTCTATAACAAACGAGTCATAGATAACACTGAAATCAAAGGAATTCTAGACCGAGAACCCTTACCAAAGTATTTCCACTCGTCTGCCATTTCAGGTCTGAACATGACAACTTTTTGAAAATAATCGACAGTTGCCCTATACATGGTTAAAGAATCTATACCAACAATACAGTCAAAATCTGACAGCCCAAGTACAATACAGTCGAACTCTAACAAATTTTCCTCAAAACAGAGTTCGCAGTTCCTGACTAATCGGACAGAAACAATTCCTCCACCTAAAGGTGAAGTAACAGCTACTACAGTATGCAACAACTCAGTAGGCAAAGCATGCATTAACACAAATTTCTCAGAGATAAAGGAATGGGAAGCACCTGTATCTATCAAAACATGAGAAGAATAACCAAAAATTGAACAGTTACCTATTATAACATCGTCCGGTGCTGCCTGAGCCTGATCCTCTATCAAAGAAAAGACTCGTGCCTGCTGTCTCGGAGGCTGGTTTGCACTAGGGTTACCTCCTTGTATGTTCTGCTGCTGAGGCTGGAAGGAGTGAATTGCAGAAGACTGTCTCTCAGGCTGAGCTGTAGGTCTAGATGAACTCCCACTCTGAGCTCGATCTCTACTACGCTGAGGGCACACCTTAGAAAAATGTCTCGGTTGCTGACAGGTGTTGAAGTACCCAAAGACTCCTACACACTGATCTGGTGAGTGTCTGCCTCCACACTTGCTGCAATACAAGGATGATGATCCAGAACTCTGTCCTGAACCGAACTGCATGGAACCACTAGAACTAGAAGAACTGTTCCCCTGCCTCTTGAACTGTTTCCCTCTTGCTGTGTACTGATCCCTTCTGTTTCCCCCACTGCTTCCACCTTCATACCTCTGCTGCTGATTCTAATACTGAGGTGGCTGATTCTGATAACGAGGCGGTTGGTTCTGAGACTGCCTCTGCTGCTGAGGTACCATCTGATTTCCTCGTTGTCTCCACAAACCCGCTTCAGCTCCCTTTGTGGGATTCATGGCATCCGCAAAGTTATCAGGTCTAGCAGTGTTTACCAACGTGAAAATGTCGGAATTCAAGTCGTTGATGAACTGATCGGCTTTGGCTTCTTCACTATCGGCAATGTGCAGTGCAAAACGCAACAAGCTATCAAACTTGGCTACGTACACCTCAATGTTCAGATTCCCTTTCCTCAGATTGGCAAATTCGGCTCCCTTGTCCTTTCGGTATGAAACAGGGGAAAACCGCTTATAAAACTCAGTTTTAAAAAGATACCAATTAACCACTGTACCTCTGTTCTCCATGAACCTCTTGGTCGTGATCCACCAGTTCTTAGCAACACCACGAAGCTGATGAATGACTAACCTGGTTCGGCGGTCATCTGTGTAATCAATGGAATCAAACAACTGATCAATTTCATCCAACCAACTCTCACAGTCAACTGGATTTTTTGTACCCATCAACAACGGTGGATTAAACGACTGGAACCTCTTCAGCAAGGTTTCCATAGGAGTCGCTGTAGCATCCAACTGATCAACTTCAGTTCTAGCTTGCTCGGTCGTAGGAATAACTGGCGGTGGGTTTTTGTTAATCACTCGACGAGGAACCATCTAATAATCAAAGGTTAGGACACAAGTTATCTCAATTGCTACAATTTGGTGCCCTTACAACCACTTGGAATACCGGATACCAGTCGATAACAGAAGCAGCTATATCCCAAGTAGTTCATGCTTTATAAATTAAATCACATAATCATGTATTTCAAATATTTCTCAATTAATAAAGCATGCTCGCATGAAATTAAATAAACAATTAAATAACTCAAACACATGTGAGGAGCCAATACATGCGGACTCGAACTACCCCGCTCTCTCTAGTTCAAACAAGAATCTTAACGCTCTGATACCACTTGATATGAGACCTTGGTTCTAATCCTCTAAGATTAATATAATGTAAACCAACATCAATCAATTTACATAAGTTAAGGCAAGACAATAATTTTTTTTTAAAACAGGGTTGGCGATCGAGCGCACTAAAAATTCCTCAAGTTTTGCCGTAGGAACACAAGTCTTGCGCTCGATCCTATGAATTCATAGGATCGAGCGCACAAAAAATATGGAATTCTATGCCTCAACAAAATGAAGGGCCGTGCTTGATCCTACGAACTCGTGCGATCGAGCGCGCCCTCAGCCCAAAAAATAAAACAGAAAACAGAACAAGGCTACCCAATTCCATTCAAGTCATTCAATACTTCAAAACATAATATGAATTACAAACTCAATTCCTTCAACTAGTATAAGAATTTCTAGATTTTAACAACTGCTCAAAGTATAGAACATGCAACAACAACATTCAACCAAAAGGCTTGCATAATCAATACAACAAACCAATGAAGTTCGATATCTAAACATGTTCCAACATAACTAGGTAGGCATGCTGACACGACTTCTAAACCGAGTCCCACCACTAACTCTCCCTCTTGTTGTTAATCAGGTCTTTGCTGATTTGATCCTGCCCCACCCGTTGCAAAGTACACATACAAAAAAAAGCAACAGCCGGATAACTCCGATGAGAAAGATATTCCCAGTAAAGACAACATAACAAGTAATACAACAACAAACATGCTTTCAAGGCAACAACGAAATCAATATCAACGTAATGAAATGCATGTCTTTAAATCGGGATATCAATTCTGATAAACGAGGGATTGCTGCTGTGCTTTTGGGATCCCGAGGATGAGATCACATAACGACTCACCGACTCTCCCAATCG
Source organism: Henckelia pumila (assembly GCF_033568475.1). Taxonomy (NCBI): domain Eukaryota; kingdom Viridiplantae; phylum Streptophyta; class Magnoliopsida; order Lamiales; family Gesneriaceae; genus Henckelia; species Henckelia pumila. Next base: position 74,739,998 of record NC_133121.1, read on the forward strand.
AGGTGGTTCCACGTATCCCACTCCCCTAGACTTTGGTGCGACTATAAAGAGTATGCTGACACTAGGTGAACCTCTACACCCAGGCCACTCACAGTATAGCCCCCAAAACATCTAAACAAAAAGGGATGTTCTGCCCACTGAAATCAAATTTGTCTCAAGATGAATGCATAAGAAACATAAGACATAAGCACATAACAAAAGCTCAATCAATCAACCAAATACGAGTTCCACATGCTAGAATAAGTAATGATGCAAGTATGTGATTTTTAAGGGAAACTCGAGAACCAACTGTCCCGAGTATGCTATCCTACTACGATGACTGCTTTTACCTTTCAATGCAGTAGTTCCAACTCTGGATAAGCTACAACAAAATATTGTATCAAAAACCATACAATCTAAACAACAACAACAACGGCTCAAGGTAATATCTATACCGATATTCGTCCAACTCTTGACGATCAACAGCTGTTAACTCCGAGCTTGACAACACCAAACGAAATTGTTCAGATAAAAAAATATGATCAACAACGACGATCAATTCACAAGCCAAAGATCAACAACTCAAAACGGTTCAAATCTCCAAAAACTCAAACCGGCGGCATAACGGCTATAACTGAACAAACCAAAAATGCAGACAGCAGTTCAATATCGATATCAACTCGTATCAATGCTAATACAACAATAACAAGGCAATTCCAACAAATCTCAAAACCTCTTTTTCGAAAATGGCTTCCAAAAATCATAACAATTCCGAACGTCGCTCTATTTCAAAAACGGCAGATAATAAACGATCATAACTCTGTCAATAACAACATACTCGAATCTCAAACGATTCCAACAACATCCAAAAATAGAATGTATCTGATCGTAGAAAAACTTACGATATAACGAAGCTCTCGCTGCAGTGAACGCTAAACTGCCTTCAGAAATAAATTCCAACGGCCGGATCGAGCTCGGACTTAAATCTGGAAGCTTGGAAGTTCAAAGGGGCAGCCAACAATGGAGGGAGGCGTGCAAGGAAGGTGATGAAGAAGAGAATGAGTCAACTTGCCTTATAAATATCTAATAAAACCGATGTTTGTGTTTTAGTCCCTGAAAAATCCAAAATTTTCAAAATAGAACCCGATCAATAAAAAGTCGGCTCTTGAACTCTGGAAACTCTGATTATCTCAAATAAACTCATTTAAGATAAAAACGGGGCGTTACAGCTAAGGTATTGGAGGAACAATGAGGAAGCTTTTACGATTGGGTTACAAACTCTTGGAGCTATCTAATTGTATATTAAGTTCTTGAAATATGAATTCAGGTTGTGCATATAATAATTTGGGAATTTTTGAATTTTCAGACTTGCTGTCGAGTTGAACTAGAGATTTGAGATATGTCGTCAAGCGATATGTATGGATTGTTTGGTACTTAGAGACCATCTAATCCAATAAGTGGTTAATAGCTCGTGGTATAATTTGACTTAAAGTGTAAATATGGATTTCTTAGTCGTTGTATCTGGGATAGAAAGTGGATAAATCTGTTGGAAAATTTTAATTAAGAATTTAACTTTTGGTAGAATCAAAGATGCCAGAGATGAACGTATAAATTGGTGAATGGATAATTGGGATCTATTTACTCACCTATTTGGATTCTATGTGTTATCGGTTAATACCTTGGGACTGAACAACAGTGGATTTTAAGATTTTATTTTATTTTCTTATCAAGGATTGGATTAAATTTACTTATAGAATTAGGTCGATCTATTCTAAAGTTGAGAAGAACCATCCGTCCCACTTGAAGGTTAGCTGAGCTAAAGTCGTTGTTTAAGAAAATTTTAAGCATCCTTAGAAGCGTTGCGAGCTATAGTAACTAATAAGTGATTGAGCATAGTCCAAGAACATTAAGCGTAACATTGCTAATAAGTGGTGTAGACCTTTAGAATCTCAGAATGAATATTAAGTTGTTCTTGAAGATATCAATGTTCCGTAAAATTAAAAATTTGGGAATATAAGGGAATTAACTCATTTTGTCGATCCTTATGTGGTTGTTGAGCAGATTGATAATTTGTTTTATCACTTGGGTATGCCGCAGAGTTGTTAGTGATACATGATGAGTTTCATGTGTCGATGTTGTGGAAGTATGAGTAAGATCCATCTCATATCTTAGGGGCCGATGAGGTAGAATTGTAGAGTTCCTTCAGCCTTCTTATTTAAGAAAAGTTTAGTGTTTAGTTACTGAGTATTTTGGGAACTTTTGAATTTCTTAAGAGCTCGAGTTCTATATTGTATGAGTTAAGTTTAATTGGTAAATAGAAGTTATGTGTAGTTTCGTTATTAGAAAGTTCTTAAGTTAAGAGTAAGATACATAAATTCTTTAATGGGTATACAGGAACTTTAATGCTTGAAATTGCGATCCAGGATTTAAGGTTATAAAACTAAGGAAGGTATCGGATATTTTAGGAGTTTAGGTCGCGAATTGAAAAATCTTACAGTTACATGGGAACAGTGATTAGAAAATTCCCTTAGGCTACAATCATTCGGGGATAAATAGGAGTTTGCAATTTATTTTGCATTAAGATTTAGTCAGGTCCTTGATAATATAGATATCAGTAAGCATCAGAGTGCGCAGCAAAAGCTGATTTGGACCAACTCAGGTAGGTGCTAAGTTGGAAAACTTAGTGATGATCTGGTCTAAGGTATTCGAACCTAGTTAGTAAGTCCTGAATTTCGAGGACGAAATTCCATTTAAGGGGGGGAGGAATTGTGACGCCTAAAATCTAATCTACTAAATCACATGCATTAAATTTAATAAATAATAGTATTATTATTTTTAAATTTATTAATTTAAAATCTTTATGTGAATTATGTGTTAATAAAATATTTTATTATTTATTCAAATGATTTTTTTTATTGTACCAACTATTTAATTAATGTTTTTAAATGTCTAAATGCTTTTATTGTGCAATTTAATTTTTTTAATATTTTAAAGGTTTAAGCGTGCATACTTAAATGATTTTAATTGTTTAATTTATTCTTTTAAATGATTTTAACTGTGTAGCTTATTTGTTTAAATATTTTCGAGTGTCCAACTTATTTATTTTAAATAGTCTTAGTTTAGCGGTTAGTTATTTTAAATTATTTTAAATGTCTAGCTTATTTATTTAACAAAAAATTTAATTGTCCAAATCATTTTAAAGGTTTTTATTTCTGCTTGTATATTTATTTAATTTGCTTTTAAACGTTAGTCTAGTTTGTTTAAATTATTTTAAATCGCTCTGTTTCGTATTTTAAATATTTTACTCGTTACTGTGACATCAGAATATTTAAAGTTTTTAAATTCTTAGATTTTCAACTTTGAGTATTTGCCGAAATTTTGGGCCTAACACTTTTACTCGCACCATATAAAATACTGCATGTTATATGACATTTACTTGCGCACTTGGTAGTGTGTGAAACATGGCCCGTTTAAGGAATTTCCCAAACCAAAGTCCTCGGCCCATTAAAGGAATTCCTCAGCCCAAAAATCACTCGGCCTTATAAGTTTCCCCTCCTCCAAGCCTCGACTCGTTACAGACTTCACCCCATTTCCATCACTCTTGCTCGCAATCGGCCTCACCAGGTTTCCCCTTCCATTTCTTCAGCCTTCGGCTGCCACAGCAGCCCCATCTTCTCCTAGCAAGGCTCACCGTCAGGAAAGCTGCTCAAGCTTCGCCTCCCGTGTTCTTGCTCACCGATTTTTCCTCTCCCCTTCCTTTTGTGATTTTCTGGTTAAGGAAATATTTATGGGCATTTTTGCCACCAAGTAGATTATTATATGTGTGCGCTTGCATTTTCTGTTTACATTTCGAAATTTATGAATTTTATGGAAGCTTGCCGATTTCCTGGTCATTGTAGGGTCGTTTGAGTCTCTGTTCTCTATCGTATTTGGCTGTTGATGATTTCAGTTGCCTCTTGGTGTATCGTACGTGCTTTAGGTTGTTATTTAATGCCCCTTGTGTTGTGTGGAGTTGTATTGAGAGTCTTGGATTTTGTTGCGTTTGCCCCTCCCCTGTTTCGAGATTTTTGGCCGTGTGTTTGTTTATGCATTGAGTGAGTCTTGTTGGTCGATCGGATGGTGAAATAGGGGCTACCATGGGTGAGAACGTAGCTCACATGGTAGCACCTTGGTTGTGTGTCATTGCTGCCAAATTTTTGAGACAAAAAGGGTTGTTGATCGTAGGTGGAAGAAATTGGGTTTTTGGGGGATTGGGCAGGACTCTCGCGAGCTGGGTTTTGGCTCGAGGTCAGGGGCTGCTTCGAGCAGGACTTTCAGTTTGGAGGTGAAGGCTTTGGTTGGGCTCGAGCTACGTCTGGGGCTGGAAAGCTTGTTAGGGTGGTTCAATTAGGTCGAAGGAGTGATCATGTGGTTCGCATATAGGCTGGAGATTTGAGGAACATTGGTTTAAAGTCTAGAAGACGATCCTAGTTGGGAAGATCATGTGCAGATTTTTGCTAAGAAATAAGGCTGTCCGGAAATGGTTGCGTGAGACAGGGTTAGAATCATGATTTGGTTAAGAGCTCGAGTCTGGAATTAGCCTAGGATGTTAGGAATATGTCATTTAAAGCGGGAACCAATTCGGTTAAGGTTTAGTTGAGTTCTAGGCTATTGGATGTTAAGGTGCAGAATTTTAAATGTTAATTGAGCTGCCCGAAATCATTATTGTCAGAAAATTAGGGGATAAGATTGGTCTTTGAGGATGACTTCTTAGTTAAGTATAGGGTGCATGGGAACCGTGTTTTCAATCAGAAGTCGTTTTGTCTAAGTGTTGAGTAAGTTATAAGCATTTCAAGTGGATTGCTCGGGATATGTCCTAAGTGCCAAAATTAAAGTCTAAGTTCTTAGCTATGTTTTGTCACCTAAATCACCATCCTTGTCAACCATCTTTCATCATTTACTTGTGAATCGAGTAATCATGTAAATATTTTCAAAGAAAGTCATTTCCATAAATGCATGCTGTATCTTTGAGTCGAGTCAAGTAAGAATGAAAGAAAATACTTTTTACGAACAAAGTGAGATGATTGTGACTACATTTATTCACGTGTATGTGTGGGGCTGGGAGAAGTTTTGGCCTCCCTTACCAAATCATTATGGGTTTCTTTACCTTAGCATGTGTTCGTGTGGGGATGAGAGATATATCTTGGCCTCCCTTACCAAATACAGGGCAAGATTGAGTTGGGTTTTATCCTGACTTCCTTGCGGCATAGTGCACTGCAGCCATGATCATAATTGAAATCACAGAGTCACAATTCAAGGATCTAAGTTCACAGTTATAGTTACAGTTTCAATTTCAGTTACAGATCAGTTCTAATTTGACTCGACTTAGTTTATATTCAGTTTCAGTCATGTATGAGATTAAGTAAATTTTAAGAAAGTTCCCATGTTTAAATGTGTGAGTTCATTGCATGCATTACATCTCATTCACATTTATCATTCAACTTTTCAGAGCAAGTTTCAAGGTATATTAACTACAAGTATTTTAAGTATTAAGCATGTACTTTTAAACCCTCGTTATTTTCCCCATATTCTTGTTGGGCCCTTAGGCTCACTACATCTACTTGGTGCAGGTATAAGTTATTATGTAGATCGAGGGACAAGACTATCGAGTGGAAGGCGATGCGGGAACGGCACATCCCTCCGAACTATGCCAGTCTTCCGCAAAATTTTATTTTATCATTTTATGGTCTTTCATATTGTTGATGAGACATTTTTTATGTAAGAAATGCTAGAATTATTGGTGGATGTGTAAACATTAAACTATATGATTTATGGAAGGTTGAATTGTGGAATCTCTTTTTCATGTTTTTTGTTCACTTTGTTGGTCTAGTTTATTTAGCGTTGTCAGTTGTTTCTTTTATTTTATTATGTTTGTTGTCTGGGACAGGCGGGTTTGAATATAAATAGAGAGGTCATGCCAAAATTTTTAGAAAAATCCGCATTTTATTTAATTTAATTTAAAGTAGAGTTAGGGTCGTTTCATAGAGGACCGCCAAAAAGCTGATATTGCGGTTGAATCATCAAAGGATAAAGCGCCAAGTTTACAGAAGAAGAAAACCACAAAAACTAAAGCGAAATTTAAAAAGCGGTTCGTGGAATATATTTGGCGTGTGAAAGATAAGGGAAAGACCGCATAAGACCGATGAAAGTCGGGCTGACGACTATAAACCAAGCGCTACTTGGGAGGCAACCCAAACTTTTTCCTTTAGTTTATTTTCTTTTGTTTTCATTTTATTTAAATTTTTGTTACTTAATTATTTTCAGTGCATTTTGGTCAATTTTTGAAGCCTAATTTTTGTCAATTTTCTAAAAATTTTCAGGCTTTGGAACATGTAATTCGAACCTACTGCGCGCCCGCGCTATGTATGCTCAAAATTTAATATGATGTGCGATAATGCAGCGAGGCCGCCCAGTCTTAGATGCACGCCCGCGCGACTACTGAGTGTGTTTAATCTAATATGTGAACATGATGCACGCCCGCCTTACCCATTTAGCATGCCCGCGCAATATCTGTAACAAAATAAATCGGGAATGCGATCATGCTGCGCACCCGCCCATACTACCTAGTGCACCCGCACGACATGTTAATGAGTCCAAATCAGATCGTCACTTCACATTTTTTCTTAACCCTTTTCTCCCAATTCTCTAAATCCCTAAACCCCTCAATTATTCCATCTTCACGCCTTCTTCTTCTTCTTCTAATTATCCTTCCCTCTTCTATATTTCTTCCATATCTACACTTCTCCCATCCCATATATCTTTTACAACCATATATTTTCTTTTTTTATCCCATAATCCTCAAGGGTTGGGAGTCTCAAGTCCACAGGAGCGCTCGGATTTTTTGGTTACCTACTAGAGTGAAGTGTTGCATGATCCAAATTCATATCCCATGTAAGTTCTCTTTGTGGTGTTTCCAGTTCATCATTGGTATTGATTGATTGGAGATTGTAATTTTTGGAGTTGAATGTGAGTTGGCCGGGTTGTTTTTGCTTGCAAATTGTGGAGTGTTTCTTGTAATTGGAGTGTGTAGTTTGTTGTTGTGCTTGAATTTTAATTTTGGGGGAGTTAGAGTGGAGGTTGTATTGATAAATTTCTATAGTGAAATTTTTTGATAAATGGCACCAAAGAAAAAACAAAAACTTGGTGCTTCGTCTTCTTCTGTGCCTACATATGATGAGCACCGATTTTGGGATGCAAAGGCTGCTGAGAATTATCAAAAACTCTTATCTAAGAGTATGTTAGCCGAGCGTGGATTTGATATGACGGTTGGTTTAATCTGGACCATCCGGTGTGTGCAGTTGCCCAAATTGTTTTTTCTAGGCATTGGTTGAAGTTTGCTCAACAGCCTATGGATGAAGTTATGTCTCTTGTTAGAGAGTTTTATGCTAATTTGAAAGTCTGGAATGATGGTATGCGGGTTCTGGTCAGAGGAAAGTTGGTGTCTTTTGATTCACATACGATTAATACTATCTATGAGATACAGGCCCTTATGAATGATGAATATGTCGAGTACTTAGCGTGAGAAGTTGATTACGACGCGATCTTGCGCCATATTTGCAAACCTGGGGCTGAGTGGAGACTGGGACCAGAAAATCAATCGGCTATGCTGAGGAAAACTGAATTGTTGGATAATGCAAAGATGTGGTATTCATTTTTTTGTTCGAGACTGAAACCAACAGATCATGATCATGACGTGACGCATGACCGAGCTATTCTAGTCTATTGCATTCTTCAGGGCCAGACCATTGACTTAGGCCAAATCTATCAAGCAACAATTTCTAAAGTGGTGGTCGGGAAAACCACAGGTGGTCTTGCCTTGCCTTCTCTGATTACTGATCTGTGTGTTGCGGTTGGAGTGACATGACCTGGTAGCGATGAGTTGTTGAAAGTACGGAATCCAATTCCTTGTGTATCTTCTAGGAGATTTGTGCCAGAGTCTGAGAGGCGTGCACATGCTGAGCGAAGGGATTTCAATGCTCGAGCAGCTGCTCGACATGAAGCAGCACCCCGTCCTGCTGCCCTCCTACATTGACTGATCGAGTTACTTCTCTCAATGAGGTGATGCAACAGCAACTGACATTTCAGCAGGAGTACAGAGTCTTTATGCACTGCATGATGGATTTTACATCGGCACTGGCTCATCAGTTTCCGGGTGCTACAAGTTCTTCATATCCGTTCCCTCGACCACCACAGTGGCAGCCCACTCCTGATACTACTGAGTCGCCCCCTCCTTTTGATGATGAGGATGCTGGCGACCACTGACGGTCGTCATTTGAGGTACATGTCCTTTATTCTTTCTTGTTTTATTCATTGAGGACAATGAATGTACCAAGTTTGGGGGGGGGGGGGGGGGGGTTGTCCAATTCTGAAAAATTTGTGCTTAACTTTTTGCTTGTTTTGATTGTTTTTAATTTAGTTTGCTTTAGTTTTTTTTTAGGATTTTTGTGTTTCTAAAGGTGATTTGTGTTGTGGTTGGCTTCCATTTATGTGAAAGTGAAATTTGTGTGAATGTGAACTAAGTGTGACAAGAATGAAATGGAAAGATGACCAATGATGTTAGAATATTTGTTCTATAACTGAAATTCATGTCTGTCTACCTATTTGACCAAAATTTTGAATTTATGGAACCAAGTGAACGATTGAACTCCTATACACTCTGTGATTTGTGCTTGCATTTGAATCTTGGAACATACAAACATAGAGATGAATGAGACATTGTTTGGATTTTTGGGCCTGATTTTGTTGACAATTTTTATCCCTAGTTGCCCATTTGAGCTTACACTTATATGAGTGCATGAGGTACAAAAACTCTGAATTTGTTGGAAAATCATCGTTTACTGCTGATGATTGTTATTTCTACACTGATTGAAATTTGTATGATTTGATTGTGGATTGAGACTTGTCTAGAACTAGTTCAGACACCCCTCGAGGCGAAATACGGGAGTAACTATGATTAGGGATGATTTAGGCTATTTTTTTGAATTTTTTTGTGCTTTTCAAGCTACCTTTTGATGTATGTTGTCCATAGTACCTTGTTTGAGCCTTATTAAAAATCGAATGACATGCGTGTAAATGTGTGATAAACCCCCATTCGTCATCGTTTCAAGGTCCTATATTTACTACTCATGAATAGCCTAAACACTATTTCCTACCTTTAAGGGAGTAATTTGAATGTTAAAATTTTATGTGCTCCAATTTTATATTTGTGAAAATAGAATGGTGTGGCGGAAAAGAATTGAAAAAAAAAAAGGTAGTTATGAAAAGAAACAAAGAAAAACAAAGTGATGAAAAAGAGTTGAAAAAGTTGAGAAAAAAAAAAAGAAAAAAAATTTTGTGAAAAAAGAAAATAATGAAAAAAGTCAATGGGGTGAAGAAAAAGTGTGAAATTTGAATGAAAAGAAGTGGAAATTAGAGATTGAACTTCATTTACTCCCTCTTTTGAATTTTTATTACTTAATTTTTAGCCATGAGCCAGGACTTACATTACCAGCCGATTAAGTCCTTTTGACCAAGTCACAGTTGCCCAATATACTAGTGGAGAGGGGTTGCGAGAATTTAGCCTATGGTGTCATGCCCCGGGCTCAGGCCCGCGCCTGCGCGAATGCACACAATGGGCCCTTATAGAAACTACTTCGTATTCGTCCTCGCTTTACGAAAATGATTAACCCAAGTTACTATAGAAGTCCATTGTAGCCCATTTTAAATCCATTTTAAACCTTTAATTTTTCCCATGTGGGACAAGGGTCTCACAATCACCCCTCCTTCAGAACGCGACGTCCTCGTCGCGACCTGAACTATCGATTCACCAGCACCGGGAATCTAGAGGTGGCTCCTACGGGTTCAAGAGGTGGCTCCCGTCATGTAGCACTTTGCCCCGCAGGTTCAAGACGTGGCTCCCATGCACGTAGCACTTTGTCCCGCATAGCACTTATTTCCCGGGGTCTACCGGCTGGTGACCGCCTCTGATACCATTCTGTCACGCCCCGGGCTCAGGCCCGCGCCTGCGCGAATGCACACAATGGGCCCCTATAGAAACTACTTTGTATTCGTCCTCGCTTTACGAAAATGATTAACCCAAGTTGCTATAGAAGTCCATTGTAGCCCATTTTAAATCCATTTTAAACCTTTGATTTTTCCCATGTGGGACAAGGGTCTCACATATGGACTATCGATTGACACTTTCAATGAGTATGAATTTTTGATCGAAGCACGCACACACTATTATTCTTTGAATAAACCTGATTGTGAGTGTTTTTTATTTAATTTCCTTAATTTTGATTATGTTCTACCTTAAAAGTCCTCATGATCTGTGAATGTTTGAATTGAGTTCGGAGAAGAGTATTTTGAAACGTGAGTTGCGGATTTTATGAGTTTATAAGGTTGAGTTTTTTTTCTTGATAAGAAATTTTTCAAGTGTTAGTAGGTTGGATATGATTGAATTTTAATTGTTTTTGAAATCAACATGGAGGCCATTGATCTATAGTATTTCTTGATGATTCTTGATGCTTGCATATGTGTTATGAGTTTGTTTTGGTTAGTTTTGCTCGGGACGAACAAAATTTCAAGTTTGGGGGTATTTGATAAGTGCATTTTGTGCACTTAATTTGTTATGATATTACTTGACTTTTGTGAATTATTTGGGAGATATTGCGCAAGTTGTTGTTGTTTTTGGTGTTTGTAGGAAATAATGGAGTTGATGAAAATAAGCCAAAATATTGAAGGAAAAAGTGGAAATCAAGACTTGAACAAGTAGAAGAAAATGCTGAAATTCGAACAGGCAGCGCGCCCGCGCTGCGAGGAAGGATGGAAGGATTTGAGTGCGTAAGTGTAGCGCACCCGCACTGGTTAAGTAGCGCGCCCGTGCAACGGGTGATTCAGACGTGAGAATTTTATTATTCAAGGAAACTTGGGTATTTTCATGGGCTTTTTATTGGACTATTTGGAGGCCATATAAAAGTTAATTTTTGACCCTAGAAGGAGAGCTTGAATGTGATTTTGGAGAGAAGAACATCAATCAACAAAGACGGACGCCGATCGACTGGACACAGAAGACCGATTATGGATTTGTTTGCTTCCTTTGAATTATATATTTATTGAATTGATGTTGGGATTTATTAAAATGTTTTGTGTTTATTTAAATTCGATTATGAACTAAATTTTTAGAGTCTAGAGGTCGGATGGAACCTGGTGTAGACACTTTAATAAATTTATGATTTTACTGAATTGAATTCCTTGGATTAATTGTGTTTCTAGAATTCAATTTCTTTTCAATTACCTGATCAATAATTGAATTGTAATATTTATTTGAAATCTGGCACTCGACAGAGAGGATTTTGAATATGACCAATAGAAATTACACTGTTAATTATTTATATAGCTCGAGAGAGTATATAATTTTAACAAAACTTAGAAAAGAACATTGTTTTACATAGATCACTGCAAGTAGATTCTTAATAGGGATATTGGAATTGAATTGTGGTTGATATATTTTATTCAACACTCGAGAGAGGGAATAATACACTTAAGTGTTCTTGGTTATTAATTGAAGGGAATTCATGAAAATAAATTATTTAGGAATGATTGTTGTTGAAACCAGGTGAAATCTATATCTCTAGACCATTTTTCCTCTGATTGATAAATTTTTGAAAGTTTTGTGCGTGCTATAAAACAATCCTTTGATTATTTTTATTTATTTTGCAAACCTCTTGATCATTAATTTTCTAAATAAAATTAAGACTATTTTAATTACAAGTACTCAATATTTTCATTTTACTCTTCGTGGGAATGATACTTGATTCATCACTTTATTAAAACTTGATACTCGTACGCTTGCGAGCATTTTTCACAACAACCCCATACACTTTCATACATGCACATATAATATTTTATACTCATAATCTTGTAGTGAGCGTTTTATGCTCACATCCTCGTACTATTTTTGGACAACCTATTCCTTGGGACAAGTCTCAGACTTTATGGAGTAGGAGGCCCTGGGAGACCGTAGTTGCAGGATGGCAGCAGTGGTGGAGTTAGGTTCCAGTGGGGTTTTAAGTATTATGTTTTGATACAATTATTTGATATGGTTGTATAACTTAAGTATTTACATATATTCCTTTCCTTGGGATTGTATCTGGTGATATTTTTTGCTGTTTATTTCTGATTATTTTTTAATTAAGTTAAATGCATGCTTAAGATCTTGATTAGTAGGTGATCATGGTATGGGTTACTACACTCACCCTGTCTAAAATGTTGAGAGATGTCAACCACTGGTTAAAGGAATTTGATCAATGGGTCCTCTACCGCACAGAGATCCATTTCTACCAAATTTTGAAGGAGAAAATTTTGGACAAGATTTCCAAGCTGACAATATGTTTTTGTGTACTAATATAGAGGAAGTTGATGTTGCCTTAGCAAGGCGAGATCTGATTGATTACTAGCTCCAAGAAATCCTTCTTAAGCTGATTATTTACAAGAGCCAAGAAAATTTTGATAAAACATGTCCCACCACCTCACATGAATTTGTAGTTCTTCAAGGGCTGGCGTGTAGTAACCCACATCCTGGTTTAAGTTAATTAAATGGGAAATATGATTAAGTTTTAGTAATTAAACAAATAAGAGGCCTTATCTGAAATTAAAAATAAATTATGGGCTTTGAATTAATGGACCAGTTCGGAAAATCCAAACAGCGGCTATGGAATCCTGCTGCTAGGGATTCTACTGTTAGGGAATCTTACTACTAGGGGATTCTGCTGTTAGGGAATTCAGCTGCTAGGGATTCTGCTGTTAGGGAATCTTGCTGCTAAGGAATCCCAAAATGCTGCTAGAGAATTCTGAACTGCTGCTAGGAAATCTTCTGCTAGCTATTCTGCTGCTAGAGAATCCCGAACTGCTGCTAGTGAATCCCAAACTGCATATAGGAAAGCCCGAACCCTTAAAGGACAAGCAGAAAGGTGCATGGATGCTCGCATGAGTGACAACTGGCACCTAAGCATGAGGTGTCAAAAATGTTAATGACTCAGCTCAAGCGTCAGATATGTGGCGTGCATGCAGGAGCTCGGATGTCTCAACCTCGGCTCGAGAAACCCGAACACCCCAGAATTTGGCCTATAAATAGGGGGTCATAGATTCATTTCAAAAAATATTTTCAGAGCAAGACCATGCTCAAGTGAGAATATTGAGATCCCGACCCGAACTGCTATTACCCGACCCGACCTATGTTTCTCGAACTGTGAGATCCGACCCGAACCGTGTTTGGTAAGACACGAACTGATATTTGGTAAGACCCGAAATGAAATTGTTAAGACCCGAGCAGCATTTTCAAAAGGCTAACAACGGATGAAGATATGATCCAAAAACCATATTAAAGAAATAGGATTATCTGATAGCTTATTAAAGGCTTTTAAAATATGATTAGTGATATAGTAAATATTTGATTGTATTCTTGGAACCTAGGTCCTGATTGTACTCGAACTATTAGGTAGAGGTACGTAAATATTGACTTAGATAGCCAGATAGTATGCATGTTTATATGTTGCATTTACGTGGCATGATTATGTGGCATGATTATGTGGCATGATATATGCTTTACTTTTTTTATATTCATATGTCATATTCACATACACATTGAGCCTGTACTTTTCATTGAGAACCAGTAGAGGGGTCGCTCAGCCCCATGTTATTTGTGGATGGATGCCATGATTTTGGATCTGGTTATATACACAAGATTTTGGTATAGAAGTGCATCCTGATGTGACGGCCCAGTGTACTACATACCATGGCGCCTGTTTTGAGCATGATTTTATGGACAACCCGATACCCATTCATCACACTTGCATGCATCATATTTATATGTTTATTCATGTTTACGTATTGGGCGTTAGTCGCTCACGTCCTTGATATTATCTTGGACACCTCATTCAATGGGGCAGGTCTCAAATTGTACGAATCAGGGAGTTTGAGGCAGGACTAGAGGGCTGGAGATATCAGAAGGTATATTACACAGCAGAATTCGACATAGTTGTATAAAAATAAATTTCAGTTTTATTGCCTATATTTCGATATGGTTGTATCATTACTGGTTTGGATTTTAGTACCGGTTGTATTTTCCGGTTTATGTATATTATGGGATATGTTTTTGCAAGTTTTACTCTATTAATTACGTATTTTAATTAAGCTGATTGCATGCTTAAGACTTCTAGTTAGTAGGTTATTCAGAGCAGGGTCACTATACTTTTTGGTATCAGAGCATGCATAGTATTTTGGGCTTAATATTTGGGAACTTAACTGAATAATTGGGACTTAGTTTTATATTTGAAATTTAGAATTTTCTTTTCATATCAGGTTGGAATCTTGATATGGAAAGTAGCCAGGAAAGTATCGGATGTCCTCGAAGACAAAAAAGAGAAGTTGTTCCATTTTCCTGGGAACATGGATGAAGTCAGAAACAAGAAAGGGTTGATATTCTTGAATTTTTCAAGATAGGCCCTCAACCGCTTAGTGGAGGAGAATTTGCTGATGAAGTCATGCTTTGGGTGGATGAAATGGAAAAGTGTTTTGTTAAACTCGATCTGGAAGATAAAGAGAAGCTTGTGATAGTTGACTTAAATTTGCAAGGAAGAATTTGAGAATGGTGGAAATCCACATCTGTGGTGTTACGTCGTCATTTTGGTCAGCTACGTTGGGAACATTTCCTACAGGCTCTCTTAAATTTTTATAATCCATCAATTATGACGCAAGGAGATCAGTACAATAAAGATTATAGGTTGTTAGGACCAAAAGCTCCTTTGTTTAAGAAATCAACCACATTTATAATCATCTACAAGTTTCGGAGGAGTTCCTGTCCAATGATCGGAGGACAGACTGGGCAAGGATATGAGATGGTATCTGTAGTGACCCGTATCCAGAATTAATGATTAATGAATAATTAATCATGTAATCATGTTTAGATTAAGTAAAACATGATTAAGGAAATTCCAAATGGGTTACCGGAGTCCAAAAATGGATTCAGGACACTCGAAAATGGTCGGGAAGGTTCCGCGGGTTTGGATGGTTCGGAGGCTTCGAACCGGGTTAGGAGGCTCCGAACAGGAACTGGATCGGAGGATCCGAACCAAATATCGGAGGATCCGAACTTGGATCGGAGGCTCCGAAGATAACGTCATGGGTGACATCATTGATGAGACTTCGGAGGATCCGAAGTCAGGATCGGAGGCTCCGAACAGGAACGGAGGCTCCGAAGTCATGAACGGGAGATCCGAACCAATTCGGAGGATCCGAAGTTGAGTTCGGACGGTCCGAACTTCGCCTATAAATAGAGGTCCAAAATTTCATTTTCAACTCGCACCTCTCCTTTTCCTCTCTCAATTCCTAGGCCTTCTAACTCAGATCTAGGGAGTTCTAGGCATCCTATTGGGAATCCGGAAGTGGCATAGAGATCTCGAAATCGAGGCAAAGATATGCCTAAGTTTTGAGGCAATTGTCGTCAGCGGGCTGACGACGGACGCAGGTATAGCTATGGTCTCCTTAAATTATTTAGGAGTATGCAATAGCTTAGTTAAGGCTTTTAGAGCTTAATTATTGATGCATGGGTATTTGCATTGTAGAGCTGATATAGGCTTGGAACCTAGAGTAGGACTGCTAGGAACTGCCTGTAGAAAGGTACGTAAGTACAGACTGAGATAGCCAGCAGGTTTTGCATGCTTATATGTTGCATTTGTGTGTCATATTATTATGCAGCATGTGCATATCATATTGTGCCTGTCCATTTTTTGAGATGAGCCATGTAAGGCCGCTCAGCCCTGTCTGGACGGGTGATGTCTAGTGCCCAGTGACTGACAGGTCATGGGTAGTTAGCATTTGGGGGACACGGTACACGTCCTATAGGAATGAGCAGTGTACACAGGGTTTTATCCCCGGGTTGTACCACTCATGTCCTAGGCGCCATTACTGAGCAGTTATATACAGTTATCCCAGATATGGATACCCTATCATTTGCATGTATCATATTTGTATGTTTTACCCAGTGCTTTCGTATTGAGCTTAGAGCTCACGTCCAGTCTTTTCTGTGTATCTGGACACCCCATTCGACGGGGCAGGTGTAGGAGCAGGATTGAGTACCAGGAGCTTGGAGTAGCCAGTGACCAGTGAAGACAGCAGGATTTGCTGTAGGTTTTGCCTTTAGGCTATTTATTCGATTTGGTTGTATAAATCGAATTGGTTTAACCGGTTGTATTCTGCCGGTCTGTTTTTATTTAAGTCTTCCGCAGCGATTTATTTAATGCATGTTTAATTATGCTCTAAACTCTGATTAGGTAGCGGATCTGTGTAGGGTCGCTACATTTATTGGTATCAGAGCATATGCATGCAAGAGACTTGGGATATAGTAATGAGACTTTGGGTTATCCTTATAGGATTGATGAGACCTTGGAAGAGGTGATGATGCAGCGATTAAGTTGCCCAGAGACTATCATCATCGGCAGGATTTCTAAAGATTTGGCTTATGGGATTCCAGCAAGTGCGGACAGGAGTGATGGATCGTGTTCGAGTTTTTGAGATTTCTACTCAGGTGGATCCTAGTTTTGGATCGAGTACCGGATGCCAGAGGCAGTGGCAGAGGATTGGTGGGAACTTACTTGATGCTTGCATCTGTACAGTCATTACCATGATGACACTACTCTGAAGATTCTTCAGTCGTATTTGGAGAGATTTTCATGCGGAACATAGTTTTGCCGGGATGCTTGTATCGATGCATTCGGTAGGCACACGGGAAACTTCATGTTCAAAAGCATGATATGAATACAAGAATAACGCTGATGGTAGATCATGAGCAAAAAGGGTCGACTGACATGCACTGACGTAGAGCATAGCTGGTTAGCTATCATGAGCCATTTCTCCAGAGTTCTTCGTAGGAGGACATGTAGAGAGACTTGGTCGGAAGTATGCTTGTATCGATGCGTGTGTCGATTAGAAGCTTCATGCTCAAGAAACAATGACTAGTACGATGATTTAAATACTGTATCATTGTAGTTGTAAATAGTATTTCAGTTGTAATGAATCATCATACTATGGTTGTATCATTTCAGGTTCGATTGTACATTTCATTGTATTTTGAATACTGTATGTATTACATGAGATTGTAATAAAGAGAATTGTACATAACTTGAAATAAGTGATACATGTTTTATTTATCCAGCAATTCGTGGATGATTGCATGATTGTGCGGAAACTTGGATTGGGTTTAGTTGATTAACGTTCAACTATTGCAGCTCATGGGATTTGAGTGGGCCGACTATGACAGTGTGACTTGCAGTTAGTCTAGGCATTTTCCTAGGATTGACCCAGTTAGTCGGTGGACTAAGTTAGTGCCAGCGATGAGTGGACTCATCTGGAGGCATTAAGGGTATTGTTCGGTTTAGAACATTTGGGCTTTGTTCTAGATTGTTTCCTTAGAACAGTAGGCTGTCTGACCTTTGTTAGGTTGAGGCTTGTGATGATGGGTTTTTCATCGGGATACCAGGTCCAGTATATGCCGAGAGTTGTGGACTATGACCAGGACTAGACGTGATGGGGCGCGACCTTATGCCAGTATTACTCTGGGAGTCTTTGTACTTCAGAGGGTATGGTGACAGTCACGACGAGGTATGACCTTGGATTAGATATCAGGTTTGATATCGATGGTTCGATATGGTCTTGTGAGCCAGAGATATATATTGAGTTTTCTACTGTGGAACCTGTAGCACCAAGAACTTCTAAAATTTGAAAATCATGCCTAAAATTATTTTCAGTATTTATATTTTAAATTTCTTGAAGTTAATTGTTTAAGTTTCAGTTAAAGTTAGCCTTGCTTGACTTATTTGAATTAAATGCCTTGAACTGTTTAGTTAGTAATTTTTAACCAGGCAGGCGACGACGGTGGGCTTCGGTGGTTTATTTTCAAGATTTTTAATTTTAAGATTTTAAGTTAGAGGTAAAAGGGGGGTTTTGGCCAAAAATGCAAATTTTGAACTTTTAGGGGTCAAAAAGCAATTTTATCATTTTCTTGGGTTATTTCCTAAATTTTCCATAAAATAGGATTTTATTAAATCCGGGTTAGTGGAATTTCAATCAAAATGTTGTGAGTTGAAATTTTAAATTTAGAAGTTTGAAAATAGCAAAAAGTTTGAGGTAAAAAGTTTTAATAGTACAAGTAGTACTTTTGCTAGTACAAGTAAAATTTTAAAACACTACACACAATACACTACACTTTTAAATTACACTATCATTAAAACATTTCAATTAAAAAAATCAAAACACAAACCCTAACTCCCAAACCCTAGCCCTAGCCGCCCACTTCTCCCCTCTCCCTTAAAGAAGCCGTCCAACCCCTCCAACCGCCGCCCAGCCACCGTCCGCCGCCGCCTGCCGCCGTCCCAGCCACCGGAGAAGCTCCCCTAGGTGCTTAGCTTGGTGTTTGGTTGAAGTTCCACTCTCATCTCCTCTTCTTGTTCGAAATTTGTTGGTAGATTGGTGAAGGCAAGTGTAACTATTTCTTTGGGCTAACATTCAAGCAATATCTACCCCCACCCTTAAGACTTCTTGCAATAATTTCGAAAATGCATGATGTTGTGATGTTAGGGTTTCGAATTTGGGCATTTAAGGGGCTGATTTTGCTAAATGTGTTATGGGGTTGAGTTTATGTGATTTAATGTTGAGTATATGTGCAATGACATGGATTTATATGGATGTTCTTGCCAAAATTCGAATTTTCAGAATGTATAAGGACCTAAATTTCGAAATTTTGCATGTGTAGGGGCTGAAATTTAATTGATGTTGAAGTATTTAATGGTCTTGCATTGGTCTTGATTGATTGTTCAACATTTTGGAGTTTTGATGGTTAATTCTTGATGTTCTTGATATGTGTTGTGAAAGTGTGGATTGAGTGTAGCCCAAGTGTTTGGGAAAAGTCCTAAGAGAGGTTATTTGAGGTGTTTGGGTGTTTGGTGTGGAGATAAGTTGAGGAAAGTGGGCTAAGTGTTTGAATTGTTGGAATTGGAGGTGTGTGAGTGTGCAGGGCAGCACTGTTCACGGGGCAGGGCAGGGTCGTGGCTGAGGTCTGGGCAGGGTTAGGCTATTCCATGGTAAAGTTCATGACGTTGTGGTCGCGTCGATATAAAATGGGCTCGATTCGGATAAGCATTGAGTGAGTTATGGATTTTTCAAAATTGGGTGCAAGTGCAGATTTTTCCTTTGAATAGGGGCTGTCCGATTTTTGTGTTTTGTAAATTTGCTCTTTTGATCTTTTGATGATACCACCTATTCCTTGGGATGATTTGGAGTGTTTGTTGAGTGTCGGTTCAAGCGGGACGGGTTTTGGATAAGGCATGACAAAGTTAAGGGCTTTTCGGTTTACTTGCTCGAGTTAAGTCAAGTTTGAGGATTTTGTTGGGTAAGTTGTCTTCTTTGGACTTAGGGACAGCCACTCATCCAACTTAAACTCACATTTTCGAGTCGAGTCTCATGTCTTAAAGATTGCTTATTCGTGTGCATTTGACGTGTTCTTGAGTTTAATAAAGAAAAAGGAAGTTTACTTGTTTGCATGCCATTTAATGTATGAGTTGAGTCTTTATAATTGAAAAGGGAAAAGAAAGCAAATATTTTTGAATGAAGTGATCTGTTTGTGACAAGAGGGGTGTTGCTAGGCCGGGGGATGCCTCGGTCTACTCACCAAGAGGTTATAGAGGTTAGGCAAGGAGCAAGAGACATCTTGTTTACCCTTGCCACAGAGGGGCAATGTGGGATCGGGAGGCATCTCGGTCTCCTTGCCATAGAGGGGTTAAGTTCGTCGGGAGAAATCTCGTCGTCTTGCCGGCATAGTGCACTGCAACCATGATCATGATCGAAACAGAGGGTCACAAATCAGGGATCGGATTTCTAAGAGGAAAAAGTAAAGAAAAGTTTAAAAGTTAAAGTTTCACAATTTTAGTTGACTCGTTTTGCATTGATGTCAGTCTTTCAGTTATGCATGAGTCTAAGTTGAATGTTATGAAAGTTAAAGTTTATCATAGTGTGAGTTCATTAATGCATGATTTCTATATCTTTCTAGTTTCATGCATATTACAGTTTAAGTTGAGTTTTTGCATCACGTATTTTAAACCCTTGTTATTATCCTAGTTATGCTTGTTGAGTCTTTAGACTCACTATGCTTGAATGTTTGCAGGTGAGGATTTTGTGGAGGAGACGGAGGGGCGTGATCTACTGGGATGAGGCCATCGGTAGTGCAAGGCCCAGTGACCGTTGCTTCCTTTTAGTTTATGTTTTTCCGCACAGTTATCGAATTTGTAATAATGAAGTATTATTTGAGATCTTGTAGTATTTATAGCCAGAATGTGCATTCCCTGTGCTACAGCTTATGTTTTGAAGTACGTTTTCCGCTTTTGCAAGTTTATGATTATCGTTGGAATTAATTTTAAATGCTTTAGTTTACTTTATGCTGTAACCGGGAGGTGGTTACTAGGATTGCATGTTTATGTTTAACGCACTTAAGTTTTGAAGTCAATTTTCTTTCCTTATTTAAATTGTTGTTTGAGTCTTGATGGCTTATTTGTTTTACAAATAGGTCATGGCAAAAATTTTTAAAAATCCGTAATTTTCCTTTATTTTAATTATAGTCTAGTAGCGAGTAGTTAGGGTCGTTTCAGTTGGTATCAGAGCACGGTCTTGGTTTGGGCTGAGCCTACTGCCGGTTGCTGAAACTCGGGGGATCTCGCCTCAAAGTCTGTAAGATTTAAGTTTAATGTCTCTATCTGTTTAAGTTTTGATGTATTAGTTTCTTGAGTTATTGAGAAGTTTAAATTTGAAGTAAAAATATTTTCTAAGGCATGAAATTTGAATGTTGGATTTTCTCAATGCGTTTAGATGGCTCGTCGTCATGATCCGCGTGCAGTTACGCCTCCACCGCCTCCACCGGCGCCGCAGGTGGATATAGGAGGGCAGGTGCTAGCAGGATTGGCCCGTATCCTCGAGCATCATGTGGATGCTCCTATTGCTAGATCGGAGACTACTTATGAGCAGTTTCGGAAGATGAATCTGAAGGACTTCGCTGGCACCACTGATCCGTTGATAGCGGAGGGTTGGATCCGCTCCCTTGAGGTGATCTTTCGCTATATGCAGATGGGAGATCCAAATAGAGTGAGATGTGCTGTGTTTCTCCTCCAGGATGATGCCGCCCTCTGGTGGGAGGGTATAGAGAAGATTGTGAACCCAGCTACTCTACCTTGGGCTAAGTTCAAGAAGTTGTTCTTTGAGAAGTACTTTACTGCTGATGTGAGAGCCCATTTGAAGACGGAGTTTATGAGCTTGAGGCAGGGTAATCTGTCGGTAGCCCAGTTCGTGGTGAAGTTTGAGAGAGGCTGCCATTTCGTGCCGTTGATTGGAGATGATGAGAAAGAGAAGCTGGAGCACTTTCTAGTAGGGCTTCGACCTACCATCCGTAGGGATGTGCTGATGGCTGAGCCATCTGATTATGCTTCAGCACTGAGGCGTGCCTTGAGGTCCGAGCAGACACTGAGAGATATTAGCGCGGAGGCGCATGGCAAGAGGCCCTTCCCTCATCAGGGCCACTCTCAGCAGCAGCAGCACGGCAAGAAGCCGTATCATGGGCCCCCGAGACAGCAGGGACAGCAGGCACCGCAGGGGCGTCAGGCCCAGAGACAGGTTCCTCCCAAGGCTGGGGAGAAGCCTATTTGTCAGTTTTGCCAACGTCCGCATTTTGGGAAGTGTTTGAAGGATGCTGGAGTTTGCTTCAAGTGCAAGAAGCCAGGACATATGTCTACCCATTGTCCAGAGCTGAGGAGGCCCGTGCAGGGCAGAGTGTTCGTGATGGAGGCCGAGCAGGCCGACCCAGACACTACTCTTCTCACAGGTAATATCTTAACTTTTGGGTTAGAGCAGTTAAAGATTTGTTGATGCATGCGACTCTAAATCTTTGCTTGTTTGAGGTTTTACTCTAGTAACTTGTTGCATGCCTTAGGACCTTTGACTGTTTAGCATGAATAGTATCTTGTTTGGGAATTGTTGAATTAGAATGAGCCTAAGTAGAACTCGTGGTTTTAACTTCAACCTTTCGTCGTTGTAACTACTGCTATGCAGGTAGGATTGTTGTGGCAGGCGTAGCCACGAGGGCCTTATTAGAATCAGGGGCTACCCATTCCTTTATATCGGAGTCTTTTGCCCTTGAGAGGGGAATTCAGAGCGAGGAATTGGAGGTTGGATTCTCAGTTACTATCCCCTCAGGAGAAGAGCTATCCACCAGGAGCTTGGTGAGAGACCTTGTATTGCTTTTGCAGGGTCAGTCAGTGGTAGCAGACCTCATAGTGCTACCTTTGCTAGAGTTTGACCTGATTCTTGGGATGGATTGGATGACGAAGAATGCGGTGATGATAGATTTTCAGCAGAGGTCAGTACTAGTCAGGCCTGAGGGCGAGGAACCATTTTGGTTTGAGGCTGTTAAGAGCTTGAGGAAGACTCGAGTCATTTCTACTTTGCAAGCTCAGAGGCTTGTACTTAGTGGGTGCGAGTCATTTCTAGCCAGTTTATCTTTGACAGAGCTGCCAGAGCGACCAGTTATTTCTGATGTGGCTATCGTCAGGGAGTTTGAGGATGTGTTCCCTAGCGATGTTGTGGGAATTCCGCCCGATAGAGAAGTGGAGTTCTCTATAGATTTGATTCCCGGTACTGTGCCTATCTCCAAGGCACCGTACAGATTGGCTCCTACCGAAATGATGGAGTTAAAAGAGCAGATTCAAGAGTTGCTTGACAAGGGATTCATACGCCCTAGTTTCTCCCCATGGGGTGCACCAGTTCTCTTCGTTAAGAAGAAGGACGGTAGTCAAGATTGTGCATAGACTACCGAGGTTTGAACGGAGTGACTGTGAAGAACAAGTACCCATTACCTAGGATCGAGGACCTCTTCGATCAATTGCAAGGTGCATCCATCTTTTCGAAGATTGATCTTCGTTCAGGTTATCACCAGTTGAAGGTGAAGGAGTCAGATGTGGCGAAGACAACTTTTAGGACTCGTTACGGTCATTACGAGTTCCTTGTGATGCCGTTTGGGATGACGAATGCGCCCGCGGTTTTCATGGATCTTATGAACCGCATGTTTCAGCCTTACTTGGACCGCTTTGTCATTGTTTTCATCGATGACATCCTCATTTATTCGAAGGATAGAGTGGAGCATGAACAGCATTTGAGGACCGTTCTTGAGGTGCTTCGAGAGCACAAGTTGTTGGCCAAGTTTGATAAGTGTGAATTCTGGTTGGAGAAAGTTGCTTTCTTGGGTCATATTATTTCTAAGAGCGGTGTGGAAGTAGACCCTTCAAAGGTTCAAGCAGTGAAGGAGTGGTCTATACCGAGGAGCGCGTCTGAGATTCGCAGTTTTCTTGGATTAGCCGGTTATTACCGAAAATTTATCAAGGGTTTTTCCTCCATTGCTGTGCCTATGACAGCGTTGACTAAGAAGAACGCCAAGTTTGTTTGGAGTGCCGAGTGTCAAAGGAGCTTTGATACTTTGAAGGAAGCTCTTACGACAGCGCCAGTGTTGACCATGCCATCCGGGCAAGGTGATTTTGTGGTGTATACTGATGCTTCCAAGTTGGGATTGGGAGCAGTTCTGATGCAGCGAGACAGAGCTATTGCCTATGCTTCTAGGCAATTGAAGGAGCACGAGAAGAACTACCCTACTCATGACTTAGAGTTGGCAGCGGTAGTGTTTGCTCTTAAGATTTGGAGACACTATCTTTACGGAGAGAAGAGTCAGATCTTCACAGACCACAAAAGCCTCAAGTACTTCTTCACCCAGAAGGAGTTGAATATGAGGCAGCGTAGGTGGTTAGAGTTGGTGAAGGACTATGACTGCAATATTAGCTACCACCCTGGTAAAGCTAATGTGGTTGCAGATGAAAGAGTGGGTGCCCAGTGAGCCAACTTGTGGCTATGGGCTTTGATGACTCTTTGTACAAACGATCTTTTGTTTAATGTAATTTACACTTTTATTAATGGCAATGACTTTATCTTTCTTCATATTGTTATATTGTGATATACTATTGTTGTTTTGATAAAGACCTTGAATATACTATAGTGTATGTAAGATGTGGTAGAACATGGGGATGTCTATCATGAAATACATCTTATAGTCACTGTATATTCTAAACTGTTCCTAGTCGATTGAGCCGTCCGATAATAAGGATAAGGATCGCTCGAGTTTGAGACTAGCATTTGCGATGCGGAGTACCACGTTTCATTGGTAGGGAACATGGAGATGTTCGAAGCATGCAAATGGATATTCATAGGATGAATAATCGAACTACCCTATCCGGACTTTCCAAGTGGTTATCACTTATCGAGTGGATTAAGTCCGCGGTTTTGGTTGTACACCATTAGTCCTTACTACTTGAAATATCATGGAGACTCTATATGCTAGTACTGTGCTTTGACTCGTTTACCGACTCTATGGGGGTCATCAGGTGTCGAGATTGGGTACAGTTACAACACATATAGGAGTCGATGCATTGTTGTCAAGGATTCACCACATACTTGCGAGTGTGGATATCCTATGCGATCTGAGGAGATATTAGTGTGACGAATCTCTGGCCAGAGTACTTGATGTGATTTAAGAAATGGTTTCTTAGTAGCACATGCGATGTCACTAATTTGATCTTCAAGATGTATTGCATAGTTATCGAATCTTGAGCGACTCTCGATATACCAATGGTTGTTGATTCGATCGGGATATATGGATGAAGGGACCGTACTGTACGCTAACCAAAATCTACTGGTTCTTGTAGGCACTATCAGTGATACCTAGGGAATCATGGGGCGATGTTGCTAGGCGCTTTACCATGATTCGTTGGGCAAGTCGGAAATCGTTGTTCCGAGTCACAAGGAGTTGTGAGCCCACGGCTAGCTGTATCCCTGAACCATTGAGGGTCACACAGTGTAATGGAGTTTTAATCCCCGTTGAGATAGTTAAATTTAAAGAGTTAAATTTAATGAATAAAGAAATTGGACTTCTTAAATAAGAGTAAGGGAGTAGGATTTCCTAAAATGACATAGGGATGGACATTTTTTGGAAACCACTGAATTCGGATTCAGGAAAATTTATCTTGACTTTAAAATGTGCAGAAATGGTTTCTGTGCACATTGGTAAAATCGGTTTATCAATCGGAGTCACGATGAATTTTATATTAATTTCTGAACATGCGGGCTTTGCTTGTCGGGCCTCAACTTATGACTAATGGGCCCTAAAGTGTTAGTGGCCTGCATTATAAATAAGTTATTGCAGTACATAAATTACACACAACAGGTCATAATTTGAGACAGGTTTTTCGAAAACCCTAGCCTCCTCTCTCTCAAATTCGGCCGCCCCCTCCCTTCTCTGCGTGAGAAATTCCGGTCTGTGATTTTGAATTGCAGTCTGGAATAGCGAATCAAATTCGTTTATTCTCTTCGTAGAAAACTTCTGATAGATTTTCTAGTGCAATCTATCAGAGGGATTAAACCTCTATTCGTGGACCTGATTGAAGGACAGAATATTCATCAGTTCCAAGGAGATACAAGAAGCGCAGAGAAATCTGTGTGGTGTCCAATAATCTCGCTTCGAGATTGAAGGTAAAATTTAATAATAGTTATTTAATTTTACACACACAAATAATTTAATCGTTAAACGGTTGATACCCACACTATGGAATTGTTCCATAATAAAATTTTTAAACTTCCGCTGCACCGGGTATCAATCGTGATTGATCTGAACGCCAGTTTTCCAACAGTGGTATCAGAGCCAGGTTGCTCAGATCAAACGATTAAATTAATCGATTGTACAAAAATTTTTGAGTCTTGGTTTTTTAAAACAAAATAAATATTTTAAATAAAAAAAAAAAAATTTCGGGCAAAACCCGGGCAGCGATTGGATCGCTGCCCGGTGGGCCAGCGACGGTCGCTGCCCCGGGCGGCGCACGGCGCCGCCCAAAGGGGGCGCACAGCGCCGCCCACGGCGGCGCACGTCGCCGCCCAGGGGCGGCGCTCAGCGCCGCCAAGGCAGCGCTCGGCGCTGCCCAGGGCGGCGCACGGCGCCGCCAGGGCAGCGATTGTCGCTGCCCTAAAGGGGCAGCCGGGAAGCCCCGGCCCGCGCCCACGGGTGCGGGCCGGCCCGGGAGTGTCCCGGGCGGCCCGCGGGAAAAATTATTTTTTTATTTAAATTAATTTTAATGTGTTAAAATTTTATTTTTGGTCCGGTCAAAAATTGTTTTTGATTGGTTCACGAGGCATCGGATCGAATTGTTCGAGTCCGAAAATTTTAAAATTGATTTTTGGATAAATTTGAATTTTTGGAAAATTTTAATATTTTATCCTTAAATTGAATTTTGAAATCAATTATTTTTGGTACAATTGATGATAAGATTTGATCTTATGTATATATTAAGTAAAATATGATTTTATCTATAAAATTAGATTCTGTAGATAAAATATGATTTTATTTAATAAAAGTAAAATATTATTTTATATGTAAAATATGATTTTATATATAAAATATGATTTTATCCTGTTTAAATTTAAATTGCCATATGCATGATATCCAATTAATTAATTTTGAATTAATGTTATTGGATAAGGATGATCGATTGCCATGACCAATTTTGTAGGTGTATGTTAGGAATTTACATTTGTTTTATTGTTGTTGGTTTTATTAATGGGCCTGGTTTATGGCCCAATATGAATGTCATATGTAATAAAAGTGGGCTTGGTTTATGGCCCGTTCCCACCCCTAAAATGTATCCCCTACTTGTCATTGTTATTTATTGTAAATACATTAGATTTAGTGGGAGATCAAGATTTGAAGATGGTGGGCCCAGCAGACAATAAAGACAGAAGAAATGTAAATTGGAAGCACATGTAATAGGATTGCATTGCATACTGCATATTTGTAAGAGTGGGTGCCCAGTGAGCCAACTGTGTGGCTATGGGCTTTGTTGACTCTTTGTATAAACAATCTTTTGTTTAATATTATTTACACTTTTATGGCAATGACTTTATATTACTTCATATTGTTATATTGTGATATACTATTGTTGTTTTGATAAAGACCTTGAATATACTATAGTGTATGTAAGATGTGGTAGAACATGGAGATGTCTATCATGAAATACATCTTATAGTCACTGTATATTCTAAAACCGTTCCTAGTCGATTGAGCCGTCCGATAATAAGGATAAGGATCGCTCGAGTTTGAGACTAGCATTTGCGATGCGGAGTACCACGTTTCATTGGTAGGGAACATGGAGATGTTCGAAGCATGCAAATGGATATTCATAGGATGAATAATCGAACTACCCTATCCGGACTTTCCAAGTGGTTATCACTTATCGAGTGGATTAAGTCCGCGGTTTTGGTTGTACACCATTAGTCCTTACGACTTGAAACATCATGGAGACTCTATATGCTAGTGCTGTGCTTTGACTCGTTTACCGACTCTATGGGGGTCATCAGGTGTCGAGATTGGGTACAGTTACGACACATATAGGAGTCAATGCATTGTTGTCAAGGATTCACCACATACTTGCGAGTGTGGATATCCTATGCGATCTGAGGAGATATTAGTGTGACAAATCTCTGGCCAGAGTACTTGATGTGATTTAAGAAATGGTTTCTTAGTAGCACATGCGATGTCACTAATTTGATCTTCAAGATGTATTGCATAGTTATCGAATCTTGAGCGACTCTCGATATACGAATGGTTGTTGATTCGATCGGGATATATGGATGAAGGGACCGTACTGTACGCTAACCAAAATCTACTGGTTCTTGTAGGCACTATCAGTGATACCTAGGGAATCATGGGGCGATGTTGCTAGGCGCTTTACCATGATTCGTTGGGCAAGTCGGAAAGTGTTGTTCCGAGTCACAAGGAGTTGTGAGCCCACGGCTAGCTGTATCCCTGAACCATTGAGGGTCACACAGTGTAATGGAGTTTTAATCCCCGTTGAGATAGTTAAATTTAAAGAGTTAAATTTAATGAACTAAGGAGTTGGACTTCTTAAATAAGAGTAAGGGAGTAGGATTTCCTAAAATGACATAGGGATGGACATTTTAGGAAACCACTGAATTCGGATTCAGGAAAATTTATTTTGACTTTAAAATGTGCAGAAATGGTTTCTGTGCACATTGGTGAAATCGTTTCATCAATCGGAGTCACGATGAATTTTATATTAATTTCTGAACGAGCGGGCTTTGCTTGTCGGGCCCTGACTTATGACTAATGGGCCCTAAGGTGTTAGTGGCCTGCATTATAAATAAGTTATTTCAGTACAGAAATTACACACAATAGGTCATAATTTTTGAGAGCAAAAATCGAAAACCCTAGTTCCTCTCAAATAATATTTCGGCCGCCCCCTTGCTCTGTCACAGAGAAATTCCGGTCTGTGATTTTGAATCGCAGTAAGGAATAACGAATCAGATTCGTTTATTCTCTTCGCAGAAAACTTCTGATAGATTTTCTAGTGCAATCTATCAGAGGGATTAAACCTCTGTTCGTGGACCTGATTGAAGGAGTTCATCGGTTCCAGGGAGAGACAACAAGAGCAGATAAAATCTGTTGGTGTCCATTAATCTCGTTGCGAGATTTGAGGTAAAATTTATTTAATTGTTATTTAAATTTTACACACACAATAATTTAATCGTTAAACGGTTGATAACCCACACCATGGAATTGTTCCATGATAAAATTTTTAAACTTCCGCTGCACCGGGTATCAATCGTGATTGATCTGAGAGCCGCGTTTTCCAACAGTGGTATCAGAGCCAGGTTGCTCAGATCAAACGATTAAATTAATCAATTGTACAAAATTTTTGAGTCTCGGTTTTTGAAACAAAATAAATATTTTTAAATAAAAAAATTTTTTTTTTTCGGGGCAAAACCCGGGCAGCGATTGGATCGCTGCCCGGTGGGGCAGCAATTGTTGCTGCCCCGGGCGGCGCACGGCGCCGCCCAAGGCGGCGACCGTCGCCGCCCAGGGCGGCGCACGGCGCCGCCCAGGGCAGCGCTGTGCGCTGCCCAGCGCAGCGCTGGGCGCTGCGCAGGGCAGCGCTCGGCGCTGCCCAGGGCGGCGCTCGGCGCCGCCCAGCGCAGCGCACGGCGCCGCCCAGGGGCGGCGCCAGGAGCTGCCCTATGGGGGCAGCCGGGCTGCCCCCGGCCCGCGCCCCGGGTGCGGGCCGGCCCGGGAGTGTCCCGGGCGGCCCGCGGGAAAAATTATATTTTTTATTAATTTTAATATTTAAAATTTTATTTTTGGTCCGGTCAAAAATTGTTTTTGATTGGTTCACGAGATTTCGGATCGAATTGTTCGAGTCCGTAAATTTTAAAATTGATTTTGGATAAATTTGAATTTTTGGAAAATTTTAATATTTTATCCGTAAATTGAATTTTGAAATCAATTATTTTGGTACAATTGATGATAAGATATGATCTTATGATATATTAAGTAAAATATGATTTTATTTGTAAAATTGGATTTTATAGATAAAATATGATTTTATTTGATATAGAGATAAAATATGATTTTATATGTGAAATGAGATTTTATATATAAAATATGATTTTATCTTGTTTAAATTTGAATTGCCACAGCATGTTATCCAATAAATTAATTTTGAATTAAATGTTATTGGATAAGGATGATCGATTGCCATGACCAATTTTGTAGGTGTATGTTAGGAATTTACATTTTGTCTTTATTATTGTTGGTTTTATTAATGGGCCTGGTTTATGGCCCGATATGAATGTCATATGTAATAAAAGTGGGCTTGGTTTATAGCCCGTTCCCACCCCCTAAAAATGTATCCCCTACTTGTCATTGTTATTTATTGTAAATACATTAGATTTAGTGGGAGATCAAGATTTGAAGATGGTGGGCCCAGCAGACAATGAAGACTGAAGAAATGTAAATTGGAAGCATATGTAATAGGATTGCATTTGCATACTGCATATTACCTAGGATTGGACTAAGACCCGTGATTGGCAACCACGGGTCAATTAGAAATGGAATCGATCATCCTATATAATATGTGATATTATGATTGTATGCATGTTTAGACATAAATTGCGTGAATCCGGCAATGCATGCAATAAATTAAATATGATGAGACAAATAATTTTATAAATAAAATCCCTCATTTTAAATATGATTTAAAATTTATATCAAGATAAATAAAGGAAATTTAAATATTGTTTAAATGTTCCTACCTTCCATCAACGGTCAATGTATGTGATGCTACCCGCGGATACGGTCCGGCTCATATTATTGGGGGGCCCGTCCGTCGGAAAGCTGTACATTGGATCGACAAATGTTGTAAGTTGGGTGGAACTCCCATGGGATCGGCTCATATTATTGGGGGATCCACATGGCGACCGTCCATCACAACTTAATATTGATGGGTCATCTTGACATGTCACTTTAAACGGCGTCATATTATTGGGCCCTTATTGGACATGAGGTAAACACATGGGGGTTGCTTTGGAAGCAATTGGGCTCTACCTTTTGAGAATTATGGTTGGCTGATATTATTCGGGACCATAAGTTTGTCAATTGGACTCCATGTTCTCACTAAGGAAAAAGTTTCCCGTTTTCACTAGAGGGTGGTGAAATCGTTAAAATAGTGGGAGTGAGATTCATAAAATTAAATTCGCCTATTTTATGTCTTAGTAAATTGTTAAACAATCATTGATATATGTCTGTTTTTCTTTTCAGTATTTCATACAATGAATTCGCGAAATCCATTATTCTCGATCCTCGAACAAAACAAGTTGACTGGCGCCAACTATACGGAATGGTTCCGGAAGTTGAAGATTGTCTTAACTTCGGAGAAAATGCTCTACGTGTTAGAGAAAGCACCTCCGAAGGAAGCACCAGCTGACATAAGTCCGGAGGAATTGGCCAAACTTGATGCATGGTGTGGCCATGACATCAAGACCAAATGCTATATGCAAGCCTCGATGTCTGATGAACTCCAGAGGCGATTTGAGGACACGGTGAATGCTGCTGACATTCACGCGCAACTCAAGGAACTTTTTGGGGCTCAGTCGAGGGCTGAAAGGTTCTCTACTGTTAAGGAGTTGATGACGTGCCGCATGCGTGAAGGGACTTCGGTCCGTGATCATGGGGTACGAGTGATTTGGCTCATACAGAAGTTAGCGACCCTTGATTTGGTGTTGGAGCATGAACTCAATGTGGACTTGCTGCTTCTATCTCTTCCTTCTTCATTTGATGGATTCGTGATAAATTTTAATATGAACAAGATAGAGGCCACCCTTGAAGAGATGGTCAATATGCTCGTTACATATGAATCCACACTTAAGAAGGATAAGCCAGCTTTCTTGGTGGGCTCCTCATCTTCTGCTAAGAAGGGGCCAAGTATGAAGGGCAAGAAACGTTCTGCCCCACCCAAGAAAGTGGAACCCGAGAAGAAGCAAAAGACAAAGGCTTCAAACAATGGAAAATCCAAGGATGTTTGCCATTACTGCAAGAAGCCGGGTCATTGGAAGCGCAACTGCAAGGAGTATCTTGAGCAGTTAGGAACTGCAAAGGGTATGTTCTATATCGAAATAAACATGTCATTTAATACAACTTCTTGGGTATTGGATACCGGATGTGGATCTCACATTTGCAATGATTTGCAGGTGATGACAAGAAGTCGCAGGCTTAGAATGGGTGAGACCCAGCTGAGGCTCGGGAATGGTTCCAGAGTTGAAGCTACGGCCATTGGAGATGTTTGTTTGATTTTGCAGAATGGTTTTAAATTATTGTTGAGAGATGTTTTATTTGTGCCAGATTTAATTAAAAACATTATTTCTATTTCTATGCTTGATAGAGATGGTTATTCTTGTAATTTTGTGAATGGGATTTGCAATATTTACAAGAATGAATGTTTAATTGGAAATGGACAACTTGAAAACGATCTATACAATTTAAAACTAAAAGACGTTCCAGTAAATTGTATTGACAAACCGGCGACAACAAACAAAAGGAAAATCGATAGTCAAAACCCGGCAAACCTTTGGCACGCTAGACTAGGTCATATTTCCTCAAGGAGGATGAACAAGCTAGTGGGAGAGGGCATGTTTGATATGTCTGATATTAACTCTCTACCTACTTGTGAATCCTGCCTAAAAGGGAAAATGACTAAATCTCCTTTTAAGGGGAAGCCTGAACGTAGTCAAAATCTGTTGGATTTGATCCATACAGATGTTTGTGGTCCATTTAGAGTAGGGACTCAACATGGCCACACCTACTTCATTACCTTTACTGATGATTATTCTAGGTATGGGTATTTATATTTAATGAAATATAAGTCTGAAGCATTTGAAAAGTTCAAAGAATTCAAGGCTGAAGTAGAAAACAAGCTAGGTAAAAGTATTAAAGCACTTCGATCGGATCGAGGTGGAGAATACTTGAGTACCGAGTTTTTGGACTATCTAAAAGAGAATGGGATTCTCTCTCAGTGGACTCCTCCTATGACACCACAGCTTAATGGTGTATCGGAGCGTCGTAATCGAACTTTGTTGGACATGGTTCGATCCATGATGAGCTTCACTGAGCTTCCACCTTCGTTTTGGGGCTATGCGCTTGAAACGGCGGTATTGTTGTTGAATAACGTCCACACTAAAGCAGTGGACAAAACACCATACGAGTTATGGAATGGCAAAGCTCCTAAGTATTCATACTTGAGGATTTGGGGATGTCCTGCTTACGTGAAGCGGACAGTGGGAGATAAGTTGGATAGTCGATCCAGCTTGTGTTATTTTGTGGGGTATCCGAAGAATTCAATCGGATATTATTTCTATTATCCTGCTGAAACAAAGGTGTTTGTTTCACGGAATGCCACCTTCTTGGAGAAGGAGTTCTTATTGGATAAGAAAGGCGAGATGATGGAACTCGAAGAAGTTCGAGAAGAACCCAAAATACAAAATAACGATCCTAAACCTCAGGAACCATTGCTGGACACGCCTGCACCTAGAAGATCCGAAAGGACTTCTAGACCTCCAGTTCGATATGGTCTTCTTCTTGAAGAGGGTCAAGATGAACCCGACATTGGATGTGATCCAAGAAGCTTCAAGGAAGCAATTTCTGATGCGGATTCGAATTTATGGCTTGAAGCTATGCAGTCAGAATTGGATTCGATGCATACTAACCAAGTCTGGTCTTTAGTGGATCCTCCCGATGGAATTGTTCCAATAGGGTGTAAATGGATCTACAAAAGAAAGCTTGGGCCTGATGGTAAGATATTGACTTACAAGGCGCGATTGGTGGCGAAAGGTTATACTCAAAGGCAAGGAGTTGACTATATGAAACCTTTTCACCAGTCGCAATGTTCAAGTCCATAAGAATCCTAATTGCCATAGCTGCATGGTATGACTATGAGATATGGCAGATAGATGTGAAGACTGCTTTTTTTAATGGAGACATTAAGGAAGAAATCTATATGAAGCAGCCTGAGGGTTCACATCCATGGGAAGCGAGCATAAGGTATGCAAGCTTCAGAGATCAATTTATGGTCTAAAACAAGCATCAAGAAGTTGGAACCATAAATTTGATGAAACAATTAAAGATTTTGGTTTCATCAAGAACCCGGAGGAACCTTGCGTGTACAAGAAAGTAGTTAAGGATGCGGTGACATTCTTAGTACTTTATGTTGATGACATCCTACTCATTGGGAATGATGTAGGGATGTTGCAGTCAACAAAGATATGGTTATCAGGTAGATTTTCGATGAAGGATTTGGGTGAGGCATCCTACATTCTTGGGATACAGATCTATAGGGATAGATCTAAGAGAATGATAGGACTCACTCAATCAACCTACATCGATACCATATTGAAACGGTTTTCAATGGATGGGTCCAAGAGAGGACATCTACCCATGTGTCATGGAGTTTCTCTATCCAAGTCTATGTGTCCCAAGACTGATGCAGAGATAGAGAATATGACACATGTACCATATGCGTCAGCTATAGGTAGTATCATGTATGGGATGATATCTACCCGACCGGATGTAGCATTTGCTCTGAGTGTCACGAGCAGATATCAGTCTAATCCTGGTCAGATGCATTGGAAAGCCGTGAAGGACATTCTTAAGTACTTGCGAAGGACTAAGAATATGTTCATGGTTTATGGAGGACGAGAACTCAAACTGGAAGGCTATACCGACTCTAGCTTCCAAAGTGATGTGGATGACTCGAAGTCAACCTCTGGATTTGTGTTCATGCTCAATGGCGGTGCTGTCTCTTGGAAGAGTTCCAAGCAGGACACCACAGCGGATTCCACCACTGAGGCTGAATACATTGCAGCATCAGCTGCTGCTAAAGAGGCCGTTTGGATGAGGAATTTCGTCCAAGAGTTGGGCGTCATTCCTGAATTTGTTGGTCCAGTCCCGGTGTACTGCGACAACACGGGTGCCGTTGCTCAAGCAAAGGAACCAAGGTCTCATCAAAGATCCAAACACGTACTGAGGAAATACCACATAATCCGGGAGATTGTGGAAAGAGGAGACATCAGTGTCGAACGAGTGGCCTCTGCAGACAATATCGCTGATCCACTTACTAAGCCTTTGCCAGGACCATTGTTTGACAAACATCGCGAAGCAATGGGTCTACGTAGTATGACTAGTTGGCTATAGGGCAAGTGGGAGATTGTAAGAGTGGGTGCCCAGTGAGCCAACTGTGTGGCTATGGGCTTTGTTGACTCTTTGTATAAACAATCTTTTGTTTAATATTATTTACACTTTTATGGCAATGACTTTATATTACTTCATATTGTTATATTGTGATATACTATTGTTGTTTTGATAAAGACCTTGAATATACTATAGTGTATGTAAGATGTGGTAGAACATGGAGATGTCTATCATGAAATACATCTTATAGTCACTGTATATTCTAAAACCGTTCCTAGTCGATTGAGCCGTCCGATAATAAGGATAAGGATCGCTCGAGTTTGAGACTAGCATTTGCGATGCGGAGTACCACGTTTCATTGGTAGGGAACATGGAGATGTTCGAAGCATGCAAATGGATATTCATAGGATGAATAATCGAACTACCCTATCCGGACTTTCCAAGTGGTTATCACTTATCGAGTGGATTAAGTCCGCGTTTTGGTTGTACACCATTAGTCCTTACGACTTGAAACATCATGGAGACTCTATATGCTAGTGCTGTGCTTTGACTCGTTTACCGACTCTATGGGGGTCATCAGGTGTCGAGATTGGGTACAGTTACGACACATATAGGAGTCAATGCATTGTTGTCAAGGATTCACCACATACTTGCGAGTGTGGATATCCTATGCGATCTGAGGAGATATTAGTGTGACAAATCTCTGGCCAGAGTACTTGATGTGATTTAAGAAATGGTTTCTTAGTAGCACATGCGATGTCACTAATTTGATCTTCAAGATGTATTGCATAGTTATCGAATCTTGAGCGACTCTCGATATACCAATGGTTGTTGATTCGATCGGGATATATGGATGAAGGGACCGTACTGTACGCTAACCAAAATCTACTGGTTCTTGTAGGCACTATCAGTGATACCTAGGGAATCATGGGGCGATGTTGCTAGGCGCTTTACCATGATTCGTTGGGCAAGTCGGAAAGTGTTGTTCCGAGTCACAAGGAGTTGTGAGCCCACGGCTAGCTGTATCCCTGAACCATTGAGGGTCACACAGTGTAATGGAGTTTTAATCCCCGTTGAGATAGTTAAATTTAAAGAGTTAAATTTAATGAACTAAGGAGTTGGACTTCTTAAATAAGAGTAAGGGAGTAGGATTTCCTAAAATGACATAGGGATGGACATTTTAGGAAACCACTGAATTCGGATTCAGGAAAATTTATTTTGACTTTAAAATGTGCAGAAATGGTTTCTGTGCACATTGATGAAATCGTTTCATCAATCGGAGTCACGATGAATTTTATATTAATTTCTGAACGAGCGGGCTTTGCTTGTCGGGCCCTGACTTATGACTAATGGGCCCTAAGGTGTTAGTGGCCTGCATTATAAATAAGTTATTTCAGTACAGAAATTACACACAATAGGTCATAATTTTTGAGAGCAAAAATCGAAAACCCTAGTTCCTCTCAAATAATATTTCGGCCGCCCCCTTGCTCTGTCACAGAGAAATTCCGGTCTGTGATTTTGAATCGCAGTAAGGAATAACGAATCAGATTCGTTTATTCTCTTCGCAGAAAACTTCTGATAGATTTTCTAGTGCAATCTATCAGAGGGATTAAACCTCTGTTCGTGGACCTGATTGAAGGAGTTCATCGGTTCCAGGGAGAGACAACAAGAGCAGATAAAATCTGTTGGTGTCCATTAATCTCGTTGCGAGATTTGAGGTAAAATTTATTTAATTGTTATTTAAATTTTACACACACAATAATTTAATCGTTAAACGGTTGATAACCCACACCATGGAATTGTTCCATGATAAAATTTTTAAACTTCCGCTGCACCGGGTATCAATCGTGATTGATCTGAGAGCCGCGTTTTCCAACAGTGGTATCAGAGCCAGGTTGCTCAGATCAAACGATTAAATTAATCAATTGTACAAAATTTTGAGTCTCGGTTTTGAAACAAAATAAATATTTTTAAATAAAAAATTTTTTTTTTTCGGGGCAAAACCCGGGCAGCGATTGGATCGCTGCCCGGTGGGGCAGCAATTGTTGCTGCCCCGGGCGGCGCACGGCGCCGCCCAAAGGGGGCGCACGGCGCCGCCCAGGGCAGCGCTGTGCGCTGCCCAGCGCAGCGCTGGGCGCTGCGCAGGGCAGCGCTCGGCGCTGCCCAGGGGCGGCGCTCGGCGCCGCCCAGCGCAGCGCACGGCGCCGCCCAGGGGCGGCGCCAGGAGCTGCCCTATGGGGGCAGCCGGGCTGCCCCCGGCCCGCGCCCCGGGTGCGGGCCGGCCCGGGAGTGTCCCGGGCGGCCCGCGGGAAAAAAATTATATTTTTTATTAATTTTAATATTTAAAATTTTATTTTTGGTCCGGTCAAAAATTGTTTTTGATTGGTTCACGAGATTTCGGATCGAATTGTTCGAGTCCGTAAATTTTAAAATTGATTTTGGATAAATTTGAATTTTTGGAAAATTTTAATATTTTATCCGTAAATTGAATTTTGAAATCAATTATTTTGGTACAATTGATGATAAGATATGATCTTATGATATATTAAGTTAAAATATGATTTTATTTGTAAAATTGGATTTTATAGATAAAATATGATTTTATTTGATATAGAGATAAAATATGATTTTATATGTGAAATGAGATTTTATATATAAAATATGATTTTATCTTGTTTAAATTTGAATTGCCACAGCATGTTATCCAATAAATTAATTTTGAATTAAATGTTATTGGATAAGGATGATCGATTGCCATGACCAATTTTGTAGGTGTATGTTAGGAATTTACATTTTGTCTTTATTATTGTTGGTTTTATTAATGGGCCTGGTTTATGGCCCGATATGAATGTCATATGTAATAAAAGTGGGCTTGGTTTATAGCCCGTTCCCACCCCCTAAAAATGTATCCCCTACTTGTCATTGTTATTTATTGTAAATACATTAGATTTAGTGGGAGATCAAGATTTGAAGATGGTGGGCCCAGCAGACAATGAAGACTGAAGAAATGTAAATTGGAAGCATATGTAATAGGATTGCATTTGCATACTGCATATTACCTAGGATTGGACTAAGACCCGTGATTGGCAACCACGGGTCAATTAGAAATGGAATCGATCATCCTATATAATATGTGATATTATGATTGTATGCATGTTTAGACATAAATTGCGTGAATCCGGCAATGCATGCAATAAATTAAATATGATGAGACAAATAATTTTATAAATAAAATCCCTCATTTTAAATATGATTTAAAATTTATATCAAGATAAATAAAGGAAATTTAAATATTGTTTAAATGTTCCTACCTTCCATCAACGGTCAATGTATGTGATGCTACCCGCGGATACGGTCCGGCTCATATTATTGGGGGGGCCCGTCCGTCGGAAAGCTGTACATTGGATCGACAAATGTTGTAAGTTGGGTGGAACTCCCATGGGATCGGCTCATATTATTGGGGGATCCACATGGCGACCGTCCATCACAACTTAATATTGATGGGTCATCTTGACATGTCACTTTAAACGGCGTCATATTATTGGGCCCTTATTGGACATGAGGTAAACACATGGGGGTTGCTTTGGAAGCAATTGGGCTCTACCTTTTGAGAATTATGGTTGGCTGATATTATTCGGGACCATAAGTTTGTCAATTGGACTCCATGTTCTCACTAAGGAAAAAGTTTCCCGTTTTCACTAGAGGGTGGTGAAATCGTTAAAATAGTGGGAGTGAGATTCATAAAATTAAATTCGCCTATTTTATGTCTTAGTAAATTGTTAAACAATCATTGATATATGTCTGTTTTTCTTTTCAGTATTTCATACAATGAATTCGCGAAATCCATTATTCTCGATCCTCGAACAAAACAAGTTGACTGGCGCCAACTATACGGAATGGTTCCGGAAGTTGAAGATTGTCTTAACTTCGGAGAAAATGCTCTACGTGTTAGAGAAAGCACCTCCGAAGGAAGCACCAGCTGACATAAGTCCGGAGGAATTGGCCAAACTTGATGCATGGTGTGACCATGACATCAAGACCAAATGCTATATGCAAGCCTCGATGTCTGATGAACTCCAGAGGCGATTTGAGGACACGGTGAATGCTGCTGACATTCACGCGCAACTCAAGGAACTTTTTGGGGCTCAGTCGAGGGCTGAAAGGTTCTCTACTGTTAAGGAGTTGATGACGTGCCGCATGCGTGAAGGGACTTCGGTCCGTGATCATGGGGTACGAGTGATTTGGCTCATACAGAAGTTAGCGACCCTTGATTTGGTGTTGGAGCATGAACTCAATGTGGACTTGCTGCTTCTATCTCTTCCTTCTTCATTTGATGGATTCGTGATAAATTTTAATATGAACAAGATAGAGGCCACCCTTGAAGAGATGGTCAATATGCTCGTTACATATGAATCCACACTTAAGAAGGATAAGCCAGCTTTCTTGGTGGGCTCCTCATCTTCTGCTAAGAAGGGGCCAAGTATGAAGGGCAAGAAACGTTCTGCCCCACCCAAGAAAGTGGAACCCGAGAAGAAGCAAAAGACAAAGGCTTCAAACAATGGAAAATCCAAGGATGTTTGCCATTACTGCAAGAAGCCGGGTCATTGGAAGCGCAACTGCAAGGAGTATCTTGAGCAGTTAGGAACTGCAAAGGGTATGTTCTATATCGAAATAAACATGTCATTTAATACAACTTCTTGGGTATTGGATACCGGATGTGGATCTCACATTTGCAATGATTTGCAGGTGATGACAAGAAGTCGCAGGCTTAGAATGGGTGAGACCCAGCTGAGGCTCGGGAATGGTTCCAGAGTTGAAGCTACGGCCATTGGAGATGTTTGTTTGATTTTGCAGAATGGTTTTAAATTATTGTTGAGAGAATGTTTTATTTGTGCCAGATTTAATTAAAAACATTATTTCTATTTCTATGCTTGATAGAGATGGTTATTCTTGTAATTTTGTGAATGGGATTTGCAATATTTACAAGAATGAATGTTTAATTGGAAATGGACAACTTGAAAACGATCTATACAATTTAAAACTAAAAGACGTTCCAGTAAATTGTATTGACAAACCGGCGACAACAAACAAAAGAAAAATCGATAGTCAAAACCCGTCAACCTTTGGCACGCTAGACTAGGTCATATTTCCTCAAGGAGGATGAACAAGCTAGTGGGAGAGGGCATGTTTGATATGTCTGATATTAACTCTCTACCTACTTGTGAATCCTGCCTAAAAGGGAAAATGACTAAATCTCCTTTTAAGGGGAAGCCTGAACGTAGTCAAAATCTGTTGGATTTGATCCATACAGATGTTTGTGGTCCATTTAGAGTAGGGACTCAACATGGCCACACCTACTTCATTACCTTTACTGATGATTATTCTAGGTATGGGTATTTATATTTAATGAAATATAAGTCTGAAGCATTTGAAAAGTTCAAAGAATTCAAGGCTGAAGTAGAAAACAAGCTAGGTAAAAGTATTAAAGCACTTCGATCGGATCGAGGTGGAGAATACTTGAGTACCGAGTTTTTGGACTATCTAAAAGAGAATGGGATTCTCTCTCAGTGGACTCCTCCTATGACACCACAGCTTAATGGTGTATCGGAGCGTCGTAATCGAACTTTGTTGGACATGGTTCGATCCATGATGAGCTTCACTGAGCTTCCACCTTCGTTTTGGGGCTATGCGCTTGAAACGGCGGTATTGTTGTTGAATAACGTCCACACTAAAGCAGTGGACAAAACACCATACGAGTTATGGAATGGCAAAGCTCCTAAGTATTCATACTTGAGGATTTGGGGATGTCCTGCTTACGTGAAGCGGACAGTGGGAGATAAGTTGGATAGTCGATCCAGCTTGTGTTATTTTGTGGGGTATCCGAAGAATTCAATCGGATATTATTTCTATTATCCTGCTGAAACAAAGGTGTTTGTTTCACGGAATGCCACCTTCTTGGAGAAGGAGTTCTTATTGGATAAGAAAGGCGAGATGATGGAACTCGAAGAAGTTCGAGAAGAACCCAAAATACAAAATAACGATCCTAAACCTCAGGAACCATTGCTGGACACGCCTGCACCTAGAAGATCCGAAAGGACTTCTAGACCTCCAGTTCGATATGGTCTTCTTCTTGAAGAGGGTCAAGATGAACCCGACATTGGATGTGATCCAAGAAGCTTCAAGGAAGCAATTTCTGATGCGGATTCGAATTTATGGCTTGAAGCTATGCAGTCAGAATTGGATTCGATGCATACTAACCAAGTCTGGTCTTTAGTGGATCCTCCCGATGGAATTGTTCCAATAGGGTGTAAATGGATCTACAAAAGAAAGCTTGGGCCTGATGGTAAGATATTGACTTACAAGGCGCGATTGGTGGCGAAAGGTTATACTCAAAGGCAAGGAGTTGACTATGATGAAACCTTTTCACCAGTCGCAATGTTCAAGTCCATAAGAATCCTAATTGCCATAGCTGCATGGTATGACTATGAGATATGGCAGATAGATGTGAAGACTGCTTTTTTTAATGGAGACATTAAGGAAGAAATCTATATGAAGCAGCCTGAGGGGTTCACATCCATGGGAAGCGAGCATAAGGTATGCAAGCTTCAGAGATCAATTTATGGTCTAAAACAAGCATCAAGAAGTTGGAACCATAAATTTGATGAAACAATTAAAGATTTTGGTTTCATCAAGAACCCGGAGGAACCTTGCGTGTACAAGAAAGTAGTTAAGGATGCGGTGACATTCTTAGTACTTTATGTTGATGACATCCTACTCATTGGGAATGATGTAGGGATGTTGCAGTCAACAAAGATATGGTTATCAGGTAGATTTTCGATGAAGGATTTGGGTGAGGCATCCTACATTCTTGGGATACAGATCTATAGGGATAGATCTAAGAGAATGATAGGACTCACTCAATCAACCTACATCGATACCATATTGAAACGGTTTTCAATGGATGGGTCCAAGAGAGGACATCTACCCATGTGTCATGGAGTTTCTCTATCCAAGTCTATGTGTCCCAAGACTGATGCAGAGATAGAGAATATGACACATGTACCATATGCGTCAGCTATAGGTAGTATCATGTATGGGATGATATCTACCCGACCGGATGTAGCATTTGCTCTGAGTGTCACGAGCAGATATCAGTCTAATCCTGGTCAGATGCATTGGAAAGCCGTGAAGGACATTCTTAAGTACTTGCGAAGGACTAAGAATATGTTCATGGTTTATGGAGGACGAGAACTCAAACTGGAAGGCTATACCGACTCTAGCTTCCAAAGTGATGTGGATGACTCGAAGTCAACCTCTGGATTTGTGTTCATGCTCAATGGCGGTGCTGTCTCTTGGAAGAGTTCCAAGCAGGACACCACAGCGGATTCCACCACTGAGGC
Source organism: Henckelia pumila (assembly GCF_033568475.1). Classification (NCBI taxonomy): domain Eukaryota; kingdom Viridiplantae; phylum Streptophyta; class Magnoliopsida; order Lamiales; family Gesneriaceae; genus Henckelia; species Henckelia pumila. The sequence continues at coordinate 74,782,112 of NC_133121.1, forward strand.
TGAATACATTGCAGCATCAGCTGCTGCTAAAGAGGCCGTTTGGATGAGGAATTTCGTCCAAGAGTTGGGCGTCATTCCTGAATTTGTTGGTCCAGTCCCGGTGTACTGCGACAACACGGGTGCCGTTGCTCAAGCAAAGGAACCAAGGTCTCATCAAAGATCCAAACACGTACTGAGGAAATACCACATAATCCGGAGAGATTGTGGAAAGAGGAGACATCAGTGTCGAACGAGTGGCCTCTGCAGACAATATCGCTGATCCACTTACTAAGCCTTTGCCAGGACCATTGTTTGACAAACATCGCGAAGCAATGGGTCTACGTAGTATGACTAGTTGGCTATAGGGCAAGTGGGAGATTGTAAGAGTGGGTGCCCAGTGAGCCAACTGTGTGGCTATGGGCTTTGTTGACTCTTTGTATAAACAATCTTTTGTTTAATATTATTTACACTTTTATGGCAATGACTTTATATTACTTCATATTGTTATATTGTGATATACTATTGTTGTTTTGATAAAGACCTTGAATATACTATAGTGTATGTAAGATGTGGTAGAACATGGAGATGTCTATCATGAAATACATCTTATAGTCACTGTATATTCTAAAACCGTTCCTAGTCGATTGAGCCGTCCGATAATAAGGATAAGGATCGCTCGAGTTTGAGACTAGCATTTGCGATGCGGAGTACCACGTTTCATTGGTAGGGAACATGGAGATGTTCGAAGCATGCAAATGGATATTCATAGGATGAATAATCGAACTACCCTATCCGGACTTTCCAAGTGGTTATCACTTATCGAGTGGATTAAGTCCGCGGTTTTGGTTGTACACCATTAGTCCTTACGACTTGAAACATCATGGAGACTCTATATGCTAGTGCTGTGCTTTGACTCGTTTACCGACTCTATGGGGGTCATCAGGTGTCGAGATTGGGTACAGTTACGACACATATAGGAGTCAATGCATTGTTGTCAAGGATTCACCACATACTTGCGAGTGTGGATATCCTATGCGATCTGAGGAGATATTAGTGTGACAAATCTCTGGCCAGAGTACTTGATGTGATTTAAGAAATGGTTTCTTAGTAGCACATGCGATGTCACTAATTTGATCTTCAAGATGTATTGCATAGTTATCGAATCTTGAGCGACTCTCGATATACCAATGGTTGTTGATTCGATCGGGATATATGGATGAAGGGACCGTACTGTACGCTAACCAAAATCTACTGGTTCTTGTAGGCACTATCAGTGATACCTAGGGAATCATGGGGCGATGTTGCTAGGCGCTTTACCATGATTCGTTGGGCAAGTCGGAAAGTGTTGTTCCGAGTCACAAGGAGTTGTGAGCCCACGGCTAGCTGTATCCCTGAACCATTGAGGGTCACACAGTGTAATGGAGTTTTAATCCCCGTTGAGATAGTTAATTTAAAGAGTTAAATTTAATGAACTAAGGAGTTGGACTTCTTAAATAAGAGTAAGGGAGTAGGATTTCCTAAAATGACATAGGGATGGACATTTTAGGAAACCACTGAATTCGGATTCAGGAAAATTTATTTTGACTTTAAAATGTGCAGAAATGGTTTCTGTGCACATTGGTGAAATCGTTTCATCAATCGGAGTCACGATGAATTTTATATTAATTTCTGAACGAGCGGGCTTTGCTTGTCGGGCCCTGACTTATGACTAATGGGCCCTAAGGTGTTAGTGGCCTGCATTATAAATAAGTTATTTCAGTACAGAAATTACACACAATAGGTCATAATTTTTGAGAGCAAAAATCGAAAACCCTAGTTCCTCTCAAATAATATTTCGGCCGCCCCCTTGCTCTGTCACAGAGAAATTCCGGTCTGTGATTTTGAATCGCAGTAAGGAATAACGAATCAGATTCGTTTATTCTCTTCGCAGAAAACTTCTGATAGATTTTCTAGTGCAATCTATCAGAGGGATTAAACCTCTGTTCGTGGACCTGATTGAAGGAGTTCATCGGTTCCAGGGAGAGACAACAAGAGCAGATAAAATCTGTTGGTGTCCATTAATCTCGTTGCGAGATTTGAGGTAAAATTTATTTAATTGTTATTTAAATTTTACACACACAATAATTTAATCGTTAAACGGTTGATAATCCACACCATGGAATTGTTCCATGATAAAATTTTTAAACTTCCGCTGCACCGGGTATCAATCGTGATTGATCTGAGAGCCGCGTTTTCCAACAATATTACCTAGGATTGGACTAAGACTCGTGATTCGCAACCACGGGTCAATTAGAAATGGAATCGATCATCCTAAATAATATATGATATTATGATTGTATGCATGTTTTAGACATAATTGTATGAATCCGGCAAGCATACAATAAATTGAAAAATGATGAGACAAATTTTCATAATTAAAAATCCCTCATTTTAAATATGATTTAAAATTGATATCAAGATAAATAAAGGAAATTTAAATTTGTTTAAATGTTCCTACCTTCCATCAACGGTCAATGTATGTGATGCTACCCGCGGATACGGTCCGGCTCATATTATTGGGGGGGCCCGTCCGTCGGAAAGCTGTACATTGGATCGACACATGTTTTAAGTTGGGTGGAACTCCCATGGGATCGGCTCATATTATTGGGGGATCCACATGGCGACCGTCCATCACAACTTAATATTGATGGGTCATCTTGACATGTCACTTTAAACGGCGTCATATTATTGGGCCCTTATTGGACATGAGGTAAATACATGGGGGTTGCTTTGGAAGCAATTGGGCTCTACCTTTTGAGAATTATGGTTGGCTGATATTATTCGGGACCATAAGTTTGTCAATTGGACTCCATGTTCTCACTAAGGAAAAAGTTTCCCGTTTTCACTAGAGGGTAGTGAAATCGTTAAAATAGTGGGAGTGAGATTCATAAAATTAAATTCGCCTATTTTATGTCTTAGTAAATTGCTTAAACAATCACTGATATATGTCTGTTTTTCTTTTCAGTATTTCATACAATGAATTCGCGTAATCCATTATTCTCGATCCTCGAACAAAACAAGTTGACTGGCGCAAACTATACGGAATGGTTTTGGAAGTTGAAGATTGTCTTGACTTCGGAGAAGATGCTCTACGTGTTAGAGAAATCACCTCCGAAGGAAGCACCAGCTGACGTAAGTTCGGAGGAATTGGCCAAACTTGATGCATGGTGGGACCATGACATCAAGACCAAATTCTATATGCAAGCCTCGATGTCTGATGAACTCCAGAGGCGATTTGAGGACACCGTGAATGCTGCTGACATTCACGCTCAACTCAAGGAACTTTTTGGGGCTCAATCGAGGGCTGAAAGGTTCGCTACTGTTAAGGAGCTGATGACGTGTCGCATGCGTGAAGGGACTTCGGTCCGTGATCATGGGGTACGAGTGATTTGGCTCATACAAAAGTTAGCGACCCTTGATTTGGTGTTGGAGCATGAACTCAACGTGGATTTACTGCTTCTGTCTCTTCCTTCTTCGTTTGACGGATTTGTGGTAAATTTTAATATGAACAAGATAGAGGCCACCCTTGAAGAGATGGTCAATATGCTTGTGACATATGAATCCACACTTAAGAAGGATAAGCCAGCTTTCTTGGTGGGCTCCTCATCTTCTGCTAAGAAGGGGCCAAGTATGAAGGGCAAGAAACGTTCTGCCCCACCCAAGAAAGTCGAGCCCGAGAAGAAGCACAAGACAAAGGCTTCAAACAATGGAAAATCCAAGGATGTTTGCCATTACTGCAAGAAGCCCGGTCATTGGAAGCGCAACTGCAAGGAATATCTAGAGCAGTTGGGAACTGCAAAGGGTATGTTCTATATTGAAATAAACATTTCACTTAATACTACTTCTTGGGTATTGGATACCGGATGTGGATCTCACATTTGCAATGATTTGCAGGTGATGACAAGAAGTCGCAGACTTAGAATGGGTGAGACCCAGCTGAGGCTCGGGAATGGTTCCAGAGTTGAAGCTACAGCCATTGGAGATGTTTGTTTAATTTTGCAGAACGGTTTTAAGTTATTTTTAAGAGATGTTTTATTTGTTCGGATTTAATTAAAAACATTATTTCTGTTTCTATGCTAGATAGAGATGGTTATTCTTGCAATTTTGTGAATGGGATTTGCAATATTTACAAGAATGAATGTTTGATTGGAAATGGACAACTTGAAAACGATCTATACAACTTAAAACTAAAAGACGTTCCAATAAATTATGTTAATAAACCGGCGACAACAAACAAAAGGAAAATCGATAGTCAAAACCGGCAAACCTTTGGCACGCTAGACTAGGTCATATTTCCTCAAGGAGGATGAACAAGCTAGTGGGAGAGGGCATGTTTGATATGTCTGATATTAACTCTCTACCTACTTGTGAATCCTGCCTAAAAGGGAAAATGACTAAATCTCCTTTTAAGGGGAAACCTGAGCGTAGTCAAAATCTGTTGGATTTCATCCATACAGATGTTTGTGGTCCATTTAGAGTTGGGACTCAATATGGCCACACCTACTTCATTACCTTTACTGATGATTATTCAAGGTATGGGTATTTATATTTAATGAAATATAAGTCTGAAGCATTTGAAAAGTTCAAAGAATTCAAGGCTGAAGTAGAAAACAAGCTAGGTAAAAGTATTAAAGCACTTAGATCGGATCGAGGTGGAGAATACTTGAGTACCGAGTTTTTGGACTATCTAAAAGAGAATGGGATTCTCTCTCAGTGGACTCCTCCTATGACACCACAGCTTAATGGTGTATCGGAGCGTCGTAATCGAACTTTGTTGGACATGGTTCGATCCATGATGAGCTTCACTGAGCTTCCACCTTCGTTTTGGGGCTATGCGCTTGAAACGGCGGTATTGTTGTTGAACAACGTCCACACTAAAGCAGTGGACAAAACACCATACGAGTTATGGAATGGCAAAGCTCCTAAGTATTCGTACTTGAGGATTTGGGGATGTCCTGCTTACGTGAAGCGGACAGTGGGAGATAAGTTGGATAGTCGATCCAGCTTATGTTATTTTGTAGGGTATCCGAAGAATTCAATCGGATATTATTTCTATTATCCTGCTGAAACAAAGGTGTTTGTTTCTAGGAATGCCACCTTCTTGGAGAAGGAGTTCTTATTGGATAAGAAAGGCGAGATGATGGAACTCGAAGAAGTTCGAGAAGAACCCGAAATACAAAATAACGATCCTACGCCTCAGGAACCATTACTGGACACGCCTGAACCTAGAAGATCCGAGAGGACTTCTAGACCTCCTGTTCGATATGGTCTTCTTCTTGAAGGGGATCAAGATGAACCCGACATTGGATGTGATCCAAGAAACTTCAAGGAAGCAATTTCTGATGCGGATTCAAATTTATGGCTTGAAGCTATGCAGTCTGAATTGGATTCGATGCATACAAACCAAGTTTGGTCTTTAGTAGATCCTCCTGATGGAATTGTTCCAATAGGGTGTAAATGGATCTACAAGAGAAAGCTTGGGCCTGATGGTAAGGTATTGACCTACAAGGCACGATTGGTGGCAAAAGGTTATACTCAAAGGCAAGGAGTTGACTATGATGAAACCTTTTCACCAGTTGCAATGTTCAAGTCCATAAGAATCCTTATTGCCATAGTTGCATGGTATGACTATGAGATATGGCAAATGGATGTGAAGACTGCTTTTCTTAATGGAGACATTAAGGAAGAAATCTATATGAAGCAGCCTGAGGGGTTCACATCCATGGGAAGCGAGCATAAGGTATGCAAGCTTCAGAGATCAATTTATGGTCTAAAACAAGCATCAAGAAGTTGGAACCAGAAATTTGATGAAACAATAAAAGATTTTGGTTTCATCAAGAACCCGGAGGAACCGTGCGTGTACAAGAAAGTAGTTAAGGATGCTGTGACATTCTTAGTACTTTATGTTGATGACATCCTACTCATTGGGAATGATGTAGGGATGTTGCAGTCAACAAAGATATGGTTATCAGGTAGATTCTCGATGAAGGATTTGGGTGAGGCATCCTACATTCTTGGGATACAGATCTATAGAGATAGATCTAAGAGAATGATAGGACTCACTTAATCAACCTACATCGACACCATATTGAAACGGTATTCAATGGATGGGTCCAAGAGAGGACATCTACCCATGTGTCATGGAGTTTCTTTATCCAAGTCTATGTGTCCCAAGACTGATGCAGAGATAGAGAATATGACACATGTACCATATGCGTCAGCTATAGGTAGTATCATGTATGGGATGATATCTACTAGACCGGATGTAGCATTTGCTCTGAGTGTCACGAGCAGATATCAGGCTAATCCTGGTCAAATGCATTGGAAAGCCGTGAAGGACATTCTTAAGTACTTACGAAGGACTAAGAATATGTTCATGGTATATGGAGGACAAGATCTGAAATTGGAAGGCTATACCGACTCTAGCTTCCAAAGTGACGTGGATGACTCGAAGTCAACCTCTGGATTTGTGTTCATGCTCAATGGCGGTGCTGTATCTTGGAAGAGTTCCAAGCAGGACACCACAGCGGATTCCACCACTGAGGCTGAATACATTGCAGCATCAGCTGCTGCTAAAGAGGCCGTTTGGATGAGGAAGTTCGTCCAAGAGTTGGGCGTCATTCCTGAATTTGTTGGTCCAGTCCCGGTGTACTGTGACAACACGGGTGCCGTTGCTCAAGCAAAGGAACCAAGGTCTCATCAAAGATCCAAACACGTACTGAGGAAATACCACATCATCCGGGACATTATGGAAAGAGGAGACATCACTGTCGAACGAGTGGCCTCTGCAGACAATATCGCTGATCCGCTTACTAAGCCCTTGCCAGGACCATTGTTTGACAAACATCGCGAAGCAATGGGTCTACGTAGTATGACTAGTTGGCTATAGGGCAAGTGGGAGATTGAAAGAGTGGGTGCCCAGTGAGCCAACTTGTGGCTATGGGCTTTGATGACTCTTTGTACAAACGATCTTTTGTTTAATGTAATTTACACTTTTATTAATGGCAATGACTTTATCTTTCTTCATATTGTTATATTGTGATATACTATTGTTGTTTTGATAAAGACCTTGAATATACTATAGTGTATGTAAGATGTGGTAGAACATGGGGATGTCTATCATGAAATACATCTCATAGTCACTGTATATTCTAAACTGTTCCTAGTCGATTGAGCCGTCCGATAATAAGGATAAGGATCGCTCGAGTTTGAGACTAGCATTTGCGATGCAGAGTACCACGTTTCATTGGTAGGGAACATGGAGATGTTCGAAGCATGCAAATGGATATTCATAGGATGAATAATCGAACTACCCTATCCGGACTTTCCAAGTGGTTATCACTTATCGAGTGGATTAAGTCCGCGGTTTTGGTTGTACACCATTAGTCCTTACTACTTGAAATATCATGGAGACTCTATATGCTAGTACTGTGCTTTGACTCGTTTACCGACTCTATGGGGGTCATCAGGTGTCGAGATTGGGTACAGTTACAACACATATAGGAGTCGATGCATTGTTGTCAAGGATTCACCACATACTTGCGAGTGTGGATATCCTATGCGATCTGAGGAGATATTAGTGTGACGAATCTCTGGCCAGAGTACTTGATGTGATTTAAGAAATGGTTTCTTAGTAGCACATGCGATGTCACTAATTTGATCTTCAAGATGTATTGCATAGTTATCGAATCTTGAGCGACTCTCGATATACCAATGGTTGTTGATTCGATCGGGATATATGGATGAAGGGACCGTACTGTACGCTAACCAAAATCTACTGGTTCTTGTAGGCACTATCAGTGATACCTAGGGAATCATGGGGCGATGTTGCTAGGCGCTTTACCATGATTCGTTGGGAAAGTCGGAAATCGTTGTTCCGAGTCACAAGGAGTTGTGAGCCCACGGCTAGCTGTATCCCTGAACCATTGAGGGTCACACAGTGTAATGGAGTTTTAATCCCCGTTGAGATAGTTAAATTTAAAGAGTTAAATTTAATGAATAAAGAAGTTGGACTTCTTAAATAAGAGTAAGGGAGTAGGATTTCCTAAAATGACATAGGGATGGACATTTTTTGGAAACCACTGAATTCGGATTCAGGAAAATTTATCTTGACTTTAAAATGTGCAGAAATGGTTTCTGTGCACATTGGTAAAATCGGTTTATCAATCGGAGTCACGATGAATTTTATATTAATTTCTGAACATGCGGGCTTTGCTTGTCGGGCCTCAACTTATGACTAATGGGCCCTAAAGTGTTAGTGGCCTGCATTATAAATAAGTTATTGCAGTACAGAAATTACACACAACAGGTCATAATTTGAGACAGGTTTTTCGAAAACCCTAGCCTCCTCTCTCTCAAATTCGGCCGCCCCCTCCCTTCTCTGCGTGAGAAATTCCGGTCTGTGATTTTGAATTGCAGTCTGGAATAGCGAATCAAATTCGTTTATTCTCTTCGTAGAAAACTTCTGATAGATTTTCTAGTGCAATCTATCAGAGGGATTAAACCTCTATTCGTGGACCTGATTGAAGGACAGAATATTCATCAGTTCCAGGGAGATACAAGAAGCGCAGAGAAATCTGTGTGGTGTCCAATAATCTCGCTTCGAGATTGAAGGTAAAATTTAATAATAGTTATTTAATTTTACACACACAAATAATTTAATCGTTAAACGGTTGATACCCACACTATGGAATTGTTCCATAATTAAATTTTTAAACTTCCGCTGCACCGGGTATCAATCGTGATTGATCTGAACGCCAGTTTTCCAACAGCAGATGCTTTGAGCAGGAAGACTGCAGTGATTACCTCCTTGTCAGTGTCTAGACCGTTGCAGGTTGAGATTCAGAGGTATGATCTTGAGTTTTATGCGAGTGGTAGAGCTCCCCGTTTGTCTTCCCATAGTGTGCAGACTACACTTTTTGATCGTATCCGTGCAGCGCAGTCAGTTGATGAGCAGATCAGGAAGTGGAGACAGAGAGATGAGGAGAAAGGCAGCGGTTTGTATGCTGTGGTAGATGGGATTGTGAGGTACAGAGGTAGATTTTGGGTTCCCGCAGGTGATTCTCTACGAGTTACTATCATGGCAGAGGCACATACATCGCCGTACTCAATCCACCCTGGTAGTACGAAGATGTATCGGGATCTTCAGCAGCTTTATTGGTGGCCAGGCATGAAAAGTGACATTGCCCGATTCGTGTCAGAATGCCTGACATGCCAGCAGGTTAAGGCGGAGCATCAGAGACCCGCCGGTTTGCTTAAGCCTCTCCCTATTCCGGAGTGGAAGTGGGAGAATATCTCCATGGATTTTGTCGTGGGATTGCCGAAGACATTGAGAGGTTCGAATGCCATTTGGGTGATTGTAGACCGTCTCACTAAGTCGGCTCACTTTTTACCGGTGAAGATGAATTTCACGATGACTCAGTTCGCGGAGTTGTATATCCGGGAGATAGTCAGACTACATGGTATTCCAGTCTCCATAGTGTCTGATAGAGATCCAAGGTTTACTTCGTCTTTTTGGAAGAGTCTTCATTCTGCTATGGGTACGAAGCTACTTTTTAGCACCGCCTTTCACCCGCAGACTGATGGCTAGTCAGAGAGGGTGATTCAGATTTTGGAGGATCTTTTGAGGGCATGTGCTATTGATTTTCAAGGTAGTTGGGAGTCGAGACTACCACTAGTGGAATTTGCGTATAATAACAGTTTTCAGTCCACTATTGGCATGGCTCCCTACGAGGCACTATATGGGAGGAAGTGTAGATCTCCAGTGTTGTGGGATGAGATAGGTGAGAGATCAGACTTTGGTCCGAATATTGTTCAGTTGACCACCGAGGTAGTGGCTAAGATCCGTGATAGGATGAGGACTGCCCAGAGTAGGCAGAAGAGCTATGCTGATCACCGGAGGAGAGACTTGGAGTTCTCGGTGCGTGATCATGTTTTTATCCGTATTGCACCCATGAAGGGTGTGATGAGGTTTGGAAAGAAAGGGAAGTTGGCACCGAGGTTCATAGGGCCCTTCGAGATTTTGGATAGGGTAGGGGTACTGGCTTATAGAGTGGCCTTGCCGCCTAACCTTGATAAGATCCATAATGTCTTCCATGTGTCGATGTTGAGGAAGTACATCTCGAACCCATCCCATGTGCTTAGTTCGGAACCGCTTCAGCTATCTCCTCACTTGACCTATGAGGAGAAGCCCATCCGTATTTTGGATAGACAGGAGAGAAGACTCCGTAACAAGTCGATTCCAATGATCAAGGTGAGATGGCAGAACCATTCGGATGAAGAGGCCACTTGGGAAGCAGAAGCAGATATCAAAGTTCGATATCCGAAGCTTTTTGGTAAGTTTTAATTTCGAGGACGAAATTTCTTATTAGGGAGGGAGGAATTGTAGCACCAAGAACTTCTAAAATTTGAAAATCATGCCTAAAATTATTTTCAGTATTTATATTTTAAATTTCTTGAAGTTAATTGTTTAAGTTTCAGTTAAAGTTAGCCTTGCTTGACTTATTTGAATTAAATGCCTTGAACTGTTTAGTTAGTAATTTTTATCCAGGCAGGCGACGACGGTGGGCTTCAGTGGTTTATTTTCAAGATTTTTAATTTTAAGATTTTAAGTTAGAGGTAAAAGGGGGGTTTTGGCCAAAAATGCAAATTTTGAACTTTTAGGGGTCAAAAAGCAATTTTATCATTTTCTTGGGTTATTTCCTAAATTTTCCATAAAATAGGATTTTATTAAATCCGGGTTAGTGGAATTTCAATCAAAATGTTGTGAGTTGAAATTTTAAATTTAGAAGTTTGAAAATAGCAAAAAGTTTGAGGTAAAAAGTTTTAATAGTACAAGTAGTACTTTTGCTAGTACAAGTAAAATTTTAAAACACTACACACAATACACTACACTTTTAAATTACACTATCATTAAAACATTTCAATTAAAAAAATCAAAACACAAACCCTAACTCCCAAACCCTAGCCCTAGCCGCCCACTTCTCCCCTCTCCCTTAAAGAAGCCGTCCAACCCCTCCAACCGCCGCCCAGCCACCGTCCGCCGCCGCCTGCCGCCGTCCAGCCACCGGAGAAGCTCCCCTAGGTGCTTAGCTTGGTGTTTGGTTGAAGTTCCACTCTCATCTCCTCTTCTTGTTCGAAATTTGTTGGTAGATTGGTGAAGGCAAGTGTAACTATTTCTTTGGGCTAACATTCAAGCAATATCTACCCCCACCCTTAAGACTTCTTGCAATAATTTCGAAAATGCATGATGTTGTGATGTTAGGGTTTCGAATTTGGGCATTTAAGGGGCTGATTTTGCTAAATGTGTTATGGGGTTGAGTTTATGTGATTTAATGTTGAGTATATGTGCAATGACATGGATTTATATGGATGTTCTTGCCAAAATTCGAATTTTCAGAATGTATAAGGACCTAAATTTCGAAATTTTGCATGTGTAGGGCTGAAATTTAATTGATGTTGAAGTATTTAATGGTCTTGCATTGGTCTTGATTGATTGTTCAACATTTTGGAGTTTTGATGGTTAATTCTTGATGTTCTTGATATGTGTTGTGAAAGTGTGGATTGAGTGTAGCCCAAGTGTTTGGGAAAAGTCCTAAGAGAGGTTATTTGAGGTGTTTGGGTGTTTGGTGTGGAGATAAGTTGAGGAAAGTGGGCTAAGTGTTTGAATTGTTGGAATTGGAGGTGTGAGTGTGCAGGGCAGCACTGTTCACGGGGCAGGGCAGGGTCGTGGCTGAGGTCTGGGCAGGGTTAGGCTATTCCATGGTAAAGTTCATGACGTTGTGGTCGCGTCGATATAAAATGGGCTCGATTCGGATAAGAATTGAGTGAGTTATGGATTTTTCAAAATTGGGTGCAAGTGCAGATTTTTCCTTTGAATAGGGGCTGTCCGATTTTTGTGTTTTGTAAATTTGCTCTTTTGATCTTTTGATGATACCACCTATTCCTTGGGATGATTTGGAGTGTTTGTTGAGTGTCGGTTCAAGCGGGACGGGTTTTTGGATAAGGCATGACAAAGTTAAGGGCTTTTCGGTTTACTTGCTCGAGTTAAGTCAAGTTTGAGGATTTTGTTGGGTAAGTTGTCTTCTTTGGACTTAGGGGCAGCCACTCATCCACCTTAAACTCACATTTTCGAGTCGAGTCTCATGTCTTAAAGATTGCTTATTCGTGTGCATTTGACGTGTTCTTGAGTTTAATAAAGAAAAAGGAAGTTTACTTGTTTGCATGTCATTTAATGTATGAGTTGAGTCTTTATAATTGAAAAGGGAAAAGAAAGCAAATATTTTTGAATGAAGTGATCTGTTTGTGACAAGAGGGGTGTTGCTAGGCCAGGGGATGCCTCGGTCTACTCACCAAGAGGTTATAGAGGTTAGGCAAGGAGCAAGAGACATCTTGTTTACCCTTGCCACAGAGGGGCAATGTGGGATCGGGAGGCATCTCGGTCTCCTTGCCATAGAGGGGTTAAGTTCGTCGGGAGAAATCTCGTCGTCTTGCCGGCATAGTGCACTGCAGCCATGATCATGATCGAAACAGAGGGTCACAAATCAGGGATCGGATTTCTAAGAGGAAAAAGTAAAGAAAAGTTTAAAAGTTAAAGTTTCACAATTTTAGTTGACTCATTTTGCATTGATGTCAGTCTTTCAGTTATGCATGAGTCTAAGTTGAATGTTATGAAAGTTAAAGTTTATCATAGTGTGAGTTCATTAATGCATGATTTCTATATCTTTCTAGTTTCATGCATATTACAGTTTAAGTTGAGTTTTTGCATCACGTATTTTAAACCCTTGTTATTATCCTAGTTATGCTTGTTGAGTCTTTAGACTCACTATGCTTGAATGTTTGCAGGTGAGGATTTTGTGGAGGAGACGGAGGGGCGTGATCTACTGGGATGAGGCCATCGGTAGTGCAAGGCCCAGTGACCGTTGCTTCCTTTTAGTTTATGTTTTTCCGCACAGTTATCGAATTTGTAATAATGAAGTATTATTTGAGATCTTGTAGTATTTATAGCCAGGATGTGCATTCCCTGTGCTACAGCTTATGTTTTGAAGTACGTTTTCCGCTTTTGCAAGTTTATGATTATCGTTGGAATTAATTTTAAATGCTTTAGTTTACTTTATGCTGTAACCGGGAGGTGGTTACTAGGATTGCATGTTTATGTTTAACGCACTTAAGTTTTGAAGTCAATTTTCTTTCCTTATTTAAATTGCTGTTTGAGTCTTGATGGCTTATTTGTTTTACAAATAGGTCATGGCAAAAATTTTTAAAAATCCGTAATTTTCCTTTATTTTAATTATAGTCTAGTAGCGAGTAGTTAGGGTCGTTTCAGAACCAGTCTTTGGAGGGATTTCCTTGACGAGTGTGTACCTTGAGTAGATAGGTATTAACCTTTGAATTACTGCTAGATGTGTGGATCTAGTAGGTGGACGGATTTCTACCAGCGATGACTAGGGGTTGTCATCAGAGTTGTGGTTAGAATTTCCTTGTGATACAGGATGGAATGCTGTTTTAAGACTTCAACTCGAATACGAGGACTACTCCTTGATGATTGGCTTCATCAATATTGGATTATATCAGACGTTGAGGATTGTACATGACTATTTAAGATGTGGGGAAGCATGGCCTATGACCGTGAAACCTTGGTGGTTTTCCAGGTGGGTTATTGAGGTAAGCTACCTTAGTCTTGAACTGTTGCACAATCTTAACAAGGGATATGATCAGGAGAGTATTCGAAGATTGTGGAAATCTTTGGGATTCTTTAGTTATTCTTCTTGGACTTGACGAGCCGTGGTGTTCATTCTGAATGAACGAGGTAAGGATAGTGAGTCCAGTGATTGCACTAAGTACTGTCTGATATTTTCAGAAATTGAGCGTAGTATTTTCCATGGGATGGAAATGGGCTTAATTTGTCTTGATGTTTGCCTTGGCTGAACAAGACAACGATTAGTAGTGCTAAAGTGGCACGGGATCTGTGCTAGTGACTACAAGTGGTTATTGGTTAACTCTGTCAGAGTTAGGATGATTAAGTTCAGAATACGAAGCAGCAGTTAGTAGTGCTGAAAAGGCGCAGGACTTGTGCCAAGTAACCTACTTATGTACCGTGATCTGACACCGTTTGGAAATAGTTCTTTGTGGCAGCTGAGTCATGGTTATTGACCGAGCCATGTAAGTTTGGATGATCAGTGGTGGTCTGATCTGATATGTGCGAGCTTAAGTAGATCGACGAATTCGATTGGTTGAGCCAATCAGGGTCAATCAGGATGTAGCAATTAAGAAATACTTGGGATAGTATTTTGTCGAGTAATGCTTATGGGATGAGTACTGAATACCATCTCAGAGAAATCGGATATTTGAGTTATTTAGTCTCAATGATCACCAGAGATGAATCTTCTGGGATTGCTGTAATCGAGAACGATTGCAAGTGGACTTGTATGATCTAGTTAGGTGCTAACTTGACAGTGGAGACAAGCAAGGGAGTTGGTAGTTTCCAGTATAGTGCATTCTTGTTAAGAAGGAAGCTGATATTGATCCAATCAATTGCTTAGTGATAGCAATAGGTCAGGAATGGATCATGTTGTTGTTTCATGTGAGAGTTTTCCATTGAACAACAATAGTGAAGATTGTTGACCGGACATTTCGGTTAAGTGAGGACATTTATGTATACCGTTGTGGTTGGATCCGATGAGTAGTTAGAAATGCTAATGGACATTAGCAAGGAAACATCAGTTGTCTGATCTGTGTGACATTAGCTAGGATCTGATCCTCGAGATCCAGCAGGTTGTTTCATTAATCTTCCAGCGAGTGATATGCGATATGTGACTGAGATAGTCAATGATCGACTTAGTAGCCAATGAGGTTTGCCTTTGGGGTCGAAGATTTTGCAAGATCGTGATGGATCGAGTTTGTTCTTTCGAGTCAGTGAGTCACATCTATGCAGACTGTTTGTCAAAGAATATTGCGTTGTAGCAATAAACGACAATCAGAGACGCATTGTGTGGCAAGTTGCTTCGAGCACAAGTATTTCCCAGGATTGACTAGGGAATTGACGAATTAGATCGTTCAGTGCTGAGACTGATGCATTCGGCAAGGGAGCGATTTGACTATTGAGAATCCATTGGGGTTTAGTTCTAGGATCAGTATGTTCAACCTTGGGAGGTTGGTATGAGCTGATGGTATTATCAGAGACTCTGAGTTGAGTTATACCAGGTGCAATGACTGTCGAGTTTCGAGACGGAATAGGAAGCATTTCCATATGTCTGTGCACTGTGGAATGTCCCAGTCGAGCATATTGGTGGGAGCTTGCCTTAGTCTCGATGAGCGTACAGTGATTGCGATTATATATAACTATTAGGAGGACGTCCATCGATTGAATTCATTAGGTGAATAACCTATGATTGAGATTATGTAGATCATCAGAGGCGTGATGACTTCCATTGCAATGTATGCGTGATTTTGCAGGCCAATGGCTAGGAGATGACGTAGCTTCATGAATTGCAAGTGATGATAGTTATCATCAGGGCACAGTGTCGAGGTTATACTATGAAACGTGGACAGCAAAATGTACTAGACATGATGGTTTAAGTTCCCAGTATTTCTTGGGAAGCCGGTTGTGCTTCAGGGAGAGTGGGGAGGATAACCATTCTAGGGAACATTGCGAGCAGTTACGTTGAAGTATAGACTTGAGCAACTAGATTCTCTTGAGGAGAATTTGGGCTTTGTTGTGTCGGCACAGTGTTGGAAATAGTGTTTCCTGACTAGAGGTGTTGAGCACCGAGAACTTTTGGAACCATTAGATGGTTAATTTGATTAGTGATTCGATGATTGTCGTAAACCAGTCAGGTTATGACTTGGTCTTCGTCAGTATAAGATTTCTTTTGAGACGATAATCTTGATCAAGCGGGTATTGTATCCTTCGTGGTCGGGAAGATCGTGGTCCGAGTGAAAGATGTATCAGTGTTACGATACACTAGCGCTAGGGAAGTTCGACTGTCGAACAGTAGCACAGTAATCTTCAGTGAAAGAATATTAATGCGGTTAAGTATCAATGGAGCTTGCAGAGAATTCGACGGGAGTCTGAGTGTGTTGGAGGATATTTCGACCAGACAATCGAGCAAGGGTTTATTGTACGTTCTCGAGGTTTTACCCTAGATTTCGAGGACGAAATCTTCTAAGGGGGGGAGAATGTAGTGACCCGTATCCAGAATTAACGATTAATGAATAATTAATCGTGTAATCATGTTTAAATTAAGTAAAACATGATTAAGGAAATTCCAAATGGGTTAACTGAGTCCAGAAATGGATTCAGGACACTCGAAAATGGTCGGGAAGGTTCCGAGGGTTCGGATGGTTCGGAGGCTCCGAACCGGGTTAGGAGGCTCCGAACAGGAACTGGATCGGAGGATCCAAACCAAAGATCGGAGGATCCGAACTCGGATCGGAGGCTCCGAAGATAATGCATCATGGGTGACATCATTGATGGGACTTCGAAGGATCCGAAGTCAGGATCGGAGGCTCCGAACAGGAACGGAGGCTCCAAAGTCAGGAACGGGAGATCCGAACCAGTTCGGAGGATCCGAAGTCGAGTTCGGACGGCCCGAACTTCGCCTATAAATAGAGGTCCAAAATTTTATTTTCAACTCTCACCTCTCCTTTTTCTCTCTGAATTCCTAGGCCTTCTAACTCAGATCTAGGGTGTTCTAGGCATCCTATTGGGAATCCGAAAGTGGCATAGCGATCCCGACGTCGAGGCGAAGATGTGCCTAAGTTTTGAGGCAATTGTCATCAGCGGGCTGACGACGGACGCAGGTATAGCTATGGTCTCCTTAAATTATTTAGGAGTATGCAATAGCTTAGTTAAGGCTTTTAGAGTTTAATTATTGTTGCATGGGTATTTGCATTGTAGAGCTGATATAGGCTTGGAACCTAGAGTGGGACTGCTAGGAACTGCCTGTAGAAAGGTACGTAAGTAGAGAGTGAGATAACCAGCGGGTTTTGCATGCTTATATGTTGCATTTGTGTGTCATATTATTATGCAGCATGTTCATATCGTATTGTTTCTGTCCATCTTTTGAGATAAGGCATGTAGGGCCGCTCAGCCCTATCTGGACGGGTGATGTCTAGTGCCCAGTGACTGACGGGTCATGGGTAGTTAGCATCTGGGGGACACGGTCCACATCCTATAGGAATGAGCAGTGTACACAGGGTTTGCTCCCCGTGTTGTACCACTCATGTCCTAGGTGCCATTACTGAGCAGTTATATACAGTTATCCCTGATATGGATACCCTATCATTTGCATGCATCATATTTGTATGTTTTACCCAGTTCTTTCGTATTGAGCTTAGAGCTCACGTCCAGTCTTTTCTGTGTATCTGGACACCCCACTCGAAGGGGCAGGTGTAGGAGCAGGATTGAGTACCAGGAGCTTGGAGTAGCCAGTGACCAGTGAAGACAACAGGATTTGCTGTAGGTTTTGCCTTTAGGCTATTTATTCGATTTGGTTGTATAAATCGAATTGGTTTAACCGGTTGTATTCTGCCGATCTGTTTTTATTTAAGTCTTCCACAACGATTTATTTAATGCATGTTTACTTATGCTCTTAACTCTGATTAGGTAGCGGATCCGGGTAGGGTCGCTACAGGATCTCAGGCTAGTAGACCGTCTGAGGTATTAATGCAGCAGAGGAACCAAGGTATGTATCATGGAGGCGATCAGAAGTCTCAAATGCAGGGTCATATGTATGCATTCCAGAGAAATTCGATGTCAGCTAGAATAGATTATGATACTCGTGATGATCTCAATGATTGAGTTGTACATCTAGTTGTATTCAACATGTTTATATTGTGGATTTCTAAGCAGTATAACGAATCTGATTTCATGAAATAATACTTTTAAGTTTTGAGACTATTGGATTATCTTTGTTTAATTCTAGTATTTATTGATAATTAAGAATTCATCAACTATTCAGATTCTTTGAAGTATTTTGATAATCTGAGTAGGTAAATTGTAATCGCTTGCCAAACGATCAATGCTAGGTGATTCCCTAGAATATTTGTAAGGTGGAATGTTGAAATAGATATACTACCAGATGCGTATACGAGACTCAAATGTCTCTAATACTGCTTTCCGAACCAGGTATGGACATTATAAATTTCTGGTTATGCCATTTGGATTGACGAATGTATTTGCAGTCTTTATGGACTTGATGAAAAGAGTATTTCGAGATTATCTCGATAAATTTTTCATCGTCTTCATCGATAATATTCTAGTTATTCTCATGATAGACATGAGCACGCACAGCCTCTAAGGATTGTATTGCAGATTCTACGGGAAAAGCATTTGTATGCTAAGTTGAGCAAATGTGAGTTCTAGATTGACCAAGTCATATTTCTTGGTCATTTTATATCCAGGAAATGAATATCTGTGGATTCGAGTAAGGTTGAGGCAGTGCTGAACTTATCTTGTCCGACGACGGTGGCTGAGATCCGTAGTTTTCTGTGTTTATCTGGTTATTATCGTTGGTTCATCGAGAATTTTGCCCAATTTTCCAGGCCTTTGACATAGGTTACCCGAAGGATATTTCTTTTTTTAAGTTGTCCTCAGAGTTTGAGGAATCATTTCGAGAGTCGTGTAGACGTCTTACTACTGAACTTGTGCTTGCTCTACTATCTGGATTGGGAGGTTATGTTGTGTATACGGATGTCTCTGGTCAGGTGTTGGGATGTCTACTGACACAACATGGACATGTGATAGCTTATGTCTCTCGAAAATTGAAGACACATGAAGTGAATTATCCAGTACATGATCTTCAGTTGGCCGCCATTATTTTTGCTCTCAAGATTTGGAGGCATTATCTATATGGCGAGAAGTTAGAGATACTTACTAATCACAAGAATCTGAAATATTTTTTCA
Source organism: Henckelia pumila (assembly GCF_033568475.1). NCBI lineage: Eukaryota > Viridiplantae > Streptophyta > Magnoliopsida > Lamiales > Gesneriaceae > Henckelia > Henckelia pumila. The sequence goes on from NC_133121.1 coordinate 74,801,034, forward strand.
CTCAGACGGAGTTGAACATGAGACGGAGACACTGGATGGGCATCTTGAAAGTCTATGACTACGAGATTAAGTATCATTCAGGTTCTACTAATCTTACTGTTGATGCCCTGAGTCGGCAGGTAAGACTTTCTGCATTTCATACTAGTGATTTATCTCATATGATTCAGGAATGTTGATGTCCTGGTTTCACGTTCAAGCACAAGAAATGAAGGAATGGAATTCATTTGTATACGTTTATATTTGAGCCAAAATTATACTCTAGGATTAGAGATGCTTAGATGTCTGATGTTAAGACCCAGTGATTGGCACATCTAACCAATGGGGTTAATACATCTGGATTCCATTACCAATCTGATGGTTTATTGTTCTTGTCTAATAGAGTGGTTGTGTCTGATGATGCAGAGCTAAGGAATGATATTTTATCTCAAGCTCATAGAAATCAACTGACAATTAATCCTGGAATCATGAGACTTGCGATCCAGATTTTGGTGGAAGGGAATGAAGCAAAGTGTGTACAAGTTCGTTTCTAATGCCTTGTTTGTCAGTAGGTCAAGGCTGAGCATCAACGATCAAGTGGTTTATTACAGAGTTTAGAGGTTCCCGAGTGGAAGTGGGAGCATGTGACTATGGACTTTGTCACCCACTTTCCCATGATCTTGCGCTAGTGTGATGCTATCTGGGTCGTTGTGGATCTTTTGACAAAATCTGCACACTTTATTCCTTACAATAGAGAGTATTCATTTGATCGCATGGCACGCTTATATATTCAGGAGATAGTGCAATTACATGGCATTCCAGTGAGCATAGTCAGTGACAGGGATCGACGTTTTTACCTCACGGTTCTTGGGTAGTTTTCAGCAGGCATTTTGGGCAGAATACTGAGTTTGAGTACAACATATCATCCGAAGACTGATGGACAGTCTGAAAGGACGATACGGACACTCGAGGATATGCTAAGAGCATCAGTTATGGATTTTGGTTGTCATGGCAGGATCAGTTACCACTGGTCGAATTTGCTTACAATAATCGTTATCCCCGTAGTATTGACATGGAACCCTTTGAAACTTTGTATGGATGATGATGTCATACTCCAATATTCTAGGATGAGATGGGAGAACGGCAGTCGAGGGTCCAGAGTTAGTGCAGCAGGTTGCGCACAAGGTAGATCTGATCAGACGAAGAATCAAAGTTTCCCAAAACAGACAGGCTAGCTAAACTAATGTTCACCGTAGGCCATTTCAGTTCAATCCTGGTGAGCATGTGTTTCTTCGAGTATCACCTTTTAGGAAGGTGATGAGGTTTTCTTTGAAAGGTAAGTTATCGCCTAGGTACATTGGGTCATTCCAAATTTTGGAGATGATCGGAGATGTTGTTTATCGCTTGGCGTTACCGCCATATCTCTCTAGTATTCACGATGTATTCCACGTATCATTTCTTTGACAGTACGTAGCTGATGAATCACATATTATCCAACCCACTGATGTTCAGCTATAACCAGATCTGTTGTATTTGGAAATACCACTCCGGATCCTTGACAGTAAAGAGAAGGTACTCCGGAACAAGACTATACCATTGATTATGGTCCAATGGCAACGCAGAGTCATAGAAGAAGCGACTTGGGATCTCGAGAGTATTATGCGAAATAGAACATCCCAAGTTATTTGACCTGTATTATTAAACACCATGTAATGATGTACATACAATTTTTATGTAATAAAGCATGGTTATCAATGTAATCTTGATTTGTTACTCTAGTCTTGATTTCAAGGATGATATCTTTACGTTGGGGAGAATGTAGTAACCCACATCCCGATTTAAGTTAATTAAATGGAAAATATGATTAAGGGTTACTAATTAAACAAATGAAAGGCCTAATTTGAAATTAAAAATAAATTTTGGGCTTCGAATTAATGGACCAATTTGGAAAATTCAAACTGCAGCTAGGGAATCCTGCTGCTAGGGAATTTGTAACGCCACGAATTTATCTTAATTGACTTTATTTGAGATAATCAGAGATTACAGAGTTCAAGAGCCGACTTGATTTTGATCAGGGTCTTTTTTTCTAATTTTGAATTTTTCAGGGACTAAAATGCAATTTTGGACTTAAATAGATATTTAAGCTTGCTTTGACTCTTCTTCCTCCCCCATCCTTATCCTCCATGCCTCTCCCCCATTGATGAACCAAAACGGGAGCTTCAAGCTTTCTGATTTTCATCCCGAGCTCGATCCGTCCGTTCGAATTTATTTCTGAAGGCAGATTAGCGATCACGGTAGCGAGAGCTTCGTTCTATAGTAAGTTTTTCTCCGATCGGATACATTTTATTTTCGGATGTTGTTAGAGTCGGTTGAGTTTCGAGTATGTTGTTCTTGGCAGAGTTCTGGTCGTTTATTCTCTGTCAATTTTGAAATAGAATGTCGTTCGAAATTGTTATGATTTTCGGAAGCCTATTTTCGAAAATGAGGTTTCGAGATGTGTTGGAATTGCTTTTTTGTTGTTGTCTTTATTGTTATGAGATGATATCGATATTGTACTATTGTCTGCGTTTTCGATTTGATCAGAATCTAGCCGTTATGCCGCCGGTTTCAGTTGAGGGCTATTGTAGTGACCCTTACCCGGATCACCTACTAAACAGAACTTATGCATACAATTAACTTAATTAAACAGATATCAGAATAAAACTGCGGAATTCAATAACATTATACAATCCCAAGAAAAGGAATCTGTAATTATCCAATAATATACAACCAAATCGAATAGCTGTATAAACCCAAACATCAGTAATAAAACCTAGACGAAGCTCCAGCTGGCCAACCACTGACTAGCCCCTCCTGGATCCACCCTCCTCGTCCAATCGCAAACCTGCCCCATGGAACAGGGTGTCCAGAAAATACAGAGTACGAGACGTGAGCATAAAACGCTCAGTGCGAGAGTATGAGTATACATGCATGCAAAGTGAACTCCCTATAGACTCGAAGTCAAGGATCAGATAACAGAGACAGACCGGGCCCTGGTATGTAGCACGCTGTGCCGTCGCTTCAGGAGGTGGCTCCCATACCGAGATAACCGTGGATACGCCGGACACAAATCGATGAAAGTCCATCCACTAACAGGATAGGGTACAACCCTACTACAGACATCTCGAAGGAGATACAGCAAGATGCAAATGAATGCAGCATAATATCATGGCATATAAATCATGCAGTCATATAATACATGCATACTCAGTCAGGATATCTCGAACAGTACTTTCGTACCTCAAAACAGTGCAAGCTCTACCAACTCTAGGTCAATGCCTATAGTCTGCTCTACACTGCCAAATGATACTACTATCATTAAAGCGCTCTAAAAGCCTTAACTAAGCTATTGCATACTCCTAAATATTTATAGGGAGCAAAAGCTATACCTTCGTCCGTCGTTAGCCCTTTGATGTCGATGCCTCCAGAACTTGGGCACAACTCCGCTACGACTACCGAATGCCTCTCCGACCTCCGGACCAAGCCTAAGAAGACTAGAACAGCTCCAAAAGGACTAGAAAGGAAAGGAGAACTCGGAATTGGCAAATGAAAGTGAAGTCTCGGCCTCCTATTTATAAACAACGATCGGAACTTCCGATCCTTGATCAGAACGTCCGAACCTCGATCGGAACGTCCGATCCTGCCATCGGAGCTTCCGAAGATCCTGATCTGCCACGTGTCAAAATATCACTTGTTGATTACGGATAGGGGTGATCGGAGCTTCCGGTCCTGATCGGAGCTTCCGATCCAACCACACGTCATGCCTGACGTAATAACATCGGTGCCTCCGATCGCTCATCGGAGCTTCCGATCCTGTTCGGAGCTTCCGATCCTGTTCGGAGCTTCCGATCGTGCCTTCGGAGCTTCCGATCCGTCCGATACCTAATTCAATTAATTAGCATTAATCCTTTTAATTACTCAATTAGGGCACGGGCTACTACATTCTCCCCCACTTAAGATATTTCGTCCTCGAAATCAGATCTTAAGTACCGAATGCAAATACAGAAATCAGAAACATTCTTTATTCAAATCAAACGTTTACAGAGTTTGCAACTGAATACAACTTAAAGAATGAAATCAAAACAACTCAGGATGGTCTTTACGCATCCTGTCCTCAAGCTCCCAAGTAGCTTCCTCAGTGCCTCGGCGCTGCCACTGAACTAAAACCAAAGGAATGACTTTGTTCCGTAAAACCTTATCCTTATAATCAAGGATGCGAAGAGGTTTCTCAACATAAGTCAAATCCTTGTCTACCTGAACCTCAGACCGCTGCAGAATATGAGATTCATCCGCCACATAACGTCGCAACAGAGATACGTGGAACACGTCGTGAATACTGGATAGATGCGGTGGCAATGCTAGTCGATAAGCCAAATCGCCAATACTCTCCAAGATCTCAAAAGGACCGATAAATCTGGGAGACAACTTGCCCTTAAGGCCAAATCTGAGAATCTTGCGGAAAGGTGACACTCTCAGAAACACTTTCTCCCCGACCTCGAACTGCAAAGGCCTACGCTTGATATTAGCATAACTCAGATGTTGTTGTAAGCGAACTCGATCAACGGCAAATGATCCTGCCAGGCTGAACCAAAATCCATGACGCACGCTCTAAGCATATCCTCTAACGTACGGATAGTGCGCTCTGACTGACCATCAGTCTCCGGATGATAGGCTGTACTCAAACTGAGAGTAGTACCCATCGCACGCTGAACACTCCCCCAGAATCTAGAAGTAAACCTGGGGTCCCGATCGCTGACAATGCTCACAGGCACTCCATGAAGTCGGACGATCTCCTGAATGTACATCCGTGCCATGCGATCCACAGAGTACTCTCGGCTATAGGCAATGAAATGCGCTGACTTGGTGAGTCGGTCCACCACCACCCAGATAGCATCACAGTTCCTCGGGGATACCGGCAAATGGGTCACAAAGTCCATAGTGATAAACTCTCATTTCCATTCAGGAATAGGCAGACTGTGAAGCAATCCTCCAGGTCGTCGGTACTCTGCTTTGACCTGTTGACACACCAAACATCTTGAAACAAACTGATAAACACTGCGTTTCATTCCCTTCCACCAGAAACGAGTACGTAGATCCTTGTACATCTTGTTGCTCCCAGGATGAATACTCAACTTAGTGCGATGTGCCTGAGATAAAATCTCCTCTCGCAACTCTTCATCCTGCGGAATCACAAGCCTACCAGACAAACACAGAAAACCATCTGACTGGTAATGAAATCCAGACGAGCTACCCTCGTTAGCTAGACGAGCTAAACGCTGGGTCTTCGAATCAGACATCTGAGCATCTCGGATCCGCGAGTACAAGGCTGGCTCAGATAATATCGCAAACATCTGGATACTCTGCATACCTTTCTTATGCTTGAAGGTAAAACCTGAAGTACAACAGTCACTGATCGCACTAGACATCGAACAAGTCTGAAGTGCGGATAGTCGCACCTTGCGACTCAAAGCATCAGCGGTGAGATTAGCAGCTCCCGGATGGTACTTAATCTCGCAATCATAGTCCTTAAGCAAGTCCATCCAACGTCTCTGTCTCATGTTCAATTCTGTCTGAGTGAACAAATACTTGAGACTCTTATGGTCGGTGAAGATCTCAAATTTCTTGCCATACAGATAATGACGCCAGATCTTCAAAGCGAACACAATGGCTGCTAACTCCAAATCATGGACTGGGTAGTTGTCCTCGTGAAGCTTCAGCTGTCTAGAAGCGTATGCGATCACATGCCCATTCTGAGTCAGGACACAACCTAACCCCTGAAGAGAAGCATCCGTGTAAACTACATACCCTCAAGATCCTGACGGTAATGCTAACATCGGCGCAGAAGTCAACCGCCGTCAAAGCTCACGGAAATTCTCCTCACACTCGGAGGACCACTCAAAATCCACACCCTTGCGGGTAAGCTGTGTCAACGGTCGAGCTAACTGAGAGAAGTTCAGAATGAAGCGACGATAATACCCTGCTAGACCCAGAAAACTACGGATCTCAGCAACTGTTGTCGGACGCGACCAATTAAGTACCGCTTCAATCTTGCTTGGATCAACAGAAATCCCCTCCCTGGATATGATATGGCCAAGAAAAACCACTCTATCCATCCAGAACTCACACTTGCTCAGCTTGGCGTACAATTGCTCATCTCGAAGAGTCTGCAGTACCAACCGCAAGTGAGAAACATGCTCTTCCGTATTACGCCAATAAACCAGGATGTCGTCAATGAAGACCACAAAAAACTTGTCCAAATACTCCCTGAAGACATGGTTCATCAGATCCATGAATATAGCCGGCGCATTAGTCAAACCAAATGGCATCACTAGGAACTCGTAATGCCCATAGCGAGTACAGAATGCAGTCTTGGCTACGTCCTGATCACGGACTCTCAACTGATGATACCCAGATCTCAAGTCAATCTTGGAGTAAATTGATGTGCCCTGCAGCTGGTCAAACAAGTCATCAACACGAGGCAATGGATACTTGTTCTTCACAGTGACTCGATTCAGCTGCCGATAGTCAATGCACAGCCGCATCGACCCATCCTTCTTCTTCACGAAGAGAACAGGAGCTCCCCAAGGAGATACACTAGGACGAATGTACCCCTTGTCCAAAAGATCCTGTAGTTGATTCTTCAACTCACGCATCTCTGACGGAGCCAGACGATACGGTGCTCTAGAAATAGGCGAAGTACCCGGCATCAACTCTATGCCAAACTCGACTTCCCTAGCAGGAGGAAAACCCGGAATCTCATCATGAAACACATCTGGAAATTCATCCACAACAGGAATGCTCTCTATCCCAATACTCTCAGCGGACAAATCAACTGCATAGATAAGGTAACCTTCCCCGCCAGACTCTAGAGCTCGACAGGCTCTCAAAGCTGATACCAAAGGCATCGGGGGTCGCGCTCCCTCACCATAGAAAAACCAGCTCTCACTCCCTTCCGGATGAAAGCGTACTAATCTCTGATAGCAGTCCACTGAAGCTCGATAGGTAGTCAACATATCTATTCCCAGAATGCAATCAAAGTCGTCCATCGCCAGGACCATGAGATTCGCTAACAGAATGTTCCCTTCGAACTCTAAAGGGCAACCCATCACTAGACGCTTAGCCAAAGCAGATTGGCCCGTCGGAGTAGAAACAGTCATCACTACGTCTAGTGCAATGCATGGTAACTTATGCCTCTTAACAAAACGTGCAGAAATGAAGGAATGAGATGCACCAGTGTCAATAAGTACAAGAGCAGGTATACCATAAAGCATAAATGTACCTGCGATGACTTTCTCATTCTCCTCCACAGCCTGATCATGTCTCAGGGCAAACACCTGGCCAGAAGCTCGTGACCTCAAATGAGAACTCCCAGCAGACTGTCCCTGCGACCTCTGCTGTACGGTAGCCTGAGAACCCGATCCTGAACCTGAACCAGAACCACCTCCCCCAGACATTGGACAATCTCTCCGGATATGACCAGTCTCTCCACAATGGAAACAAGCTCCAGAAGCTCTACGGCACTTGTCGGATGGATGGTTCTTCCCACAGTGATCACACTTGTCCTTCTTACCATAACGGACAATACCTCTAGAACCAGAGGAAGAAGAAGATCCAGACTTCTTGAAAGTTTGGGCACGGGGACCCAAAGAACTAGCAGGCCTCGACTGAGGGAAAGACCTGTTCCGCCTAATGCTGTCCTCTGCCTGATGACAACGGCTCACCAAACCCTCGTAGGACATGTCGTCGCCAACCGCCACACGGTCATGGATTTCAGGGTTAAGGCCCTGAAGAAACAGATTATACTTCATCTCTGAGCTATCAGCAATCTCGGGGCAATAGGATAGCAGATCAAAGAACCTCTGCTGATACTCATCGATAGACATGGCTCCCTGTCGCAGACTCAGTAGCTCGCCTGCCTTCGACTGACGGAGTGCAGGAGGAAAATACCGCTTTTGGAAAGTTGTGCGGAACTCGGCCCAGGTGGCCACTCCTCTCGCCGCAACAAAAGGTGTAGAAGTAAACCTCCACCACCTGCGCCCACGCCCATCCAGAAGATAGCCAAGGGTCTCCACCTTCTGCTCATCGGTGCATTGGAAAGTCTGAAAAGTCGTTTCCATGCGGTCTAACCAGTTCTCCGCATCCTCTGGAGACTCACCTCCAACTAAGGGCTTAGGACCCATAGCTAAGAATCGACGCACAGTGAAACGCTCGTCGTCATGATGACGATGACGCCGTTCTCGACGAGGCTCCCGGTCGGCATCACCCCAACGCCCACCAACACTTCCATGAGAACTCTGGTCGTCACGATTTGACATCTACAAAAATACCTCAAGATGAGACTAAATCCCAAGAAATCTTTTGCATGCTCTGATACCATAAATGTAGTGACCCTTACCCGGATCACCTACTAAACAGAACTTATGCATGCAATTAACTTAATTAAACAGATATCAGAATAAAACTGCGGAATGCAATAACATTATACAATCCCAAGAAAAGGAATCTGTAATTATCCAATAATATACAACCAAATCGAATAGCTGTATAAACCCAAAAATCAGTAATAAAACCTAGACGAAGCTCCAGCTGGCCAACCACTGACTAGCCCCTCCTGGATCCACCCTCCTCGTCCAATCGCAAACCTGCCCCATGAAACAGGGTGTCCAGAAAATACAGAGTACGAGACGTGAGCATAAAACGCTCAGTGCGAGAGTATGAGTATACATGCATGCAAAGTGAACTCCCTATAGACTCGAAGTCAAGGATCAGATAACAGAGACAGACCGGGCCCTGGTATGTAGCACGCTGTGCCGTCGCTTCAGGAGGTGGCTCCCATACCGAGATAACCGTGGATACGCCGGACCCAAATCGATGGAAGTCCATCCACTGACAGGATAGGGTACAACCCTACTACAGACATCTCGAAGGAGATACAGCAAGATGCAAATGAATGTAGCATAATATCATGGCATATAAATCATGCAGTCATATAATACATGCATACTCAGTCAGGATATCTCGAACAGTACTTTCGTACCTCAAACAGTGCAAGCTCTACCAACTCTAGGTCCACGCCTATAGTCTGCTCTACACTGCCAAATGATACTACTATCATTAAAGCGCTCTAAAAGCCTTAACTAAGCTATTGCATACTCCTAAATATTTATAGGGAGCAAAAGCTATACCTTCGTCCGTCGTTAGTCCTTTGATGTCGATGCCTCCAGAACTTGGGCACAACTCCGCTACGACTACCGAACGCCTCTCCGACCTCCGGACCAAGCCTAAGAAGACTAGAACAGCTCCAAAAGGACTAGAAAGGAAAGGAGAACTCGGAATTGGCAAATGAAAGTGAAGTCTCGGCCTCCTATTTATAGACAACGATCGGAACTTCCGATCCTTGATCGGAACGTCCGAACCTCGATCGGAACGTCCGATCCTGCCATCGGAGCTTCCGAAGATCATGATCTGCCACGTGTCAAAATATCACTTGTTGATTCCGGATAGGGGTGATCGGAGCTTCCGGTCCTGATCGGAGCTTCCGATCCAACCACACGTCATGCCTGACGTAATAACATCGGTGCCTCCGATCGCTTATCGGAGCTTCCGATCCTGTTTGGAGCTTCCGATCGTGCCTTCGGAGCTTCCGATCCGTCCGATACCTAATTCAATTAATTAGCATTAATCCTTTTAATTACTCAATTAGGGCACGGGCTACTACAGCTATAGTTTGGTTTGAACTGAATTGAGCCATTTTCAGTCGAGTTGGATTGTCGATATTGATCTCGAGCCTTTATTACTTCTTTTGCAGATTCGTTTGAAGGCCGTTGAGTTGGGAGGTTGCAGGAGTTGTATCGTTTTAGAGATTGTAGCCGGTATAGTATCGATTCTCTTATTATCGACTAGGAAGTTTGATTGAATCTTCAATGAGTATATTGTTGTTGTTTCCAGGTTGGAGCATCGACGTTTGAAAAAGGTATAAGACGAATTAGACTGGAATGGAACGAATTACTCGAATCCGACGTGATTCGAGTGTTCCGAAGAAATCACATACTTGCATGTTAATTGAATAACTTGAACTTATTGAATGAGTTGTGATTTGAATTACATTCATCTTGAGCCAAAATTCTTGATTTCAGCGGGCAGAATGGCCCTTTTGAGTAGACGTTTTGGGGGCTTTTAAGCAAGTGGCCTAGGCGTAGAGGTTCGCCTAGTGTCAGCATACTCCTTATAGTCACACCAAAGTCTAGAGGATGGAGATACATAGCACCACCTCTATCGGGAGAGTCAGTGAGTTGTTTACATGATCTCATCCTCGGGATCCCAAAAGCAGAGCAGCAATTTCTTGATTATCCGGACTTTATAATCCCATAGTTTTAAAGACATGCATTTCATTCTGATTTCTCTTGGAATTTCATGGTTGATATTTGAATATCTGTGAATGGATGTATTTCATTTTGAGATGCTTATCTGATATTGCATGCTAGTCTCTTTTACCGGATATATTATTCTCATCGGATTATCCGGCTGTTTCTTTGTTTTGTATGTATACTTGGCAATAGGTGGGGCAGGATCAAGTCAGCGAAGACCTGGTTAGCATCAAGAGGGAGATTTAGAAGTGAGACTCGGTTTAAAAGTCAAATTCAACATGTCAATCTAGTTTATGTTTTAAAGCAAGTTTAGAACTCTAGCTTGGATTGGAGGTTGTCGATGCATGTGATTCGAACTTGTTATGTTTTGTATTCGAACTCGTTTGTATTTTGGAGTTGTATAACTTGGAATAAAGCATGTTTAGAACTTCTATCGATCGAGACTTTATGTTGATCTTACGTATATTATGAAAGCATGCTTTGGAATTGATATTTGATATTGCGTGTATTTTTCCACACCTCGTTTTGTTTATGAATTTGAATGCATGCCAAAAGCAAGCGCGGAGTTTTTTATATATATATATATGCTGAGCATTTCTGCCCAGGCTTCCTGCGCGCGAGCGAGATTGTATCTCATGCGCGCACGAGAAGCATTTCCGGGGCTCTTGATCGTTAGCCCGCGCGCGCGCGAGAGCTTTATCTCGCGCGAGCCCGAGCCTTCAGCATCGTTGCTGGAAATGAAGCCCGCGCATCTCGCGCGAGCGCGAGTCGTTTAAAAAAAAAATTTATTTCTTGCTTAGACTTTGGATTATCGGATGCTTTATTATTTGTTTAATTCGAGATTAGATGTTTAGAACCGAGGTCTCACATTAAGTGGTATCAGAGCTATAAAATCTTGGACTGAATTTAGAAGTGAGCGGGGTAGATCGAGTCCGCAAGAATTGATTTCTCGCATGTGGTTGAGTTATTTAAATTGATTTGTTTAAATACCATGCGAGCATGCTTTATTAATTGAGAATTATTGGAATTACATAATGATGCGATAATGGATGCTCGCATGCTGATCAAGTGTCTAATGATCTGTTGGAGATACCACAAGGACCATTTACGAGAGGCCGAGCTCAGAAGTTTAAGGAAGCACTTCAATCTTTGATGTTGAAGCCACAAGAGGTCGTTGGATTTCTTGATATTCAGTTTGGGGATGTTATAATCTTATTAAGGTCGAAGGAGGTCAAGAAAGTTAAAAAATTGAAGGCCAAGCTCCAAGCTGCAGCGCGCCCGCGCCCGAGAATCCGCGTGCCCATGCCTTAATTAGCGAACCTACAGCGCGCCCACGCTATCTGATCGCACGCCCTTGCGTTCGGATGCTAAATTGAAGAAGTTTTTGCGAGACTTCGGCATGCCCGCGCCGTGTTCTGCGCAGCTTCGGTGCGCCCGCGCCTCTCTCTAGCGCGCTCGCCCCGACGTCTTTTACACGCACCGAAGGTGTTTGTGTGTGTGTTCGGGATTTTTAATATTTTGTCTTTATTTTGTTTATTTTAGGTCTTTTATTCCTACTAGGAAACTTTTAGGAGATATTATCATATCTTTAGATATATTTTGTGATATCTTTTATTATTTTGTAGTTGTATTATAAATACAACAAAACATTCATTATTGAATAACAATTAAGATTTCATTTTTTTATTCATAAAATTCTCTCTAGAATTTTTATTGAAGCTTTGTGCTTGTTCAAAAATCAAACTTATCAAAGTTCATACTTTGTGGCATTTGTCGATTGATTATCCTCGTGGATTGTCAAAAACAGGTTTTCTGAAGGTTCCGTTGAGATCAATTGTTTTATTCTCGTGATTATTTGTTGCTAGTTTCAAGTAAACTAGAGGTGAATAATCCAAAAATTTTACTTGTTTTCAAGATTGGGCAAATTTATTGATTTCTTTTGTTATTGGATTGAGGGTATGATTTTAATATAATCGTGTTTGCCTTGCATACATTAAAAATTCATATCAGTTGGTATCAAAGCCAAGGTTTTGAATCAAGTAAGTATCTTATCTTCATATCTTTTCGTTCATCGTGTTCTTCGTATTCTTCTTTCTTCATCTTTCTTCTTTCATCTGAGTCTATTCTATATCAAATTTCTAAGTCGTTTTTGTGTCAATCTTGTCGCCCAAGTTTTTGTGTCTTGCGCTACAAGTTATCTCGAAAAAAAAGTCAAAAAAATCGAAAAAAATCAAAAAAAAAAAAAGTCAAAAAAAATAGTGGAAAAATCGGTCAAAAAAATATATTGAAGAACCAAAAAAGCTTCAAAAATATATATATTGAAGAAGCAAGATAACTTGTGGTCAATTACTTTGCTCTTGTTCATCCTTGGGTGCAAGTCAAAATTCCAATTCCATAACTTTCTTCTTCTTGTTTTTTTGTCAATCTTCGAGAGTCAACCTTCAAGTGTCTACAAGTTGTGAACTTGAAAGTTTGGTTCATTCCCACACAAAGCAAAAGCCTACACAAATTTTGAGTGAAAAAAAAGAGTGATTGAGTGAATTTTCTTTGGAGTGAATTGTGAGAATTTGTGTGAGGTAATTTTATTACTAACATTTTATTGCAGGTACAATGAGTTTAAACAAAGAAGAAGAGGATAGTTCTAGCCAAGGGTTTTCCAAGACCTAAATAGATAATTTGTCTAAGATGGTGAGGAAAGCAATGAGGGCTAAATTGGAGACGGTGCATGAGAGGATAAGTAAACTTGAAGTTGATGGTAGTGAGGATGATGAGAGTTTTGGTGAGAATTGGGGTAGGAATAGGAGAGATCAAGAGGGTGGAAGAAATAGAAGGGAAGCAAGGCGTGGAAGATACACTGAGGGGGAAAGAGAAGATGGGAATATTAGTGGGATTAAGATGAAAATTCCTTCGTTTCATGGGAAGTCTGATCCAGAGGCTTATTTGGAGTGGGAGATGAGAGTGGAGTCCATATTTGACTGCCACAACTACAATGATGCGAAAAAAATAAAATTGGCGGTTGTTGAGTTTGTGGATTATTCTCTTATTTGGTGGGATCAGTTTGTTATTTCTAGGAGGCGGAATCGAGAGCGTCCTATTGAGACATGGGAGGAGATGAAGCAAATATTGCGGAAGAGATTTGTGCCTAATTACTACTATCGTGACATGTTTAGGCGGCTACAAAACTTGAAGCAAGGTCCAAAGAGTGTTGAAGATTATTTCAAAGAGTTGAAAATTACTATGATCCGGGCTAATATTGAAGAAGATCGTGAAGCAACTATGGCTCGTTTCTTATGTGGTTTGAATAGGGAGATTCATGAAAGAGTGGGTGCCCAGTGAGCCAACTTGTGGCTAAGGGCTTTGATGACTCTTTGTATAAACAATCTTTTGTTTAATATAATTTACACTTTTATTAATGGCAATGACTTTATCTTTCTTCATATTGTTATATTGTGATATACTATTGTTGTTTTGATAAAGACCTTGAATATACTATAGTGTATGTAAGATGTGGTAGAACATGGAGATGTCTATCATGAAACACATCTTATAGTCACTGTATATTCTAAACTGTTCCTAGTCGATTGAGCCGTCCGATAATAAGGATAAGGATCGCTCGAGTTTGAGACTAGCATTTGCGATGCAGAGTACCACGTTTCATTGGTAAGGAACATAGAGATGTTCGAAGCATGCAAATGGATATTCATACGATGAATGATCGAACTACCCTATCCGGACTTTCCAAGTGGTTATCACTTATCGAGTGGATAAAGTCCGCGGTTTTGGCTGTACACCATTAGTCCTTACTACTTGAAACATCATTGAGACTCTATATGCTAGTACTGTGCTTTGACTCGTTTACCGACTATATTGGGGTCATCAGGTGTCGGGATTGGGTACAGTTACAACACATATTGGAGTCGATGCTTTGTTGTCAAGGATTCACCACATACTTGCGAGTGTGGATATCCTATGCGATCTGAGGAGATATTAGTGTGACGAATCTTTGGCCAGAGTACATGATGTGATTTAAGAAATGGTTTCTTAGTAGCACATGCGATGTCACTATTTGATCTTCAAGATGTATTGCATAGTTATCGAATCTCGAACGACTCTCGATATACCAATGGTTGTTGATTCGATCGGGATATATGGATGAAGGGACCGTACTGTACGCTAACCAAAATCTATTGGTTCTTGCAGGCACTATCAGTGATACCTAGGGAATCATGGGGCGATGTTTCTAGGCGCTCTTACCATGATTCGATGGGCAAGTCGGAAATTGTTGTTCCGAGTCACAAGGAGTTGTGAGCCCACGGCTAGCTGTATCCCTGAACCATTGAGGGTCACACAGAGTAATGGATTTTTAATCTCCGTTGAGATAGTTAAATTTAAAGAGTTAAATTTAATGAACAAAGAAGTTGGACTTCTTAATTATGAGTAGAGGAGTAAGATTTCCTAAAATGACATAGGGATGGACATTTTTGGAAATCACTGAATTCGGATTCAGAAAAATTTATCTTGACTTTAAAAGGTGCAGAAATGGTTTCTGTGCACATTGGTGAAATTGGTATATCAATCGGAGTCACGATGAATTTTATATTAATTTCTGAACATACGGGCTTTGCTTGTTGGGCTTGAACTTATGACTAATGGGCCCTAAGCTGTTAGTGGCCTACATTATAAATAAGTTATTGCAGTACAAAAATTAGATACAACAGGTCACAATTTTCGAAAAAAACCCTATTTTTCTCTCAGTAGTGGCCGACCCCCTCTCCCCTCTGCTCGGAAAATCCAGTCTGTGAATTTTGAATTACAGTCTGGTTTAACGGATCAAATTCGTTAATCTCTTCGTAGAAACTTCTGATAGATTTTCTAGTGCAATCTATCAGATAGATTAAATATCCGTTCGTGGACCTGATTGAAAAACAGTTCGTCCATCAGTTCCAGGGATATACAACAAGAGCAGAGCAATCTGTTGGTGTCCAAAATCTCGATTCGAGATTAAAGGTAAAAATTTATAATAGTTATTTAATTTTTACACACACAATTTAATCGTAAGGTTGATACCCATTATGGAATTGTTCCATATTAAAATTTTTAAACTTCCGCTGCACCGGGTATCAATCCTGATTGATCTGATCGCCGCGTTCTCCAACAGTGGTATCAGAGACAGGTTGCTCAGATCAAGCGATTAAATTAATCAATTGTACAAAAATTTTTAAGCCTCGGTTTTTGAAACAAAATAAATATTTTAAAAAAAAAAAAATTTCCGGGCAAAAACCCTGGCAGCGATTGGATCGCTGCCCGGGGGGGCAGCGCACAGCGCAGCGCTGCGCTCGGCGCTGCACATGGGCAGTGATGTGATCGCTGCCCAGGGCAGCGATCGTCGCTGCCCGGCCCGACCCCATTAGGGCGCGGGCAACCCGGGAATGTCCCTGGCGGCCCGCGGGAAAAATTAATTTTTTAATTTTTAAATTAAATTTTAATATGTTAAAATTCTATTTTTGGTCCGATCGAAAATTGTTTTTGATTGGTCCACGAGGCGTCGGATCGAATTGTTCGAGTCTGAAAATTTTAAAATTGATTTTTGGATAAATTTGAATTTTTTGAAAATTTAAATATTTTATCCGTTAAATTGAATTTTGAAATTAATTATTTTTGGTACAATTGATGATAAGATATGATCTTATGGATATATTGAGTAAAATATGATTTTATGTATAAAATTGGATTTTATAGATAAAATATGATTTTATTTGATAAAAAGATAAAATATGATTTTGTATGTAAAATAAGATTTTATGTATGAAATATGATTTTATCCTTTTAAATTTAAATTATCATTGCATGTTATCCAATAAATTAATTTTGAATTAAATGTTATTGGATAAGGATGATCGATTGCCATGACCAATTTTGTAGGTGTATGTTAGAAATTTACATTTGTTTTTATTGTTGTTGGATTTATTAATGGGCCTGGTTTATGGCCCAATATGAATTGTCATATGTAATAAAAGTGGGCTTGGTTTATGGCCCGTTCCCACCCCTTAAAAATGTATCCCCTACTTGTCATTGTTATTTATTTTAAATACATTAGATTTAGTGGGAGATCAAGATTTTAAGATGGAGGTGGGCCCAGTAGACAAGAAAGACAGAAGAAATGTAAATTGGAAGCAAAATGTAATAGGATTGCATTGCATACTGCATATTACCTAGGATTGGACTAAGACTCGTGATTGGCAACCACGGGTCGATTAGAAATGGAATCGATCATCCTATATAATATGTGATATTATTGTTGTATGCATGTTTTAGACATAATTGTGTGAATCCGGCAAGCATACAAAATTTTAAAAATGATGAGACAAATTTTTATAATTAAAATCCCTCATTTTAAATATGATTTAAATTTGATATCAAGATAAATAAAGGAAATTTAAATTTGTTTAAATGTTCCTACCTTCCATCAACGATCAATGTATGAGATGCTACCCGCGGATACGGTCCGGCTCATATTATTGGGGGGGGCCCGTTCGTCGGAAAGCTGTACATTGGATCGACACATGTTGTAAGTTGGGTGGAACTCCCATGGGATCGGCTCATATTATTGGGGGATCCACATGGCGACCGTCCATCACAACTTAATATTGATGGGTCATCTTGACATGTCACAATAATCGGCGTCATATTATTGGGCCCTTATTGGACATGAGGTAAACACGTGGAGGTTGCTTTGGAAGCAATTGGGCTCTACCTTTTGAAAATTATGGTTGGCTGATATTATTCGGGACCATAAGTTTGTTAATTGGACTCCATGTTCTCACTAAGGAAAACAGTTTCCCGTTTTCACTAGAGGGTAGTGAAATCGTTAAAATAGTGGGAGTGAGATTCATAAAATAAATTTCGCCTATTTTATGTCTTAGTAAATTACTTAAACAATCACTGATATTTGTCTGTTTCTTTTCAGTATTTCATAAAGATGAATTCGCGTAATCCACTTTTTTTGATCCTCGAACAAAATAAATTGACTGGCGCAAACTATACGGAATGGTTCCGTAAGTTGAAGATTGTCTTGACTTCGGAGAAGATGCTCTACGTGTTAGAAAAATCTCCTCCGAAGGAAGCACCAGCTGACATAAGTCCGGAAGAGTTAGCCAAACTTGATACATGGTGGGACCATGATATCAAGGCCAAATGCTATATGCAAGCCTCGATGTCTGATGAACTCCAGAGGCGATTTGAGGACACCGTGAATGCTGCTGACATTCACGTACAACTCAAGGAACTTTTTGGGGCTCAATCGAGGGCTGAAAGGTTCGCTACTGTAAAGGAGCTAATGACGTGTCGCATGCGTGAAGGGACTTCGGTCCGTGATCATGGGGTACGAGTGATTTGGCTCATACAGAAGTTGGTAACCCTTGATTTGGTGTTGGAGCATGAACTCAACGTGGACTTACTACTTCTGTCTCTTCCTTCTTCGTTTGACGGATTTGTGGTGAATTTCAATATGAACAAGATAGAGGCCTCCCTTGAAGAGATGGTCAATATGCTTGTGACATATGAATCCACATTAAAGAAGGATAAACCGGCTTTCTTGGTGGGCTCCTCTTCTTCTGCTAAGAAGGGGCCAAGTACAAAGGGTAAGAAACGTTCTGCCCCACCCAAGAAAATCGAACCCGAGAAGAAGTACAAGACAAAGGCTTCAAACATGGAAAAATCCAAGGATGTTTGCCATTACTGCAAGAAGCCCGGTCATTGGAAGCGTAACTGCAAGGAATATCTAGAGCAGTTGCGAACAGCGAAGGGTATGTTCTATATTGAAGTAAATGTTTCACTTAATACTACTTCTTGGGTATTGGATACCGGATGTGGATCTCACATTTGCAATGATTTGCAGGTGATGACAAGAAGTCGCAGGCTTAGAATGGGTGAGACCCAGCTGAGGCTCGGAAATGGTTCCAGAGTTGAAGCTAAAGCTGTGGGAGATATTTATTTAATTTTGCAGAACGGTTTTAAGTTACTTTTGAGAGATGTTTTATTTGTTCCGGATTTGATTAAAAACATTATTTCTGTTTCTATGCTTGATAGAGATGGTTATTCTTGCAATTTTGTGAATGGGATTTGCAATATTTACAAGAATGAATGTTTGATTGGAAATGGACAACTTGAAAACGATCTATATAACTTAAAACTAAAAGACGTTCAAATAAATTATGTTGATAAACCGGCAACAACAAACAAAAGGAAAATCGATAGCCAAAACCCGGCAAACCTTTGGCACGCTAGGCTAGGTCATATTTCCTCAAGGAGGATGAACAAGCTAGTGGGAGAGGGCATGTTTGATATGTCTGATATTAACTCTCTACCTACTTGTGAATCCTGCCTAAAAGGAAAAATGACTAAATCTCCTTTTAAGGGGAAACCTGAGCGTAGTCAAAATCTGTTGGATTTGATCCATACAGATGTTTGTGGTCCATTTAGAGTTGGTACTCAATATGGCCACACCTACTTCATTACCTTTACTGATGATTATTCTAGGTATAGGTATTTATATTTAATGAAATATAAGTCTGAAGCATTTGAAAAGTTCAAAGAATTCAAGGCTGAAGTAGAAAACAAGCTAGGTAAAAGTATTAAAGCACTTCGATCGGATCGAGGTGGAGAATACTTAAGTACCGAGTTTTTGGACTATCTAAAAGAGAATGGGATTCTCTCTCAGTGGACTCCTCCTATGACACCACAGCTTAATGGTGTATCGGAGCGTCGTAATCGAACTTTGTTGGACATGGTTCGGTCCATGATGAGCTTCACTGAGCTTCCACCTTCGTTTTGGGGCTATGCGCTTGAAATGGCGGTATTGTTGTTGAACAACGTCCACACTAAAGCAGTGGACAAAACACCATACGAGTTATGGAATGGCAAAGCTCCTAAGTATTCGTACTTGAGGATTTGGGGATGTGCTGCTTACGTGAAGCGGACAGTGGGAGATAAGTTGGATAGTCGATCCAGCTTATGTTATTTTGTAGGGTATCCGAAGAATTCAATCGGATATTATTTCTATTATCCTGCTGAAACAAAGGTGTTTGTTTCAAGGAATGCCACCTTCTTGGAGAAGGAGTTCTTATTGGATAAGAAAGGCGAGATGATGGAACTCGAAGAAATTCGAAAAGAACCCGAAATACAAAATAACGATCCTACACCTCAGGAACCATTGTTAGACACGCCTGTACCTAGAAGATCCGAGAGGACTTCTAGACCTCCTATTCGATATGGTCTTCTTCTTGAAGGGGATCAAGATGAACCCGATGTTGGATGTGATCCAAGAAACTTCAAGGAAGCAATTTCTGATGCGGATTCAAATTTATGGCTTGAAGCTATGCAGTCGGAAATAGATTCGATGCATACAAACCAAGTTTGGTCTTTAGTAGATCCTCCCGATGGAATTATTCCAATAGGGTGTAAATGAATCTACAAGAGAAAGCTTGGGCCTGATGGTAAGGTATTGACCTACAAGGCGCAATTGGTGGCGAAAGGTTATACTCAAAGACAAGGAGTTGACTATGATGAAACCTTTTCACCAGTTGTAATGTTCAAGTCCATAAGAATCCTTATTGTCATAGCTGCTTGGTATGACTATGAGATATGGCAAATGGATATGAAGACTGCTTTTCTTAATGGAGACATTAAGGAAGAAATCTATATGAAGCAGCCTGAGGGTTACACATCCATGGGAAGCGAGCATAAGGTATGCAAGCTTCAGAGATCAATTTATGGTTTAAAACAAGCATCAAGAAGTTGGAACCAGAAATTTGATGAAACAATAAAGGATTTTGGTTTCATCAAGAACCCGGAGGAACCATGCGTGTACAAGAAAGTAGTTAAGGATGCTGTGACATTCTTAGTACTTTATGTTGATGACATCCTACTCATTGGGAATGATGTAGGGATGTTGCAGTCAACAAAGATATGGTTATCAGGTAGATTCTCGATGAAGGATTTGGGTGAGGCATCCTATATTCTTGGGATACAGATCTATAGAGATAGATCTAAGAGAATGATAGGACTCACTCAATCAACCTACATCGACACCATATTGAAACGGTTTTCAATGGATGGGTCCAAGAGAGGACATCTACCCATGTGTCATGGAGTTTCTCTATCCAAGTCTATGTGTCTCAAGACGGATGAAGAGATAGAGAAAATGACACATGTACCATATGCGTCAGCCATAGGTAGTATCATGTATGGGATGATATCTACCAGACCGGATGTAGCATTTGCTCTGAGTGTCACGAGCAGATATCAAGCTAATCCCGGTCAAATGCATTGGAAAGCCGTGAATGACATTCTTAAGTACTTACGAAGGACTAAGAATATGTTCATGGTATATGGAGGAAGAGAACTAAAATTTGAAGGCTATACCGACTCTAACTTCCAAAGTGACGTGGATGACTCGAAGTCAACCTCTGGATTTGTGTTCATGCTCAATGGTGGTGCTGTCTCTTGGAAGAGTTCCAAGCAGGACACCACAGCGGATTCCACCACTGAAGCAGAATACATTGCAGCATCAGCTGCTGCTAAAGAGGCCGTTTGGATGAGGAATTTCGTCCAAGAGTTGGGCGTCATTCCTGAAGTTGTTGGTCCAATCCTGGTGTACTGTGACAACACGGGTGCCATTGCTCAGGCAAAGGAACCAAGGTCTCATCAAAGATCCAAACACGTACTGAGGAAATACCACATCATCCGGGAGATTGTGGAAAGAGGAGTGATAAGTGCATTTTGTATGCATTATTTCATGTTATTTTTATGTCTATTTTGTGTGCATTCATATTATTTTTATGTGTTTTTATGTGTTTTAGTGCATGTGTGTGTATTTCACTCCTTGGGTTAATTTTGTAGGAAAATATATTGTTGAAAAGTGAATTGCGGACCAGCTTTGTTCAAAAACTCAAATTTAATTTTAGAGATCTCCAAATCCGATCTCCACCAGTCAGATTTAAGTTCACGATGTTTTAAAGCTGCTGTCCAAATTTCAGCTCAATCCGACGGCTAGATCTTGAGATATGAATTTTTTAAAATCGTCGCTCGGTGCAGAAAACTTGTACTGCGCGCGCGCGAGAATCAAGCTCGCGCGCGCGCGAGTTTCGTGATCAGATCTCTGTTTTTAACTGCTGCGCGCGTGCGAGGCCTATGCCGCGCGCGCGCGCGTGTTCGGGGGTCATATGTGTTCCGAAAAATCCTTATTTCCGGAGAAAATTAACTGGTAGGCGTTCCGGATCATATATATAGAAGATATAACATATTTTTGAGGGTTTCGGAGGCTCCAGAGCGCAGACAACGCAAGAGGAGGCGGCTACAAGGCTTGGGAGAGAAGATTTTTCTTTTCTTTTCTTCTTCTTATTTTTATTTTTGAATTATTGTTTTTAATTATTGAGTAGTTTATTTTCAACCAAGACGGCGTGATTGGGCTGAACAAATTTATGTAAAAAACTTGGATGTTTGTTTGGGATTTTTTAGAGTTGATTTTATTTTATTGATTGTCAGATTTATATTTATCTTGTGAATAGTCTGATCAACTGTTTGCTTGCATGTTAATCAATTCCAAATCGATAGAGGAGGTTTTGATTTTGATCACTCTGATAATTAACATATTGTAAAACCGACTAGAAATAGAATTCGGTTTCAGTGTGCGGTTTAGGTGTAAACTGAATTTTCACAAATATTTAATGCATTCAAATTTGATTAGAATTACGAAAGATTAGTTCATCAATATTTGAATAGGTTTGATTGTTCTAGAAATAGACCTTTGAACAAATTAGGAGAATTCCCGTGAATTAAGATTAAATCTGAGTCCTGAATCGACTACATGTTACAAAATTTGTTCGGTACCTACGTGTATCTTGGTTGTCTTTGTCTTAATTATTTTTATCTTTAGTTATTTTTATTCGTATTTCTTAAGCAGTTTTTATTTTATATTCTTATTTTATTTAATTCAAAATATTTTCTATTATTTTGTCTAGATTAAGTAAAATAATTAATTCTTGAGAATTGACTGCAGTTTCTGTGGGATCGATACTTGGACTCTCTGTCCACTTTACTATTACTTGACCTGGTGCGCTTGACTGGACATGAGAAACTGTAGGTTGAACCGTGAATATTTTTAAGCACTAATGTTAGACCAGTGAATTGTAGCGAAAGATTTGATGAAGTTTCTATCTGTTTGACCATTGCATGGCAATAGGTGGTTTGTGGATCTTGATTGTGTTCTATGAATTTTGATGAGGCTCTAGTTTACACTTATGATCTTGGGCGCATCTAGAGGAAAAAAATTTTATACAATTCCATCCGGGCCTTGAAAGGATTAAAATCCTAAAAAAAAAAAAAGATTAAATTTAAGGCTAAGTATGCAGATTAAATGGGATTGATGCTCCATCCGGGCTATAGACGAGGGGATTAGAAAGAAAAAATAGAATGATTTTTCGTATCCTAGCTAGTTATAGCTAAGTCAGCGGGTAATTATTGGGGCTAAAGTAATATCGGGTGCAAAATCCGGAGGTGTGTAATTTATTATCTCAAGGGAGGTGGGTTTGTCTAGAGGTCGTTGGAAGGAATGTGCACTTGAAGAGTGAAACTTGCACTGATTTGTCATAGGTCGCTAAGCAGTTTTGAAATGAATTCGGTCTAAGTTGTATGAAATTGGAATGACATTTCACACACACACGTTCACGTTAAACCGAAGGTGTATTATGAAAAGTTGAGAGCATGTCTGTGTTTTTTATTTTGTGATTGAACTTCTCGGAGGCTTTGCACATTTATGAATCTTCCTCACTTATGTTTTTGTTTGCATGTTGTTTTTTCATGTCTTGCTCGAGGGCGAGCAAGGTTTAAGTATGGGGGTGTTGATAAGTGCATTTTGTATGCATTATTTCATGTTATTTTTATATCTATTTTGTGTGCATTCATATTATTTTTATGTGTTTTTATGTGTTTTAGTGCATGTGTGTGTATTTCACTCCTTGGGTTAATTTTGTAGGAAAATATATTGTTGAAGAGTGAATTGCGGACCAGCTTTGTTCAAAAAATCAAATTTAATTTTAGAAATCTTCAAATCCGATCTTCACAGTCAGATTTAAGTTCACGATGTTTTGAAGCTTCTTTCCAAATTTCAGCCCAATCCGACGGCTAGATCTTGAGATATGAATTTTTGAAAATCGTCGCTCGGTGCAGAAAACTTGTACTGCGCGCGCCCGAGAATCAAGCTCGCGCGCGCGCGAGTTTCATGATCAGATCTCTGTTTTTAACTGCTGTGCGCGTGCGAGGCCTATGCCGCGCGCGCGCGCGTGTTCGGGGGTCATATGTGTTCCGAAAAATCCTTATTTCCGGAGAAAATTAACTGGTAGGCGTTCCGGACCATATATATAGAAGATATAACATATTTTTGAGGGTTTCGGAGGCTCCAGAGCGCAGACAACGCAAGAGGAGGCGGCTACAAGGCTTGGGAGAGAAGATTTTTCTTTTTCTTTTCTTCTTCTTATTTTTATTTTTGAATTATTGTTTTTAATTATTGAGTAGTTTATTTTCAACCAAGACGGCGTGATTGGGCTGAACAAATTTATGTAAAAAACTTGGATGTTTGTTTGGGATTTTTTAGAGTTGATTTTATTTTATTGATTGTCAGATTTATATTTATCTTGTGAATATTCTGATCAACTGTTTGCTTGCATGTTAATCAATTCCAAATCGACAGAGGAGGTTTTGATTTTGATCACTCTGATAATTAACATATTGTAAAACCGACTAGAAATAGAATTCGGTTTCAGTGTGCGGTTTAGGTGTAAACTGAATTTTCACAAATATTTAATGCATTCAAATTTGATTAGAATTACGAAAGTTTAGTTCATCAATATTTGAATAGGTTTGATTGTTCTAGAAATAGACCTTTGAACAAATTAGGAGAATTCCCGTGAATTAAGATTAAATCTGAGTCCTGAATCGACTACATGTTACAAAATTTGTTCGGTACCTACGTGTGTCTTGGTTGTCTTTGTCTTAATTATTTTTATCTTAAGTTATTTTTATTCGTATTTCTTAAGCAGTTTTTATTTTATATTCTTATTTTATTTAATTCAAAATATTTTCTATTATTTTGTCTAGATTAAGTAAAATAATTAATTCTTGAGAATTGACTGCAGTTCCTGTGGGATCGATACTTGGACTCTCTGTCCACTTTACTATTACTTGACCTGGTGCGCTTGCCAGTAGATTTTTATCAAACCGATTTAGCCGGTCAAGGAGACATCACTGCCGAAAGAGTGGCCTCTGCAGACAATATCGCTGATCCACTTACTAAGCCCTTGCCAGGACCATTATTTGACAAACATCGCGAAACAATGGGTCTACGTAGTATGACTAGTTGGCTATAGGGCAAGTGGGAGATTGAAAGAGTGGGTGTCCAGTGAGCCAACTTGTGGCTAAGGGCTTTGATGACTCTTTGTATAAACAATCTTTTGTTTAATATAATTTACACTTTTATTAATGGCAATGACTTTATCTTTCTTCATATTGTTATATTGTGATATACTATTGTTGTTTTGATAAAGACCTTGAATATACTATAGTGTATGTAAGATGTGGTAGAACATGGAGATGTCTATCATGAAACACATCTTATAGTCACTGTATATTCTAAACTGTTCCTAGTCGATTGAGCCGTCCGATAATAAGGATAAGGATCGCTCGAGTTTGAGACTAGCATTTGCGATGCAGAGTACCACGTTTCATTGGTAAGGAACATAGAGATGTTCGAAGCATGCAAATGGATATTCATACGATGAATGATCGAACTACCCTATCCGGACTTTCCAAGTGGTTATCACTTATCGAGTGGATAAAGTCCGCGGTTTTGGTTGTACATCATTAGTCCTTACTACTTGAAACATCATTGAGACTCTATAGGCTAGTACTGTGCTTTGACTCGTTTACCGACTCTATTGGGGTCATTAGGTGTTGGGATTGGGTACAATTACAACACATATAGGAGTCGATGCTTTGTTGTCAAGGATTCACCACATACTTGCGAGTGTGGATATCCTATGCGATCTGAGGAGATATTAGTGTGACGAATCTCTGGCCAGAGTACATGATGTGATTTAAGAAATGGTTTCTTAGTAGCACATGCGATGTCACTATTTGATCTTCAAGATGTATTGCATAGTTATCGAATCTCGAACGACTCTCGATATACCAATGGTTGTTGATTCGATCGGGATATATGGATGAAGGGACCGTACTGTACGCTAACCAAAATCTATTGGTTCTTGCAGGCACTATCAGTGATACCTAGGGAATCATGGGCGATGTTGCTAGGCGCTCTTACCATGATTCGATGGGCAAGTCGGAAATTTTTGTTCCGAGTCACAAGGAGTTGTGAACCCACGGCTAGCTGTATCTCTGAACCATTGAGGGTCACACAGAGTAATGGATTTTTAATCCCCGTTGAGATAGTTAAATTTAAAGAGTTAAATTTAATGAACAAAGAAGTTGGACTTCTTAATTATGAGTAGAGGAGTAAGATTTCCTAAAATGACATAGGGATGGGCATTTTTGGAAATCACTGAATTCGGATTCAGAAAAATTTATCTTGACTTTAAAAGGTGTAGAAATGGTTTCTGTGCACATTGGTGAAATCGGTTTATCAATCGGAGTCACGATGAATTTTATATTAATTTCTGAACATGCGGGCTTTGCTTGTCGGGCTTGAACTTATGACTAATGGGCCCTAAGCTGTTAGTGGCCTACATTATAAATAAGTTATTGCAATACAGAAATTAGATACAACAGGTCACAATTTTTGAAAAAAACCCTATTTTTCTCTCAGTAGTGGCCGACCCCCTCTCCCCTCTGCTCAGAAAATCCAGTCTGTGAATTTTGAATTACAGTCTGGTTTAACGGATCAAATTTGTTAATCTCTTCGTAGAAACTTCTGATAGATTTTCTAGTGCAATCTATCAGAGGGATTAAATATCCGTTCGTGGACCTGATTGAAGAACAGTTCGTCCATCAGTTTCAGGGATATACAACAAGAGCAGAGCAATCTGTTGGTGTCCAAAATCTTGATTCGAGATTAAAGGTAAAAATTTATAATAGTTATTTAATTTTTACACACACAATTTAATCGTAAGGTTTATACCCATTATGGAATCGTTCCATATTAAAATTTTTAAACTTCCGCTGCACCGGGTATCAATCCTGATTGATCTGATCGCCGCGTTCTCCAACAATTCAAGACCAAGTGGAGCTTAGACATTGCATGGATCTTGAGTAGATGGTACAAATCGCCATGAAAGTGGAACAACAACTTAAAAGAAGGGGCATGAGTCGAAATTCTATTGTTGGAGGTTATTCTACTCCTTGGCGTACAAACGTTGGAAAACGAGAAGATGTCAAACCGGTGTCCAAGCCAAAAATTGACACCAAGCAAGAAACACCAAAACAAGGAGTGCAAGGTAAATCTGAAACTCCTATTAATCGTTCTAGAGATATAAAATGCTTTAGATGTCAAGGTGTTGGTCATATTGCTAGTCAGTGTCCAAATAAAAAAATTATGATTGTGAATGCTTGTGGTGAGTTTGATTCAGAAAGTGGGGAGGTGAATTATGATGATGTGTCTGCATTGGAGGATCCCGATGATTAGGCATATGATGCGGTGGTTGGAGAGTTGTTGGTGAATAGGAGAGTTTTGAGTGTGCAACCAAAAGAGGATGAAGAAAATCAAAGAGAAAATTTATTTCATACTAGATGTTTTGTGAAAAATAAAGTGTGTAGTCTCATTATTGATGGGGGAGTTGTACTAATGTGGCGAGTAGTGAGCTTGTTGAAAAATTGAGTTTGCCTACATTAAAGCATCCTCAACCATATAGATTGCAGTTGTTTAATGATAGTTCGAAGATGAGGGTGACTAGGCAAGTTTTAGTACCTTTTTCCATTGGTAAGTACGAGGATGAAGTGTTGTGTGATGTCTTTCCTATGCAAGCTTGTCATATCTTTTTGGGTAGGCCATAGAAATTTGATAAGAAGGTAATACATGATGGTTTTAAAAATTGTTATTCTTTTACTATGAAAAAAGAGTCTGTTGTATTGTTGCCTATGACTCCAAAGAAAGTGTTGGAGGATCATTTGAAAAAGAAAAAGAGAGAAGAGGCCAAAAAAAAGAGTGAACAAAAAAGTGAGATGGCCTTAGACAAAAAGAATGAAAGAAAAAAAGATGAAAAAAAAATTGAGAGGAAAGAGGCCGATAAAAAAATATATATGGCCCAAAAAAGTGAGTTGCAAGAGATTTTACATGTGCATACTCCACTTGTGTTGATTTTATATAAGGAGATTCTCCTTAACACAAGTGATATAGCCGGAAATCTTTCGAGCAATGTTGTTTCTCTCTTGCAGGAATTTGAAAAATTATTTCCGGAGGATTTACCTCAAGGATTACCACCTTTGAGGGGAATTGAGCATCAAATTGATCTTGTGCCCGGAAGTGCATTACCAAATCGTCCAGTTTATAGGAGTAACCCGGAGGAAACAAAAGATCTACAAAGGCAGGTAAGTGAACTTCTTGATAAGAGATTTGTGTGTGAGTCTATGTCTCCTTGTGTTGTACCTGTTTTGTTAGTTCCTAAGAAATACGGTTCATGGAGAATGTGTGTGGATTGTAGAGCCATTAATAATAATAACATCAAGTATATGTTGGAGAACGGCGATCAGATCAATCAGAATTGATACTCGGTGCAGCGGAAGTTTAAAAATTTTATATGGAACGATTCCATAATGGGTATCAAAACTTTACGATTAAATTGTGTGTGTAAAAATTAAATAACAATTAAATTTTTACATCCAATCTCGAATCGAGATTATGGACACCAACAGATTACTCTGCTCTTATTGTATATCCCAGGAACTGATGGACGAACTGTTCTTTAATCAGGTCCACGAACAGAGATTTAATCCCTCTGATAGATTGCACTAGAAAATCTATCAGAAGTTTCTACGAAGAGAATTAACGAATTTGATCCGTTAAACCAGACTGTAAATTCAAAATTCACAGGCTGGATTTTCCCGAGCAGAGAGGGAGAGGGGGGCGGCCACTTATTAAAAACACAGCTAGGGTTTTTTGAAAATTGTGAGCCTCTGTTGTGTAATTTCTGTACTGCAATAACTTATTTATAATGTGGGCTGCTAACAGCTTAGGGCCCATTAGTCATAAGTTCAAGCCTGACAAGCAAATCCCGCATGTTCAGAAATTAATATAAAATTCATCGTGACTCAGATTGATAAACCAATTTCACCAATGTTCACAGAAACCATTTCTGCATCTTTTAAAGTCAAGATAAATTTTCTGAATCCGAATTCAGTGGTTTCCAAAAATTCTCATCCCTATGTCATTTTAGGAAATCTTACTCCTCTACTCTTAAATAAGAAATCCCACTTCTTTGTTCATTAAATTTAACTCTTTAAATTTAACTATCTCAACGGAGATTAAAAATCCATTACTCTGTGTGACCCTCAATGGTTCAGGGATACAACTAGCCATGGGCTCACAACTCCTTGTGACTCGGAACAACAATTTCCGACTTGCCCATCGAATCATGGTAAGAGCGCCTAGCAACATCGCCCCATGATTCCCTAGGTATCACTGATAGTTCCTGCAAGAACCAATAGATTTTGGTTAGCGTACAGTACAGTCCCTTCATCCAAATATCCCGATCGAATCAACAACCATTGGTAAATCGAGAGTCGTTCGAGATTCGATAACTATGCAATACATCTTGAAGATCAAATAGTGACATCGCATGTGCTACTAAGAAACCATTTCTTAAAACACATCATGTACTCTGGCCAGAGATTCTTCACACTAATATCTCCTCAGATTGCATAGGATATCCACACTAGCAAGTATGTGGTGAATCCTTGACAACAAAGCATCGACTCCTATATGTGTCGTAACTGTACCCAATCCCGACACCTGATGACCCTAATAGAGTCGGTAAACGAGTCAAAGTACAGTACTAGCATATAGAGTCTCAATGATGTTTCAAGTAGTAAGGACTAATGGTGTACAACCAAAACCGCGAACTTCATCCACTCGATAAGTGATAACCACTTGGAAAGTCCGGATAGGGTAGTTCGATCATTCATCGTATGAATATCCATTTGCATGCTTTGAACATCTCTATGTTCCATACCAATAAAACGTGGTACTCGGCATCGCAAATGCTAGTCTCAATCTCGAGCGATCCTTATCCTTATTAACGGACGGCTCAATCGACTAGGAACTGTTTAGAATATACAGTGACTATAAGATGTGTTTCATGATAGCCATCCCCATGTGCTACCACATCTTACATACACTATAGTATATTGAAGGTCTTCATCTAAACAACAATATTATAT
Source organism: Henckelia pumila (assembly GCF_033568475.1). Lineage (NCBI taxonomy): Eukaryota > Viridiplantae > Streptophyta > Magnoliopsida > Lamiales > Gesneriaceae > Henckelia > Henckelia pumila. Next base: position 74,830,859 of record NC_133121.1, read on the forward strand.
CACAATATAACAATATGAAGAAAGATAAAGTCATTGCCATTATAAAAGTGTAAATTATATTTAAACAAAAGATTGTTTATACATAGAGTCATCAAAGCCCTTAGCCACAAGTTGGCTCACCGGGCACCCACTCTTTCAGTATAGGCATCCTATTCCTAGGCTAGATGATATGTTAGATGAATTTCATGGTTCTAGCATTTTTAGTAAAATTGATCTTAAAAGTGGATATCATCAAATTAGAATGCGAGAAGGTGATGAGTGGAAAACTTCTTTCAAAACTAAGTATGGGTTGTATGAGTGGTTGGTTATGCCATTTGGGTTAACTAATGCACCTAGCACTTTTATGAGGTTGATGAATCATGTTTTGCGTGCTTATATTGGAAAATTTGTTGTGGTGTATTTTGATGATATTTTGGTGTATAGTAAGAACTTGAATGAGCATGTTGAATACTTGAGAATTGTGCTAATCACACTAAAGGCTAAACATTTGTATGCTAATTTGAAAAAGTGTGTGTTTTGTACAAAAGTGCTTGTGTTTCTTGGCTTTGTTGTGAGTGCTCAAGGTGTCAAAGTTGATGAGGACAAAGTAAGTAAAATTCGAGATTGGCCAACGCCTACTTTTATTGGTCAAGTTTGAAGTTTTCATGGTCTTGCAAGTTTCTATAGGAGATTTGTGAAGTATTTCAGCACTTTAGCGGCTCCTATGACTGCGGTGATAAAGAAGAACGCTCCATTCCATTGGGGCGAGGAGCAAGAGAAGTCTTTTAATATTATTAAGCAAAAATTAATTAATGCTCCTTTACTTGTATTACCTGATTTTTCTAATACTTTTGAAATTGAATGCGATGCGTCAGGTGTAGGAATTTGCGGTGTGTTGATGCAAGGAGGAGGACCAGTTGCATACTTCAGTGAAAAGCTAAGTGGAGCAGCATTGAATTATCCTACCTACGACAAGGAATTTTATGATTTGGTTCATGTACTTGAGACGTGGCAGCATTATTTGAGGCCAAAAGAATTTGTGATTCATACGGATCATAAGTCTTTGAAGCATCTCAAAGGACAACAAAAGCTGAACAGGAGACATGCCAAGTGGGTGGCGTTTGTAGAGACTTTTCCTTACATTATCAAGTACAAGAAAGGTAAGGAAAACGTGGTAGCCGATGTTTTATCAAGAATGTATGTGCTTCTATATACTCTAGATTCTAAGTTTTTGGGATTTGAGTATGTGAAGGAGTTGTATGCTAGTGATCTTGATTTTGGTGAGAGTTATGCGTGTTGCAGAACTCGGCGATCAGATCAATCAGAATTGATACCCGGTGCAGCGGAAGTTTAAAAATTTTATATGGAACGATTCCATAATGGGTATCAAAACTTAACGATTAAATTGTATGTGTAAAAATTAAATAATAATTATAAATTTTTACCTCCAATCTCGAATCGAGATTATGGACACCAACAGATTGCTCTGCTCTTGTTGTATATCCCTGGAACTGATGGACGAACTGTTCTTCAATCAGGTCCACGAACGAATATTTAATCCCTCTGATAGATTGCACTAGAAAATCTATCAGAAGTTTCTACGAAGAGAATTAACGAATTTGATCCGTTAAACCAAACTATAATTCAAAATTCACAGACTGGATTTTTCCGAGAAGAGGGGAGGGGGGCGGCGGCCACACTCAATTAAATTAGGGTTTTTCGAAAATAATTTTGTGACCTGTTGTGTGTAATTTCTGTACTGCAATAACTTATTTATAATGTAGGCCGCTAACAGCTTAGGGCCCATTAGTCATAAGTTCAAGCCCGACAAGCAAAGCCCGCATGTTCAGAAATTAATATAAAATTCATCATGACTCCGATTGATAAACCGATTTCACCAATGTGTACAGAAACCATTTCTGCACCTTTTAAAGTCAAGATAAATTTTTCTGAATTCGAATTCAGTGGTTTCCAAAAATGCCCATCCCTATGTCATTTTAGGAAATCTTACTCCTCTACTCTTAAATAAGAAGTCCAACTTCTTTGTTCATTAAATTTAACTCTTTAAATTTAACTATCTCAACGGGGATTAAAAATCCATTACTCTGTGTGACCCTCAATGGTTCAGGGATACAGCTAGCCGTGGGCTCACAACTCCTTGTGACTCGGAACAACAATTTCCGACTTGCCCATCGAATCATGGTAAGAGCGCCTAGCAACATCGCCCCATGATTCCCTAGGTATCACTGATAGTGCCTGCAAGAACCAATAGATTTTGGTTAGCGTACAGTACGGTCCCTTCATCCATATATCCCGATCGAATCAACAACCATTGGTAAATCGAGAGTCGTTCGAGATTCGATAACTATGCAATACATCTTGAAGATCAAATAGTGACATCGCATGTGTTACTAAGAAACCATTTCTTAAAACACATCATGTACTTTGGCCAGAGATTCGTCACACTAATATCTCCTCAGATCGCATAGGATATCCACACTCGCAAGTATGTGGTGAATCCTTGACAACAAAGCATCGACTCCTATATGTGTTGTAACTGTACCCAATCCCGACACCTGATGACCCCAATAGAGTCGGTAAATGAGTCAAAGCACAGTACTAGCATATAGAGTCTCAATGATGTTTCAAGTAGTAAGGACTAATGGTGTACAACCAAAACCGCGGACTTTATCCACTCGATAAGTGATAACCACTTGGAATGTCCGGATAGGGTAGTTCGATCATTCATCGTATGAATATGCATTTGCATGCTTCGAACATCTCTATGTTCCTTACCAATGAAACGTGGTACTCTGCATCGCAAATGCTAGTCTCAAACTCGAGCGATCCTTATCCTTATTATCGGACGGCTCAATCGACTAGGAACAGTTTAGAATACACAGTGACTATAAGATGTGTTTCATGATAGACATCTCCATGTTCTACCACATCTTACATACACTATAGTATATTCAAGGTCTTTATCAAAACAACAATAGTATATCACAATATAACAATATGAAGAAAGATAAAGTCATTGCCATTAATAAAAGTGTAAATTATATTAAACAAAAGATTGTTTATACAAAGAGTCATCAAAGCCCTTAGCCACAAGTTGGCTCACCGGGCACCTACTCTTTCAATCTCCCACTTGCCCTAAAGCCAACTAGTCATACTACGTAGACCCATTGCTTCGCGATGTTTGTCAAATAATGTTCCTGGCAAGGGCTTAGTAAGTGGATCAGCGATATTGTCTGCAGAGGCCACTCTTTCGACAGTGATGTCTCCTCTTTCCACAATCTCCCGGATGATGTGGTATTTCCTCAGTACGTGTTTGGATCTTTGATGAGACCTTGGTTCCTTTGCCTGAGCAACGGCACCCGTGTTGTCACAGTACACCGGGACTGGACCAACAATTTCAGGAATGACGCCCAACTCTTGGACGAAATTCCTCATCCAAATGGCCTCTTTAGCAGCAGCTGATGCTGCAATGTATTTTGCCTCAGTGGTGGAATCCGCTGTGGTGTCCTGCTTGAAACTCTTCCAAGAGACAGCACCGCCATTGAGCATGAACACAAATCCAGAGGTTGACTTTGAGTCATCCACATCACTTTGGAAGCTAGAGTCGGTATAGCCTTCCAATTTTAGTTCTCTTCCTCCATATACCATGAACATATTCTTAGTCCTTCGTAAGTACTTAAGAATGTCCTTCACGGCTTTCCAATGCATTTGACCTGGATTAGCTTGATATCTGCTCGTGACACTCAGAGCAAATGCTACATCCGGTCTGGTAGATATCATCCCATACATGATACTACCTATGGCTGACGCATATGGTACATGTGTCATTTTCTCTATCTCTTCATCCGTCTTAAGACACATAGACTTGGATAGAGAAACTCCATGACACATGGGTAGATGTCCTCTCTTGGACCCATCCATTGAAAACCGTTTCAATATGGTGTCGATGTAGGTTGATTGAGTGAGTCCTATCATTCTCTTAGATCTATCTCTATAGATCTGTATCCCTAGAATATAGGATGCCTCACCCAAATCCTTCATCGAGAATCTACCTGATAACCATATCTTTGTTGACTGCAACATCCCTACGTCATTCCCAATGAGTAGGATGTCATCAACATAAAGTACTAAGAATGTCACAGCATCCTTAACTACTTTCTTGTACACGCATGGTTCCTCCGGGTTCTTGATGAAACCAAAATCCTTTATTGTTTCATCAAATTTTTGGTTCCAACTTCTTGATGCTTGTTTTAGACCATAAATTGATCTCTGAAGCTTGCATACCTTATGCTCGCTTCCCATGGATGTGTACCCCTCAGGCTGCTTCATATAGATTTCTTCCTTAATGTCTCCATTAAGAAAAGCAGTCTTCACATCCATTTGTCATATCTCATAGTCATACCAAGCAGCTATGGCAATAAGGATTCTTATGGACTTGAACATTGCAACTGGTGAAAAGGTTTCATCATAGTCAACTCCTTGTCTTTGAGTATAACCTTTCGCCACCAATCGCGCCTTGTAGGTCAATACCTTACCATCAGGCCCAAGCTTTCTCTTGTAGATCCATTTACACCCTATTGGAACAATTCCATCGGGAGGATCTACTAAAGACCAAACTTGGTTTGTATGCATCGAATCTATTTCCGACTGCATAGCTTCAAGCCATAAATTTGAATCCGCATCAGAAATTGCTTCCTTGAAGTTTCTTGGATCATATCCAACATCGGGTTCATCTTGATCCCCTTCAAGAAGAAGACCATATCGAATAGGAGGTCTAGAAGTCCTCTCGGATCTTCTAGGTACAGGCGTGTCTATCAATGGTTCCTGATGTGTAGGATCGTTATTTTGTATTTCGGGTTCTTCTCGAATTTCTTCGAGTTCCATCATCTCGCCTTTCTTATCCAATAAGAACTCCTTCTCCAAGAAGGTGGCATTCCTTGAAACAAACACCTTTGTTTCAGCAGGATAATAGAAATAATATCCGATTGAATTCTTCGGATACCCTACAAAATAACATAAGGTGGATCGACTATCCAACTTATCTCCCACTGTTTGCTTCACGTAAGCAGGACATCCCCAAATCCTCAAGTACGAATACTTAGGAGCTTTGCCATTCCATAACTCGTATGGTGTTTTGTCCACTGCTTTAGTGTGGACGTTGTTCAATAACAATACCGCCGTTTCAAGCGCATAGCCCCAAAACGAAGGTGGAAGCTCAGTGAAGCTCATCATGGATCGAACCATGTCCAACAAAGTTCAATTACGACGCTCCGATACACCATTCAGCTGTGGTGTCATAGGAGGAGTCCACTGAGAGAGAATCTCATTCTCTTTCAGATAGTCCAAAAACTCGTTACTTAAGTATTCTCAACCTCGATCCGATCGAAGTGCTTTAATACTTTTACCTAGCTTGTTTTCTACTTCAGCCTTGAATTCTTTGAACTTTTCAAATGCTTCAGACTTATATTTCATTAAATATAAATACCCTACCTAGAATAATCATCAGTAAAGGTAATGAAGTAGGTGTGGCCATATTGAGTACCAACTCTAAATGGACCACAAACATTTGTATGGATCAAATCCAACAGATTTTGACTACGCTCAAGTTTCCCCTTAAAAGGAGATTTAGTCATTTTTTCTTTCAGGCAGGATTCACAAGTAGGTAGAGAGTTAATATCAGACATATCAAACATGCCCTCTCCCACTAGCTTGTTCATCCTCCTTGAGGAAATATGACCTAGCCTAGCATGCCAAAGGTTTGCCGGGTTTTGGCTATCGATTTTCCTTTTGTTTGTTGTTGCCGGTTTATCAACATAATTTATTGGAACGTCTTTTAGTTTTAAGTTATATAGATCATTTTCAAGTTGTCCATTTCCAATCAAACATTCATTCTTGTAAATATTGCAAATCCCATTCACAAAATTGCAAGAATAACCATCTCTATCAAGCATAGAAACAGAAATAATGTTTTTAATCAAATCCGGAACAAATAAAACATCTCTCAAAAGTAACTTAAAACCGTTCTGCAAAATTAAATAAATATCTCCCACAGCTTTAGCTTCAACTCTGGAACCATTTCCGAGCCTCAGCTGGGTCTCACCCATTCTAAGCCTGCGACTTCTTGTCATCACCTGCAAATCATTGCAAATGTGAGATCCACATCCGGTATCCAATACCCAAGAAGTAGTATTAAGTGAAACATTTATTTCAATATAGAACATACCCTTCGCAGTTCGCAACTGCTCTAGATATTCCTTGCAGTTACGCTTCCAATGACCGGGCTTCTTGCAGTAATGGCAAAAATCCTTGGACTTTTCCATGTTTGAAGCCTTTGTCTTGTACTTCTTCTCTGGTTCGATTTTCTTGGGTGGGGCAGAACGTTTCTTACCCTTTGTACTTGGCCCCTTCTTAGCAAAAGAAGAGTAGCCCACCAAGAAAGCCGGTTTATCCTTCTTTAAAGTGGATTCATATGTCACAAGCATATTGACCATCTCTTCAAGGGAGGCCTCTATCTTGTTCATATTTAAATTCACCACAAATCCGTCAAACGAAGAAGGAAGAGATAGAAGTAGGAAGTCCACGTTGAGTTCATGCTCCAACACCAAATCAAGGGTTACTAACTTCTGTATGAGCCAAATCACTCGTACCCCATGATCACGGACCGAAGTCCCTTCACGCATGCGACACGTCATTAGCTCCTTTACAGTAGCGAACCTTTCAGCCCTCGATTGAGCCCCAAAAAGATCCTTGAGTTGTACGTGAATGTCAGCAGCATTCACGGTGTCCTCAAATCGCCTCTAGAATTCATCAGACATCGAGTCTTGCATATAGCATTTGGCCTTGATATCATGGTCCCACCATGTATCAAGTTTGGCTAACTCTTCTGGACTTATGTCAGCTGGTGCTTCCTTCGGAGGAGATTTTTCTAACACGTAGAGCATCTTCTCCGAAGTCAAGACAATCTTCAACTTACGGAACCATTCCGTATAGTTTGCGCCAGTCAATTTATTTTGTTCGAGGATCGAGAAAAGTGGATTACGCGAATTCATCTTTATGAAATACTGAAAAGAAACATACAAATATCAGTGATTGTTTAAGTAATTTACTAAGACATAAAATAGGCGAAATTTATTTTATGAATCTCACTCCCACTATTTTAACGATTTCACTACCCTCTAGTGAAAACGGGAAACTGTTTTCCTTAGTGAGAACATGGAGTCCAATTGACAAACTATGGTCCCGAATAATATCAGCCAACCATAATTTTCAAAAGGTAGAGCCCAATTGCTTCCAAAGCAACCTCCACGTTTTTACCTCATGTCCAATAAGGGCCCAATAATATGACGCCGTTTATTGTGACATGTCAAGATGACCCATCAATATTAAGTTGTGATGGACGGTCGCCATGTGGATCCCCCAATAATATGAGCCGATCCCATGGGAGTTCCATCCAACTTACAATATGTGTCGATCCAATGTACAGCTTTCCGACGAACGGGCCCCCCCAATAATATGAGCCGGACCGTATCCGCGGGTAGCATCTCATACATTGATCGTTGATGGAAGGTAGGAACATTTAAACAAATTTAAATTTCCTTTATTTATCTTGATATCAATTTTAAATCATATTTAAAATGAGGAATTTTAATTTTGAAAATTTGTCTCATCATTTTTAAAATTTTGTATGCTTGCCGGATTCACACAATTTTATCTAAAACATGCATACAACAATAATATCACATATTATATAGGATGATCGATTCCATTTCTAATCGACCTGTGGTTGCCAATCACGAGTCTTAGTCCAATCCTAGGTAATATGCAGTATGCAATGCAATCCTATTACATTGTGCTTCCAATTTATATTTCTTCTGTCTTTATTGTCTGCTGGGCCCACCTCCGTCTTCAAATCTTCATCTCCCACTAAATCTAATGTATTTACAATAAATAACAATGACAAGTAGGGGATATATTTTTAAGGGGTGGGAACGGGCCATAAACCAAGCCCACTTTTATTACATATGACAATTCATATTGGGCCATAAACCAGGCCCATTAATAAATCCAACAACAATAAAAACAAATGTAAATTCCTAACATACACCTACAAAATTGGTCATGGCAAGCGATCATCCTTATCCAATAACATTTAATTCAAAATTAATTTATTGGATAACATGCAATGACAATTTAAATTTAAAAGGATAAAATCATATTTCATATATAAAATCTTATTTTACATACAAAATCATATTTTATCTTTTTATCAAATAAAATCATATTTTATCTATAAAATCCAATTTTATACATAAAATCATATTTTACTCAATATATCCATAAGATCATATCTTATCATCAATTGTACCAAAAATAATTTATTTCAAAATTCAATTTAACGGATAAAATATTTAAATTTTCAAAAAATTCAAATTTATCCAAAAATCAATTTTAAAATTTTCGGACTCGAACAATTCGATCCGACGCCTCGTGGACCAATCAAAAACAATTTTCGATCGGACCAAAAATAGAATTTTAACATATTAAAATTTTAATTTAAAAATTAAAAATAATTTTTCGCGGGCCGCCCGGGACACTCCCGGGCTGCCCGCGCCCCAAAGGGGCTCGGGCCGGGCAGCCCGGCTGCCCCTAGGGCAGCGACGATCATTGCCCTGGGCAGCGCCGTGGCGCCGTGCGCTGCCTGGGGCAGCGACCATTGCTGCCCCCCCGGGCAGCGATCCAATCGCTGCCCGGGTTTTGCCCGGAAAAAATTTTTATTTTTTAAAATATTTATTTTGTTTCAAAAACCGAGGCTTAAAAATTTTTGTACAATCGATTAATTTAATCGTTTGATCTGAGCAACGTGGCTCTGATACCACTGTTGGAGAACGCGGCGATCAGATCAATCAGAATTGATACCCGGTGCAGCGGAAGTTTAAAAATTTTATATGGAACGATTCCATAATGGGTATCAAAACTTAACGATTAAATTGTGTGTGTAAAAATTAAATAACAATTATAAATTTTTACTTCCAATCTCGAATCGAGATTATGGACACCAACAGATTGCTCTGCTCTTGTTGTATATCCCTGGAACTAATGGACGAACTGTTCTTCAATCAGGTCCACGAACGGATATTTAATCCCTCTGATAGATTGCACTAGAAAATCTATCAGAAGTTTCTACGAAGAGAATTAACGAATTTGATCCGTTAAACCAGACTGTAATTCAAAATTCACAGACTGGATTTTTCCGAGCAGAGGGGAGGGGGGCGGCGGCCACACTCAATAAAATTAGGGTTTTTCGAAAATAATTTTGTGACCTGTTGTGTGTAATTTCTATACTGCAATAACTTATTTATAATGTAGGCCGCTAACAGCTTAGGGCCCATTAGTCATAAGTTCAAGCCCGACAAGCAAAGCCCGCATGTTCAGAAATTAATATAAAATTTATCATGACTCCGATTGATAAACCGATTTCACCAATGTGTACAGAAACCATTTCTGCACCTTTTAAAGTCAAGATAAATTTTTCTGAATCCGAATTCAGTGGTTTCCAAAAATGCCCATCCCTATGTCATTTTAGGAAATCTTACTCCTCTACTCATAAATAAGAAGTCCAACTTCTTTGTTCATTAAATTTAACTCTTTAAATTTAACTATCTCAACGGGGATTAAAAATCCATTACTCTATGTGACCCTCAATGGTTCAGGGATACAGCTAGCCGTGGGCTCACAACTCCTTGTGACTCGGAACAACAATTTCCGACTTGCCCATCGAATCATGGTAAGAGCGCCTAGCAACATCGCCCCATGATTCCCTAGGTATCACTGATAGTGCCTGCAAGAACCAATAGATTTTGGTTAGCGTACAGTACGGTCCCTTCATCCATATATCCCGATCGAATCAACAACCATTGGTAAATCGAGAGTCGTTCGAGATTCGATAACTATGCAATACATCTTGAAGATCAAATAGTGACATCGCATGTGTTACTAAGAAACCATTTCTTAAAACACATCATGTACTCTGGCCAGAGATTCGTCACACTAATATCTACTCAGATCGCATAGGATATCCACACTCGCAAGTATGTGGTGAATCCTTGACAACAAAGCATCGACTCCTATATGTGTTGTAACTATACCCAATCCTGACACCTGATGACCCCAATAGAGTCGGTAAACGAGTCAAAGCACAGTACTAGCATATAGAGTCTCAATGATGTTTCAAGTAGTAAGGACTAATGGTGTACAACCAAAACCACGGACTTTATCCACTCGATAAGTGATAACCACTTGGAAAGTCCGGATAGGGTAGTTCGATCATTCATCGTATGAATATCCATTTGCATGCTTCGAACATCTCTATGTTCATTACCAATGAAACGTGGTACTCTGCATCGCAAATGCTAGTCTCAAACTCGAGCGATCCTTATCCTTATTATCGGATGGCTCAATCGACTAGGAACAGTTTAGAATACACAGTGACTATAAGATGTGTTTCATGATAGACATCTCCATGTTCTACCACATCTTACATACACTATAGTATATTCAAGGTCTTTATCAAAACAACAATAGTATATCACAATATAACAATATGAAGAAAGATAAAGTCATTGCCATTAATAAAAGTGTAAATTATATTAAACAAAAGATTGTTTATACAAAGAGTCATCAAAGCCCTTAGCCACAAGTTGGCTCACCGGGCACCTACTCTTTCAATGCGTCATGTTTGCATGGTCCAAAAGATAAATTTTTCGTGCATGATGGATAAATTTTTAAGAAAGGTAAATTGTGTGTGCCTAAATCGTCCATTCGTGAGTTACTTGTTAGGGAATCACATGGGGGTGGTTTAATGGGACATTTTGGTGTGTCTAAAACTTATGAAACTTTGCATGAACAATTTTATTGGCCACATATGAAGCATGATGTTGAGAATATTTGTGAGAGGTGTGTGACTTGTAGGAAAGCTAAGTCTAAGACACAACCACATGGATTGTATACTCCACTTCCCGTTCCTAGTGAACCATGGGTAGACATTTCTATGTATTTTGTTTTAGGATTACCAAGGTCAAAGAAGGGGAGAGATTCTGTGTTTGTAGTGGTTGATAGATTTTCTAAGATAGCTCATTTTATTGCTTGTCATAAATCTGATGATGCTTCTCATGTTGCGGATCTATTCTTTAATGAGATTGTAAGATTGCATGGCATGCCTAGGAGTATTGTGTCTGATAGAGATACTCGTTTCTTGAGCTACTTTTGGAAAACATTATGGTGCAAGCTTGGTACTAAATTACTGTTTTCGAATACATGTCATCCTCAAACGGATGGTCAAACTGAGGTCGTTAATAGGACATTAGGAACTTTGTTGCGTGCTATAATTAAAAAGAATTTGAAGAGTTGGGAAGAATGTTTGTCATTTGTTGAGTTTGCATATAATCGTAGTGTGCATTCTACTACAAATTTTTCACCATTTGAAAATGTGTATGATTTTAATCCTTTAACCCCGTTGGATTTAATGTCTTTGCCTATGAGTGAAAGGGTTAATTTAGATGGAAAGAAAAAGGCTGAATTTGTGCAAAATTTGAATGAGAAGGTGAAAGCGAAAATCAAGAAAAAGAACTTGCAATACACAAAGCAAGCAAACAAAGGTAAAAAAAGGTTGTATTTGAACCCGGTGATTGGGTTTGATTGCATTTGCGGAAGGAGCGTTTACCGGAGAAGCGGCGTTCTAAGTTGTTACCAAGAGGCGATGGACCTTTTCAAGTCGTGGAAAGGATCAATGACAATGCTTACAAATTAGATTTGCCAGGTGAGTATAATTTCAGTACTATTTTTAATGTTTCTGATTTATCTCCATTTGATGTAGGTGATGATCAAGATTTGAGGACAAATCCTTTTCAAGAAGGAGAGGATGATGCGATCATGGATGGATCGCATGCTATGAAAGAGTGGGTGCCCAGTGAGCCAACTTGTGGCTATGGGCTTTGATGACTCTTTGTACAAACGATCTTTTGTTTAATGTAATTTACACTTTTATTAATGGCAATGACTTTATCTTTCTTCATATTGTTATATTATGATATACTATTGTTGTTTTGATAAAGACCTTGAATATACTATAGTGTATGTAAGATGTGGTAGAACATGGGGATGTCTATCATGAAATACATCTTATAGTCACTGTATATTCTAAACTGTTCCTAGTCGATTGAGCCGTCCGATAATAAGGATAAGGATCGCTCGAGTTTGAGACTAGCTTTGCGATGCGGAGTACCACGTTTCATTGGTAGGGAACATGGAGATGTTCGAAGCATGCAAATGGATATTCATAGGATGAATAATCGAACTACCCTATCCGGACTTTCCAAGTGGTTATCACTTATCGAGTGGATTAAGTCCGCGGTTTTGGTTGTACACCATTAGTCCTTATTACTTGAAACATCATGGAGACTCTATATGCTAGTACTGTGCTTTGACTCGTTTACCGACTCTATGGGGGTCATCAGGTGTCGGGATTGGGTACAGTTACAAAACATATAGGAGTCGATGCATTGTTGTCAAGGATTCACCACATACTTGCGAGTGTGGATATCCTATGCGATCTGAGGAGATATTAGTGTGACGAATCTCTGGCCAGAGTACTTGATGTGATTTAAGAAATGGTTTCTTAGTAGCACATGCGATGTCACTAATTTGATCTTCAAGATGTATTGCATAGTTATCGAATCTTGAGCGACTCTCGATATACCAATGGTTGTTGATTCGATCGGGATATATGGATGAAGGGACCGTACTGTACGCTAACCAAAATCTACTGGTTCTTGTAGGCACTATCAGTGATACCTAGGGAATCATGGGGCGATGTTGCTAGGCGCTTTACCATGATTCGTTGGGCAAGTCGGAAATCGTTGTTCCGAGTCACAAGGAGTTGTGAGCCCACGGCTAGCTGTATCTCTGAACCATTGAGGGTCACACAGTGTAATGGAGTTTTAATCCCCGTTGAGATAGTTAAATTTAAAGAGTTAAATTTAATGAATAAAGAAGTTGGACTTCTTAAATAAGAGTAAGGGAGTAGGATTTCCTAAAATGACATAGGGATGTACATATTTGGAAACCACTGAATTCGGATTCAGGAAAATTTATCTTGACTTTAAAATGTGCAGAAATGGTTTCTGTGCACATTGGTAAAATCGGTTTATCAATCGGAGTCATGATGAATTTTATATTAATTTCTGAACATGCGGGCTTTGCTTGTCGGGCCTCAACTTATGACTAATGGGCCCTAAGGTGTTAGTGGCCTGCATTATAAATAAGTTATTGCAGTACAGAAATTACAGACAGTTGGTCATAATTTTGAAAGAAAAATTTCGAAACCCTAGCCTCTCTCTCAAATATTTCGGCCGAACACCCTCCCTCTCTCTGTCTGAGAAATTCCGGTTTGTGATTTTGAATTGCAGTCTGGAATAGCGAATCAAATTCGTTTATTCTCTTCGCAGAAAACTTCTGATAGATTTTCTAGTGCAATCTATCAGAGGGATTAAACCTCCATTCGTGGACCTGATTGAAGGAGTTCATCAGTTCCTGGGAGAGACAACAAGAGCAGAGAAATCTGTTGGAGTCCAATAATCTCGCTTCGAGATTGAAGGTAAAATTTAATAATTGTTATTTAATTTTATACACACTTATAATTTAATCGTTAAACGGTTGATACCCACACTATGGAATTGTTCCATAATAAAATTTTTAAACTTCCGCTGCACCGGGTATCAATCGTGATTGATCTGAACGCCAGTTTTCCAACAGTGGTATCAGAGCTAGGTTGCTCAGATCAAACGATTAAATTAATCGATTGTACAAAAATTTTTGAGTCTTGGTTTTTTTAAGACAAAATAAATATTTTAAATAAAAAAAAAAAAAATTTCGGGCAAAACCCGGGCAGCGATTGGATCGCTGCCGGGTGGGGCAGCGACGGTCGCTGCCCCGGGCGGCGCACGGCGCCGCCCAAAGGGGGCGCACAGCGCCGCCCATGGCGGCGCACGTCGCCGCCCAGGGGCAGCGCTCAGTGCCGCCAGGGCAGCGATTGTCGCTGCCCTAAAGGGGCAGCCGGGCTGCGTGGGCGCGGGCCGGCCCGGGAGTGTCCCGGGCGGCCCGCGGGAAAAAAAAAATTATTTTTTTTTATTTAAATTAATTTTAATGTGTTAAAATTTTATTTTTGGTCCGGTCAAAAATTGTTTTTGATTGGTTCACGAGGCATCGGATCGAATTGTTCGAGTCCGAAAATTTTAAAATTGATTTTTGGATAAATTTGAATTTTTGGAAAACTTTAATATTTTATCCTTAAATTGAATTTTGAAATCAATTATTTTTGGTACAATTGATGATAAGATTTGATCTTATGTATATATTAAGTAAAATATGATTTTATCTATAAAATTAGATTCTGTAGATAAAATATGATTTTATTTAATAAAAGGTAAAATATGATTTTATATGTAAAATATGATTTTATATATAAAATATGATTTTATCCTGTTTAAATTTAAATTGTCATATGCATGATATCCAATAAATTAATTTTGAATTAAATGTTATTGGATAAGGATGATCGATTGCCATGACCAATTTTGTAGGTGTATGTTAGGAATTTACATTTGTTTTATTGTTGTTGGTTTTATTAATGGGCCTGGTTTATGGCCCAATATGAATGTCATATGTAATAAAAGTGGGCTTGGTTTATGGCCCGTTCCCACCCCTAAAATGTATCCCTTACTTGTCATTGCTATTTATTGTAAATACATTAGATTTAGTGGGAGATCAAGATTTAAAGATGGTGGGCCCAGCAGACAATAAAGACGAAGAAATGTAAATTGGAAGCTAATGTAATAGGATTGCATTGCATACTGCATATTACCTAGGATTGGACTAAGACTCGTGATTGGCAACCACGAGTCAATTAGAAATGAAATCGATCATCCTATATATAATATATGATATTATGATTGTATGCATGTTTTAGACATAATTGTATGAATCCGGCAAGCATACAATAAATTGAAAAATGATGAGACAAATTTTCATAATTAAAAATCCCTCATTTTAAATATGATTTAAAATTGATATCAAGATAAATAAAGGAAATTTAAATTTGTTTAAATGTTCCTACCTTCCATCAACGGTCAATGTATGTGATGCTACCCGCGGATACGGTCCGGCTCATATTATTGGGGGGGCCCGTCCGTCGGAAAGCTGTACATTGGATCGACACATGTTGTAAGTTGGGTGGAACTCCCATGGGATCGGCTCATATTATTGGGGGATCCACATGGCGACCGTCCATCACAACTTAATATTGATGGGTCATCTTGACATGTCACTATAAACGGCGTCATATTATTGGGCCCTTATTGGACATGAGGTAAATACATGGGGTTGCTTTGGAAGCAATTGGGCTCTACCTTTTGAGAATTATGGTTGGCTGATATTATTCGGGACCATAAGTTTGTCAATTGGACTCCATGTTCTCACTAAGGAAAAAGTTTCCCGTTTTCACTAGAGGGTAGTGAAATCGTTAAAATAGTGGGAGTGAGATTCATAAAATTAAATTCGCCTATTTTATGTCTTAGTAAATTGCTTAAACAATCATTGATATATGTCTGTTTTTCTTTTCAGTATTTCATACAATGAATTCGCGTAATCCATTATTCTTGATCCTCGAACAAAACAAGTTGACTGGCGCAAACTATACGGAATGGTTCCGGAAGTTGAAGATTGTCTTGACTTCGGAGAAGATGCTCTACGTGTTAGAGAAATCACCTCCGAAGGAAGCACCAGCTGACGTAAGTCCGGAGGAATTGGCCAAACTTGATGCATGGTGGGACCATGACATCAAGACCAAATGCTATATGCAAGCCTCGATGTCTGATGAACTCCAGAGGCGATTTGAGGACACCGTGAATGCTGCTGACATTCACGCTCAACTCAAGGAACTTTTTGGGGCTCAATCGAGGGCTGAAAGGTTCGCTACTGTTAAGGAGCTAATGACGTGTCGCATGCGTGAAGGGACTTCGGTCCGTGATCATGGGGTACGAGTGATTTGGCTCATACAGAAGTTAGCAACTCTTGATTTGGTGTTGGAGCATGAACTCAACGTGGATTTACTGCTTCTGTCTCTTCCTTCTTCGTTTGACGGATTTGTGGTAAATTTTAATATGAACAAGATAGAGGCCACCCTTGAAGAGATGGTCAATATGCTTATGACATATGAATCCACACTAAAGAAGGATAAACCAGCTTTCTTGGTGGGCTCCTCATCTTCTGCTAAGAAGGGGCCAAGTACGAAGGGTAAGAAACGTTCTGCCCCACCCAAGAAAGTCGAACCCGAGAAGAAGCACAAGACAAAGGCTTCAAACAATGGAAAATCCAAGGATGTTTGCCATTACTGCAAGAAGCCCGGTCATTGGAAGCGCAACTGCAAGGAATATCTAGAGCAGTTGGGAACTGCAAAGGGTATGTTCTATATTGAAATAAACATTTCACTTAATACTACTTCTTGGGTATTGGATACCGGATGTGGATCTCACATTTGCAATGATTTGCAGGTGATGACAAGAAGTCGCAGGCTTAGAATGGGTGAGACCCAGCTGAGGCTCGGGAATGGTTCCAGAGTTGAAGCTACAGCCATTGGAGATGTTTGTTTAATTTTGCAGAACGGTTTTAAGTTATTTTTAAGAGATGTTTTATTTGTTCCGGATTTAATTAAAAACATTATTTCTGTTTCTATGCTAGATAGAGATGGTTATTCTTGCAATTTTGTGAATGGGATTTGCAATATTTACAAGAATGAATGTTTGATTGAAAATGGACAACTTGAAAACGATCTATACAACTTAAAACTAAAAGACATTCCAATAAATTATTTTGATAAACCGGCGACAACAAACAAAAGGAAAATCGATAGCCAAAACCCGGCAAACCTTTGGCACGCTAGGCTAGGTCATATTTCCTCAAGGAGGATGAACAAGCTAGTGGGAGAGGGCATGTTTGATATGTCTGATATTAACTCTCTACCTACTTGTGAATCCTGCCTAAAAGGAAAAATGACTAAATCTCCTTTTAAGGGGAAACCTGAGCGTAGTCAAAATCTGTTGGATTTGATCCATACAGATGTTTGTGGTCCATTTAGAGTTGGGACTCAATATGGCCACACCTACTTCATTACCTTTACTGATGATTATTCAAGGTATGGGTATTTATATTTAATGAAATATAAGTCTGAAGCATTTGAAAAGTTCAAAGAATTCAAGGCTGAAGTAGAAAACAAGCTAGGTAAAAGTATTAAAGCACTTAGATCGGATCGAGGTGGAGAATACTTGAGTACCGAGTTTTTGGACTATCTGAAAGAGAATGGGATTCTCTCTCAGTGGACTCCTCCTATGACACCACAGCTGAATGGTGTATCGGAGCGTCGTAATCGAACTTTGTTGGACATGGTTCGATCCATGATGAGCTTCACTGAGCTTCCACCTTCGTTTTGGGGCTATGCGCTTGAAACGGCGGTATTGTTGTTGAACAACGTCCACACTAAAGCAGTGAACAAAACACCATACGAGTTATGGAATGGCAAAGCTCCTAAGTATTCGTACTTGAGGATTTGGGGATGTCCTGCTTACATGAAGCGGACAGTGGGAGATAAGTTGGATAGTCGATCCAGCTTATGTTATTTTGTAGGGTATCCGAAGAATTCAATCGGATATTATTTCTATTATCCTGCTGAAACAAAGGTGTTTGTTTCGAGGAATGCCACCTTCTTGGAGAAGGAGTTCTTATTGGATAAGAAAGGCGAGATGATGGAACTCGAAGAAATTCGAGAAGAACCCGAAATACAAAATAACGATCCTACACCTCAGGAACCATTACTGGACACGCCTGAACCTAGAAGATCCGAGAGGACTTCTAGACCTCCTGTTCGATATGGTCTTCTTCTTGAAGGGGATCAAGATGAACCCGACATTGGATGTGATCCAAGAAACTTCAAGGAAGCAATTTCTGATGCGGATTCAAATTTATGGCTTGAAGCTATGCAGTCTGAATTGGATTCAATGCATACAAATCAAGTTTGGTCTTTAGTAGATCCTCCTGATGGAATTGTTCCAATAGGGTGTAAATGGATCTACAAGAGAAAGCTTGGGCCTGATGGTAAGGTATTGACCTACAAGGCGCGATTGGTGGCGAAAGGTTACACTCAAAGACAAGGAGTTGACTATGATGAAACCTTTTCACCAGTTGCAATGTTCAAGTCCATAAGAATCCTTATTGCCATAGCTGCATGGTATGACTATGAGATATGGCAAATGGATATGAAGACTGCTTTTCTTAATGGAGACATTAAGGAAGAAATCTATATGAAGCAGCCTGAGGGGTTCACATCCATGGGAAGCGAGCATAAGGTATGCAAGCTTCAGAGATCAATTTCTGGTCTAAAACAAGCATCAAGAAGTTGGAACCAAAAATTTGATGAAACAATAAAAGATTTTGGTTTCATCAAGAATCCGGAGGAACCATGCGTGTACAAGAAAGTAGTTAAGGATGCTGTGACATTCTTAGTACTTTATGTTGATGACATCCTACTCATTGGAAATGATGTAGGGATGTTGCAGTCAACAAAGATATGGTTATCAGGTAGATTCTCGATGAAGGATTTGGGTGAGGCATCCTACATTCTTGGGATACAGATCTATAGAGATAGATCTAAGAGAATGATAGGACTCACTCAATCAACCTACATCGACACCATATTGAAACGGTTTTCAATGGATGGGTCCAAGAGAGGACATCTACCCATGTGTCATGGAGTTTCTTTATCCAAGTCTATGTGTCCCAAGACTGATGCAGAGATAGAGAATATGACACATGTACCATATGCGTCAGCTATAGGTAGTATCATGTATGGGATGATATCTACCAGACCGGATGTAGCATTTGCTCTGAGTGTCACGAGCAGATATCAGGCTAATCCTGGTCAAATGCATTGGAAAGCCGTGAAGGACATTCTTAAGTACTTACGAAGGACTAAGAATATGTTCATGGTATATGGAGGACGAGATCTGAAATTGGAAGGCTATACCGACTCTAGCTTCCAAAGTGACGTGGATGACTCAAAGTCAACCTCTGGATTTGTGTTCATGCTCAATGGCGGTGCTGTCTCTTGGAAGAGTTCCAAGCAGGACACCACTGCGGATTCCACCACTGAGGCTGAATACATTGCAGCATCAGCTGCTGCTAAAGAGGCCGTTTGGATGAGGAAGTTCGTCCAAGAGTTGGGCGTCATTCCTGAATTTGTTGGTCTAGTCCTGGTGTACTGTGACAACACGGGTGCCGTTGCTCAAGCAAAGGAACCAAGGTCTCATCAAAGATCCAAACACGTACTGAGGAAATACCACATCATCCGGGAGATTGTGGAAAGAGGAGACATCACTGTCGAACGAGTGGCCTCTGCAGACAATATCGCTGATCCGCTTACTAAGCCCTTGCCAGGACCATTGTTTGACAAACATCGCGAAGCAATGGGTCTACGTAGTATGACTAGTTGGCTATAGGGCAAGTGGGAGATTGAAAGAGTGGGTGCCCAGTGAGCCAACTTGTGGCTATGGGCTTTGATGACTCTTTGTACAAACGATCTTTTGTTTAATGTAATTTACACTTTTATTAATGGCAATGACTTTATCTTTCTTCATATTGTTATATTATGATATACTATTGTTGTTTTGATAAAGACCTTGAGTATACTATAGTGTATGTAAGATGTGGTAGAACATGGGGATGTCTATCATGAAATACATCTTATAGTCACTGTATATTCTAAACTGTTCCTAGTCGATTGAGCCGTCCGATAATAAGGATAAGGATCGCTCGAGTTTGAGACTAGCTTTGCGATGCGGAGTACCACGTTTCATTGGTAGGGAACATGGAGATGTTCGAAGCATGCAAATGGATATTCATAGGATGAATAATCGAACTACCCTATCCGGACTTTCCAAGTGGTTATCACTTATCGAGTGGATTAAGTCCGCGGTTTTGGTTGTACACCATTAGTCCTTATTACTTGAAACATCATGGAGACTCTATATGCTAGTACTGTGCTTTGACTCGTTTACCGACTCTATGGGGGTCATCAGGTGTCGGGATTGGGTACAGTTACAACACATATAGGAGTCGATGCATTGTTGTCAAGGATTCACCACATACTTGCGAGTGTGGATATCCTATGCGATCTGAGGAGATATTAGTGTGACGAATCTCTGGCCAGAGTACTTGATGTGATTTAAGAAATGGTTTCTTAGTAGCACATGCGATGTCACTAATTTGATCTTCAAGATGTATTGCATAGTTATCGAATCTTGAGCGACTCTCGATATACCAATGGTTGTTGATTCGATCGGGATATATGGATGAAGGGACCGTACTATACGCTAACCAAAATCTACTGGTTCTTGTAGGCACTATCAGTGATACCTAGGGAATCATGGGGCGATGTTGCTAGGCGCTTTACCATGATTCGTTGGGCAAGTCGGAAATCGTTGTTCCGAGTCACAAGGAGTTGTGAGCCCACGGCTAGCTGTATCCCTGAACCATTGAGGGTCACACAGTGTAATGGAGTTTTAATCCCCGTTGAGATAGTTAAATTTAAAGAGTTAAATTTAATGAATAAAGAAGTTGGACTTCTTAAATAAGAGTAAGGGAGTAGGATTTCCTAAAATGACATAGGGATGTACATTTTTGGAAACCACTGAATTCGGATTCAGGAAAATTTATCTTGACTTTAAAATGTGCAGAAATGGTTTCTGTGCACATTGGTAAAATCGGTTTATCAATCGGAGTCACGATGAATTTTATATTAATTTCTGAACATGCGGGCTTTGCTTGTCGGGCCTCAACTTATGACTAATGGGCCCTAAGGTGTTAGTGGCCTGCATTATAAATAAGTTATTGCAGTACAGAAATTACAGACAGTTGGTCATAATTTTGAGAGAAAAATTTCGAAACCCTAGCCTCTCTCTCAAATATTTCGGCCGAACACCCTCCCTCTCTCTGTCTGAGAAATTCCGGTCTGTGATTTTGAATTGCAGTCTGGAATAGCGAATCAAATTCGTTTATTCTCTTCGCAGAAAACATCTGATAGATTTTCTAGTGCAATCTATCAGAGGGATTAAACCTCCATTCGTGGACCTGATTGAAGGAGTTCATCAGTTCCTGGGAGAGACAACAAGAGCAGAGAAATCTGTTGGAGTCCAATAATCTCGCTTCGAGATTGAAGGTAAAATTTAATAATTGTTATTTAATTTTATACACACTTATAATTTAATCGTTAAACGGTTGATACCCACACTATGGAATTGTTCCATAATAAAATTTTTAAACTTCCGCTGCACCGGGTATCAATCGTGATTGATCTGAACGCCAGTTTTCCAACATGCTAATCAACTAGCTAAGGATCCATTGGAGATACCACAAGGACCAGTTACGAGAGGCCGAGCTCAGAAGTTTAAGGAAGCACTTCAATCTTTGATGTTGAAGTCACAAGAGGGCATTGGATTTCTTGATATTCAGTTTGGGGGATGTTATAATCTTATTAAGGTCGAAGGAGGTCACTAAAGTGAAGAAATTGAAGACCAAGATCGAAGCTGCAGCGCACCCGCGCAGAGAATCCGCGCGCCTGCGCCTTAATTAGCGAACCTACAGTGCGCCCGCGTGTCCGGATTCTAAATTGAAGAAGTTTTTGCGAGACTTCGGCGCGCCCGCGCCTCTCTCTATCACGCCCGCCCCAACGTCTTTTACATGCACCGAAGGTGTTTGTGTGTGTGTTCGGGATTTTTAATATTTTGGCTTTTTTTTTATTTTAGGTCTTTTATTCCTACTAGGAAACTTTTAGGAGATATTATCATATCTTTAGATATATTTTGTGATATCTTTTATTATTTTATAGTTGTATTATAAATACAACAAAACATTCATTATTGAATAAGAATTAAGATTTCAGATTTTTATTCATAAAATTCTCTCTAGAAATTTTATTGAAGCTTTGTGCTTGTTCAAAAATCAAACTTATCAAAGTTCATACTTTGTGGCGTTTGTCGATTGATTATGTGGTTTAAATTGATAAAGCATGATCTACTTGAGATATAAAGGTTTTCGTTATCGACTGGTATCCGAAATTCTGAGAGGTTGAAAGGGCACCTATTGCAGCAATGAGATATCTTGTGTCCTAACCTTTGTTTATCAGATGGGTCCTCGTCGAGTTATTAAAAGAAACCCACCGTCAGATACTCCTCCGAACGAGCAAGCTAGTATAGATATTGATCAGATGGATGTCACCCCAACACCGATGGAAACTTTGCTGTTAAGGTTTCGGAATTTTAATCCACCGAATCTGCAGAGTACCAAACATGCAGTTGGATGTGAAAAGTGGTTACAAGAGATCGATCAGTTGTTTGATTCTCTGGGCTATACTGATGACTGTCGAATTCGGTTAGTTATATATCAACTTCAAGGTATTGCAAAGAGTTGGTGGATTTCGAGGAAGAAAACATTATAGAATCAAGGTATGTCCATTTCTTGGAGTTTGTTTAAATCCGAATTTCTGCAGCATATTCCTTTCCAACAATCAAACCGATCTAGAGGGAGTGACTTTAGAAAGCATATTCAATCGAAGGGAAAGCAATTCAAGAAGTCTGGGAGCAGTTCCTCTAACTCCAGCGGATCGAAACAATTTTGTTCAGGACAGGGTTTGGGTCAGTCAGGCATGTCTTGTGCCAATTGCGGAGGTCGTCATTCCAGTGATCAGTGTATAGGTATTTTTGGAAGCTGCTATATCTGTAACCAAGCGGGGCACATTGCCAGATTGTGTCTTCAAAGGGGCTCTGAGCAAGCACAGAGTGGAAGTTCTTTGAGGCAGATAGCTCAGCCTCAGCGGCAAGCACCTTCGGTTCACTCTTTCCAACCTTAGCAGTAGAATAGACAGGAATGTAATCAGTATGCGAACCAGCCTCCTAGACAGCAGGCACGAGTTTTTTCTCTGTCTGAGGATCCTCAGACTCAGACTGCACCCGAGAATGACATAACAGGTAAACGTTCGATTTTGGTTTTCCTACTCTTATTGACTGATAGATGTTGGTGAGTCTCTTGCCTTCTTATTGAAGAATCTGTTTAATGTTTATCGTGTTCCTTAACTTTGGTTGAATCATCCGAATTGACGAACACTCCAGTAGTGTTGTTAAATTTCTATTAACCGGATCTTTCAGAAGAATTAGTTGGGACTAGGAATTCTTATCGATGATTTCTTATCTTTTTGGAATAAGAATTGTACTGATCATTCAGAGCTTTTGAGAATCGCATAGCAGATTTTGGTGCCGAACAGTTGTATGATATTCTTCGATGTCTAAATTCTGTTTGGATCAAGTTGTCTTCCTCGATTTTATGATCTGGTGATGGGATTCTGTCGATCAGCGCTCCAGTATATTGATTTCAATACTGATGATCTTTCAGTACTTGGCATTCTTCTTATCGAGATTTTGGGATGTATTCTTATTCAGATAAATCACGCTCTAGTCTAGACATCGAGACAGCTGAAGACGTCTAGACTCAATGTCTGAATCTAGACTTTGAGCTCGCAGCGATCTTATTGATTAGAAGATCTGTTATCTATTGTCTTATGAGGTTTTCCGTGATCTTTTCTAATATTAAGAGTTGGAGAATTTGTTTTCGCAGACGGAACTAATTTGGAGGCAGAGAAGAGGATTAGATTGTATGAGATTTCTGACTGCGAATCTTTATCTGAAGAATTGTATGCAACAACTGATGTTTTGGAGCCGAAATTTTTATTCTTATTTTATCTACTATCGGATTTTGATTGACCTATTGATGAAATCTGATACCTTTTTCCGTACGGAATAACTTTTGGTCAAAACCAGAGGATTGATATCTTGTCAGAAGTTCAGGTGTCATGTTTTGCCAAAGTCTGTCAGTTTAGACAGAGATTCTCGATACACTCGTTCTTTTTGCATAGACTTCGAAGAGACTTTTGTTGTTTGATTACAACTTATTTCAGTTCAATATCCTCAGAACGACGGACAGCCAGATCAAATGAGTCAAACTTTGGAGGATATGCCATGAGTAGTAGGGCTCGACTTAGCACTAGTTTGGCAAAATTCTTGTTTCTTGTGGAGACTTCATACAACGACAACTATTTGATGAATTATTGGAGGCACTTTTCAAGAGTTGTACGAGAAGAGAGGAAGATACCTGTTAATTGGAGAAGATTTTCTGTGTCACATGGGTTGGAACCAGAGATGATTCGATTGTGACTGAGCAGAGATTGATTATTCTGACGAGAATGAGTCGACTTTTGATTGACGGACTTTAAGGAGTAATTTGAGAGACAGAGTTCGTGTTGGAACCGTGTTTGATTTCGAGGACAAAATCTCTTTTAAGAGGGGGAGAATTGTAATTCCCCGAATTTATCTTAATTGACTATATTTAAGATAATCAGAGATTACAGAGTTCAAGAGCCGACTTGATTTTGATCAGGGTCCTTTTTGCTAATTTTGGATTTTTCAAGGACTAAAATGAAATTTTGGACTTAAATAGATATTTAAGCTTGCTTTGACTCTTCTTCCTCCCCCATCCTTCTCCTCCACGCCTCTCCCCCATTGATGAAGCAAAACGAGAGCTTCAGGTTTTCTGATTTTCATCCCGAGCTCGATCCATCCGTTAGAATTTATTTCTGAAGGCAGATTAGAGATCACGGCAGCGAGAGCTTTGTTCTATAGTAAGTTTTTCTCCGATCAGATACATTCTATTTTTTGGATGTTGTTAGAGTCTGTTGAGTTTCGAGTATGTTGTTCTTGGCAGAGTTCTGGTCGTTTATTCTCTGTCGGTTTTGAAATAGAGCGTCGTTCGGAATTGTTATGATTTTCGGAAGCCTATTTTCGAAAATGAGGTTTTGAGATGTGTTGGAATTTCTTTGTTGTTGTTGTCTTAGCATTGTTATGAGATGATATCGATATTGTACTATTGTCTGCGTTTTTGGTTTTATCAGAATCTAGCCGTTATGCCGCTGGTTTGAGTTGAGGGCTATAGTTTGGTTTGAATTGAATTGAGCCGTTTTCAGTCAAGTTGGATTGTTGATATTGATCTCGAGCCTTTATTACTTCTTTTGCAGATTCGTTTGAAGGCCGTTGAGTTGCGAGGTTGCAGGAGTTTTATCGTTTTAGAGAATGTAGCCGGTATAGTATCGATTATCTTATTATCGACTAGGAAGTTTGATTGAATCTTGAATGAGTATATTGTTGTTGTTTCCAGGTTGGAGCATCGACGTTTGAAAAAGGTATAAGACGACTTAGACTGGAATGGAACGAGTGACTCAAATCCGACGTGATTAGAGTGTTCCGAAAAATCACATACTTGCATGTTAATTGAATTACTTGAACTTATTGAATGAGTTATGATTTGCATTACATTCATCTTGAGCCAAAATCCTTGATTTCAGCGGGAAGAATGACCTTTTTGAGTAGACGTTTTGGGGGCTTTGAAGCGAGTGTCCTAGGCATAGAAGTTCTCCTAGTATCAGCATACTCCTTATAGTCGCACCAAAGTCTAGAGGATAGAGATACGTAGCACCACCTCGATCGGGACATTCGGTGAGTTGATTGAAAGAGTGGGTGCCCAGTGAGCCAACTTGTGGCTAAGGGCTTTTATGACTCTATGTATAAACAATCTTTTGTTTAATATAATTTACACTTTTATAATGGCATTTACTTTATCTTTATCATATTATTATGTTGTGACATACTATAAGATGTTTAGATGAAGACCTTGAATATACTATAGTGTATGTAAGATGTGGTAGCACATGGGGATGGCTATCATGAAACACATCTTAAAGTCACTGTATATTCTAAACAGTTCCTAGTCAATTGAGCCGTCCGTTAATAAGGATAAGGATCACTCGAGATTGAGACTAGCGTTTGCGATGCCGAGTACCACGTTTCATTGGTATGGAACATAGAGATGTTCAAAGCATGCAAATGGATATTCATATGATGAATGATTGAACTACTCTATCCGAACTTTCCAAGTGATTATCACTTATCAAGTGGATAAAGTCCGCGGTTTTGGTTGTACACCATTAGTCCTTACTACTTGAAACATCATTGAGACTTTATATGCTAGTACTTTACTTTGACTCGTTTACCGAATCTATTGGGGTCATCAGGTGTCGAGATTGGGTACTGTTATGACACATATAGGAGTCGATGTTTTGTTGTCAAGGATTCACCACATACTTGCGAGTGTGGATATCCTATGCAATATGAGGAGATATTAGTGTGACGAATCTCTGGCCAGAGTACATGATGTGTTTTAGGTTACTTGGTTTCCTAGTAGCACATGCGATGTCACTATTTGATCTTCAAGATGTATTGCATAGTTATCGAATCTCGAACGACTCTCAATTTACCAATGGTTGTTGATTCGATCGGGATATATGGATGAAGGGACCGTACTGTACGCTAACCAAAATCTATTGGTTCTTGCAAGCACTATCAGTGATACCTAGGGAATCATGGGGCGATGTTGCTAGGCGCTCTTACCATGATTCGATGGGCAAGTCGGAAATTGTTGTTCCGAGTCACAAGGAGTTGTGAGCCCACGGCTAGCTGTATCCCTGAACCATTAAGGGTCACACAAGTAATGGATTTCTAATCCCCGTTGAGATAATTAAATTTAAAGTGTTAAATTTAGTGAATAAAGAAGTGGGACTTCTTATTTAAAAGTAGAGGGAGTAAGATTTTTTAAAATGACATAGTGATGGACATTTTTGGAAACCACTGAATTCGGATTCAGAAAATTTATCTTGACTTTAAAAGATGCAGAAATGGTTTCTGTGCACATTGGTGGAATTGGTTTATCAATCTGAGTCACGATAAATTTTATATTAATTTCTGAACATGCGGGCTTTGCTTGTCAAGCTTGAACTTATGACTAATGGGCCCTAAGCTGTTAGCAACCCACATTATAAATAAGTTATTGCAGTACAGAAATTATACAACAGAGGTCACAAAATTTTCGAAAACCCTAGTTGTTCTCTCTAGGTGGGGCCGCCCCCTCTCCTCTCTCTGTTCAAAAATTCCAGCCTGTGAATTTCGAATTTGCAGTCTGGTTTAAAAGATCAAATCTGTTATATCTCTTCGTAGAAACTTCTGATAGACTTTCTAGTGCATTCTATCAGAGGGATTAAATTTCTGTTCGTGGACCTGATTGAAGAATTGTTCGTTCATCAGTTCCTGGGATATACAACAAGAGCAGTTTAATTTGTTGGTGTCCATAATCTCGCTTCGAGATTTTAAGGTAAAATTTATATTGTTTAAATTTTATATTATCAATTTTAATCGTAGGAATATGATACCCATATGGAATCGTTCCATATAAAATTTTAAAAACTTCCGCTGCACCGGGTATCACTTTCTTTTTCGATCCGGAGAACGACCGTGTTCCAA
The DNA here is from genome assembly GCF_033568475.1 of Henckelia pumila. Lineage (NCBI taxonomy): Eukaryota > Viridiplantae > Streptophyta > Magnoliopsida > Lamiales > Gesneriaceae > Henckelia > Henckelia pumila. The sequence continues at coordinate 74,858,416 of NC_133121.1, forward strand.
CTGTGGTATCAAAGCCAGGTTGCTCTCGGATCATACGATTAAAATTTTATCAAAATTGTACCATTCCTCAATTTTCAAATAATAAATAAAAAAAATAATAATTTTTGGGGTGGGGCTGCCGGCTGCCCGGAAGGGCAGCGGGCAGCCGCCGCCCGCCGGCCGGCGCGCAGCACGCGCCGCTGGGATAGGGCAACAGTTGCCCTAGCCCATCATCCAGCGGGGCCGCGTAAGGCGGCCCAGCGCGCAACTGGGCCGCAGGTGGCGACCCAGTGTCCCAGCAGCTGGGCTAGGGCAAATGTTGCCCTAGCCCAGCGCGCAACTGGGCCGCAGCTGGGCTAGGGCAACTGTTGCCCTAGCCCAACACTCGGCTGGGCCGAAAGCTAGGCTGGGCTATGGCCCAGCCTAGCAGGGCAGGGCGGGCTGCCCGGGATTGTCTCGGGCAGCCCCAAAAATTAAATTTAATTTTTTTTATTATTTTATAATTTTAGAAATTATAAATTTTAGACCAATTGAAAATTGTTTGGATTAGTCCATGAGGCAATGGGTCAAAATTGTTTGAGCCCAAAATTTTAAGAAAATTAATTTTTGGATAAATTTTGAATTTTGGAAATTTATAAATTTAATCCAATAAATTAAATCTTTAATTAATAATTTTGGTACAATTGATAATAAAATATGATTTTATGTATAAAATTGGATTTTATATTTAAAATATGATTTTATGGATAAACTGGATAAAATATGATTTTGTATATAAAATAAGATTTTATATGTGAAATATGATTTTATCTATTTAAATTTATTGTCACTGCATGTTATCCAATTAAATTAATTTGGAATTAAATATTATTGGATAAGGATGATCGATTGTCATAACCAATATTATAGGTGTATGTTAGGTTGTTTACATTTGATTTTATTATTGATTGTTGGGTTTTATTAATGGGCCTGGTTATGGCCCGAATTTGATTTTATCATTTGTAATAAAAGTGGGCCTGATTTATGGCTCGTTTCCATCCCTATAATGTATCCCTTTATTTGTCATAGTAATTTATTGTAAATTCACTAGAAATAGTGGGAGATTTTGAAGATGGAGGTGGGACCAGCAAGCAATGATAAAGACTGAAGAAATGTAAATTGGAAGCACAATGTAATAGGATTGCATTGCATACTTGCATATCACCTAGGATTGGACTTAGACTCGTGATTGGCAACCACGGGTCGATTAGTAATGGAATCGATCATCCTAAAATATAATATATGATATTATCGTTGTATGCATGTTTAGACTAAATTGTATGAATCCCGCAAGCATACAAATTTTAAATGATGAGACAAATTTTCAAAATTAAAATCCCTCATTTTAAATATGATTTAAAATTGATATCAAGATAAATAAAGAAAATTTAAATATTGTTTAAATGTTCCTACCTTCCATCAACGATCAATGTATGAGATGCTACCCGAGGATACGGTCCGGCTCATATTATTGGGGGGGCCCGTTCGTCGGAAAGCTGTACATTGGATCGACACATGTTGTAAGTTGGATGGAACTCCCATGGGATTGGCTCATATTATTGGGGATCCACATGGCGACCGTCCATCACAACTTAATATTGATGGGTCATCTTGACATGTCACAATAAACGGCGTCATATTATTGGGCCCTTATTGGACATGAGGTAAAAAACATGGAGGTTGCTTTGGAAGCAATTGGACTCTACCTTTTGAAAATTATGGTTGGCTGATATTATTCGGGACTATAGTTTGTCAATTGGACTACATGTTCCCACTAAAGAAAATGTTTCTCGTTTTCACTAGAGGGTAGTAAAATCGTTAAAATAGTGGGAGTGAGATTCATAAAATAAATTTCGCCTATTTTATGTCTTAGTAAATTAATTAAACAATCACTGATTATTGTCTGTTTCTTTTCAGTATTTCATTAAGATGAATTCGCGCAATCCACTATTCTCTATTCTCGAACAAAACAAACTGACTGGCGCAAACTATACGGAATGGTTCCGTAAGTTGAAGATTGTCTTGACCTCGGAGAAGATGTTCTACGTGTTAGAAAAATCTCCTCCGAAGGAAGCACCAGCTGATATAAATCCGGAAGAGTTGGCCAAACTTGATAAATGGTGGGACCATGATATCAAGGCCAAATGTTATATGCAAGCTTCGATGTCTGATGAACTCTAGAGGCGATTTGAGGATACCGTGAATGCTGCTGACATTCACGTACAACTCAAGGAACTTTTTGGGGCTCAATCGAGAGCTGAAAGGTTCGCTACTGTAAAAGAGTTAATGAAGTGTCACATGCGTGAAGGGACTTCAGTCCGTGATCATGGGGTACGCGTGATTTGGCTCATTCAGAAGTTGGTAACGCTTGAATTGGTATTGGATCATGAACTCAATGTGGACTTATTACTTCTCTCTCTTCTTTCATCGTTTGACGGTTTTGTGGTGAATTTCAATATGAACAATATAGAAGCCTCCCTTGAAGAGATGGTCAATATGCTTGTAACTTATGAAGCCACTTTAAAGAAGGATAAACCGGTTTTCTTGGTGGGCTCCTCTTCTTCTGCTAAGAAGGGGCCAAGTACAAAGGGTAAGAAACGTTCTGCCCCATCCAAGAAAACCGAACCCGAGAAGAAGAACAAGACAAAGGCTTCAAACATGGAAAAGTCCAAGGATGTTTGTCATCACTGCAAGAAACCCGGTCATTGGAAACGTAACTGCAAGGAATATCTAGAGCAGTTGCGAACTGCAAAGGGTATGTTTTATATTGAAATAAATGTTTCACTTAATACTACTTCTTGGGTATTGGATACCGGATGTGGATCTCACATTTGCAATGATTTGCATGTGATGACAAGAAGTCGCAAGCTTAGAATGGGTGAGACCTAGCTGAGGCTCGGAAATGGTTCTAGAGTTGAAGCCAAAGCTGTGGGAGATGTTTATTTAATTTTGCAGAACGATTTTAAGTTACTTTTGAGAGATGTTTTATTTGTTCCAGACTTGATTAAAAACATTATTTCTGTTTCTATGCTTGATAGAGATGGTTTTTCTTGCAATTTTGTGAATGGGATTTGCAATATTTACAAGAATGAATGTTTGATTGGAAATGGACAACTTGAAAACGATCTATATAACTTAAAATTAAAAGATGTTCCAATAAATTATGTTGATAAACCGGTAACAACGAACAAAAGGAAAATCGATAGTCAAAACCCGGCAAACCTTTGGCATGCTAGGCTAGGTCATATTTCCTCAAGGAGGATGAACAAGCTGAAGGGAGAGGGCATGTTTGATATGTCTGATATTAACTCTCTACCTACTTGTGAGTCCTGCCTGAAAGGAAAAATGACTAAATCTCCTTTCAAAGAAAAACCTGAGCGTAGTCAAAATCTATTGGATTTGATCCATACGGATGTTTGCGGATCATTTAGTATTGGTACAAAATTTGGTCACACCTACTTCATTACCTTTACTGATGATTATTCTAGGTATGGGTATTTATATTTGATTAAATATAAGTCTGAATTATTTGAAAAGTTCAAAGAATTCAAGGCTGAAGTAGAAAACAAACTAGGTAAGAGGATTAAAGCACTTCGATCGGATCGAGGTGGAGAATACTTGAGTACCGAGTTTTTGAGCTATCTAAAAGAGAATGAGATTCTCTATCAGTGTACTCCTCCTATGACACCTCAGCTTAATGGTGTTTCGGAGCGTCGCAATCGAACTTTGTTGGACATGGTTCGATCCATGATGAGCTTCACTGAGCTACCACCTTCGTTTTGGGGCTATGCTCTTGAAATGGCGGTATTGTTGTTGAACAACGTCCACACTAAAGCAGTGAACAAAACACCATACGAGTTATGGAATGGCAAAGCTCCTAAGTATTCATACTTGAGGATTTGGGGATGTCCTGCTTACGTGAAGCAGATAGTGGGAGATAAGTTGGATAGTCGATCCACCTTATGTTATTTTGTAGGGTATCCAAAGAATTCAATCGGATATTATTTCTATCATCCTACTGAAACAAAAGTGTTTGTTTCAAGGAATGCCAACTTCTTGGAGAAGGAGTTCTTATTGGATAAGAAAGGCAAGATGATGGAACTCGAAGAAGTTCGAGAAGAACCCGAGATACAAAATAATGATCCTACACCTCAGGAACCACTGGTTGACACGCCTATTACTAGAAGATCCGAGAGGACTTCTAGGCCTCCTATTAGATATGGTTTTCTTCTTGAAGGGGATCAAAGTGAACCCGACATTGGATGTGATCCAAGAAACTTTAAGGAAGCAATTTCTGATGCAAATTCGAATTTATGGCTTGAAGCTATGCAGTCGGAAATAGATTCGATGCATACAAACCAAGTTTGGACTTTAGTAGATCCTCCCGATGGAATTGTTCCAATAGGGTGTAAATGGATCTATAAGAGAAAACTTGGGCCTGATGGAAAGGTACTGACCTACAAGGCACGATTCGTGGCAAAAGGTTATACTCAAAGACAAGGAGTTGACTATGATGAAACTTTTTCACCAGTCGCAATGTTCAAGTCCATAAGAATTCTTATTGTCATAGCAGCATGGTATGATTATGAGATATGGCAAATGGATATGAAAACTTCATTTCTTAATGGAAACATTAAGGAAGAAATCTATATGATGCAGCCCGAGGGATTCACATCCATGGGAAGCGAGCATAAGGTATGCAAGCTTCAGAGATCGATCTATGGTCTCAAACAAGTATCAAGAAGTTGGAACCAGAAATTTGATGAAACAATAAAGGATTTTGGTTTCATCAAGAACCCGGAGGAACCGTGCGTGTACAAGAAAGTAGTTAAGGATGCTGTGACATTCTTAGTACTTTATGTTGATAACATCTTACTCATTGGGAATGATGTAGGGATGTTGCACTCAACAAAGATATGGTTATCAGGTAGATTCTCGATGAAGGATTTGGGTGAGGCGTCCTATATTCTAGGGATACAGATCTATAGAGATAGATCTAAGAGAATGATAGGACTTACTCAAGCTACCTACATCGACACTATATTGAAAAAGTTTTCAATGGATGAGTCCAAGAGAGGACATCTACCTATGTGTCATGGAGTCTCTCTATCCAAGTCTATGTGTCCCAAGACTGACGAAGAGATAGAGAAAATGACACACATACCATATGCGTCAGCCATAGGGAGTATCATGTATGGGATGATATCTACCAGACCGGATGTGGCATTTGCTCTAAGTGTCATGAGCAGATATCAAGACAATCCCGGTCAAATGCATTGGAAAGTCGTGAAGGATATTCTTAAGTACTTGAGAGGAACTAAGAATGTATTCATGGTTTATGGAGGAAGAGAACTGAAATTGGAAGGCTATACAGACTCTAGCTTCCAAAGTGACGTGGATGACTCGAAGTCAACCTCTGGATTTGTGTTCATGCTCAATGGGGGTGCTGTCTCTTGGAAGAGTTCCAAGCAGGACACCACAGCGGATTCCACCACTGAGGCAGAATACATTGCGGCATCAGCTTCTGCTAAAGAGGCCGTTTGGATGAGGAATTTCGTCCAAGAGTTGGGTGTTATTCCTAAAGCTGTTGGTCCAGTCCCGGTGTACTGTGACAACACGGGTGCTGTTGCTCAGGCAAAGGAACCAATGTCTCATCAAAGATCCAAACACGCACTGAGGAAATACCATATCATCCGGGAGATCGTGAAAAGAGGAGACATCACTGTCGAGAGAGTGGCCTCTGCAGACAATATCGCTGATCCACTTACTAAGCGCTTGCCAGGACCATTATTTGACAAACATCGCGAAGCAATGGGACTACGTAGTATGACTAGTTGGCTTTAGGGCAAGTGGGAGATTGAAAGAGTGGGTGCCCGGTGAGCCAACTTGTGGCTAAGGGCTTTTATGACTCTATGTATAAACAATCTTTTGTTTAATATAATTTACACTTTTATAATGGCATTTACTTTATCTTTAATCATATTATTATGTTGTGACATACTATAATATGTTTAGATGAAGACCTTGAATATACTATAGTGTATGTAACATGTGGTAGCACATGGGGATGGCTATCATGAAACACATTTTAAAGTCACAGTATATTCTAAACAGTTCCTAGTCAATTGAGTCATCCGTTAATAAGGATAAGGATCGCTCGAGATTGAGACTAGCGTTTGCGATGCCGAGTACCACGTTTCATTGGTATGGAACATAGAGATGTTCAAAGCATGCAAATGGATATTCATATGATGAATGATTGAACTACCCTATCCGGACTTTCCAAGTGGTTATCACTTATCGAGTGGATAAAGTCCGCGGTTTTGGTTGTACACCATTAGTCCTTACTACTTGAAACATCATTGAGACTCTATATGCTAGTACTTTACTTTGACTCATTTACCGACTCTATTGGGGTCATCAGGTGTCGGGATTGGGTACAGTTATGACACATATAGGAGTCGATGCTTTGTTGTCAAGGATTCACCACATACTTGCGAGTGTGGATATCCTATGCAATCTGAGGAGATATTAGTGTGACGAATATCTGGCCAGAGTACATGATGTGTTTTAGGTTACTTGGTTTTCTAGTAGCACATGCGATGTCACTATTTGATCTTCAAGATGTATTGCATAGTTATTGAATCTCGAACGACTCTCGATTTACCAATGGTTGTTGATTCGATCGGGATATATGGATGAAGGGACCGTACTGTACGCTAACCAAAATCTATTGGTTCTTGCAGGCACTATCAGTGATACCTAGGGAATCATGGGGCGATGTTGCTAGGCGCTCTTACCATGATTCGATGAGCAAGTCGGAAATTATTGTTCCGAGTCACAAGGAGTTGTGAGCCCACGGCTAGCTGTATTCCTGAACCATTGAGGGTCACACAAGTAATGGATTTCTAATCCCCGTTGAGATAATTAAATTTAAAGAGTTAAATTTAGTGAATAAATAAGTGGGACTTCTTATTTAAAAGTAGAGGGAGTAAGATTTTCTAAAATGACATAGTGATGGACATTTTTGGAAACCACTGAATTCGGATTCAGAAAATTTATCTTGACTTTAAAAGATGCAGAAATGGTTTCTGTGCACATTGGTGGAATTGGTTTATCAATCTGAGTCACGATGAATTTTATATTAATTTCTGAACATGCGGGCTTTGCTTGTCAGGCTTGAACTTATGACTAATGGGCCCTAAGCTGTTAGCAGCCCACATTATAAATAAGTTATTGCAGTACAGAAATTATACAACAGAGGTCACAAAATTTTCGAAAACCCTAGTTGTTCTTTCTAGGTGTGGCCGCCCCCTCTCCTCTCTCTGTTCGAAAATTCCAGCCTGTGAATTTCGAATTTGCAGTCTGGTTTAACAGATCAAATCTGTTATTTCTCTTCGTAGAAACTTTTGATAGACTTTCTAGTGCAGTCTATCAGAGGGATTAAATTTCTGTTCATGGACCTGATTGAAGAATTGTTCGTTCATCAGTTCCTGGGATATACAACAAGAGCAGTTTAATCTGTTGGTGTCCATAATCTCGCTTCGAGATTTTAAGGTAAAATTTATATTGTTTAAATTTTATATTATCAATTTTAATCGTAGGAATATGATACCCATATGGAATCGTTCCATATAAAATTTTAAAAACTTCCGCTGCACCGGGTATCACTTTCTTTTTCGATCCGGAGAACGACCGTGTTCCAACATTGTTTACGTGATCTCATCCTCAGGATCCCAAAAGCAGAGCAACAATTTCTCTATTATCCGGACTTGATAATCCCAGAGTTTTAAAGACATGCATTTCATTCTGATTTCTATTGGAATTGCATGTTGATATTTGAATATCTGGAAATGGATGTATTTCGTTTTGAGATGCTTATCTAATATTGCATGCTAGTTTCTTTTACTGGGAATATTATTCTCACCGGATTATCCGGCTGTTTCTTTGTTTTGTATGTGTACTTGGCAACAGGTGGGGCATGATCAAGTCGGCGAAGACCTGGTTAGCATCAAGAGGGAGAGTTAGAAGTGAGACTCGGTTTAAAATTCAAATTAAGCATGTCAATGTAGTTTATGTTTTAAAGCGAGTTTAGAACTCTAGCTTGGATTGGAGGTTGTCGATGCATGTGATTCAAACTTGTTATGTTTTGTATTTGAACTTGTTTGTATTTCGTAGTTGTATAACTTGAAACGAAGCATGTTTAGAACTTCTATTGATCGAGACTATATGTTGATCTTAGGTATATTATGAAAGAATGCTTTGGTATTGATATTTGATATTGCGTGTATTTTTCCACACCTCGTTTTGTTTATGGATTTGAATGCATGTCAAAAGCAAGTGCGGAGTTTTTTTATATATATGCTGAGCATTTCTGCCCAGAGTTACCGCGCGCGAGCGAGATTGTATCTCGCGCGCGCGCGAGAAGCATTTCGGGGGCTTTGGATCGTTAGCCCCCGCGCGCGCGAGAGCTGTATCGAGTGCGAGTGCGAGCTTTCAGCATCGTTGCTGGAAATGAAGCCCGCACGAATCTCGCGCGAGCGCGAGGCGTTTAAAAAAAACAAAAAATTGTATTTCTTGCTTAGACTTTGGATTATCTGATGCTTTATTATTTGTTTAATCTGAGATTAGATGTTTAGAACCGAGGTCTCACAGAATTCTGCTGTTAGTGAATCTTGCTGCTAGGGAATCCCGAGCTGCTGCTAGGGAATTCCGAACTGCTGCTAGGGAATCTTTTACTAGGGAATCTGCTGCTAGGGAATTCTGAACTGCTGCTAGGGAATCCCGAACTGCGGCTATGGAAGCCCGAACCACCCTTTAAGGACAGGCAGACAGGTGCATGGACGCTCGCATGAGTGACAACTGGCACCTAAGCATGAGGTGTCAAAAATGTTAATGACTCAGCTCAAGCGTCAGATACGTGGCGTGCATGCAGAAGCTCGGATGTCTCAACCTCGGCTCAAGAAACCCGAACGCCCTAGAATTTTGCCTATAATTAGG